>NW_027206179.1:2677500-5077500 GCF_024711535.1 Dipodomys merriami | reverse complement strand
TAATCTTAATATGGTACAAGAAAAATTTTCACAAATATTTAAATAAAAAAGTTTCATTACAGCATTTCTGTAATTAACTTAAGGATTTGGTCAAATACCTCCACTACTTGTCTGTGTATTTTCACTTCTTTCATTCTTATCATCATGTATAATTGTCTTCCGTCCAAAATTGCTTGTTGTAACCTATATTAATCTCCCTAAGTTCCACAGAATATATAACAGACAAATGAAACCTTGTGATCCAAAAGTCAAAACTCACTACTATTGAACTCACTAAACAATGAAGTCTCTAAAAGGAGAGAAAGGGTAGAAGAAGCTTCAATTGACTTGTCGTACTTACTTAATGGCAGTAGTGAGAAGTGATTTGTCAATAATGACTGGGTATGGAAATGTAGAAAACTCTACCAATAAGAGTTAGAATGGCTGAATGAATGAAGCCTCCAGTCCAAATGATAGGTTGATTCCAAGAAACTCAATTCACTATCAATGGCCCTCAATGACTTTAAGAAAGGAAGGTAAGCCAGACCCAGAGAAACATAGGTTACATGGTTCTCTGAGTGCAGTGGGTATAATGTACCTATAAAATCTACAAGTAAATAAAATCAATGGTGAAAGACAAACCACATGGACATGATAAATTACACAGGTCTCTAGGCATTCCTCACAGTGAGAACAAAAGAGAATATTCTGTGAAAAGGAATATGAAGGCAAGGTGCAATACCTATGTGCAACTGATGATATAAAACAAGATTTGTCTAAATCAATTGCAGGAAACAGAAAACAGGTTTTTCTTGTATATTGCTGTTTTGGTTTACCATTTGTTTGTTCACTCATGTGTCTTAGGATAGGCATGAAGCCACAGAAATGGTGGAACAATGGGTAAACAAAAGAAATGGTGGGACAAAGGTTAATTGTGTGGAATATAAACTGTAGAAATGGTAGGTGCAGATGGGAGGGAAATAGTGAGGGAAGGGGAGATATTGTTCAAAAAGAAACATATTCTTTGGGGCTGAGAAGATGGCTCAGTGGTAGAGTGCTTGCCTTGCCTGCATGAGGCCCTGGTTTCGATTCCTCAGCACCACATAAGCAGAAAAAAAAAGCCAGAAGTGGCACTGTGGCTCAAGTGGTAGAGTGCTAGCCTTGAGCTGAGGAGCTGAGGGATAGTGCCCAGGCCCAGAGTTCATGCCCCACAACCAGACCCCCCCCAAATAAGAAAAATATTCTTCATCTTACTTATGAAACTATAACCCCTCTGTACATCATTTTTACAATAGCAATAAACAACATATAGAATGAAAAAAAAAGAGTGGAATAAGGCAGTCTATGGAAATGAAAGCCAAAGGAGCACAAAAGTATCCATAATGTATCACATCAAATAGTCTTTAATCAAAACAACCAAATGTGATAAATTCTAATGCAACAATGATGGGATCAAATCAACAAGGTGACATAACCATTGAGAATATGTATTAACACACCCTTCAAACACAACTCTGTTTAAGCCAATTTTGAGATAGTACTAATACAATAATAGCTGAGGATTTTCTAAAGATCATACAGACAAAATCCACAGCGAGTTATAAGAATTATTTTTCAACCTTGATTTGATGAGCCTCATGTACATCTACAGAACATTTTCTCCAATGTCTAAATAAATCATCTTTCATCAACATACTGACCATACTCAAGGAGAGATCAGGGGATAGGAAAAAGAAGAAAGCAGATTTTAAACATTCTGAATGTATATCAGGCACACATGCAGCTAACACTGCAATTAGACTGGAAATTAACATGGAAATATGCATGTAACCTGAAAATGAAGTGAGTTATTTTTCAACCATAAATAAATAATTTAATGTAATCAAAAGCATTCAAGTTAAGGTTAATGCATGATGAATAAGCTACTTTGCAAGGAAAATTTCAAGAATTAAACTGATCATTGGAACAAACAAAAATCAAAACAGTATATGGGAATTCTATAGATATAGAGGAGGAATAAATTGAAGCTGTAACAACCTTTGTGAAATCAGGAGTACAGATATTTTACTAAAGAACTATGCTGCATATCCAGGAATTAGAAAAAGAAACTCAAACTTAGTGGAAGAGAGGAAAGAATCAAGTAGAAGAAAAAGAATTAGAGTATGGAAACTCACTAGCAATAATCAATAATGAAAGAGTAGATTCTACACAAACAACAGAGTGATAAGACTGACCTAGAAATCGTGAACCATCTAAGGGGGAAAATTACACATGTCAGCACATATCTGCATGCCAGAATCAGTATGGTGAAATTTGCTACATGATTGAAAAGTCATCTACAGTTTCAGTTCACTTTCTATCAAAATTCCTATCACTTTCTTCACAAAAACAGAAGTGGCAAAATGAAATTTTATGAAAAAGGAAATCCTCAATTATCCGGAGCTATGTTCAGAAATAAGAGTAATTCTGAATAACCCTATACCTATATTACACTTCTACTGCCATGACAGAATCACTGAAAAAAATTCTGATGAAAACAGACACATAGATCAAAGAAACATAAGATGAAGAAGAAATTGTAAACAACAACAGTATTTGATTCTTGGAGAAGTTGCCAAATAATATATAGCCTAAACATGGCACCCTGAGCAAAAGGCATTGTGAAATACATATCCTGGTGTGAAACACTGAAATTAGATACTGCAAATTTTTTAACTCAAAATTAATTAGTTCATAAGACTGGAACTTTGCAAGTAATAGAGAAAAATGCAGGTAAACATATATACCAAAGTATCTTAAAAAGACTTAAACAGCAATAAAAGTACAGCAAGAACTAAGCTCTAATTTCACTAACTTGTGGAATCTTTTGTCTCATTTGCAAGGCCCTAAATTCCACTCTGAGTACTGAAGATGTAAAATAGCTGTGGTTGTTTCCAATGGAAACTCTTCAGCACAATGAAAGAATCTGTAGGACAGAGAAATGAATAGTTAAAAATCTTGCTCGTTATTCACCTCACAGAGGATTAATAGCAAGTGTCAACTGACTCAAAAACTTAAATATCAATAGGAACAAAATCCAAACGAAGAACAAACCCTTAAAAAATTAAAAAGTACAAATAAAAAATCAATAGTGAAAGAAGAATTCCACCATTTGAGCAAATCCTCAGTTACACATCAACCCTGACAAAATTTGCATGATCATTGAAAATATATAACAGTTACAAATTGGAGATTCCTGAAGAAATTAAAACTGCTTCTACTGGTGGCTTATGCCTGCAGAAAGGCAGAGAAACAAGGATCCTAATTCAAAGCAAGGTGGGGCAGACACTCTTTCTCTCAAGTCAACCAAGAAAAAGCTAGAAGTGGAGGGCTAGCTCAAGTGGTAGAGTATCAGCTGTGAGGGCAAAAACCAAGCAAGAGTACAAAGCAAGCCAATCACTAGTGCCTCCTTCCTAGTTACCTCTGAAAGAAATTAGAGATATGGGAGAGAAAGAAGGCTGTCAGTCAAGATATACAAAAGAGTATATGACATGCGGTATGGAAATACAATAGGAACCAATTATTTGGGACAAGCAACATATTATATCCAAATTAGTAAACATCACCTTAACATCATAGGGCACAGATTTGAAGCACATCTCTAACTACTTATGTCTAATTGCAAGGCTCTATTTATGTACAAGAAAGACTTATTGGATAAATCTTGCTGTCTGTTATCAATACCATGCATAAAATGTTATTGAATCTGACCACACTTTACTACATATATGTGGGTAGCTAAGAAAACTCCACTGGCTGAACCATATTACTGAATGGGACTATATTAGCATGCTCACAAAAGTCCTCAGATATATTTTTGGTATTAGGAGAATGAACATCATCTGAGCATGAGTAAAGAGTGGGGAATAAAAATGATGAGTTAAGCTAGGCACTAGTGGCTCATGAGTGTAGTCTTAACTATTTAGGAGACTGAGATCTGAGGATAGTGTTTTGAAGCCAGCTTGAGCAGGAATTCAACTACCCAAAATGCCAGATGTGGAGCTGTGGCTTAAGTGATAGAGCACTGTCCTTACGCAAAAATGTTCAGGGATGATGCCAAGAGTCTGAGCTGCCAGCACCAGTACAAAAGTAAGATAAACATGCCAGTGACATATAAAGTAAGGACTTAAACCATCTAAAGCACAGAAGAGAGCAATTCCTATCTTGTGATCTCTGCTCTCAAATGTGGGCAGCTCTCTCAGGCTATACCTGTCACATAAGTACTTGAAAGGGAGTGCCCATGACTGAGACAATGACATTTGTCTTGAATAGGAATCAGCTTGCTAAAATTTCTAGAAGTTCTTAACAGTCATTATTCTTTTCTTACTATTTTTAAGATAGCTATTTCTAGTGAGACTGAGTGTTAGAGACCAAATTCCAGATTATGCATGTGCACAAGTAAAGCATATCTCATTCTGGGCAGATAAAACTAACCCACAAGGATTCTTTATAATGCTGAGCTGCCTGGTTAATGCCCGGTTTGTGGAGCCTAGCTGACATATAATAATGATACAAGGCTTATTTTGGAAGAGAAACTACTTGTCTATAGTAAGAATGTGTGTGTGTGTGTGTGTGTGTGTGTGTGTGTGTGTGTGTGTTTATGGAAGTCCTGTGATATGAAATTACTGCCTGGACACTGTCTTTGAGATTTTTAGCTCCAGGATTACACTCTGACAATCCATAGCATCACTTCCATCTTTGGCTGGTAAATTGGAGATAAAAGTCTCACAATTTTCCTGCCTGGCCTGGCTGCAAATCTTGATCTTCAGATATCAGTGCCATGAGTAGTTAGGATCATAGGCATGAGCCTCCAACCTACAATACAAAATCTTATCAACGTTCTCAACATATAGGTGTTACTAAAGCAAAATTCTTAGAGTACTAGCATGGGAGGAAGAAACATAGGAACAGCCTTTCAGTAAAGATGTCATGCCAGTGACTCAGGTTGATTGTAATAGCATTACATTATGCAATCACAGCTGAAATAAAGGATAAACAGGGATGCTTAATAATAAAGTGAAGAATATATAGAACTGGAAAAGAGAAGCTGTATTGAATGCAAGAGAATCCTCTTCTACTAGCAGGCAGAACATCACTCAACAGTACATGTTAAACAAAACAATGAAACTAAGCTGTTCTTGGAACAATAGGGATGAAGAGCAGTGTGAAGGGAGAACATTAATGTGTGCACCCAGAGTTCTTTCAACCATTGTACATCTTCAGAATATAACAGCAACTGGGAATAAAATGATGAGTTACTTACGGTGTGAGGTCACCTTGCCTGGAATCTTCACTGCTACCATGATCAATTCCCAAAATGTAGAGAGGGAAAAACCCAGCGATCATCACATCTCCATCCATGTGTGCTCGTTGCTTCATTGTGGAAAAGCAGCTGCTGCCAGCCAAGGACCTAACAAGGAGGGGAAGCTGGAGAAGAAGGAGGGTGATAGTCAGAAGGAACATCCCTGATTCCTCTGCCAAGCAAAAATTCTGGCTGGAAGTGAGACCCAAAGTTTCAGATACATATCTTCATAAATCATTTTATTTGTTCCTATGTGTCTTTTTTGGACAGAGATCTACATTATAGCTCACTATACATCAAAGCTTCTTGTGCATCCCCTGAAGTAATTTGTAAAATTATTCCCTGCAGCTCTACACCTGTGGCCTTCATCCAGGCAAAAAACATGAGTTGGAAGCATGTTTACAGGTGAGCTTTCTTCACGCCAGATGCTATGATTTCCTTCAAGCTCACAGATAGTGAGACCCCAGAGATTGAGTTATCTTGGAAGTTTAGTTTTGTCCAACATCTGTGTCAAGACACTATTTGCCTGAAAGCTATCTGGGATGATGCAACTGGATTTTCTCAGAGGATGCAATGTGCTGTGCATGGTGAAATGTCCCGAAAAAGTCTATGCCTGTGAGATGACAACTAAAGTTATGAGGGCATCATCCCATTCACACATAATGTTGATGACAGCTACAGAATATCGGTGGTTGATAGAAGCCAGTTTTAATAAGTATTCCAAGTGTAGTAGACCCCACAAATGCTCCCCATTTAATGTTAACTGAGGAAGCAATGATGCTGCAGAAACCAACTGTACACATAATTTAGTACATAAATCAATTGTTCAAACTGCATAATTTTCTTGACTGATGAAAGAAAAAAAACAGATACAAGTTTGGTGTCAGTGGCTTCTATCTGTAACTGTAGATACTCAGGAAGCTGGGAGGTGAGAATTGTGGTTCGAAAGCATCCCAGAGGGGAATGTCTGTGAGTAGGTTAACTTCAATTAACTACCAAAAATTCTGAAACAGTGCCGTGTCTCACCTGGAGAGCATTGTCCCCGAGTACAAAAACCCAAGGACAGTGTCTGGTCCCTAAGTTCTAGCCCCAGGACAGGCACATATGTACACATATATTCATGTGTGTGTGCATGCATACTGCCCCCCCACACTACACATAGACATGGACCCAAATATCACATCTTTGCAAATAATACCCTATAGTTTAAACAGCCAAAAGATTCTAATAGAAGGCTTTACACCAAGATAAACTCACTGATGAATAAGAGGTCCATGTAATACACCATCTGCCACAGCCTCCAAAGACAAGTACTAGAAGCTTAGATAATACACTGAATTCCTTTGCCAGTCCTGAAAACCAAAGAAGAAAGAACCAGGGATGATCATAGTAGATGACAGAACTCCCCTTTTCATGGATGAAAATAACAAAAAAATTCAACAAAAATGAATGGTGGGAACAAAACACACATCATGTCTTCTGTTGGAGTCAATGGGTTAATGGTGATTGCTAATATCTTCAACACAATCAAAGTATTGATATTCATTTTTGAAAATAGGATCATGAAATTTGTAGAAATTATTTTAATGAAAAGAGGGGTTATTTGGAATGTATCTAAAAAGAGAATGTTGTATATATATGTATATATATATGTATATGGAAACATCAAAATACATTAAAATGTCTTTAAATTCTGTTTTTTTTACTTTTTTTAAATTATAACTTATCTTGAAGTCATTGTACAAAGTAGTTGCCTTTGATCAAAGCAGTATTAACTCATCCCTCTCTTATCCTCCTCTTCATCTTCATTTTGTGGAATCCACATTGGTTATGTGACTGCATTCTCACCTTCCCTTCATTTGTCCAACACTTTCCCCTGACTGAACCCTACAACTTTTAAGTACTTGCTTCCTGGTATTTTATTTTGCAGAACATTGACTTTGTCATTATAAGGAATTACAGTATGTGAGTTCTTCCTTGAATCTACATTATTTCAGTTAATACATTTGAATACACTTGCATACTGTCCAACACATTTAGTTTATAAGCTAATTCTACCTTCCTTGTATACTTTATTTCTCTGCTCTTGACTGATTTCACTTAATATAATTTTTATCAGGTCTTTCCATTTCATTACAAATGGTACATCATCCATTCTAATGATGATGAATGAAATCCCCATTGTGCATACAGAACACATTTTCATGATCGAAACTTGCATTGAAGTCCATCTGAGTGGAATATATAACTTGGTTATTGTCAATAGTACTTCAATAAATATAGTTGTGCTGATAGATTTAATGTATTCATGTTTGTAATCTATTGGGTACATGCCCAGTAGTGGAATTGGTGGATAATAGGGTAAATCTATACTGAATTGTTTTGCTGTTTATCTTTGTGGGCTTTCCACTCAGGGTCTGATCTCTTATTCTCACAGATTGTGCTCTACCAACTGCAAGTGCAGTTCCTCTTCTGGTTTTCTGGTGGTTTCTTGCAGATAAAAAATCTTTTCACTTTCCTGGCAGGGCTGGCTTTAAATTTCCTTCCTCACGTCTCAGCCTCCATAATAGCTGGGACTGCAGGTGTGAGCCTCTGATGGCTAGCTATGTTTAAGTGTTTGAGGAAAGACAATGATTGAGGAATAAGTATGTTTGAGAATCTCAAAAATCATTATAAATTTTTTACTCTGAATCTGTCAGTTCACTTTCCTACTACAACAGGGCAAAGAATTGCTTTCTTCCACTCACCATCACTTTCTGTCTTATGCCATCCCTTCTTACACTTTTTTTCTTCATTTTATCCTCTCTTGTTGAGATGAAAACTCGATGTGGTTTGATTTGCATTTCATTAATATTTGAAGTTGAACATATTTCCCATCAATTTGGCCATTTGAACCTCTTGGAAACTGTGCATAGATCTGTCACATATTAACAAAGTAAGCTATTTTATTTTGTCGGTCCTGGGGCCTGAATTCTGGGCCTGGGTGCTATCCCTCAGCTTTTCAGCTCTAGGCTACCACTCTACCACTTGAGCCAAGCACCACTTCCAGCTTTTTCATTTTATGTGGTGCTGAGGAATCGAACCCAGGGCCTCATGCATGCAAAGCAAGCACTCTACCACTGAACCACCTTCCCAGCCCAGAGTAAGCTATTTTTAAAGTTTTTTTCCTTGAGTTCTTGAAGCTCTATTTATGTAATTTGGATATCAACCTCATATATTGAAAATGTTCTTTCCCATTCTGTACATTTTTCTCTGCACATTGTTCAGTTCTTCTTTAGGAGAGTAGAATTTGATTTGGGGGTAATTGCCTGTTTCTATTCTCATTTCCTGTGATTTTGAGGTTTTCTCAAGATAATTCCTTCACAAATCCAATACTGAGCATTTCCCTTGAGGTTTCCTCCAGTAGTTTCACATTTCCAGGTCTCAAATAGGAGCATTTCATCCATTTTGTCTTGATCTTGGTAATGAACAGGAGGTGGAAGTAGGATGATGCTTCATTGTTGCATTCCTAGATATCTAATTTTTAGACTCCATTTCTGGAACAAAACTTTGAAATCACCTTCTTTACAATGCTTTTGCTTACCTTGGCAAAAATAAGATTATAGAACTATGTATTATGTGAATGCGATAGTGATTCTTAATTTTTTTTAACTTTATTCTTATTACATGGTTGATGTGCAAACGGTTTGCAATTACATGAGTTAGTTGATGGTGCATTTTATTTTATACAGTGTGCTCTGTTCCCTCATTCTCTCTCAGACCCTCCCTCTTATCTCCAATCATAAATTGTGCAGTTCAGCTTCATCAGTGTCCTGTGAGCTCCTCTCCTATACTTTGTCACTCTTTTTCCCTCAAAATCTTTGCTCTCTCCTCCTTGCTCTGGAAGATACTCACATGAGCACACCATACATATGGGAAAGAAGACAGAATTGTCACAAACTAAGAACTAAAACAAAATATGGCATGTGTTTCCATATCTTGAAGTTTGTATCAGTATGTATATTATTTTAAATAGTTAGGAAAAGGCACTTAGGCATTGTGCCTTTGTGATTCTCTCCTAGAAGTTTCCTCTTTTGTTCTCACTGTATGAGAGTATTTAGAATCCGGTATAATTTGTCACATCCCATTGCACTTTAGATCTAGCATACAAATATCAGAGAGAACATGCACCATGTGTCTTTCTTAGCTTGGCAACCACACTTAACATGATCTGTTCTAGTTCCATACAATTCCCTACAAATTGACATTATTTTACTCTATCTAATGGCTGTGTAAAATTCCACTATATACAAGTATCACATTGCTTTGGATCCACTCATCTATTGCAGGGTATCTGGGATGTTTCCCTATCTTGCCTATTTTGAATAGTGTGATGATGAACATAGATGTGCAGGTGTCCTTATCATATCTTGGCTCATGATTTTCAGGATATAGATCCCTAGGAGTGGTATCACTGGGTTGTTGTGAAAGGCTATGATTAGTTTTATGAGGAATCTCCAGGCTGCTTTTTAGAATGGTTGTATTCATGATCACAACAACAGTGTAGTACATTTCTTTTTTCCCTATATTCCAACTAACATTTGCTGTTTAAATTACAATGTTGGCCAGTTGTACCAGGGTGAGATAGAATCTCATAGTTGTTTTGATTTTAATTTGCTTTATGAGCAGAGGTGATGAGCATTTCCTCATGTGTTTCTTGACATTCTTACCTTTTCTTCAGAGAAGTCTCTCCTTTGGTTCCTTTGCCCATTTGGTGAATGGTTTATTAGTATTTTTTGTTTTGTTTTGTTTTTGCTGGTCATGGGGAGTGAACTCTTGGCCTGGGCCCTGTCCTTCAGCTTGTCAGCTCAAGGCTAGCACTCTACCACTTGAGCCACAGCACCACTTCCAGCTTTTTCTGCTTATGTGGTTCTGAGGAGTGAAACCCATAGCCTCATGCATACAAGGCAAGCATTCTACCACTGAGCTACTTTCCCAGCCTGGTTTATTAATTTTAAGAGGAATTAATTTCTTGGAGTCACTGTATTTATTGGCTATTAGTCCTATGTCTGATGTATTTCTTGTAAATATCATTTCCCAGGTGGCTGGTTGTCTTTCTATTTTAGTAACAATGTTCTTAGCTGTGTATTGTGAAATCGCAAGAAAAAGGCAAGGCTTCTGAGATGTCAACTAGTTATAAGGGCATCAGACTCAGAGTGCAATACATACACACAATATCCATAAGACCCACAGAACATTGGTAGATGATACAAGCCATTTTCAATAAGAATTCTGTATGCAGAAACACCCACAAATGAACTCATTTACTATTGCTTAAGAAGCAATGATACTGATGAGACCAACAATATACCTAATTCAATATGGAGATAGAATTGGGGGAGAAGCACACAATCCTGCAAAGAAAAACTAGGTACAAGCTAGGTCCAAGTGGCTTATCCCTTTATCTTTAGATAATCATGAGGCTGGGATTGGAGAGGAGGAAATTTGTGTGTGGCTTATCTTCAATTAAGTACTCAAAAAGCTAGAAACAGAGACGTGTCTGAAGTAGAAAGCATTATGCTTGAACACAGAACCTCAGATCATTGTCCAAGCCTTGAGTACTAGCCTCTGGCTGCTACCCATATGTGCCCTCATGTGCTCCTATGCTCACATGTGCATGTGCACTCACAAATACACGCACACACACACGCACGCGCGCGCGCACACACACACACACACACACACACACACACACCAGATACAGATGAGAAGCTAAACATCCTCTCTTTGTAAATGATACCTCATAGTTTAAATGCCTTAAAGATGCCAGCAGAAGACTTTACAACAAACCCACTGATAAAGAAAGTGACCTTTGTAACAAGTGGTTTGCCAAAACCTCCAAAGACATCTAGGGGAAATTGAACCTAATACATTGAAGTCCTCTATCAGTCAGGGTATAGAAGAAAGAATCAGAGAAGATACTAGAAGTTGAAAGACCTCCCATTTTCATGGATGATAATGAATATTGTGAGATGCCAAATTTACACAGAAACTCCGATTCAAACTCCGATTCAAATTCCAATGTTGTCCCTCACAAAAATAGAAAAATCTCTTAAAATTTAGGTGGATTCACAAACACAACAGCAATATTCACTAGATACCAGGTGGAAAATGAACTGGATATGTTGCAGGTGGAGATGGGTGGGAAAGACAGTGATAGAGTGATAAAAGGGCAGACATAAATCAAAAAGAACTGTACTCTTTACACATGTACCTGTAACTCCTCTGCATATCAATTCTATAATAATATAACATATGATAAATAAATGAAAAAACCCATAAATAAAATAAACAGGCTCTTCAAAAGCAATGAAATTGCATTGGCCATAACAGACCTCTCTCCCCAGAAATGCCCAGCACCTGATGCCTTTACAAAGAAATTCTAAAAGACCTTTAAAGGAGAATTTTCACCAGTATTCCTCAAACACTTCAAAGAACTAGAAAGGGAAGGAACACTTCTCATTCTATGAATCCAGAATTACACTCATCTCCAAACAAGACAAGGCTACATTGAGAAGACAATTCTATATCTTTCTCCTCAATAAACATTGACGTGTTACCTCTCAAAAAAATACTGGCAAATAGAAACCAACAACTGATCCAGAATTTCATAAATAATGATTAAAGAGGATTCAAAACAAGGATGCAAATCTGCTTTAACATCTAAGCACATCAACACAAGCAAGGGGAAAATCCACATGATTATCTCAACTGGAGAAGAAAAAACCTTTGATGATATCCACACCCCTTTATGATAAAAGGTCTGGGGAAGCTAGGAATCTTTGGAACATTCATCAATATAATATAGACTGCGTATGAACAATCTAAAGCAAGCTTTATGCTTAATGGTGAACAACTAAAGATATTTCCCTAAATTCAGGAACAAAAGAAACATGTACACTCTCTGCATTCTTCTTCAACATGGTATTGGAATTTCTAGCAAAAGCAGTATGCAGGGGGAAAGCATACAGGTGAACATATAGGGAAGGAAGAGTAAAACCATCAGTAAAACAATCCCTTTTTACAGATGAAATGATCATGTACTTAAGCAAATCTAAAATCTCCTTTTCTGTAGATACTAAAATTGATCCTGAACTTTGATAAAATAGCCAGATACAATATCAACTCACAAAAATTAATTGCCTGTCTCTTTGCCATTGAGAGTATATCAAGGCTGAAATTATAATAGTACCCCATTTGCAATTGCCTCAAAAAATAAAATACCTGAGAATGAACCAATAGGGGAAAGATTTCTATAGTGAAAACTTTAACAATTTGAAAAAGGAAAGTAAGGAAGATTTAAGAAGATGGAAAGATATTCTGTGCTCCTGGCCTGGAAAAATTAGCATTGTGGAAATGGAAAAACTGCCCCAAGTATTTTACAAATTCATTGCAATATCCAAAAATACCCCCCAAAATGATTCAAAGGCAGAGGAAGCAATCCAAAATCTCATAGAGAATTAGTAAAATCTGTGGAAAGCAAAGCAATTCTTAATGGTCAAAACTGTGTTGGACAAATAGCAATACTGAACCTCAAGCTGTATTAGAGAGGCATACTAATAAAAACAGCATGGTACTGGCAAAAAGATAAACCAGAGAACCAATGGAAGATAAGAACCTGAAATGAACACAAAGACCTATAGCATCTCATATTTGATAAAGGGGCCAAAAATATAGGCAGAAAGATTGACGCTGGCAAAAAAAAAGGATGCAGGAAATTTAAACTAGATATCTATACATCATCTTGCACCAACATCATTTTAAATTGGATCCAAGACCTCAATGTAAAGCCAGAAAACATCAAACTTTTACAGGGAAGGGGAGGGCCCCTCAGAACAGATTAAAAACTTTCTAAGTTAAATTTCTGAATCAGAACAAATAAATTGATAAATTGATAAATGGGACTATACCAAACAAATTTTTCTGCACTGCAAATCACATAGGTAACAAGCTAAACAGAAAGAGCACAGACGAGGTGATTTTTACCAGCTATCCATCTGAGAAATGGCCTATATCCAAAATATATGTGGAGCTCAAAATGCTGATTACTCCAAGATTCATCAACCGAACTAATAAATTAGCTAATGACTCAAGAGAAATATCTCAGAAGAGATAAGAATGATCAACAGACATAAAATAAATATTCACCATCTCTTACCATAAAGGAAACTCAAATCAGTACCAAACTGGGATTGCACCTCAACCCAATTTGAATGGTCATTATCAAGGAAACAATAAGAAATTCTGGCAAAAAAAAGTCCAAAAGGAACTTTACCTTTTTGGTTGTAGTACTGAAAATTAGTTCAGCCAGTCTGGAAAGCAGTATGAAGGCTCCTTAAAACACCAAACACCAAAACTTATGAAGTTCTGGGAGAAAGGTGGCAGAAAAGTAGGTTAGGGCTAAACAAGGTCTTGTGTAGAAACCAGTTTTAGTGTTCCAGTGAAAAGTCCAAGGCTAGAGAGCCACACCAAGTGTGCCATCATCATACAGAAGGTCACAAAATCCTGGGGAGGAATGTCATAAAGTCCCTGTTAAGGCAGAGCATCATTCTTGCAGCTCAAACAAACTGATTTAAGAAACCAATCAAGCTACAGGAAAATCAAAACCCACAAACAAACCAGAGACCAGAGCATGAGACTGGTTATGGACAGTAGAGAAATACAAGATAACCCCCCACACACACACACACAGAAAAAGTTGAAGAACTCTTTTTTGTACCTAATTTTTAACATTTAAAGAAATTCTTTTCTGGAGGCTAGGAAGGGATGTGAAGGGTAAACAAAGGAAGAGGCTGCAATGCTTGGTAAGAAATGTATGCATTATCCTGCCCATGTAATTGTAACCCCTCTGTACAGTATGTTCACAGATAAAATTAAATTAAATTTAAAAAAAAATTCTTTTCTATTTTCTTCATCATTTTCATTTTAGGGCTTTTTAAAAATTTAATTTGATTTTTACTCTTTATCTTTTTGGTCCTTTTTGGTTTTTTGCTTTACTGAATTGCTGTTCTTTTCAACCCCAGATATATACTCTTCTTTGATTATTAGACTTTATACTTCATTGTGTGCATACTTAATTCAGATTTGGATTACGCAATTCAAAATCTCTCAGACTTAACTCCTATCATTGTAGTATTGATTTCTTTATACTTATATAGTTTTAAGTGTTTACTTTTTAAATTTTTTATTTTTCATTTTTTCCTTTTCCTTGATCTTGGTTCTCCTTTCCTTCTATACTTTCCTCTCTCTGAATTCAGGTCTTAGTTATCTTTTCTTTCACCCTTTCCCACCCTGCATTCCTCTATTATTTTTTTCTCCTCACAATTCTCCATAAACCTATTAATTTTTGGTCTGTTGACTCCTTCTTTGATTTTCTTAGTCTGCTAATCCCTCTTTGTGGCTGAACTAGATTGTATCTGTTTAGCTAGGTTGTATCTGTACTTATTTTTACTGCATCAAACAATCTGTGCAATTACAGACGTCTGGTTGATGTTTGCCTTAAAACAGTGTTCTAGCGAAGACCTAATTTTTCTTTCATACTCAAATGGGCAGAACAAGCAAGAGAAACAAGAAAAATGGCAAGTCCAGGTATCTCAACTCCCAATAATGATAATCAGGCAACAGAGTGTTGTGGCCAGATAAGGATCCACAAAGACCACCAAGGAGCTGATTCCCATGTGAGTACAAGATCGTCGTTTATTGTAAGCTTGAGCCTGGACTCACAACCATCACTGATGCAGCAAGTCAGAGTTGAGAGCCACGACCTTTCTTTTAGCAGAGTTTTTATAGGGCATAAGGTTGAGGTAAGGGGGTTCCTAGCTTGGCAGTTACATAATTGGTTAACATTTAGTAAGTAAGTCTTGTAACAATCTTATTAGCTAGTGTGTGCAGGCTAAGCAATTAAGCAGCAAACTATGTTAACTATGGTATCCTAAGAAACATCTGGAGCTTCAGGTGCTTTCCTGTCATCCACTAATGGCTATTGCTAGGGGATTTACAGGCAGAACGTCATTGGGACAGTTTGCAGTTTTTCCAGGAACCTGAGTTTTTACTTTCAGTTAAGGTCTTCACAATGGATACTTTTGGTAAAGGCCTTCAAAATGGATACTTTCTTTAAAGGCCTTCAAAATGGATTCTAAATCCAGAATGGCTGAACTTTTGCTAAAGCCTCTAAAGAGCAGTTAATGAATAATCCAGAAGAGAGTTCCCAAAATGCTCTACAAACACTTATTGGTAAACATGCTGAATGAAAAGACTGAACACATGCAAAGAGACCTGTGTGACCATGGGGAAATGCATGAGTGGGATGAGGCTAACTAAGGAAGTTTGCAAACTTGAGGAGGCTAATTAAAGATTAATATAGGAATTGCATGAGAAGGTTGAGAATAAACAAAGATAATAGAGGCCTTCATGGAATCCATAAAGAGAAAGTTGGAGTAATCCATGGAGGCCACAAAGGAAATGCTGTGAAGCCCTACAGAAGGAAAGGGAGTCCAAATAAAAACACTCAGAAATGAGAATAGACATATCACCACGATAACACCCAAGATTCAAAACATTATAAGGGAATACTTCACAAAGCTTTATGCAAATAAGTTTGATAATATGGAAGAGACAAATTTCTAGCAAGTATGGACATGCCCAAATCAACTTAACAGACCCATATCAAGCATCTAAATAGATATAGCAATAAAAGTCCTCCCACCCAACTAAAGCCCAGAACTGGATGGATTTGCTCTGAAATTCTACAAGGCCTTCAAATCAGAACTCACAATACTCCTCCAACTCTTCAATGAAAGTGAAAGTGAAAATTCATTACCAAATTCTTTCTATTAAGCCATCAAACCCCTCATTCCCAAAACCAGGCAAGGACTCATCAAAGAAAGAAACAAAAGACCCATTTCTTTGATGAATATCGATGCAAAACTTCTTACTAAAATATGGTCCAGTCAACTTCAACAAGTTATCCAAAATATCATACCCCATAATCAAATAGGATTCATTTCAGGGATGCAAATCTGGTTCAATAGACACAAATCAATTAATATAGTTCATCACATCAACAAGAACAAGGATAAGGAATACACGATTATCTCAATAGATGCAGAAAAAGCATTCGACAAGATGCAACAATGCTTTAAGATGAAAGCTCTGGAAAAACTAGGACTCCTTGAAGCATTCCTCCATAAAATAAAGGCTACGTATGACAAATCTACAGGCAGCCTTATAGGTAATAGCAAAAATAAAGCCGTTTCCTCTAAACTCAGGAACTAGACAAGGATGTCCACTCTCTCCACTCCTCTTCAATTTATTATTAGAATGTCTAGCAAGAGCAATAAGACAAGATTCAAATTTAAAGAGGATCCAAATAGGGAAAGAAGTAAAATTTGCCCTCTTTGCAGAAGACATGATCTTGTATTAAAGAATCATGGACTCCACTCCCAAGTGAATTGAGCTGATCAAAAATATGGCAAAGTAGAAGGATATAAAATTAACCCTCAAAAATCAATGGCTTTTGTGTATGTCAATAACAAATAGAGCATGACTGAAATCAGGAAAGCAACTCCTTTTGTAATAGCCCCACAAAATATAAACTAAAGAAATGAAGGACCTGCATGATGAAAACTATAAAAACAAAAAAAGTAAGTTAAAGCCAAATATAGGAAATGGAAAAACCTCCCATGATTCTGGATTAGGAGGATTAACATTGGAAAAATTGCAATACTGCCAAGGCTATCAAATTCAATGCAATACCCATAAATATAGTAGCCTCATTCTTCAATGAAATAGAACAAGCAATCCAAAAATTCATATGATACAATAAAGACCCCTAGTAACAAAAAATCCATAGCAGAAAGAAAAGTGCTGGAGGAATATCAATACCAAAATTCAAACTCTACTACAAAGTCATGCTAATCAAAACAGCTTGCTACTGGCACAAGAACAGACTTGAGGACCAATGGAATAGAATTGAAATCCCAGAAATGAATCCACAGGCCTATAGCCACCTAATCTTCAATAAGGGAGCTAAAAAAATAGTATGGAAAAAAGACACCCTCTTCATTAAATGGTGCTGGACAAATTGGTTAGTCACCTGTAGAAATTAAAGCTACATCTATATATATCACCCTGCACCAGAGTCTACTCCCAATGAATCAAAGACCTCAAAGTCAAAGCAAACACCCTGACAACATTATAGGAAGGAATGGGAGAAACTATAGGACTCCTTGGCACATGTTGACATTTTGTTAATAAAGACCCAGAAACACAACAAATCAAAAAATAGGATTGCATAAAATTGCAGAACTTCTGATTGGCAAAGGGCATAGCAAGCAAGATCAATACAAAGCCCACAGATTGGGAGAAGATCTTTACTAGCCATACAACGGACAAGAGTCTCATGTGTAAAATATATTTAGAACTCAAAAATTAAATCCCCAAACAACACATCCTCCATGAAACAACTTCCTGAATAATAACTAGGCTAAAGACTTAAAGAGAGATTTCTCTGAAGAGGAAATAATAATGGCCTATAGACACATGAAGAAATGCTCAACTTCTCTTGCCATAAAAGAAATACAAATCAAAGCAACATTGAGATTCCAACTCAGTACAGTTAGAATGGCTAAAATCAAAAAAATGAGTAACAGCAGATTATGGAGGGGAAGTTGCCAAAAGGTAATCCTACTGAATTTTGGATGGGAGTGTAAACTTGTTGAACCACTTTGGAAAGCAGTTAGAGATTCTTCAAAAGACTCCACATAGACTTCCCCTATGACCAAGCAATCCCACTTTTGGGCATTTACCCAAATGATCAAAAAAAGGCCATCTAAAGCTAACAGCACAATGATGTTTATCTCATTATTCACCATATCTAAGATATGGAAACAACCAGATGACCCTCAATCAATGAATGGATCAATAAAATATGATATATATGTATATATATGTCATATATATATATATATACACACACACATGCAATAATATTCTATGTCTCCTTCAGAAAGAATGATACTGGCCCAGTTTTTAGGAAATGGAAAGGCTTGGAAAAAGTTACAATATGTTATATATATATATATATATATATATATATACATAATTATAAGTATAATTATAAGTTATATTTAGCAAGACCCAAAGAACATACCTCCTATGCTTTCCCTTATTTGCAATAACTAGTAAATATCTAGGACAAGCAGAAAAGGTCAAAAGCTTTGTACATATGATCATTAAGCTGATGCTAAGCAAAATGAACCCCAAGATAGGGACACAGATTTTTATCTTTGTTGGTGTTGTTTGTAATGTGCTTATAATATACTATGTGATTTTTTTGTATGTTCTTCCCCCGTGATATAATCTCTGTTGTCAGTGATTTGATTCCAGTGTTCTGCATCTTGTATATACAATTTTCTAATTTGGGGAGGGGATTGGAAATAACAAAATGCTGAAATGAAGATACAGGTTGACCCATTTCAAGACACTATGTTGAAAACGAACTTTACAAGTTCAGGGTGGATGGAGGATCTGGGAAGGGGTGGAGGGAAGGAATGGTAGGGTAAAAACAAAGTAGGGGATAACAATGGTGGATTGGAAACGTGCTCATTTTCTTACACATATATCTTTAAACCCTATGTCCAGTATCTTTACAATAAAAACATATATTTTAAAAATACCCTATGACAAACCAACTCCACTTCTGAGCATATATGCAATAGAATATGAGCAAGGATACATTAAAGCTACTACCACAATCATGTATATTGCAGCTTTATTTACCATAGCCAAGATGTGGAATTATCCCCCTCTAGGTACATACACAATGGAAACCTTCCCATTACAAAGAATGATGTTAAACCATTCATAAAGAAAATGGTGGGGGCTTGGAAGGTGGCTCAGTGGTAGAGTGATTGCCTTGCATGTATGAGGCCCTTGGTTTGACTCCTCAACAGCACATAAGCAGAAAAAGCCAGGAGTGGCAGTATGGCTCAAGTGGTACAGCACTAGCTTTGAGCTGAAGAGCTGAGAGACAGTATCCATGCCCACAGTTCAGATCCCAGGACCAGCAAAAAATAGAAAGAAAGAAATGGAATGACTAAGAGAAGATTATGTTAAATGAAGTAAGCCAGACTCACAGAAGCCCAGGTTACATGATTTCCCTCCTTGTGGGAAGCAGAATGTGCCTCTAAATCTAGATGTATGCCCAATGGATTGCACCCTAGCAATAATACATGAATTGTCTGAAATACAATAGAATCTATAGGGAGCACAGCAAGTACAATTCCTTATCATGATAAACGCAAAGGCTGACAAAATGAGTACTAGAAATACCTGCGGGGTGTGGGTGGTCAACACAGAGAAATAGAAGCAAGAATGTTGGAAATGAGTAGAACGCAGGTAAGAATGCTTTGAATATGCCACAGAATTTGGAAAAATAGGTGAAGGATTATGTATTACAGATGAAGTATATTGAAGGGATAACAAAGTTCCAGTTGCTTTTAATTAAAGTTTTTATTGTGAAAATACTGTACAGATGTGTTACAATTACATGAGCAAGGTAATGAGTCATTTCTTATCAAGCATTGTTGCCTCCTTTATTTTTCCCCTACCATCCCTTCCCTCCCACCTCCACAACTACACTCCTCTTCCCTCCACCTAAATTGTAAAGTTTCTTTTCAATATAATGTTTTGTACATCTCATTGTTACAATGGGTCAACATTTATCCCTATTTAAACATTTTGTTTTCCTCTCCCCTCAGTTCCCCAAATTATAGTGATACCAAATACAGTGAAAAGAGGGGTTATATCATGGGAGAGGAACATACAAAGCAACAAAAAATAACATAGTACCTTATAAATACATTAGAAACAATAGCAAGAAAGAAAGAAAAAAAATACTTGTGTACCTATCTTGGGGTTCATTTCGCTTAACTTCATCTTTTCTGGTCATATGTACATAGCCATTGATCCAGATGCTTTGTATAAATAAGTTCCTTTGTTAAATGGCAAAATACAAGACAATCTATAAGTTAAGAAAAGAGAAGTTTGGGGTTGGGGTGAAAGTGGTGTTGGAATATTAAAAGTGGTGATATTGATCAAGAAACACTGCTCTGGTGAAGAGTAGTTGTACAGCTATATAAATAATAAACTTTATATATATAAACTTTAAAATGTATTAAATTTTTGGTAAGAGCACGTATAGTAATATAATATATTATACCTACTATATAGTATAACATATAAAGAGTATACATATAAGTACATATATGAAACTAAATATAGTATACATGAATACATATAACTATATACATAAAACTGTAAAGTGTACATAGATTTTTCTGTTAAATGCAAAAAAGTACAATATATATTCCAAAATTGAGAAAAGGAGGGAGTGGTTTTGGAGGTGTGGGTGAGAATGTTAAATGTGGTGACCTGGTTCAAGACACACTGTATTCATAAACTGATCTGTTGAATGGCAACTGTTCGGACTACTACCAAAAGAAAATAAAATTTTAAAAATGTATAAAACTAGCCGGGCGCTGGTGGCTCACGCCTGTAATCCTAGCTACTCAGGAGGCTGAGATCTGAGGATCGCGGTTCAAAGCCAGCCCGGGCAGGAGAGACCGTGAGACTCCTATCTCCAATAAACCACCAGAAAACCGGAAGTGGCGCTGTAGCTCAAGTGGTAGAGCGCTCGCCTTGAGCTGAAGAGCTGAAGGACAGCGCCCAGGCCCAGAGTTCAAGCCCCACGACCGACAAAAAAAAAAAAAAAAAAAAAAAAGTATAAAACTTACTGGTGAGACTGACTATACAAGTGAGCTGAGAAGTTCTAACATTGTAAATATTTTAGACAAATCTTACATTAATTTTTATTAAGGAAAATTATTAACATATCTAGTAATTGCCAAAGAAAAATGTAAAATTAAATATTCAATGATAGGAAATACAAATACAAATATGAAATACAAATGATGGAAGGAATACAATGTACATTTATATTTGTATGACTTCAATAGTTTATCTTAAAATATTTTGATTTTGATTTTTTGACAAGGTGATGTACAGAGGGAGTACAGTTAGTAAGATAGTAACTACATGTCTTGTCAAACTTGTTACCCCATCTTATCTTAAAATATTAAACAAAAAGTTTCATTAAAAGTTAAAGAAATGAATTCATTATAACATATCTCTACATTCACTTATGGATATGATCAGAGCCCTCTACTCTTTGTGTGTTTATGTTTTCTTTTTCTTTTATCATCATCATCACAGGTAGTGGTCATCATTCTAAATTAGCTTCTTGTCACCTATTTTAAGCCCCATAAGTACCTCAAAATCCATAGCAGACAAATGAAAACTCATAATCCTAAAATCTAAACTCACTATTACTGAACTCATTTAATAAACACCAAAGACTCTAAAGGAGATGAAAGAAAGAAATTTCAATAAACCAGGAGAAAAAGGTACATAAAGGCAATGTTGACAAGTGATCTGTCAATAATGACTGGGAATGCAAACTCTACAAATAAGAGTTAGAATGCCTGAATGAAAAAACCCCTAGTCCAAAGGAAAGTTTGATTCCCAGAAAGTCAGTTGACCATCAATGGCCACCAATCAGAGTAAGAAAGGAATGTAAGCCAGATCCACTATAACATAGGTTGCATGGTTTCTCTGAGTATAGAATACACCTATGCTCTGAATATAAAATGTACCTATAAATCTACAAATAAACAAATCAAATGGTAAAATAAAAGAAAACAAAAAACAAAAAGCAGGGGTTGGGAAGGTGTCTTAATGGTAGAGTGCTTGCTTGCAAGCATGAGGTTGGGTTCGATTCTGCCTATGCACAACATAGGCAGAAAAAGCTGAAAGTGGCACTGTGGCTCAAGTGGTAGAATGCTAGCTTTG
Organism: Dipodomys merriami; assembly: GCF_024711535.1. Classification (NCBI taxonomy): domain Eukaryota; kingdom Metazoa; phylum Chordata; class Mammalia; order Rodentia; family Heteromyidae; genus Dipodomys; species Dipodomys merriami. The sequence goes on along the minus strand of NW_027206179.1, from coordinate 5,055,233 downwards.
AGCTGAAGAGCTGAGGGACAGTGCCCAGGCCCAAAGTTCAGACTCCATCACCAAGCAAAAAAAAAACACCAAAAAAATTTGAACATGATAAAATATGCAGGTCTCTAGGCATTCCCATCAGTGAGAACAAAGAAGAATATACTCAGGAGAAGAAAACAAAGGTATAATTTCTATATCCATCTGAATGTATAAAATAATATTTGTTAAAACAACTCCAGGAAATGGGAACAAGTGGGTGTTTTTTCTTTGTTGCTGTTTTTGTGAGCAAGGAGTCACAGAAAAGGTGGAATAAAGGATGAACAAATGTAGCACTGCTACTCACTAGACACTATGTTGAAAATAAACTATAGACCTGGTGGGTGCAGATGGGAGGGAAATATAGCAAGGGAAGGAGTGACATTGTTGGAAAAGAAATGTTTTCTTCATCTTACACAACTGCCTTGTGAAACTGGGCATTCATATGGGAAATATTTAATCTGGACCACATATTTTTAATAAAAAACTGGTTCTTTATAGAGACTTGATCTTTGCAAGTAACAGTGAAAATGAGGGAAATATAAATACAAGTCAATAGCTCATAAAACAATAGAAATAATTATTCTCTGGGTTTGATTAACTGACAGAATCCTTTATCTCATTGACAAGGCTGTAACTCCACTCCAAACACTGGAAATGTAATGATACTGTGCTTGCATCCAATTGAAAAGCTTCAGCACAATGAAAGCAATGGTGGGACAGGCAAATGAAAAGGTAAAACACTTGGTAACTATACATCTCACAGAAGATGAATCGCATCATGGAAAACAATTCTAAATTAAATACCAGAGAGAAAAATATCCAATCAAGGAAAAGAAAGTTAAAAATTAGAAATACAAAACCACAACAGAAACATGATATTCAATCATTTGGGCAATCGTGACACCATTAACTATTCATTAGCCCAAAGAAAAATTGCAATTTGGGTAATAACATATAAAAATTAAAGTTTGTCATTTCTTCAAGAATTTAAAACTCTCTCTATTGGTAGCTTATACATGTAATCCTAGCTCAGTGAGAAGATAAGGATGCTTTCAAATCAAGCTGTCACAGAAAAATCCATGGCACATTTTATCTCCAGTCAACCAACAAGAAGCTAGAATTAGAGGTGCTCCTCAAGTTGTAGAGTATCAGCTTTGAGATAAAAATGTATGTAAGAGCCAAAAGTAAGCCAGGCACCAGTGGCTTATTGCTTGCTACCTCAGAAAAGTAAAAATGAATATGGGAAACAAAAAATGATGTATGACACGATATGAAAATTGTTATAAATGAGAGAGTGAATATAATCAAAGTATGTGACATGCAGTGTGGTACTACAACCTGGACCAGATTCTTGGCACCAGCAACATATTTGATCAATATTGGCAAGCATCAGCTAACCTCACTGGCCATGTACATAAATAAAAGCTCTCATCTACAGATGTCTAACTGCAGTGCTTGATTTGTCCACAAAAAAACCTAAGTCAATAAGTATTTCTAACTGTAGTCAATAGCATGTACACAATTTTACTAACCCAGACCAAACTTTTCTTTGTATCTGGGCATAGCAAAGAAACATCCATCATCTAAAACCATTCTGCTCAACATGTCTATATTAGCACCATTAAAAAAAAGTACTCAAATACATGTTGATAATTTAAGAAAATGAAAATCAGCTAAACATGGTTAAATAGTGTGGAACATAAAGAATAAGTTAAGACAGACAATATTGTCTCACACGTTTAGTATTAACTATTTGGTATCATGTTTTCAAGACAGCTTGGGCTAGGATGTCTGTGAGACTCTAATGTCCATTTAACTACTAAAACATGCCAGAAGTGGAACTGTGGCTCAAGTCTGGAACACTAGCCTTAAACAAAAAGGATCAGGGACAGTGCCCAGGCTCTGAGTTCCCAGGGTCAGCAAGCCAGAAATAAAAATGTGCCAGTGACATAAAAAATAAGGACACGGGTCTTCTATAGCACAGTAGAAAGATCTCTGCTCTCAATTGTGTGCAGCTGCCTCTGGCTATAGTTTTCATACTAACATTTAAGAAGGAGTGCCAATGATAGAGAAAATGAAATTTTCTTTGGCAATAGAAATCAGATAGTTTGCTAGAATTTCTTGAAGTTCTGTACGTCATTTTTCTTTTCTCTTTCTTTTACTATAGCCAATTATTACTGAGACTGTGTTACAGATAAAACTTCAAGAATATGCATTGTGCAAGTAAAGAAGATCTCATCATTGGCTCATAAAATTGTCCCCCAAGGAATCTTTCATAATGCTGAGCTGCCTGGTAACACCTGGGTTGTGGAGCCTATCTGATATGAAACAATCCCACAAGGCTTAATTTGGAACAGTAATTGCTGTGTACACTAAGAAAGAGAGATACAGAGAGAGAGAGAGAGAGAGAGAGAGAGAGAGAGAGAGAGAGAGAGAGAGAGAGAGAGAGAGAGAGAGAGAGAGAGAGAGAGAGAGAGAGAGAGAGAGAGAGAGAGAGAGAGAGAGAGAGCGCATGACAATCCTAGGGCATATACTTTGACACTGTTCTTGACCTTTTTGGCTCACACACTGTCTCTTCAGCCATAGCTTCATTTCCAGCTTAATAAAAGCCTCACATATTTTCCTGCCTGGGTTGGTTTCAAACCTCCATCCTCATAAATGCACCCCAGGATTAGTTAGGTTTACAGTCATGAGTCACCCTAAGAAAATTTATCAAGGTTCACAAAATATAGGTGTTACTACACAATGTTCTCAGACTTCTGGTCCAGGGGGTAAGGAAATATAGTTGCAAACTTTTATATTTTATTTTTTTATTAATAAGTTTTTATTGTGAAAATACTGTACATAGGGGTTATAATTCCATGAGCAAGGTTATGAGTACATTTCTTATCAAGCATTGTTGCCTCCTCTTTTGTTTCTCCACTTGCATCCTTTCAATACAGAACTCATTCCAGTAACTAAGGTTGATTTTAGGAACAGCACTCATTTTACACCGTGACAGCTGAAATGGAAGAGATACAGGCATGCTGGAGTAAAGTGAAGAACTTGTAGACCAGGAAGACAGGTTACATAGAAACAAATAGAGTCCTCTCATGCTAGTAGACAGAAAATCAGTCAAAAGGAGATGTAAAACATTATGAGACTTAGCTGCTCCGGAAGCAATAGTGATTGAGGTCACTGTAGAGTGACAGAGATCATTGATGTGTACACCCAGAGTTCCCTCACTCACCAAACCTCTTGAGAATAAAATTGTAAATGGAAATAAAATATTGAATTACTTATATCTTGTTTGCTTCTTGTCTGGAAGCATGTATGTTACTGTGATCTTTCCCAAAGTGTAGAGAGGGAAAAATGCAGTGATCATCACATCTCTGTCCATGTGTGCTAGGTGCTTTATTGCTGCAAAGCAGCTATTACCAGCCAAGGACCTGATAGGGAGAGGAAGAAGGAGAAGGAGGAGTGTGAAAGCCAAAGGGCACATCCCCGAAGGATCTACCAAGCAGAAATGCTGGCAGGAAGTGATGCCCACAGTTACAGTTATGTATATGTGCATTTATTTCTTTCCATTGACAAAGACCCTCACTCTTGATCACCTTTATTGAAATAGTCTTGTGAGTCCTCAGAAGTAATATGTAAAACTATTCCCAGGGGCTCTGCATTTGTAGCCTTTCCTCAGGAAGAAAAACATAAGTTAGAAAAGATGTTTGCAGATTTGCCTTCTTCACCGTGCTGGAATTTCATCCAAGACCACAGTTAGTGAGGACCCAGAGGTGGAGTTATCCTGGTTAAATTTGTCCAAACTCTATTTCAAGAAACTACTTGCATGAAAGTCATTTGGGATGATGCAACTTGACTGTATGAGATGTTACCATGCCAAGGAATGGTGAAATGGCCAGAAAATATCTGTACCTCTAAGTCGTCTAATAAAGTTATGAGGGCTTGTAGTTAGAGGGTCAATTCATACACACATATCCAAGCAAACATCCTCTCTTTGTAAGTGATATCTCTTAGATTCAACACCATAAAGATGCCAGCAGAAGGCTTAAAGCAGATTCCAGACCTTGCTTAGAGTGAATAGGAATTCATTGAATATGGTTGTGCAGGTAGCATAATTATATCTCACTTTGTACTCTATTTGGTAAAAGCCCCAGAGAGGAATTGCTAAATAATAGGGTAGTTCTTTGTTGCATTTTTATTGTTGCTCCTGATGGTTCAACTCAGGGACAGAGCAGTCAGTGTCCCTAAACGTTTTTGCTCAAAGTTTACGCTGTAGCAACTTTGAGCCAGATTGCCACTTCTGTTTTTCTAGTTATTCTAGACTTTCCTTCCTGTGCTGGCTTGGCAGAACCATCCCCAGATCTCAGCCTCATGAGTAGCTAAGATTTCAAGTATGAGCCACAAAATTCATGACTATGTTTAATTTTATGAGGAATGATAATAATTGAGGAATAATGGTTTTTTAAAAATTCAAAATTATTATAATATTGCTGTTGTTGTTGTTTTTACTGTGGATATGCCAATTTTCTTTCCTCCCACCAGAGGCTGGACATTTGCTTTCTTCTATTCATCAGACCTTTCTATTCTATGCTATCCCTTCAGGGGAGAACTATTGGTAGTCTTTTGAGGAATCTGCATACTGCTTTCCAGAGCGTTTTTACAAGTTTACATTGCCACCAGCAGGATAGTAGTGTTTGCTTTTGGTCACATCTCCTCCAGCATCTGTTGCTAATAGATTCCTTGATTATAGCCATTCTAACTTGGGTGAGGTTGAATCTCAGTGATGTTTCAATTTGTATTTCTTTTATGGCTAGAAAATTTGAACATTTCTTCATATGTATATTGGCCATTCTTTATTTTAATATATATATATATATATATATATATATATTATTGTGAGAATACCATGCAGAGGAGTTACAATTACATGGGCAAGATAATGAGAGCATTTCTTATCAAGCATTGTTGCCTCCTCTTTGTTTCCCCTTCCCATCTCTTCCCATAATTCCCCCTACCTCCCCTCACCAGATCCCCCCACAAACACACCAAAGTTGTAAAGTTCATTTTTTGACATAACGACTTGTACACCTCATTGATTGTTACAATGGGTCCACCTGTATCCCTAGTTAAAAGATTTTTTTGCCCTTCCCCTTCACAAATTATTATTTCCTCTTCAGAGTAGTCTCTCTTTAAGTCTTTAGCACACTTATAAATCAGGTGATTGTTTCTTTGAGGATTTTTTTGGGGGGGGATTTAATTTTTTGAGTTCTAAGAATATTTTAGATATGAGACCTCTGCCTGTTGTATGGCTAGTGAAGAGCTCCATGTAATCTGTAGGCTTTCTATTGATCTAGCTAGCTTTATCCTTTCCCATGAAGAAGTTCTGCAGTTTAATGCAGTTCCATTTTTTCCAATTTTTCTTTGATTTGTTTCAATAGGCCAGCCAGTTTAAGCATCTATATTCACCCTCCTCCCTCCATCTAGTGCCTTCCAATAACAGCCCCTCAGTTACACTGATATTATTAATTTGATGTATATAATAATTCTCCAAGGAACTCTCACTGTGATCATGTCATTCATGCATATGTTATGCTTCCACTGCACTCACATTACTCTTTCCTCATCTTGTCTACCCTCCAACATTCACTGTGTTAGCCCATATTCATGCATATGTATTATATAGTTTGATATTATTCACTCTTTACACTTTTTTTTCTCTCTCTCCCATGTCCTCTTCAATTGGTCCCTTTGATTACAAGCAAGTTTTGTGCATACACAGTATGTTCTTATGAGTATGTTAACACCTAGCTTTCCAACATTACAAAAAAGAAAACCTATTACTTTGTACATCTGAGGTGTCCTTCATTAGAAATGAGGATTTACAAATCCACCAATTTCCCTTCACATGACAAAATTTCATTTTTCCTTGAGGCTAAGTATAAGGGGTGACCTGATCAGGATATACATAAGTAGACATATTTAATTGAACCAAATTCTACAATAATTTTTTGTTTTATTGTAAATAAGCTATACAATGAGTTAGTGACATGAGTAAGGTAATGAGTATATTTCTTGTTGAACATTGTTACACATTTCTTCATTTTTCTCTTTTATTCTTCCTCTACCCTTCCTCCAGCCCTCTCTCCCAAAGTGGTAAACTTCATTTCTAACTTACTGTCTAGTGAGTATCATCGTTGCATTAGATCACCTTTGTTCTTGTTTCAACATTTTGTTATTCCCCTTTCCTTCCCCAAATGAGATAAATGTATATAGAACACACAGTGTATTCGAATCAAACACAGGGATTGAGTACTTGTCTGTTCTCTCTGTATAATTTCTAGGCTATGTTCACTCCCAGAGTTTCAATCTTCTGGATGGTCTAGCCTAGATTAAAGGTTTTCTACTTTGTTTTTTCTTTCTTTTCCTTCTAATGGGTCTGTTTTGATGTCCTAAAGTTCTTTGTTGTAGCTTTGATTTAGAATTTTTATGGGGTTATTTTTTATTTTAAAATGTTTTTATTGTAAAAATACTGTACAGAGGGATTACAGTTACATCAGCAAGGAAATGAGTACATTTCCTATCAAGCATTATTGCCTCATACTTCATTTTTCACCTACCAATCAGTTCCTCCTACCTACACAACGGCACCCCTCCCACTCCTTATAAATTTTAAGATTCGTTTTTCAATATATTGTCTTGGATATCTCATTATTAATAGGGATCATCCTGTATCTCTATTTAAGCATTTGTTATTTCCCTTCCCTCCCAAATTACAGAAGTGTATATACAAGATGAAGGGCACTGACATCAAATACAGTGAAAACAGGGTTTATACAATGTGGGAGGAACATAAAAAGAAATAAAAATCACAGGGTATATTATAAATATGTTAGAAACAATAGCAAAAAAGAAAAAAAAACACTTGTGTCCTATCCTGGGGTTCATTTTGCTTAACATCATCTTATCTGGTCATAAATATATAGCTTTTGATCTTTTCTGCTTTTCCAAGACATATACTAGTTATTATAAATAAGGGAAAACAGGGTACCTATGTTTGTTTGGGCCTGCCTTAGTTCACTTAAGTTTTTTTTCCAGGTCTTTCCATTTCCTAACAAATGGGGCAATGTCATTCTTTCTGATGGGAGAATAGGATTCCATTGTGTATATGTACCACATTTTCTTGATTCATTCATCTACTGAGGGATATCTGGGTTGGTTCCATATCTTAGCTAAAGTAAGTAATGCTGCAATAAGCACAGTTGTGCTCATAGCTTTTGTATGGTCTGGTTTATGATGCTTTTGGTAAATACCCAAACTCTATGTGGAATCTTTTGAGGAACCGCCATATTGCTTTCCAAAATGGTTGAAACAGTTTACACTCCCACCAACAATGCAGTAGGGTTCCCTTCTAGCCACATCCCCTCCAGCATCTGTTGTTATTACAGTTCTTGATTGTGGAATCACAATGTTGTTTTGATTTGTGTTTCTTTTATGGCTAGAGATGTATAGAAGTTCTTCTTATGACTATTGGCCATTCTTATTTCCTCTTCAGAAAAGTTTCTCATTTGCTATTTGGGGTGATTTTTGTTTCAGAAGAATTTTTGGATTGCTTCTTCTATTTCATTGAAGAATGTGGGTGGAATATTGATAGGTATCACACCAAGCCTCCATCCAAACACCATATGTAAACCAGAGACTGCACCAAGAGACTGCTTACACATACGGGAGATACAAGATCTCCCTCGCCCAAAAAATCAAGTAACTCTTCTACCTATTTTTTTTTAATTAAAAATATTGTTTTCACAAGAACAGACATCAGGACCAATGGAATAGAATAGAATAGAAATGAACCCACAGACCTATAGCCATCTAACCTTTGATAAGGGAGCTAAAAATACTAGAATGGAAGAAAGGCAGCCTCTTCAGTAAACGGTGCTGGCAAAATTGGTTAACTACTTGTAGAAAACTACAGCTAGATCCTTAGATATCACCCTGCACCAGAATCAACTCCAAATGGATCAAAGATCTCGAGTCAAAGCAGACAATCTGAAAACATTACAGGATGGAATAGGAGAAACCCTAGGTCTCCTTGGCATGGGTGAAAATATTCTTAATGGAGACACAGAAACACATAAAATCAAAGAAATGTTGAAGAAATGGGATTGCATGAAATTGCAGAGCTTCTGCATGGCAAAGGACATAGCTAGCAAGTTCAATAGAAAGCCCACGGATTAGGAGAAGATCTTCACTAGCCATAAAACAGACAAGGGTCTTATATCTAAAATATACCTGGAACTCAAAAAATTAAATCCCCAACAACAAATCTTCAAAAAACAACTGGTCAATAAATAAGTGAGCTAAAGACTTAAAGAGAAACTTCTCTGAAGAGGAAAGAAGGATGGCCAATAGACACATGAAGAAATGCTCAACCACTCTAGCCATAAAAGAAATACAATTTTAAATAACATTGAGATACAATACAACCTCACCCCATTTAGAATGGCAATAACCAAGAACTCTAATAACAAAAAATGCTGGAGGGGATGTGGACAGAAGGGAATCTTATTGCATTGTTGGTTGGAGTATAAACTTGTTCAACCACTTTGGAAAGTAGTATGTGATTCCTCAAAAGACTCCACATAGAGCTCCCCTATGACCCAGCAATCCCACTTTTGGGCATTTACCCAAATGATCACAAACAAGATCACACTAAAGCTATCAGCACAACTATGTAAACATGTCAGCATTTTTTACCATAGCTAAGATATTGAACCAACCCAGATGCCCCTCAGTAGATGAATGGATCAAGAAAATGTGGTATACATACACAATGAATTCTATACCTCCATCAGAAAGAATGGCATTGCCCCATTTGTTAGGAAATGGAAAGACTTGGAAAAAATTATATTAATTAAAGTAAGCCAGGCTCAAAGAAACATAGGTCCCATGATTTCCCTTATTTGCAATATCTAGTATATGTCTGAGTCAAGCAGAAAAGGTCAGAAAAGTTGATGTTAGGGAAATGAACCCTAAGATATGTATTCAAATGTTTTTTTTTCCATGCCATTGTTTCTCACACATTTAGAGGATGATTTTTTGTTGCTTTGTATGTCCCTCGCCCACAGTATAACCTCTGCTTTCACTGTATTTGATGTTGGTATAATTTGTGGAGGGGAAGGGAAAAAACAAATCATTTAAATTGGGATACAGGTGGACCCATTGCAACAATGAGATGTACAAGTCATTACGTGGAAAAACGAACTTTACAACTTTGGTGGGGGAAAGGGGAAGAAGGATTCGGTGGGGGCGCGGGGGGAAGATGGGAAGTGATGGGAAGGGGAAACAAAGAGGAGGCTACAATGCTTGATAAGAAATGTACTCATTATCTTGCCCATGTAATTGTAACACCTCTGTACAGAATTTTCACAATAAAAAATTGTTTTGTATTTTTTTCTTTCATAATTTTTGTTTTAGCTGTGTGTGTGTCTGTGTGTGTGTGTCTCTGTGTGTGTGTGTGTGTGTGTGTGTGTTCTTCTTTTTTTATCTCTTTTAACCTTTTGGTCCTTTTTTGTGTGACTTAATTGTTGTTCTGCCCATCCCCAGATATATACTCATTGTCGAATTCTAGAACTTATCTTTGATTTTTTTACATAGTTAATTCAAAATTGATTACTCAATTCACATCATCTTAGCCTTATCTTCTTTAACAGTAGGATTATTTCTTCATACCAATATAATTTTAAGTATTCCAGGTTAAAAAAATTTTTTTAATTGTATTTTATTTTATTTGAGAACATACTGTACAGAGGGGCTACAATTACATGGGCAGGATAATGCATACATTTCTTACCAAGCATTGCAGCCTCCTCCTTTGTTTACCCTTCACTTCCCTTCCCTGCCTCCCCCCTCCCCCCACCCAATGTTACCCCACTCCCCCCCCCACACCGACATTGTAAAGCTGGTTTTGACATGACATTTTGTACTTCTCATTGTTGCAACAGGTCCACCTGAATCCTTAAACGACTTGTTTGTCCCCATCTCCTCCACATGTTATACTGACATCAAATATAGTGATAGCGGGGGTTACACTGTGGGGGAGGGACATACAAAGCAACAAAGAAATAATCTTATAAATGCGTTAGAAACACATGCATGAAAGAAACGAAAACATTAAAATACATATTTAAGGGTTCATTTTCCTAACATCACATTATCTGACCTCTTCCGCTTGACTCATACCTATACTAGATATTGCAAATAAGGGAAACCATGGGACCTATGCTTCTTTGGGCCTGGCTTACTTCACTTAATATAATTTTTTCCAAACCTTTCCATTTCCTAACAAATGGGGAAATGTCATTCTTTCTGATGGAGGCATAGAATTCCATTGTGTATATATACCACATTTTCTTGATCCATTCATCTACTGAGGGGCATCTGGGTTGGTTCCATATCTTAGCTATGGTAAATAATGCTGCAATAAACATAGTTGTGCTGGTAGCTTTAGTGTGGTCTTGTTTGTAAACATTTGGGTAAATGCCCAAAAGTGGAATTGCTGGATCATAGGGGAGATCTATGTGAAGTCTTTTGAGGAACCTCCATACTGCTTTCCAAAGTGGTTGAACAAATTTACATTCCCACCAACAATGAAGTAAGGTTCCTTTCTGTCCACATCCCCTCCAGCATCTGTTGTTGTTAGAGTTCTTGATTTTTGCTGTTCTAACTGGAGTGAGGTGATATCACAATGTTGTTTTGATTTGCATTTCTTTTGTGGCTAGGGATGTTGAACATTTCTTCATGTGTCTATTGGCCATCCTTCTTTCTTCTTCAGAGAAGCTTCTCTTTAAGTATTTCGCCCACTTATTTATTGGGCAGTTGTTTCTTTGAGGATTTGTTGTTGGGTGGTTTAATTTTTTGAGTTCCAAGTATATTTTAGATATGAGACCCTTGTCCGTTGTCTGGCTAGTAAAGATCTTCTCCCAATCGGTGGGCTTTCTATTGATCTTGCCAGCTATGTCATTTGCCCTGCAGAAGCTCTGCAATCTTATGCAATCCCATTTGTCCAACCTTTCTTTGATTTGTTGTGCTTCTGGGTCTCTATTCAGAAAATTTCGACCTGAGCCAAGGAGACCTAGGGTTTCTCCTATTCCATCCTGTAATATTTTCAGAGTGTCTGCTTGGACTTCAAGGTCTTTGATCCATTTGGAGTTGATTCTGGTGCAGGGTAATATATAAGGATCTAGCTTTAGTTTTCTACATGTAGTTAACCAATTTTGCCAGCACCATTTACTGAAGAGGCTGTCTTTCTTCCATTCTATTGTTTTAGCTTCCTTATTGAAGATTAGATGGCTATAGGTTTGTAGGTTCATTTCTGGGTTTTCAATTCTATTCCATTGGTCCTGAGGTCTGTTCTTATGCCAATACCAAGCTGTTTTGATTACTATGGCTTTATAGTAGAGCTTGAAATTTGGTATTGATATTCCTCCAGCAGTGTTCTTTCCGTTGAGGAGCGTTTTTTGCTATTCGGGGTCTTTTATTGTTCCATATGAATTTTTGGATTGCCTCCTTTATTTCCTTGAAGAATGAGGGTGGAATTTTGATAGGTATGGCGTTGAATTTGTAGGTAGCCTTGGGAAGTATTGCCATTTTCACGATGTTAATCTTTCCAATCCAGGAGCATGGGAGGTTTTGCCATTTTTTAAGTTCTGTGTTGATTTCCTTTTTCAAGATTTTAAAGTTTTCATCATAGAGGTCCTTCACTTCTTTGGTTAAGTTAATTCCTAGGTATTTTATTTTTTGTGGGGCTATTACAAATGGAGTTGCTTTCCTAATTTCAGCCACACTTTTCTCATTTTTGGCATATAGAAAAGCCATCGATTTTGGGGGGTTAATTTTATAACCTGCTACTTTGCCAAAGTTTTGAATCAGCTTGAGTAATTTGGGAGTGGAGTCTATGGGATTCTTTAAATACAAGATCATGTCATCTGCAAAGAGGGAGAGTTTTATTTCTTCTTTCCCTATTTGGATCCCCTTTATTTCTGCATCTTGTCTTATTGCTGTAGCTAGGCATTCTAATACTAGATTGAAGAGAAGTGGAGAGAGTGGGCATCCTTGTCTTGTTCCTGAGTTAAGAGGAAATGGCTTTAGTTTTTCAACATTGAGTATAATGCTGGCTGTAGGTTTGTCATATACAGCCTTTATTGTATAGAGGAATGTTCCATGGATTCCTAATTTTTCCAGAACCTTCATCATAAAGGGGTGTTGGATCTTGTCAAATGCTTTTTCTGCATCTATTGAGATAACCATGTGGTTCTTATTCTTGCTCCTGTTGATGTGATGAATAATATTAATTGATTTGCGTATATTGAACCAGCTTTGCATCCCTGAAATGAATCCTGTTTGATCATGGTGTATGATTTTTTGGATGAATTGTTGAAGTCGATTGGCCAAAATTTTGTTGAGAAGTTTTGCATCGATGTTCATCAAAGAAATGGGTCTATAGTTCTCTTTCTTTGATGAGTCCCTGCCTGGTTTGGGGATGAGGGTTATGATGGCTTCATAGAATGTGTTCGGTAGTGAGCTTTCTCTTTCAATTTCATTGAAGAGTTGGAGGAGTATTGGTGTGAGCTCTGCTTTGAAGGCCTTGCAAAATTCCGCTGTAAAACCATCTGGTCCTGGACTTTTCTTAGCTGGGAGGTCTCTTATTGCTGTTTCTATTTCAATGCTTGATATGGGCCTGTTAAGCTGGTTTAACTCACCTTGGTTTAGTTTTGGCATGTCAATCTTTGCTAGGAAAAGGTCCATTTCTGTCAAGTTCTCAAACTTATTAGCATAAAGTTTTGAGATGTATTCCCTTATAATGTTCTGAATCTTGGTTGTTTCCGTGGTGATGTTTCCATTCTCATCTCTGAGTTTATTAATTTGGGTGTGTTCTTTCCTTTTTCTGATAAGGTTTGCTAAGGGTCTGTCAATTTTGTTAAGTTTTTCGAAGAACCAACTCTTTGTTTTGTTGATTCTTTCTATAGTTTTTTTTGGATTCTAATTCATTTAATTCTGATTTAATTTTGATTATTTCTTTCCGTCTACTGGATTGGGGTTTATCTTGCTGCTCTTTTTCAAGGAGGTTTAGATGTGTCATGAAATTGTTAGTTTCCGATCTCTCCATTTTGTTGATGTAGGAGCTCAGAGCTATAAACTTGCCTCTGAGTACTGCCTTTGCTGTGTCCCAGAGAAGCTGGTAATTTGTGTGTTCATTTTTGTTGAATAGCATGAACATTTGAATTTCCTTTCTAATCTCTTCCATGACCCACTCATGATTCAACAGTGTGTTGTTCAGCCTCCATGTGATACCGGACTTTCTTTGGTGGGTTTTGGTGTTGAGTTCTAATTTTATTCCCTTGTGGTCAGAGAGAATGCAAGGTATAACTTCAATGTTTCTGAATTTAGACAAGTTTGCTTTGTGGCCTAAAATGTGGTCTATTTTAGAAAACGTTCCATGTGCTGCTGAGAAGAACGTGTATTCTGATGCTGCTGGGTGAAATGTTCGGTAAATGTCTGTTAAGTCTAGTTGATCTATGCAGCTGTTTAGATCTGCGGTTTCTCTGTTGAGTTTTTGCCGAGTTGATCTATCTAGTGGGGAGAGTGGTGTGTTAAAATCCCCAACAATTAATGTCTTTGGATCTATATGGGATTTGAGGGAAAGTAGTGTTTCTTTGATAAATTTGGGTGCTCCATTGTTTGGCGAATAGATATTTAGAATTGTAATATCCTCCTGAAGGAGAGATCCTTTAATTAGTATGTAGCGACCTTCTTTATCTCTTCTCACGAATTTTAATTTGAAGTCTATTTTATCTGATATTAGGATTGCAACTCCCGCCTGTTTATGAGGGCCGTTTGCATGGTAGATTTTGTTCCAGCCTTTAACCTTGAAAATATGTTTGTTTTTACGGGCAAGATGTGACTCCTGCAGGCAGCAGATAGAAGGGTCTTGTTTTTTAATCCAACTAGACAGTCTATGTCGCTTAATTGGAGAGTTCAGTCCGTTAACGTTAAGAGATAGGACTGAGAGGTATTTGGGAGTTCCTGCCATGTTATCCACCTTCTTGGGGGCTGTGAAAACTGGGTTCTTCCTAAAGTTCTTGGATTCTCAGTTTGGGTGCAGTTTCTTGGCCTTTGTTGCGTTCTTGTTGGTTTTCTATGTGTAGGACATCTTTAAGAATCTCTTGCAGGGCTGGTTTGGTGGAGATGTATTGTTTCAATTTTTCTTTGCTATGGAAAGTTTTTATTTGGCCTTCAGTTCTGAAGGAGAGTTTAGCTGGGTACAGTATTCTTGGTTGATAGTTGTTTGTTTTTAGGGCATGGCATATGTCATTCCAGGCTCTTCTTGCTTTGATTGTCTCTGCTGAGAAATCTGAGGTGATTCTAATTGGTTTCCCTTTATAGGTGATTAACCTTTTCTCCTTGACAGCTTTAAGGATCTTTTCCTAGTTCTGAGTTGATCCTGTGTGGATTATAATGTGACAGTGGGATGTCCTATTCTGGTCTGGTCTATTTGGAGTTCTAAAGGCTTCTTGTATCTGAATAGGCCTATCTTTTTTTATGTTTGTGAAGTTCTCTGCTAGGATCCTGTTAAACAAATTTCCTAGACCATTAACTTCTGTTTCTAGGTGCTCCTCTACACCCATTATCCTTAAGTTAGGCCTTCTGATGGTGTCTTCCAGGTGTTGGATAGACCTATCATATTTCTTGGACTTGTCTTGGATGGTTGTATGTTCTTTCTCTATAATATCTAGGCTGTCTTCAATCCCTGAGATTCGATCTTCTGCATGGTCTAACCTGTTGTCAAGACTCTCTACTTTGTTTTTTATCTCTTTTCCTTCTAATTGGTCAGCTTTGATGGCTTCAAGTTCTTTGTTGAAGCTCTGTTTTAGGTCTTGTATGAATTTCTTTACTTCCTTAATTTGGTGTTCAGTGTTTGTTCTCAAATCACTTAGTTGATTGGTTATGGTTTCTTTGGACTCCCATTCCTTCTGTTGAGTTCCATTCAGCATTCCCTTTGTGGTCTCCCTGACTTCCTTCAGCTCTTTGTTAATGGATTCCATGAATGCCTTTAGTGATCTTTGTGTATTCTCTACCTGGTCTCTTAATTCGTGAATTACTCTTTGATTAGTTTCCTCCCTTCTGTGGGATTCCTGCAGTTCTCTTTGAGTGTTCTCTGCCTGCTCAAGCCATTCCTCCCTTTCTCTTTGAGTATTCTCAAGTTGTTCACGCAAATCCTGTATCAGTTTTTGAGAAGCTTCCTCACGCTTATGATATTCCTGTATAAACTTCTGGGATGCCTCCTCTCTCTCCCTATCACGCTCATACAGAGTCCTTTGTACATTGTCAAACTTCTCATTTATCATGTTTGCTATTAGTGTTTGTAGAGCTATTTGGGAACTCTCCTCTGGATTATTCTTTATCTGTTCTAATCCCTGATTATCAAGGTTGGGAATTGAGATACCCGAATTTGCCATTTTTCTTGTGTTTTTCCGGCTTACTCGGCCCATTTGAGATAAAGATTGCACCAGTTTTGTGCTAGAACACTATCTTAAGGCAACCATCAACCAAAGTTTGCATTTGTACAGTCAATAGTCTACAGATACAATCTAGTTCAACAGATACATCTATTCAACATCAAACGACTATATGTTAAAGGACTTCGAACCGCAGAAAAGAATTTGGAAAACCAGAAATTATTAGGATTAGGGAGAGATGTGGGTAAAAATTAGGAATAGATTGGTGTGGGTAGGCACAGGGAGAGTTAACTATGTCCTAATCACAGTGCAGGAAATGGGTTGGGTAGGATGCAAGTAGAGAGAGAGAGAAAAAGAAGAGTCGGAAAGGGGAATAAAGAGAGACCAGAAAAAGAATAGAAACGTAAAAATTAATGTTATTATAGAGGTTAAAAGACCGTCTCTGTAGAGAGGAATGTGAATATGTTCAGAGAAGGGGAGGGACATAGAGGAGATGTGAAAAGCTTTAAGGATGGGAAAGGGAGAAGAAAAGATCAGAAGTTCAGTAGAGCTAGATAAAAAACAAAAAGATAATTAAGAAAGAAAGAAAAAGAGAAAGAAGACAAGAAAAGAAAGGAAAACTCTCGTTCACGTATTCCTAAAAAAAAAATATAAGATGAGAAAAAAAAAAGTTACTGGAAAACAATTATTTTTTCAGAAGAGGCAAAAATTAAAGATTGATAACAGTTTTAGAAGGGAAAAAAATTATATATATATATATATATATATATATATATATATATATATATATATATATAAGGTAACAAAAAACAAAAAACAAGCAAAAAAAAGAAAAGAAGAAGAAGAAAAAAAAAAGAAAAAAAAGTCTTTTGATTTTTTTTTTGGGGGGGGAGGAGGAGTCGGAAGAATCCTGTATCTCCCTTTTGTCTGCAACCAGTCTCTTGTTGGAGTCTCTGGTCAGCTTGAGGTCCTGTGGCTTGATTGGTTTCTTAAGTCGGTTGGTTGGAAGAGGCAGAAAAATGCTCTGCTTTACCCAAGATTTTGAGATCCCCCTCCCAGGTTAGTTTTCTGGGAGGGTGGTCTGCTTTGGGAGTCACAAAAGAGGGGGATGTGGTGATGAGGCTAGGTTCTGGGTAGAGTTGAGGCCTTTCAACAAACAGTAGCTTTTCCCTGGGGCTATTTTGTGATAAAGCTCTCAGAGCCCAGCCTGGAGCCATTCTCAGGGTTTCTGTTTTTCAATTGATTGTGGTGGCTGCTAGAGGGAGGGGCAGCCTCTGGCTCTGGTTACCCAGTGAGGCAAGGCACTCCGATGGCTGGCGCCTGAGCTGGGTGACTTTTCCCTGGATGGAGCTGAGTCTGGCAGGTCACTTCGCCGTTAAGTTCTTGTGACCTGCTAAATGACTCATTTTATTCCAAGGCCTGAGCTGGAGCTAGCAGCTCCTCCGAGCTTTGTCGGTATCCAAGATGGAGATCACTGGTGCTGGGGGGGGGTGGCCTTCCCTCCTCTGCTCCCTGAGGAGTGAGGATGTCGGGCTTGTACTCACGCCGAGTCTTGGATCCTGGGTCGTCTCTAGTCTGCAAACAGCAGGATGAAGATGCTCGCTCCTTGTCGGTTCTTGTTGGTGTTGAGTAGAATCCGCTCTTCAGCTGCGTCTGGCTCCTTCGTCCCCGACTCTCTGAGTTTCAGGTATGACTCCGCAGCGGTGGTCGCCGCCGCGACCCCGCCGCCGGAGTGGCAGCTGATGCGTTTCCTTGGCTTCCCCTCTCTTGTCTAATTCTCTGTCCTGTGATGGCACACTTGGTGTGATTCTCTGGCTTAGGACTGTTCACTGGAACTCTAAAATTACTTTCTATGCGAGAGCTTGTTCAGATTCCAGCTTCTCCTCCGCCATCTTCCTGGAACTCCTCCAGGTTAAAAATGTTTATTTTTTACTTTTTCATTTCCCTTTTTCTCTCTCTCCTTCTCTCATAATATCATCTTCTATCAGTATTATTTCTTTATACTTACATAATTTTAACTGTTTCATTTTTTAAATTTAAATTTTTGTTTTTCCCCTTTTTTTCTTGTTTCTTTATATCTCTCTTTCATTCTGTTCTAACCATTTCCTTTCTGGGATCAGGACTTGATTAAATCCACTCTTTCCATTTACATCTACACTTTCCTCTAATCCTATTTTCCCCCTACAATTCTCCCTAAACCAATCAATTTCTGGTCTGCTGAAACCCTTTTTATGTTCTTAGCCAATTAATCCATAGTTGTTTGATATTAAATAGATTGTGTTTATCTAGATTATATCTGCAGCCATTTTGACTGTGCAGCTACCACACTCTGGTTGATGCTTGTTTTAAAAGAGTGTTCTAGCATGAAATTGGTGTTACTTTCATACTAAATGGGCAGAACAAGCCAGAAAAATGGCAAGTACAGGCATCACAAATCCTACTCATGATAATCAGGTAACAGAACAGCTAGTGAATAATTCAGAGGAGAGTTCCCAATAAAGCTCTACAAACACTACTGGTAAACATGGTGACTGAATAGATTGAAAGCCTGTGAAGGACTCAGTGTGAGTGTGATAGGGAGCTAACCAAATATTATTACACGAACTTCACAAGCATGATGAGGGTAACCAAAATTTAATACAGGAATTACATGAGTGTAAGGAAGCTAATGAAAGAGTAATACAGAAATTGTGTGAGCTGGATGAGAATAGACAAGGATCTATAGAAGCATTCATGGAATCCATAAACAGAGAGTTGAAGGAACCCAGGGAGACCTTAAAAGGAATGCAGAATGAAGCCCAACAGAAGGAAAAGGAGTCCAGTGAAACCATAACAAATCAACTAAAGGATTTGAGAATAAACAATGAACACCAAATTAAGGAAGTAAAGGAGTCCATACTAGATCAAAAACAAAGCACCAGCAAAGAATTTGAAACCATCAAAGCTGATTAATTAGAAGGAAAGGAATTAAAAAAAAGAGTAAAAAGTCTTGACAATAGATTAGACCATACAGAAAATTGAATCTCGGAAATTGAAGACAGCCTAGATCTTAGAGAGGAAGAACCAACAACTGTCCAAAACAAATCCCAGAAATATGATGGATCTCTTCAACATTTAGAATACACCATCAGAAGGCCTAATCTGAGGATAATGGCTATAGAGGAGCACCTAGAGACAGAAATTAATCGTTTAGGGATTTATTTAACAGGATCTTAGCAGAGAACTTCACAAACATGCAAAAAGATAGGCCTATTCAGATACAAAATGCTTTTAGAAACCCAAATAGACCAGACCAGAACAGAACATCCAACAATCACATTTTAATCCACACAGGATAAATTCAGTCCAAGGAAAGGATCCTTAAATCTTTCTAAGAGAAAAGATCAATTACTTATAAAGGGAAACCAATTAGAATCACCTCAGGCTTCTCCACAATGACAATTAAAGCAAGAAGAGCCTAGAATGATGTCTGTCAGGCACAAAGACAAATATCAACCGAGAATTCTGTACCCAGCTAAACTCTCATACATAAGGGAATGTCAAATGAAAACCTTCCATAGCAGAGAATCTGAAACAATAAATCTCCACCAAACCAGCCCTACAAAAGCTACTTAAAGATGTCCTACACATACAAAACCAACAAGACCACAATAAAGAACAAGAAACAGCACCCAAACAGAGAACCAGTGGAAGAACCCAGTTGCCACAGCCCCCAAGAACGTGGATAACATGGCAGGAATTAGCAAACACCTCTCAGTCTTAACTCTCACTATTAAATGACTTAACTCTCCAATTAAGCGACATAGACTGCCTAGTTGGATTAAAAAGCAAGATCCTTCTATCTGCTGCTTTCAGGATTCACACTTTGCCATAAAAAATATTTTGAAAGTGAAAGGCTGGAATAAAATGTACAAAGCAAATGGCCCCCTAAAACATGTGGGAGTTAAAATTTTAATATCAGATAACATATAATTAAAATTAAAATTAGGGAGGAGAGATAAAGAAGGTCGTTGCAGACTAATTAATGGACCTCTCCTTTAGGAGGATATTATAAATCTAAATATCTTTTCACCTAAAAAAGGAGAATCCAAATTTATCCAAGTAACACTATTTTCCCTCAAATCTCACGTAGATCCAATGACATTAATTATTGTGGACTTTAACACACCACTATCCCCACTAGATAGATCAACAGGGCAAAAACTCAACAGAGATACCACAGATATAAACAACTGCATAGATCAACTAGTTTTACCAGACAACTACCGAATATTTCACCCAGCAGCATCAGAATACAGGTTCTTCTCAGCAACAATGGAATATTTTCCAAAATAGACCACATGTTAAGTCACAAACAAACTTTTCCAAATTCACAAACATTGAAATTATGCCCTGAATTTTCTCAGAGTACAAAGGAATAAAATTAGAACTCAACACCGAAAGGTACCAAAGTCCTGTAACACATGGAAGATGAACAACACACTCTTGAATCACCAGTGGGTCATAGAAGAGAGTAGAAAGGAAATTCAAATGTTCATGATATTCAAGAAAAATGAACACACAAATTACCAGTTCCTCTGGGACACAGCAAAGGCAGTACTCAGAGGCAAGTTAATACCTCTGAGCTCCTACATTAACAAATTGGAGAGATCTAAAAACAACAATTTAATGAGACATCTGAAGCTCCTTGAAAAAGAGCAGCAGTAAACAGAAAGAAATAATTGAATTTATAATCAAAATTAAATAAATTAGAATCCAAAAAAATAGAAAGAATCAACAAAACAGCAAGTTGGTTCTTCGAAAAAAAAAAAAAACAAAATTAACGTACCCTTAGCAAATCTTATCGCATAAACAAATTCAGAGGTGAGAATGGAAGCATCACCACAGAAACAAGCAGGATTCAGAACAATATTAGGGAATACTTCTCACGCCTTTTTACAATCTGGAAGAAATTGACTAATTCCTAGTAAATATTGACATGTCCAAACTAAACCAAGATGAGTTACACTAACTTAACAGACCCATATCAAGCACTGAAATAGAAACAGCAAAAAGAGATCTTCCATCTAAGAAAAGACCAGGACCAGAAGGATTTACAGTGGAATTCTACAAAGCCTTCAAAGCAGAACTCACAGTGATACTCCTCTTCTTCCAATGAAATTGAAAGCAAAAAAGTTCACTACCAAACTCTTTCTATGAAGCCATCATAACCCTCATCACAAAACCAGGCAGGGACTTATCAAAGAAAGAGAACTATAGACCCATTTCTTTGATGAACATCGAGGCAAGATTTCTCAACAAAATTTGGCCAATCCACCTCAAAATTCATTAAAAAAAACATGCATCCTGATCAAACAGGATTCATTTCAGGGATGCAAATCTGGTTCAATATAAGCAAATCAATTAATATAATTCTTCACATCAACAAGTGCAAGGACAAGAACCACATGGTTATCTCAAAAGATGCAGAAAAAGCATTTGACAAAATCCAACATCCCTTTATGATGTAGGGTCTGGAAAAATTAGGATCCATGGAACCTTCCTCAATACAATAAAGATTATATATGAAAAACCTACAGGTAGCATTATGCTTAATGGCAAGAAACTAAAGCCATTTCCTCTAAATTCAGGAATGGGACAAGGATGTTCCACACAAGACACAGTTAAGGAGAAAGCCCAGTAGTTACCATAGGCTGTGTATTAGGGAATGAACAGGAGAGCAATTAGGAAGAAAATAAAACAAATGGGCTTGCATAAAAAGAAAACATGCCAGGTGCTGGTGGCTCATGCCTGTAATGCTACCTAGTTAGGAGGCTGAGATCTGAAGATCCTAGTTCAAAGCCAGCCCTGGCAGGAAAGTCCCTGAAATTATTATCTCCAAGCAATCACCAGAAAACAGGAAGTGGAACACTGGCTCAAGTGGTAGAGTACTAGCCTTGAGCTGAAGAGCTGAAGGACAGCCCGATGGCCTTGGAGTTCAAGCACCACGACTGACAAAAAAAATTAAAAACAACACAAGAAACAGAAAGGAAAATGATGTAACAGAAAGAAAAAAAAGTTTAAAAAATAGAAGAAAAAGAAATTAAATATATGTATATAGGGGGAAGAAAAAATTCTATTTATTTGGGGGATCTTGTGTCATCCCTATGATCCTCTTTCCAGTCTCTTGATGGTGTCATTGGTTTGCTTGCATTAGTCGGTTTTTCTTGTAGCTTGGTTGGTTCCCCAAATCAGATTGTTAGAGTGTTAGCTTTACGAGTTTGGGTCTTTGGGACCTTCTTCCCAGAATACTTCAGTGGCCACAAGATCTGCTTTTTATATAATGCAGAGAGGAGGTGGCTAGCTTCTATGGTTTGTTGCTGAGAGTGACCTTGATGTTGGTGGGTTTTGGGCTTGGTTAGAATCTGTGGCTTTATATGAAGGTGAGTAGCACCTTTTTGGCTAGACCCTAGTTTGGCCCATCATGGAGCCACTCTAAGCTTTTATAGCCTGTATACCTTTTTAAAAAAGTGTTTTTTAGTGAAATTTTACAGATTTTTGGCTTTGTAATTCCTGTACCTATCTAAGCTACAAGTTTGGCTGTTCACTGCAGGGGGGGGCAGGGCTGCCTCTCTAGGCTCACCAGGTAGAGAAAGTTGTTCAGCCCTGGCCCTGTGAGAAATTTCCTTCTCCTGAGCATGGGAACCTTCCCTGTGTTGAAGCTGACCCTCACAGGTACAATTTCTTTGCCCTGCTGAAAAATGGTTGCCACAGTTGCTGTTCCTCAGCTGGAGCTATCCGGTAGCTAGCAGTTATGGCAGGATCTATACCAGTATCAAATACGGCGTTCTTCTCAGGTGGCAGTAGGGAGAGGGCTACCTTCCTGTAGCCCATTCTGTGGGAAGGAGTGGGGTATCATTTGTGGGATGCTAATGGTTTCCCTTGGCTTTTTAGGCTGTCCTCATCCACATCTTCAGTGGGCAGCAGGATGTTCATTTCCACTCCTATTCATCCAGTTCCCACTAGAGATGAGGGAAGAGATGAGCACTCTTGGTCTCTGGCAGCTTTGCAGCAGCTTTGTCTGGCTACTGCTGCCTTTGCCACTGGCAACAGCTTGTACTCAAATCTGTCTTCTCACACAGATTGACTGACTTTTTCCTCACTGGGAAGATTCTCTGTATTACTATGTGTCACATTTTCCTTTGCTATGGAAGGTTTTGATTTGGCCTTCAGTTGTGAAGGAGAGTTTACCTGGGTACAGTATTCTTGGATTTAGTTGTTTGTCTTTAGGGCATGGTATATCATTCCAGGCTCTTCTTGCTTTGATTGTCTCTGCTGAGAAATCTGAGGTGATTCTAATTGGTTTCCCTTTATAGGTGATTAATCTTTTCTCCTTGACAGCTTTAAGGATCTTTTCCTTGGTCTGAATTGATCCTGTGTGGATTATCATGTGTCTGTGGGATGTCCTATTCTGGTCTGGTGTATTTGGAGTTCTAAAAGCTTCTTTTATCTGAATAGGCCTATCTTTTTGCATGTTTGGGTTGTTCTCCACTAGGATCCTGTTAAACAAATTTCCTAGACCATTAACTTCTGTTTCTAGGTGCTCTTCTACACCCATTATCCTCAGATTAGGTCTTCTGATGGTGTTTTCCAATGTTGGATAGATGTATAATATTTCTTGGATTTGTTTTGGATAGTTGTATGTTCTTTCTCTATAATATCTAGGCTGTCTTCAATCCTGAGATTCAATCTCCTTCATGGTCTAACCTGCTGTCAAGACTTTCTACTTTGTTTTTTTATTTCTTTTCCTTCTAATTGGTCAGATTTGATGGTTTGAAATTCTTTGTTGAAGCTTTGTTTTAGATCTTGTATGAACTTCTTTACTTCCTTAATTTGATATTCTGTGTTTATTCTCAAGTCACTTAGTGGATTGGTTATGGTTTCCTTTGACTCCCATTCCTTCTGTTGGGTTCCATTCAGCATTCCCTTTGTGGTCTCCATGACTTCTTTCAACTCTTTTTTAATGGATTTGCTGAATGCCTTTAGTGATCTTTGTGTATTCTCATCTTGCTTTCTCAATTCCTGTATTACTCTTTGCTTAGCTTCCTCATGTTCATGCTATTTCTATAGTTCTGTTTGAGTGTTCTCAGCCTGCTCATGACATTCCTGCCTTTTTCTTTGGGTATTCTCAAGCTGCTCACACAAATCCTGTATCAGTTTTTGAGTAGCTTCCTTACAATCATGATATTCCTGTATATGTCATTCCTAAGGTATATGAGAGAAGCAGTGTGAAAGGGAAGGGGAAGACAAGGAAGGAAATGGAGAGATACAAAGAGAAAGAGAGATTGGGACAGAGAGAAAAGTCATACCAAAGAGACTCAGGATAATTTGAAAAGGTGAATGTGTGAGTAGAAATATACAAGTATTGAAAAACAACATCTTAGGACAACCTTAAAAAATGTAAATTTGTGAAGAGGAAAATATTATTGAAATGCATTTGAGGACTCTGCAACATGGTGGTGTGCAGACAGGAAGATAATATACTGAAATATTTAGAGGAATAATTGAGAAAGACAATAGATAATCTTTCCAGGCAAGCAGAAAAGGTCAAAAGTTATGTCCATAAGACTATGTAAGATGATACATAGCAAAATGATCCACAAGATAGGGGATCATTTTGTTGCAATATGTACTGTGTGATTTTTTTGTTTCTTTTGTGTGTTTTTCCTCCATGATACAATTCCTATTTTTATTTTATTTGATTCTGGTGCTGTGAATCTTGTATATACATATTTCTAATTTGGTGAGGGGAAGAGAAATAAAATGCTGAAACAAGGATAAAGGTTTGGCCATTGTAACAATGAGATGTACAAGACACTATGTTGAAAATGAACTTTACAACTTGGCAGGGAGGGGAAGGAGTAGTTAGGGTGGTGTGGGGCAAATAGCTGGTAGGGGAAAGGAGGGGGTAACAATGTTCTATAAGAAATGTACTCATTATGTAACTCATGTAATTGTAACCACTTTGTACAGCATCTTTACAATAAAAAATACATATATAAAAAACAATAGAGAACAGGAAGAAGGGATAATATAATTAAGTGCAGATTAAATAGGAAGAACCAAGATATAGAACCAAAACTACAGTATAAATTGTGATTACTATCAATTGTGACTACCAATGCTAGTTAATGCACACTAATCCTTACTCTTTGAAGTAAAAATTCTATAATATAAACTATGACAAGAAGAAATAATTACTACTACTACAGATTTAGATTAGAACTTTTGTGTACTAATCAAACTTATGTGCTTAAGCTTAAGAATGCTCATTTCTCTTTCTATGTCGTTTATCCCTGAAACCAAGCAGAGAAATTCTGTTTGGCATCAACAAATAATATAATACTGTGGGACAAAAATGCTGCCTAGGAGTCCAGCACTAGAGGCCAAGATGGAGAAGACCTCCACAGCCACCATGACCTTCCCTTGGTACTGTGGGAGACAGGCAGGAAGATGAGCCACACACTTCAGAACCCTAGCACGCTAAAGGTCAGGAACTTGGCCTCATTGAAGGTGCCAGGCAGGTTCCTGGACCGAAAAGCCACAGTGAAGCTGACCAAGGCCAGAGGGTCCAGATATCCCATGGTAGAAGGCAGTGAGGGAGCCCTTGTTGCACAGAATGATGGCATGGCCATGTTCAGAGTTTGCATCTGTGTCCACAAAGGGAGGAGATGTTCCCAGCCAGAGTCCAAAGAGAGTCACCTGGATCAAAGTACAGATAAGGAAAATGAAGTTAGGAACCCCTGATACCAGCAGCCACTTCATGCTTCTTTCTGGGGAAGTAGAGTTAAAGGCCAGAACCACAGTCACCGTTTTGGCCAACACTGTGGAAACAGTCACAGTGAACACAATTCTAAATGTGATCTGCTGCAGGATGCAGGTGGCTGTGTTGGGAAGACCAAGAAAGAGCAAGGAACAGAGGAAACAGAAGATGAGAGAGTTGAGCAAGATGTAGGTGAGATACCTGTTATTGGCCTTAAAAATGACAGTGTCTTGGTGTTTCACAAGCATTCCAAGAACAGCAGCAGTGAACATAAAGAAACTTAGAGCTATGCAGGCTAGAGCCATGCCCAAGGGAATCTCCAAAAGCCAGGAAACTTGCAGCTCTCCAGAAGCACTGTGTCCTCTTTGTGTTGGCATACTGGTGATCTGGACACTTTAGACATTGCTCTGTATCTGGTGAGACATGTATGCTATCATTGCTTCTTTTTATTAACCTGGTTTGCTCCAAAGAATTTAGGAATTTTTTCACTTAGGTGAAATCCTCATATATCAGCATTTACTATCATAAAAGTGTTTTATGTTTCTTTGTTTTTCCCCCCAAGCTATAACCGCTTCCAGTTTTATCTTCTTCTTGACTCAGGCATTTTTAGTCAATATTTTTTGCTCAATGACCATCACATGTATTGATAATGTAACAGTTGGGGTAATGCAGTACTTTTTAATTTTTTTACATTTTCTCATGCTCATTAAGAGATCTACAATCATATTAAAATTGGAATTATACTGCTTATATTTCCGTATATGTTTCTGTAAGATATTAATTTTACGTGTATACTATCATTACTTTCTATTATGAATCACATTTTCCACAAAGAATTTAGGAAATTTTCACTTAGGTGAAATCCTCAGATGTAAGTATTTACTATGATAAACTTGTTTTTGTATTTATTTACCAAGCCATAACCTCCTCCCTTTTTAATTTTCTTTATTCAGACTTTCTTGTTTAATATTTTTTGCTCCAGGACTATCATATGTATTGATAATGCAACAGTTGGGGTATGGCAATGTTATTAATTTTTTATACTTTTTCTCAGACTCATTAAAAGTCCTGCAATCATATTAACATTGGAAATATACCACTTACACTACCCTATATGTTTTCGTAAAATATAAATTTTACCCTCTGGTATATTATCCTTGATTTTATCTAATTATTCTTATTTCGCCTGCTCACCTGAGAGGTTGTAGAAATAGATTGATTGATCTTTTTTTAAATTTAAATAAAAAATATTGTTCAATAAAATTTAAATATATGTTTTTATTGTAAAAATACTCTACAGATGAATTATAGTTAAATAAGCAAGTTAATGAGTCCATTTCCTATCGAGCATTGTTGCACCCTCCTTTATATTTCCCCTACCATTCCTTTACTCCCCACCATCCCTAATCCTCCCTCCCTTCTCCCACTCACCCATCCCCCAAGTAGTAAAGTTCGTTTGCAATGTACTCTCATCTACACCTCATCGTTACAATGGGTCACCTGTATTCTTACTTCAGCATTTTATTATTTCTCTTACCCTCAGTAAAATATAAAAATTTATATACAAAATGCAGGGTATCAGAATCAAATACAGTGACAACAGATGTTGGACCATGGGGAAAGAACATACAAAAGAAACAAAAAAAATCAAATAGTACACTATAAGTACATTAAGAACAGCAGCGAAGATAAGCCCTCTTGTGTACCTATCTTGGGTTCCCTTAGCATCAGGTTATATGGTCATATGTATGTAGCTTTTGACTTCTGCTTGTCGTAGACACATACGAATTATTGCAGATAAGGGAAACTATGGGACATATGTTTCTTTGAGTCTGGCTTAATTCACTTAATATAATTTATTCAGGGTGCCTGCTTTGACTTCGAGCTCTTTGATACATTTGGAGTTGATTCTGGTGCAGGGTGATATATAAAGATCTAATTTTAATTTTCTACGGGTATTTAACCAATTTTGCCTGCAGCATTTACTGAACAGGCTGTCTTTCTTCGATTCTATTATTTTACTCCATTACCAAATGTTTGGTAGCTATAGGTCTGTGGGTTAATTTCTGGGATTTGAATTCTATTCCATTGGTTCTCAGGTCTGCTCTTGTACCAGTACCAAATTGTTTTGATTACTATGACTTTGTGGTAGAGTTTCAAGTTTGGTATTGATATTCCTCCAACACTGTTCTTTCTGTTAAGGATCATTTTTGCTATTAGGGGTCTTTTACTGTTCCATATGAATTTTTGGATTGCTTCTTCTATTTCATTGAAGAATGAGGTTGGGATATTGATAGGTATCACATTGAATTTGTAGATAGCCACGGGAAGTATTGCCATTTTCACGATGTTTATCCTCCCAATCCAGGAGCATGGGAGGTTTGTCCACTTCCTTAGTTCTGCTTTAATTTCTTTTTTCAGGATTTTAATGTTTCCATTATAGAGGTTTTTCACTTGTTTAGTTAACTCCTAGGTATTTTATTATTTGTGGGACTATTAAAAAAGGAGTTGCTTGTCTGATTTCAGCTGTGCAATTCTCATTGTTGGCATACAGAAAAGCCATTGATTTTTGAGTGTTAATTTTGTAACTTACTACTTTGCCAAAGTCTCAAATCACCTCCAGCAACTTGGGAGTGGAGTCTATTGGGTTCTTTAAATACAAGATCATGTCATCTGAAAAGAGGGAGAGTTTTACTTCTTTCCCTATTTGGATCCCCATTATGTTTGCATCTTGTCTTATTGATCTTGCTAGGCATTCTAACACTTAACTGAAGAGAAGTGGAGAGAGTGGACATCCTTGTTTCATTCCTTAATTTACATGAAATGGCTTTAGCTTTTCACCTTTAAGTATAATGCTGGTTGTAGGTTTTTCATATACAGCCTTTATTATGTTGAAAACTGTTGCATGGATTCCTAGTTTTTCCAGATCTTTCATCCTAAAGGGTGGTGGATCTTGTCAAATGTTTTTTCTGCATCTATTAGATAATTATGTGGTTCTTATCCTTTCTCTTGTTGATGTGATAAATTACATTAATTGATTTGTGTGTATTGAACCAGCTTTGTATCCCTGAAATTAATCATGAAATTGATCATGGTTTATGATGCTTTTTGATGAGTTGTTGAAGTAAATTGGCAAACTTTGTTGAGAAGTTTTGCATAGATGTTCATCAAAGAAATGGGTCTATAGTTCTATTTTTTGATGACTGCATGCCTCATTTGGGATGAGGGTTATGCTGGCTTCATAGAAAGAGTTTGGTAGTGAACTTTCACTTTCAACTTCATTTAACATTTGGAGGAGTATTAGCATGAATTCTGCTTTGAAGGCCTTGTAGAATTCAGCTGTAAATCCATCTGGTCCTGGGCTTTTCTTGAGTGAGAGGTCTCTTCTTTTTATTCTATTTCGATGCTTGATATGGGACTATTAAGTTGCTTTAACTCATCTTGATTTAGTTTGGGCATGTCAGTATTTGCTAGGAATTCATCCATTTCTTCGAGATTCTCAAGCTTAGGATAATGGTTTGAGAAGTATTGACTTATAATGTTCTGAATTTTGGCTGTTTCTGTGGTGATGCTAACATTCTCATCTCTGAATTTGTTTATATGGGTGTGTTCACTTTTTCAAATAAGATTGGATAAGAGTGTATCAATTTTGTTAATTGTTTCAGAAACAACTCTTTGTTTTGTTGATTCTATGGTTTTTTTGGACTCCAATTCATTTGATTCTGATTTAATTTTAATTATTTGTTTCCATCTACTGGATTGGGGTTTAGCTTATTGTTCATTTTAAAGGAGCTTCAGGTGCCTTGGTGAAGCCTTGTTGGCTTCAAATCTCTCCAATTTGTTGATGTAGGAACTCAGAGCTATAAACTTGCCTCTCTAAACTTGCTGTGTCCCAGAGGACCTGGTGATTTGTATGCTCATTTTTGATAAATATTATGAACATTTGAATTTCCTTCCTAATCTCTTCTATGACCCACTGGTGGTTCAATAGTGTAATGATCAGCTTCCATGTATTACAGGATTTTCTTTGGTGGCTTTTGGTGTTGAATTCTAATTTTATTCCTTTATGGTCTGAGAGAATGCAGGACAATATTTCTGAATTTGGACAAATTTGCTTAGTGACTTAACATATGGTCTATTTTGGAAAATGTTCCATGTGCTGCTGAGAAGAACTTGTATTCTGAGGCTTAAATATTTGGTAGATGTCTGTTAAGTCTAGTTGATAAATGCAGTTGTTTATGTCTGAGACTTCCGTGTTGCGTTATTGCCAAATTGCATATCCAGTGGGGATAATGGTATGTTAAAGTTCCCAACAATTAATGTCTTTGGATGTATGTGTAATTTGAGGGAGAGTAGAATTTCTTGGATAAATTTGGGTGCTTTGTTATTTGGTGAATAGATATTTAGAATGGTAATATCCTACTGAAGGAGAGATCCCTTAATTAGTATGTAATGACCTTCTTTATCTCTTTTCACTAATTTTAATTTGAAATCTATTTGATCTGACATTAAGTTTGCAACTCCTGCCTGTTTAGGTGGCGGTTTGCTTGGTTGCTTTTATTCCAGCCTTTCACTTTCAGAGTATGTTTGTTTTGTGGGGAACATGTGTCTCTTGCAGGCAGCAGATAAAAGGATATTGCTTTTTGATCCAACTAGACAGTCTATGTCACATACTTGGAGACTGAAGACCATTAACATTGAAAGTTAGAACTGAGAGATGTTTGGTAGTTCCTGTCATGTTATCTAACTTCTTGGGGGCTGTGCCAACTGGGTTCTACCTTTCCTTGTTTGACTCACATATTGATCAATCTTGGATTCTATAGTCATACTCATTTCTTAAAGTGAATCTAGCTTAATGAGCCCTTGTCTTGTGCCAAGAGGAGTTCTGGACCCCCAGAAATAAAGAAATGCAAGACCCAAGTTTTCTGTTTGAGTAAAATGTAAGTTATAAGATTAATACTCTCCCTAGAGAACATATGTTTAATTTTATATTAGAGTTTAGACTGGTACTAACGATTAGTGATAAGAAGAATTACTGGAGATAACTTCACCTGTAATAAATTAGAAAATCTTTCTAAATATGTAATTCAAAACCATATTCTACCATATTACCATTAGAAATACCACCAATTGTCAGAATTCAGTTATTAAGGTGAATGGGCTCTGTAATCATAATTCAAAGTTTTTGAATTGATATGTTTGGATTGAAGATAACTTGGGAGGTATAAAAGATTTCTCCATAAGTCATGAACTCACCTGTCCCATTAAAAATTTCATTTTCTGGACAAGGTGTACAATCAAAACCACAGGCAGCCTTTTTCTCCTGAGGAGATTTCCAGAATCCAGGACCACAACTCTTACTGCAAAGTGAGGAGTCAGAGAAAAGACAGAGATGTGCCAGTGATGTTCAGACTAGTACCAAATACTACAACAATCCATTCTTTTAAGATGCAATGTGTAAGCATAATGTTTTAAGCAGGTCAGTACAGATGATTTACTGAATTCTGTTATAGAATCCATATTCCATGAATCCAAAAAGCTATGAAATTCAATCTTGATTTCTAGCCTGTTTACTGAAAGGTATGGGATTTTTAAAAAGTGGAAAGTAGTGGTGAGAAAGTAATTTCTAGTGCACAGCTCTATGAGATTTCATGTCTATATTAACAGATTAACAACAATACTCAAATATATAATGGGAAATTAAAAGAATAAAAATAATCTAAGCATTGGCAAATACTGTCGAATATAAAGAATAAGCGAAGTTGGACAGTAGTGCCTCACACCTTTATTCTGAACTAGTCATAAGGCTGAGACCTGAGGATCATATTTTCAAGGCCAACTGGGCAAGGATGTCTGTGAGTCTCTTATCTCCATTTAACCACCAAAAAATGCCAGAAGTGGAGCTGTGGCTCAAGTGCTAGAGCACTAGCCAGCAGGAAAAAAATGTTCAGGAACAGCACCCATGCCCTAATATCCTAAGATCAGGATAAAAGAAAGATATACATAACAGTGGCATACAAAACAATGTAATATATCTTCTATAGCACAGAAGAGAGTAATTCCGATCCTGGGATCTTTGTTCTCAATTGTGGGCAGCTACCTGTGGCTATAGTTGTCATACCAGCACTTAGAAAGCAGTGCCAGTGAAAGAGACAATGACATTTTCATTTGCAATAGGAATCAGTTTGCTAGAATTTCTTGAAGTTCTGTGTAGTTACGTTACTTTTCTTTCTATTTTTTTTTTACTATAGCCACTTATTAATGAGAGACTGTGTTACAGATGAAGCATCAAGAATAACATGTGCTCAAATAAAAAGAAATCATTGTACAGTATTTTGACAACAAAAATGTATTAAAAATAAAAAATAAATAAAAATTTAAAAATTTAAAAAATTAAAAAGTTAAGAATAACTCATCTTTGGCAAAAGAATTCCCCCACAAGGAATTGCTCACAAGACTAATCTGCCTGGTAACAACTGGGTGTGCAGACCATCTGACATGAAACAATGTCACAGGATTAATTTGGAACAGTAATTGCTTTTTTGCACTAACAATGTGTATATGTGTGACTCTGTGTGTGCCCATGTACATGGGCACACAAGTTCTAGGGCATGAAGTAGTGTCTGGGCACTCTTTCATAGCTTTTTGGCTCAAGGCTTGCTGCCAATTGAGTGACAGCTTCATTTCCAGTTTTGGCTGGTTAAGTGGAGGTAAAAGTCTAACAGATTTTCATGACTGGGCTGGCTTCAAACCTCCATCCTCAGATATCAGACCCATGAGGGGCATGAGCTACCATAAGAATTTTTATAAACTTCTCAAAATGTAGGTGTTACTAAAGTTATGTGGCTTATAGGCAAGGAAATATATTGGCAAACATTTAATACAGAACTCATGCCACTGACTCAGGTTAATTGTATTAACATCACTTCATTTTCCATATTGACAGCTAAAATGGAAGAGATGCAGGCATGAGAGAGAAATGTGAACATCTTACAGACCTGGAAAGGAAAAGCTACATGAAAGGGAATAGAATTCTTTCTTGCTAGCAGGCAGAAAATTAAGTAAAACATTATGATTTTTCATTATGTAAAACAACATAATGAAACTGAGCTGCTCCAGATACAATAAGGATGGAGGTCAGTATAGGGCAGAAAGAGATCATTGATGTGTGCTCCCAGAATTCCCTCTCCCATCAGACATCCCAAAAAGCTGGCAAGGAACTGTCAAAAAGGGAACTCTGTTACAATGAATGTGGGACTGAAAATTTGTTCAGCCAGTCTGGAAAGCAGTATGGAGGGTCCTTAAAACAGCAAGCATAGAATTACCTTATGACAAACCAACTCCACTTCTGAGCATATAGCCAATTGATCATGAACAAGGATACATTAAAGCTACCACCCGAATTATGTTTTCGTTTGTATGACATTAATATGTCATAAATTTTTTATAAAATCTTTCATTTTAATTTTATTGCAAAGATGATATACAGAAAGGGTACTGTTACATAAGTAAGGTAGTAGTTACATTTCTTGGAAAACTTGTTACCTCCTTTTATCTGAAAATATTAAACAGGGCTGGGAAGTTGGCTCAGTAGTAGAGCACTTGCCTTGCATGCATTAGGCCCTGGCTTAGATTCCTCAGCACCACATAAGCAAAAAAAAAAAAAAAAAAGAAAAAAGCCAGAAGTGGCATTATGGCTCAAGTGGTAGAGCGCTAGCCTTGAGCTGAAGAGCTGAGGGACAGCCACCCGGCCCAGAGTTCAGGCCCCACAACCGGACTCAAAAAATATTAAACAAAAAGTTTCATTAAATATTAAAGAAAAGGTTTCATTATAAGATGTCTCTGCATTCACTTATGGATTTGATCAGAGCGCTCTGTTTTGTGTGTGTGTGTGTGTGTGTGTGTGTGTGTGTGTGTGTGTGTGTGTGTGTGTGTGTGTTCTTTTTCTTTTATCCTAATCATCTCAGATAGGTCTCATCATCCCACATTAGCTTCTTGTCATCTATTGTAAGCCCCATAAGTACCATAAATTCTATAAGACAAATGAAAACTCATGATCCTAAAGTCAAAACTCACTATTATTGAACTCACTTAATAAACACTGAAGTTTCTAAAGAAGAGTTAGGGAGGAAGACGTTTCAATAAACCAGGTTAATAAGGTACATAATGGTAATGTTGAGAAGGGATCTGTCAATAAAGACTGGGAAGGCAAACTCTACATATAAGAGTTAGAATGCTTGAATGAACACAACCCCCAGTCTAAAGGATAGTTTTATTCCAAACAAGTCAATTCACTATCAATGGCTTTCAATGAAAGGAATGTAAACCAGATCCACAGAAACATGGGTTGTATGCTTTCTCTGAGTATAGAATATACCTGTAAAACTACAAGAAAACAAACCAAATGGTAAAAAAAAAAAAAAAAAAACAACCCTTGCACATGATAAATTGTACAGGTTTCTATGCATTACCCACAGGGAGAACAACGATTATACTTAGGAGAAGAATTCAGAGATGTAATTCCTATATCCATCTGATCATTTAAAATAATATTTCTCAAAAAAGAACTCAGGAAATGGGAACAACAGTGTTTTATTCTTGTTGTTGTTTTTGTGAGCCTAGAGTCACAGAAATAGTGGAACAAAGGGTGAAAAAATGCAGCTGTGCTACTCACTGAACACTCTGTTGAACCTAAACTATAGACCTGGTGGGTGCAAATGCGTAGGAAAAATAGAGAGGGAAAGGGTGACATTATGCGAAAAGAAATGTTCTCTTCATCTTACTTATGTAACTGTAACCTTTCTGTACATCATCTCTATAATAGCAATAAACAGTACATCAAAGGGGGGAAAGGAATGGAATAAGGCAGTGCAAGCAAATGAAAGAGAAAAGAAAGCAGAAATATCCAGAAATTATCACATCAAATACATCTTAATCAAAGCAATTAAATGTGCTAAGTTTGTAATCCAATGATGAAGCAATCATAAGAACAAGATGACTCAACAATTGTAAATGAGTATGAATGCACAATAAAAGCACTTACCTCTGTGTAAGCAGAGTTTGAGATGATTGGCAACACAATAATAGCTGCAGATTTCCTAGAGAGACCCTCCAGACCAAGTTAACAAGGAGATGTATCACAATTAAATTTCACCCTTGATTAGATAAGCCTCACATTCACCTACAGACCAATTCACCCAAAATCTGAATAAACCATCTCTCACCAATATATTCAGCATTCTCCAGGAGAGATCATAGGATAGGACACAAAACAGCCAGATTAAAAAAGCAGCATTATTTACCATAGCTAAGATATGGAATAAACCCAGATGCCCCTCAGTAGATGAATGGATAAGAAATGGGGTACATATACACAATGAAATTCCATGCCTCCATCAGAAAGAATGGCATTGCCCATTTGTTAGGAGATGAAAAGACTTGGAAAAGTTATATTAAGTGAAGTAAGCCAGGCCCAAAGATACATAGGTCCCATGGTTTCCCTTATTTTCAATAACTTGTATATGTCTGAGACAAGCAGAAAAGGTCAGATAAGTTGATGTTAGGCGAAATTAACCCCAACATAAGGACTCAAGTGTCTTTTCTTTCTTGCTATTGTTTGGAACATATTTATAAGATGATTTTTTGTTGCTTTGCATGTCCCTCCGCTACAATATAACCCCTGTTTTCACTGTATTTGATGCTGGTATGATTTGGGGAGAGGAAGGGAAAAAACAAATTGTTTAAATAGGGATACAGGTGGACCCATTGCAACAATGAAATGTTCAAGATGTTACGTCGAAAAACGAACTTTGCAACTTTGGCAGAGCGGGGTTTTACATGTTTACATTACCACCAGCACTGTAGTAGAGTTCCCCTTTGGCCACATCCCCTCCAGAATCAGTTGTTATTAGACTTCTTGATGATAGCCATGCTAAATGGGATGAGGTGAAGTCTCAATGTTGTTTGTATTTGTATTTCTTTTATGACCAGAAAAGTTGAGCATTTCTCCATATGTCTATTGGTCATTCTTATTTCCTATTCATAGAAGTCTTTCTTTAAGTCTTACCCATGTGTTAATGGGGCAATTGTTTCTTTGAGGATTTGTTTTTAGGGATTTAATTTTTTGCATTCTAAGTATATTTTAGATATGGGGCCCTTGTCTGTTCTATGGCAAGTTAAGTTCTTCTCCCAATCTGTGGGATTTCTATTGATCTAGCTAGCTATGTCCTTTTCCATGCAGAAGCTCTGCAGTTTAAGGTAATCCCATATTTCCAAACTTTCTTTCATTTGTTTCAACAGGTCAGCGAGTTTCAGCATCTACATTCACCCTCTCCCCTCCATCTGTACTTCCTAATGAGACTCTCTCAGTTACACACATATTATTCATTTGAAATATCTAATAACTGTTCAAAGGGCTCTTACTGTGATATCATTCATGGATATGTTATACTTATACTGGATTCATATATTACTCTTTCCTCATCTTTTTTACCCTCCAGCTTTCATTAAATTATCAAATATTCATACATATATATGATATAGTTTGATATTATTAACCCTTTACAATTTTATTAATCCTCTTTTCCCCCTCCTCTTCAAATAGTACTATGATTACAAGCAAGTTCTGCGTGTGCAAAGTATGTACTTACATGTATGTTTAGGTTTAACTATACAATATTACAAAAAAACTCTGCCAGTTGTCCTACTGAGTTTGCCCCTCCCTGGAAATGAGGCTTTGCAGATCCAATCATTTCGCTTCATATGACCAATTTTTATTTTTCCTGGAGGCTAAGTGATCAGGGGTGCCCTGATCAGGACATACATGAATAGACATATGTAACTGAACTGCCCTTCGAGAGTTATTTATGCATTTATTTTATTGTAAAGATGTATACAAATGGGTTATAGTTTCATGTGTAGGGTAATGAGTATATTTCTTGTCAAACACTGTTACCCATTTCTGTTTTTTTCTTCCATTATCCTTTATCTCTCTCATTCCTTCGACCTTCCCCACCACAAAAAAAACGTTGTAAAGTTCATTTTCAAATAGTTTCTTGTATCATTGTTGCATTGGTTCACCCTTTATCCTTGTTTCATCATTTGTTATTCCCCATCCCTTCCCC
Source organism: Dipodomys merriami (assembly GCF_024711535.1). Taxonomy (NCBI): domain Eukaryota; kingdom Metazoa; phylum Chordata; class Mammalia; order Rodentia; family Heteromyidae; genus Dipodomys; species Dipodomys merriami. Next base: position 5,018,778 of record NW_027206179.1, on the reverse strand, counting down.
AAAGTAGATAAATGTGTATAGAACAGACAGGTTACCAGAGTCATCAGAGTGATTGAGTACTTGTCTGTTCTTTCTGTATAATATCTAGAATATCTTCACTCCCAGAGATTCGATCTTCTGCATGGTCTAGCCTACTTTCAAGACTTTCTATTTGGTTTTTCCTTTCCCTTCCTTCTAATGGGTCAGTTTTGATGTCTTGAATTATTTATTTATTTAATTTTCTTTTTTTTATTATTAATAAGTTTTTTATTGTGAAAATACCATAGAGAGGGGTTACAATTACATGAGCAAAGTAATCAGTTCAATTCTTATCAAGCATTGTTGCCTCCTTCTTTGTTTCCCCTTACCATCCCTACCATCCCATCATCCCTCTCCACCAAAGTTGTAAAGTTCATTTTTTGACACAGCATCTTGTACATTTCATTGTTTCAATGGGACTACTTGTATCCCTATTTAAACATTTGTTTTTATAGCTTCCCATCCCTAAATTATAGCAACATCAAATACAGTGAAACAGGGGTTATACTGTGGGGAGGGACATACAAAGCAAAAAAATCACCTAATAAATCTATTAGAAACAATAGCAAGAAACAAAAATCACTTGAATACTTACCTTGGGTTCACATTGCCTAACATCAACTTATCTGAAGTTTTCTGCTTGTCTCAGACATATACTAGTTACTGCAAATAAGGGAAAACATGGGACCTATGTTTCTTTGGGCCTGGCTTACTTCACTTAATATAATTTTTCTAAGTATTTCCATTTCCTAACAAATGGGGCAATGTCATTCTTTCTGATGGAGCCAAAGAATTCCATTGTGTATATATACAAAATTTTCTTGGTCCATTCATCTACTGAGGGAAATCTGGGTTGCTTCCATATCTTAGCGATGGTAAGTAGTGCTTCAATAAAAATAGTTGTGTTGGTAGCTTTAGTATTATCTTGTTTGTGATCATTCGGGTAAATACCCAAAAGTGGGATTGCTGGGTCATAGGGGAGCTCTATGTGGAGTCTTTTGAGGAACCTCCATACTACGTTCCAAAGTGGTTGAACAAGTTTACACTCCCACCAACAATGCAGTAGGGTTCTCTTCTGTCCACATGCCCTCTAGCATCTGTTGTTGTTAAGAGTTCTTAATTATAGCCATTCTAACAGGGGTGAGGTGGTATCTCAGTGTTGTTTTGATTTGCATTTCTTTTATGGCTAGACAAGATGAACATTTCTTCATGTATCTCTTGGCCATTCTTCTTTTCTCTTCAGAGAAGTTTCTCTGTAAATCTTTAGCCCACTTAATTATTGGCAGTTATTTCTTTCCGGATTTTTTTGTTGGGGGATTTAATTTTTTTAGTTCCAGGTAATTTTAGATATGAGACCCTTGTCTATTCTATGGCTCATGAAGATCTTCTCCCAATCTGTTAGCTTTCTATTGATCTTGCTAGATATGTACTTTGCCCTGCAGAAGCTCTGCAATTTCATGCAATCCCATTTGTCCAACCTTCCTTTGATTTGTTGTTTCTGGGTCTCTATTAAGAAAATTTCAGCCTGTGCCAAAGAGACCTACGGTTTCTCCTATTCAGTCCTACTATGTTTTCATGGTGTCTGCTTTGACTCTGAGGTCTTTGATCAATTTGGAGTTGTTTCTGGTGCAGGGTGATATATAAGGATGTAGCTTTAGTTTCCTACAAGTGATTAACCAATTTTGCTAGCACCATTTACTGAAGAGGCTGTCTTTCTTCCATTCTATTTTTAAGCTCCTTATTGAAGATTAGATGGCTATAGGTCTGTGGGTTTATTCCTGGCTTTTCACTTCTATTCCACTGATTCTGAGGTCTGTACTTGTGCCAGTATCAAGCTGTTTTTATTACTATGGATTTGTAGTAGAGGTTGAAATTTGTTATTGATATTCCTCCAGCACTGTTCTTTCTGTTAAGGATCGTTTTTGCTATTCTGGATCTTTTATTGTTCCATATGAATTTTTAGATTTCCTCTTCTATTTCCTTGAAAAATAAGGTTGGAATATTGATAGATATCATTTTGAATCTGTAGATAGCCTTGGGAAGTATTGCCATTTTCACGACGTTGATCCTCCCAATCCTGGAGTAGGGGAGGTTTTTCTTCTGTCTAAGTTCTGTTTTGATTTCTTTTTCAGGTTTTTAAAGTGTTCATCATAGAGGTCCTTCACTTCTTATGTTAAGTTAATTCCTACATATTTTATTTTTGTGGGGCTATTATGAATGTATTTGCTTTCCTGAATTCAGACAAGCTCATCTCATTGTTGGCATACAGAAAAACTATAGATATTTTAGGGTTAATTTTATACCCAGCTACTTTGCCAAGGTTTTGCATCAGTTCAAGTAATTTGGGAGTGGAGTCCATTGGATACTTTAAATACAAAATCATATCATCTGCAAACAGGAGAAGTTTTACTTGATCTTTCCCTATTTGGATCCCTTTTATGTTTGCATCTTGTCTTATTGCTGTAGCTAGGCATTCTAATACTACATTGAAGAGAAGTGGAGAGAGTGGACATCCTTGTCTTATTCCTGAGTTAAGAGGAAATGGCTTTAGTTTTTCATCATTAAGTATAATGTTGTCTGTAGATTTGTCATATACAGCCTTTATTGTGTTGAAGAGTGTTCCATGGATTCCTAGTTTTTCCAGAGCCATCATAATAAAGGGGTGTTGCATCTTGTCAAATGCTTTTTCTGCCTCTATTGGGATAACCATGTGGTTCTTATTCTTGCTCTTGTTGATGTGATGATTTATATCATTTGATTTGTGTATATTGAACCAGCTTTGCATCCTGAAGTGAATCCTGTTTGATTGTGGTGTGTGATTTTTTTGGATGAATTGATTAAGTTGATTGGCCAAGATTTTGTTGAGAAGTTTTGCATCGATGTTCATCAAAGAAATGGGTCTATAGTTCTATTTATTTGATGAGTCCCTGCCTGGTTTTGCAATGAGGGTTACGGTGGCTTAATAGAAATGTTTCACTAGTAAAATTTCTATTTCAATTTAATTGAAGTATTGAAGAAGTATTGTTGAGTTTTGCTTTGAAAGGCTTGTACAATTCCACTGTAAATCCAACCGGTCATGCTATTCGTAAATGGGAGGTGTCTTATTTCTGTTTCTACTGCAATGCTTGATATGGGTTTATTAAGTTGGTTTAACTCATCATGGTTTAGTTTGGGCATGTCGGTATTTGCTAGGAAAAGGTCCATTTCAGGTTCTCGAACTTATTAGAATAAAGGTTTGAGAATTATTCCTTTATAATATTCTGAATCTTCGTTGTTTCTGTGGTGATGTTCTGAATCTTCGTTGTTTCTGTGGTGATGTTTCCATTCTCATCTCTGAGTATGTTTATTTGGGTGTGTTCTTTTCTTTTTCGGGAAAGCTTTGCTAAGGGTCTATCAAGTTTTTTAATTTTTGTGAAGAATCAACTCATTGTTGATACTTTCTATTTTTTGTGTTTTTTATTCTAACTCATTTAATTCAGATTCAATTTTAATTATTTCTTTCATTCTACTGTATTCGGGTTTATCTGACTGCTCTTTTTCAAGTAGGTTCATATGTCTCATTAAATTGTTGGTTTCAGATCTCTCCAATTTGTTGATGTAGGAACTCAAGGTTATACATTTGCCTCTGAGGACTGCCTTTGCTGTGTCCCAGAAGAGCTGGTAATTTGTGTGCTCATTTTTGTTAAATACCATGAACCTTTGATTTTCCTTTCTAATTTCTTCCATGTCCCACTGGTGGTTCAACATTGTGTTGTGCAACCTCCATTTGTTACAGGACTTTCTTTGGTGACTTTTGTTGTTGAGTTCTAATTTTATTCCCTTGTGGTGTGAGAGAATGCAAGGTATAACTTTAATATTTCTGAATTAGGACAAATTTGTTTTGTGACCTAAAATATGGTCTATTTTAGAAAATGTTCCATGTGCTGCTGAGAAAAACATTTAGTCAAATTCTGCTGGGTGAAATATATGATAGATGTCTGTTACATCTATTTGATCTCTGCAGTTGTTTAGATCTGTAGTTTTCTTGTTGAACTTTTGCCAAGTTGAACTGTCTAGTGGAGATAGTGGTTTGTTAATGTCCCCAACAATTAATATATTTGGATATATGTGCGATTTGAGGAAAAGTAGTGTTTCTTGCATAAATTTGGGTACTCCATTGTTTGGCAAATAGATATTTAGAATTTTAAAGTCCTCCTGAAGGAGGTATCCGTTAATTAGAATGTAGTGACCTTCTTTATCTCTTCTCACAAATTTTAATTTGAAGTCTATTTTATCTGATATTAGGATTGCAACTCCTGGCTCTTTATTGGAACCATTTGCTTGGTAGATTTTGTTCCAGGCTTTCACTTTCAAAATATATTTGTTTTTATGGGGAAGGTTTGATTCATGAAGGCAGCAGATAGAAGGATCTTGCTTTTTAATCCAACTAGACAGTCTATTTCGCTTAATTGGAGAGTTAAGTCCGTTAAAGTTGAGAGATAGGACTGAGAGGTGTTTGGTAGTTCCTGCCATCTTTTCCACCTTCTTGTGGGGTGTGGCAACTGGGTTCCTTCCTATGGTTCTTGAACTCACAGTTTAGGTGTGGTTTCTTGGCCTTTATTGTAGTCTTGTTGGTTTTCTATGTGTATGACATCTTTAAGAATCTTTTGTAGGGCTGGTTTGTTGGAGAATATATTGTTTCTATTTTCCTTTGCTATGGAAGGCTTTTATTTGACCTTTGGTTATTAAGGAGAGTTTATTTGGGTACAGTATTCTTGGTTGATAGTTGTTTGTCTTTAGGGCATGGCTTACATCATTCCAGGCTACTCTCGCTTTAATTGTGTCTGCTGAGAAATCTGAGATTATTCTAATTAGTTTCCCTTTAAAGGTGATTGATCTTTTCTCCTTGACAGTTTTAAGTATCCTTTCCTTGGTCTGAATTGATCCTGTGCAGATTTTAATGTGACAGTGGGATGTCCTGTTCTGCTGTGGTCTATTTGTGGTTCTGAAAGCTTCTTGTATCTGAATAGACCTATCTTTTTGCATGTTTGTGAAGTTCTTTGCTCGGATCCTGTTAAATTAATTTCCTAGACCATTAACTTCTGTCTCCAGGTGCTCCTCTACATCCATTATCCTCAGATTTGGCCTTCTGATGGTTTCTTCCAAATGTTGAATATACCTATATTGCTTGGATTTGTCTTGGATAGTTTTATGTTCTTTATCTGTGCTATCTAGGCTGTCTTCAATCCCCGAGATTCGATCTTCTGCTTGGCCTAGCTTACTGTCAAGACTTTCTACTTTTTGTCCTTCTTTTCCTTCTAATTGTTCAGATTTAATAGTTTCAAATTCTTTTTGGACCCTTTGTTATAGATCTTGTATGAACTTCTTTACTTCCTTAAATCGGTGTTGTGTTTATTCTCAAATCACTTATTTAATTGGTTATGGTTTCTTTGGACTCCCATTCCTTCTGTCGGGCTCCGTTCAGCATTACCTTTGTGGTCTCCCTGAGTTCTTTCAGCTGTCTGGTTATAGATTCCATGAATGCCTCTACTGATCTTTTTTTTTTTTTTTTGGTCGGTCATGGGGCCTGAACTCTGGGCCTGGGCGCTGTCCCTCAGCTCTTCAGCTCAAGGCTAGTGCTCTACCACTTGAGCCACAGCGCCACTTCTGCTTTTTTCTTTTTACTTATGTGGTGCTGAGGAATCGAACCCAGGGCCTCAGATATGCAAGGCAAGCACTCTACCACTGAGCCACCTTCCCAGCCCATCCTCTACTGATCTTTGTCTATTCTCATCCCACTCTCACAATTGCTGTATTACTCTTTGATTAGTTTCCTCATGTTCACTCAATTCCTATAATTCTCTTTGACTGTTCTCAGCCTGCTCATGCAATTCCTCCTTTTTTCTTTGGGTGTTCTCAGACTGCTAATGCAATTCTGTATTAATCTTTGAGTAGCTACTTCATGCTCACAAGATTCTTGTACTTATCAGGTTTTCATTCTTTTCATTCACCATGTTTACCAGAAGTGTTTACAGAAATTTTTGGGATCTCTCCTCTGAATTAGTCATTAACTGTTCTGTCACCTGATTATCCTGAATGGGAGCTGAGATACTAATCTAAAAGAGGGAAATGGACTGGACAGAATGATAGGAGAGAGATAAAAAAAAATGGAACAACAAAAATGTAAATTTAAATACACTTTAAAATCATGTAAGTTTAAAGAAATTATATTGAGAGAAGAAAAGGAGAGGATGAAAGGAGAGGAAGAACAGAAAGAAAACATGAAAAAATAAAAAATAAAAATTCTCAAAATTGTAATACTTGGAAATTATATAGTTATGAAGAGATAATTTTGCTATTAAAGAAGTTAAGTCTAAGTGGTTGTGAATTGAGTAATAAATTTCTGGATTAAGTATATACATAATGGGGGATAATGTTTAATAATTAACAATGGGTATATATCTGGGCATGAGCAGAACAGCAATTAACTCATGCAAAAGAGAAAGAGAAGGAAAAAGAGAAGACAAAAATATTATCAAAATGTCAAAAGGGTTTTTTTTAAAAAAAAAAAAGCACACACGCACACTCATACACTTAAAATAAAAATTATGAGGAAAAAATAATAGGAAATTTTTTTAAAAAATTGAAATAAAAAATAAGGTAGAAAAAAAGTTCTTTGATTGTTTTGGGGGGGTGGAGAGGGGAAGACAGTGTTTTTCCCCTGTGTCCATAATCAGTCTCTTAGTCGAGTTTCTGGTCTGCTTGTGGTGTTTAGCTTTCCTGTGACTTGATTGGTTTCTTAAGTCAGTTTGTTAGAATAGGCAGAAAAGTGCTCTGTGTTACCAAGGATTTTGTGATACTCCTTCCAGGCTAGTTGAGTGTGAGGGAGATCTTCTTTGAGTATCACAGAAGAGGGAGATGGCTGTTTCCTCTAATTTGGAGGTACTGTGATGAGGCTAGGTTCTGGGTAGGTTTGAGGCCTTTCAGCAAACAATAGCTTTCTGAAGGCCTGGCTTCTGAGACATTCACAGAGCCCAGCCTGCAGCCAATCTCAGGGTTTATGTTTACTGAGTTTTAATTGTTTCTCCAGGCTACTATAGTGAGGGGCAGCCTATGGGTCTGTTTACCAAGTGAAGAAAGGCACTCCTAAGGAGGCAATGCTAACTCTGCCTGGAAAAGGTGACATTCCCCAGAGTGGACTTGAGCCTGGAAGGTCAGGTCAGGTTCCTGTGACCTAATAATTGACTATGTTGTTTTCTTCCAAGGTCTGAGTTGGAGATAGCTGCTCAGCTGGGCCTTTGTCAGTATCAAAGTTGGAGATCTCTGGTTGTGGGGGATGAGAGGCCTTCCCTCCTCTGCCCCCTAAGAAAGAGTGAGGATGTCAGGGTTCTACTCATGCCAGAGTCTTTGTTCTTGGGTCATCTCTGGTTTGTGATCTGTAGAATGAAAATATTTTCCCATTGTCGGTTTTTGCTGGTGATGAGTAGAATCCCTTTGCCCACCACGTCTGGTTCCTTTGTCCTGGACTCTCTCTGTTGGTATGGCAGCTATGGCCTCTGTCACTGCCATTGCTGCCTCTGCAGCCACAGCTACCAGAAAGTACTCATATCTGTATCCTTGCCTGGATTTTCCCATTCTGGCCAAACTGTACTGTGATGGCACACTTGGTGTGATTCTCTAGCCTAGGACTGTTCACTGGAACACTAAAACTGCTTTCTATGCATGAGCTTGTTTAGCCTCCAGCTTCTCCTCTGCCATCTTCCTCCAAATCCAGGGCTGGAGTTTGTTTTGCTACTACAGCCATGATTACCACAGCCCCAAACTGAGATGTTGCTTCCTCAGACCAGGAGAGAGAGGCACAGGCAAGGGGAGGCTAGTGTCTTTTGCCACTGCTGCTATTACTGCCCTGCCTCAGCTGCTGTGCCACTTCACTCTGGGCTGGGCCCCTTATACAGGCCAGTGCAGGGAGGTGCTGTGCCCTGCAGAGAATCTGGGGTTGCCACAGGCTGGGCCCATGGGGGCCAGTGCGGAAAGGTGATGTGTGGCACTGACAACCTGTGCTTGTTTGCTGCCGCTACTGCTGTTGCCTCTGCCCTGGTCTGGTCTGGGCTATTCAGGCATGCCAATGAGGAGAGACTGTGAACTACATGTCTGGGGTGTTTCATCACCACAGTTACCACCACCTCCACCACTGCTGCTGCTATTGCTGGCTGCCACTCAGGGCTAGGCTGGGCTGTTAATGTCTGCCTTGGCCGAGCACTGTGCCATGGGGGTGGGGTCTTCATGCAGAATATGCATTCCAATTTTTTTGTTTGAATTATCCAGTTTGACACTGGCTCTGGGAGTCTTCCCAGAGCCTTGGGATGCTCGCAGCTCTGTGGTTCCTCTTGTGGAACCCTGCCACTCGGCATGGAACCTTTCTGACTGCAAGGGGTGGGGGAAAGTTCTTCCTACTTTACTGTATTTTGTAAGTCTTGGAATTTTTTCTTTTTCTTTTTCTCATTTCCTGTATCTCTCTGAGTAATCGCCTTTTTATTGTTGTTGGTCTTTTGGGAAAATTGAGCATTAAAACCTGAACTCTGTCTTTGGTTGGAGAGAGCTGCGGTGTTTACCTACTGTTGCATCACCATTTTGGACCCCTCTCTATTTATTACACATATTTATTGTTATTGTAAAAGTGATAGACAAATGGATTACAATTATGTATGACAGATACTGAAATACTTATTTTAACTGCAGGTGATATGCCAGGCATTCTTTGTTAGGCATCAACATTTGATCATAAAATTAACCATTTTTTAAAAAAGAGGTTCTGTGAGTTTCGGGAAGATGGCAGAGGAGAAGCTGGAGGCTAAACAAGCTCTCACATAGAAAGCAGGTTTAGTGTTCCAGTGAACATTCCTAAGCCAGAGAATCACACCAAGTGTGTCATCACAGTACACAGTACACAGAGTTAGGCCAGGGAGGGAAAATCTAGGCAAGAAGACAGAACTGAGCACTTGCCAGCAGCCGTGGCTGGGGCTGCAGCAGTGGCTGCCATAGCTGCCATACCTGCAACACAGAGAGTCCAGGACAAAGGAGACAGACCTGGCGGGCGAGCAGATTATACTCAACACCAGCAAGAACTGACAAGGAGCAGACATCTTCATCCTGCCGTTCATAGACCAGAGACAACCCAGGAACCAAGACTCAGTGTGAGTAGAAGCCTGATGACCTCATTCCTTCTCAGGGAGCAGAGGAGGGAAGGCCACCCCTCCCCCCCACTACCAGAGATCTCCATCTTTGATACTGACACCTACCAAATATTTCACTCAGAAGCATCAGAATACAGGTTTTTCTCAGCAGCACATGGAACAGTTTCTAAAATGGACCACATTTTACGCCACAAAGCAAACTTGTCCAAATTCAGAAACATTGAAGTTACACCTTGCATTCTCCCAGACCACAAGGGAATAAAATTAGTACTCAACACCAAAAGCCACCAAAGAAAGACCTGTAACACATGGAGGCTGAACAACACACTGCTGAATCATGATTGGGTCATGGAAGAGACTAGAAATGAAATTCAAATGTTCATGATATTCAAAAAAAATGAGCATACAAATTACCAGCTCCTCTGGGACACAGCAAAGGCAGTACTAAGGAACAAGTTTATAGCTCTGAGTTCTTACATCAACAAATTGGAGATATCTGAAACCAACAATTTAATGAGACATCTCAATCTTCTTGTAAAAGAGTAGCAAGATAATCCCCAATCCTGTAGACAAAAAGAAATAATTAGAATTAAATCAGAATTAAATGAATTAGAGTCCAAAAATCTATAGAAAGAATCCACAAAACAAAGAGTTTGTTCTTTGAAAAAATCTGCTAAATTGACAGACCCTTAGCAAATCTTATCAGAAGAAGAAGACAACACACCCTAATAAATAAACTCAGAGATGAGCATGGAAACATTAGCACAGAAACAACCAAGATTCAGAACATTATAAGGGAATACTTCTCAAAATAGATGGTAATAAGTTTGAGAACTTGGCAGAAATGGACCTTTTCCTAGAAAATAGTGACATGACAAAACTAAACTATGATGAGTTAAAACAGTTTAACAGGCCAATATCAAGCATTGAAATAGAAACAACAATAAGAGCCCTCCCAGCTAAGAAGAGGTCCAGGACCAGATGGTTTTACAGAAGAATTCTAAGGCCTTCAAAGCAGCGCTCACACCAATACCCCACCAAATCTTCAATGAAACTGAAAGAGAAAGTTCACTACCAAACACATTCTAGGAAGCCATCATAATCCTCATCCCAAAACCAGGCTGGGACTCATCAAAGAAAGAGAACTATATACCCATTTATTTGATGAACATATGCAAAACATCTCAAGAAAATTTTGGCCAATCAACTTCCACAATTCATCCAAAAAATCATACACCACAATCAAACAGGATTCATTTCAGGGATACAAAGCTGGTTGGATATACGCAAATCAATTAATATAATTTATCACCTCAACAGAAGCAAGGATAAGGAACATATGGTTACCTCAATAGATGCAGAAAAAGCATTTGACAAGATCCATCACCCCTTTATAATAAAGGTTCTGGAAAAATTAGGAATCCATGAAACATTCCTCAATACAATAAAGGCTGTATATGACAAACCTACAGCCAGCTTTATACTTAATGGTGAAAAACTAAAGCCATTTCTTCTTAACTCAGGAACAAGACAAGGATGTCCACTATCTCCACTTCTCTTCAACCCAGTATTAGAATGCCTAGCTACCTCAATAAGAAGATGCAAACATAAAAGTGATCCAACATAAAAGGGATCCATATAGGGAGAAAAGAAGTTAAACTCTCCCTCTTTGCAGATGACATGATTTTGTATTCAAAGAATCCCATAGAATCCACTCCCAAATTACTCGAACTGATGCAAAACTTTGGCAAAGTAGCAGGGTATAAAATTAACCCTCAAAAATCAATGGTTTTTCTGTATGCCAACAATGAGAAAAGTGTGGCTGAAATTAGGGAAGCATCTCCATTCATAATAGCCCCACAAAAAATAAAATATCTAGGAATTAACTTAACCACAGAAGTGAAGGACCTCTATGATGAAAACTTTAAAACTTGAAAAAGGAAATCAAAACAGAACTTAGAAAGTGGCAAAAACTCCCATGCTCTTGGATTGGAAATATCAACATTGTGAAAATAGCAATACTTCTCAAGGCTATCTACAAATTCAATGCAATACCTATCAAAATTCCAACCTCAGTCTTCCAAGAATAGACGAGGCAATCCAAAAATTCATACGGAACAATAAAAGACCCCGAATAACAAAAATAATCCTCATCAGAAAGAACACTGCTGGAGGAATATCAATGCCAAATTTCAAACTCTACTATAAAGCCAAAGTAATCAAATCAGCTTGGTACTGGCACAAGGACAGACCTCAGGACCAATGGAATAGAATTGAAAACCCAGAAATGAACCTACAGACCAATAGCCATATAATCTTCGACAAGGGAGCTAAAAAATAGAATGGAAGAAAGACAGCCTCTTCAGTAAATGGTGCTGGCAAAATTGTTAACTACTTGTAGAAAACTAAAGCTAGATTCTTTTTTTTTTTTCAAAGAAAGCACGGGTAATACTGTTGGGGAGGGACATACAAAGCAACAAATAAATAATCTTATAAATGTGTTAGAAACAATCGCATGAAAGAAAAAAATGAAAAGAAATGTAAATCAAAACAACATTAAGATACCACTTCACCCCAGTTAGAATGGCAAAAATGAAGAACTCTAATAACAACAGATGGTGGAAGGGATGTGGACAGAAGGGAACTTTACTGCATTGTTGGTGGGAGTGTAAACTTGTTCAACCACTTTGGAAAGCAGTATGGAAGTTCCTCAAAAGACTCCACATAGAGCTCCCCTATGACCCAGCAATCCCACTTTTGGGCATTTACCCAAATGTTTACAACCAAGACCACACTAAAGCTACCAGCACAACTATGTTTATTGCAGCATACTTTACTATAGCTAAGATATGGACCCAACCCAGATGCCCCTCAGTAGATGAATGTATCAAGAAAATGTGTAAATATACACAATGAAAATCTATGCATCCATCAGAAAGAATGACATTGCCCCATTTGTTAGGAAATGGAAAGGCTTGGAAAAATTATATTAAGTGAAGTAAGCCAGGCCCAAAGAAATATAGGTCCCATGGTTTCCCTTATTTTCAATATCTAGTATACATCTGAGTCAAGCAGAAAGGCTCAGATAAGTTGATGTTAGGGAAATGAACCATAAGATATGTATTCAAATGTTTTTTCTTCTTTAATGCAGTTGTTTCTAACACATTTATAAAATTATTTCTTTGTTACTTTGTACGTCCCTCCCCCACAGTATAACCCCTGCTTTCACTGTATTTGATGTTGGTATAATTTGTGGAGGGGGAGGGGAAAAACAAATCATTTAAATAGGGATACACGTTGACCAATTGCAACAATGTGATGTACAAGTCGTTATGTCAAACACGAACTTTACAACTTTGGTGGTGGGGGGTAGGGGGGTGGTTGAGTGTGGGGGGCGGGGGTGAAGATGGGAAGGGACGTGAAGGGGAAATAAAGGAGGAGGCTACAATGCTTGATAAGAAATATACTCATTATCTTGCCCATGTAATTGTAACCCCTATGTACAGTATTTTCACAATATAAATAGAAAAATTAAAAAAAAGAAAAAAGAGGTTCTGCGGATGAAGGGAAAGGTTGGTAAGGGAAAATCAAAGTAGGAGGCATAAATGCTTGATAAGAAATGTACTCATTACCTTGGTCAGGTAACTGTAAACCCTCTCTAAAGTATTTTTACAATAAAAAACTTATTTTAAAAAAAGAATGCAAATACATTTAACAATTTAGAATAACTAAAACCAAGCAAATAATTCCTGTTGCCAAGTGTTTCATTAATTGTTATGCTATTTTCTAAATGGAATTACCAAATTAAAATAACCCATTTATTTCCATCTGGTGAATTTTGCACAAATTGAAGTTCAGTGTATGATGGATGGCTTTTCCAACGTTGGCCGAAATGATTTCTTTGACTCAATGTCATGGAAGCAGTGTGCCCTTATGAAACTGTTTTTACTCCTTAGAAAGACAGTCAGGGTTTCAGACCTTTTTGAATAAATCGTGAATACTGTTCTTTTGTATTATGAGAACAATGTGACATCTGAAAAATCAATGTTAATTACGCATGATAGATTTTGATGCATGGATGGGATATCTTGAAGTTCTTCCTTGAAGCTTTCTTTTAGAACTTGTATGGACTTCTTCACCTCCTAGATTTAGTTTTCAGTGTTCATTCTCAAATGTATATATATAAAAAATATATATATACATATATGTATATGTACATATACATATATGTATAAATATATATGTATATAAATTATAAAAGTGAAGAAAAATACTATTTATTTGGGGGAATCTTGTGTCTCACCTGAGTCCTCTTTTCAGTCTCTTGATGGTGTATTTGGTTTGCTTGCAATAGTCAGTTTTTCTTGTAGCTTGGTTGGTTCCCCAAATCAGATTGAATGGGAAGAAATAAATTCTATTTACAGGCTTAGGATCTTTGTGAACTTCTTTCCAGACTAATTTAGTGGCTACAAAATCTACTTTTCATGTAATACAGAGAGGAGGTGGCTGGTTTCTGTAGTTTGTTGCTGAGAGTGACTTTAAGTGTTTGCTTATTAGGGCTGGTTGGAATCAATGGCTTTATCTCATGGGAGTAGCACATTTTTGGCTTGCCCATTTTGGATAGTCCATTGTTTGGCCCATGGTAGAAACACTAGGGGCTTTTATAGCCTGTTCCACCTTTCTTAAATGATTTTTAGTGAGATTTTACAGATTTTTGGCTTTGTAATTCCTGTAGCTGGTTAAGTTGTACGTTTAGCTGTTCCCTGCAGAGGAGGAGAGCTGCCTCTCTGGGCTCATCAGAGTTGTTCAGCCCTGGCCCTGTGAAAAGGTTTTTCCTCCTGGCCGGGGAAGCCTTCCTCAGAGTGGAGCTGAATCTCATAGGTCCAATTTCTTTGCCCTGATGAAAAATGGTGCCACAGTAGCTATTCCTCAGCCTTGGTTATCTGCTAGCTATTATGGCAGGATCTATGCCAGTATCAAATATGGCATTCTTCTCTGGTGGCAGTAGGGAGAGGGCTACCTTCCCAAGCTCTTTCTGTGGTAAGGAGTGGATGTCATTTGTGGGATGCTCATGGTTTCCCTTGGCTTGTGAGACTGTCCTGATCTGCAATCATCAGTGGCCAGCAGAATGTTGATTTCCACTCCTATTTATCCAGTTCCCACTAAGAGAAGGGGAGAGGTCAGCACTCTCAGCCTTTGTTGCCTTTGTACCAGCTTTGTCTGGCCACTGCTGCATCTGCCACTGGCAACAGCTTGTACTCAAATTTGTCTTCTCATGCAGATTGCTTGAATTTTTCCTCACTGGGAAGAATCTCTGTACTATGACGGCCCAATTGATGTGATTTTCCAGTAATGCATTTTTCCCTGAAGTGTAAAAACTGGTTTCTTGGAGAGAGCTCAATTAGTCCCCACCCACACCACTGCCATCTTCCTGCCGGTTCTTGCAGTTTTTTAATATAACAAAAATCAAGCAAGTGTAGTAAACTCTTTGCTCCGCTTTGAAGTTACATTAATTGAAGCTGAAAGAAAAACTGACCTATTTTTAATCTTCGACATGTACAGATGCAGTTTTTGGACTTTTCTGCAATGATACAACTCTTGAATGTATGTGTGTGTACATGCATACATGTGCATGCACGCGCCCCCAGGCAGCCACGCATCCACGTATGTGTGCACAGTAGGCACCTGTGTCAAACTCATTTTGTGGTCTTCTGATCTGTTCTGTTGGCCTTCTTGTTCTTCTTTGTTTGGGCAAGTACAATGCTGGCTTTGTACTATGGCTCTGTAGTATAATTTGAAGTATGGTGTCATAAAAACTACTGCATTATTCTTTATGCTCAAGATTTCTTTGGTTTAGGGGAGTCTGTTTTTCTGTTCCAGTGTTATGAATGAATTTTCTGTTTTTATGATAAGTGACTTTGGGATGTTTATAAGGAGTTCTTTGAATATATATATTATAATACATAAATATATACATATATAATTTTGAGTGATGCAGATATTTTCACAATAGTCCTTTTCCCAATCAATGTCCAATGGAGATATTTTTCCTTCTATGTCTTCTGATTTTTCATTAAATTATGGTTTTCTTTGTAGATCTCTTTCACTTCCTTGGTTGCATTTATTCCTAGGTATTTAAGATACTTTCTTAGGTACTGTTTGGAATTTGATGGTTTCTCTGACTTCTTTCTCAGTCTGGCGATTGCTGGAGTATTGACTACTTTGCTGAATGGGTATAACTTAAACTTGTGGTTATTTGTCATGGTTCTCATTTCATTTCTTCTGAGTTGACAATTTTAACCTAGTAAGTGGCTTTTGAGAGATGTCACTGTAGAATTGAATCTATTAAGCACCCATTTTCCAGCACAGAAGCTAAATGCAATCTTCAATGAAACTATTAGGGCTCTGAGCCCTTAGTCTGGGAGCCTCACACAATTCTTACCAAGATTATGATTTTACCTTCTCCCAAATCAACCATCAATTCACAATTTAATCTTCTCTTGTCTATTATTTTCCTCCTTGGAAGCTGCTGAGCTGTGGTTCTACCCAAAGCTAAAAGGAAAGCTTAGAGATGTAGCTGGCTCCAATGTCCTGCCCTCCTGAAGCCTCTCACCTTAGATTTTCTTTATTATTTTTTTCTTGTGAAAATACTGTACAGAGGGGTTACAACAATGCTTGATAAGAAATGTACTCACCTTAGTTTTACTAATAAATTTTATGTACGTGTGTTCATTGTTTCTCTCCTAAGGCAAAGTCTTTTCATGAATTTGTGCTGAATTTTGTTCATATCTGGGATTTCAGAGGATGCTATTGATTGAATCCAAGCTACTTTGCTTCCTGCCCTCATTTTCTTAGCCCTTCTGCGTTAAGTCATGTGTGAGACAGGCTATTTTAGTAGAGGATTCCCACAATGAAGACTGGAAGGTAATGTTACTCCATCCCAAGCCCACTATTTCTCTTTCACTCTGTGAATTTGGAGGTTTTGGTTTTTGTTTTCCTTTGTTTTGTCTTTATTCTACTTTGTTGCTGTTCCTGGACAATCAGGTCCTCCACACTGTTCTTGAGGTTTTTGGTCAATGTTACTTATCCGCCACTTTGTGCCAAAGTGCTATATCCAGCTTTTTTTGGTAGGTAATTGTAGATAAGTTGCTCAATATCTTTCCTGTCCAGGCTGGCTTTGAACTGAATTGCTCAGATCTCAGAATGGTGAATACCAAGTATTGCAGACATAAGTCACCAACACCCAGCTTGCTCTGTGTATTTTTGAGATAAGTTTTCACTTCATAGCAATGCAAATAAATGGATACATTTCCATCACAGCTGTGATTATAAGCATGCACCATTGTTGTGACTAATATCCAAGTAGGACTGCCCAGAAACTCTCATTTCCTCAATTTCCACCTCTTACAGAGCTGGCATCACAGATATCTGCCACCTCACCCAGGCAAGACATGCCAGAACCATTTTTTCCCATGCTGTATTCAGAGAAGAATCTTCTTATTCTCAACTAGGGTTATCAGAGTTTCCCATTGGTTTTGGATTAGTATTAATTTTTATACTCATAAAAATGCACTGATATTTTCAGTGGAAAACAATTGAATGTATAGTAGCTCTCAGTAAAATAGCCACTTTTGTAAATTTAATTCTGCCAAACTGTAAGTGAAGGATGTTTTTCCACCTTCTTATCTGGTGGCTTACATGATAGCTTTCTTGTTCATTGTAGATGTCTTTAGAGATCTTTAATTTGGTTTTGAGTCCTAGGTATTAGTTTTTTTGAAGTCACTATTTTAAGGGATATATGAAATCAATTTTGGATTCATGTTTATTTTAATTTATTACAAAATGCAAATTGGTCCAAATACACAAAAGAGATGTTAATTTTCAAACTCTAAGTAGATTGAAATTTAAATTTTATTTTTGTATTTATTTTAAATTTTAACTAGTGTATATATTTAAAACAGGTTTCATTATGATAGGTTTATGGACACATAAAGTCTTTTTTTCTAAACGCCTTTGGATCCATTATGCTTTATTTCCTCTAAAAATTTAACTGATTCTAATGGCTTCCATTATTTTATTTTCATTCATGAATATGATATGCCCAATGTTTGATAGAATATATGCAAACCATTTTAAAGCAAAAAAAGCAGCTAAAAACATATGGCAGTGGATTCCTATAACCACACACACACACACACACACACACACACACACACACTCACAAACACACATAAACACACATGCGTGTACACACGCACACACACAGAAGATAGGTAAACCATGACTTAAATGCCAAATCCAGCCTACTTCTTATGACTAATGTATTATTGTAACAAAAAAAACAAAAATCTTTCATATGGCTGCATTTTCCTTGTTCCTTTCTTATCTCTGTTCTTCTACTTATTTTTCCATGAACTTTTACTTTATATTCCATTTACTTTCTCCTTGGCTTCCATCCATCCAATCTTACTTCAACAAATCAATACATCCTATGTGTACATTCTTTTCATTTCTTCATTTAAGGGAAAAAGTGTTGAGTAAGATCACTGAAACCCTAACTCAGAAAAAATAGCAAATACTACAAAATGCTCTGCAAAATCACTGAACGCACATACTCTCCCAATATTTTCACATGACCCAAAGAGGATTTTGCATTTTACTCAATAACATAAAATAAACTCTATTAATGAAATTCCTGAAAAACGAAAGAATGTAGTTGAAAACACAGTAGAAACTGATGAGTATTTTGGTTATATCTTGATTGCCATGATGAGGAAGCTGAATATTAATTACATTTTCATTTTTTAAACATCATGCTCTCAACAAGAGAACAAGCACACAATATTCTTTTGCCAAAATATTCTTATATTTTCAACTAGAAATTTAATTTATAGAAAGGTATAGTAAGTTACATAGACATGTATTTATTCTAAATGTAAATAAGAGAAGAGATTTGAAGTCAACCAGGGAGCAAAGTGTACAAGAGTCATTTCCAGTAAGAGGACAAACAGAAATGCAACTGCAGTTTAAGTGGTAAAGAAGCACTGAGGGAAGAAATGTAGGACAGTATAGGGCCTGCTACAAGTATGCATAAATGAATTGAATAATTATCAGAAGAAACAAGAACTCTTGAACAGACAAGAAATGAGTGCAATTGTGTCTATATCTCTTAAAAATATAATTATGTAAACAATATAGGGCCCACTAAATCAACCTGTTTGAAACAATAAGTAAAGCTTGCCTTATCAATATTTTGAAATATGGCAAATAAAAATTTTCTTTTTTAACAAATTGTAAGAAGTGATGATATTGCAAAAATAACCTTATATGTTTACTATTCAAAATTCTTTGTGTCAAATTAAGGAAGAGATATTATCACCCATAAAATGAAGAGTATATCCAGCAAAGAAAGGGCTTACCATTATCGATTATGGATTTTAATATTAGGAGAAAATTCCAAAAAATTTTTTACATTGTAAATTTAAAAGAGCATTTTGCAACATATGCAAGTCATTCCCAAGTTATATGAGGGAAGCAGTGTGAGAGGGAAGAGAAAGACAAAGAAGGAGATGGAAAGAGACAAGGAGAAAGAGAGCTCAGGACAGAGAGAAAGGTCCAACAAAAGAGACTCAGGATAATTTCAAAAGGTCAACATGTGAATAGAAATATACAAATATTGAACAAAACAAAATCTAAACACAACATTAAAAATGTAAGTTTGTGAAGAGGAAAATAATAATGAACTGTATTTGAGGCCTCTGCAACATGTTGGTGGAAAGACAGTAAGTTAATAAACATAATGATGTAGAGGAGTTATTGAGAAATACAAAGATAATCTTACCAGACTAGCAGAAAAGCTATGTACATGTGACCATATAAGGAGATGCTAAGTGAAATAATCCCCAGGTAGGGACACAATAGTATTTTTAAAGCTGTCATTTTTAATGTATTCCGTGATTTTTTTGTTTCTTTTGTATGATCTTTCTCCAAGGTATAACCCCTGTTTTCAGTGTAATTGATTGGGGTGCATTACATCTTGCATACACATTTTTCTAATTTGGGGAGGGGAAGGGAAATAATAAAATGCTGAAACAAGGACACAGGTTTACCCATTGTAACAATGAGAGGTACAAGGCACTATGTTGAAAACGAACTTTACAACTTGGAGGGGGGGGCAGGAAAGAGGTAGGGATATGGGGCTGAAGGGATGGTAGGGGAAAACAAAAGAGGGGTTAAAGATGCTCAATAGGAAATGTACTCATTATCTTACTCATGTAACTATAAACACTCTGTACAGTACCTTTACAATTAAAAATACATATATAAAAGACAATAGAGAAAAGACTTTAGGAAGAGGGGATAATATGAAAAAGTGGGGATTAAATAGGAAGACCAAGATATAGAAGCAAAACTTCAGTATAAATTGTGATTACCATCATTTGTGACTGCCATTGCTAGGAAATATACAGTACAACCTTACTCTTGATGTAAAAATTCTATAGTATAAACTGTGAGAAGAAGAGATAATTACTATAACTAGAGATTTAGATCACACCTTCTGTGTATTAATCAAACCTAGGTACTTAATATTAAGTATGCTTATTTCTCCTACTATGTATTTTATCCCTTAAGCCAAACAGAGAATTTCTATTTGGCATTAAAAATAGGGTATAACACTTTGGGGCAAAAATGCAGCCTAGGAGCCCTGCACCAGAGGCCAAGATGGAGAAGACCTCCACAGCCACCATGACCTTCCCCTTGGCACTGTGGTAGACAGGCAGGAAGGTGAGCCACACACTGCAGAACACGAGCATGCTGAAGGTCAGGAACTTGGCCTCATTGAAGGTGTCAGGCAATTTCCTGGCAAGAAAAGCCACTGTGAAACTGCACAGGGCCAGAAAGCCAAGGTATCCCAGGACACAATAGAAGGCAGTTAGGGAGCCCTTGTTGCACAGTATGATGACGTGGCCATGTTCAGAGTGTGCATCTGTGTCCACAAAGGGAGGAGAGGTTCCCAGCCAGAGTCCACAAAGGGTCACCTGGATGAGGGTGCAGATGGGGATGATGAAGTTAGGAGCTCCTGATACCAGAAGCCACCTCATCCTTCTTCCTGGGGAAGTGGCCTTGAAGGCCAGAACCACAGTCACTGTTTTGGCCAACACTGTGGAAACAGCCACAGTGAATACAACCCCAAATGTGATCTGCTGCAGGATGCAGTTGGCTGTTTTGGGTTGACCAAGAAAGAGCAAAGAACAGAGGAAACAGAAGATGAGGGAGATGAGCAAGATGTAACTGAGAGCCCGGTTATTGGCCTTAACAATGGCAGTGTCTTGATGTTTCACAAACATCCCAAGAACAACAGCAGTTAGCATAGAGAAGCAAAGAGCCATGCAGGCCAGAACCAAGCCCAAGGGATCTCCAAAAGCCAGGAAACTTGCAACTCTCATGAGACACTGTGTCCTGTGTGTGTTGGCATACTGATGATCTGGACATTTCACACATTGCTCCATATCTGGTGAGAAATGCACACAACCATTACTTTTCTTAATTAACCATGTTTGCTTCAAATAATTTAGGAAATTTTTCTTTTAGGTGAAATTCTCAGATGTCAGCATTTACTATCATAAAAGTGTATTTGTAATTTTTTGCAAGCTGTAACTGCTTCCCATTTTTTCTTCCTTATTCAGGCATTTTTATTCAATATTTTTATATTGACAAAGTAATAGGTGGGTTATTGCAATATCTTATTAAATTTTTATGCTTTTGTGATGATAATTAAGAGTCATGCAATCATATTAAAATTTTTAATATACAACTTACAGTGCAATAGATGTTGCTGTAAGACATTAATTTTTACCCTGTGTTATATTATCCTTGATTTCCTCTAATTATGCTTGTCTTGACTATTTACCTGTGAAGCTTTAGGAACAAACTCATCACTCTTTGACCATCTATAGTCATTCCTATTTCTTAAACTGATTCTAGCTTATTGAGGCCTTGCCTTCAATAAGAGTTCTGGACACTGAGAAATAAAGAAAAGCAAGATGCAAGTTTTCTGTGTGAGTAAAATGTAAGTTTTCAGAGGAATACTCTCCTTATAGCACTTATGTTAAAAAATTTTTTGGATCCAGTCATGGTCCTGACCTCTGGGCCTGGGCGCTGTCCCTCAGCTCTTCAGCTCGAGACCAGCACTCTACTACTTGAGCCACAGCACCAATTCCGGCTTCTTTTCTCCTTATGTGGTGCTGAGGAATCGAACCCAGGTCCTCATGCATACAAGGCAAGCGTTCTACCACTGTGCCACCTTCCCAGCCCACTTATGTTAAATTTTATGGTAGAGTTTAGACTTGTCATAATGATTAGTGATAAGAAGGATTCCGGGAATATCTTTCCCTGCAATATACTGGAATATCATTCTAAATATGTAATGGAAGGCCATGTTCTATCACATTGCCATTAGCAATATTACCACTTATCAGAATTTAGTAACAGAGAGAATGAGAATGAGCCCTGTGATTCTAGTACCCAGTTTTTGCATTGATTTGTTTCGATTTAGGATAACTAAGGAGAGATAAACAATTTTTTTATAAGCATGACTCACCTGTCCCATTAGCAATCTCATTTTCTGAGCAAGGTGTACAATCAAAGCAGCAGGCAGCCTTTCCCTCCTGAGGAGATTTCTGGAATCCAGGTCTGCAACTCTGACTGCAGACAGAATGAGGAGTCTGAGGAAAAGCAGGGTTTGTCAGCAACTGTTCTGACATGTACCAAACACTACAACAATCCATAGTTTTATAATGAAATGTTTAATTATAATGTTTTAAACAGGTAATAAATGCAGTCGATTTATTGAATTCGGTTATATATTCCATATTCCATGATCCCGAAAGGCTAGGTGCTTCAATCTTGATTTCTAGCCTTTTGAATTACTGTAAGATATGGGATTTTTAAAAGGTGGAAAGTAGTGGTGAGAAAGTAATTTCTAGTGTACAGCCCTATACGATATCCTTGAATTCCTAGCACAATATGCTTTCTCCTACTCATCTGTGACATTAGAAAGAGCACGGAGGATACCTCCACTTTATAGAGTTATGTGAGCCCCAAGGTCATAATAGTTTTTTCTTTGTTTTCTAGTGTTCATGACGTGAAAAATCTCCTCACAGGTGCATTTAATGATTCCTCTAACCAAAAGTGGTTAAGTAGCAAGTCAATTAACCATTGAATGAATCTCCACAGAAGGGAGCATAGAAACTTTCAACCCCATAAATTAACTCCTCAGTTACTTTATCGTAGTGTTAGAAACCCATTGAGAAAAATACATTTTACATCTTATGAAAATATTCCAAATAAACATATAGAAACATTTTTAACTCTTTTAGTTCTGATCCTGAGGCTTGAAATCAAAGCCTAAGCACTGGACTTCAGATATTTTGTCTCAAGGGAAGCACTCTAGTCCCGTAATCACAGATCTACCTCCAAATATTTGGAGGTTTATTGGCAATGGGATTCTCACAAAGTTTCCTGTGTGAGCTGACTGTAAACTATGATATTCCCATCTGAGCTATATTAGACTCTAGGATTATAAGAGAACCTAGGTGGAATTAAACGAGGTACAAATTTAAAGGATCACTTTTGCTGATTTACATGTGTGTAAAATTATTAGGATCAGATCCAACTCACCTCTGTAGTTTCAATGGACCACTGTACCATATCTTCAGATAAAGAGAGTTGATTGCCTTGTGGAGCATATGGAGAAAACTTTCCTACTTTCACCTCAAATTCAAGACCCTCTGGAAAATTCCAAATATTCAGAATGTCATACTCTGGCGCCAATTTCCTTTGCTTGTCCCAAATTGCATGATTTCCAATAGGATTGTAAAACTGGTTGTTCTTCAGAAAAGTGTGCAGCTAAAGTAGACAAATCTTATGGTCAAGTGTGTTCCAGAGTTAAGACAAAAGCAAATATTAAAACTCCTGATTGCCTTTAATTTCTGATTCTGAATTTGAGAATAGTAGAGACAACTAGTGAAGGATTGCAGAAGAAAATCAATGGAGGAATCAAAATAATCTTTGTGAAAAAAAAAATCTATCCTGATCACTCAGAAAAAGAGGAGGATTTTCAGAAAAATCTACAACCACTCTTTTGTGAATTTCTATAGCTTGTGCTTGCTAAGTATTTAATACCCAAAGTTGAATGAAACTCGGTCACTCATGAAAAACATGAGGAATTGGTTTCAGCAAGTCATCCTTTGCTATGACTGAAGAGACTCATAGAGAAAAGCTAAATTTACAGATTTTCAAACACTAGCTATGAGCATGTTGATTCATAACTACTGAGTTCATAAAAAGGATGACTCAAGCATGTAATCCCAGCAGACAAGGAGGCACAGATCAGAGAATCATGCTTTGATGCAGCCTGGGGCAGAAAGTTCAGTGAGAATGTTGTATCCAATAAACATCTCAGAAAATGTAGGAAGGTTGCTGTGCTCAAGTGGTTGTGTTCTAGCCTTGAACACAAACTCAGGGATATATCCAGGAACTTTGTTCAAGTCCCTGCACTAGCCAAAATTAATTTTTAGAAAGATGGAATATATTTTATCCTTGTTAATGGCCTGTTGTTTTCTTCAGAGTATATCTACACATTTCTACAATACCTCAAAGACATTGAAACATAAAGAATTCATAGGGTTTGGAAAAGCAACTGAAATATTTAATGTTGAAAATATGACTATACATTTGTTCAATTTTGTACTTCCAATATTTTCTCATAATAGAAAGGAAAAAGCTTAAGAGTTGAAACAATTACTTCAAATGCTGAAATATATACCCATTAATACCAGCAAGCCAGATATGTATGACATAGAGATATAAATATATATATATGGTGTATGTATATATATAAGTTTATATATATGGCATATGTATATATGTCTATATACATATGCCATATATGTGTACATATATATACATATATATGTATATGTATACATATGCAATATATACAATATGTTTATATATATGGCATATGTATATATGTGTGTATATATACATACACCATATATATATATATAAACCCACATGTATACATACAGAAATATTTAATTTCATACAGGAAGAAACGCCTCTAGCGAGTGCCTTTGCTCATAGTTTGTGTACTCCAAAATAGAAGAACTTACCTGAGTAGAGGAAGGCAATTCTCCTTGTCTATTTCCTGTTGTTTGAACTTCTGTTTGATGAAGAATCATCTCATGGAGAGCCTGAGCCACAGCATACACACCGTTGTATATATTGTAACTGTCTATAGACATAGTCATGTCAAAACTCTGCCCAGGTAACCAATCCAAAGAAGCTTCATGAGCACAGTTGTCCCATGTTACACAGTCAGACACAGAATCAGAGCAATTAAAAGAGAGAAACCACAGCCTCGCAAGAAAAATGTCTTCTGGGTATTTGGAAGGCTTAACTGCCTTGACAAAATCTGTGAATCCAGAAACATCTACATGATGGTGTGTAAAAATAAGAGGTACATGCAATGATCCTATCATGAAATATCTCCTTTTCAGGGTGAAATCCCACTGAGAGTTCATGATACAAACTTTCCCATGTGTAATGATTTGCTCAATAAATACCATGAAAATCATCAGTGAATTATTATCACCATATATGATGAGGACTCTTGCTGAAGATAGATTAATATAACGATTAACTGCTACGTGGTTATATATATCATGGGTGGAGATCACTAGCTCATAGGCTACACAAACTCTGTTCTTGGCCATCTCTGCTTTCAATTCAGCAAAAATCTTTGCCCCATTATCATCTTGTGTGGTCAATAGTCCCACCCAGCTCCAGCTGAAGTGAAGCAGTAAGGAGACCATAGCAGTGGCTATTGATGTGTCTTTTGGGGCCATCTGATAGAGAGCAGGAAACTTGTTATGGTCACTCAGGGCATGATCAAAAGGCCCAAAGGTAAACTAAAGAGAATGAAAATTGGATGTTCTGTGAATGAGAAGATTGTCATGCATCACAATCTCAGTCTTCAAGCCTGTTAAAAACTTGTTGAACTATTTGGAAGGTAGGTTTTTTTTTTTTAGTTTTGAAAAAATAATTTGTTTTTGAATAGCTGTACATTCATAAAATGTTATTTTTATTTTTGTCACTATTTCTCATCCACACTTGACATTTGTAACACCACACACTCCCAACTTTGTAATTCCATTTGTACACATGCCCATTGAGTATTATGTTGTATTCTTCCACTCATCCTTTTCCTATTCTGTAATTTTCCCTTAAAACTTATCCCACTCAGAAAAGATATGCTTCACCTTTTTTGGTGTTCATTTTTTACACTGTCAGTAGATCAGAAAAGTTACACCATTGAGTTCCACCTCTACATATATCCTATGTTATTCAGATTAATAAAGTGTATAAATATATATGTATATGCAGTGGCTATGTGATTTCCATATTATTTCATATAACATATTCATATTTTAGATGTAACTCTGACATTTGTGAGGATATGTCTATGCTTTCTCATTCTGAGACTGATTTATTTCATTCAAAATATTTTCTGTGTGTGTGGGTTCGTGTGTGCATGTGTGTGTGTGTGTGTGTGTGTGTGTGTGTGTGTATGTGTGTGTGTGTGATTACATATGAATGCCAGTACAGGGGCCCACATTCAAACACTCTTGCTTTTCCTTGATCATTTTCCTCAAGACTTTTTCCATAACAGTAGATCACACATTCACCTTGTGCTCCTGGCATGTTAATTGGCAAGTTTCCTGATTAGCTAGGATTACTTTTGTGTGCCATCAGTAACCTGCTCAACATATCTTCTCACTGTAAAGTCATCTTCCATTTCCTGATTTATTAAAGAAAATTATTCATAAGGATTGAAACGATAAATTAAACAATTATTTGCTCAAATCTTTCACCTCTTTTTTTATCAAAATGTTTAAAATTATATTTCTGACTACCATTAAGTAATTACCCTTTGATATCACAAAATTTGATGTACTTGTGACTCAAGTATCTTCCTATCATTCTCTTCTAACACCAGAAATGGCATGAATCTAGACATTTTTATATCCTTGCATACATTCCACCCTCACCTGTGGAAATCTGTAGAGTCCCAGCAATGTCCCAATCTGGTCAGATGTTACTCCTGAGGGTCCTGTAAGTATTGCTATAGAACTGCTTCCTCTCACGCAGGAATAGTTTGGAATCTTATACTTCCCAAAAAGACAAATGAAGGGATTCTTAAGCATTGTCCAAGCATTGAAGTGAACATCATAGACATCAAATCCCAGAGTCAGGTTATGTAAAAGATCAGGGTTTTTGTTGATCTCCTCTATAGCAAAAGCCAAGGCCAAAACACACTGATAGTTCTTGAACATAAACCTGAATAATGAGCAAAGAAATTTTGAAGAAATATTTCATGTCTTCAATCCTCAATATATTAAATGCTTACTTCTTTGTCAAGGAATAAGTTAAAATAATACCCCAATTAGAATAGATTGTAAATGTAGTCTTTTATGCTTACATATAGAATTCAGATACTTTTTTAAGTCGAGGGAGAGCTTGTTTTCATCATTACCACATGTACCACAGCAAAAGGCTGCTATCTGTTGGATTAAGTTTTCATGAGGCAGCAAATGTTATGTTTCTTTACATTAGGTCCACTAGATACATCTGTATGGAAAATAATTCTCGTGTTTTCAGTCACTCAGTTTATGTTTTGTGATTATAGGGCAGGTCAGGCTAACTAAGGAATGTTTAATTTAAGAGCAGTATTCAGAAGCAAAGTGTTATTTATGAATGATAATACAGCAAAGTCTTTTCACAGACATAACATATAGAATAGTTCTTACTGATAACAACCAGGAAAAGAGCAGAACTATAAGGGGAGGGATTTTTATTTTTCTTTATGTAACAAAACAAAAGGGATGCATCCAATTTCAAGGAATTCATTTTGGAGAGAGAAACCCCTTACTTGAGGGTTGAGGAAAGAATTGTAGGTAAGCTTTGCATAGACCTCCATGGTGAAATGCACTGATCACTATTCTCTTCCCAATGTATTTAAATAGAGACTCTCAAAAGGAACCAAAATAGCTAAATAAAGAGTATCAAAGTACTATTCCTTCTTTCTTTCTACAAGTCCTATCTGTATGCACCAAAGTATGTGTCAATGTGTGTTTTTTGTGTTTTTATGCATGCCTGTAAGCGTGATTATTCTAAATATATTAATATAATGAAATAAATTGATATTGTTTAAATGGAAACAATGAAGACATGTTGAAAATACTAATGAAAGGATCAACTTGTTCATTATATGCTATAGGTATATGTGAAGTGATCATGAAAGCCTATCATATTCTGAAATGTTATACACAGAAGAAAATAGTGAGCTTGAGAAAAATCTAATTGCACACACACATATGGAGGAATAAAATGCAAGTATGAAGATGTGTTAAGAAGCTTTTCAAAAGTATTTGAGTATTTTCAATAAAGCAAAAACAAATGTAGAGATACCTAGAAAGTAAAAGGCCTAAAGATGAAAGGATAATCAATAATCAATATTTTTATTCGTCTTGGATCTGATATCTGGGCCTTGAAGCTGTCCCTCAGCTCAACGCTAGCGGGCTATCACTTGAACCACAGCACCATTTCTATCTTTTTCTGCTTAGGTGATGCTGAGGAATTCAACCCAGTGCCTCATGCATAAAAGGCAAGCACGCTACCAATGAGCCACCTTCCCAGCCAAGAATAATCAAATTATTGAACATAACATCTACAACAGCCTGTCTAAGCATGAAGCACTCACAAGTTAACTACATATACAGGATGATTTTCTTTTTTTTTTAATTTAATTTTATTTTATTTGTGAACATACTGTACAGAGGAGTTACAATTACATGGGCAGGATAATGCGTACATTTCTTACCAAGCATTGCAGCCTCCTCCTTTGTTTACCCTTCACATCCCTTCCCAGCCTCCCCCCTCCCCCCCAATCCCAATCCCAATCCTTCTCCTTCCCCCCTCATCCCCCGCCCCCCCCCACCGCACCGACGTTGTAAAGCTCGTTTTGGACATGACAACTTGTACTTCTCATTGTTGCAACAGGTCCATCTGTATCCTTATGAACCCTTAGATATGTATTTTAGTGTTTTTTTCTTTTATGCATGTGTTTCTAACGCATTTATAAGATTATCTCTTTGTTGCTTTGTATGTCCCTCCCCCACAGTATAACCCCTGCTTTCACTATATTTGATGTCAGTATAACTTGTGGAGGAGATGGGGAAAAAAACCAGTTGTTTAAGGATACAGGATGATTTTCTAAACTAGAACAGAAATGTGACCCATATGCTATATGTGTGCACCCATTTCCATAACAGCTAACTCCTCAGCAGAGTCCATATAAGGCAAGAGATCTTTACAATTCTGAAGGTAAAAAATCTAAATTAGCCACCAAGTTTATTTCACCTCCCAAAGCTATCCTGTAGAAATGAAGGAAGGATAAAGATGTTCTCAGAGAAGAACAGTGAAGAGAATTTATCTACACTAAACTCTTCCTACAAGAAATTCTAAAGACCTTTTTCCATTGTATGACTAGTGAAGATCTTATCCCAATCCGGAGGCTTTCTTCTGATCTTCTAGCTATGTCCTTTGCCATGCAGAAGCTCTGAAACTTCATGCAATCCCATTTGTCCAACTTTTTTTTTTGATTTGTTGTGTTTCCGGGTCTTTTTAAGCAAATTTTGGCCTGTGCCAAGGAGACCTAGGGTTTCTCCTATTCCATTCTGTAATATTTTCAGAGTGTCAGCTTTGACTCCCAGGTCCTTGATCCATTTGGAATTGATTCTGGTGCAGGGTGATATATAAGGATCTAGCTTTAGTTTTCTACAAGTAGTTAACCAATTTTGCCAGGACCATTTACTGAAGAGGCTGTCTTTCTTCCATTCTATTTTTTTAAGCTCCTTTATCGAAGATTAGATGACTATAGGTCTGTAGGTTCATTTTTGGGTTTTCAATTCTATTCCATTGCTCCTGAGGTCTGTTCTTGTGCCAGTACCAAGCTGCTTTGATTGCTATGGCTTTATAGTAGAGTTTGAAATTTGGTATTGATATTCCTCCAGCAGTGTTCTTTCTGTTTAGGATCGGTTTTACTATTCGGGGTCTTTTATTGTTCCATATGAATTTTTGGATTGCTTCTTCTATTTCCTTGAAGAATGAGGTTGGAATTCCTCAAAGAAACAACTGCCCAACAAATAAGTAGGCTAAAGACTTAATGAGAAACTTCCCTGAAGAGGAAAGAAGGGTGGCCAATAGACACATGAAGAAATGCTCAACATCCCTAGCCATAAAAGAAATGCATATCAAAACAACATTGAGATACCACCTCACCCCTGTTAGAATGGCTAAAATCAAGAACTCTAATAACAAGAGATGCTGGATGAGATGTGGACAGAAGGGAACCTTACTGCATTGTTGATGGGAGTGTAAACTTGTTCAACCACTTTGGAAAGCAGTATGGAAGTTCCTCAAAAGGCTCCACATGGAGCTGCCCTATGACCCAGCAGTCCCACGTTTGGGCATTTACCCAAATGTTCACAAACAAGACCACACTAGAGCTACCAGCATGACTATGATTATTGCAGCATTATTTACCATAGCTAAGATATGGAACCAACGCAGATGGCCCTCAGTAGATGAATGGATCAAGAAAATGTGGTATATATATACAATGGAATTCTATGCCTCCATCAGAAAGAATGACATTGCCCCATTTGTCAGGAAATGGAAAGGCTTGTAAAAAATTATATTAAGTGAAATAAGCCAGGCCCAAAGAAACATAGGTCCCATGTATTCCCCCATTTGCAATAACTAGTATATGTCTGAGTCAAGCAGAAAAGTTCAGATAAGTTAATGTTAGGGAAATAAAGCTTAAGATATGTATTCAAATGTTTTTTTCTTTCATGCGATTATTTCTAACACATTTATAAGATTATTTCTTTGTTGCTTTGTATTTCATTCCCCCACAGTATAACCCCTGCTTTCACTGTATTTGATGTCGGTATAATTGAGGGGAAGGTAAAAACAAATCATTTAAATAGGGATACAGGTGGACCCATTGCAACAATGAGATATACAAGTCGTTATGTCGAAAATGAACTTTACAAGTTTGGTGCAGGGTGAGGAGGGATGGGGAGCGGGGATGATTGGGTGGGGGACCAGGGGACGGATGGGAAGGAGAAACAAAGGAGGAGGCTACAATGCTTGATAAGAATCATAATTATTATCTTGCCCATGTAATTGTTACCCCTCTGGACAGTATTTTCACAATAAGAAAATAAATAAAATAAAATCAGAACTCAAACCTGTAAAAAAAAGAAATACTAAAGTAAGCCTTTCAAACCACAAAACAGAATCATTAAAGAACAAGAAAAATATACATGAATGTATAACCTCTGTCCTGTCAACACAATCAAAGCTGAGTACAACCAAATGAGTCACAGAAAATAAACTCATGGCTAAGTAATTCATTGATCAGACTTCAGCTGTTGTTTGAAGAGAGAGATAAAAATAGAAATTTAATTGTTTCTGGGATTCAATGTGGAAGATCACCTAAAATATCAATTCCTTTGGTTCAGAAGACAGTTCATGTCTGTAACCACTTTCATTAACTAATTAGAAAAATCTCAAATCAATACCTCAATGATGCACCTCAAAGCAGACATGACACTTCCAAGAAGATGGTGGCATCATCACATGTAAACTCCTTAGAAGTATCTAACAAAACAGCTATTTAGATTCCCTTCATCCACGTTACCTCAAGAGAGCCAAAATAATCAAACATTAAACAGATAGGGATTCATTCAAATTCAGAAATATCAGAAAAGAAACACAGAGCAGAACACAACAAGACAGCATGCAGACCGCTGTTGAGGTGCCGCAACATTTGCCCCTAGCCTGCCCTGGCAGCCCTTGGAGATCCAACCATGAAGTGCCACCCATCAAATCTTAAATAGAGAACCATGTGATACTGACAAAAATCACGCAGCAAAACACTAATCCTAGAAAACAAGGATAGAAAAATGGACGGAATTGCACATCAGCTTGCAGACCCTTATGGAGTGACTGCTGCTACTTCCACACAACAAAAGGAGGAGAGAGACACCACAGAACAAAGGTAGGGGGAAATTGAAAGAGGAGATTGATAATGCCACATCCAGACACAGGGGCCCCTCAAGAAGACTGGACTGCTCTCCAGCTCAAAACTGTTTGAGCTCAGAATCTGTTTGTGCCTCCTCAGCGACTGGTTCCTAGGAGGAAGAATTCCAGGTGGTAACCTAAATTGCTCATAAAAATGAATGCAATTGAAATGCTAACAAAGCCTCCAATTCAGGAAAAGCCCAGGACCAGATGGATTCACAGCAGAAATCTTTAAGCCTTCAAATAGGAACTCACTCCTATGCTCCAAAATCTCTTCAATGAAACAGAAAGGGAAATACAACTACCAAAATCTTTCTATCAAGCCAACATAACACTCATCCCCAAACCAGATAGGAACCCATCAATAAAAAAGAAATATAGACCCATTTCTCCAGTAGATATTTATGTAAAATATCTCAACAAAACTCAGGCCAACAAATTTCAATAAGTAATAAAAAAAATCCCATACCTTATGTTCACATTGAATTCATTCCAGGATTGTTAACCTGGTTCCATATACACAGGTTAATTAATGTAATTCAACACAGCAACAGAAGCAAAGATGAGAAGCACATGATCTTTTCAATATATTCAGAAAAATTATTTGACAACATTCAACACCACATCATATCTAGAGAAGCTATGAATCCATGGATAGTTTCTCAATATAATAGTCTATCTGTGACAAACCTTAAGCCAGCATTATATTTCATAGTAAAATTTAAAGCCATTCCCTCTAAATTCAGAACAACACAAGGATGCCTTCTCTCTCCATTCCAATTGAAAATAATGCTGGTATAACTAGGAAGAGAAATAAGGCAAGAGAAAAACATAAATGGGATCCAGATAGGGAAGATGAAGTAAAGGTATCCCTCTTGGTGAGCAATACGATCCTGTACTTAAAGAATCATATAGAATTCCTCACCCCAAGTTATTGATTTGATTCAAACTGTGGCAAAAGAACAAGTTATGAAATCTAACAACAAAAATCCATAGCATTCATCTGTCCCAAAACTGAAAAAGAGTAATATTGAAATCAAGAAAGAAACACAATTTGTAATAGCCTCACACAATACTTAGGAATTAACCAAAGATGGCAAGGATCTATATTGTGAATTTTTTTTAAAAAGTTCTTATAAAGACATCGAAGTTGACTTAAGGAAATGGAAAAACATTACATGCTCCTGGTTTGGAAGAATTAACATCATAAAAATGGCAATTCTGCCCAGAGCAATATACAAATTCACTGTAATACCAATAAAAATTCCTGTAACTTTCTTCAAAGAATTAGATAAATCAATCAAAACATTCATATGGAATAATAAAGATCGTGTATAGCAAAAAAAAATCCTTAGCAGGAGGAACAACACTGGATGAATATCAATACCAAAGTTGAAGAATTACTACAAAGCCATAGTAATAAAAAACATCTTGGTACTGGCAAAACAATGGGCCTGAAACCCAATCAAACAGACAGAGGACACATAAACAATCCCACAAACATATAGCCACTTAATATTGATAAGAGAGCCAAAAACACAGCTTCCAAGAAAGATAGCCTCTTACACAAACAGTGCTGGCAAAATTGGTGATCTACATGCAGAAAACAGAGGCTTAATACCCATATATCTCATTGTACTAGAATCAACTCTAAAAAGACCACATAGCTTCATGTAATGCCAGACACTGTGGGAATATTACAGGAAGTGCTAGGGAAACACCCAAGCCTTCTAGCCACAGGGTGATACATTCTAAACAAAGATACATAATCAGAAGAATTCAAAGAAATACTGGATAATTGGGACATATCTAGGAAGATAATAAACAGAGCACAGAATGGTAGAAAATCTTGACTAGCTATACATCAGACAAAGGGGTCATATCTAATATATACCTATAGCTAAAATTTAACAAGACAGAAGGAAACTCCCAAACTCAACCACCCAAGAGAGACTTAAAAGAGAATTCTCAGAGGAAGTCAATAGGTACATGAAGGTGTGTCCAACGCCTGGGAAAACATTACATTTGTCTTTCATATGTTTCTGCTGTGGTTTATTCCCTATGGTCACAGTTTCTGATTTCTATACCCTTTTCTTCTGTATAAGTTTATCTGATTTGTGAAGGGAAGGGGAATCAGAGAAATAGAGGGACAGAGTGAACCATTGCAACAGTGATACTCACTAAATATTATGTTGCAAATAGATCTTTCAACTTGAAGAGGAGGGAAGTTGGGGGAGGGAAACTGGGGATACCAGGGAGAGAGGATCACTGTTTAAAAAGAAATGTATTCTTTATATATGTACCTGTAAGCCCTCTTTGCATCAACTTCCCAATGAAATAAATTTTAAAAAGAAATGCGATTCACAATAACATTAGGCTTCTACCTAATCTAGTTACAATGGCCAGGAAAACTCACAATAACAAAGGGTGTCAGGGATATGGCCCAAAGGGAACCCAATTACACTTTTTGTGGGAATGTTATTGGTTTCAACCACTCTGGAAAGCAATATGGGGGTTCCTAAAATAACTAACTATAGAAATTCCCTATTACTCAGCAATTTCAATTGTTGGCATTTATCTGATGGATCACAAACCAGACCACACTACACCATCCTCCCAAAAAAACATGTTAAGCCAGCAATATTTACCAAAGGCATGGTATGGAATCATCCCTGATATCTTTCAGTGGATGAATAAACAAGGATACATGGTATGTTCATGTATACAGACACACACACACACACACACACACACACACACACACACACACACACACACAAACACACACATTGGTAATATACTTATCAGTCAGAAAGAATGATACTTTAACTTTCTTAAGGAAAATAAAAACTTTGGAAAAATTATATTAAGCAAAGTAAGAAATATAGGCTGCAATGTTTCCCTCATTCATGGTAACTAGCATGTCCCTATAAATCTATAAGTAAACAAACTAAAATCATTAAATATTATTATACATATTAACACAAATAAAATGAAAAGAAATAGAAAAACAAAGTAGAAAGTCTTCATAGTAGGTTAGACCATGCAGAAGATCGAAACTCAGGGATTGAAGACAACTTAGATATTATAGAAAAAGAACATACAACCATCCAACACAAATCCAAGAAATATGATAGATCTATTCAGCAATTGGAAGACACCATAAGAAGGCCTAATCTGAGGATAATGGATGTAGAGGAGCACCTAGAGACAGAAGTTAATGGTCTAGAAATTTGCTTAACAGGATCTTAGCAGAGAACTTCCCAAACATACAAAAAGATAGGCCTATTCAGAAACAAAAAGCTTATAGAACTCCAAATAGACCAGACCAGAATAGGAGTCCCATCGTCACATTATAATCCATACAGGACCAATGCAGACCAAGGAAAAGATCTTTAAAGCTGTCAAGGAGAAGAGATCAATCACCTATAAGGGGAAACCAATTAGAATCACCTCAGATTTCTCAGCAGAGACAATCAAAGCAAGAAGAGCCTGGAATGATGTATGCCATGCCCTAGAGACAAACAACTATCAACCAAGAATTCTGTACCCAGTTAAACTCTCTTTCATAACCAAAGGTCAAATAAAAAAAATCCATAGCAAAGAAAAATTGAAGCAATACATCTCCACCATACCAGCCCTACAAAAGATTCTTAAAGATGTCCTACACATAGAAAACCTACAAGACCACACTAAAGGCCAAGAAACTGCACCCAAACTGAGAATCCAAGAACCATAGGAAGAACCCAGTAGGTGCAGCCCCCAAGAAGGTGGATAAACTTGCAGGAACTCCCAAAAACCTCTCAATCCTATCACTCAACATTAATGGACTTAACTCTAATTAAGCGGCATAGATGTTCTAGTTGGATTAAAAAGCATGATCCTTCTATTTGCTGACTTCTGGAGTCACATCTTGTCCGTTAAAACAAACACATTTTCAATATGTAAGGCTGGAACAAAATCTACCAAGCAAAAGGCCCCCATGAACAGACAGATGTTGCAAACCTAATATCAGATATAGTAGACTTCTAATTAAATTAGTGAGAAGACATAAAGCAGGTAGCTACATACTAATTAAGGGATCTCTCCTTCAGGAGGACATTACAATTCTAAATATCTGTTCGCCAAAAAAATGAGCACCTAAATTTATCCAAGAAACACTATTTTCCCTCAAATCCCACATAGATCCAAAGACATTAATTATTGGTGACTTTAACACACCACTTTCCCCACTAGATAGATCAACTCAGCAAAAACTCAACAGAGAAACTGCAGATCTAAACAACTGCATAGATCAAGTAGATTTAAAAGACATCTACCGAATATTTCACACAGCAACATCAGAATACACGTTTTTCTCAGCAGCACATGGAACAATTTCCAAAATAGACCACAATTTAGTTCACAAAGCAAACTTGTCCAAATTTAGAAACATTGGAGTTATTCCTTGCTTTCTCTCAGACAACAAGGGAATAAAATTAGAAGTAAACACCAAAAGACACCAAAGAAAGTCCTGTAACACATGGAGGCTGAACAACACGATGCTGAATCACGAGTGGGTCATGGAAGCAATTAGAAAGGAAATTCAAATGTCCATGATATTTAACAAAAATGAGCACACAAATTACCAGCTCCTCTGGGACACAGCAAAGGTAGTACTTAGAGTCAAAGCAGACACACTGAAACCATTACAGGACGGAATAGGAGAAACCCTACGTCTCCTTGGCACAGGCCAAAATTTTATTATTAGAGACCCGCAAACACAACAAATCAAAGAAAGGTTGGAGAAATGGGATCGCATGAAATTGCAGGGCTTCTGCATGGCAAAGGACATAGCTAGCAAGATATATAGAAAGCCCACAGATTGCGAGAAGATCTTCACTAGCCATACAGGGGACAAGGATCTCATATCTAAAATATACCTGGAACTCAAAATATTAAATCCCCAAACAACAAATCTTCAAAGAAACATATGCCCAATAAATAAGTCGGCTAAAGACTTAAAGAAAAACTTCTCTGATGAGGAAAGGAAGATGGTCCAGGACAAAGGAGCCAGAAGCAGCAGGCGAGCGGATTCTACTCAACACCAGCAAGAACCGACAAGGAGCAGACATCTTCATCCTGCAGTTCGCAGACCAGAGATGACCCAGGAACTAAGACTCGGCGTGAGTAGAAGCCTGACGTCCTCACTCCTTCTCAGGGAGCAGAGGAGGGAAGGCCACCCCTTCCCCCCCCAGCACTGGTGATGTTCATCTTGGATACTGACAAAGCTCGGAGGAGCTGCTAGCTCCAGCTCAGGCCTTGGAATAAAACGAGTCATTTAGCAGGTCACAAGAACTTAACGGCGGCGTGACCTGCCAGACTCAGCTCCACCCAGGGAAAAGTCACCCAGCTCGGGCGCCAGCCCGAGGAGTGGGTTTCTTCACTGGGTAATCAGAGCCAGAGGCTGCCCCTCCCTCTAGCAGCCTCGACAAGCAATTGAAAATCAGTAAACAGAAACCCTGAGAATGGCTCCAGGCTGGGCTCTGTGAGGTTTTCATAAACCAGCCCAGGAAAAGCTACCAGAACCTAGCCTCATCACTGCATCCCTCTCTTTTGTGATACTCAAAGCAGATCTGTCTCCCAAAGAAATAGCCTGGGAGGAGGATCGCCAAATCCTGTGTAAAGCAGAGCATTTTACTGCCTGTTCGAACAAACTGACTTAAGAAACCAACCAAGCCACAGGACCACAAGCAGACCAGAAAATCCAACAAGAGGCTGGTTACAGACACAAGGGAGATTCGTTTTTCTCTTCTTCTTCATCTTCTTTTTTTTTTAGTTTTTATTTTTGGTACCTTATATAAATTTTTTTTTCTTTTCTAAAACTTTTTTCATTCTTTAATCTTTGCCTTTTTTTGATAAAAAAATTGTTTTCCACAAACTTTCTTTTCCTCTTATAATTTTTATTTTGGGTATATGGGAGTGTGCGTTTTTGCTTTCTTTTTTGGTCTTCTTTCTCTTTTTTTCTTTTTAAATTATCTTTTTGTTTTTTATTTAGCTCTACTGAACTTCTCATCTTTTTCTTCTTCCTTTCTTATCCTTTCACCTTCTCCTCTCTTTCATTCTTCTTTATGTGACTTAATTCTTGTACTGCACATCCTCAGGTAAACCTGTAGTTGACTATTAGACCCTATCCCCCATTGTGTACACATTTAATCCACAAATTTATTACTCAAGTCAGAACCTCTAAGACTTAAATTCCTTAATAGCAGTACTACCCCTTTATACCTATATAATATTTTAAGGATTTTTATTTTTAAGCTTTTCAAATCTCCTTTATATTCGTCCCCTTCTCTCAATAAATTCACGTTCTTATCTAAATAGGTTGTTATCAAATCTACATAATTTAATTAATTTCTACCTTTCTATTTTTTCTGGTCTCTTTTCTTTTCCCTTTCCCTTTCTTTTTTTCTCTCTCTCTCTACTTTCATCCTACCCAACCTATTTCCTATTTTGAGATTAAGACTTAGTTAACTCTCCCTGAGCCTCCCCACATCAATCTATTCCTACTTTTTACCCACATCTCTCCCTAACCCTAATAATTTCTGGTCTTACAAATTCTTCTTTGCAGTTTGTAGCCCATTAACATATAGTTGTTTGATGTTGAATAGATGTATCGGTCGAAATAGATTGTATCTGTAGACTATTGACTGTGCAAATTCAGACTTGGGTTGATGCTTACCTTAAGATAGTGTTCTAGCACAAAACTGGTGCTATTTTCATCTCAAATGGGCAGAGAAAGCCGGAAAAACACAAGAAAAATGGCAAATCCTGGTATCTCAATTCCCAATCCCAATAATCAGGGGACAGACCAGATAATGAATAAATCCAAAGGAGAATTCCCAAATAGCTCTACAAACACTGCTGGCAAACATGATAAATCAAAAGATTGAAAGCATACAAAATTCTTTGTATGAGCGTGATAGGCAGAGAGAGGAGGCATTCCAAAAGTTTATACAGGAATATCATAAGCTTGAGGAAGTTACTCAAAAGTTGATACGGGATTTGCATGAGCAGCTTGAGAATACTAAAAGAGAAAGGCAGGAATGGCGTGAACAGGCTGAGAACACTCAAAGAGAACTACAGGAATCCCATGAATGGGAGGAAGCTAATCAAAGAGTAATACAGGAATTGAGAGAGCAGGAAGAGAATACACAAAGATCACTAAAGGCATTCATGGAATCCATTAACAAAGAGCTGAAGGAAGTCAGGGAGACCACAAAGGGAATGCTGAATGGAACCCAACAGAAGGAATGGGAGTCCAAGGAAACCATAACCAATCAACTAAGTGATCTGAGAATAAACACTGAACATCAAATTAAGGAAGTAAAGAAGTTCATACAAGATCTAAAACAAAGGTTCAACAAAGAACTTGAAGCCATCAAAGCTGACCAATTAGAAGGAAAAGAGATTAAAAACAAAGTAGAAAGTCATGACAGCAGGTTAGACAATGCAGAAGATCAAAACTCAGGGATTGAAGACAACCTAGATATTATAGAGAAAGAATATACAACCATCCAAAACAAGTCCAAGAAATATGGTAGATCTATCCAACACTTGGAAGACACCATCAGAAGGCCTAATCTAAGTATAATGGGTGTAGAGGAGCACCTAGAAAAAGAAGTTAATGGCCTAGGAAATTTGTTTAACAGGATCCTAGCAGAGAACTTCCCAAACATGCAAAAAGATAGGCCTATTCAGAAACAAAAAGCTTATAGAACTCCAAAAAGACAAGAACAGAATACGACATCCCACTGTCACATTATAATCCACACAGGATCAACTCAGACCAAGGAAAAGAACCATAAAGCTGTCAAGGAGAAAAGATTAATCACCTATAAAGGGAAACCAATTAGAATCACCTCAGATTTCTCAGCAGAGACAATCAAAGCAAGAAGAGCCTGGAATGATGTATGCCATGCCCTAAAAACAAACAACTATCAACCAAGAATACTGTACCCAGCTAAACTCTCCTTCAGAACTGAAGGCCAAATAAAAAACTTCCATAGCAAAGAAAAATTGAAGCAATACATCTCCACCAAACCAGCCCTACAAAAGATTCTTAAAGATGTCCTACACATAGAAAACCAACAAGACCACAATAAGGATCAAAAAACTGCACCCAAACTGAGAATCCAAGAACCATAGGAAGAACCCAGTTTTCGCAACCCCCAAGAAGGTGGATAACATGTCAGGAACTCCCAAATACTTCTCAGTCCTTTCTCTTAAAGTTAACAGACTGAACTCTCCAATTAAACGACGTAGACTGTCTAGTTGGATTAAAAAAGAAGACCCTTCTATCTGTTGCCTTCAGGAGTCACATGTTGCCCATAAAAACAAACACATTTTCAATGTTAAAGGTTGGAACAAAATCTACCAAGCAAACAGCCCCCATAAACAGGCGGGAGTTGCAATCGTAATATCAGATAAAATAGACTTCAAATTAAAATTTATGAGAAGAGATAAAGAAGGTCACTACATACTAATTATGGGCTCTCTCTCTCTCAGGAGGATATTACAATTCTAAATATCTACTCGCCAAACAATGGAGCACCCAAATTTATCCAAGAAACACTACTTTCCCTCAAATCCCATATAACTCCAAAGACATTAATTGTTGGGATTTTAACCCACCACTCCCCCCACTAGATAGATCAACTCGGCAAAACCTCAACAGAGAAACTACAGATCTAAACAGCTGCATAGATAAACAAGATTTAACAGATATCTAAGGAACATTTCACCCAGCAGCATCAGAATACACGTTTTTCTCAGCAGCACATGGAACATTTTCTAAAATAGACCACATTTTAGGCCAAAAAGCAAACTTGTCCAAATTCAGAAACATTGAAGTTATTCCTTGCATTCTCTGACCACAAGGGAATAAAATTAGAACTCAACACCAAAAGCCACCAAAGAAAGTCTGGTATCACATGGAGGCTGAACAACACACTGCTGAATCACGAGTGGGTCATGGAAGAGATTATAAAGGAAATTCAAATGCCCATGCTATTCAACAAAAATGAATACACAAATTACCAGCTCCTCTGGGACACAGCAAAAGCAGTATTCAGAAGCAAGTTTATAGCTCTGAGCTTCTACATCAAGAAATTGGAGAGATCTGAAACCAACAATTTAATGACACATCTAAACCTCCTTGAAAAAGAGCAGCAAGATAAACCCCAATCCAGTAGATGGAAAGAAAAAATTAAAATTAAATCAGAATTAAATGAATTAGAATCCAAAAAAAAAACTATAGGAAGAATCAACTAAACAAAGAGTTGGTTCTTCAAAAAAAATTAACAAAATTAACTTGCCGGGCGCTGGTGGCTCACGCCTGTAATCCTAGCTACTCAGGAGGCTGAGATCTGAGGATCGCGGTTCAAAGCCAGCCCGGGCAGGAGAGACCGTGAGACTCCTATCTCCAATAAACCACCAGAAAACCGGAAGTGGCGCTGTAGCTCAAGTGGTAGAGCGCTCGCCTTGAGCTGAAGAGCTGAGGGACAGCGCCCAGGCCCAGAGTTCAAGCCCCACGGCCGACAAAAAAAAAAAAAAAAAAAAAAAAAAAAAAATTAACAAAATTGACAGACCCTTAGCAAATCTTATCAAAAAAAGAAGAGAACACACCCAAATAAATAAACTCAGAGACAAGAATGGAAACATCACCATGGAAACAACCAAGATTCAAAACATTATAAGGGAATACTTCTCAAAACTTTATGCTAATAAGTTTGAGAACCGGACTGAAATGGATCTTTTCCTAGCAAATATTGACATGCCAAAACTAAACCAAGATGAGTTAAACCAGCTTAACAGGCCCATATCAAGCGTTGAAATAGAAACAGCAATAAGAGACCTTCCAGCTAAGAATAGTCCAGGACCAGATGGTTTTACAGCAGAATTCTGCAAGGTTTTCAAAGCAGAGCTCACACCAATACTCCTCCAACTCTTCAATGAAACTCAAAGAGAAAGTTCACTACCAAAAACATTCTATGAAGCCATCATAAGCCTCATCACAAAACCAGGCAGGGAATCATCAAGAAAGAGAACTGTAGACCCATTTCTTTGATGAACATTGATGCAAAACTTCTCAACAAAATATTGGCCAACCGACTTCAACAATTCATCCAAAAAATCATACACCATGATCAAACAGGATTCATTTCAGGGATGCAAAGCTGGTTCAATATAAGCAAATCAATTAATATTATTCATCACATCAACAGGAGCAAGAATAAGAACCACATGGTTATCTCAATAGATGCAGAAAAAGCATTCGATAAGATCCAACACCCCTTTATGATGAAGGTTTTGGAAAAATTAGGAATCCATGGAACATTCCTCAATACAATAAAGGCTGTATATGACAAACCTACAGCCAGCATTATACTTAATGGATAAAAACTAAAGCCATTTCCTCTTAACTCAGGATCAAGACAACGATGTCCACTCTCTCCACTTCTCTTTAGTCTAGTATTAGAATGCCTAGCTACAGCAATAAGACAAAATGCAGACATAAAGGGGATCCAAATAGGGAAAGAAGAAATAAAACTCTCCCTCTTTGCAGACGACATGATCTTGTATTTAACGAATCCATAGACTCCACTCCCAAATTACTCAAGCTGATTAAAAACTTTGGCAAAGTAGCAGGGTATAAAATTAACCCCCAAAAATCAATGGCTTTTTTGTATGCCAACAATGTGAAAAGTGTGGCTGAATTTAGGAAAGCAACTCCATTTGTAATAGCCCCACAAAAAATAAAATACTTAGGAATTAACATAACCAAAGAAGTGAAGGACCTCTATGATGAAAACTTTAAAATTTTGAAAAAGGAAATCAACACAGAACTTAAAAAATGGCAAAACCTCCCATGTTCCCGCATTGGAAAGATTAACATGGTGAAAATGGCAATACTTCCCAAGGCTATCTACAAATTCAACAGGAAACCTATCAAAATTACTATTTTATTCTTCAAGGAAATAGAAGAAGCAATCCAAAAATTCAAATGGAACAATAAAAGACCCCAAATAGCAAAAACGCTCCTCAACGGAAAGAACAGTGCTGGAGGAATATCAATACCAAATTTCAAGCTCTACAATAAAGCCATAGTAGTCAAAACAGCCTGTTATTGGCATAAGAAAAGACCTCCGGGCCAATAGAATAGAATTGAAAACCCAGAAATGAACCTACAGACCTATAGCCATCTAATCTTCGACAAGGGAGCTAAAACAATAGAATGGAACAAATACAGCCTCTTCAGTAAATGGTGCTGGCAAAATTGGTTAACTACTTGTAGAATACTAAAGCTAGAACTTTATATATTACCCTGCACCAGAATCAACTCCAAATGGATCAAAGACCTTGAAGTCAAAGCAGACACTCTCAAAACATTACAGGATGGAATAAGAGAAACCCTAGGTCTCCTTGGCTCAGGCAGAAATATTCTGAACAGAGACCCGGAAACACAACAAATCAAAGAAAGGTTGGGCAAATGGGATTGCATAAAGTTGCAGAGCTTCTGCATGGCAAAGGACAAAGCTAGCAAGATCAATAGAAAGCCCACGGATTGGGAGAAGATCTTTACTACCCATACAACGGACAAGGGTCTCATGTCTAAAATATACTTGGAACTCAAAAAATTAAATCCCCCAACAACAAATCCTCAAAGAAACAACTGCCCAATAAACAAGTGGGCAAAAGGCTTAAAGAGAAATTTCTCTAAAGAAGAAAGAAGGATGGCCAATAGACACATGAAGAAATGCTCAACAACCCTAGGCGAAAAAGAAATGCAAATCAAAACAACATTGAGATACCACCTCACCCAAGTTAGAATGGCAAAAATCAAGAACTCTAACAACAACAGATGCTGGAGGGGATGTGGACAGGAGGGAACCTTACTTCATTGTTGATGGGAGTGTAAACTTGTTCAACCACTTTAGAAAGCTGTATGGAGGTTCCTCAAAAGACTCCACATAGAACTCCCCTATGACCCAGCCATCCCACTTTTGGGCATTTACCCAAATGTTTACAAACAAGACCACACTAAAGCTACCAGCACAACTATGTTTATTGCAGCATTATTTACCATAGCTGAGATCTGGAACCAAACCAGATGCCCCTCAGTAGATAAATGGATCAAGAAAATGTGGTATATATACACAATGGAGTTCTATGCCTCCATCAGAAAGAATGACATTGCCCCATTTGTTAGGAAATGGAAAGACTTGGAAAAAATTATATTAAGCAAAGTAAGCCAAGCCCAAAGAAACATAGACCCCATTGTTTCCCTTATTTGCAATAGCTAGTATATATATATGCGCCAAGCAAAAAGGTCAGATAATGTGATGTTAGGAAAATGAACCCTTAGATATGTACTTTAATGTTTTTTTTTTCATGCATGTGTTTCTAACGCATTTATAAGATTATTTCTTTGTTGCTTTGTATGTCCCTTCCCCACAGTATAACCCCTGTTTTCACTATATTTGATATCAGTATAACTTGTGTAGGAGATGGGGAAAAACAAGTCGTTTAAGGATACAGGTGGACCTGTTGCAACAATGAGAAGTACAAGTTTTCATGTCCCAAACCAGCTTTACAATGTCGGTGGGGTGGGTGGGGGAGGAGAAGGATTGGGACTGGGGGGTGGAGGGGGGAGCCTGGGAAGGGATGTGAAGGGTAAACTAAGGAGGAGGCTGCAATGCTTAGTAAGAAATGTACGCATTATACTGCCCATGTAATTGTAACCCCTCTGTACAGTATGTTCACAAATAAAATAAATAAATAAATTTAAAAAATGAACCCTCAGATATGTATTCAAGTTTTTTTCTTTCATGTGATTATTTCTAACACATTTATAAGATTATTGCTTTGTTACTTTGTATGTTTCTCTCCCACAGTATAACCCCTGCTTTCATTGTATTTGATATCGGTATAATTTGTGGAGGGGAAGGGAAAGAACAAATCATTTTAATAGGGATACAGGTGGACCCATTG
The DNA here is from genome assembly GCF_024711535.1 of Dipodomys merriami. NCBI lineage: Eukaryota > Metazoa > Chordata > Mammalia > Rodentia > Heteromyidae > Dipodomys > Dipodomys merriami. The sequence continues at coordinate 4,974,340 of NW_027206179.1, read as the reverse complement.
CAACAATGAGACGTAGAAGTCGTTATGTCTAAAATAAACTTTACAACTTTGGTGAGGGGGCAGGAGGATTGGGTTTGGGGCTGGGGAAAGGATGGGAAGGGAAGGGGAAACAAAGGAGGAGGCTACAATCCTTAATAAGAAATGTAGTCATTTTCTTGCCCATGTAATTGTAACCCCTCTGTACAGTATTTTCATAATTAAAAAAAGAGAAAAAAAAAGTGTGGGATGGGGTTTGGTTGGAAGTGGTGGATGAGAATATTCAAAGCAGGGATATTCATGAAGAAGTACTGTAACGTCAACTGTTTTGTAAGATGGCAACAACTTTGTAAAACTATACAAAGAAACTCATATTTAAAAATGCATTAAGTTTACTGGTAAGAGTGACTATACCAGTGAGATAAGCATTGTGATTATACAATGAGGATACACTAATGTTACCACCACAATCACATGTATTGAAGCTTTATTTACTATAGCCAAGATAAAGAAGGAGCGCAGATGTCCCTCAATGCACAACTGGAACGAGAAAATGTAGTTTATATATACAATGTAATTCTGCTTAACCATTACAAAGAATTGCATCAAACCATTCACAAAGAAATGGAAAGACTTGGAGAGGACCACATTAAGTCAAATAAACTGGACACATAGAACCATAAATTGTATGATGTCATATATTAGTAGGAACTAGAAAAGGTCTGGGTGGCACCCAAGCATTTATAATTGAATTAACTGAGGCTATAATTGAATCTATGGAAAACACAAATAGTAAAATTTTTAGAAAGATAGAGACAAAGTCCAAGACAAGAATACTTGGAATAACTGTTCAGGGTATATGTATATATAAAGTGTATATTCATTATTAATGTCAAAACTAATATATAATCCAAAATTAAGAAAAGGAGGTTCTCAAACACCATGGCCAATAAAAAAAAATAAAAGGAAGGAGTAGGGTTGGAGTTATGGGTGCAAATTTTAAACAGGGTGACATGGTTCAAGGGACACAAATTTATAAACTGATCTGTTGAATGGCAACACTTTGTACTCCTAACTAATGAAAATAAAATTATGGAAATGTATAAAACTTACTGCTGAGAGTGATTATACAAGTGAGTTGAGTAGGTTCTAATAACATAAATGTGGTAAACAAATATTACACATAATTCTTATGAAGAGAAAAAATTTGTAACATATCTAGTAATTTCCATAGAACAATTTAAAATTAAATATTTAAGTTACAAATGATGAGAGGAATTCAATGTATTTGGCATTTTCATTTGTATGACTTTAATATATTATCTTAAAATATGTTTTATATTTTTGTATTGTTATGATACTGTAAAGAAGTGTTAAAGTTACATGAGTAAGGTAAAGATAACATTTCTTACTGAGCATTAAAATATTTTTTATTTTCATTTTATTGCAAGGTGAAGAACAGAGTGGGTACATTTCATAAGTAAGGTAGTGAGTATATTTCTTTCCTAACTTTTTACCCCTTCGCATCTTCATATATTAAATGAAAAGGTTTCATTAAAAGTTAAATGAAAATATTTCATTATAACAGGTCTTTACATTCACTTATGAATTTGATCATAGTCCTGTACTAGCTATGTGTGCATATTTTCTTTTCTTTTCTGCTTATCATCACAGGTAGTTGTCATCATTACAAAATAAATCGTTTTAATCTATTTTAAGTTCCACAAGTACCACAAAATCTGTAGCAGACAAATAAATCTCATAATCCAAAAGTCCAAAAGAAACTATTATTGAACTCAATAAACAATGAAATCTCTTTTAAAAAAATGGAGCATAGAAGAAGATTCAGTATCCCTGGAGAAGAAGTTACAGAATGGAAACAGTGTGACATGATCTGTCAATGACTGGGAATGGAAATGCAATAAATTCTACCAGTAAGAGTTAGAATGGCTAAATGAATAAAACCTCCAGTCCAAAGGAAAGGTTGATTCCAAGAAATTCAATTCACTTTCAATGAATGGACTTCAGTGAGAGTAAGAAAATAATGTAAGCCAGACCCAGAGAAACAGAAGTTTCATGGTTTCTCTGAGTGCAGTAGCTAGAATGTACCTATATATCTACAAGTAAATGAAAAAAGGGTAAAAAAAAAACCGACAAGAACAATAAAAACCTTGCACGTCATAAATTATACAGGTCTCTAGGAATTCCCCACATTGAAAACAAGGAGAACGTACTCGGGAGAGAAACAAAAAGATGTAATACCTACGTGCATCTGATCATAAAAAATAATATTTGTCAAAAAGACTCCAGGAAATGGGAACAAGAGAGATTTTTTCTTTATTAATGTTTTTGTGGCCATGGAGTCACAGAAATGGTGGAACAAAGAATGAACAAAAACAGCAGTGCTACTCACTAGACACTATGTTGAAAATAAGTTATAGAACTTGAGGGTGAGGATGAGAGAGAAAAATAGCGAGAGAAAGAGTGATACTGATCAAAAAGAAATGTTCTCTTCACCTTAGTTATGTAACTGTAGCCTTTCTGTACATCATCTTTATAATAGAAATAAATAGTACATCAAAGAGAAAATGGAGTGGAAGAAGATAGTCCATGCAAATAAAAAGGAAAAGTAGGCAGAATTATCCCTATCATATCACATAAAAAAGATTTTAATCAAAACAACCAAATGTGCCAAGTTTATAATGGAATGATGAAGCAATCAGATCAACCAGATAACATAACAATTGTAAAAGAATATTAACTCATGATCAAAGCACTTAACTCTATATAAGCAGACTTTGAGCTAATCCTCCATACAATAATAGCTGAAGGTTTCCTAGAGAGAAATTTAGACCAAGTAAACAGGGAGGTATCAAAATTAAATTTCAACCTTGATTTGATGAGCCTCTCATCCACCTACAAAATGTTTCACTCAATGTCTGAATAATCCATCTCTCATCAAAATATTCAGCATTCTCCAGGAGAGATGGGATACAACACAAAGCAGGCAGATTTTAAAAGTATGGGATATAAATTGAACACACCTACTAACCACACTGTGGTAAGGCTAGAAATTAACAAGAAAAACACTGAAAGAAAATATGCCCTTAACATCTAAATGAAATGCCTTGTTTCGCAATAAAAAACAAAGCATTTAATTTAAGAGCAGTTAATGTAATTAAATGATTAATATATATTAAATGATTAGTTTTTCAAAGCATATGTCAAGAAGTTTGCTGATCTTTGGAACAATATCAGAATCTATACATATTAAAAGAGCAATGAAATGAAATAGTAACCACCTTTACTGAAATTAGGAATAGAGTTGTTATATTAGAGAACCTATGCTGCATCTCAAGGAGCTAGAAAAATAAAACCAAAATTAGTAGAAGGAATGAAATAATGAAAATAAAAAAGAACTAGAGACTAAGAACAATAGAGACTAGAAACAATCAATAAAGACAAAAGGTGCTGCTACAAGAACAGGGTGATAAAATTGAAGTAAAGCAATAAAATTCCACATATCAACCTACACTTCCAATTGTTCTGGATGCCAGAATCAGTATAGTAAAAATACCTGTACTAGTGCAAATTCTTGTACAGAAGATTCAGTTCAGTGTATATCAAAATTTCAGAGGAAGAACAAATGCAACAGCGATGTACCCACACAATGTTGGAATTGATCTCTATAGCTTGGTGGGGGTTTTGGGGAAAGGGAAAAATGGGAAAAAATTGAGGAAAGGGGTAACAAAGTTGACAATAAATGTACTCATTGCATTACTGATGTAAGTAAAACCTCCATGTAAATCACCTTGAGAATAATATATAAATAAAAATATATAAATATTCTGAGACTAGTAATATTAAATGAAAATTTCTATTATTTCTTTCACAGAAATAAAAAGGATAAAACCAAATGTTATGAAAAGGAACCCTCCATTAGCCTAGGCTATCTTAATACAAAAAATAACAACCTGAAAAAAAATCCAATTAAGGAACAGAAACTTGTGATGAAATGTACTCATTACATTACTCATGTAATTGTAAGCCCTCTGTAAAATATTTTTACAATAAAAAATATATTAAAAATGTAAAAAAGTGCCGGGCGCTGGTGGCTCACGCCTGTAATCCTAGCTACTCAGGAGGCTGAGATCTGAAGATCGCGGTTCAAAGCCAGCCCGGGCAGGAAAGACCGCGAGACTCCTATCTCCAATAAACCACCAGAAAACCGGAAGTGGCGCGGTAGCTCAAGTGGTAGAGCGCTTGCCTTGAGCTGAAGAGCGGAGGGACAGCGCCCAGGCCCAGAGTTCAAGCCCCACGACCGACAAAAAAAAAAAAAAAAAAAAAAAATGTAAAAAAGTTAAAAATAGAAATCACAACAGAAAAACTATATTCAATTCAATCAATTGGGCAAACAGGACACCCATTAACTATTCATTAACCCAGAGAAAACTTGCACTTTTGGTAATGGCATATAAAAATTAAAGTTTGGAGATCTTCAGGAAATTAAAGCTATCTCTACTCGTGGCTTATACTTGAAATCCTAGCTAAAGGAGAAGCTGACAGCTAAACATCCTCAGTCAAAGCAAACTGACAGATAAAAAAAAGTCCATGCCATATTTTATCTCTAATCAAGCAACAAAAAACTACAAGTGAAGGTGTAGCAAAAGTGGTATAGTGTTAGTTTTGAGATAAAAATGCATGCAAGAGTCAAAAGTAAGTCAATCACTAGTGGCTTATTCCTAGCTATCTCAGAAAAGTGAAACTGAGTACAAGAAATTAGAGGTATGGGAGGGAAAAATGATGTGTGATACTATATGTAAATGTTTATAAACAAGAGAGTGACTATAATCAAAGTATGTGATATGAGGTGTGGAACTACCACCTGGACCAGATACTTGGCCCAAGCACCCTATTCTATCAAAATTGGCAAACATCATCTAACCTCAGTGGGCATAGACATGAGTCAAATCTCTCACCTCCTGATGTCTAACTGCAGTGAGCTATTTGTCTACAAGAAAACCTTAGTCAATAAATTCTATCTGGAGTCAATAGCATACATAAAATGCTACTAACCTAGACTAGATCTTATTTGTATGTAGGCTTAGCAAAGAAAAATCCATCAGCTAAAACTTTATTACTCTACTTGTCTATATTAGCACTTTAACAGAAGTACTAAACATATTCTGGAAAATTAAAAGAGTGATACTCAGCAAAACATGAGGAAGTAGTGAGGAATATAAAGAATAAGTGAAGCCAGACAGTAGTGCTTCACTCCTTTATTCTCAACTACTCATAAGGCTGAGACCTGAGGATCATATTTTCAAGTCAGCTTGGGCAGGGATATCTGTGAGTCTCTTATCTCCATTTAACTAAGAAAAGATGCCAGAAGTGGAGTTGTGCCTCAAATGCTGGAGCACTAGCCTTCAAAAAAAATGTTCAGGAACAGCCCACAGGCCCTGAGTTCCCAGTACCAGCATGAAAGTAAGAAAGATAAACATATCAGTGACATATAAAATGAATCCATGTATTTTCTATAGCACAGAAGAGAGTAATTCCTATCCTGAGATCTCTGCTCTCAATTGTGGGCAGCTGCCTCTGGCGATAGTTTTCACACCAGCGCTTAAAACCAATGCCAATGATAAAGATAATTATATATTTTTTGCAACAAGAATCAGATAGATTGAGAGAATTCCTTGAAGTTCTGTCCAATCATTTTATTTTCTCTTTTATTATACCACTTATTAGTGAGACTCTAAGATATAGGCAAAAACTTAAAGCATATGCATGTGCACAAGTGGAAAGAACTAATATTGGGAATATAAAATTCTCCCACAAGAAATCTTTCATAATGCTGAGCTGTCTGATAACCATTGGTGGTAGAGGATATCTCACATGAAACAAGACCAAAATACATAGTTTGGAACAGTAACTGGTTGTGTACACTAAGAATGTGTGACTGTATAAGTGTGTGTGCACAAGAGTATGTGTGTTTGTGCCTGTTCTAGGGCATGAAATCAGTGCCTGGCCACTTCATTTTCCACAGTGACAGCTGAAATGGAGGAGATATCAGTATGCTGGAGAAAAGTAAAGAACTTACAGATATGGAAAGGAAAAATACATGGAAGGAAATGGAGCCCTCTCTTGCCAGCAGGCAGAAAATCTGTCAATAAGAGATGTAAGGCAAAACAATGAAACTGAGCTGCTCCTGGAGCAATAAGGATAGAAGTCAGTACAGAGGAGACAGAAATCATTGATGTGCACACCCAGAGTTCCTTCATCCATGGAACGTGCTCAGAATAAAATAGTAATAGAGATAAAATCTGAAATTACTTACAACTTGTTCTCTTCTAGCCTGGCAGCATGGCTGTTACTGTGATCTATTCCCAAAGTGCACAGGGGCATAATCCCAGTTATCATCACATCTCCATCCATGTGTGCTCGCTGCTTCATTGTAGAAAGGCAGGTAGTTTCAGCCAAGGACCTGACAGGGAGGGGAAGATGGAGAAGGAGAATTATTAAAGTGAAAGTGTACATCCCTGAAGCATCTGCCAAACAGCAATTCTGGCTGAAAGTGAAGATCACAATTTCACAGATATTTTTATATCTTTTTATATGTGCATATGTGCATTTATTGACAGAAATCTACACTATAGCTGACCTCTTATTAAAGTTTCTTTGAGTCCTCAGAAGTAATGTGCAAGACTATTCCCAGGGGCTATGCATTAGTAGCCCTGCATCAAGGATAAAAACACGTTATAAACATGTGTTCATCTTTGCCTTCTTCACTGCAGGTGCTGTGATTTCATCCATCCCTGAGATAGTGAGACCCCAGAGATGGAGTTATCTTAGTTGTAATTTGTCCAAAGTTTGTGTCAAGAAAATATTTGCATGTAAGTCATTTGGGATGATGCAACTGGATTGCATGAGATGATGCCATATCATGTGTATGGTGAAATGGCCAGAAAAAGTGTATGTCTCTGAGTTGTCAACTGAATTATGAGGGCATTATAGTTAAGAGTGTGAATTTACATGTACCATATCCAGGCAAATATCCTCTCTTTTGATATCTCATAGTTTCAACACCATAAAGATTCCAGCTGTGTCCAGAGGAAGAGGGCCCAAGAGAAACTGGGGGCTAATCAAGCTCTTGCATAGAAAGCAGTTTTAATTAATATAATTCATCACATCAATAAGACCAAGGATTAGAACCACATAATTATCTTAATAGATGTAGAAAAAGCTTCTGAAAAAATCCAACATCCTTTTTATGATGAAAGCTCTGGGAAAACTAGGAATCCATGGAACACTCATCAATATAAAAAAAGTTATATATGACAAACCTAGAGCCAACATTATACTTAATGGTGAAAAAAAATAAGTCATTTCCTCTAAACTCAGGAACAAGGTAATGATGTCTACTCTCTCCACTTCTCTTCAGTTTAGTACTAGAATGCCCAGCTATAGCAATAAGACAAGATATAAACCTAAAGAGGATTGAAATAGGGAAAGATGAAATAAAACTCTCCTCTTTACATATGACATGATTTTTATTTAAAGAATCCTAAAGACTTCACTCCCAAATTACTTGAGCTGATTCGAAACTTTGGCAAAGTAGCAGGGTATAAAATTAACCCTTGCTTGCTTTTCTTTCTAACATATTTATATTTTACCATGTGATTTTTTGTTTCTTTGTATGTTTCTACCCCATGGTGTAAATCCTGTTTTCACTGCATCTTTTTTTTGAACATTTCTTTACAACTTTAAGGCTTTTAACTGGTCAGACATTACAGGACATTATACTAAGCTAAAAATAAAAAATATTTACATCTCAAATACAAATGAATATTCATAATTAAACTTGGTCAGTCTTTAAATGCCAGTCACTCATAAGCTCATGAATTTTTAGGTCATTTCTTTTTCCATTAAAGGTATTCCAACATGTGTATCCTCCATACTTACTAAGTATTTATTTCAACTTATATTTTCTGTGACAGGATATTTTACTGTGTCGCTTCGTTTAAAAAGATATCTGAATTTGTCCAAGAATGTCTTAACTTTTTGTAAAACTAATGATGCACACTGTTTCCATGTCTACCTCCAAAGATGAAAGTGGTTGTTGGCAGCTCTTCAAAAATTTCAAATCCTTTGCAGAATTAATCCAGCAATTCTTCCTTGATCCAATTACAAGAGGTTATTAGAAAAAAGCCGTTTACTCCAAACACCCCAGAGAGAGCTTTCACAAACTGCTTCCTCTTCTCAGCTTCACTGTCAGCATTAACGCTTATGGCATCAGAAGTCCCTTTGTCAACACAAATATGAAATCCAGAAAGCTTTGTGGAAAGATTAAAAAACTATCCTACCTTCAACTTTATGTTAGATAACTCTTCTTTCTCTTTTACTTCTAGAAAGCTGAATTGCAGGAGAGTAATCAATTCCAGTAATATTACAGAAACCAAGTTTTGCAATTTTAACTAGGAAAACACCATTTCCATTTCCGACATCAAATACTGAAGCATCCAATGGGATCTTCTTTTTTTTTTTTTTTTTGATCTTCTGATACAGAAGATCAAAATAAGGTGGATACCACCTTATTAGTCGATTATACTCTCTTCCCTAAACCAGATTTCTCCTGTATCACCATATTCTTGGAACATTTGAAGTTCTTTCTCATAGACAGCATCCCAATGCTCCTGGGTCATCAGCGCCAATGGGACGAATCCTTGATGGGATTGCTCTGTCAGGATCATGCGGCGGCCAAAATATTGTTGCTGTCCCCACTGTGCTCATCTTGCTTGCTGCTCTGATCTTCACTGCATCTTGTACATACAATTCTCTAATTCAGAGAGGGGAAGGGAAAAAAACAAAATGCTAAAACAGGGAAACAGGCTGACCCACGGCAACAATGAAATATACAAGACATAATATTAAAAATGAACTTTACAACTTTGGCGGGGAGGGATGGGAATAATTGTGGAGGTGGGACAGAAGGATTGGTAGGGGAGAAATAAAGGAGGAGGCAACAATGCTCCATATTAATTGTACTCATTACCTTACTCATGTAACTAAAACCTTTCTGTACAATATTATTATAATGAAAAACGTCCAAAACAAAAAACCCAGTCAAGTCACAGGAAAACCAAACACCAGAAGCAAACCAGAAAGTCCACCAAGAGACTGGATGTGGACACAGGAGACACAAGAAAAAAATCAAAGAATTATTTTTACTTCCTAAGTTTTCAAATTTTTTTAAAGAGTTATTTTCTCATCATTTTTGTTTTAGGTGTGTGTGCTTTTTTAATTTCTTTACTCTTTTTCCTTTTTGCTTTTTTGGGTAATTTTTGTGTGACTTAATTGCTGTTCTGCTCATCCCCAGATATATACCCATCTTCAAATATTAGACTTTATCATTCATTATGTGCACACCTAAATTAGAAATTGATTACTCAATTCACAAACACTCAGCCTAAACTCCTTTAATAATAAGATTTTTTCTTTATACTTATATAATTTTTAAATGTTTCATGTTTTAATTTTTAATTTTTTCATTTGTCCTTTTCACTTTCTCTCTTCCTTTCTCTCAATCCTTCTCCTCTGTCAATATTATTTCTTTGTACTTATATCATTTTTAATTTTTTAATTTGTTATTTTTTTCACTTTTCTTGTTTCTTTATTTCTCTCCTCCTTTCCTCCTACCTGCTTCTTCTTCTTTTTTGGGGGGGTGGGGGGTCCTGTTGTGGGTCCTGAACTCTAGGCTTGGACGGTGTCCCCCAGCTTTTCAGCTCAAGGCTAGCGCTCTACCACTTGAGCCACAGCACCACTTCTGTTTTATTCTTTTTGCTTATGTGGTGCTGAGGAATCGAACCCAGGGCCTCACTCTTGCAAGGCCAGCACTCTACCGCTGAGCTACCTTCCCAGCCCCTACACAAAGAAAATGAACAAGAGCACAATATAGGCCAAGAACTATCCCCCAAACAGAGAATCCAAGAATCGTAGAAAGAACCCAATTGGCACAGCCACCAAGAAGGTGGACAACATGTCAGTAACTACCAAACACCTCTCAGTCCTAGCTCTCAATATTAAAGGACTTAACTCCCCAATTAAATGTTATAGACTGTCTACTTGGATCAAAAAGCAAGATCCTTGTATCTGCTGCCTTCAAGACACACCTAGCCCACAAAAAACAAAAATATTCTGAAACTGAAAAGCTGGAATAAAATATATGAAGCAAACAGCACACATAAACAGGGCGGAGTTGAAATCCTAATATCACATAAAATGGACTTCAAATTAAAATTAACGAGAAGACATAAATTATTTCATTACATACTATTTAAGGGATCTCTTTTACAGGAGGATATTACAATTCTAAATATCTAGTTACCAAAATGGAGCACTCAAATTTATCCAAGAAACACGGCTTTCCTTCAAATCTCACACAGATCCAAAGACATTAATTGTTGGAGACTTTTAACACACCCCTCACCTCCATGGATAGATCAACCTGGCAACAACTCAATAGAGAAACCTGAGATCTAAACAATTGCAAAAATCAACCAGACTTATCCAACATATACAAAATATTTCACACAGCATTATCAGAGAATATTTCTCAGCAGCACATGAAATATTTTCCAGCATAGACCACATTCTAGGTCACAAACCAAATTTGTCCAATTTCAGAAACATTGAAATTATGCATTGCATTCTCTCAGACCACAAGGTAATAAAATTAGAACTCAAAACCAAAAACCACCAAAGAAATTCCTGTAAAATGTGGAGGCTGAACAACACACCGTTGAACCACCAGTGGGTAATCGAAAAGATTAGGAAGGAAATTCAAATATTCATGATATTCAACAAAAATTACCAGCTCCTCTGGGACACACCAAAGGCAATATTCACATGCAAGTTTATAGCTCTGAGTTCCTTTATCAACAAATTGGAGTCATCTGAAACAAATAATTTAATGACTCACCTGAAGCTCCTTGCAAAAGAGCAACAAGCTAAATCCCAATCCAGTAGATGGAAACAAATAATTAAAATTAAATCAGAACTAAATTAATTAAAATCCAAAAAAATAGAAAGTATCAACAAAATAAGGAGTTGGTTTTAAAAATATTAGCCAAATTGACAGACCATTAGCAAATCTTACCATGAAAAAAGAGAACACACCCATATAAACGAACTCAGAGATGAGAATGGAAAAATTACCACAGGGGAAAAAACAAGATTTAGAACATTATAAGGCAATACTTCTCAAATATTTATGCTAATAAATTTGATAATTTGGAAGAAATGGACTATTTTGTAGCAAATGTTGTCATATCAAAACTAAACCAAGATGATTTAAATCAACTTAACAGACCTATATTAAGCATCAAAATAGAAACAGCAGTACTAGACCTACCATCCATGAAATGCCCATGAACAAATGGATTTACAGCTGAGTTCGACAAGGCCCACAAAGCAGAACTCACACCAATACTCCTCCAAATCTTCAATAAAATTGAAAGTGAACGTTTACTACCAAACTCTTTCTATGAAGCCATCATAACCCTCGTGCCCAAACCAGGCAGGGACTCATCAAAGAAAGAGAACTATAGACCTATTTCTTTGATGGACATCAATGCAAAACTTCTCAACAAAATTTAGGCCACAGCCTCCAATGATGTCTAAGGGAAATTCAACCTAAGGTATCAAAGTCCACTATCAATCTTGAAAACCAGAGCATGTAGAAGAAAGACCCTTTACAACTTTGGTGTGTAGGAGGAGAAAGAGGAGTCTGGAGGTGGGGAGGAAATGGATGATAGGAGGGGATAACAATGCTCGATAAGAAATTGACTCATTACCTTGCTTATCTAACTGTAACCATCTGTACAGTATCTTTACTAGATAGACAGACAGACAGATAGGTAGATAGATAGATAGATTGATAGATAGATAGACAGACAGATAGATAGATGATAGATAGATAGATAGATAGATAGATAGATAGATAGATAGATAGATAGATAGATAATCAGAGAAGGGCATAGAACAGAAAGCTTCTCCAATTTCCACTCATGTGAAGGAATATTGTTGAAATGCCCAATTTAAAAAGAAACACCTAGGCTCATTTCCCTTTAAATTCCAATGCTGAGGGGGCACCAAGATGATGACTGACAGAGCAGTAAGGAAACGCCACCGCTCTCTTCAACCAAAAAGAGAGTTTGAGTTTCTATGCTTAATCTCCCCAAGAGACCCACAACAACAAAAAGACGAATACCCAAAGAAAAACAGGAGGTGGGAGAAAAACAAAAAAGAAAGAAAGAAAAAAGTATATCAGAACATGGAAGCAAGAAGCCCCTTCCCCAACCCTTACTGGCTGTGCGGTAGTGTGCCAAGACCCTGCCAGACCGGCCCGGTGGGGGCTGCCGGAGTCCCAGAGACACAGGAGGTCATCTGCAGATCACTTGCACATAAGACGCCTGAGGTACCAGGGTAGGACCCTCTGATCTGATAGCGATGAACACAGAAACCTCAAAGTTGGGAGCCTGCACATAAATCCCACTTCTACCCCTCACTCTCTTAGCAGAAAGTCTCCATCCCGCCAAAGCCACTGGACCCCATGGCGGGAACCACAGAACTGAATGGAATGCCCACAGAACACCAGAGCAGAAGACCTGCAAGGTACTGGTGCTGATTTGGAGAGCACAAACAGACAAACCCCAGCACATGGAACCTTCATGGAGACACCTCCCCCACCCCTCGGCCAGAGGCTGGAGACCCATCCCACAGCAAGGTCTCGAAAAGCATCAACGGAGGCAGAGACAGAGGAGAAACCCCAGGGCTCAGAACTTGCACGGAGTCCTCTCAAACAACCCTCAGCTAGATGCTGGAAGCTCATGTCAAGGCACCCAGAACAGCATCAACTGAGGCAGAGGCAGAGGAGAAACATAGCCACTACCCCCCTGTCCAGCTGCAAATCATCTCAACTGAAATCTGATTGCAATGACAACCAACATCCTACATCACACAGAAACAACAACTAGCTCCACGGTGAGTACCCTGCAGAAGACAGTGTATCTCTCAAGCGAGAGAGCTGGTGGGAACCCCCAGACCCTGACCCAGACCCCTCCCACAGCCCTGGACCACAGGACCCACTAAAACTGGGAACTGTTCAAGAGCTCCACCAGCCCATGGAGCAAGAGCACCCTGGAAGGGAGTTTAAACGCCCAAGCCAGGAATAGTACCCCTGGGTCAAAACAGCCAACAGTGGAAGAAACTTGAACTGTATACTCGAGGCTGCATAACCTAGGCAGGGTACACAGCAGCACAGGTCCAATAGGTGAGCCTCAGGCTGGGGGCTGGGACCACGCCTAGGGTTCTGGTGTCTGAGCAACACAACTAACTCCTTCCAACTGAAGTCAGAAGCTGAACATATGCCTCAACAGAAGGGGGAAAAACAGGGAACTGCAACTCCTGTGATTCACCCCTTTGACAGCAAAAGACTTGGGGGTCCAGGAAAAGAGAACCAGAAGCCCAAACCCCACCAGAATCTGACCCATATATCCTAGGCGGGGAATTGGACAGCCCAGGCTGCCAGGCTGGTAAAGTGGCTCATCTGTAGAGTGCTTGTCTTGTGTGCATGAGTTCCTGGATCTGTTTCCTCAGCAGAAAGGCCAGAAGTGGTGCTCTGGCTTATATGGTAAGGTGCCAGCCTTGACCAGAAGAGCTGAAGGACAGTGCCCAGGCCCAGAGGTCAAGCCCAAAACTGGCCAAAAAAAAAAAAAAAAAAAAAAACTTGAAAACACCAGGAGCTCATAGCAGACTCCAGCAACTGGGAGAGTACATGCAGCACATCTGATCTTGCCAAGAGCACCTGGAGGAGTAAACAGGAGCAGTCTAAGCTGCTCAAACCTTCTGTAGGTGGGAACTGCTAGTGATCGACAGCAGAGAGCTGAGAACTCTTCGTGGGCCAGTCCAGCAGCTCGAGGTCGGCCCCCAACAGAACCGAGACCAGATACAGACTCTCTCTACCAGCACAGAAACAGCAATCAAGCAAAGACATACACCTATTGACCAAGACAAAATTTCAGATTAGTCTCCAATAATCCCTGAATCCCCTTGTGAAAATCACAGAGAAAAATTACAAAGTTTATCAATACCCAGGATAGCAAGCTACACACAAAAGCCATACAGGGAGAGCCCCAGTGGAAGCAAAGCAGGAATGGAAGACAAAAGCTACATCCAAGAGATGCTAGAGGCAAAGACTCAAGAATTAAGGCAAGGAATAGACCAGAAATTTAAAGAACACAGGGAAGAACTATCAAAAGAGATGCAGGGTATCAAACAGGAGGTGCATGCAAAAATAGAGGCAGTACAGACCTAACTATTAGGTGAGATTAGTACAAAAATAGACACAGTACACACCTTATTAAGAGCTAAGATTACTACTTTGAGAACCAATATTGAGTCCATAAATGAGTTCATTTTCTACATGCAAACCACATGGAAGCCATAGTTAACAGAGTGAACGAAATGAAATGTAGAGTGTCAGATACAGAAGACAGAACATACAAACTGGACCAAAAAAACCACACATATGAAAAAATCACTTAAATTTTGCCAAAAGAAGATCCAAGAGCAAACAGATAATGCCAAGAAATTTAACTTTCTTATAATTGAAGTGGATGAAGATGAGGAATATCAAAGCATGGGATTGCAACAACTATTCAACAAGATAATCTGTGAAAATTTCCTCCATCTGAAAAAAGATCATCTTACCTACATAACAGAAGCATATAGAACACCTAACAAGCAAGATCCCAGGAGAAACACTTCTAGACAGATTATAGTAAAAAATGATAGATCTGAATAATAAGGAAACAATCTTGCATGCAGCAAAAATGAAGAAGGAGCTATATTAACAATGGGAAAAAAATAGAATCACTGCAGATCTTTCTACACAGACACTGAGTGCAAGAAAGGCCTGGGAAAGTTCCATATGAGCCCTGAGAGCAAATAACTGCCAACCAAGACTGATATACCCGCAAAGCTACCATTCACATTCGATGGAGAAATGAAAAATTTTAATAGTAAAGAAAAACTAAATTAATACATAAACATTAATCCAGAATTACAAAAAATACTAAGAGGGGGAACACACCCTGAAGAAAGTAACCAGGAACGGGGACCCACACCAGACAGCCATTAATAAAAGTCTAAATGAACAAGCACAGGAGGAAAGGAAAGAAGAAAAATTTAGGAAAACGGGGAATGACAGGGACTACAAGGCATCTCCCTATAGTATCTCTTAATATTAACGCTCTTAATTCACCAATCAAAAGAAAAAGAACTGCAGATTGGATCAGAAAACATGACCATGCATCTGTTGCCTTCAGGAGACCCACCTCCCAGCCAAACATACAAACAAACTCAGAGTGAAGGGTTGGAAAAGGATCTACCAATCAAATGCCCCCAGTAAGAAAGCAAGTGTAGCAATCCTGATATCTGCCAAACTAAACTTTTCATTAAAATCAATACAAAAAGACAAGGAAGGACACTACATATTAATAAAGGGAACAATCCAAGAGGAGGATATTACCATCATCAACTTATATTCCCCAAACATTGTAGCACGAAAATATGTTAAGCAAATACTCTCAACCTTACATAATAAAATAAGTCCCAATACGATAATATTAGGAGACTTTAATACCCCACTCTCACCAATAGACAGGTCTACCAACCAGAAGTTTGGCAAAGAAGCTACTGCATTAATGAGGCTATACTTCAAGTGGAACTAACTGACATCTACCAAGTATTTCACCCTAAAACAACACAGTGCACATTCTTCTCAGCACCTCATGGAACTTTCTCCAAAATAGACCATATCATAGTTCATGCAAGGAACTTAAACAAATACAAGGGGATTGACATAATCCCCTGTATCCTATCTGACCACAGTGGAATCAAGCTAGTTCTCAAAAACAAAGCATACTGCAGAAATTACTCAAATACAATGAGCCTAGCATGAAATATCTCATTTTCAGGGTAAAATCCCATTGTGAGTTCATGATACAAACTTTCCCATGTATAATAATTTGCTTAATCAATATCATTAAACCTAGCAGTGAATCATTATCACCATATATGATGAAGACACTTGCTGAAGCTAGGTTTATCTCATCATGAACTTCTGTGAGTTTGAATACATGTGACAAATCTTAGCTCATAGGCTACACAATCTCTGTTCTTGGCCATCTCTTCTTTCAATTCAGCAAGAACCCATGCACCATTCTCATCTTGTGTAGACAACAGCCCTACACAGCTCCAGCTGAAGTGAAGCAGTAAGGAGACCATGGCAGTGGTTATTGATGTGTCCTTTGGAGCCATCTGATAGAGAGGAGGAAACTTGTTATGGTCACTCAAGACATGACCATAAGGCACAAAAGTAAACTAAAGGGAAAGAAAATTGGACACTCCATAAATGAGAAGATTGCCATCCATCACAATCTCAGTCTTGATGTCTGTTAAGAACCACTTGAAGTAGGTGGAAGGCAGGTTTTGAGTTTTTGAAAAAAATAATTTAATTGCTTTTGAATAGTTGTACAACATATCAATAGACTTTCAAATTGTCTCTTGATATTTATTACTATTTCCATCAACTCTTCTCATCTATATTAACCTCAGTCACTCCCAAACTTGTCTAATTCCATTTTCACACATGCCCATTGAATATTATGTTGATTTTTCCTACTCATCCATTCCTTATTCTTTTGAATTTATCCCTTAACCCCTACTCAGCTCCTTGAAGATATGCATGGTGTTCATTTTTTACACTGTCGGTAGATCAGAAAAATTAACCATGGAGTTCCATCGCTCTATATATCATACTTTAGTCAGATTGATCATGTATATATGTAAGTGGCTATGTGTGTGCTCCATATTTACTTCATAATACATGTTCATATTTTAGATCTAACTTTCACATATGAGAGAACACTTTTACATTTTCTCGTTCTGAGCCTGTTTACTTCATTCAACATAATATCTTTGGTGTATGTGTGTGTGTGTTCATATCAATGCCAATACAGGGGCACAAATTCATGGCCTCTTGCACTTCTTTGGTAATTTCCCTGAGGACTTGTGCTGTACAAATAGAGTAACACATTCACCTTGTGCTCTTTGTAGGTTAGAGATACAAGTTTCCTGATTAGGTAGGGTAACCTGTGTAAGCATAGTTCCTTGCTCAACATATCTTCATCGTGCAATGTCATTTTCCATTTCCTGATTTATTAAAGTAAATTGTTGATAAGGTTTCAAAAATAAATTATCCAATTGTCTGCTAAAATCTTCCATCAGTTTTTCCAACTGTTTAGAGATATATTTCTGACTACCTTAGAGTAATTACGATATGCCACAAAATTTGCTGCGTTCATGAATAGAGTCTTTTCCCATCCTTCTCTACTAACAACCTGAAATACCACCAAATTAGATGTTTTTATAACCTTCCACACCTCCCATCCTCACCTGTGGAAATCTGTAGAGTCCTAACAATGTCTCAATCTGGTCAGATGTTATTCCTGATGGTCCTTTAAGTACTGCTATCGACCTGATGTCTCTCAAACAGGAGTAGTTTGGAATCTTGTATTTCCCAAAGAGCCAAATGAGGGGATTCTTAAACATTGTCCAAGCTATGAAGTGAACATCATAGATATCAAATCCCAGAGTTAAATTATGTAAAAGATCAGGGTTATTGTTGATCTCCTCAATAGCAAAAGACAAAGCCAAAACATGCTGATAGTTCTTGAAGATAAACCTGCATAATGAGTAAAGAAATTGAAGAGGAGTATTTTAAAACTTAAGGCTTTGATACATTAAATGCTTACATTTTTGCCAATGAATATGTTCAAATATTACTCCAATTAGAAGCGCTTACGCTTCCATATAGAATGAGGTAAGGACACAAAGGAGGTTTGTCATGAATGAGATTCAGGTACTTATTAAAATCAAGGGAGAGTTTGTTTTTCCCTATTACCAAATGCATCACAGTAAAAGGCTTTTGTCTGTTGGATTTGGTTATCATGAGACAGCAAGTGTTGTATTGCCTTTACATTAGAGCAAAAAGCTTCACCTCTATTGAAAATAATTTTTGTGTTTCAGTCACCCAGTTTATGTTATGTGTTTATATGGCAGGTCAGGCTAACTAATGAATGTTTAAATTAAGAGCAATATTCAGACGCAAAGTGTTATTAATGAATGATTCTATAGTAAGCTCTGCTCAAAGACACACTGAATAGCTCTTACTTATAACAACCAGAAAAAGAGCTGAAATATCAGAGGAAGAAATTTTACTTTCATTTATGCAAAACAAAAGGCATTCACCCAATTTCAAGAACTAATTTTAGAAAGAGGAACCCATGACATGAGTGTTGAGGAGAGAATGATAGGTAAGCTTTGCATGGAAATCCCAGTTCTAGGGCTCCGTGTAAAATGCACAGATCACTGCACTCTTCCCAATATATTTAGACTGACATACATAAAACTAAATAATTGAAAGAAATAAACATGATAGTGTATGTTTCTTTCTTTCTTTGTGTCCTGTTTTTGTGCACAAGGTTATGTGAGTGTGTTTGTGTGTGAGTGTGTGAGGACGTTCTAAAGAAATCAACATAATGAAATAAACCAGCATAGTTTAAAAGGAAACAATGAAGTCACATTGGAAATACAAATGAAAGTATGAAAATTTTTAATGTATATTGCAGGTATATGTGAAGTGATCACAAAGAACACTTATCATATTTTGAAATATTCTTTTTTTATTGTGAAAATACTGTACAGAGGGGTTACAATTACATGGGCAAGCGAGTGAGCACATTTCTTATCAATCATTGTAGCCTCCTCATTTGTTTCCCCTTTCCTTCCCTTCCCATCCTCCCCTCATCTCCCAACCCCATCCTACCCAGCCCCCCCACCAAAGTTGTAAAGAAAATAGTGACCTTGATGAAAATCTAATTGAACATACATATTTGGAGGAATAAAGATTCGTGAAAAACGTTTGTCAAAAGTTGTCAAGTGTATTTTCCAAAACATCAAATGTAGAGATGCACAAAAACTAAAAGACCAAAAGATGAAGGGTTAGTAAAAAAATTTTATTGTGAAAATACTGTACAGAGGGGTTACAATTACATGGGCAAGATAATGATTACATTTCTTATCAAGCATTGTAGCATCCCCCTTTGTTTCCCCTTCCCATCCTTTCCCAATCCTTCCACCCCCCACATGGATTAGTGAAATTTTTGAACATGATATCTATAGCAAGCTGTGTTCACATGAAGCACTCACAAGTGAAATACATATACAGCGATGATTCCCTAAAGTATAACAGAAATGGGAACCATGTCCCATAGGTGGGCACCAATTTGCACTATAGTTGACATCTCAGTAGAATCCATGTAAGTCAAGAGAACATGGCAAAAAGATGTTTAAAATTCTGAAGATAAAAACAATCTAAATTATCCACCAAGAGTATTGCACAGTCAAGCTATCCTGTAGAAATGAAGGAAGGATAAAGATGTTCCCAGAGAAGCACAATTAATAAAATGCATTTCCACTAGACCCTTCTTACATGAAATTCTAAAGTTAAGTTATTCAGACCTCAAAAAAGAGCCATTAATAAAAAAATAACAACACACAAGAATGTATATTTTTGTCCTATGCACACAATGAATCACAGAAAATACTCAAACCCAAGGAAACTGGGCAATTCATTGATGAGTCTTCATGAGTTCTTTGAAGAGAGAAACAAGAAAGGAAATTTAATCATTTCTGGGACTCAATGTGAAAGCATACGTAAAATATCAACTCCGTTGGCTCACAACAAAAGCATGTCTCATAGGACAGTCCATTATCAACATATTAGAAAAATCTCATCAATATCTTAACGATGAATTTCATAGGCACAACTGACACTTCTTGGAAGATTGTGGCATCATCACAGGTAAACTACTTAGATGTGTCTGACAAAAGAGCTATTTAGATTCCCTGCATCCACAATGATCAAACTTTAAACAGAGACTCATTTAAATACAGAAGAAATTTCACAGCAGAAACACAGCAGCAGAAGACAGCAAGACAGCATGCAGAACTCTGCAGAGTAGCTGCAGCCTTGGCCCATTTCCTCTCCCGGCAGCCCAGGCAGACCCAGAAGGACATGCCTGAAGTGCCCCTAGTCCAAACTTAAACAGAGAACAGTGTGATGCTGATAAAATCACACCACAAACACTAACCCTAGGAACACAAGGAGGTAAAGTAGGGCAGACATCTGAATCAGCTTGGGGACCCCTATGGAGAGGTTTCTGCTGCAGGCAAACAACACAAAGGAGGAGAGACACCACAGGACCAGTGTAGGGTGAAACAGTCAGAGGAGATTGAGACTGCCACATTCAGACAAACAGGCCCCTCAAGAAGACTCCTGCAGCCCAGCTCAATAATTTCTCTGGAATCTGTGAGTACCTCATATGGGACTCCATCCTTGGAGGACCAGTTCCAGGTGATGATCTTATTAGCCAATAACAATTAAGGCAAATGAAATGGCAATAAAAATCTCCCATTCATGAAAAGCTCAGGATGAGATAGAATCACAGAAGGAATATATAAGGTCTTCAAATAGGAATTCACTTTCTTACTCTTCAAACTCTTCAATGAATTAGAAAGGGAAAGAGCACTACCAAAGTCATTTTGTGAAGCCAACCTAACACTCATCCCAAAACCACACAGGATCTCATCAATAAGGGATGGCGCTAGGGGAGGGGGCTTGGATGGAGATAGGAAGAGGTGGGAAGGGGAAAGAAAAGAGGAGGCAACAATGCTTGAAAAGAAATATACCCATTACCTTGCCTATGTAATTGTAACCCCTCTGTATGGTATTTTTACAATAAAAAAAGAACTATAGAATCATTTTTTGATGGATGGTGATGCAAAACTTCTGAACAAAATTCTAGCCAGCTGAATTTAAAAATTAACCAATACATATGTTCAAATGGGATTCATTCCAGGATTGTAAACCTGGTTCAATATACACAAGTCAATTAATGTAATTCAACATATCAACAGAGATAAGAGGCACATGTTCAGTTCAATATATGCAGAAAAATTATTTGACAAGATTTAACATCCCTTTATGATAAAACCTCTAGAGAAGCTATGAATCCATGGAAGGTTCTTCAATATGATAATGGCTATCTATGCCAAACCTAGAGTCAGATATATACTTAATGGGGAAAATTTAAAACCATTCCTTCTAAAATCAGAACAAGACAGGGATGTCTACAAACTCCATTCCTCTTAAACACGCTGCTGGAATTCCTAGGAAGAGAAATAAGGCAAGAGAAACGCATAAATGAGTCTAAATAGGGAAAGAGGAAGTAAAGGTATTCATCTCCAAATAAGACAAGGCCGCACTGAGAAAAGACAACTCTTATCTTTCTCCTTGATGAACATTGATGCAATACCCCTCAACAAAATACTGGCCAATAGAATACAACAACTAATCCAGAAAATCATACACTATGATCAAAGGGGATTCAGACCAAGGATACAAATCTGGTTTAGCAAATTCAAGTCAATTAACATATTATAGCACATCAGCAGAAGCAAGTGCAAAACCCACATAATTAACTCAGTTGAAGCACAAAAATATCGTGATGATATCCACACCCCTTTATGATTAAAAAGTCTGGAGAAGCTAGGATTCTTTGGAACACTCCTCAATGTAAGCAAGACTGGATATGGATAGTATATAGCCACTTTTATGCTTTATGGTGAACAACTAAAGGTATTTCCCCTAAATTCAGGAACAAAACAAAGATGTCCATTCTTTCCATTTATCTTCATCATTGTATTGGAATTCCTAGCAAGAGCTGTATGCAGGGGAAAAGCATTGAGGTGAACCAAATAGAGAAGGAAGAGTAAAACCATCACTTTTTTACAGATGACGTGATCATGCATTTAAGGGAGCCCCAAATCTCCTCTTCCATAACTACTAAAATTTATCCTGAACTTTGAGAAAATAGCCAGGTACAAAATGAAGTTACAAAAATTAATTGCCTTTCTTCATTCCATTGACAGATGATTAAGGCAGAAATTACAATAGCACCTTATTTGCAATTGCCTCAAAAATATAAAATACCTGGGAATGAACCAATTGGGAAATGACCAGTATAATAAAAATTTTAACAATTTGAAAAAGGAAAGCGAGGAGGACTTAAGAAAACGGAAAAATATACAGTGCTCTTGGGCTGGTAGAATTAGCATTGTGAAAATGAAAAAAAACTGCCCAATGTAATTTACAAATTCATTACAATATGCAAATGTCTCAACAAAATTATTCAGAACCAGAATAAGTGCTCCAAAGACTCATAGAGAATTAGCAAAGACTGTGAAAAGCAAAGCAATTCTTAGTGGTCAGAACAGTTGTGGACAAATAACAATACTGAACTTCAAGCTGTATTAGAGAGGCCTAGTAATGAAAAGAGTAGGGTATTGGCAAAAAGATAAACCAGGGAACTAAAGAACAGAAGACCATGAAACGAACACAAAGACCTACAGCCAGCTAATATTTGATTAAAGGGCCAAAAACTGGCAAGGAACTGGCCACAAGGGAACTCTATTGCATTGGTTGTGGCACTGAAAATTTGTTGTCAGACAAATTTGTTGTCCTTAAAACAGCAAGCATAAAACTACCTTATGACAAAACAACTCCACTTCTGAGCATATAGCCAAGGAAATCTTAAAGCTACCACCACAATTATGTTTTCATTTGTATGACATTAATATTTCATAAATTTTAATAAGATCTGTATTATTTTAATTTTATTGCAAGGGTGATATACAGAGGGGTATTGTTACATAAGTAAAGTAATAATTATATTTCTTGGAAAACTTGTTACCTCCTCTTATCTTAAAACAAAAAGTTTCATTAAATATTAAAGAAAAGGTTTCATTATAACATGTCTCTACCTTCACTTAGGGATTTGATCAGAGCCTTTACTATTTGTGTGTGTGTCTATGTGTGTTCTTTTCTATTATCCTCATCATCGCAGACAGTTGTCATCAGTCCTCACTAGCTCCTTGTTATCCATTTTAAGCCCCATAAGTACCATAAATTCTATAGCAGACAAATGAAAACTCATAATCCTAAAGTCAAAACTCACTACTGTTGAACTCAATAAACACTGAAGTTTCTAAATAAGACGAAGGGAAGAAGATGTTTCAACAAACCAGGATAATAAGCTACATAATGGTAATGTTAAGAAGTGATCTGTCAGTATGACTGGGAAGGCAAACTCTACACATAACAGTTAGAATGCCTGAATGAATAAAAACCTCAGTCCAAAAGATAGTTTGATTCCAAAAAAAGTCAGTTCACCATAATGACTTTCAATGAAATGAATGTAAGCCAGATCCACAGAAACATGTGATGTATGCTTTCTCTGAATATAGAATGCACCTGTAAATCTACAAGAAAACAAACCAAATGGTAAAACAAAACAAAACAAAAAAACAACATTTGCACATGATAAAACATACAGGTCTCTAAGCATTCCCCACAGAGAGAATAAAGGAGATTATACTCAGGAAATGAATACAGAGGTGTAATAGGTCCATCTGATCATATAAACTACTTCTCAAAAAGAACTCAGGAAATGGGAACAGGAGAGTTTTATTCTTTGTTGTTTTTGTAAGCATAGAGTCACAGAAAAGTTGGAATAAAAGGTGAACCAATTCAGCAGTGCTACTCACTGAACACTCTGTTGAACTTAAACTATAGACCTGGTGGGTGCAGATGGGAAGGAAAAATAGAGAAGGAAGGGGTGAAGTTATGCAAATTAAATGTTCTCTTCATCTTACTTATGTAACTGTAACCTCTCTGAACATAATCTTTATAATAACGATAAACAATACATCAAAGGAGGAAAAAGGAATGGAATAAGGCAGTGCAAGCAAGTGAAAGAGAAAAGAAAGCAGAAATATTCAGAAATTATCACATCAAATACACCTTAATCAAAGCAATTAAATGTGCTGTTTGTAATCCAATGATGAAGCAATCCTAAGAACTAGATGACTTAACCATTGTAAATGAGTATGAACACACAATCAAAGTTATGTCCTTTGCCATGCAGAAGCTCTGCAATTTCATGCAATCCCATTTGTCCAACCTTTCTTTGATTTGTTGTGTTTCTGGGCCTCTATTAAAAAATTTCGGCCTGTACCAAGGAGACCTAGGGTTTCTCCTATTCCATTCTGTAATGTTTTCAGCGTGTCTGAAGAGAAACTTCTCTGAAGAGGAAAGAAGGATGGCCAATAGACACATGAAGAAATGCTCAACATTTCTAGCCATTAAAGAAATTCAAATCAAAACAACATTGTGATACCACCTCACCCCAGTTAGAATGGCTATAATCAAGAACTCTAATGACAACAGATGCTGGCAGGAATGTGGACAGAAGGGTACTTTACTGCATTGTTGGTGGGATTGTAAACTTGTACAACCACTTTGGAAAGCAGTATGGAGGTTCCTCAAAAGACTCCACATAGAGCTCCCCTATGACCCAGCAATCCCACTTTTGGGTATTTACCCAAATGTTCAAAAACAAGACTGTACTAAAGCTACCAACACAACCATGTTCATTGCAGCATTATTTACCATAGCTAAGATATGGAACCAACCCAGATTCCCCTCAATAGATGAATGACTTAAGAAAATGTGTTATATATACACAATGGAATTCTATGCCTCCATCAGAAAGAATGACATTGCCCCATTTGTCAGGAAATGGAAAGCCTTGGAACAAATAATATTAAGTAAAATAAGCCAGGCCCAAAGAAAAATAGATCCCATGGTTTCCCTTATTTGCAATAACTGGTATGTATCTGAGACAAGCAGAATAGGTAAGATAATTGATGTTAGTTGAAATGAACCCTAAGATAAGTATTCAAATATTTTTTTTCTCTCTTGTGATTGCTTCTAACATATTTATAAGATGACTTGTTTGTTGCTTTGTATGTCCCTCCCCCATGGTTATATACTAACATTGTATTTGATGGCAGTATCATTTGTGGAGGGGACCCATTGCAGCAATGAGATGTAGAAGTCATTATGTCAAAAAAAGAACTTTACCACTTTGGCTCGGGGGTGTGGGATAGGCGGGTGGGTGGGAGATGGGAAGGGATGGGAAGTGGAAACAAAGGAGGAAGCAACAATGCTTGATAAGAAATGTACTCATTACCTTACCCATGTAA
The DNA here is from genome assembly GCF_024711535.1 of Dipodomys merriami. NCBI lineage: Eukaryota > Metazoa > Chordata > Mammalia > Rodentia > Heteromyidae > Dipodomys > Dipodomys merriami. Next base: position 4,949,074 of record NW_027206179.1, on the reverse strand, counting down.
TATTCACCATAGCTAAGATATTGTCCAACCCTTTCTTTCATTGTGCTGAAGTTTTTCAATTGGATACAAGCACAGTTACTTTACATTTCTAGTGCTTGGGATGGAAGTTATGGCCCTGTAAGTGAGACAAAGAATTCTGTCATTTAATCAAACCCAGAAAATAATTATTCCTATTTTTATGGGCTATTGACTTCTGTTTGTTACCTGTGTATTTCTATTTACCCACATTTTCACTATTACTTGCAAAGTTCAAGTCTCTGTTAAAAACTAATCGATTTTGTGATAAAAAAAAATAATTTGGCCTGCCCAGTTTCACAATGCCACCCCTTGCTATGGGTGACAATATTGGGCCATGTATTATTTGACACCTTCTCCATGAATGAGATATCTATTGTTTGCAATCATTTTTTGTCTTATAGTTCTTGAATCATGTGTCTTCAGAATGTTTTTTGCTCTTATAACTCTGCAGGATAAGTAAAGAATTGGTATAGGATGCTTTCATGTTGTTCTTGTGTCTTAAAATATTTCTGGAGAATAGAGGATTTTCTTATTCATAAAATTCAATTTTACCTTTTCTATTTTTGTGAAGGAAGTCATAGGAATGTTGATATAGACTGTACTGTATCTTCTATAGATGGTTTTTCAGTAATACAGCTATTTATGCCCTATTGATTCTGGCATGCAGAATAATGGGAAGTGTGTGTTCAAATATGGAATTTTATGGCATACCCATTTTATGGTTAACAATTTTTACTTCAGTTTTATCACCCTGTTTTTCTTGTAGAATCTCTATTTTCTTTATTGATTATTGTTATTTTGTTTCTAGTCTCAAATTCTTTTTCTTCTACTTTATTATTTCATACCATCTGCTAATTTTGGGTTTATTTTTCTAGTTCTTTGAGCAGCAGCATAGGTTCTTTAGTTTAGCATCAGTATTCCTGACTCAATCAAAGGCTGTTAGAATTTCATTTCATTGCTTTTTTTCTATTTGTACAGATTCTGATAATTTGTTTTCATTTGTATTTGTTTGAAGATCAGTAAACTTCTTGAAATTTGCCTTGAAAAACAAATCATTTAATCATATATTAATTATTTAAGTAAAGTGACAATTTTAATTAAATTAAAGGCTGTATTTCTTTTTTTATTGTGAAAAATTACATGGGCAAGGTAATGAGTACATTTCTTATCAAGCATTGTTGCTTCTTCCTTTGTTTCCACTTCCCATCCCTTCCCATCTCCCACCCAATAAACTTAGTTGTGCTAGTTGCTTTAGTATGGCTGTGTTTCTGATCATTTGGGTAAATTCTGAAAAGTGGGATTGCTGGGTCATAGGGAAGCTCTATGTGGAGTCTTCTGAGGAACCTCCATACTTGCTTTTCAAAGTGGTTGAACAAGTTTACACTCCCACCAACAATGTAGTAGGGTTACCTTTTGGCCACATCCCTTCTAGCATCTGTTATTATTATATTTCTTGATGATAGCCATTCTAACTGGGGTGAGGTACAATCTAATGATGCTTTGATTGCATTTCTTTTATGGCTAGAGAAGTTGAGCAATTCTTCATGTGTCTATGGGTCATTCTTATTTCCTCTTCAGAGAAGTCTCTCTTTCACTCTTTAGCCCAGTTATTAATCAGGTGGTTGATTCTTTGAGCATTTGTTATTTGGGATTTAAGTTTTTGAGTTCTAAGTACAGTTTAGATATGAGACCCTTGTCTGTGTATTGCTACTGAAGATCTTCTCCCAATCTGTGGTCTTTCTATTGATCTCGCTAGTGATGTACTTTGCCATGCAGAAGCTCTACAGTTTCATGAAATCCCGTTTGTCCAAACTTTCTTTGATTTGTTGTGTTTCTGCTTCTTTATTAAGAAAATTTCAGCCTGTGCCAAGGAACTCTAGTGTTTCTCGTATTACTGATGCCCCTCAGTAGATGCATGGATCAAGAAAATGAAATTCTATGCCTCCATCAGAAAGAATAACTCTGCCCCATTTCTTAGGAAATAGACAGACTTGGAAAAATTATATTAAATGAATTAAGCCAGGGCCAAAGAAACATAGATCCCATGATCTCCCTTATCTGCAAAGAGTAATATATGTTTATGACAAGCAGCAAAGGTTATAATTAATGTACATATTACCATATAAGATAATGCTAAGCTGGGCACCGGAGGCTAACGCCTGTAATCCTAGATACTCAGGAGGCTGAGACCTGAGGATCACCGTTCACAGCCAGCCCTGGCTGGAAAGCTGTGAAACTCTTATCTCCAATAAACCAAAACAAAACTAGGAGTGACGTTGTGGCTCACATGGTAGAGTGCATGCTTTGAGCTGAAGAGTGCAGGGACAGCATCCAAGTCCAGAGTTCTAGAGCCAAAGCCAACAACAACAAAAAATAATACTAAGTGAAATGAACCCCATTATAGGGAAACAAGAGGTTTCGATCATTTTGCTGTTGTTTTAAATGAACTTATAATGTACTGTGTGAGGTCTTTTTTGTATATTCTACTGTTTTCACTGTACTTGATTCTAGAGCCCTGCATCTTCTATATAAATTTTTCTAATCTGTGGTGGGGAAGGGAAATAACCAAAAGCTGAAATAAGGATACAGGTTGACCCATTGCAACAAAGAGATGTATAAGACACTATGTTGAAAATGAACCTTTTGCAGAGAAGGGAGGAGTTGGGGAGGTGGGGAGGGAAGTCATAGCAGGGTAAAAACAAAGAAAGGAGTAACAGTGATTAATAGGAAATAAACTCATTACCTTGCTCATGTAACAGTAATCCCACTGTACAGTATCTTCACAATAAAAAAATATATACTAGAAAAACAAAAAGAAATGGATGGATAGCCAAATGAACAGTTAAAATGCATCCAAGGTATACATCTCACAGAGGATGAACAATGTAGTGGAAAACAGTTCTAACAATTAAATATTAGAATAGAAAAGCACAATCAAATAGACACTTAGAAATTGGAAATACAAAATCACAACAGGAAAATGAAATTCAATTTTTTTTGTATTCAAGGCAACTCTTACTTATACATTAACCCAGAGAAAAATTACAGTTTGGCTTATGGTATATAAAAATTAAAGTTTAGAGATCATTTAAGAAACTAAATCTATCTTTACTGGTGGCTTATACCTGCAATCCTAGCTAAACAAGAAGCAAATAGCTAAGGATCCTGAGTTAAAGCAGGCTGTCACAGAAAAGTCCATGGCATATCAAATCTTCAGTCAACAAACAGAATGCAAGAGGTGGAGGTGTAGTGGTAGAGCATTAGCTTTAAATAAAAAATACATGCAAGGTGTGCTGGGAAGGTTGCCCAGTGGTAGAGTACTTGCCTTGCATGCATGAGACTCTGGGTTCAATTCCTTAGCACCACATAAGCAGAAAAAAATGAAAGTGGTGCTCAAGTGGTAGAGGGCTATCCTTGAGCTGAGGAGCTCAGGGACAGCACCCAGACCCAATGTTCAGGCCCCATGACTGACACAAAAATACATGCAAGAGTCCAAAGTAAGAAAATCACCAGTGGCTTATTCTAGCTACCTCAGAAAATTGCAAATGAATAGAAGAAATTAGAGATATGGGAGAGAAAATGATGTGTGACTCGATATAGAAATGATTATAAAAGAATGAGTGAATAAAATCAAAGTATGTGCCATGCAGTGTGGCACTAGAACATGAACTAGGTGCAAGCATCATATTGAATCAAAATTAACAAGCATCAGCTAACATCAGTGTGCATAGACGTGAGTCAAATCTCTCACCTACTAATGTCTAACCACAGAGCTATATTTATCTATGAATAAAATTTACTCAATAAATATTTCCATGAAAACATTGCAGGAAGGAATAGGAGAAACTCTAGGCCCCAGCTAGAATGGATATAATCAAGAAATCTAATAACAACAGATACTGGAGAGGATGTGGCCAGAAGGGAACCCTACTACATTGCTGGGGGAAGTTTAAACTTGTTCAACCACTCTGAAAAGCAGTATGGAAGTTCCTCAAATAACTCCACATAGAGCTCCCTTAGGACCCAGCAATCTCACTTTTGGACATTTACCCAAACAATCACAAACAAGGTCATACCAAAGCTACCAGCACAACTATGTTTATCTCAGCATTATTTACCATAGCTAAGATATGGAACCAACCCAGATGCCCCTCAGATGAATCTATCAAGAAAATGTGGTACATATATACAATGGAATTCTATGCCTCTGTCAGAAAAAATGACATTGCCGCTTTTGTTAGGAAATGGAAAGACTTGGAAAAAATCATATTAAGTGAAGTAAGCCAGGCCCAAAGAAACAAAGGTCCTATGTTTTCCCTAGTTTGCAGTGACTAGTACATGTTTAGATCAAGTAGAGTAGGTCAAAGTGTATGTACATATGACCACATAAGATAATGTTAAGCAAAATGTACCCCAGGACAGGGACACAAGTTTTTTTTTCTTTTTTTTTCCTTTCTTGCTAGTAGTGTTCTTAATGTACTTACAATGTACTATGTATTGCATGTTCTTCCCTGGTATAACCCCTGTTTTCACTGGATTTGATGCTAATGCTCTGCAGCTTGCATATATTTTTGTAATTTGGGGAGGGGAAGGGATATTGCAGGACGCTTAAATGAGGATGCAGGCTGATCCATTGTGACGAGATGTACAGTACATTATATTGAAAATGAACTTTACAATGTCAGAGTGGAGGGGAGTGGGAGGCATTTGGGAGGTTGGGAGGGAAGTGATGGTAGGGGAAAATGAAGGAGGAGGTTAAAATACTCGCTATGAAATATACTCATGACCCTACTCTTGTAACTCTAACCCCTCTGTACAACAATTTTACAATAAAAATAAAAAACTTAGTCAATAAATATTCTTTCTCTAGGCAATCATATGCATAAAATTTTACTAACCCAGAACAGATTTACTTTGTTTCCAGAGCAGCAAATATCCAACTGCTGAAAATATAATAATCAACATGTCTATATTAATAACTTCACAAAAATACTCAAATATACATTGGGAAATTCAAAGAATGAAAATCAGCTAAACATGGGTAAATACTGCCAAATACTAGAATAAGCAAAGTTTGACAGTAGTGCCTCACACCTTTATTCTTAACTACTCATAAGCCTGAGACCTGAGGATCATGTTTTCAAGGCAGAGTGGACAAGGATCTCTGTGAGTCTCTTATCTCCACTTAGCCACAAAAAAAATGCCATAAGTGGAGCTGTTGCTCAAGTGCTAGAACAATACCCTGAAGAAAAAAATGCTCAGGGAGCCCCACAGGCTCCAATATCCCAGAACCAGGACAAAAGTAAGAAAGATAAACATATTAGTGACACACACAATAATGCCATGTAACTTCTATAGCCCAGAAAAGAGTAATTCCTATCCTGGGATCTTTGCTCTCAATTGTGGGCAGCTGCCTTTGGCTATAGTTGTCAAACCAGCACTTAAAAAGCAGTGCCAATGATGGAGACGAAGACATTTTCTTTTGCAATAGGAATCAGAGAATTTGCTAGAATTTCTGGAAGTTCTGTTTAGTCAATTTTCTTTTCTTTTTCTCTTAGTATATCCAATTATTAAGGAGAGACGGTTACTGAAGAAGTGTCAAGAGTATGCAGGTGCACAAGGAAAGAAGAACTCATCGGGAGCAGATAAAATTTCCCCACAAAGAGTCTTTCATAACAATGAGCTGCCTGATAACACCTGGTTGTGGAGTCTATCTGACATGAAACAATGCCACAAGGCTTCATTTGAAACCATAACTGCTTGTGTACACTCAGAATGTGTGTGTATGTGATTGTTTGTATGCACATGCACATGTTCACACCAGTTCTAGGGTATAAAATCAGTGCCTGGACACTATTCCGTAGCTTTTCACACAAGGTTTGCTGGCACTTGAGTGACACCTTCATTTCCAGCTTTTGGCTGGTTAATTGGAGATAAAAGTCTCACATATTTTCCTGCCTTGGTTGGCTTCAAACCTCCATCCTCAGATATCAGACCCATGAGTAGTTAGGATTACAGGCATGAGCTACCATGAGAAATTTTATCAACATTCTCAAAATATAGGTGTTACTAAAGATATCTGGTTTACAGGTAAGGAAATGTAGTGGCAGCCTTTTAATGCATTACTCATGCAAGTGACTCAGGTTGATTGTAGTAACATCATTTCATTTTCCATATTGATAGCTAAAATGGAGTAGAAATAGGCATGCTGATGAAAAGTGAAGAACTTACAGACGTGGAAGGGAAAAGCTACATGGAAGGGAATAGAATCCTTTCTTGCTAGCAGGCAGAAAATCATTCAACAGGAGATGTAAAACAACCTAATGAAACTGAGCTGCTCCAGATGCAATAAGAATGGAAGTCAGTATAGAGGAGAGAGAGATTATTGATGTGTGCACCCAGAATTCCCTCTCCCATCAGACATCCTCAGAATAAAACAGTAAATGGAAATGAAATATTAAATTACTTACATCTTGTTCTCTTCTTTCCTGGAAGCATGGATGTTCCTATGATCTATTCCCAACGTGTAGAGAGGGAAAAACCCAGTGATCATCACATCTCCATCCATGTGCGCTTGGTCCTTCATTGTAGAAATATAGCTAGTGCCAGCCAAGGATCTGACAGGGAGGGGAAGATAGAGAAGGAGGATCGTTGCCCTGGCCTGCGGGGTCGTTCTACAAGGGCTCCAAGAGGAACTGACCTGAATGAGAGACAAACCAGTCACAAGGAAGGAGACCAAGACAGGGTTCTGATCAAGGTCTCAAACTTTATTTTTTACACAGCAGTATATATAGCACGCTGAGCAGGGTAATTAGCATCAGCAGTTCAATAGGGTTGCTAGGCACCAAAACTGCAAAATATATCTTGCAAAAGGTCAAAGGTGGGGAATCTTCAGAAGGTGCTAAGCAATGTTGTCAAACAGGACATCGGTAAGCTCTAAGGCTTAAAAGCTCTTATCGAAAGTGGTGGTGCCAAGCAATGTTGTCAGACAGAGTATTGATAGGTTCCATGGCTTAACAGCTCTTATCGAAGGTAGTAGCTGTATTTTCTTAGCAAACAGCATTTGGTTCCTAGCATCTCCTCCCTTTTTATTTTATTAAATGGGGCCAATTTATTTACAGGGAAAGGGTGACAAGGTCTTGACCAAAGTCTTGTAGAGGCCTGGAGTACAAGGGCCTTAACCAGTGGAAGGAAGTATAGACCCCTACCCCTAGAAAGTTTTAACAATCCTTTTTTAGGGGAGAGGATTACAGATGGATCCAACCTCTATGCAGATGGGTTTGCTTCTACGAGCCTGAACGGCAAGTTTTTGATAGCCCTCATTGGCAGATACTCTAGGTTCCCCCCTTCCATGGATGCCCACAGCATGGGTGTCTAGCCGATTTGGGTTTCAGCTGTCAAGGAGGCCTAAGCTCTGCTGTTTGACTTGCCTGTATAGCAAGAGGCAGTGACTCCACGAAAGTCACCCTGTTCCTGATCCACCAAATCTAGCCTGTGGTAATGAATTTGCAGGGGTTTGGATGCCAGGGAGTCAATTTGCTGTCTTACGAAACTAATTATTCTGTTAAAAATACATGGTCCCACAATAACAATTAGCAGGATAGCACTAAGGGGTCCAAGCAGAGGAAGAACATAGGGGAGTATGCTGTTGGCCCCCGACCATCCGGTGGGTGAGTCACCTTGCCATCTTCTTTTGTCTAAGTTTTCTTGAAGTTGTCTAATTTGATTCCGAACCAGGCCATTTTGGTTAAAATAAAAGCAACATTCCTCCTGTAAGAAAACTCAGAGACCACCCTGCCTGGCAGTAAGAAGGTCGAGGCCTCACCTATTTTGAAGCACAACTTGAGCAAGGGAGTTTAGCTGTTCTTGAATGGTCAAGATAATTTTAGTTAACTCTTGAATGTCATTAACCAATTGGTTTTGTAAGGAGTTATGAAACTAAATGGAAGTGGCAATGCCAGCAGCACCTGCAGCCATGCCAGCGGTGACTCCCAAGCCTACCATAAAGGGAATAAATGCAGGCATTCTTTTGGCGTTTGCAAACTCAGTCAAATAAATAGGAACCAGTTCTGACCTGGGAAGAATATCAATATGGGGGAACAAAAAAACAATTATACAGGCTTTAGCCCAATTTCCTCTAAAAAAAAGGATATAAGCCATATTGGCATAAAAAGGAGGTATTTGTGTGTGTGGGGGGGGTAATATGTCTTTTCCTTTGTAGGCCAGAAGTGTTAAAAAATATTCAGCAATCTAAAAAATATTTGGTTTGATTAGAGGTAATATAGTTAATGCATGTGGAATTTTCTGGTAGGACCTCCAGCAGAACCTGGGGAGAATACTTATACAGGGAGGCATTGCAAGAGGTGATAATTTCTAACAAATTTGCATGGGGGGGGGCAAATACTCAGCCGTATTAAAGGTATCTCATAGGAGGGACATATACACAGCCAGCAACCTTGTGAAAATTACGGGTGTGTGGTATTAAGCAGCAAAAAGGACCTCTTAAGGATATCTAATATTAAGGAGAAGGTCCAAGAATGCACCAGATTCAATAGAAGAAAAAAACTTGGGAGGAATTAACAACCTATTGAATAAGAACTTCAGCAGGGGAGGCAATATGTTTGGGTATCCAAACCTTTTTAATTTGTACAAACCCATAAGGGTCTCGCCCTCAGCCATCCACCCGTATTCCTTCTGTTAGTCCTGATATCCACTTGGGATATAATGGGTCAGTAATTGTATACTTGACAGGGTTGCAGCCACCTGTAAAACATTTTTTTGCCCTTAGGACGCAACAACTCCAAATTGGAGCTGAGGGACCCGGAATGTTCATGGGGGCAAGACCAATAGGGACAATATCCTTCATTAACATTACCACAGTCGTCTGCTTGACTGGCCAGATGCTTCCAGCAAATATATTTATGATTTATGGCGTAACTCTGTTCCCAGCTGCCGCAAGTTCCCCAAATATATGGAACAGTGGTTGGCAGGCATCAAAGTATGATTCTACTTGGCTATTTTTAAAGCAGGTCTTATTCAACAGTTGTGGGGGCTCAAATCCTATTGCAAAAATGTGAAATTCCCAATGACCAGAGTCAGCTTCAATAATGGCATCTGGAACCAGCATCAGCAGGTGGAGGATCATCAAATTTTTCAGTGGCAACAGCATCTGAAACAAACAAGGGCAGATTCTCAGGGTTCTGTCTTTCCCTGGAAGATGGAGGGTTAGGGTTAGTCTTGTTATCAATTGGTTTAACAAGGCGTTCTGGAAGCCATGGAGCTGCGCCCTCTTTGTTGTCAAATATACAGGCAGACCCACGGCCCCAAATTAGTACCGGGTCAGGACATTTCCATTGATGGGTTAGGGGATCTTTCTTAAAAAAAAAAAAAAGTAGCATAATTTTGACTTGTTTGTGGATGCCAGAGCCGATCAGCTGCAGCTTTTCTGTTAATGTCCAAGCTTAGGAAATTATAACAAACAAGGCATGATAAAGGATGTTTCTTGGAGCTCTTTTTATAGGGTAAAGGTTCTCCATTTTTAATTTTTGAAGTGTATTTTTTAAAGTTTGGTGAGCCTGTTCAACAATGCCATGACCTTGAGGGTTATAAGGGATCCCAGTAATATGTTTGATTTGTAACTGGTGGCAAAATTGTTGAAAGTTATTTCCAGTATATCCAGAGCCATTATTGGTCTTAATAACTTTGGGTTTTCCCATAACAGTTAAGCAGGCAAGTATGTGGGCAATAACATTTTTAGAGGCTTCCCTGGTGTGAAGGCTGGCAAAAATAAGGCCACTAAAGGTGTCAATGGTAACATGAAGATATTTAAGACTGCCAAATGATGGAACATGGGTAATATCCATTTGCCAAATTTCATTGGGCACCAAACCCCTAGGGTTAACACCTAAATGGGGAATGGGCAAAAAGGTGACACAATTATGACATTGTTTTACAATTTGCCTCACCTGTTCTCTGGTAATATTATAAAGAAGGTGCAGGGTTTGAGCATTAAGGTGGTGTAAAGAGTGGGCCTATTTTGCCTGAGATACAGGATCATGTTAGACTAGAAAAACAAGCTCAGTTGCTTGGTCCATTACATTGTTGCCTATTGTTAAGGTCCAGGGAGGCCTGAATGAGCACGAATGTGTCCAATAAAAAAGGGGCAATGTCTGGCTAAAATATACTGTTGAATCAAAGAAAACAGTGCGGTGGCATTAGTGGTTGGTTTAATATAAGGAACTGTTTCAAGTAAGGGGATGGAATGGGCAATATAAGACCTATCAGTATACAAGTTAAAAGGAACAATAGATAGTTGAAGAAACACTTGTAAAACTGCAAAAAAAAAAAAAAAAAAAAACTCAACCAATTGTGCCAAACAGTAAGGGGACTGAAGGGAAACAGTCTGAGAATCAATGGTAAAAGCTGCTATCCCATTGGAGGAACCATCAGTAAAAGCCAGGGAAGCATGGGATAAGGGTTGAGGGGAAGCTTGTGTGGGGAAAACAAAGGACTGATATCTTAAAAACTGGAGAAGTTTGTTAGCAGGGTAATGATTATCAAAGGTTACTTGAAAGGAAATGCAGGACACAGCCCAATCATCATCATTTTGAATTAACTACTGAATTTGAGTGGGGGAATAGGGCAGTATTATTTTATCAGGAACTTTGCCAAACATTTTTTTACTATGTTCTCTTCCCATTTTGATTAATTCTGTTACCCAGAAGGTGTATGGTGTAAGGACCTTAGGAGGAGAGGTGGGTAAATGTACCCAAAACAAAGGTCCCTGTTTCCAAAAAACTCCAGTGGGTGTAAAGCTGGTGGCACATATAATGTACTGAAGGGGTTTATTATAGGAAACAAAAGTAATTTGTTGATTTGTAATTGTGGTTTCTACCAATCTCAACGCTTCTTGGGCTTGGGGGGGTTAATGATTGGCTGGAGGTCGGATTTGGGTCCCCTTTAAGGATATCAAATAGAGGTTTAAGTTCGCCAGTGGTTAGTTTAAGGTATGGCCAGAGCCAGTTAATGTCTCCGAGAAGCCTCTGAAAATCATTTAAGGTTTTTAAATGGGCTGTTCTAAGTTGAATTTTTTGTGAAAAACTCCTTTTATAAAAGAGCTCAAAGCCCAGAAATGTATAGGGAGGAGCCAGCTGGATCTTATCTGGTGCAATTTGAAGGTCAGAGTCAGTAAGGGCTTTAGAAAGTCTTTGGGATAAGTAAAGAAGCTGATCAGGCTCAGGGCCCACTAAAAGTAAATCATCCATATAGTGAATTAAATATATGGAGGGCCACTGTTGCCTAAATGGATACACCACCTGGGCTACAAACTTTTGGCATAATTTGGGACTATTTGCCATGCCCTGGGGTAAAACCTTCCACTGAAATCTTGGCATAAGGCCTTTAAAATTAGTTACTGGTAAACTAAATGCAAAATGTTCACTGTCCTCAGGGTGTAAAGGAATAGTTAAAAAAAAAAAAAAGCAATCCTTTAAATCAATAACAATCTTATGATACCCCATGGGAATAGCCACGACTGTGGGAAGACCAGGTTGAAGGGCTCCCATGGGCACCATGGCCTTATTTACTTCTCTAAGATCCTGAAGTAATCTCCATTTTCCTGATTTCTTTTTAATTACAAAAATGGGAGTGTTCCACAGAGAGGTGGTGAGTTCAATGTGGCCTGCGGCAAGCTGTTCCTGTACCAACGTAGTAGCCGCAGCCAGTTTTTCAGAGGATAAGGACCGTTGATCAACCCATACAGGCTCAGTCCTTTTCCAGGATATTTTGTCAGCATGGAGTACAGGCATGTCAACGGCCCCTAGGATAAATTTTTATAGCCCACACCGAAAAAATTGGTTTTACCTCCACCTGAATGGGTTCTTTAGGGTCTTGATAATGTTTTCCTAAGCCTTGTCCAGGGCGAAAGCCCTGGTTAAGCATCTGTTGAGTAACCAATTCATTTGGACTACACATTATAAGCTTCATTTGGGATAAAATATCACATCCCCACAAGTTAACTGAGAGGGTCTCAACCACATACGGCTGGACGGTGCCCTTATTTTTTTCTTCATCTTCAAGGTTAAAATTTTGGAGCTCTGTAATGGGTTACAGGTTTGTCCAATGCCTTTAAGGTGAGTCATGGAAGGGGGAAGGGGCCAGGAGGAGGGCCAGTCTTTTTTAGAAATAATTGTAGCATCAGCACCCGTATCCATAAGGCCTTTAAAATTTTTCCCATCCAATTTTAGCTTGAGGAGAGGCCGGTCATGAGTAATATCCTGGACCCAGTGAGTGTCTGAAGACCCAAAGCCTCCTGATCCTCTTTTTTTGAGTAAGGCTAGGGTTATTCTTATCAAGGGGAAGCAATATTAATTGAGCAATTCTTTGTCCAGGAAAAACTGTGACTGGCCCCTGAGAAGCAGTAGCCAATAACTTAATCTCTCCCTCATAGTCATTGTCAATAACCCCAGGGGAAATACTAAGGCCCTGAAAAACAGCACTACCACACCCCAGAATGAAACCAAAGGTGTTTGGGGGCAGTGGGCAAAACACTCCTGTGGAAAGAATCTGATTTCCTAATTTGGGGTCAATATTGTGTGGGAGGAGGAACAGAGGTCCAATACTGCGCTTCCTGTGGTTGCCTGTATGAGGTCGCTGATGGTGCAAGAGGGGTCACTTGGGGGAAGAACCTGACAGCCCCAGGGTTCTGTCCTGTTTGGGTTTGGGGGCCCTGGGGCAGACCCCGGACAAAGTTTCCCTGTTTGGGTGGTAGGGGATTGTCCTGGATATTGGTTTTGAAGTGATATTCAGAGGCCCAATGTATGCCCCGTTTGCACCTTGTGCATAGGGAGGGAGGGGGTGGTTTTTCAGCCTTGGGGCCATACAGTCCTTTGAAAAATGGCCAGGCTGTTTACAATTAAAGCAAGTTTTAGGTTTTTGGCTCTAAATAAAATCTGTAAGGGCGGTGCCTATGGCCAGGCTGCTGTTACGCAAGGCGGGGTCAACATCAGAGCAAAGTCTGATAAAGTCAGTAATGGTTTTGCCATGGCAGTGGGAACGCAGAATTGGCATTTTCAAAAGCAAGATGTTTGATAAGCTCATTATCTGTTTCTTCCTTTCCCATAAGGCTCTCGGCAGCCTCTGTAAGGTGTCCAATGAACTCACTGTAAGATTCATGGGGTCCCTGTCTAACTTTGGCCAAGGAGGTAACGGGGTCCCTTGAGAAGAGAAGCTTTTCTAGGCCTTAAGGGCAGTGTGTTGAATCTGAACAAGTAATCCTGGGGGAAATTTAGCCTGTTTTTCATTAGTATCAAATGGCTTATTGCCCATCAATTATTCTATGGTCCAGGACTTAGAGTGACCACCAGCAGATGTGTTACGGCTAGCTATATCCTGGCATCTTTCACCATAATCAGCCTTCCATAAAAGAAAATCGCCTCGTGTTAAAGTAGCCTTGGTTAGCATGGCCCAGTCATTTCCTGTAAGCCAGTCCTCGCTCAATGATTCCAAAAGAAAAAAGGTAAAAGGAGCCAAAAATTCATAGCAATGTTTAATTATTTAAGGAATGATAGTAATTGAGGAGTAATGGTCTTTGAGGAACTCATAATTATTATATGTTCACTTTTGTTGTTTACTGTGGATATGACAATTTTCTTTCCTCCCACCAGAGGCCAGACATTTGCTTTCTTACATTCATCAGACCTTTCTGCTCCATGTTATCCCTTCAGGGGAGAATTATGTTTAGTCTTTTGGGGAATCTCCAGAGTGGTTTTACACTGTCATATTGCCCCCAGCAGGATAGTAGGGTTCCTTTTTGGCCACCTCCCCTCCAGCATCTGTTGTTACTAGATTTCTTGATTATTTCCATTCTCAATGTAGTTTTGATTTGCATTTCTTTTATGACCAGAAACGTTGAGCATTACTTCATGTGTCTATTGGCCATACTTTGCTCTTCAGAGAAGCCTCTCTTTAAGTCTTTAGCCCATCTGTTAATGGTGCAATTGTTTCTTTGAGGATTTGTTTTTGGGGGATTTAAATTTTTGAGTTCTAAGTATATTTAGATATGAGGCCCTTGTCTGTTGTATGGCAAGTGAAGCTCTTCTCCAATCTGTGGGCTTTCTATTGATCTAGCTAGCTTTGTCCTTTGCCATGAAGAAGTTCTTAAGTTAAATGCAGTCCTTTTTTTCACTGATTTGTTTTCTTTGACTTGTTTCTACAGGTCAGCCAGTTTCAGCATCTACATTCACCCTCCTCCCTCCATCTAGTGCCTCCCAATGACAGCCCCTCAGTTACACTCATATTATTCATATGAAGTATAAAATAACTCTCAAAAGAGCTCTCACTGTGACAATGTCATTCATGGATATGTTATACTTCCACTGGACTCACATGACTCTTTCCTCATCTCTTCTACCCTACAACTTTCACTGAGTTATCCCATATCCATGCATATATATGATGTAGTTTGATATTATTCACCCATTACACATTTTTTTTCTCTATGTCCTCTTCAAATGGTCCCCATGATTACACGCAAGTTCTGTGCATGCACAGTATGTACTTATGTGTATGCTTAGGCCTAGCTTTCCAATATTACAAAAAAAAACCTCTGTTCTTTGTACTTCTGAGTTTGTCCATCACTAAAAATGAGGATTTGCAGATCCATTCATTTCCCTTCATATGACAAAATGAGTCTAAATGTAAGGGGTGATCAGATCAGGATATACATAAATAGATGTATTTAATTGAAACTAACTTCTACAATGATTTGTTTATTTTATTTTAAGGGTGCTATACAAATGCATTACAGTTACATGAGTAAGGTAATGAGTATATTTCTTGTTGAATGTTGTTACCTGTTTCTTCATTTTCCTTCCATTACCCTTTCCTCCCTCCCAAAATTGTAAATTCATTTCTAAATTAGTGTCTTGTAAGTATCATTGTTGCATTGGGTCACTCTTTGTTCTTGTTTCAGGATTTTGTTATTCCCCTTCCCTTCCCCAAAGCAGATAAATGTATACATAACACACAGTGTACCAGAATCAAAGACATTGAATACTTTTCTTTAGCTGTAATGTCTATGCTATTTTCACTCCCAGAGCTTCGATCTTTCTACTTTGTTTTTTCTTTACCTTCTTTCTAATGAGTCAGTATGGATGTCTTGAATTTCTTTGTTGAAGCTTTGTTTTAAATCTTGTATGGATTTCTTTACCTCTTTGATTTAGTTTTCTGTGTTCACACTCAAATCCATTAGTTGAGTGGCTACAGTTTCACTGGACTCCCATTCCTTCTGTTAGAATTCATCCAGCATTCTTTTTGTGTATTCCAAGAATACAGCTAGCCTCATCAAGCTCATAGATAGCCCTATTCAGGCTTTTAATCTTTCTATTCAGCATGTTTTCATTCAGAAGTAGTATTGTAGAGTATTTTGAGAACTTATCTAATGGTTTTTCATTAACTGCCCTGTTGCCTGTTTGTCTTGAATGGGGGTTGAGGTTCCTTGATTTGCCATTTTTTTCTTGTTTTCCTATGGCTTGTTCTGCCTATTTGGGAATGAGAAAAATTCAAGTCCTCACTCAAACTCCCAACCCATAGTCCTGTAGTTCCATAGACTTTGGAGTCTGACTATGTGTGTTGGCACTCTATCTCTCCTTTTTGGGTAATGACAGTATAACCAATTCCATACCACGACACAATTCTAAGACAGTCTCCAACCCACAGCCCTGTAATTACACAGACTGTGTAGGGTCTCAATCAGAGATAGGTCTCCCTTTTTTGGAAATTCAAGTACATTCATTCCATACCAGAACACAATTTTAAGACAAGCACCCACCCAGAACCCTGTGGTTCCACAGACTTTGGAGGATCACAGTCAGGGATAGGTGTTTTTATTCTATCTTCCCTTTATTGGATATGAAAGTAGGCCCGTTACACACATAGAGCACAGTTTTAAGACAAACCCAACCCTGGGCTATGTATGTACACCGATTTGCATGTTCACCATCATAGATAGATATTCCCCTATTTATCTCTGCTTTTCTTTGTCAGGGGAGGTGTAATGTGTTTCAGAAGTGGGTATTTTATATAGTTGTAATCAATGAGCATATCTGTTAGAAGGTTTAAAGGAATTTGGACCAAAACGATAGTACCATCAGCCACTTTGGCAAAGTCTCACTGGCTATAATTATAGTCTAGCTTACTGTCTAACAACTGGGGATCAACTGTGTAAAAAAAACAAAGAAGGAATAAGGTCCAGCAATAATGTAAAATTAGAGGAAAGATTAAGAGATGTATAGGGGAATAGAAAAAAAATCAGAGTAGAGGGATGAAGGGAAGGAAAGGAATAGTGGTAAGAAAACTAAGACTTAAATTTAGAGTAAAAAAGAAGAAGAAGATAAAGAAAGAAGGAAAAAGAAAAATATAAAAAATAAAATGTGAAGAGATAAAGTTTGGGGCTGGGAAAGTGGCTCAGTGGTAGAGTGCTAGCCTTGCCTCCCACCCATGAGGCCCTGGGATCGATTACTCAGCACCACCTAAGCAGAAAAAAGCCAGAATTGGTGCTGTGGCTCAAGTGGTAGAGTGATAGCCTTGAGCTGAAGAGCTGAGGGACAGGGACCAGACACAGAGCTCAGGCCCCATGACCAACCAAAAAAAAGAAGAGATAAAGTTTAAATATTATATGAAGTAATAGTACAAAAATAAAAATATGCACAGTAGAGAATTGTGTAATCAACTTATATGCTGAATGAAGTACAGACACAATTAAGAAGAAAGTGCAGTAATTACCATAGGCTGTGTATCCAGGAATGAACAGAACAGTAATGAGGAAGAAAAAGACAAATCGGGTTGTATAAAAAAAAACACACAAAAAATCAAAATCAAAAACAAAACACAAGAAATAAAAAGGAAAATAAAGTAACAGAAAGTAAAAATAGTTTAAAAGAGAGAAAAAACATATGTGTAAGTTATAATAAGGAAGAAAAGAAACCTATTTATTTGGGAGATCTTGTGTCTCCCCTATGATCCTCTTTCCAGTCTCTTGATGGTGTCTTTGGTTTGCTTCCATTAGTAGGTTTATCTTGGAGCTTGGTTGGTTCCCCAAATCAGACTGTTAGAGTGTTAGATTTACGGGCTTAGGTTTTGTGACTTTCTTCCCAGAATACTTTAGTGGCCACAAGATCTGCTTTTTATGTAATGCAGAGAGGAGGTGGCAAGCTTCTGTGGTTTGTTGCTGATGGTGACCTTGAAGTGGGTGGGGTTTTGGGCTTGGTTAGAATCTGTGGCTTTATCTGGAAGGGGTAGCACCTTTATGGCTAGCCCCTAGTTTGGCTAGGCATTTATAGCCTATACACCTTTTTATTTAAATTCCCAAACTGTATTTCTCTGTATCTAACTTTTCTTTCTAGAAGCTCAGTAACTAATGCCATGTTCATTTGCATTTTTTATTGTGAAAATACCATACAGAGGGGTGACAATTACATGGGCAAGGTAATGAGGACATTTCTTATCAAGCATTGTTACTTCCTCCTATCTTTGCCCTTCCAATCCCTTCCCATCTCCCACCCCCCCAACCCCCCACCCCCCGGCCAAAGTTGTAAAGTTCGTTTTTCGACATAACGTCTTGTACACCTCTTTGTTGCAATTGGTCCACCTGTATCCCTATTTAAAAATTTTGCTTATTTCCTTCCCCTCCACAAATTATACCAATATCAAATACAGTTACAACAAGGGTTATACCGTGGGGGAGGGACATACAAAGCAACAAAGAAATCATCTTATAAATATGTTAGAAACAATAGCAAGAAAGAAAAGAAATTTGAATCCTTATCTTGAGGTTCATTTCGCTTAACATCAACTTATCTGACCGTTTCTGCTTCTCATACATATATACTAGTAATTGCAATTAAGAGAAACCATGGGACCTATGTTTCTTTAGGCCTGGCTTACTTCATTTAATATAATTTAAAAACTGATTTTTAGTGAAATTTTACCAATTTTTGGCTTTGTAATTCCTGTATCTGTCTAAGTTGCAGGATTAGTTGCTCCCTGCAGAGAAGCAGGGCTGCTCTCTGCCTGAATTTTTCCTCACTGAGAAGAATCTCTGTACTAAGATGACTCACTTGGTCTGATTTTCCAATAATTGAGTTTTCCCTGAAGTGTGAAAACTGGTTTCTTGGAGAGAGCTTAATTAGGTCCCAGCTACACCTCCACAAACTTTCTGCTGGCTCTTGAAGTTATTTAATATAACAAAAATCAAGTAAGTGTAATAAACTCTTTGCTCCACTTTGAAGTTACATTAATTGACGCTGAAAGAAACAGTGACCTATTTTCCATCTTCTACATGTACAGATCCAGTTTTTGGATTTTTCTGCAATGATACAACACTTGAGTCTGTGTGTGTGTGTGTGTGTGTGTGTGCGCGCGCGCGCGCGCGCGCGAGTGCACAGTAGGCTCCTTTGTCAAACTCATTTTGAGGTAATCGGATCTGTTCTGTTGGTCTTCTTCTTGTTCTTTGTTTGGGCAAGTACAATGCTGGCTTTGATACTTAAGCTCAGTAGTATAATTTGAAGTCTGGTGTCATAATAAATCCTGCATTACTCTTTATGCTCCAGATTTCTTTGGCTTAAGAGAGTCTTTTTTTGTGTATCAGTATTAGGATTGAATTTTCTATTTCTATGATAAGAGATTTTGGAATGTTTATAAGGATTTCTTTGAATATATATTTATATTTCACATCAATACATATAAACACATATAATTTTGAGTGATGTTGATATTTTCACAATAATCTTTTTCCCAAACTATCCCTAATGGAGACTTTTTCTTTTTATGTCTTCTGCTTTTTTCATAAATTTATGGTTTTCTTTGTAGATCTCTTTCAGTTCCTTGGTTGCATTTATTCCTAGGTATTTAAGATACATTTCTTAGGTACTATTTGGAATTTGATGGTTTCTCTGACTTCTTTCTCAGTCTAGTGATTGCTGGATTATTGACTACTTTTCTGAATGGGTTTAACTTAAATTTGTGATTATTTGTCACGGTTCTAATTTCATTTCTTGTGAGTGACAATTTTAAACTAATAGCTGGCTTTTGAGAGATGTCACTGTATAATTGAATCTATTAAGCACCCATTTTCCAGCATAGAAGCTCAATACAATTTTCAATGAAAGTATTAGGGGTCTGAGCCCTTAGTCTGGGAGCCTCACACAATTCTTACCAAGATTGTGATTTTGACTTCCCCCCAAATCAACCATCAATTCATAATTTAATCTTCTCTTGTCCATTATTTCCCTCCTTGGAAGCTGCTGAGCTGTGGTTCTACCCAAAGCCAAAGGAAAACTTAGAGATGTAGCTGGCCCCATTATCCTGTTCACCTGAGGCCTCTCACCTTTGTTTCTCTAACAAATTTTATATAGGAGTGTTCAGTGTTTCTCTGCTAAGCTCAAGTCTTTCCATGGGTTTTTGCTGAAGCTTGTTCATATCTGGGATTTTAGAGGATGCAACAACTGTGATGATCCTTGTATTTCCCTTACCTGAAATCCACTCTGGGGTTATTGATTGAATCCAAGCTACTTTGCTTCCTACCCTCTTTTTTTAGCCCTTCTGCTTTAAGTCATGTGTGAGACAGGCTATTTTAGTAGAGCATTCCCACAATGACAACTAAAAGATAATTTTACTCCATCCATTTCTACTATGTCTCTTCCACTCTGTGACTTTGCTCATATCTCAGCTTGGTGAATACCAAGTATTACTGACATGTCACCAACACCCAACTTGCTCTGTGTATTTTTGAGATAAGCTTTTACTACATAACAATGCAAATAAATGGATTTCAATGCTTTTTTACAATTCCATCATAGCCATGGTCATAGGCATGCACCACTATTGTGACTATCACTCACTTAGCACTGTCCTGGAACTCTCATTTCCTCAATCTCCACCACTTACAGAGCTGGCATCACAGATATCTGCCACCCCACTCAGGCAAGACAGTCCAGAACCTTTCTTTCCCTGCCTGGATTTAGAAAAGAATCTTCATAATATCAACTAGGGTTATCAGAGATTCCTACAGTTTAGTATTAATTTTTATATTTCTACAAAAATACACTCTACTTTTCAGTGGAATAGTATTCAGTGCATAGTAGCTGTCAGGAATATAGCCACTTTTGCTAATTTAATTCTGCCAAACATAGAACGCAGGATGTTTTTCCACCTGCTTATCTCATGTCTTATATGATAGCTTTCTTGTTCACTCTAGAGGTCTTTAGAGATCTTTCCTTAGGTTGTGAGTCCTTGACATTAGTTTTTTTAAGCCACTATTTGAAGGGATATATGAAATCAACTTTGGACTCATCTCGAATTTATTTTATTTTAAGTGATTAAAAAATGAAATTTGGGGGGCTGGGAAGGTGGTTCAGTGGTAGAGCGCTTGCCTTGCATGCCTGAGGCCCTGGGTTCGATTCCTCAGCACCACATAAGCAAAAAGAAAAAAGCCGGAAGTGGCGCTGTGGCTCAAGTGGTAGAGCAGTAGCCTTGAGCTGAAGAGCTGAGGGACAGCACCCAGGCCCAGAGTTCAGGCCCCACGACTGGACCAAAAAAAAAATGAAATTCGGTACAAATACACAAAAGAGAAATTTTTTTTTCCAACTCTAAGTAGATTGTATTTAAATTTTATTTTTTGTATTATTATAAATTTTTACTAGTGTATATATTTAAAATGGGTTTCATTATGGTAATTTTATATGAGTACATAAAGTCTTTTGTCTAAATGCCCTTTATTTCCTCTGAAAATTTAAATGATTCTAATAGCATCCATTATTTTACTTTGTTCATGAATATTAAATCCCCATTGTTTGATAGAATAGATGTAAACCATTTTAAAGCAAAACTAAATCAGCTTAAACCATATGGCAGTTGATTCCCAATAACATGCACACACACACACACACACACACGCATACACGCGTGCACACACACACACAGACACACACACACATACAAAAGATAATAAAACATGACTTAAAGTAAAACAAAAAATCAAAAAAATCTTTCATTTTCCTTGTTTTTTTCTTATCTCTGTTCTTCTACCTATTTACCCATGAACTTTTCCTTTACATCCCATTTAATTTCTCCTTGGCTCCCATCCATCCAATTTTACTTCAATAAATAAATCCATCCTATGTGTATATTCTTATTCTTTTCATTACTTCATTTAAGGGAAAAAGTGTTGTGTAAGATCACTGATCCTAAATAGCAAATACAACAAAATACAATGCAAAATCACTGAAATCACATATTTTCCAATAATTTCACATGACAAAATAAGGATTCTGCATTTTACTCAGTAACATAAAATCAACACTATTAATGAAATTCCTAAAAAAAAGAAAGAATATAGTCAAAAACTCATTAGAAACTAATGAGTATTTTGATTATATATTGATTACCATAGTGAAGAATTTGAAAATTAATTACATGTTCATTTTTTAAAAATCATGCCCTCAACAACACAATATTTTTGCCAAAATATTGTTATATTTTCAATTAGAAATTTAATGTATAGAAAGCTATAGTAAGTTACATAGCTATGTATTTATTACAAATGTAAATGTGAGAAGAGGTTTGAAGTCAGCCTAGGGAGCAAAGTGTACGAGAGTCTTATTTCCAGTAAGAAGACAAAAAAAATGGAACTGTGGATCGAGTGGTAAAGAAGCCTTGAGTGAAAATGATGAAGAAAAGTATAGGTCCTGATACAAATATGCTTAAATGAATTGAATTATAATCAAAAAAATCAAGTAAAAAAACTCTTGAACAGACAAGCAATGAGTGCAATTGTGTCTGTATCTCTTAAAAATGCAATTATGTAATCATAGTATAGGGCCCATTAAATCAACCTATTTGAAAAAATAAGTAAATTTTGCCTTATCAAGATTTTGAAATGTGGCAAATAACATCTTTCCTGTTTTAACAAATTGTAGGAAGTGATGTTATTACAAGAAATAACCTTATATATTTAATATTAAAAATTCTTTGTGTCAAATTAATGAAGAGATATTATCAACCTTAAAATGAAGAGTATATCCAGGAAAGAAAGGGCTTACCAGTATGCATGATTGACTTTAATATTAGGAGAAACAAATCATTTAAATAGGAAAACAGGTGGACCCATTGCAACAATGTGATGTACAAGTCGTTATGCCGAAAACGAACTTTACAACTTTGGTGAGGGGAGGGGAGCGGGGAGGATTGGGTGAGGAGGCGGGGGGGGGGGGGGGGGGGATGGGGGGAGAATGGGAAGGGATGGGAGGGGAAACAAAGGAGGAAGCTACAATGCTTGATAAGAAATGTACTCATTATCATGCCCATGCAATTGTAACCTCTCTGTACAGTATTTTCACAATAATATATATATATATATTCCCCTAAAAAATATTAGGAGAAAATTCAAAAAAAATTTTCTTCATTGTAAATTTAAAAGAGAGTTCATTTTTGTAACATATACAAGTCATTCCCAAGTTATATGAGGGAAGCAGTGTGAGAGGGAAGAGAAAGACAAAGAATGAGGTAGAGAGAGACAAAGAGAAAGAGAGATCAGGACAGAGAGAAAGGTCCCACAAAAGAGACTAAGGATAATTTCAAAAGGGCAACATGTGAGTAGAAATATACAAATATTGAACAAAACCAAATCTAAGGACAACATTAAAAATGTAAATTTGTGAAGAGAAAAATATTAATGAACTGTATTGGAGGACTCTGCAACATGGCGGTGAGCAGGCAGGAAGTTAATAAACATAATGATGTAGAGGAGTTATTGAGAAAGACAATAGATAATCTTACCGGACTACCAGAAAAACTATGTACATATCATCATATAAGATGATGCTAGCCAGATGCCAATGGCTCATGCCTGTAATCCTAGCTATTCTGGAGGCTGAGATCTGAGGATCGTGGTTCAAAGCAAGCCCAAGCAGTAAACTTCATGAGACCCTTATCTCCACTAGAAAACCAGAGAACCACTAGAAAACCAATAGAAAATCCAGAAGTGCTGCTGTGGCTCAATTGCTAGAGCGCTTGCCTTGAACTGTAGAGTGCAGGGGAAGCACCCAGGCCCAGAGTTAAAAAAAAAAAATGATGGATGATGCTAAGTGAAATAATCCACAGGAAAGGGAACAAGAGTTTTTATCTTTCTCACTGTCATTTTAAATGTATTATGTAATTTTTTGTTTCTTTTGCATGTTCTTTCCCCATGGTATAACCCCTGTTTTTACTGTAATTGATTCGGGTGCCCTGATCATGTACATATATTTTTCTAATTTGGGGAGGGGAAGGTAAATGACAAAATGCTGAAACAAGGATACAGGATGACCCATTGTAACAATGAAATGTACAAGACACTATGTTGAAAACGAACTTTACAACTTGGAGGGGGAGGGTCGGCAAGGGGTAGGGACATGGGGCTGAAGGGATGGTAGGGGAAAACAAAGGAGCAGTTAAAGATGCTCATAGGAAATGTACTCATTACCTTACTCATGTAACTGTCTTTACAATAAAAATATACATATATAAAAGACAATAGAGAAAAGACTTTAGGAAGAGGGGATAATATAATTAAGTGCAGATTAAATAGGAAGAACAAAGATATAGAAGCAAAACTCCAGTATAAATTGTGATTACCAGCACTTGTGACTACCATTGACAGGAAATATACAGTACAGCCTTACTCTTTGAAGTAAAAATTCTGTAATATAAACTATGACAAGAAGAGACCATTACTATAACTATAGGATTGGATCACACCTTCTGTGTATTAATCAAACTAGGTACTTAATATTAAGAATATTTATTTCTACTACTATGTATTTTATCCCTGAAGCCATGCATAGTATTTCTATTTGGCATTAACTAGATGATATAACACTTTGGGTCAAAAATGCAACCTAGGAGCCCTGCACCAGAGGCCAAGATGGAGAAGACCTCCACAGCCACCATGACCTTCCCCATGTCACTGTGGTAGACAGGCAGGAAAGTGAGCCACACACTGCAGATCACCAGCATGCTGAAGGTCAGGAACTTGGCTTCATTGAAGGTGTCAGGCAGGATCCTGGCCAGAGAAGCCATGGTGAAGCTGGACAGGGCCAGAAAGCCAAGGTATCCCAGGACACAGTAGAAGGCAGTGAGGGAGCCCTTGTTGCACAGGATGATGATGTAGCCTTGTTCAGAGTGTGCATATGTTTCCACAAAGGGAGGAGAGGTTGTCAGCCAGAGTCCACAGGGAGTCACTTGGATGAGGGTGCAGATGGGGATGGTGAATTTAGGAGCCCCTGATACCAACAGCCACCTCATCCTTCTTCCTGGGGAAGTGGCCTTGAAGGTCAGAACCAAAATCCCTCTTTTGACCAACACTGTGGAAACAGCCACCGTACATACAACCCCAAATGTATCTGCTGTAGGATGCAGGTGAGTATTTGTGGTCTACCAAGAAAGAGCAAAGAACAGAGGACACAGAAGATGAGAGGAATGAGCAAGATGTAGCTGAGAGTCTGGTTATTGGCCTTGACAATGGCAGTATCTTGGTGTTTCACAAACATCCCAAGTACAGCAGTAATCAAGATGGAGAAGCAAAGAGCCATGCAGGCCAGAGCCATGCCCAAGGGATCTCCAAAGACCAGGAAATTTGCAACTCTCAAGAAGCACTGAGCCTTCTGTGGGTTGGCATACTGATGATCTGGACACTTCACACATTGCTCCATATCTGGTGAGACAGTTATAAAAACCATTACTTTTTTATGAACCTCATTTGTTTCAAAGAATTTTGGAAATTTTTCATTTAGTTGAAATCCTCAGATGTCAGCATTTAATATCATAAAAGCGTTTTTTTTATTTTTTCACACGCCGCACCTGTCTCCAATTTTTATATTCTTCTTTAATCCAGCATTGTTATTCAACATATGTTGTTGCTCATTGATGATCATATGTATTGATATGATGTTGGGTTACTGCAATATCTTATTAATATTTTTTCTTTTTGTCATGCTAATTAAAAGTACTGCAATTGAATTATAATTAGAATTATACAGCTTACATTGCTTGATATATTTCTGTAAGATATAAATATTACCTTGTGGTATATTATCCTTGATTTCATCTCATTATGCTTTTCTCGCCTGCTCGCCTGTGAAGTTGTAGGAAGAAACGGTTCACTCTTGGACTCTCTATAGTCATGCTGAATTCTTAAACTTATTCTAGCTTACTGAGCCCTTGTCCTTTGCCAAGAAATGTTTTGGGACTGAGAAATAAAGATAAACAAGAGTCAAGTTTTCTTTGTGAGTAAAATGTAAGTTTTAAGATGAATACTGTCCTTGTTTGAACTTATGTTTAATTTTATGCTAGAGTTTAGACTTGTTCTAAGGATTAGTGATATGAAGGATTCCTGAAGACAATTTGCCTGCAATAGACTGCAAAATCATTTTAAATATGTAATTCAAAGCCATGTTCTATCATATTTCCATTAGTAATACTACCTCTTGTCAGACTTTAGTTTTTAACAGAGAGAAAGAGAAGGGCCTCTGTAATCTTAATACAAAGTTTTTCATTGACCTGTTTTAATTGAGGATAACTAGAGAGAGATAAAGGATTTCTTTATAAGTCACAGCTCACCTGTCTCATTAGCAATCTCATTTTCTGGACAAGGTATACAATCAAAGCAACAGGCAGCCTTTCCCTCCTGAGGAGATTTCCGGAATCCAGGATCATAACTCTCACTGCAGGCAGAGTGAGGAGTCTGAGGAAAGTCAGGGATATGTCTGTAATTGTTCAGACTTGTACCAAACATTACAGCAATCCATGCCTTTCAAATGGGATGTTGAAGCATAATGTTTTAAGCAGGTAAGTGCAGATGATTTATTGAATTCTATTATGGATTACATATTCCATGATTCCCCAAGGCTATGTTCTTCAATCTTGATTTCTAGAATGTTGCAAGCAATGGTGAGAAAGTAATTTGTAGTGTACAGCCCGGTGGTATTTCCTAGAATTCCTGGCACTATATGCTTCTTCTACTTATCTGTGACATTAGAAAGTGCAAGCGGGAGCCCTCCACTTTATAGGGTTATATGAGCCCCAGGATCATCTTAATTTTCTCTTTGTTTTCCAGTGTTCAGAGGTGAAAATCTTCTCACAGGTGCCATCAATGATTCCTATAACCTGAGATGGTTAAGGAGGAGGTCAATTAACCAATGAATGAATCTCCACAGAAAGGAACAATAGCAACCTTTCAACCCCACAAATTAACTCTTCAGGTACTTTTTCACAGTGTTAGAATTCCACAGAGAAAAATATGATTTACATCTTATGAAAATATTCCAAATCAACATGTAGAAACACACTTAACTTTTTTATAATTTTATTTTGTTTTAATTGTGAACATACTGTACAGAGGGGTTACAATTACATGGGCAGGATAATGCGTACATTTCTTAACAAGCATTGCACCATCCTCCTTTGGTTTACCCTTCACATCCCTTCCCAGGCTCCCCCCTACCTCCCAATCCCAAACCTTCTCCTTCTCTCCCCTCCCCGCCCCCAGCACCGAAGTTGTAAAGCTCATTTTGGACATGACAACTTGTACTTCTCATTGTTGCAACAGGTCCACTTGTATCCTTAAACAACTGGTTTTTCCCTATCTCCTACACAAGTTATAATGACATCAAATATAGTAAAAGCAGGGGTTATACTGTGGGCAAGGGATATACAAAGCAACAAAGAGATAATCTTATAAATGCATTAGAAACAAATGCATGAAAGAAAAAAAAACATTAAAATACATATCTAAGGATTCATTTTCCTGACATCACATTATCTGAACTTTTCCTCTTGACTCATACATATACTAGATATTGCAAATAAGGGAAACCATGGGACCTATGTTTCTTTGGGCCTGGCTTACTTCATTTAATATAATTTTTTCCAAGTTTTTCCATTTCCTAACAAATAGGGAAATGTCATTCTTTCTGATGGAGGCATAGAATTCCATTATGTATATATACCACATTTTCTTGATCTATTCATCTGCTGAGGGACATCTGGGTTGGTTCCATATCTTAGCTATGGGAAATAATGCTGCAATAAACATTGTTGTGCTGGTAGATTTAGTGTGGTCTTGTTTGTGAACATTTGGGTAAATGCCCAAAAGGGGGATTGCTGGGTCATAGGGGAGTTCTATGTGGAGTCTTTTGAGGAACCTCCATACTGCTTTCCAAAGTGGTTGAACAAGTTTACATTCCCACCAACAATGAAGTAAGGTTCCTTTCTGTCCACATCCCCTCCAGCATCTGTTGTTGTTAGAGTTCTTGATTTTTGCTGTTCTAACTGGGGTGAGGTGATATTTCAATGTTGTTTTGATTTGCATTTCTTTTATGGCTAGGGATGTTGAACATTTCTTCATGTGTCTATTATCCATCCTTCTTTTTTCTTCAGAGAAGTTTCTCTTTAAGCCTTTCGCCCACTTATTTATTGGGCAGTGGTTTCTTTGAGGATTTGTTGTTGGGGGGTTTAATTTTTTGAGTTCCAAGTATATTTTAGATATGAGACCCTTGTCTGTTGTATGGCTAGTAAAGATCTTCTCCCAATCCGTGGGCTTTCTATTGATCTTGCTAGCTATGTCATTTGCCCTGCAAAAGCTCTGCAACTTTATGCAATCCCATTTGTCCAACCTTTCTTTGATTTTTTTGTGTTTCCGGGTCTCTCTTCAAAAAATTACGGCCTGAACCAAGGAGACCTAGGGTTTCTCCTATTCCATCCTGTAATGTTTTCAGAGTGTCTGCTTTGAGTTCAAGGTCTTTGATCCATTTGGAGTTGATTCTGGTGCAGGGTGATATATAAGGATCTAGCTTTAGTTTTCTACATGTAGTTAACCAATTTTGCCAGCACCATTTACTGAAGAGGCTGTTTTTCTTCCATTCTATTGTTTTAGCATCCTCATCGAAGATTAGATGGCTATAGGTCTGTAGGTTCATTTCTAAGTTTTCAATTCTATTCCATTGGTCCTGAGGTCTGTTCTTATGCCTATACCAAGGTGTTTTGATTACTATGGCTTTATAGTAGAGTTTGAAATTTGGTATTGATATTCCTCCAGCAGTGTTCTTTCCGTTGAGGAGCGTTTTTGCTATTCGGGGTGTTTTATTGTTCCATAGGAATTTTTGGATTGCCTCTTCTATTTCCTTGAAGAATAAGGTTAGAATTTTGATAGGTATTGCGTTGAATTTGTAGATAGCCTTGGGAAGTATTGCCATTTTAACGATGTTAATCTTTCCAATCCAGGAGCATGGGAGGCTTTGCCATTTTTTAAGTTCTGTGTTGATTTCCTTTTTCAAGATTTTAAAGTTTTCATCATAGAGATCCTTCACTTCTTTAGTTAAGTTAATTCCTAGGTATTTTCTTTTTGTGGGGCTATTACAAATGGAGTTGCTTTCCTAACTTCAGCCACATGATTGTCATTGTTGGCATACAGAAAAGCCATTGATTTTTGGGGGTTAATTTTATAACCTGCTACTTTGCCAAAGTTTTGAATCAGCTTGAGTAATTTGGGAGCGGGGTCTATGGGATTCTTTAAATACAAGATCATGTCATCTGCAAAGAGGGAGAGTTTTATTTCTTCTTTCCCTATTTGGATCCCCTTTATGTCTGCATCTTGTCTTATTGCTTTAGCAAGGCATTCTAATACTAGATTAAAGAGGAGTGGAGAGAGTGGACATCCTCGTTTTGTTGCTGAGTTAAGAGGAAATGGCTTTAGTTTTTCACCATTGAGTATAATGCTGGCTGTAGGTTTGTCATATACAGCCTTTATTGTATAGAAGAATGTTCCATGGATTCCTAATTTTTCCAAAACCTTCATCATGAAGGGGTGTTGGATCTTGTCGAATGCTTTTTCTGCATCTATTGAGATAACCATGTGGTTCTTATTCTTGCTCCTGTTGATGTGATGAATAATATTAATTGATTTGCTTATATTGAGCCAGCTTTGCATCCTTGAAATCAATCCTGTTTGATCATGGTGTATGATTTTTTGATGGATTATTGTAGTCAATTGGCCAAAATTTTGTTGAGAATTTTTGCATCAATATTCATCAAAGCAATGGGTCTATAGTTCTCTTTCTTTGATGAGTCCCAGCCTGGTTTTGGGATGAGGCTTATGATGGCTTCGTAGAATGTGTTCGGTAGTGAGCTTTCTCTTTCAATTTCATTGAAGAGTTGGAGGAGTATTGGTGTGCGCTCTGCTTTGAAGGCCTTTTAATATTCTGCTGTAAAACCATCTGGTCCTGGACTTATCTTAGCTGGGAGGTCTCTTATTGCTGTTTCTATTTCAATGCTTGATATGGGCCTGTTAAGATAGTTTAATTCATCTTGGTTTAGTTTTGGCATGTCAATATTTGCTAGGAAAAGGTCCATTTCTGTCAAGTTCTCAAACTTATTAGCATAAACTTTTGAGAAGTATTCCCTTATAATGATCTGAATCTTGGTTGTTCCCGTGGTGATGTTTCCATTCTCATCTCTGAGTTTATTAATTTGGGTGTGTTTTCTTCTTTTTCTGATAAGATTTGCTAAGGGTCTGTCAATTTCGTTAAGTTTTTCAAAGAACCAACTCTTTGTTTTGTTGATTCTTTCTATAGATTTTTTGGATTCTAATTCATTTAATTCTGATTTAATTTTGATTATTTCTTTCCATCTACTGGATTGGGGTTTATCTTGCTGCTCTTTTTCAAGGAGGTTTAGATGTGTCATTAAAATGCTAGTTTCCGATCTCTCCAATTTGTTGATGTAGGAGCTCAGAACTATAAACTTGCCTCTGAGTACTGCCTTTGCTGTGTCCCAGAGTAGCTGGTAATTTGTGTGTTCATTTTTGTTGAATACCATGAACATTTGAATTTCCTTTCTAATCTCTTCCATGACCCACTCTTGATTCAGCAGTGTGTTGTTTAGCCTCCATGTGATACCGGACTTTCTTTGGTGGCTTTTGGTGTTGAGTTCTAATTTTATTCCTTTGTGGTCAGAGAGAATGCAGGGTATAACTTCAATGTTTCTGAATTTAGACAAGTTATTGTAGAGATTAAAAGACCATCTATTTAGAGAGGAATGTGAATATGTTGTGAGAAAGGGAGGGACATAGTGGAGATGTGAAAAACTTTAAGGATGGGAAAGGGATAAGAAAAGATCAGAAGTTCAGTAGAGCTAGACAAAAAACAAAAAGATAATTATGAAAGAAAGAAAAAGAGAAAGAAGATAAGAAAACGCTCATTCACATATTCCTAAAATAAAAATTATAAGAGGAG
Source organism: Dipodomys merriami (assembly GCF_024711535.1). Classification (NCBI taxonomy): domain Eukaryota; kingdom Metazoa; phylum Chordata; class Mammalia; order Rodentia; family Heteromyidae; genus Dipodomys; species Dipodomys merriami. The sequence goes on along the minus strand of NW_027206179.1, from coordinate 4,918,733 downwards.
AAAAAAAAGTTACTCGAAATCAATTATTTTTTCAGAAGAGGCAAAAATTAAAGATTAATAAAAGTTTTAAAAGAGAAAAAAATATTATATATATATAAGGTAACAAGAAACAAAAAACAAACAAAAAAAAGAAAAGAAGAAGAAAAAAAAGAAAAAAAAGTCCTTTGATTTTTTTTTGGGGGGGGTGGAGGGGTGGGAAGAATCCTTTATCTCCCTTTTGTCTGTAACCAGCCTTTTGTTGGAGTCTCTGGTCAGCTTGAGGTCCTGTGGCTTGATTGGTTTCTTAAGTCGGATTGTTGGAAGAGGCAGAAAAATGCTCTGCTTTACCCAAGATTTTGAGATCCCCCTCCCAGGTTAGTTTTCTAGGAGGGTGATCTGCTTTGAGAATCACAAAAGAGGGGGATGCAGTGGTGAGGCTAGGTTCTGGGTAGAGTTGAGGCCTTTCAACAATCAGTAGCTTTTTCCTGGGGCTGTTTTGTGCAAAAAAAAATCTCCCAGAGCCCAGCCTGGAGCTGTTCTCAGGGATTCTGTTTTTCAGTTGATTGTTGTGGCTGCTAGAGGGAGGGGCAGCCTCTGGCTCTGGTTTCCCAGTGAGGGAAGCCACTCCAATGGCTGGCGCCTGAGCTGGGTGACTTTTCCCTGGATGGAGCTGAGTCTGGCAGGTCATTTCGCCGTTAAGTTCTTGTGACCTGCTAAATGACTCGTTTTATTCCAAGGCCTGGGTTGGAGCTGGCAGCTCCTCCGAGCTTTGTCAGTATCCAAGATGGATATCACCGGTGCTGGGGGGGGAGGGGTGGCCTTCCCTCCTCTGCTCCCTGAGAAGGAGTGAGGACGTCGGTCTTGTACTCACGCCGAGTCTTGGATCCTGGGTCGTCTCTGGTCTGCAAGCTGCAGGATGAAGATGTCCGCTCTTTTTTGATTCTTGCTGGTGTTGAGTAGAATCCGCTTGCCAGCTGCGTCTGGCTCCTTCAGGTATGGCCCCCAGCTGCGGTCTCCGCCGCTTGCAACCCTTCTGCCGCTGCCGCCGAGGCTGCTGGCGAGCACTCAGGTGTGTCTTTTTGCCTTGGCTTCCCTCTCTTGTATAACTCTCTGTCCTGTGATGGCACACTTGGTGTGATTCTCTGGCTTAGGACTGTTCACTGGAACTCTAAAACTGCTTTCTATGCGAGAGCTTGTTCAGATTACAGCTTCTTCTCCGCCATCTTCCTGGAACTCCCCTATTCCATTTATTTTCTCCTTGGCTCCCATCCATCCAATCTTACTTCAACAAATCAATCCATCCTATGTATACATTCTTTTCATTTCTTCATTTAATGAAAAAGTGTTGTGTAAGAATACTGAAATCCTAACAGAAAAAATATCAAATACTAAAAAATACTATGTAAAATCATTGAACTCACATACTCTCCCAATATTTTCACATGACCCAAAGAAGATTCTGCATTTTACTCAATAATATAAAAATAACTCTATTAATGAAATTCCTAAAAAACAAAAGAAGGTAGTCAAAAACTCAGTAGAAACTGATGAGTATTTTGACTATATCTTGATTGCCCTACTGAGGACAATTAAATTTTCATTTTTGAAACATCATGCTCTTAAAAAGAGAACAAGCACACAATATACTTTTGACAAAATATTGTTATGTTTTCAATTAGAAATTTAATTTATAGAAAGATATTGTAAGTTACATAACCATGTATTTATTACTAATGTAAATATGAGAAGAGATTTGAAGTGAGCCAGGGAGCAAAGTGTACGAGAAGCTTATTTCCAGTAAGAGGACAGTTAGAATGCAACTGCAGTTCAAGTGGTAAAGAAGCATTGAGGGAAGAGGTGAAGCACAGTATAGGTCCTGTTACAAGTGTGCATAAATGAATTATTATCAGAAGAAACAAGAAAAGAACTCTTAAACAGACAAGAAATGAGTGCAACTCTGTCTATATCTCTTAAAATGTAATTATGTAAACATAGTATAGGGCCCACTAAATCAACCTATTTAAAAAAATAAGTAAAGCTTGCCTTATCAATATTTTGAAAAGTGGGAAAAAATTTCTTGTTTTAACATATTGTAAGAAGTAATGATATTACAAGAAATAACCTTATATATATAATATTCAAAATTCTTTGTGTCAAATTAATGAAGAGATATTATCATCCATAAAATGAATAGTATATCCAGGCAAGAAAGGTCTTACCATTGTGCATAAGACTTCAAACTTAGGAGAAAATTGAAAAAAAATCTTTTTCTTTGTAAACTTAAATCAAAGTGCATTTTTGTAACATATACAAGTCATTCCCAAGTTATATGAGGGAAGCAGTGTGAGAGGGAAAAGAAAGACAAAGAAAGAGAGATCAGGACAGAGAGAAAGAGACTCGAAAGAGACTCAGGATAATTTCAAAAGGTCAACATGTGAGTAGAAATATACAAATATTGAACAAAAAAAACCTAGATATAAAAATGTAAATTTGTGAAGAGGAAAATAGTAATGAGCTGCATTTGAGGACTCTGCAACATGGTGTTGGGAAGACAAGAAGTTAATAAACATAATGATGTAGAGGACTTATTGAGAAAGACAAAGATAATCTTACCAGATTAGCAGAAAAGCTATCTACATGTGATCATATAAGAAGATGCTAAGTGAAATAATCCCCAAGATAAGGACAAAAGGGTTTTTAAAAAATCTTTTTCATTGGAATTTATAAAATTCTCCGTGATTTTTTTTTGTTTCTTTTGTATGTTCTTTCCCCAAGGTATAACCCGTTTTCAGTGTAATTGATTGGAGTTCACTGCATCTTGCATACACATTTTTCTAACTTGGGGAAGGGAAAGGAAACAATAAAATGCTGAAACAAGGACATAAGTTGACCCATTGTACCAATGAGATGTACAAGACACTATGTTGAAAATGAAATTTACAACATGGAATGGGAGGGCAGGAAAGAAAGAGGTAGGGACATGGGACTGAAAGGATGGTAGGGGAAAACAAAGGAGGTGTTAAAGATGCTCAATAGGAAATGTACTCATTATATTACTCATGAAATTATAAACACTCTCTACAGAACCTTTACAATTAAAATATACATATATAATATACAATAGAGAAAACAGTTTAGGAAGAGGAGATAATATAATTAAGTGCAGATTAAATTGATAGAACCAAGATATAGAAGCAAAACTCCAGTATAAATTGTGATAACCATCACTTGTGACAGGAAATATACAGTAAAGTCTTACTCTTGAAGTAAAAATTCTATAATATAAACTATGACAAGAATAGATAATTACCATACTAGAGATTTAGATCACACCTTCTTTGTACTAATCAAACCTAGGTACTTAATCTTAAGTATGCTTATTTCTCCTACTATGTCTTTTATCCCTGAAGCCATGCAGAGAATATCTATTTGGCATTAATAAAAGGATATAACACTTTGGGGCAAAAATGCAACCTAGGAGCCCTGCACCAGAGGCCAAGATGGAGAAGACCTCCACAGCCACCATGACATTCCCCTTGGTACTGTGGTAGACAGGTAGAAAGGTGAGCCACACACTGCAGAACACCAGCATGCTGAAGGTCAGGAACTTGGCTTCATTGAAGGTGTCAGGCAGGTTCCTGGCCAGAAAAGCCACGCTGAAGCTGGCCAGGGCCAGAAAGCCCAGGTATCCCAGGACACAGTAGAAGGAAGTGAGGGAGCCTTTGTTGCACAGGATGATGATTTGGCCATGTTCAGAGTGTGCATCTGTGTCCACAAAGGGAGGAGAGGTTACCAGCCAGAGTCCACAGAAGTTCACCTGGATGAGTGTGCAGATGAGGATGATGAAGTTAGGAGCCCCTGATACCAGCAGCCACCTCATCCTTCTTCCTGGGGAAGTGGCCTTGAAGGCCAGAACCACAGTCACTGTTTTGGCCAACACTGTGGAAACAGCCACAGTGAACACAACTCCAAATGTGATCTGCTGCAGGATACAGGTGGCTGTTTTGGGTCGACCAAGAAAGAGCAAAGAACAGAGGAAACAGAAGATGAGGGAGATGAGCAAGATGTAACTGAGAGCCCGGTTATTTGCCTTGACAATGGCAGTGTCTTGGTGTTACACAAACATCCAAAGAACAGCAGCAGTTAGCAAAGAGAAGCAGAGAGACATGCAGGCCAGAACCATGCCCAAGGGATCTCCAAAAGCCAGGAAACTTGCAACTCTCAAGGAGCACTCTGTCCTCTGTGTGTTGGCATACTGATGATCTAGACATTTCACACATTGCTCCATATCTGGTGAGAAATGTACACAACCATTAGTTTTTTTTATTAACCGTTTGTTTCAAAGAATTTAGGAAATTTTTCTTTTAGGAGAAATTCTTAAATGTCATCATTTACTATCATAAAAATGTTTTTATATTTTTTCGCAAGCTATAACCACTTCCCATTTTTCCTTCTTCTTTATTCAGGCTTTTTTATTCAATAGTTTTTTATCTATGACTATCACACATATTGATAAAGTAATAGGTGGGTTATTGTTATATCTTATAAAAACTGTTTATGCTTTCTGTGATGCTAATTGTGTCGTGCAATTATATTAAAAGTTTAAATATACATTGCCTTATATGTTTCTGTAAGACATTAATTTTTACCCTTTAGTATATTATCCTTGATTTCCTCTCATTATTCTTGTCTTGAATATTCACTTTTGAAGTTGTAGGAACCAATTCATCACTCGTTGACCCTCTATGGTCATTCCTATTTCATAAACTGTTTCTAGTTGTAGGAACAAACTCATCACTCTTTGACCCTCTATAGTTATTCCTATTTCTGATTCTAGCTTACTGAGTCCTTGCCCTGTGGCATGAAGAGTTCTCAGCACTGACAAATAAAGATAAACAAGATCCAAGTTTTCTGTGGGAGTAAAATGTAAGTTTTAAGATTAATACTCTCCTTATTCCACTTATGTTTAATTATATGGTAGAGTTTAGACTTGTCCTAATGATTAGTGATATGAAGGATTCCTGGAGTAACTTTCCCTGCAATATACTGGAATATCTTTCTAAATACGTAATGCAAAACCATGTTCTGTCACATTGCCATTAGCGATACTACCACTTCTCAGAATTTAGTTATTAACAGAGAGAAGGAGAATGAGTTATGTGATCCTAATATACAGTTTTTTCATTGACTTGTTTTGATTGAAGATAACTAGGGAGAGATAAAGGATTTCTTTTTAAGAATGACTCACCTGTCCCATTAGCAATCTCATTTTCTGAACAAGGTATACAATCAAAGCAGCAGGCAGCCTTTCCCTCCTGAAGAGATTTTCGGAATCCAGGACCACAACTCTCACTGCAGACAGAGTGAGGGGTCTGAGGAAAGGCAAGGTGTGTCAGTAACTCTTAAGACACATACCAAACTCTACAACAATCCATAATTTTATAATGGAATATCTAAGTATAATGTTTAAACAGGTAAGTGCAGTTGATTTATTGAACTATGTTATAGATGTTATACTCCATGATTCGCAAAGGCTATGTGTTTCAATCTAGATTTCTAGCCTGTTGAATTACTGTAAGTTATGAGATTTTTAAAAAGTGGAAAGTAGTGGTGAGAAAGTAATTTGTAGTGTACAGCCCTATGGGATTTCCTTGAATTCCTGGCACAATATGCTTTCTCCTACTCACCTGTGACCTTAGAAAGAAAGAGCAAGGAGAAGACCTCCACTTTATAGCATTATGTGAGCTCTAAGGTCATAATAGTTTTTTCTTTGTTTTCTAGTGTTCATTAGGTAAAACTCTTCTCACAGTTGCCTTTAATGATTCCTCTAACCAAAGATGGTTAAGTAGCAGGCCAACTAACAATGGACGAATCTCCACAGAAGGGAGCAAAAGAAACTTTTCAGTCCCATAAATTAATTCCAGAGATACTTCATTGCAGTTTTAGATTCCAACTGAGAAAAATATATTTTACATCTTATGAAAATATTCCAAATTAACATGTAGAAACCCTTTGAGCTCTTTTGGTTCTGATCCTAGGGCTTGAAATCAAGTCTTGAGCACTGGACTTCAGCTATTTTGTCTCAAGGATAGCACTCCACTACCATAATCCCAGCTGTACCTCCAAATTTTTGGAAGTTCATTGGCACTATGAATCACAAAGTTTCCTATGTGAGCTGACTTTAATCTATGATCTTCCAATCTCAAGGTATTAGCCTCTAGGATTATAGGAGACCCTAGCTGGTACTCAGCCAGGTACAAACTAAAAGGGTGACTTTTGCTGATTTTTGCTTGCAAAATTATTAGGATCAGATCCAACTCACCTCTGTAGTTTCAATGGACCACTGTACCATATCTTCAGATAAAGAGAGTTGATTGCCATGTCGAGCATATGGAGAAAACTTTCCTACTTTCACCTCAAGTTCAAGACCCTCTGGAAAATTCCAAATATTCAGAATGTCATACTCTGGCTCCAATTTCCTTTGCTTGTCCCAAATTACTTGATTTCCAATAGGATTGTAAAACTGGTTGTTCTTCAGAAAAGTGTGCAGTTAAAAGGAGACATATCTTATGGTCATGTGTTCCAGAGTTAAGGAAGAAAGCAAAATATTAAAAGCTCCTGATTGCCTTTAATCTTTGATTCTGAATTCAAGAATAATAGAGGCAACTAGGGAAAAATCACAGAAGAAAATCTATGGAGGAATCAAAATCGTCTGTGAAAAAGTAATCTTTCCTGATCACGCAGGAAAAGAGGAGGATTTTCAGAAAAATCCACAACCACTCCTTTGTGTATTTCTATAGTTTGTGCTTGCTAAATATTTAATACCCAAAGTTGAATGAAACCCGATCACTCATGAAAAACATGGATAATTGTTTTCAGCAAGTTATCCTCTGCTATGACTGAAGAAACTCATAGGGAATAGCTGAATTCACAGATTTTAAAACACGAGCTATGAACATGTTGATATTATTCGTAACTACTGAGTTCATAAACAGGGTGCTAGTGGCTCAAGAATGTAATACCAGATGATCAGGAGGCTCAGATCAGAGGATCATGCTTTGAAGCAGGCTGGGGCAGAAAGTTCAGTGAAACAGTTGTATCCAATAAACTTCTCAGAAAAAGTCGGAAGTTTGCTGTCCTGAAGTGTTTGTGTGCTAGCCTTGAAGACAGACTCAGGGATATACCTAGGAAATATGTTCAATCCCCTGCACTGGCCAAAATTAATTTTAGAAGGATGGAATATATTTTATCCTTGTTACTGCCCTGTTGTTTTCTTCAGAGCATATCCCCCATATCCCCACATGTCTAGAATACATCAAAGATATTGAAACATAAAGAATTCATGGGGTTTGGAAAAACAACTGAAATATTTAATGTTGTAAATGTCATTATACAGTTGTTCAAATTTGCACTTCCAATAGATTTTCATAATAGAAAGGAAAAAGGAAAAAGCTTAAGAGTTGAAACAATTACTTCAAATACTGAAATATATAACCATTTATATTAGCAAGCAAGTGATATATGACATAGAGATATAAATATAGATGGTGTGTGTATGTGTGTGTATATATATATATGGTGTGTGTATATATATCTGTGTGTATATATACACACACCATATATATAAACAAAAACCCACATGTACACATACAGAAATATTTAATTTCATACAGTAAGAAATACCTCTAGCAAGTGACTTTGCTAATGTTTTGTGTACTGCAACATAGAAGAACTTACCTGAGTAGAGGAAGGCAGTTCTTCTTTTCTATTTCCCATTGTTTGAACTTGTGTTTGTTGAAGAAGTATCTCATGGAGAGCCTGGGCCACAGCATACACAGCATTGTATATATTGTAACTGTCTACAGACATAGTCATGTCAAAAATATGCCCAGGTAACCAATCCAAAGAGGCATCATGAGCACACTTGTCCCATGTTACACAGTCAGACACAGAATCAGAGCAATTAAAAGAGAGAAACCACAGCCTCGCAAGAAAAATGTCTTCTGGGTATTTAGAAGGCTTAGCTGTCTTGACAAAATCTTTGAATCCAGAAACATCTACATGATGGTGTGTAAAAATAAGAGGTACATGCAATGATCCTAACATGAAATATCTCCTTTTCAGGGTGAAATCCCATTGAGAGTTCATGATACAAACTTTCCCATGTATAATAATTTGTTCAATAAATACCATAAAAATCATCAGTGAATTATTATCACCATATATAATGAAGACACTTGCTGAAGATAGATTAATATAATGATTAACTTCTATGTGGTTATATATATCTTGGGTGGAGATCACTAGCTCATAGGCTACACAAACTCTGTTCTTGGCCATCTCTACTTTCAATTCAGCAAGAATCCTTGCCCCATTATCATCTTGTGTAGTCAGTAGTCCCACCCAGCTCCAGCTGAAGTGAAGCAGTAAGGAGACCATAGCAGTGGCTATTGATGAGTCTTTTGGGGCCATCTGATAGAGAGCAGGAAACTTATTATGGTCACTCAGGGCATGATCAAAAGGCCCAAAGGTAAACTAAAGGGAACGAAAATTGGATGTTCTATGAATGAGAAGATTGCCATGCATCACAATCTCAGTCTTGAAGTCTGTTAAGAACTAATTGAAGTAGATGGAAGGTAGGTTTTGTTTAGTTTTTGAAAAAATAATTTTTTGAATAATTGTATATTTGTAAAATGTTTTTTTGTTTTTGTCACTATTTCCTATCAACAATTCCCATTTGTAACCCCGCATACTCCCCAACTTTCTTAATTCCATTTTGATACATGCCCATTGAATATTATGTTGTATTCCTCCACCAATCCTCTTCCTATTCTTCTGTATTTTTCCCTTAAAACATACCCCACTCAGATAAGATATGCTTCACCTTTTCTGGTGTTCATTTTTTACACTGTCAGTACATCAGAAAATTTACACCATGGAGTTCCACCTCTACATATATCCTACATTAGTCTGATTGATTAAATATTTACATATATATATATATATATATATATAATATGTTTGTGTGCAGTTGCTATGTGACTATTCCACATTTATTTCATATAACATATACATATTTTGATGTAACTCTCACATTTGTGAGGATATGTCTATACTTTCTCATTCTGAGACTGATTTATTTCATTCTAAATATTATTTTCTCTCTGTGTGTATGTGTGTGTGTGGTTATATGTGAATGTGTGTTTACATATGAATGCCAGAACAGGGGCACACACACATACACTCTTGCACTTCCTTGGCCATTTTCAAGACTGGTTCTATACCAATGTAGTCACACATTCACCTTGTGCTCCTTAAAGGTTAATTGGAGACACAAGTTATCTGATTAGCTAGGATTACTTTTTTGTGCCATCAGTAACCTGTTCAACATAACTTCACACAGCAAAGTCCTCTTCCATTTCCTGATTTATTAAAGAAAATTATTTATAAAGATTGAAACAATAAATTATACAATTATTTGCTCAAATCTTTCACCTCTTTTTAAAAATATTTAAAATTATATTTCTGTATTGCCCAGTGAAGATGGCGGAGAAGCTGGAGGCTAAACAAGCTCTCACATAGAAATCAGGTTTAGTGTTCCAGTGAACAATCCTAGGCCAGAAAATTTCACCAAGTGTGCCATCACAGTACAGAGAGTTTGGCCAGAGAAGGAAAATCCAGGCAAGAAGAGAGATCTGAACATTTACCAGCAGCCGTGGCTGCAGCTGTGGTGGTGGTGGCAGTGGCAGTGACCATAGATGCCATACCTACAACACAGAGAGTCTGGAACAAAGGTGCCAGATACAGCAAGCAAGCAGATTCTACTCAACACCAGCAGGAACTGACAAAGAGCAGATGTCTTCATCCTGCAGATAACAGACCAGAAATGACCCTGGAACCAAGACTCCGGCATGAGTAGAACCCTGACATCATCACACCTTCTCATAGAGCAGAGGATGGAAGCCACCACTCCTTCCCCCACTACCGAGGGTTTCCTTCTTTGATACTGACAAAGGTCTGGCTGAGCAGCTAGCTCCAACTCAGGCCTTGGAAGAAAAGAAGAGTCATTTAGCAGGTCACAGGAAACTAACCTGAACTGCCAGGCTCAGCTCAATCCAGGGAAAAGTTACCCAGCCCAGGCAGAGAAAGCTCTGCGCGGGAGAAGTGGCTTTCTTCACTGGGTAAACAGAGCCAGAGGCTGCCCCTCCCTACAGCAGCCTAGACAATCAATTAACATTCAGTAAACATAAATGCTGAGACTGGATCCAATCTGAGCTCTGTGAGTGTCTCTGGAGCTAGCCCCTCAGGGAAAAGCTACAGTTTGCAGAATGGCCTCAACTCTACCCAGAACCTAGCCTCATCACAGCATCTCCAAACTAGAGGAAACAGCCATCTCCCTCTTTTGTGATACTCAAAGCAGATCTCCCTCCCACTGAACTAGCCAGGGAGGAGGATCACAAAATTCTGGGTAAAGCAGAGCATTTTCCTTCCTGCCCAAACAAACTGACTTAAAAACCAATCAAGCCACAGGAAAACCAAACACCACAAGCAGACCAGAGACTCCACCAAGAGACTGGTTACAGACACAAGGGAGATACAGGATCTATCCCGGCCCCCCCACCCAAATATCAAAGAACTCCTTTTTTGTACCTTTTTATTTTTTTTAATTTTTTAAATTTTTAATTTGAAAAACATTATTTTCTATTATTATTTTTCTTCATATAATTTTCTTTTAGGTGTATATGTGTGTGTGCTTTTCTTTTACCTCAACTGATATTTTGATGCTTTTTTCTTTCTTTCTTTCTCGTTCTCTTCACTTTTTCTTCTTTTTTTCTTTTGTCGGAGACTTAATTCCTGTTCCATTCATCCTCAGATATATACCCATCATTTTGGGAGACTTAATTCCTGTTCCGTTCATTCTCAGATATATACCCATAGTCGATAATTAGACCTTATCACCCATTGTGTACATACTTAATCCAGAAATTAATACTCAATTCAAAACCTCTTAGACTTAAATTCCTTAATATAAGTATTAAATCTTTATACCCATATAATATTTTAAATATTTTTATTTTTTAGTTTTTCATGTCTCCTTCCTATCCCTCCCCACCTCTCCATGGCTGTTCTTCCCTCAATATTATTTCTTTAAATTTTTAAGTGTTTCACTTTTTAATTTAAAATTTTTGTTTTTCCTTTTTTTCTTGTCTCTTTTTTTCTTTTTCTTATTTTTTTCTCTCTCTGTTATCATTCTCCCAATCCATTTACCTCTTTGAGATTAGGACTTGGTTAATTTTACTTTCCCTTTACATTTCCACATCCTTCTAATCCTATTTCCCCCCACACTTCTCCCTAAACCTAATTATTTCCGGTTTACCAAATTCTTCTTTGCTGTTCTTAAGCCATTAAGACATAGAAGTTATTCTTGAATAGATAGTATCTATTGATCTAGACTGTATCTTCAGACTTTTGACTGTGCAACTACAGGACTGTGGTTGATGCTTGCCTTAAAATAGTGTTCTAGCACAAAACTGATATTACTTTCATCCCAAATGGGTAGAACAAGCCAGAAAAACACAAGAAAAATGTCAAGTTCGGGTATTTCAACTATCACTCATGATAATCAGGGGACAGAACAGATCATGAATAATCTAGAGGAGAGTGCACCAAAAGCTCTACAAACACTACAGATAAAAATGGTAAATGAAAGGAGTCAAAACCTGCAAAGGACTCAGTGTGAGCATGATAGGGAGAGAGAGGAAGCAAACCAAAGATGAATGCAGGAATCTCATGAGCTTGAGGAAGCTACTCAAAGACTGATACAGGAATTGCATGAGCAGATTAAGAACCCTCAAAGAGATATAAAGGCATTTCTAAAGCAGGCTGAGATCAGTCAAAGGGATAGACAGGAATTGCTTGAGCAGGTTGAGAACAAAGACAAAGTCAGGAATAGCTTGAGCAGGCTGAGAACACTCATTGAGATCTACTGGAATTGTGTAAACATGAGGAAGCTAATCAAAGAGTAAGACAGGAATTGAGAGAGTAGGATGATAATACACAAAGATCAATAGAAGCATTCATGGAATCCATAAACAGAGAGATGAAAGAAGTCAGGAATACCACAAAGGGAATGCTGAATGGTGCCTGACAGAAGGACTGGGAATCCAAGGAAACCATGACCAATCAACTAAGTGATTTGAGAATAAACACTGAACACCAATTAAGGAAGTAAAGAAGTTCATCAAGATCTAAATCAAATCTCCAACAAAGAATTTGAAGCCATCAAAGCTGACTAATTAGAAGGAAAAAATAAAGTAGAAAGTCTTGACAGTAGGTTAGACCATGCAGAAGATTGAGTCTCGGGGATTGAAGTCAGCCTAGATATTATAGAGAAAGAACATACAACCATCCAAGACGAATCCAAGAAATATTATAGATCTCTTCATCATTTGGAAGACACCATCAGAAGGCCTAATCTGAGGATACTGGATGTAGAGGAGCGCTTAGAGACACAAGTGAATGGTCTAGGAAATTTGTTTAGCAGAGTGCTAATGGAAAACTTCCCAAACATGCAAAAAGATAGTCCTATTCAGATACAAGAAGCTTTCAAAACCCCAGATAGACAAATCCAGAACAGGACATCCCACCATCACATTATAATCCACACAGGATCAATTCAGACCAAGGAAAAGATCCTTAAAGCTGTCAAGGAGAAAAGATCAATCACCTATAAAGGGAAACCAATTAGAATCACCTCAGATTTCTCAACAGAGACAATTAAAGCAAGAAGAGCCTGGAATGATGTATGCCGTGCCCTAAAGACAAACAACTATCAACCAAGAATACTGTACCCAGCTAAACTCTCCTTCATAACTGACAGTCAAATAAAAGCCTTCCATAGAAAAGAAAAACAGGCCAGGTGCTGGTGGCTCACGCTTGTAATCCTAGCTACTCAGGAGGCTGAGATCTGAGGATCACAGTTCAAAGCCAGCCCGGGAAGGAGAGACCGTGAGACTCGTATCTCCAATAAACCACCAGAAAACCAGAAGTGGCTCTGTAGCTCAAGTGGTAGAGTGCTCGCCTTGAGCTGAAGAGCTGAGGGACAGTGCCCAGGCCCAGAGTTCAAGCCCCATGACCAAAAAAAAAAAAAAAAAAAAAAAAAAAAGAAAAAGAAAAAGGAAAAAAAAAAGAAAAGAAAAACGGAAATAATATATCTCCACCAATCCAGCACTACAAAAGTTTCTTAAAGATGTCCTACACATAGAAAAGCAATAAGACCACAATGAAGGCCAGGAAACCACACCCAAACTGAGAATCCAAGAACCATAGGAAGAACCCCGTTTTTGCAGCCCCCACGAAGGTGGATAACATGGCAGGAACTCCCAAATACCTTTCAGTCCTATCTCTCTACATTAACAGACTTAACTCTCCAATTAAGTGACATTGACTGTCTAGTTGGATTAAAAAGCAAGATCCTTCTATCTGCTGCCTTCCAGAGACACATCCTGCCCCAAAAAAACAAACACATTTTCAATGTGAAAGGCTGGAGCAAAATTTACCACAAAAATGGCACCCATAAACAGACAGGAGTTGCAATCCTAATATCAGATAAAAATAGAATTCAAATTAAAATTATTGAGAAGAGATAAATAAGGTCACTACATACTAATTAAGTGATCTATCCTTCAGGAGGATATGACAATTCTAAATCTCTATTTGCCAAACAAAGGAGCATCCAAATTTATCCAAGCAACACTACTTTCTCTTAAATCTCACGTAGATACAAAGACATTAATTGTTGGGGATGTTAACACACCACTTTTCCCACTAAATAGATCAAGTCGGCAAAAACTCAACAGAGAAAACTCAGATCTAAACAACTGTATGGATTAACTAGATTTAACAGACATCTACTGATTATTTCACCCAGAAGCATCAGAATACACGATTTTCTCAGCAGCACATGGAACATTTTCCAAAATAGACCACATTTTAGGTAACACAACAAACCTGTCCAAATTAAGAAACACTGAAGTTATACCTTGCATTCTCTCAGACCACAAGAGAATAAAATTAGAACTCAACACCAAAAGTTACCAAAAATTCCTGTAACATATGGAGGCTGCACAACACACTGTTGAACCACCAGTGGGTCATGGAAGAGATTAGAAAGGAAATTCAAATGTTCATGATATTAAACAAAAATGAACACACAAATTATCAACTCTTCTGGGACACAGCAAAGGCAGTACTCAGAGGCAAGTTTATACCTCTGTGTTCCTACATAAACAAATTGGAGAGATCTGAAACCAACAATTTAATGAGATATCTCAGCCTCCTTATAAAAGAGCAGCAAGATAAACCCCAATCTAGTAGACGGAAAGAAATAATTAGAATTAAATCAGAATTTAATGAATTAGAATCAAAAAAAACATAGAAAGTATCAACAAAACAAAGAGTTGATTTATTGAAACAATTAAAAAAAATTGACAGACCCTTACAAATCTTATCAGAAAATGAAGAGAACACACCCAAATAAATAAACTCAGAGATGAGAATGGAAACATCAACACAGAAACAACGAAGATTCAGAACATTATAAGGGACTTTATGCTAATAAGTTTGAGAACTTGGCAGAATGAACCTTTTCCAAGCAAATATTGACATGCCGAAACTAAACCAAGATGAGTTAAACTATCTTAACAGGCTCATATCAAGCATTGAAAGAGAAACAGCAATAAGAGACCTCCCATCTAAGAAAAACCCAGGACCAGCTAGTTTTATAGCAGAATTCTACAAGGGCTTCAAAGCAGAGCTCAGACCAATACTTCAACTCTTCAATGAAGTTGAAAAAGAATGTTCACTACCGAACTCATTCGATGAAGGCATAATAACACTTATCAAAAAACAAGGCAGGGCTTATTAAAGAAAGAGAACTATAGACTCATTTCTTTGATGAACACTGATTCAAAATTTCTCAACAAAACTTTGGCCAATCGACTTAAAAATTCATCCAAAAAATCATACAGCATGATCAAACAGGATTCATTTCAGGGATGTAAAGTTGGTTCAATATTCGCAAATCAATTAAAATAATTCATCAATCAAGAAGAGCAAAGATAAGAACAACATGGTTATCTCAATAGATTCAGAAAAAGTATTTGACAAGATCAAACACCCCTTTATGATGAAGGCTTTGGAAAAATTAGGAATCCATGGAACAATCCCAAATAAAATAAAGGCTGTATATGACAAACCTATAGCCAGCATTATACTCAGTGGTGAAAAACTAAAGTCATTTCCACTAAACTCAGGAATGAGACAAGGATGTGCACTCTCTCAACTGCTTTTTGATCTAGTATTAGAATGTCTAACTACAGCAATAAGACAAGATGCAAACATAATGAGGATCCAAATAAGGAAAGAAGACATAAACTCTCACTCTTTGCAGATGACATGATCTTGTATTTAAAGAATCCCATGAACTCCACTCCCAAATTACTCAAGCTGATTCAAAACTTTGGCAAAGTACAGGGTACAAAATTAAACCTCAAAAATCAATAGATTTTCTGTATGCCAACAATGAGAAAATGCGGCTGAGATTAGGAAAGCAACTCCATTAGTAATAGCCCCACAAAAAATAAAATACCTAGGAATTAACTTAACCAAAGAAGTGAAGGACCTCTATGACAAAAACTTTAAAAACTTGAAAAAGAGAACTTAGAAAGTGGCAAAAACTCCCATACTATTGGATTGAAAAGATCAACATCGGGAAAATGGCAATACTTCCCAACGCTATCTACAAATTCAATGCGATACCTATCAAAATTTCAACCTCATTCTTCAAGGAATAGAAGAGGCAATCCAAAAATTCATATGGAATTTTCTTAATAGAGACCCAGAAACACAACAAATCAACGAAACGTTGGACAAATTGAATTGCAAGAAATTGCAGAGCTTCTGCATGACAAAGGACATAGCTAGCAAGATCAATAGAAAGCAAACAGATTGGGAGAAGATCTTCACTAGCCATACAATGGACAAGGGACTCATATCTTCAAAGAAACAACTGACCAATAAATAAGTGATCTAAAGACTTAAAGAGAAGCTGCTCTGAAGAAGAAAGAAGGATGGCCAATAGACACATGAAGAAATGCTCAACCGCTCTAGCCATAAAATAAATGCAATTCAAAACAACATTGAGATACTACCTCACCCCATTTAGAATGGCCATAACAAAGAACTCTAATAACAACAAATGCTGGAGGGGATGTGGACAGAAGGGAACCTTACTGCATTGTTGGTGGGAGTATAAACTTGTTCAACCACTTTGGAAAGCAATCTGGAGGTTCTTCAAAAGACCCCACATAGAGCTCCCCTATGATCCAACAATCCCACTTTTGGGCATTTACCCAAATGATCACAAGCAAGACCACACTAAAACTACCAGCACAACTATATTTATGGCAGCATTATTTATCACAGCTAAGATTGAACCAATCCAGATCCTCCTCAGTAGGTGAATGGATCAAGAAAATGTGTTTATATACACAATGGAATTCTTTGCCTCCATCAGAAAGAATGACATTGCCCCATTTGTTAGGAAATGGAAAGACTTGGAAAAAATTTTATTAAGTGAAGTAAACCAGGACCCAAGAAACATAGGTCCAATAGTTTGCCTTATTTGCCATAACCAGTGTATGTCTCAGGCAAGCAGAAAATGTCAGATAAGTTGATGTTAGAGAAATGAACCCCAAGATAAGTATTCAAATTTTTTTCTTTCATATATTGTTTCTAACATATTTATAACATGATTTCTTTGTTGCTTTGTATGTCCCTCCCCCACGGTATAACCCCTGCTTTCATTGTATTTGATGTTGGTATAATGTGTGGAGAGGAAGGGAAAAAACAAATTGTTTAAATAGGGATATAGGTGGACCCATTACAACAATGAGATATTCAAGTCGTTATGTCAAAAAACGAACTTTACAAATTTGGTGGTGGGGGGAACGGGTAAGGGGAGGCACGGGGTGTATGAGAATGGATAGAAAGGAGAAACAAAGGAGGAGGCAACAATGCTTGATAAGAAATGTACTCGTTATCTTGCCCATGTAATTGTAACTCTTCTGTACAGTATTTTCACAATAAAAATTATATTTCTAATTACCATTAATTACAATTTGATATCACAAAATTTTATTTATTTGTGAATTCAGTCTCTTTCTCTCATTCTCTTCTAACACCTGAAATGACATGAATTCAGACATTTTTATATCCTTGCACACCTTCTACCCTCACCTGTGGAAATCTGTAGAGTCCCAGCAATGCGCCAATCTGGTCAGATGTTATTCCTGAGGGTCCTGTAAGTACTGCTATAGAACTGCTTCCTCTCATGCAGGAATAGTTTGGAATCTTATATTTCCCAAAAAGACAAATGAAGGGATTCTTAAACATTGTCCAAGCATTGAAGTGAACATCATAGACATCAAATCCCAGAGTCAGGTTATGTAAAAGATCAGGGTTTTTGTTGATCTCCTCAACAGCAAAAGCCAAGGCCAAAACATACTGATAGTTCTTGAAGATAAACCTGCACAGTGATCAAAGAAATTTTGAAGCAGTATTTCATTTCTTAACACTTCAATATATTAAATTCTTGCTTCTTTATCTAGGAATAAGTTAAAATATTACCCAAAATAGAATGAAACATAAATGTAGTCTCTTATGCTTACATATAGAATTTATATCTAATGTATTTATAAGATGAGTCCTTTGTTGCTTTGTATGTCCCTCCCCCACGGCATAAGCCCTCCTTTCACTGTATTTGATGTTGGCATAATTTGTGGAGGGGAAGGAAAAAACAAATTGTTTAAATAGGGATAAAGGTGGACTCAATGCAACAATGAGATGTACAAGCCGTTATGTCAAAAAACGAACTTTACAACTTAGGCGGGGGGGGGGAGGTTATTGGTAGTTGGGGGGGTGGAGATGGGAAGGGATGTGAAGGGGAAAACAAAGAGGAGGCAACAATGCTTGATAAGAAATGTACTCATTATTTTGCCCGTGTAATTGTAAGTCCTCTATATGGTATTTTCACAATTAAGAAAAAAGGAAAGAAGTACTAGAGTAAGTTTTTCGGGCAACAAAAGAGAAACATTAAAAAACAGGAATAATATACGTGAATGTATAAACTCCTTCCTGTCAACACAAAGTTGAGTAGAGCAAAATGAGTCACAGAAAATAAACTTATAGAAGCTAAGCAATTCATTGATGAGACTTCAGCAGTTATTTGAAGAGAGAGATAAGAAAAGAAATTTGATATTTTCTGGGATACATTGTGAAAGAATACCTAAAATATCAACTTCTTTGGCACACAACCAAAGAAGATCTCAGAAGACAGTTCATGTCTGTAAACACATTCATCAACAAATTAGAAAAATCTCAAAGCAATACCTCAATTATGCACCTCAAAGCAGACATGACACTTCCAAGTAGATGGTAGCATAATCACATGTAAACTCCTTATATGTATCTAACAAAACAGCTATTTAGATTCCCTTCATCCACTTTACCTCATGAGAGCCCAAATGATCAAACATTAAAGAGGTAGGCACTCATTCAAGTACATAAGAAATCTCACAACAGAAACACAAGAGCAGAATACAAAAAGACAGCATGCAGACCACTGCTGAGTGGCTGCAAACATTGCTCCTAGCCTGCTCAGGCAGCCCAGGGAGACCCAGAAGGACATGAAGTGCCACCCATCAAACTTAAACAGAGAACCATGTAATACTGACAAAATCACACAGCAAAACAGTAACCCTAGAAACACCAGGATAGAAAGAAGGTCAGACTTACAAATCAGCTTGCAGACTCTCATGGAGTTGCTGCTGCTACTGAGACACAACATAAAGGAAGAGAGAGACAGCACAGAACAAGGGTAGGGGAAAACAGAAAGAGTAGACTGATAATGCCACATCCAGACACAGAGGCCCCTCAATAAGACTCATGCTGCCCAGCTCAAAACTGGCTCCAGAATCTGTTTGTGTCTCCCCAGGGACTGCTTCCTTGGAGGAAGTGTTCTAAGTGGTCACCTAAATTAATCATAAAAATGAATGCAATTGAAATGGCAACAAAGCCTCCAATTCAGGAAAAGCCCAGGACCAGATGGATTCATAGAAGGAGTCTTTAAGTTTTCAAATAGGAACTCAATCCCTTGTTTCTCAAACTCTTCAATGAAACAGAAAGGGAAAGTTCACTACCAATTTTTTTCTATGAAACCAACATAACACTCATTCCCAAACCAGATAGGAACCCATCAATAAAAGTGAACTATAGACCCATTTCTCCGATAGACGTTCATGTAAAACATCTCAACAAAATTCGGGCCAACCAATTTCAATAAGTAATAAAAAAAATCTCATATCTTATGTTCAAACTGATTCATTCCAGGATTGCTAACCTGGTTTCATATACACAAGTCAATTAATGTAATTCAACACAGCAACAGAAGTAAAGATGAGAAGCACATGATATTTTCAATATATTCAGAAAAATGATTTGAGAAGATTCAACACCACTTCATCAAAAAATGTCTAGAGAAGCTAAGAATCCATGGAAATTTCCTCAACATAATAAAGGCTATCTTGGACAAACCACTAGCCAGCATTATACTTCAAAGGAAAATTTAAAGCCATCCCTCTAAATTCAGAACACAAGGATGCCTTCTCTCTCCATTCCTATTGAACATAATGCTGAGATATCTGGGAAGAGAAATAAGGCAAAAGAAACACATAAATGGGGTCCAAATAAGGAAGACGAAGTAAAGGAATCCCTCTTAATGAGCAATAGGATCCTGTACTTAAAGAATGATATAGAATTCCTCACCCCAAGCTACTTGAGTTGATTCAAACTGTGGCAAAGGAACAAGTTATAAAATATAACAACAAAATTCCATAGCATTCATCTGTTCCAAAAATGAAAAGAATAATACTGAAATCAAGAAAGAAACACAATTTGTAATAGCCTCATAAAATACTTAGGAATTAACCAAAGATAGGAAGGATCTATATTGTGAAAAAAATTAAATTCTTATAAAGACATTGATGCTGACTTAAGGAAATGGAAAAACACTCCATGCTCCTGGTTTGGAAAAATTAACATCATAAAAATGGCAATTCTGCCCAGAGCAATATACAAATTCATTGCAATACCAATAAAAATATCTGTAACTTTCTTCTAAGAAATAGAGAAATCAATCAATATATTCATATGGAGTAATAAAGATCATGAAGAGCAAAAAAAAATCCTTAGCAGGAGGAACAGAGCTGGAGGAATATCAATACCAAAGTTGAAGCATTATTACAAAGCCATAGTAATAAAAACATCTTGGTACTGGCAAACAATAGGCCTGAAACCCAATCAAACACAACAGAAGACACAGAAACAATCTCACAAGCATATAGCCACTTAATATTTGATAAGAGACCCAAAAAGACAGCTTTCAAGAAAGATAGCCTTTTACACACACACAGTGCTGGCAAAATTGGCTATCTACATGCAGAAAACAGAGGCTTTATACACATATATCACATTGTACCAGAATCAACTCTAAATGGATCACATAGCTTAATGTAAGGCCAGACACTGTGAAAATATTACTGGAAGTGCTAGGGAAACACCTAAGCCTTCTAGCTACAGAGTAAAACATTCTAAACAAAGATATATAATCACAAAAAAAAATCAAAGAAAAACTGGATAAATAGGACTGTATTGAACTGAATAGATTCTGAGTAGCAAGGGACATCGCTAGGAAGTTATATGAACAGACCACAGAATGGTAGAAAATCTTGACTAGCTATACATCAGATATACAGAAATTTTTTTTTGGTCGGTCGTGGGGCTTGAACTCTGGGCTTGGGCGCTGTTCCTGCGCTCTTCAGCTCAAGGCGAGCACTCTACCACTTGAGCTTCAGCGCCACTGCTATGCAACAGATAAAGAGGTCATATCTAGCATATACCTAGAGGTAAAATTTAGCAAGACAGAAGGAAACTCCCAAACTCAACAACCCAATCAGTAAAAGGACCAAAGGACTTAGAAATACTTTTCAGGAAGAAAATAATGGTCAATAGATACATGAAGCAGTGTGTTCAACACCTCAGGAAACATTACATTTGTCTTTCATTTGTTTCTGCTGTTGTTTATTCCCAATGGTCACAGTTTTTTATTTCTATATCCTTTTTCTTCTATATAAGCTTATCTGATTTGTGAAGGGAAGGGGAATTAGAGAAACAGAGTGAATCATTGCAACAGTGATACTCACTAGACATTATGTTGGAATTAGAACTTTCAACTTGGGGAGGAGGGAAGTTGACGGAGGGAAAGTGTGGAAACCAGGGAGAGGGTATCACTGTTTAAAAAGAAATGTACTCTTTACTTTACATATGTACCTATAACCCATCTTTGCATCATCTTTCCAATAAAATAAAATTTAAAACGAAGAAATGAAATTCACAATAACATTAGGATTCTACCTAGTCTAGTTACAATAGCCATTATCAGGAAAACACACAATAACAAAAGTTGGCTGAGATGTGGACCAAAGGGAACCCAATTACAATTTTTGTGGGAATGTTATTTGTTCAACCACTCTGGAAAGCAAAATGGACATTCCTTAAAAGACTAACTATAGAACTTCCCTATTACCCACCATTTCCACTTGTTGGCATTTATCTGATGGATCACAAACCAGGCCACTCTAAAGCCCCCTCCCCTAAAGAAACATGTTAAGGCAACATTGTTTACCAAAGCCATGATATGGAATCATCCCTGATATCTCTCAGTGGATGAATAAACAAGAAAACATGGTATTTTTGTGTACACACACACACACATACACAATGGTAATATGCTTATCTGTCAGAACGATACCTTAACTTGCTTAAGTAAATGAAAACATTGGAAAAATTATATTAAGCAAAGTAAAAAATATAGCTTGCATTGTTTCCCTAATTCATGGTAACTAGAATGTCCCTATAAATCTATAAGTAAACAAACTAAAATCAATAAACATTATTATACATATTTATGCCAGGACATGATAATTTATATAGGGCCCAAGACATTAATATATGGAGGCAAGGGAGACTATGCATAAGAGTGGTGGAAAAAGGCTAAATGGGTATTTAAACATGACTATATAAAATAATATTCTATGAAATGAACTCCAAACAAAGGAAACAGAAGCTATTTTTTATTTTCAATTGTTGCTGTTTCGTTCTCTTTACCTTTTGTTTGATAGTTTGTATTTTAGAGAATAAGGGAGAATACATAAAATATTGCACAAATATGAACTAAAACAACAGTAATTTTCACTAGACACTGTAGAAAATGAACTGGATATGTGATGGATGGGAATGGTAGGGAAAGACAGGGAGAAACTGATGAAAGAACAGATATGATTCAAAAGGAATTGTACTCATTACTCATGTACCTGTAGCCCCTCTGCATATCAACTCTACAATAAAAATAATATATGACAAATACATTATGAAACCAATAAATAAAATAAACAGGCCCTTCACAAGCAATTAAAAGTGTGGGATGAGGTTAAGTTGGAAGTGCTGGGTGATAATATTAAAAGGAGGGATATTGATCAAGAAGCACTATATAGGTCAATGGTTTTGTAGAATTGCAACAACGTTGTACAACTACATGAAGAAAATCATAGTTAAAAATGCATTAAGTTTTCTGGTAAGTGTGACTATACCCGTGAGATAAGTATGTCCTAACATTGGGATTATACAATGAAGATACACTAATATTACCACCACAATTACGTGTATTGCAGCCTTATTTACTATAGCCAAGATATGGAAGCAGCCCAGATGTTCCCTCAATGCACAAGTGGAACAGGAAAATGTAGTCTATATATAAAATGTAATTCTTCTCAACCAATATAACGAATGGCATTAAAGCATTCAGAAAGAAATGGAAAGACTTAGAGAGGACTACAATAAGTCAAGTAAAGCAGACACAGAGAACCATAAATTGTATGATGTCATATATTAGTAGGAACTGGAACATGTCTGGGTGGCACCCAACCATTTATAATTGAATTAACTGAGCTATAATTGAATCTATAGAAAACACAAATAGTAAAATTTTTAGAAAGATAGAGACAGTCCAAGACATGAATACTTGGAATAACTGTTCAAGGTATATGTATATATAAAGTGTACATTCATTATTAATGTCAAAAAGTTAATATATAATCCAAAATTATTCAAGCACCATGACCAATAAAAAATAAAGGGAAAGGAGGGAGTGGGATTGGAGGTAAAGGTGCAAATTTTAAAGAGGGTTACATGGTTCAAGGAACACTATACTCATAAACTGATTTGTTGAATGGCAACACTTTGTACTACTACCAAAAGAAAATAAAATTTTAGAAATATGTAAAACTTACTGCTGAGAGTGATTATACAAGTGAGTGGAGAAGGTTCTAACAAGGTAAATGTGGTAAACAAATATTACACATAATTTTTAGGAAGTGAAAAAATTAATAACATATCCAATAATTTCCATAGAACAATGTAAATTTAAATATTCAAGATACAAATTATGAGAGGAATTCAATATAGTTGCCATTTCATTTCTTTGACTTTAATATATTATCTTAAAATATGTTTTATATTTTTATTGTTAAGATACTGATAGAGGTGTTAAAGTTACATGAGTAAGGTAAAGATTACATTTTCTACTGAGCATTAAAATAATTTTTATTTTAATTTTATTGCAAGGTAATGTACAGAGGAGGTACAGTTTCATAAGTAAGGTAGTGAGTATATTTGTTGTCTAATTTGTTACCCCTTCTCATGTTAAAATATTAAATGAAAAAGTTTCATTAAATTTAAATGAAAAGGTTTCATTTCAACATGTCTCTACATTCACTTATGAATTTGATCATAGCCCTCTACTACTTGTGTGTGTGTTTTCTTTTTTTCTCCTTATCATTACAGGTAGTTATCATTCCAAAACAGATTGTTTTCATCTATTTTAAGTTCCACAAGTACCACAAAATCTGTAGCAGACAAATAAATCAAATAATCCAAAAGTCCAAAAGTTACTGCTATTGAACTCAAGAAACAATGAAGTCTCTAAAAACGAGGAAGCATAGAAGAAGATTCAGTAAACCTGGAGTAGAAGTTACATAATGGAAACAGTGGGACATGATCTGTCAATGACTGGGAATGGAAATGCAGTACATTCTACCAGTAAGAGTTAGAATGGCTGAATGAATAAAACCTCCAGTCCAAAGGAAATGTGGATTCCAAGAAATTCAATTCCCTTTCAATGAATGGCCTTCAGTAAGAGTAAGTAAATAATGTAAGCCAGACCCAGAAAAACAGAAGTTTCATGGTTTCTCTGAGCGAATAGCTAGAATGTCCTATAAATCTACAGGTAAATGAAAAAGGGTAAAAAAGAAAAAGAAAACAACAACAAAAACCTTTCACGTCATAAATTATACAGGTCGCTTGGCATTCCTCACAGTGAGAACAAGGGGAATGTACTCTGGAGAGAAACACACAGATGTAATACCTATGTGCATCTGATCATAAAAAATAATGTTTGTCAAAAAAAGAACTCCAGGAAATGGGAACAAGAGAGATCTTTATTATGGTTTTTGTGGGCATGGAGTCACAGAAATGGTAGAACAAATGGTGAACAAATACAGCAGTGGTACTCATTAGACACTATGTTGAAAATAAGCCATAGAGCTGGAGTGTGAGGAGGGGAGAGAAAAATAGGGACAGAGAGGCTGATACTGTTTGAAAAGAAATGTTCTCTTCATCTTACTTATGTAACTGTAACCTCTCTGTACATCATCTTTATAATAACAATAAACAATACATCAAACAGAAAAAGGAGTGGAAGAAGGTAGTCCATGCAAATGAAAAGGAAAAGAATGCAGAAGTATCCTTATCATATCACATCAAACAGATTTTAATCAAAACAACCAAATGTACAAAGTTTGTAATGCAATGATGAAACAATCAGATCTACCAGATAACAGAACAATTGTAAAATTATACTAACTCATGATCAAAGCAGTTAATTCTATATAAGCAGACTTTGAGCTAATCCTCCATACAATAATAGCTGAAGATTTCCTAGAGAGACATTTAGACCAAGTAAACAGGTAGGTATCAAAATTAAATTTCAACCTTGGTTAGATGAGCCATATATCCACCTACAAAATGTTTCACCCAATGTCTGAATAATCCATCTCTCATCAACATATTGACCATTCTCCAGGAGAGATGGGATACAATACAAAACAGCCAGATTTTAAAAGTATGAAAAGCAAATTGAACACACCTACAAACCACACTGTGGTAAGGCTAGAAATTAACAAGGAAAACACAGTAAGAAAATATGCCCATAACATAGAAATGAAATGACTTGTTTCTCGCATTTAATTTAATAAAAAGCATTCAATATAATTAAATGATTAATACATATTAAATGATGAGTTTTTCAAAGCATCTGTCAAGAAGTTTACTGAACTTGAAAGAATATCAGAATCTATACATATAAAAAGAGCAATGAAATGAAATTGTAAAAACCTTCATTGAAATCAGGAATAGAGATGCTACCCTAGAGAACATATGTGACATCTCAAGGAGCTAGAAAAATAAAACCAAAATTAGTAGAAGGAATGAAATAATGAAAATGAAAAAGAACTAGAGACTAAAAGCCATATACAGGAGACTAGAAACAATCAATATAGCCAAAAAGAGGTACTACAAAAACAACAGGGTGATAAAATTGAAGTAAAGCAACAAAAAATTCCACATATTGAAATACACTTCCAATTGTTCTGGATGCCAGAATCACTATAGTGAAAGTACCTATACTAGTGCAAAACCATGTACAGAAGATTCAATACAATTGATTCAATTCAAAATTGCTGAGGAAGATTCAATTCAAAATTGCTGAGGAAGAACAAATGCAATAGTGATGTACACAAGATAATATTGGAACTGATCTATATAGCTTGGTGGGGGGTTTCGGGAAAGGTGAAAATGGGAAAAATTTGACGAAAGGGGTAACAAAGATGGCAATAAATGTACTCATTGCATTACTGATGTAAGTAAAACCTCCATGTACATCACCTTGAGAATAATATATAAATGAAAAAATAAAAATATTCTGAGACTAGTCATATTAAATGAGAATTTCTTTATTTCCTTCACAGAAATAAAAAGGGCAAAACAAACTATTATGAAAAGGAACCTGCAATTAGCCGGTGCTATCTTAATACAAAAAAAACCTGAAAAAATCCAACCAAGGAACAGAAACTTGTGATGAAATGTACTCATTACCTTTCTAAAATAACTGTAACCCCTCTGTACAATATCTTTAAAAAAATCTATTAAAAATCTAAAGAAATTAGAAATAGAAATCACGACAGAAATAGCATATTCAATTAATTGGGCAATCAGGACACCCATTAAATATTCATTAAACCACAGAAAACTTGCACTTTTGGTAATGGCATATAAAAATTACAGTTTGCAGATCTTTAAGAAATTAAAACTATTTCTACTGGTGGCTTATACCTGAAATCTTAACTGAAGAAGAAGATGACAGCTAAAGATCCTGAGTAAAAGCAAACTGTCAGAGAAAAGTCCATGCCATATTTTAGCTCCAGTCAAGCAACAAAAAGCTGCAAGTGGAGGTGTAGCTCAAGTGGTATACTGTCAGTTTTGAGATAAAAATTCATGCAAGAGTCAAAATAAGTCAATCACTAGTGGCTTATTCCTAGCTACCTCAGAAAAGTGAAACTGAGTAGAAGAAATTAGGTATATGGGAAGGAAAAATGATGTGTGACATATACGGAAATGTTCATAAACATGAGACTGAATATTATCAAAATATGTGATATGAAGTGTGGAACTACAACATGGACCAAATACTTGGCACAAGCACCCTATTTTTATCAAAATTGGCAAGCATCAGCTAACCTCAATGGGCATAGACATGAGTCAAATCTCTCACCTACTGATGTCTAACTGCAGTGCACTATTTGTCTACAAGAAAACCTTAGTCAATAAATTCTATGTGGAGTCAATAGCATACAAAAAATGCTACTAAGCTAGACCAGACTTTCCTTGTATCTAGGCTTAGCAGAGAAACATCCATGGGCTAAAACCATATTTCTCTACTTCTCTATATTAGCACCTTAACAGAAGTGCTTAAATATATTGTGGAAAATTAAAAAAATGTAACTCAGCAAAACATGGTTAAATAGTGTGGAATATAAAGAATAAGGGAAGCCAGACACTAGTGCTTCACACCTTTATTCTCAACTACTAATAAGGCTGAGGATCATGTTTTCAAGGCAGCCTGGGCATGGATATCTGTGAGTCTCTTATCTCCATTTAACTACGAAAAGATGCCAGAAGTGGAGCTGTGCCTCAAACGTTAGAGGACTAGCCTTCAACAAAATTGTTCAGGAACAGCCCACAGGCCCTGAGTTCCCAGTACCAGCATGAAAGTAAGAAAGATAAACATATCAGTGACATATAAAATGAATCCATGTATCTTCTATAGCACAGAAGAGAGTAATTCCTATCCTGAGATCTGTGCTCTCAATTTTGGACAGCTGCCTCTGGATATAGTTTTCATACCAGCACTTAGAAACCAATGCCAATGATAAAGACAATAATATATATTTTGCAATAAAAATCAGATAGTTTGAGAGAATTCCTTGAAGTTCTGTGCAATCATTTTTCTTTTCTTTTCTGTTTCTTTTAGTATACCATTTATTAGTGAGATTCTGAGTTACAGATCAAAAACTTTAAGAATATGCATGTGCACAAGTGGAAAGAACCAATCTTGGGAACATAAAATTCTCCCACAAAGAAACTTTCATAACGCTGAGATGTCTGGTAACCCTGGGTTTTGGAGCATAACTGACATGAAACAATACCAAAAAACATAGTTTGGAACAATAACTGCTTGTATAGATTAAGAATGTGTGACTGTATAAGTGTGTGTGTACAGAAGTATGTGTGTTTGTGCTTGTACTAGGGCATGAAATCAGTGCCTGGCCACTGTTGTGCTTTTGGCACAGCTAGAACACTGTTACATGAGCCACAACTTAATTTCCAGCTTCTGGCTAGTTAATTGGAGATAAAGATCATAAGATTTTCTTGCGTAGCTGGCTTCAAACCTCCATCCTCAGATATCTGCCCTATGAGTGTTTGGAATTATAGGAATGAACTGCCATAAGAAATTTTATCAACATTCTCAAAATATGTATGTATTACTGGCCTAGCAGTAAGCAAATGGAGTGGCAGCCTTTGAATACAGAACAATGCCAGTGACTCAGGTTGATAATAATAACATTACTTCATTTTCCACAGTGACAGCTGAAATGGAGGAGATACAGGTATGCTGGAGAAAAGTAAAGAGCTTACAGATATGAAAATGAGAAACTACTTGGAAGGAAATGGAGCCCTCTCCTGCCAGCAGGCAGAAAATCAGTCAATAAGAGATGCAAGGCAAAATAATGAAACTAACCTGGAGCAATAAGGATGGAGGGCAGTATAGGGGAGGCAGAGATGATTGATGTGCACACCCGGAGTTCGCTCATCCATGGAATGTGCTCAGAATAAAATAGTAATAGAGATAAAATCTGAAATTACTTACAACTTGTTGTCTTCTTGCCTGACAGCATGGCTGTTACTGTGATCTATTCCCAAAGTGTACATGGGGAAAATCCCAGTTATCATCACATCTCCATCCATGTGTGCTCGCTGCTTCATTGTAGAAAAGCAGGTAGTGTCAGCCAAGGACCTGACAGGGAGGGGAAGATGGAGAAAGAGAATTATTAAAGTGAAAATATACATCCCTGAAGCATCTGCCAAGCAGAAATTCTAGCTGGAAGTGATGATCACAATTTCACAGATATTCTTATATCTTTGTATATGTGAATATTTGTCTTTATTGACAGAGATCTACATTATAGCTTACCTCTAATTAAAGTCTCTCTGAGTCTTCAGAAGTAATGTGTAAGACTATTCCCAGGGGCTATGCATTAGTAGCCCTGCATCAAGGAGAAAAACACAAGTTAGAAACATGTTTTCATGCAGGTGCTGTGATTCACCCAAAGACAGATAGTGAGACCCCAGAGATGGAGTTATCTTAGTTGTAATTTCTCTAAAGTCTGTGTCAAGAAAGTATTTGCATGAAAGTCATTTAGGATGATGCAACTGGATTGTATGAGATGATGCCATATCATGTGAATGGTGAAATGGCCAGAAAAGTGTATGTCTCTGAGTTGTCAACTGAATAGTGAGGGTATTATAGTTTAGAGTGTCAATTTACATGTACCATATCCAGGCAAATATCCTCTCTTTTGATATCTCACAGTTTCTACACCATAAAGATGCCAGCAGTATCCAGAGGAAGATGACAGAGGAGAAGCTGGGGGCTAATCAAGATCTCGCATAGAAAGCAGTTTTAATTAATATAATTCATCACATCAACACGAGCAAGGATTAGACCACATGATTATCTCAGTAGATGCAGAAAAAGCATCTGACAAAATCCAACACCCTTTTATGATGAACGTTCTGGGAAAACTAGGAATCCATGGAACATTCCTCCATATAAAATTGCTGTATATTACAAATCTATAGCCAACATTATACTTTATGGTGAAAAAATAAGTCATTTCCTCTAAACTCAGGAACAAGATAATGATGTCCACACTCTCTACTTCTCTTCAATTTAGTACTAGAATGCCCAGCTACAGCAATAAGACAAGATGTAAAAATAAAGATGATTGAAATAGGGAAAGATGAAGTAAAACTCTCCCTCCTCACAGACAACATGATCTTGTATTTAAAGAATCCCACAGACTGCAGTCCCAAATTATTTGAGCTGATTTGAAACTTTGGCAAAGAAGCAGGGTATAAAATTAACCCTCAAAAATCAATGGCTTTTTTGTATGACAACAATTAGAAGATCTCAGCTGAAATCAGGAAAGAAATTCTTCTTTTGTAACTAAAGAAATTATCATCTACGATGATAACTTTAAAAACCTGAAAAAAGAAATCAAAGCAGAACTTAGGAAGTGGAAAATCCTCTCATGCTCTTAGATTGGAAAGACCAATATCATGAAAATGGCAATACTTCATGTGACACTTATCAATATCCCAGCCTCATTCTTTAAGGGCCTAGCAAGAAGCAATCCAAAAATTCATATGGAACAATAAAAGACCTCGGAGGGGTTCCGGGAAGATGGCGGAGGAGAAGCTGGAATCTGAACAAGCTCTCGCATAGAAAGGAGTTTTAGAGTTCCAGTGAACAGTCCTAAGCCAGAGAATCACACCAAGTGTGTCATCACAGGACAGAGAGTTAGACAAGAGAGGGGAAGCCAAGGAAACGCATCAGCTGCCGCTCTGGCGGCGGGGCCGCGGCGGCGCCGCTGCGGAGTCATACCTGAGACACAGAGAGTCGGGGAGGAAGGAGCCAGACGCAGCGGACGAGCGGATTCTACTCAACACCAACAAGAACCAACAAGGAGCGAACATCTTCATCCTGCTGTTTGCAGACCAGAGACGACCCAGGATCCAAGACTCGGCGTGAGTACAAGACCGACATCCTCACTCCTCAGGGAGCAGAGGAGGGAAGGCCACCCCTCCCCCCCCAGCACCGGTGATCTCCATCTTGGATACCAACAAAGCTCGGAGGAGCTGCTAGCTCCAGCTCAGGCCTTGGAATAAAATGAGTCATTTAGCAGGTCACAAGAACTTAACGGCGAAGTGACCTGCCAGACTCAGCTCCATCCAGGGAAAAGTCACCCAGCTCAGGCGCCAGCTTGCCTCACTGAGTAACCAGAGCCAGAGGCTGCCCCTCCCTCTAGCAGCCACCACAATCAATTGAAAAACAGAAACCCGGAGAATGGCTCCAGGCTGGACGCTGTGAGCTTTATCACAAAATAGCCCCAGGGAAAAGCTACTGTTTGTTGAAAGGCCTCAACTCTACCCAGAACCTAGCCTCATCACCACATCTCCCTCTTTTGTGACTCTCAAAGCAGACCACCCTCCCAGAAAACTAACCTGGGAGGGGGATCTCAAAATCTTGGGTAAAGCAGAGAATTTTTCTGCCTCTTCCAACCAACCGACTTAAGAAACCAATCAACCCACAGGACCTCAAGCTGACCAGAGACTCCAACAAGAGACTGGTTGCAGACAAAAGGGAGATACAGGATTCTTCCCACTCCTCCCCCCCCCAAAAAAAATCAAAAGACTTTTTTTTCTTTTTTCTTTTTTTTTTCTTTTTTTCTTCTTCTTCTTTTCTTTTTTTTTTGCTTGTTTTTTGTTTTTTGTTACCTTATATATATATATTTTTTTCCCTTCTAAAACTTTTATTAATCTTTAATTTTTGCCTCTTCTGAAAAAATAATTGTTTTCCAGTAACTTTTTTTTTTTCTCATCTTATAATTTTTATTTTAGGAATACGTGAATGAGAGTTTTCCTTTCTTTTCTAGTCTTCTTTCTCTTTTTCTTTCTTTCTTAATTATCTTTTTGTTTTTTATCTAGCTCTACTGAACTTCTGATCTTTTCTTCTCCCGTTCCCATCCTTAAAGCTTTTCACATCTCCTCTATGTCCCTCCCCTTCTCTGAACATATTCACATTCCTCTCTAAATAGACGGTCTTTTAACCTCTATAATAACATTAATTTTTATGTTTCCATTTTTTTCTGGTCTCTCTTCATTCCCCTTTCCGTCTCTTCTTATTCTCTCTCTCTCTACTTGCATCCTACCCAACCCATTTCCTGCATTGTGATTAGGACATAGTTAACTCTCCCTGTGCCTCCCCACACCAATCTATTCCTATTTTTTACCCACATCTCTCCCTAATCCTAATAATTTCTGGTTTTCCAAATTCTTTTCTGTGGTTCTAAGTCCTTTAACATATAGTCATTTGATGTTGAATAGATGTATCTGTTGAACTAGATTGTATCTGTAGACTATTGACTGTACAAATGCAAACTTTGGTTGATGGTTGCCTTAAGATAGTGTTCTAGCACAAAACTGGTGCAATCTTTATCTCAAATGGGCCGAGTAAGCCGGAAAAACACAAGAAAAATGGCAAATTCGGGTATCTCAATTCCCAACCTTGATAATCAGGGATTAGAACAGATAAAGAATAATCCAGAGGAGAGTTCCCAAATAGCTCTACAAACACTAATAGCAAACATGATAAATGAGAAGTTTGACAATGTACAAAGGACTCTATATGAGCATGATAGGGAGAGAGTGGAGGCATCCCAGAAGTTTATACAGGAATATCATAAGCGTGAGGAAGCTTCTCAAAAACTGATACAGGATTTGCGTGAACAACTTGAGAATACTCAAAGAGAAAGGGAGGAATGGCATGAGCAGGCAGAGAATATTCAAAGAGAACTGCAGGAATCCCACAGAAGGGAGGAAACTAATCAAAGAGTAATTCACGAATTAAGAGACCAGGTAGAGAATACACAAAGATCACTAAAGGCATTCATGGAATCCATTAACAAAGAGCTGAAGGAAGTCAGGGAGACCACAAAGGGAATGTTGAATGGAACTCAACAGAAGGAATGGGAGTCCAAAGAAACCATAACCAATCAACTAAGTGATTTGAGAACAAACACTGAACACCAAACTAAGGAAGTAAAGAAATTCATACAAGACCTAAAACAGAGCTTCAACAAAGAACTTGAAGCCATCAAAGCTGACCAATTAGAAGGAAAAGAGATAAAAAACAAAGTAGAGAGTCTTGACAGCAGGTTAGACCATGCAGAAGATCGAATCTCAGGGATTGAAGACAGCCTAGATATTATAGAGAAAGAACATACAACCATCCAAGACAAGTCCAAGAAATATGATAGGTCTATCCAACACCTGGAAGACACCATCAGAAGGCCCAATCTAAGGATAATGGGTGTAGAGGAGCACCTAGAAACAGAAGTTAATGGTCTAGGAAATTTGTTTAACAGGATCCTAGCAGAGAACTTCCCAAACATACAAAAAGATAGGCCTATTCAGATAAAAGAAGCTTTTAGAACCCCAAATAGACCAGACCAGAATAGGACATCCCACCGTCACATTATAATCCACACAGGAACAACCCAGACCAAGGAAAAGATCCTTAAAGCTGTCAAGGAGAAAAGGTTAATCACCTATAAAGGGAAACCAATTAGAATCACCTCAGATTTCTCAGCAGAGACAATGAAAGCAAGAAGAGCCTGGAATGATGTATGCCATGCCCTAAAAACAAACAACTATCAACCAAGAATACTGTACCCAGCTAAATTCTCCTTCATAACTGAAGGCCAAATAAAAACCTTCCATAGCAAAGAAAAATTGAAGCAATACATCTCCACCAAACCAGCCCTGCAAAAGATTCTTAAAGATGTCCTACACATAGAAAACCAACAAGAACGCAACAAAGGCCAAGAAACTGCACCCAAACTGAGAATCCAAGAACCTTAGGAAGAACCCAGATTTCACAGCCCCCAAGAAGGTGGATAACATGGCAGGAACTCCCAAATACCTCTCAGTCCTATCTCTTAACGTTAACGGACTGAACTCTCCAATTAAGCGACATAGACTGTCTAGTTGGATTAAAAAACAAGACCCTTCTATCTGCTGCCTGCAGGAGTCACATCTTGCCCGTAAAAACAAACATATTTTCAAGGTTAAAGGTTGGAACAAAATCTACCAAGCAACCGGCCCTCATAAACAGGCGGGAGTTGCAATCCTAATATCAGATAAAATAGACTTCAAACTAAAATTCGTGAGAAGAGATAAAGAAGGTCGCTACATACTAATTAAAGGATCTCTCCTTCAGGAGGATATTACAATTCTAAATATCTATTCTCCAAACAATGGAGCACCCAAATTTATCAAAGAAACACTACTTTCCCTCAAATCCCATATAGATCCAAAGACATTAATTGTTGGGGATTTTAACACACCACTCTCCCCACTAGATAGATCAACTCGGCAAAAACTCAACAGAGAAACCGCAGATCTAAACAGCTGCATAGATCAACTAGACTTAACAGACATTTACCGAACATTTCACCCAGCAGCAACAGAATACACGTTCTTCTCAGCAGCACATGGAACGTTTTCTAAAATAGACCACATTTTAGGCCACAAAGCAAACTTGTCTAAATTCAGAAACATTGAAGTTATACCTTGCATTCTCTCTGACCACAAGGGAATAAAATTAGATCTCAACACCAAAAGCCACCAAAGAAAGTCCGGTATCACATGGAGGCTGAACATCACACTGCTGAATCATGAGTGGGTCATAGAAGAGATTAGAAAGGAAATTCAAATGTTCATGCTATTCAACAAAAATGAACACACAAATTACCAGCTCCTCTGGGACACAGCAAAGGCAGTACTCAGAGGCAAGTTTATAGCTCTGAGCTCCTACATCAACAAATTGGAGAGATCAGAAACTAACAATTTAATGACACATCTAAACTTCCTTGAAAAAGAGCAGCAAGATAAACCCCAATCCAGTAGAGGGAAAGAAATAATCAAAATTAAATCAGAATTAAATGAATTAGAATCCAAAAAAACTATAGAAAGAATCAACAAAACAAAAGTTGGTTCTTCGAAAAACTTAACAAAATTGACAGACCCTTAGCAAACCTTATCAGAAAAAGGAGAGAACACACCCAAATTAATAAACTCAGAGATGAGAATGGAAACATCACCACGGAAACAACCAAGATTCAGAACATTATAAGGGGATACTTCTCAAAACTTTATGCTAATAAGTTTGAGAACTTGACAGAAATGGACCTTTTCCTAGCAAATATTGACATGCCAAAACTAAACCAAGATGAGTTAAACCAGCTAAACAGGCCCATATCAAGCATTGAAATAGAAACAGCAATAAGAGACCTCCCAGCTAAGAAAAGTCCAGGACCAGATGGTTTTACAGCGGAATTTTACAAGGCCTTCAAAGCAGAGCTCACACCAATACTCCTCCAACTCTTCAATGAAATTGAAAGAGAAAGCTCACTACCGAACACATTCTATGAAGCCATCATAACCCTCATCCCAAAACCAGGCAGGGACTCATCAAAGAAAGAGTACTATAGACCCATTTCTTTGATGAACATCGATGCAAAACTTCTCAACAAAATTTTGGCCAATCGACTTCAACAATTCATCCAAAAAATCATACACCACGATCAAACAGGATTCATTTCAGGGATGCAAAGCTGGTTCAATATACGCAAATCAATTAATATTATTCATCACATCAACAGGAGCAAGAATAAGAACCACATGGTTATCTCAATAGATGCAGAAAAAGCATTTGACAAGATCTAACACCCCTTTATGATGAAAGTTCTGGAAAAATTAGGAATCTATGGAACATTCCTCAATACAATAAAGGCTGTATATGACAAACCTACAGCCAGCATTATACTCAATGGTGAAAAACTAAAGCCATTTCCTCTTAACTCAGGAACAAGACAAGGATGCCCACTCTCTCCACTTCTCTTCAATCTAGTATTAGAATGCCTAGCGACAGCAATAAGACAAGATGCAGACATAAAGGGGATCCAAATAGGGAAAGAAGAAATAAAACTCTCCCTCTTTGCAGATGACATGATCTTGTATTTAAAGAATCCCATGGACTCCACTCCCAAATTACTCAAGCTGATTCAAAACTTTGGCAAAGTAGCAGGTTATAAAATTAACCCCCCAAAATCAATGGCGTTTCTATATGCCAACAATGAGAAAAGTGTGGCTGAAATTAGGAAAGCAACTCCATTTGTAATAGCCCCACAAAAAATAAAATCCCTAGGAATTAACTTAACCAAAGAAGTGAAGGACCTCTATGATGAAAACTTTAAAATCTTGAAAAAGGAAATCAACACAGAACTTAAAAAATGGCAAAACCTCCCATGCTCCTGGATTGGCAAGATTAACATCGTGAAAATGGCAATACTTCCCAAGGCTATCTACAAATTCAACGCGATACCTATCAAAATTCCACCCTCATTCTTCAAGGAAATAGAGGAGGCAATCCAAAAATTCATATGGAACAATAAAAGACCCCGAATAGCAAAAACGCTCCTCAACGAAAAGAACACTGCTGGAGGAATATCAATACCAAATTTCAAACTCTACTATAAAGCCATACTAAGCAAAACAGCTTGGTATTGGCATAAGAACAGACCTCAGGACCAATGGAATAGAATTGAAAACCCAGAAATGAACCTACAGACCTATAGCCATCTAATATTCGATAAGGAAGCTAAAACAATAGAATGGAAGAAAGACAGCCTCTTCAGTAAATGGTGCTGGCAAAATTGGTTAACTACATGTAGAAAACTAAAGCTAGATCCTTATATATCACCCTGCACCAGAATCAACTCCAAATGGATCAAAGACCTTGAACTCAAAGCAGACACTCTGAAAACATTACAGGATGGAATAGGAGAAACCCTAGGTCTCCTTGGCTCAGGTCGAAATTTTCTGAATAGAGACCCGGAAGCACAACAAATCAAAGAAAGGTTGGACAAATGGGATTGCATAAGATTGCAGAGCTTCTGCAGGGCAAATGACATAGCTGGCAAGATCAATAGAAAGCCCACCGATTGGGAGAAGATCTTTACTAGCCATACAACGGACAAGGGTCTCATATCTAAAATATACTTGGAACTCAAAAAATTAAACCACCCAACAACAAATCCTCAAAGAAACCACTGCACAGTAAATAAATGGGCGAAAGACTTAAAGAGAAGCTTCTCTGAAGAAGAAAGAAGGATTGCCAATAGACACATGAAGAAATGTTCAACATCCCTAGCCATAAAAGAAATGCAAATCAAAACAACACTGAGATATCACCTCACTCCAGTTAGAACAGCAAAAATCAAGAACTCTAACAACAACAGATGCTGGAGGGGATGTGGACAGAAAGGAACCTTACTTCATTGTTGGTGGGAATGTAAACTTGTTCAACCACTTTGGAAAGCAGTATGGAGGTTCCTCAAAAGACTTCACATAGATCTCCCCTATGATCCAGCAATCCCACTTTTGGACATTCACCCAAATGTTTACAAACAAGACCACACTAAAGCTACCAGCACAACTATGTTTATTGCAGCATTATTTACCATAGCTAAGATATGGAACCAACCCAGATGCCCCTCAGTAGATGAATGGATCAAGAAAATGTGGTATATATACACAATGGAATTCTATGCCTCCATCAGAAAGAATGACATTTCCCCATTTGTTAGGAAATGGAAAGGTTTGGAAAAAATTATATTAAGTGAAGTAAGCGAGGCCCAAAGAAGCATAGGTCCCATGGTTTCCCTTATTTGCAATATCTAGTATAGGTATGAGTCAAGCGGAAAAGGTCAGATAATGTGATGTTAGGAAAATGAACCCTTAAATATGTATTTTAATGTTTTCGTTTCTTTCATGCATGTGTTTCTAACGCATTTATAAGATTATTTCTTTGTTGCTTTGTATGTCCCTCCCCCACAGTGTAACCCCCGCTTTCACTATATTTGATGTCAGTATAACATGTGGAGGAGATGGGGATAAACAAGTCGTTTACGGATTCAGGTGGACCTGTTGCAACAATGAGAAGTACAAAATGTCATGTCAAAACCAGCTTTACAATGTCGGTGGTGGGGGGAAGGGGGGTGTAATTGGGTGGGGGAGGGGGGTAAAATTGGGTGGGGGGAGGGGGGAGGGGGGGAAGGGAAGTGAAGCGTAAACCAAGGAGGAGGCTGCAATGCTTGGTAAGAAATGTATGCATTATCCTGCCCATGTAATTGTAGCCCCTCTGTACAGTATGTTCTCAAATAAAATAAAATACAATTAAAAAAAAATAAAAGACCTCGGATAGCAAAAACAATCCTTAACAGAAAGAATAATGCTGGAATAAGATCTATACCAAATTTGACACTCTACCACAAAGTTATAATAATGAAAACTTCTTCGTACTGGCACAAGATCAGAACTTGGGACCAATAGAATAGAACTGAAGACCCAGAAATGAACCCACAGACCTATAGTCAACTAATATTCAACAAAGTAGCCATAAAAATTAGAATAGAAGGAAGACAGCCACTTCAGTAAATGGTGCTAACAAAGTTGGGTAGAAAACTAAATCTAGATCCTTAAATATCACCCTACACCAGAGTCAACTCCAAATGGATCAGACACTGAAAACATTACAGGAAGGAATAAGAGAAACCTTGGCACAGGCCGAAATTTTCTTAATAGAAGCACAGAAACACAACAAATCAAAGAAATTTTGGACAAATGAGATTGAATGAAGCTACAGAGCATCTGCAGGGCAAAGGACATAGCTAGAAAGATGAGTAGAAAGCCCACAGATTGGGATATCTTCATTAGCTAAACAAGGGACAAGGATCCCATATCTAAAATATGGCCCATTGTACCAATGCGATGTAGAAGATGCTGTGTCGAAAAGTAAACTTTATAGTTTAGGCTGGGGGAGGGGAAGGAATGTAGTCATAGAGATGGGAGTAAAGGAAGAGTAGGGGGAAAACTAACGAAGAGGCAAAATGCTTGATAAGAAATGTACTCATTACCTTGCTCATGTGATCTTAACCCTTCTATCCAGTATTTTCACAATAAAAACTTCTTTAATAAATAAAAAATTAAAAATTAAATATACTTAGAACTAAAGTAATTAAATCCCAAATAACAAATACTCAAAGGAACAACTGCCCGATAAATAAGTGGGATAAAGGCTTAAAGAGAAACTTCTCTGAAGAGGAAATAAAAATGGCCAATAGATTCACGAAGAAATGTTCAACTTCTCTAGCCATAAAAGAAATACTAATCAAAACAATATTGAGATTCCACCTCACCCCAGTTAGAATGGCTATAATCAAGCAATCTAATAAAAACAGATGCTGGATAGGATGTGGCCAAAAGGGAAACCTGCTTTGGGTGGTAGTTGTTGGTTGTAGTGTAAACTTTTTCGAACACTTTGGAAAGCAATATGGAGGTTCCTCAAATGACTCCCATAAAGCTCCCCTATGATGCTGCAATCCCACATTTGGGCATTTACCCAAATGATCACAAACAAGGCCATACCAAGGCTCCCAGCACAACTATGTTTATCACAGCATTATTTACTAAGATATGAAACCAATGCAAATGCCCCTCAGTAGATTAATGGATCAAGGAAATGTGATATATATATACATATATATATATGTATGTATATACATATATATATATATATATATATATATATACATGTATATGTACATGGGGTTGGGAAGGTGGCTCAGTGGTAGAGCGTTTGCCTTTCATGCATG
Organism: Dipodomys merriami; assembly: GCF_024711535.1. Lineage (NCBI taxonomy): Eukaryota > Metazoa > Chordata > Mammalia > Rodentia > Heteromyidae > Dipodomys > Dipodomys merriami. Next base: position 4,879,347 of record NW_027206179.1, on the reverse strand, counting down.
AGGCCCTGGGTTCGATTTCACAGCACCACATAAGGAGAAAAAGCCTGAAGTGATGCCGTGGCTCAAGTGGTAGAGCACTAGCCTTGAGTTGAAGAGCTGAGGGACAGTGCCCAAGTCCAGAGTTCAGGCCCATGACCGGACCCCCCAAAACAAAAACAATATAAATATAGATGTAGATACATATATATTATATATAAAGGTACATATATGTATCTATATATATGTATATATCTATGTATCTATATGTATAGATACATATATAGAGATATATAGATATATGTATTTATCTATATATGTATATATAGATATGAAATGGATTTCTATGCCTCTATCAGAAACAATGGCATCACCCCATTTGTTAGGAAGTGGAAAGACTTGAAAAAATTATATTGTGAAGTAAGCCAGGTCCAAAGAGACATAAGTCTCATGTTTTCCCTTATTTGCAATAATTAGCATATATCTAGGAAAAGCACAAAAGTTAAAGCGCTATGTACATATGACCATATAAGATGATTTTTTTGTTTTTTTATTGTGAAAATATTGTACAGAGGGATTACAATTAAATGGGCAAGGTAATGAGTACATTTCATATCAAGCATTGTTGCCTCCTCCTTTGTTTCCCCTTCCCATCTATTCCCATCCTCCCCATGCCTTCCACACTATCCCCTCTCCTGGCCAAAGTTTAAAGTTCATTTTTTGACATAGTGTCCTGTATATCTCATTGTTGCCATGTGTCCACCTTTATCCCTATTTAAACAATTTGTTCTTTCCCTTCCCCTCCACAAATTATAAAAACATGAAATACATTGAAAGCAGAAGTTACACCGTGGAGGAGGGACATACAAAGCAATAAAGAAGTCATCTTATAAATATGTTAGAAATAATCACAAGGAAAAAAAACATTTAAATCCTTATCTTGGGATTCATTTTGCCTAATATAAACTTATCTGACCTTTTCTGCTTTTCTCAGACATATACTAGTTATTGCAAATAAGAGAAACCATGGGACTTATGTTTCTTTGGGCTTGGCTTACTTCACTTAACATAATTTTTTCCAGGTCTTTCCATTTCCTGACAAAAGGGGGCAATGCCATTCTTTCTGATGGAGGCATAGAATTCCATTGTGTATGTATAGCATATTTTCTAGATCCATTCATCTACTGAGGGGCATCTGGGACGGTTCCATATCTTACCTGTGGTAAATGAACACCAAATTAAGAACACAATTTTTTTTTCTTGCTATTGTTTCTAACATATTTATGTTTTACCATGTGATTTTTTTGTTTCTTTGTGTTTCTCCCCCATGGTGTAACTCCGGTTTTCACTGCATCTTTTTTTTTTTTTGAATATTTGTTTACTACTTTCATGCTTTTAACTGGTCAGAAATTACAGGACATTATACTGAGCTAAAAATAAAAAAAAATAACATCTCAAATCCAAAAGAATATTCATAATTAAACTTGGTCAATCTGTAAATGCCAGTCATGCATATGCTCATGATTTTTTTTAGGTCATTTCTTTTTCTATTAAAGGTATTCCAACATGTGTATCCTCCATACTTACTAAGCATTTATTTCAACTTATAATTTCTGTGACAGGATGTTTTGCTGTGTCACTTTGTTTAAAAAGATATCTGAATTTGTCCAAGGAAGTCTCAAGTTTTTTGTAAAACTAATGATGTACACTGTTTCCATGTCTACCTCCAAAGCTGAAAGTGGGTGTTGGCAGCTCTTCAAAAATTTCAAATCCTTTGCAGAATTCATCCAGCAATTCTTTCTTGATCCAATTACAAGAAGTTATCAGTAAAAAGCCGTTTACTTTAAACACCCCAGAGATAGATTTCACATACTGCTTCCTCTTCTCAGCTGCATTGTCAGGATTAACGCTTATGGCATCAAAAGTCCCTTTGTCAACACAAATATGAAATCCAGAAAGCTTGTGGAAAGATTCAAAAATTATTCTACCTTCAACTTTATTTTAGATAGCCCTTCTTTCTCTTTACTGCTAGAAAGTTGAATTGAAGGTGAGTAATCAATTCCAGGAATATGCACAAACCGAGTTTTGCAATTTTTTTTCTTTTTTTTAATTTATTTTTTGTGAACACACTGTACAGAAGGGTTACAATTACATGGGCAGGTTAATGCGTACATTTCTTATCAAGCATTGCAGCCTCCTCCTTTGTTTACCCTTCACATACCTTCCCAGCCTCCCCCTCACCCCCCCACCCAATCCTCCCCGCTTCTCCACCCCCCACACCAACATTGTAAAGCTCGTTTTTGACATGACTACTTGTACTTCTCATTGTTGCAACAGGTCCACCTGTATCTCCACTACAAGTTATACTGACATCAAATATAGTGAAAGCAGGGGTTATACTGTGGGGGAGGGACATACAAAGCTACAAAGAGATAATCTTATAAATGCTTAAGAAACAAATCCATGAAAGGAAAAAAAACCATTAAAATACATATCTAAGGATTCATTTTAACTAGGAAAACACCATTTCCATTTCCGACATCAAGTACTGAAGCATCCGATAGGATCTTGTGCTTGCGTATCCACCTTATTAGTCGATTACACTCTCTTTCCCAAACCAGATTTCTCCTGTATCTCCATATTCTTGGAACATTTGAAGTTCTTTCTCATGGACAGCGTCCCAATGCTCCTGGGTCATCAGCGCCAATGAGACAAAGCCACCCGCGATGGGACTGCCTCGTCAGGACCACACGGCAGCCAAAATGCTGTTACTGTCCCCACGGTACTCATCTTGCGTGGTGCTCTGATCTTCACTGCATCTTGTACATACAATTCTCTCATTCAGAGAGGGGAAGGGAAAAAACAAAATGCTTAAACAAGTATACAGCCTGACCCTTTGTAACAAGGAGATATACAAGACACAATGTTGAAAATGAACTTTACAACTTTGGCAGGGAGGGGTGGGAAAAATTGTGAAGGTGAGACAGAAGGGTTGTTGGAAGGGGAAAAATAAAGGAGGAGTCAACAATGCCGCATAGTAATTGTACTCATTACCTTGCTCATGTAATTAAACCTTTCTGTACAGTATTATTATAATAAAAAAGTCCAAAACAAAAAACCCAGTCAAGCCACAGGAAAAACAAAACCAGAAGCAAATGAGAAACTCCACCAAGAGACTGGATGTGGACATAGGAGACACAAGAAAAAAATCAAAGTATTCTTTTTACTTCCTAATTTTTCAAAATTTTAAAAAAGTTATTTTTTCATCGTTTTTGTTTTAGCTGTGTGTGTTTTTATAATCTTTTTACTCTTTTTCTTTTTTATTTTTTTGGGTAGTTTTGTATGACTTAATTGCTGTGCTGCTCATCCCCATGAATATACCCATCTTCGAATATTAGACTTTATCATTCATTATGTGCATGTGTATCCATAAATTAGAAATTGATTACTCAATTCACACTCAGCCTAAACTCCTTTAATAGTAGGATTTTTTCTTTTTACTTATATAATTTTTAAATGTTTTATGTTTTAATTTTTTCATTTGTCCTTTTTACTTTCTCTCATCCTTTCGTTCCATCCTTTTCCTCTCTCCATAATACTTCTTTGTACTTATATAATTTTTAATTTTTTAATTTTTTCCCCATTTTTCTTGCTTCTTTATTTCTCTCCTCCTTTCCTTCTACCTGCTTCTTGTCTCTGAATTTACATCTTGGTTAAATTCCTTCTCCATTTTTCCCTCCTCACATTCCTCTTATCTTATTTTCTCTCCACAATGCTCCCTAAACATATTAGTTTCTGTTCTGCTGACTCCTTCTTTGACATTTGTAGTCCATTGATCCATAGTTGTTTGATGTTGAACTAGATTGTATCTGTTAAAATAGATTGTATATGTACTCATTTTCAGTGTGTCAAACAATCTGTGCAACTACATGGTTCTGGTTGATGCTTGCTTAAAAATAGTGTTCTAACACAAAATTGGTTTTGCTTTCATACTAAATGGGCAACACAATATGGAGAAACAAAAGAAAAATGGCAATGCCAAGTATCTCAACTCCTGCTCATGATAATCAGGTGAAAGGTCAGTTAGTGAATAATCCAGAGAAGATTTTGCACAATGCTCTATAAACACTATTTGTAAACATGCTGAACGAAAATTTGGAAAGCCTGTAACAGACTCTGAGTATGATAGGGAAATGAGTGAGGGGGATAAGGAAAAGCATGTGCATGATGAAGCTAAACAAAGATTAATACAGACATTGTGTGAATGTGATGAGGCTAAAGAATAATATAGGAATCCCATGGGCATAATGAGTTTAACCAAAGATTAATACAGGAATATTTTGAGCAAGAGGAAGCTAATCAAAGATTAATACAGGAATTGCATGACCAGATGAGAATAGACAAAGTTTATTGGAAGCATTCATGGAATCCACAAACAGACAACAAAAGAACCCAGGGAGGCAGCAAAGGAAATGCTGAATGGAGCACAAAAGAAGGAAAGGGATTCCAATGAAAACATAAACAATCAACTAAGGGATTTGAGAACGAACACTGAAAATAAATTAAGGAAGTAAAAAGTCCATACAAGTTCTAAAAGAAGGGTCAAATGAAGAATTTGAAGCTATAAAAGCCGACCAATTAGAAGGAAAAGAGATTAAAAAAGAAAGTAGAAAGTATTGACAGTAGGAGAGACCATGCAGAAGATCGAATCTCAGGGATTGAAAATCGCCTATATCTTGTAGAGAAAGAACAGACAACTATTCAAGACAAATCCAAAAAATATAATAGATCAATTCAACATTTAGAAGACAACATCAGAAGGCCTAATCTGAGGATAATAGGTGTAGAGGAGCTCCTAGAGACAGAAGTTAATGGTCTAGGAAATTAACTTAACAGGATCCTAGCAGAGAACTTACCAAACATGTAAAAAGGTAGGCCTATTCAGATACAAGAAGCCTTTAGAACCCCAAATAGACCAGAACAGAACAGGACATCCCACTGTCACATTATAATTTGCATAGGATCAATTCAGACCAAGGAAAGGATACTTAAAGCTATCAAGGAGAAAAGATCAATTACCTATGAAGAGAAACCAATCAGAATAACTTCAGATTTCTCAGCATAGACAATTAAAGCAAGAGCTTGGAATGATATATGCCATACCCTAAAGACAAATAACTCTCAACCAAGATTCCTCTATGCACCTCAACTCTCCTTCATAATGGAAGGTCAAATAAAAACTTTCCATAGGAAAGAAAATCTAAAACAATGTATATCCACCAAACCAGCCCTACCAAAGATACTTAAAAATGTCCTACACAAAGAAAACCAACAAAAGCACAATAAAGGCCAAGAACTATCCCCCAAACAGAGAATCCAAGAATCGTAGAAAGAACCCAATTGGCACAGCCACAAGAAAGTGGACAACATGGCAGTAACTATCAAACACCTCTCAGTCCTAGCTCTAAATATTAATGGACTTAACTCCCCAATTAAATGTTATGGACTATCTAGTTGGATCAAAAAGCAAGATCCTTGTATCTGCTGCCTTCAAGACACACCTAGCCCACAAAAAAAAAAACAAAAATATTCTGAAACTGAAAATCTGGAATAAAATCTACAAAGCAAACAGCACCCATAAACAGAGTGGAGTTGAAATCCTAATATCTGATAAAATGGACTTCAAATTAAAATTAATGAGAAGAGAGAAATAGTCATTACAGAGTAATTAAGGGATCTCTTTTTTAGTAGGATATTACAATTCTAAATATCTAGTTACCAAAATGGAGTACTCAAATTTATCCAAGAAACACTGCTTTCCTTCAAATCTCACATAGATCAAAAGACATTCATTGTTGGAGATTTTTAACACACCCCTCACTTCCCTGGATAGTTCAACCAGGCAACAACTCAATAGAGAAACCTGAGATCTAAACAATTGCAAAAATCAACCAGACTTATCCAACATATACAAAATATTTCACACAGCATTATCAGAGAATATTTCTCAGCAGCACATGAAATATTCTCCAGCATAGACCACATTCTAAGTCACAAGCCAAATTTGTCCAAATTCAGAAACAATGAAATTATGCCTTGCATTCTCTCCGACCACAGGTAATTAAATTAAAACTCAAAACCAAAAAACCACCAAAGAAATTCCTGTAAAATATGGAGGCTGAACAACACACCCTTGAACCACCAGTGGGTAATGGAAGAGATTAGGAAAGAAATTCAAATGTTCATGATATTCAATAAAAATTACCTAGCTCCTCTGAGACACACCAAAGGTAATACTCACAGGCAAGTTTATAGCTCTGAGTTCCTATATCAACAAATTGGAGACATTTGAAACAAATAATTTAATGACTCACCTGAAGCTCCTTGCAAAAGAGCAACAAGCTAAATCCCTATCCAGTAGATGGAAACAAATAATTAAAATTAAATCAGAATTAAATTAATTAAAATCCAGAAAAACATAGAAAGTATCAACAAAAGAAGAAGTTGTTTTTTTAAAAAAAACTATTAACCAGATTGACAGACCCTTAGCAAATCTTACCATGAAAAAAGAGAACACACTCATATAAGCAAACTCAGAGATGAGAATGGAAAAATTACCACAGGAAAAAAAAACAAGATTTAGAACATTATAAGGTAATACTCCTCATATATTTATGCTAATAAATTTGATAATTTGCAAGAAATGGACTATTTTGTAACAAATATCATCATAGCAAAACTAAACAAAGATGATTTAAATCAACTCAACAGACCCATATCAAGCATCAAAAAAGAATCAGCAATAGGAGACCTACCACCCAAGAAATACCCATGAACCTGTGGATTTACAGCTGAATTCTACAAGGCCCACAAACCAGAACTCACACCAATACTCCTCCAAATCTTCAATAAAATTGAAAGTGAACGTTTATTATCGGACTCTTTCTATGAAGCCATCATAATCCTCATGCCCAAACCAGGCAGGAACTCGTCAAAGAAAGAGAACTATAGACCTATTTCTTTGACGGAAATCGATGCAAAATTTCTCAACAAAATTTAGGCCACAGCCTCAAATTGTGTCTAAAGGAAATTCTACCTAAGGTATCAAAGTCCACTATCAATCTTGAAAACCAGAGCATGTAGAAGAAAGACACTTTACAACATTGGGGGTAAGAGGAGAAAGAGGAGTCTGGAGGTGGGGAGGAAAGGGATGATAGGAGAAAAACAAAGGAAGGGATAACAATGCTCTATAAGAAATGGACTCATTACTTTGCTTATCTAAATGTAATCATCTGTACAGTATCTTTACTAGATAGATAAATAGATAGATAGATAGATAGATAGATAGATAGATAGATAGATAGATAGATAGATAGATAGATGTAGATATAATCAGAGAAGGGATGGAACAGGAAGCTTCTCCAATTTCGATTCATGTGAAGGAATATTTTTGAAACACCCAATCTAAAAGGAAACACCTAGACTCATTTCCCTTTAAAATTCCAATGCTGTTGGGGCACCAAGATGGTGATGGAGCAGTAGGGAAATGCCACAGCTCTCTTCAACCAAAAAGAGAGTTTGAGTTTCAATGCTTCATCTCCCCAAGAGACCCACAAGAGCAAAAAACAAACACCCAGAGAAGAAAAGGAGGTGGGAGAAAAACAATAAAGAAAGAAAGAAGTGAAAGTATGTCAGAACAGGGTAGCAAGAAGACCCCTTCCCCAACTTTTACTGGCTGCACAGCAGTGTCCCAAGCCCTGTTAGACTGTCTCAGTGGGGACTAACAGAGTCCCAGAGACACAGGGGGTCGTCTGCAGATCACCCACACATAAGACGCCTGAGGTACCAGTTTAAGACCCTCTGATCTGATAGCGATGAACAGAGAAACCTCAAAGCTGGGAGCCTGCACAAAGATCCCACTTCCAACCCCTCACTCTCCTAGCAGAAAGGCTCAATCCCACCAAAGCCACTCGACCCCATGGCAGGAACCCCAGAACTGAATGGAACACCCACAGAATACCAGAGCAGAAGACCTGCAAGCTATTGGTGCTGATTTGGAGAGCGCAAACAGACAAACTCCAACACATGGAACCGTCATGGAGACACCTCCCCCACCTCTAGGCCAGAGGCTGGAGGCCCATCTCACGGCAAGGTCTCAAACAGCATCAATGGAAGCAGAGACAGAAGAGAAACACAAGTGCTCAGAACCTGCACGGAGTCCTCTCCCCCACCCCTCAGCCAGAGGCTGGAGGCTCATCCTGAGGTGCACAGAACAGCATCAACTGAGGCGGAGACAGAGGAGAAACATACCAAGCCACCACTGCCCTGCCCAGCCCCAAATCATCTCAACTGAACTTTGATTGCAATGGCAACCAACAACCTACATCAAACAGAAACATCAACTAGCTCCAGGGTGAGTACCCTGCAGGGGACAGTGTATCCCTCAAAGGAGACCAGAGCTGGCCAGAACCCCCAGACCCCTACTACAACACCTGGACCACAGGACCCACTAAAACTGGGAACTATTCAAGAGCTCCACCAGCCCATGGAGCACACCCAGCTGGCCAGGATAGAGCAAGAGCACCCCTGGAAGGGAGTTTAAATGGCCAAGCCAGGAACAATACTCATGGGTCAAAACAGCCAACCGTGGAAGAAACTTGAACTCTGTACTCCAGGCTGCATAACCTAGGTGGGATACACAGCAGCATTGTTCCAACTGGTGAGCCCAGGCAGGGGGCCAGGAACAGGCCTAGGGTTCTGGTGCCTGAGCAACACAACCAACTCCTTCCAACTGGAGTCAGAAGCTGAACATATGCCTAAGCAGAAGGGGAAAACAGGGAACTGCAACTGCTGGGATTCATGCCTGTGACAGCCAAACACTTGGGGGTCCAGGACAAGAGAACCAGAAGCCCAAACCCCACCAGAACTGATCCATATATCCTAGGCTGGGAATAGGAATAGGTTGCCAGCACCTGATAATAGTCTGGAGATCAGCTTCATCAAAAGAGTGGTTGTCTTGTGTGCATGAGGCCCTGGATCTATTTCCTCAGCACCACATAAGCAGAAAGGGCCAGAAGTGGTGCTGTGGCTTAAATGGTAAGGTGCCAGCCTTGACCTGAAGAGCTGAGGGACAGTGCCCAGGCCCAGAATTGAAGCCCAAAACTGGCCAACCCCCCCCCCCCAAAATCATCAGGAGTTCAGAGAAACTCTAGCAACTTGGAAAGTACATGCAGCACATCCTATCTTGCCAAGAGCACCTGGAGGAGTAAACAGGAGCACTCTAAGCTGCTCAACTATTCTAAAGGTGGGAACTGCCAGCGATCTACAGCAGAGAGCTGAGAACACTATGTGGGTCAGACCAGCAGCTAGGGGTCAGGCCCCAACAGAACTGAGACCAGATACAGACTCTCTCTACCAGCACAGAAACAGCAATCAAGAAAAGACAGACACCTATTGACCAAAACAAAATATCAGATTTGTCTCCAATAATCCCTGAATCCCCTTGTGAAAATCACAGAGAAAAATTACAAGGTTTATCAATACCCAGGATAGCAAGCTACCCACAAAAACCAGCAGCCATCCAGGAGAGAGCCCCAGTGGGAGCAAAGCAGGAATGGAAGACAAAAGCTACATCCAGGAGATGCTGGAGGCAATGACTCAAGAATCAAAGTGAGGAATAGACCAGAAATTTAAAGAACACAGGGTATCAAACAGGAGGTGCATGCAAAAATAGAGGCAGTACAGACCTCACTAAGAGGTGAGATTAGTACAAAAATAGACACAGTACACACCTCATTAAGAGCTAAGATTACTACTTTGAGAACCAATATTGAATCCATAAATGAGTCCATTTTTTCCATGCAAACCATAATGGAAGCCATAGTTAACAGAGTGAACGGAATGTAGAGTGTCAGATACAGAAGACAGAATATATCAACTGTACCAAAAAATCACACATATGAAAAAATCACTGAAATTTTGTCAAAAGGAAATCCAAGAACAAGCAGATAATGCCAAGAAATTTAACCTTCATATAATTGGAGTGGATGAAGATGAGGAATATCAAAGAAAGAGAATGCAACACCTACTCAACAAGATACTCTGTGAAAATTTCCTCCATCTCAAAAAAGAATATCTTACCTTCATAATAGAAGCGTATAGAACACCTAACAAGCAAGATCCCAGGAGAAACACTTCTAGACACATTATAGTAAAAATGATAGATCTGAATAATAAGGAAACAATCCTCCTGCAGCAAAAATGAAGGAGGAGCTATATTAACAATGGGGAAAAAAAGAATCACTGCAGATCTCTCCACACAGACACTGAGTGCAAGAAAGGCCTGGGAAAGTTCCATATGAGCCCTGAGAGCCAATAACTGCCAACCCAGACTGATATATCTGCAAACCTAGAATTCACATTTGATGGATAATTGAAAATTTTTATTTTATTTTTTATTATGAACATACTGTACAGAGGGGTTACAATTACAAGGGCAGGATAATGAGAACATTTCTTATCAAGCATTGCAGCCTCCTCCTTTGTCACATCCCTTCCCTGCCTCCTCCCGCCCCCATACCCAATCCTCCCCCCCCACCAAAGTTGTAAAGTTTGTTTTCGACATGACAACTTGTACTTCTCATTGTTGCAACGGGTCCACCTGTATCCTTATTTAAACGACTTGTTTTTCCTCTTCCCCTCCACAATTATACCGACATCAAATATAGTGAAAACAGGGGTTATACTGTGGGGGAGGGACATAAAAAGCAACAAAGAAATAATCTTATAAATGCGTTAGAAACAAATGCATAAAAGAAAAAAAATTAATAGTAAAGAAAAACTAAATGAATGCATAAACAGTAAGCCAGTATTATAAAGAATACTAAGAGGAGGAACACAATCTGAAGAAAACAACCAGGAACGGGGACCCGCACCAGACAGCCATTAATAGAAGTCTAACTGAGCAAGCACAAGAGGAAAGGAAAGAAGAAAAATTTAGGAAAATAGGGAATGACAGGGACTACAAGGCATCTCCCTATAGTATCTCTTAATATTAACGGTCTTAATTCACCAATCAAAAGAAAAAGAACTGCAGATTGGATCAGAAAACATGACCATCCATCTGTTGCCTTCAGGAGACCCACCTCCCAGCCAAACATACAAACAAACTCAGAGTGAAGGGTTGGAAAAGGATCTACCAATCAAATGCCCCCAGGAAGAAAGCAAGTGTAGCAATCCTGATATCTGCCAAACTAAACTTTTCATTAAAATCAATACAAAAAGACAAGGAAGGACACTACATATTAATATAGGGAACAATCCAAGAAGAGAATATTACCATCATCAACTGATATTCCCCAAACATTGTAGCATGAAAATATGTTAAGCAAATACTCTCAAACTTACAGAATAAAATAAGTCCCAATACGATAATATTAGGAGACTTTAGCACCCCACTCTCCCCAAAGACAGATCTACCAACCAGAAGTTTGGCAAAGAAGCTACTGAACTAATGAGGCCATACTTCAAGTGGAACTAACTGACATCTACCGAGTATTTCACCCTAAAACAACACAGTGCACATTCTTCTCAGCACCTCATGGAACTTTCTCCAAAATAGACCATATCGTAGTTCATGCAAGGAACTTAAACAAATACAAGGGGATTGACATAATCCCCTGTATCCTATCTGACCGTAGTGGAATCAAGCTAGTTCTCAATAACAAAGCATACTGCAGAAATTACTCAAATACATGGAATTTGAACAACACAGTTCTAAGGAATACCTGGGTAACAGAAGAAATTAGAAACTTCCTAAAACTTTATTTTCAGTGAAAATGAAGACACATCACAAAGAAACTTGTGGGACACAGCAAAAGCAGTCTTGAGGGGCAAATTTATAGCCCTCAGTTCCCACATCAAGAAAATAGAGACAGACCAAGTAAATAATCTCATGTTGCAATTAAAATGCCTAGAAAAACATGAAACAATGCAACCTAAAGTAACTAGATGGAGGCACACAATCAAACTAACAGAGGAAATTAGTGAAATAGAGAATAGCAAAATCATAGACAAAATTAATAAAACAAAAAGTTGGTTCTTTGAAAGAATCAATAAAATTGATAGATCATTGGCAAGATTAAGAAAAGAAGAGAGGAAACCCACATTAACAAGAACAGGGGTGCCACTGGAAAAATCAAAAATATCCAGTATATCCAAACAATTTTAAAATACTATTTTCAAAAGTTATACTCTCTAAAGAAAGAAAACCTGGTGACTGGGAAGGTGGCTCAGTGGTAGAGCGCTTGCCTTGCATGCTCCAGGCCCTGGGTTTGATTCCTCAGCCCCACATAAGCAAAAAGAAAAAAGCCAGAAGTGGCGCTATGGCTCAAGAGGTAGAGTGCTAGCCTTGAGCTGAAGAGCTGAGGGACAGCACCCAGGCCCAGAGTTCAGGCCCCATGACCCCCCCCCAAAAAGAAAGAAAACCTGGCAGAACTTGATGCATTTTTAGAGAAATACAAGTTGTCTAAACTGAGCAAAGAAGTAAATCAATTAAATAAGCCAATATCTTACAAGGAGATACAGGAAGCAATCAGAAATCTTCCCAGAAGGAAAAACCCAGGATCAGGTGGATTCACAACAGAATTCTATAAGACCTTTAAAGAAGAATTAATATCCATACTCCTCAAGTTCTTTAGAGAAAGAGAAATAAGGTACTATCCCAAATTCATTCTACTATTCCAATATCACACTCATCCCAAAACCAGGCAAAGACCCAACCAATAGAGTATTGCAGACCAATTTCCTTGATGAACACGATGCAAAGATCCTTAACAAAATTCTAGCTAATAGAATCCAGAAACACGTTTTAAAAAATCATACACTATGACCAGATAGGCTTCATCCAAGAGATGCAGGGATGGTTTAACATACGTAAGTCAATAAATGTAATCCAACACATCAACAGAACCAAGGTCAAGAATCACATGATTATGTCCACAGATGAAGAAAAGGCTTTTGATTAAACACAACATTCAATCTTGTTAAAAGCTCTGGAGAAAATAGGAATAGAAAGAACATTCCTTAGAACAATAAAAGTCCAATCCACAGACCAATAGCCAATATTATACTTAATGGGGAAAAGCTACAATCAATTCTCCTAAAATCAGGAACAAGGCAAGGATGCCTACTGTCTCCACTCCTCTTCAATATAGTACTGGAACCCTTAGCCAGGGCAATAAGGCAAGAAAAATACATAAAGGGATCTGCACAGAAAAAGAAGAAGTTAAACTATCCCTTTTTGCAGATGACATGATACTATACCTTCACTATCCCAAAATCTCCATCCCCAAACTCTTAGAAATCATAAATCACTTCGGCAAAGTAGCAGGATACAAAATCAACCCAGAAAAAATCAGTCGCCTTTCTGTACACTGACAATCTACAAGCAGAGACGTAAATAAAGAAGCAACCTCATTCACAATAACCTCCCAAAGTATAAAATATATAGGAATTAACATTAACAAAGATGTAAAAGAACGATTTAAGGAAAATTATAAAAGTTAAAGAAAGAAATTGCAGAAGACACTTGGAAATGGAAAGACCTTCCATGCTCTTGGATAGGCAGACAATATAGTGAAAATGGTATAATGCCAAAATTAATATACAAATTCAATGCAATTCCTATCAAAATCCCAATGACGCACATTTCTGAAATACAGAAAACAGTCCAAAAATTCATATGGAACAACAAAAGACCTAGAATAGGCAAAATAATTCTAGGGAAAAAAAGACAACATGGGAGGGATCTCAATGCCTAACTTCAATCACTACTAAGAGCCATTATAACAAAGACAGCATGGCCCTGGCACAAAAACAGGCCCGAAGACTAATGGAATAGAATAGAAGATCCAGAAATAAAACCACATACCTACAGTCAGCTGATATTTGACAAAGGTGCCAAAGACATACAGTGGAAGAAACACAGCCTCTTCAACCACTGGTGCTGGGAATACTGGGCTTCCACATGCAGAAAATTAAAGTGGACCCCAGCCTATCACCATGAGGCAACATCAACTCTAAATGAATTAAAGACTTTAACATTAAACCTGAATCTTATACAACCACATAGCAAAGCAGTCTGAAGGGTGCTCAGAAAGCGAAATATTCACCTCCCTTATGACCCTGTCATACCACTTCTAGGCGTCTATCCTGAACATAAGGAACCAGTATACAAGGACACATGCACCTCCATGTTTATTGCAGCACTTTACACAATAGCCAGGATATGGAAACAACCAGATGTTCCACCACAGACGAATGGATACAAAAAGTGTGGTATCTATGTACAATGGAATATGTTTTTTTTGGGGGGGGGCTGAAATCTGGGCCTGGGTGCTGTCCCTCAACTCTTCAGCTCAAGGCTAGCGCACCACAGCGCCACTTCTGGCTTTTTTTCTTTTTTGCTCATGTGGTGCTGAGGAATCGAGCCCAGGGCCTCATGCATGAAAGGCAAACGCTCTACCACTGAGCCACCTTCCCAGCCCTAAACAATGGAATATTATGCAGCCCTTAGAAAGGACAAAATAATGGCATTTGCAGGGAAATGGATGGAGCTAGAAAAACACATGTTGAGCAAGGTAAGCCAAGTGCAAAGAGACAAGCAGCTCGTGGTATCCCTGATAAGTGGGTGTTAAATCCAAAATGTTAGGTGATATGACAAAATTAACAGGAATTAAGAAACAAAGGACTTCCACACATTTGGTTGAATCACTTCTAAATAACCCCATGCTGCTCATCACATGCATGGTATGTATGTGCACACCAGAGTGAAACTAGGAGGAGGATGACACGGAACTAGAGGGAATCAGGGAAAAACATAAACAGATGGAACCATTAGCTGCACTGGATATTGACCAAAATGAACTAAGCAACTCAATGGCAGCGATGGGAGGGAGGGAACAAGTGGGAAAGCGGGAAGAGCTGATACTATGCAAAACAAGAGAAATGTACATATCACCCAATGTGGAAGAAATATCTGTATCACACAGCTCATAGACTTCATACATTTTATAGACCATGATTGACAATTTGCTCCATGAAAATTAGAATGTGTTTGTGACATTAACTAAGCTTCACTATCACACAATAATGTGAAATTTGGGAAATTATGTAACCACTTAATCACAAAAAAAATTTGAAGAAAATAAAAAGAAACAGACATAGGAACATAAGCTCAGGCAGTGTGTTTAAGTCCCTGCACCAGCCAAAATCAACTTATAGTATCCTTGTTACTGGCCTGTTTTTTTTCTTAAGAGCATATCCACACATGTCTACAATACATTAAAAACATTGAGACATAAAGAATTGCATAGGGTTTTGAAAAGCACATGAAATATTTAATGTTTTAAATGTAAATTTACATTTAATTTTGTACTTCCAGTAGTTTCTGATATTAGAAAAGAAAAAGGTTAACATTTGAGACAATTACTTCACATACTGAATATTAATATCAGCAACTATAATATTTATGACATAGGTATACAAACATATATATAGATGTGTCTATGTAAACACATAATATATATATATGTGTATATATACAGAAATACATGAATACATAGAGAAACATTTAATTATATACAGTAAGGAACTACTATAGCAAGGGCTCATCTCATGGTGTGTGTCCTCCAACACAGAAAACTTACCTAAGCAGAGAAATGTAGTACTCCTTTTCTATTTCTCATTGTTTGAACTTCTGTTTGATGAAGAAGCATCTCATGGAGAGCCTGGGCCATAGCATAGATAGTGTTGTATATATTGTAACTGTCTACAGACATAGTCATTTCAAATATGTGTCCAGGTAGCCAATCCAAAGAGGAATCAAGAGGACAATTGTCCCATGTTACACAGTTAAACTCAGAATCAGAGCAATTAAAAGAGAGAAACCACAGCCTCCCAAGTAAAATGTCTTCTGGATATGTAGAAGGCTTACCTGTCTTGACAAAATCTGTGAATCCAGAAAGATCTACATGATGATGTGTAAAAAAGAGACGTACATGCAATGATCCTAACATGAAATATCCCATTTTCAGGGTGAAATCCCATTGTGAGTTCATGATTCAAACTTTCCTATGTATAACAATTTGCTCCATCAATATCATTAAACCTAGCAGTGAATTATTATGATGAGGACACTTGCTGAAGCTAGGTTTATCTCATCTACACAAACTCTGTTCTTGGCCATCACTTCTTTCAATTCAGCAAGAGCCCATGCACCATTCCCATCTTGTGTAGACAACAGTCCCACCCAGCTCCAGCTGAAGTGAAGCGGTAAGAAAACCATGGCAGTGATTATTGATGTGTCCTTTGGTGCCATCTGATAGAGAGGAGGAAACATGTTATGGTCACTCAAAGCATGATCAAAAGGCACAAAGGTAAAGGCAAGCAAAATTGGACACTCCATGAATGAGAAGATGCCATCCATCACAATCTCAGTCTTGATGTCTGTTAAGAACCAGTTGAAGTAGGTGGAAGGTAGGTTTTGAGTTTTTGAAAAAAGTTATTTTAATTGCTTTTGTATAGTTGTACAACATATCAATAGACTTGCAAATTGTCTTTTAATATTTGTTATTATTTCCATCAACTCTTCTCATTTATATCAACCTCAGTCACTCCCAAATCTGTCTAATTCCATTTTCACACATACTCATTGAATGTTATGTTGATTTTCCCCACTCATCCATTCCTGATCTTTTGAATTTATCCTTTAACTGCTACTCCACTACTCCAAGTGTTCGTTTTTTACACTGTCAGTAGATCAGAAAAGTTAACCATGGAGTTCTATCCCTCTGTATATCATACTTTAGTCAGATTGATCATGTATATATGTAAGTGGCTATGTGTGTGTTCCATATTTATTCATAATACATGTTCATATTTTAGATCTAACATTCACATATGAGAGAACACTTTTCTTCTCGTTCTGAGTCTGTTTACTTCATTCAACATAATATCTTGTGTGTGTGTATGTGTGTGTGCGTGTGTGTGTGTGTGTGTGTGTGTGTGTGTACATATGAATGCCAATACAGGGGCACAAATTCATGGCCTCTTGCACTTCCTTGGCAATTTCCCTGAGGACTTGTGCTGTACCAATAGAGTAACACATTTACCTTGTGGTCTTTGTTGGTTAGAGATGCAAATTTCCTGATTAGCTAGGGTAACCTGTGTAAGCATCAGTTCCTTGCTCAACATATCTTCATCGTGCAAAGTCATTTTCCATTTCCTGATTTATTAAAAAATTGTTGATAAGGTTTCAAAAAATAAATTATCCAATTATCTGCTCAAATCTTCCATCAGTTTTTCCAAACTGTGTAAAGATATATTTCCAACTACCTTAGAGTAGTTCATGAATAGAGTCTTTTCCCATCTTCCTCTTCTAACACCTAAAATACCACCAAATTAGATGTTTTTATACCTTTCACACCTCCCATCCGCACCTGTGGAAATCTATATAGTCCTAACAGTGTCCCAATCTGGTCAGATGTTATTCCTCATGTTCCTTTAAGTACTCCTATAGACCTGCTGTCTCTCACACAAGAGTAGTTTGGAATCTTGTATTTCCCAAAGAGACAAATGAAGGGATTCTTAAACATTGTCCAAGCTCTGAAGTGAACATCATAGATATCAAATCCCAAAGTTAAATGATGTAAAAGATCATGGTTGTTTTTGATTTCCTCAATAGCAAAAGGCAAGACCAAAACACACTGATAGTTCTTGAAGATAAGCCTGCATAATGAGTAAAGAAATCGAAGAGGAGTATTTAAAAATTAAGGCTTTGATACATGAAATGATTGCTTCTTTGCCAATGAATATGTTCAAATATTACTCCAATTAGAATGGATGTAAATGAAGTCTCTTATGCTTCCATATAGAATGAGGTAAGGACACAAAGGACGTTTGTCATGAATGAGATTCACATACTTATTTAAATCAAGGGAGAGTTTGTTTTTCCCTATTACCACATGCATCACAGCAAAAGGTTTTTGTCTGTTGGATTCGGTTATCATGAGACAGCAAATGTATTGCCTTTACATTAGAGCAACAAGCTTCACCTCTATTGAAAATAATTTTTTGTGTTTTCAGTCACCCAGTTTATGTTATGTGTTAATATGGCAGGTTAGGCTAACTAATGAATGTTTAAATTAAGAGCAATATTCAGATGCAAAATGTTATTTATGAATGATTCTATAGCAAGCTCTGCTCACAGACACACTGAATAGCTCTTACTGATAACAACCAGAAAAAGAGCTAAAATATGAGAAGAAGAAATTTTACTTTCATTTATGTAGCAAAACAAAAGGCATGCACCCAATTTCAAGGAACTAATTTTAGAAAGAGGAACCCATGATGTGAGTGTTGAGGAAAGAATGATAGGTAAGCTTTGTATGGAAATCCCAGTTTTAGGGCTCCGTGTAAAATGAACAGATCACTGCACTCTTCCCAATATATTTAGATTGACATACATAAAACTACCCAATGGAAAGAAAGAAAGATGATCAGTGTATGTTTCTTTCTTTCTCTGTGTCCTGTTTTTGTGCACAAGGTTATGTGAGTGTGTTTGTGTGTGAGTGTGTGAGGACATTCTAAAGAAATCAACATAATGAAATAAACCAGCATTGTTTAAAAGGAAACAATGAAGTCACATTGGAAATACAAATGAAAGGATGAAAATTTTAATGTATATTATACGTATATGTGAAGTGATCACAAAGAATACTTATCATGTTTTGAAATATTCTAAGGAGAAGAAAATAGTGACCTTGATGAAAATCTAATTGAACATACATATTTGGAGGAATAAAATGTAGGAATGAAGATATGTGAAAAACGCTTGTCAAAAGTTGTCAAGAGTATTTTCCAAAACACCAAATGTAGAGATGCACACAAACTAAAAGACCAAAAGATGAAGGGTTATTCAAATTTTTGAACATGATATCTATAACAAGCTGCGTTCACATGAAGCACTCACAAATGAAATACATATACAGCGATGATTCTCTAAAGTATAACAGAAATGGGAACCATGTCCCATACGTGGGCACAAATTTGCACAATAGATGATGTCTCAGTAGAATCCATGTACGTCAATAGAACATGGCAAGAAGATGTTTAGAGTTCTGAAGATAAAAACAATCTAAATTATCCACCAAGGGAATTGAACATAGTCAAGCTTTCCTGTTGAAATGAAGGAAGGATAAAGATGTTCCCAGAGAAGCACAATTAATAAAATGGTTCTCCACTAGACCCTTCCTACATGAAATACTAAAGTTAATTTTTTCAGATCACAAAAAAGAAGCATTAATAACAAAGAACAATACACAAGAATGTATACTTTGTGTCCTGTGAACACAATGAATCACAGAAAATACTCAAACCCAAGGAAACTGGGCAATTCATTGATGAGTTTTTATGAGTTCTTTGAAGAGAGAGATAAGAAAGGAAATTTAATCATTTCTGGGACTCAATGTGAAAGCATACATAAAATATCAACTCCATTGGCCCACAACAAAAGCATGTCTCAGAGGATAGTCCATTATCAACATATAAGATAAACCTCATCAGTACCTAAACGATGAATTTCATAGGCAGAACTGACACTTCTTGGAAGATTGTGTAAACTACTTAGATGTGTCTGACAAAACAGCTATTTAGGTTCCCTGCATCCACTTCACCTCGAGAGATCCACAATGATCAAACTTTAAACAGAGACTCATTCAAATACAGAAGAAATTTCACAGCAGAAACACAGCAGCAGAAGACAGCAAGACAGCCTGCAGAACCCTGCAGAGTAGCTGCAGCCTTGGCCCATTTCTTCTCCCGGCAGCCCAGGCAGACCCAGAAGGACATGCCTGAAGTGCCACCAGTCCAACCTTAAACAGAGAACAGTGTGATGCTGACAAAATCACACCACAAACACTAACCCTAGAAACACAAGGTGGGAAAGTGGGGAAGACATCGGAATCAGCTTGGGGACCCCTATTGAGAGGCTTCTGCTGCAGCCAAGCAATACAAAGGAGGAGAGACACCACAGGACCAGTGTAAGGTGAAACAGTCAGAGGAGATTGAGACTGCCACATCCAGGCACACAGGCACCTCAAGAAGACTCCTGCAGCCCAGCTCAATAATTTCTCTGGAATCTGTGAGTACCTCATATGAGACTCCATCCTTGGAGGACCAGTTCCAGGTGATGATCTTACTAGCCAATAACAATTAAGGCAAATGAAATGGCAATAAAAGCCTCCCATTCATGAAAAGCTCAGGAGCAGATAGATTCACATCAGGACTATATAAGGTCTTCAAATAGGAACTCACTTTCTTATTCGTCAAACTCTTCAGTGAATTAGAAAGGGAAAGATCACTACCAAAGTCATTTTGTGAAGCCAACATAACACTCATTCCCAAACTACATAGGATCTCATCAATAAGGGATGGCGCTGGGGAGGGGGGATTGGATGAAGATATGAAGGTGTGGGAAGGGGAAACAAAAGAGGAGGCAACAATGCTTGAAAAGAAATGTACCCATTACCGTGCCCATGTAATAGTAAGCCTTCTGTATGGTATTTTTACAATATAAAAAGAACTAAAGAATCATTTTTTGATGGATGGTGATGCAAAACTGCTGAACAGAATTCTAGCCAGCTGAATTTAAAAATTAACCAAAACATATCATACATATGTTCAAATGGGGTTCATTCCAGGATTGTAAACCTGGTTTAATATACACAAGTCAATTAATGTAATTCAACATATCAACAGAGATAAGAGCCACATGTTCATTTCAATATATGCAGAAAAATTATTTGACAAGATTTAACATCCCTTTATGATAAAACCTCTAGAGAAGCTATGAATCCATGGAAGGTTCTTCAATATGATAATGGCTATCTATGCCAAACCTAGAGTCAGATATATACTTAATGGGGAAAATTTAAAACCATTCCTTCTAAAATGAGAACAAAACAAGGATGTCTACAAACTCCATTCCTGTTAAACATGCTGCTGGAATTCCTAGGAAGAGAAATAAGGCAAGAGAAACGCATAAATGAGTCTAAATAGGGAAAGAAGAAGTAAAGGTATTCATCTCCAAATAAGACAAGGCCACACTGAGAAAAGACAACTCTTATCTTTCTCCTCGATGAACATTGATGCAATACCCCTCAACAAAATACTGGCCAATAGAATACAACAACTAATCCAGAAAGTCGTGCACTATGATCAAGGGGGATTCAGACCAAGGATACAAATCTGGTTTAACATATGCAAGTAAATTAACATATTACAGCACATCAGCAGAAGCAAGTGCAAAACCCACATAATTAACTCAATTGAAGCACAAAAACACCTGTGATGATATCCACATCCCTTTATGACAAAAGGTCTGGAGAAGCTAGGAATCTTTGGAACACTCCTTAATGTAAGCAAGACTGGAAATGGATAATATATAGCCACTTTTATGCTTTATGGTGAACAACTGAAGGTATTTCACCTAAATTCAGGAACAAAACAAAGATGTCCATTTTTTCCATTTCTCTTCATCATTGTATTGGAATTCCTAGGAAGAGCTGTATGCCGAGGAAAAGCATTGAGGTGAAGGAAGAGTAAAACCATCACTTTTTTACAGATGACGTGATCATGTATTTAAGGGAGCCCCAAATCTCCTCTTACAAAGCTACTAAAATTTATCCTGAACTTTGAGAAAATATCCAGGTACAAAATGAAGTTACAAAAATTAATTGCCTTTCTTTATTCCATTGACAGAAGATTAAGGCAGAAATTACAATAGCATCCTATTTGCAATTGCCTCAAAAATATAAAATACCTGGGAATGAACCAATTGGGGAAAGACCACCATAATAAAAATTTAACAGTATGAAAAAGGAAAGCGAGGAAGACTTAAGAAAATGGAAAGATATACAGTGCTCCTAGGCTGGAAGAATTCGCATTGTGAAAATGAAAAAAACTGCCCAATATAATTTACAAATTCAATACAATATGCAAAGATCTCAACAAAATTATTCAGAACCAGAGAAAGTGCTCCAAAGACTCATAGTGAATCAGCAAAGACCGTGAAAAGCAAAGCAATTCTTAGTGGTCAGAACAATTGCGGACAAATAACAATACTGAACTTCAAGCTGTATTAGAGAAGCCTAGTGATGAAAACAGCAGGGTATTGGCAAAAAGATAAGCCAGGAAACCAATGGAACAGAAGTCCATGAAATGAACACAAAGACCTATAGCCAGCTAATATTTGTAAGGGGCCAAAACCTGGCAAGGAACTGGTCACAAGGGAACTCTATTGCATTGGTTGTGGCACTCAAAATTTGTTCAGCCAGTCTGGAAAGCAGTATGGAGGGTCCTTAAAACAGCAAGCATAGAACTACCTTATGACAGAACAACTCCACTTCTGAGCATATAGTCAATGAAATGTTAAAGCTACCAACCCAATTATGTTTTCATTTGTATGACAATAATATTTCATAAACTTTTAATAAGATCTGTACTATTTTAATTTTATTGCAAGTGTGATATACAGAGGGGTACTGTTACATAAGCACAGTGATAATTAAATTTCTTGGAGAACATGGTCCCTCTCTTATCTTAAAATGCTAAACAAAAAGTTTCATTAAATATTAAAGAAAAGGTTTCATTATAACATGTCTCTATCTTCAGTTAGGGATTTGATCAGAGCCTTTACTATTTGTGTATGTGTATCTGTGTTCTTTTTCTATTATCCTCATCATCGAAGATAGTTGTCATGATTTTTATCTGTCTATTTTAAGCCCCATAAGTACCATAAATTCTATAACAGACAAATGAAAACTCATAATCCTAAAGTCAAAACTCACTACTATTGAACTCAATAAACACTGAAGTTTCTAAATAAGATGAAGGGAGGAAGACAGTTCAATAAACCAGGGTAATAAGGTACATAATGGTAATGTTAAGAAGTGATCTGTCAGTAATGATTGGGAAGTCAAAATCTACACATAACAGTTAGAATGCCTGGATGAATAAAAACCTCAGTCCAAAAGATAGTTTGATTCCAAAAAATGTCAGTTCACGATAATGGCTTTCAATGAAACAAATGTAAGCCAGATCCACAGAAACATGTGTTGTATGCTTTCTCTAAATATAGAATGTACCTGCAAACCTACAAGAAACCAAACCAAATGGTAAAAAAAAAAAGAAAAGATTTGCACATGATAAAGCATACAGGTCGCTAGGTATTCCCCACAGAAAAAATAAAGGAGATTATACTCAGGAAAGGAATACAGAGGTGTAGTATGTCCATCTGATCATATAAACTACTTTTCAAAAAGAACTCAGGAAATGGGAAAAGGAGAGTTTTATTCTTTGTTGTTGTTTTGTGAGCATGGAGTCACAGAAAAGTTGGAATAAAAGCTAAAACAATTCAGCAGTGCTACTCACTGAACACTCTGTTGAATCTAAACTATGGACCTGGTGGGTGCAGATGGGAAAGAAAAATAGAGAAGGAAGGGTTGACATTATGCAAAATAAATGTTCTCTTCATCTTACTTATGTAACTGTAACCTCTCTGAACATAATCTTTATAATAATGATAAACAATACATCAAAGGAGGAAAAGGAATGGAATAAGGCAGTGCAAGCAAGTGAAAGAGAAAAGAAAGCATAAATATCCAGAAATTATCACATCAAATACACCTTAATCAAAGCAATTAAATGTGCTAAGTTTGTAATCCAATGAAGAAGCAATCCTGAGAACAAGATGACTTAACCATTGTAAATGAGTATGAACACACAATCAAAGCACTTACCTCTGTGTAAGAAGACTTTGGGATAATTGGCCACAATAATAGCTGCAGATTTCCTGGAGAGCCCCTCCAGACCAAGTCAACAGAGAGGTATCATAATTGAATTTCACCCTCTATCAGATGAGCCTCACATACACCTACAGTTCATTTCACCCAAAATCTGAATAAACCATCTCTCGCCAATTTATTTAGCATTCTCCTGGAGAGTTAATGGGATAGGACACAAAACAGCCAGATTAGAAAGAATGCATTCAGAAATAAAGCCTTTATTTGGCAGTTGTTTCTTTGAGGATTTGTTGTTATAAAAGAATGAGTGAAGAAAATCAAAGTATGTGCCATGCAGTGTGGCACTACAACACGAACAAGGTGCAAACATCATATTGTATCAAAATTGGCAAACATCAGCTAACATCAGTGGGCATAGACTTGAGTCAAATCTCTCATCTACTAATGTCTAATCGCAGTGCTATATTTGTTTATGAATAAAACTTAATCAATAAATATTTCCATGAATATATTACAGGAAGGAATAGGAAAAATTCTAGGGCCCCAGCTAGAATGGGTATATTCAAGAAATCTAATAACAACAGATACTGGAGATGATGTGGCCAGAAGGGAACCCTACTACATTGTTGGTGGGAGTGTCAACTTGTTCAACAACTATGGAAAGCACTATGGAGGTTCGTCAAATAACTCCACATAGAGCTCCCTTAGGACCCAGAAATCCCACTTTTGGGCATTTACCTAAACAATCACAAACAAGGTCATACCAAAGCTACCAGCACAACTATGTTTATCTCAGCATTATTTACCATAGCTAAGATATGGAACCAACCCAGATGCCCTTAAGTAGATGAATGGATCAAGAAAATGTGGTACATATATACAATGGAATTGTATGCCTCCGTCAGAAAAAATGGCATTGCCTCTTTTGTTAGGAAATGGAAAGACTTGGAAAAAATCATATTAAGTGAAGTAAGCCAGGCCCAAAGAAACAAAGGTCCTATGGTTTCCCTTGTTTGCAGTGACTAGTACATGTCTAGATCAAGCAGAGTATGTCAAAGTGTATGTACATATGAATCACATGAGTTAATGTTAAGCAAAATGTACCCCATGACAGGGACATAAGGTTTTTTTTTCTTTTTCTCTTTCTTGCTAGTGTTCTTAATGTATTTACACTATACTATGCGATTCTTTTGTTTCTAGTGCATGTTCTTCCCTGGTATAACCCCTGTTTTCACTAGTTTTGATGCTAATGTTCTGCACCTTGTATATATTTTTTGTAATTTGGGGAGGGGAAGGGATATTGTAGAACACTTAAATGCGGATCAGACTGATCCATTGTGACGAGATGTACAGTACACTATATTGAAAACAAACTTTACAATGTCAGAGTGGAGGGGAGTGGGAGGTATATGGCAGGTGGGGAGGGAAGTGATGGTAGGGAGAAAATGAAGGAGGAGGTTAAAATACTCGCTATGAAATATACTTATTACCCTACTCATGTAACTCTAACCCCTCTGTACAACAATTTTACAATAAAAATAAAAAAAACTTAGTCAATAAATATTCTATCTCTAGGCAATCATATGCATAAATTTTTTACTAACCCAGACCAGATTTACTTTGTTTCCAGAGCAGCAAATATTCAACTGCTGAAAATATACTAATCAACATGTCTATATTAACAACTTCACAAAAATACTCAAATATACATTGGGAAATTCAAAGAATGAAAATCAGCTAAACATGGGTAAATACTGCCAAATACTAGAATAAGCAAAGTTTGACAGTAGTGCCTCACACCTTTATTCTTAACTACTCTTAAGCCTGAGACCTGAGGATCATGTTTTCAAGGCAGAGTGGACAAGGATCTCTGTGAGTCTCTTATCTCCACTTAGCCACAAAAAAATGCCACAAGTGGAGCTGTTGCTCAAGTGCTAGAACAATACCCTGAAGAAAAAAATGCTCAGGGAGCCCCACAGGCTCCAATATCCCAGAACCAGGACAAAAGTAAGAAAGATAAACATATCAGTGACATATACAACAATGCCATGTAACTTCTATAGCCCAGAAAAGAGTAATTCCTATCCTGGGACCTTTGTTCTCAATTGTGGGCAGCTGCCTCTGGCTATAGTTGTCAAACCAGCCCTTAAAAAGCAGTGCCAATGATGGAGAAAATGACATTTTCTTTTGCAATAGTATTCAGAGAGTTTGCTAGACTTTCTTGAAGTTCTGTTTAGTCAATTTTCTTTTCTTTTTCTCTTAGTACATCCAATTATTAATGAGAGACGGTTACTGAAGAAGTGTCGAGAGTATGCAGGTGCACAAGGAAAGAAGAACTCATCGGGAGCAGATAAAATTTCCCCACAAAGAGTCTTTCATAACAATGAGCTGCCTGATAACACCTGGTTGTGGAGTCTATCTGACATGAAACAATGCCACAAGGCTTCATTTGAAACCATAACTGCTTGTGTACACTCAGAATGTGTGTGTATGTGATTGTGTGTGTGCACATGCACATGTTCACACCAGTTCTAGGGCATAAATCAGTTCCTGGGCACTATTCTGTAGCTTTTCACACAAGGTTTGCTGGCACTTGAGCAACACTTTTATTTCCAGCTTTTGTTTGGTTAATTGGAGATAAAAGTCTCACATAATTGCCTTAGCTGGCTTCAAACCTTCATCTTCAGATATCAGACCCATGAGTAGTTAGGATTACAGGCATTTTATCAACATTCCCAAAATATAGGTGTTACTAAAGATATCTGGTTTACAGGTAAGGAAATATAGTGGCAGCCTTTTAAAGCAGTACTCATGCAAGTGACTCAGGTTGATTGTAGTAACATCATTTCATTTTCCATATTGATAACTCAAATGGAATACAAATAGGCATGCTGATGAAAAGTGAAGAACTTACAGTCGTTGAAGGGAAAAGCTACATGGAAGGGAATAGAATCCTTTCTTGCTAGCAGGCAGAAAATCACTCAACAGGAGATGTAAACAACATAATGAAACTGAGCTGCTCCAGATCCAATAAGAATGGAAGTCAGTATAGAGGAGAGAGAGATCATTGATGTGTGCACCCAGAGTTCCCTCTCCCATCAGACATCCTCAGAATAAAACAGTAAATGGAAATGAAATATTAAATTACTTACATCTTGTTCTCTTCTTTCCTGGAAGTATGGATGTTCCTATGATCTATTCCCAACATGTAGAGATCATTACATCTCCATCCATGGGTGCTTGGTGCTTCATTGTAGAAATACAGTTAGTGCCAGTCAAGGATCTGACAGGGAGGGGAAGATAGAGAAGGAGGAGCATGAAAGCCAAAGGGCACATCCCTGAAGCATCTGTCTACCAGAAATGCTAGCCAAAAGTGAGGCACACAGTTTCAGGTACATATATTCAAATATCTTTGTATATGTGCATATGTGTCTTTTTTTTTTTTTTTTTTTTTTTGGTCGGTCGTGGGGCTTGAACTCTGGGCCTGGGCGCTGTCCCTCAGCTCTTCAGCTCAAGGTGAGCGCTCTACCACTTGAGCTACAGCGCCACTTCCGGTTTTCTGGTGGTTTATTGGAGATAGGAGTCTCGCGGTCTTTCCTGCCCGGGCTGGCTTTGAACCGCGATCCTCAGATCTCAGCCTCCTGAGTAGCTAGGATTACAGGCGTGAGCCACCAGCGCCCGGCCATATGTGTCTTTTTATTGACAGAGATCTACACTATAGCTCAGCTCTAATCTAAGTCTCTTTTGGGTCCTCAGAAATAATGTGTAAGACTATTCCCAGGGGCTCTACATTTTTACCCTTGCCTCAGGTAGAAAAACATGAGTTAGAAAACATGTTTGCCAATTTGTCTTCTTCATCACACGGGCTGTGATTTCACTGAAGACCACAGATAGTAAGGCCCCAGAAATGGAGTTATCTTGGTTGGAGATTTTCCCAAACTCTGTGTCAAAAAATTACTTGCATGAAAGTCATTTGGGATGATGCAATTGGATTGCATGGGATGATGTCATGTCATGTGAATGACGAAATAGCCACAAATAGTCTAGCCTCTGAGTTGTCAACTAAATTTATGAGGTCATTTTACTTACAGGGTGATTCATGCACAGCATATCCATAACATCCACAGAACATTGATAGATTATACAGGCTGCCTTTGATAAGAATTCCGTGTGAACAGGCAGGCCCACAGCACCGCATCCATTTACTATTTCCTGAGGAAGCAATAATGCTGTTGAAACCCACAATACACATAATTTAGTACAGACATGGAATTAGGATGAAAAATCACATGATTATCTTGATTCATGCAGAAAAATTACTAGATACAAATTGTTTTCCCAATGTGCATGTTGGTATCCTTAGATACTCAGGAGCCTGGGATTGGAGAATTGTGGTTTGAGGCCATCACTGGGAGGAACTTCTGTGCGTGGCTTATGTCCAATTAAGTACCATAAAAGCCAAAAGCAGAAATGTGGCTCAAGTGGAGAGCATTATCGTTGAGCACAAGAGCTCAGGGACAGTGCCCATGACCAAATTTATAATCACAGGCTCTACACGTACACTCCCACACTGACTCACGTGCTTGCACATTCATGTGCATGCAGATGCAACACACAGACATACAAATTCAGTACAGATACAGACAAGAAGGCAAACATCCTCTCATTGCAAATGATATTTCAAAGTTTCAATGCCACAAAGCTGACAGCAGAAAACTTTACACATAGACAAACTCACTGATGAGGAAAGAAACCCTTGTAACCACCCATTTACCACAGCCTCCAAAGATGTCTAGGGGAAATTGAACCTAAGGCATTAAAGTCCTCTATCAATGTTAAAAACCAGAGGAGGGAGGAGAAAGCATCAGAGGAGAGAATAGAACAGGAAGCACCTCCCATTTCTATGGATGAGAAGGAATACTGGTGAAAGGCCCAATTTACAAAGAAACTCACAAATTGATTTCCCTTCAGAATTCCAATATTTTTCCTCACAAAATTCAAAAACACCTTAAAATTTATGTGGATTCATACAATTGATGCAAGAACAAAACCATGAGGAACAAGCACAATGCTGAAGATAGGGCAAATCTGATTTCTAACAGCTCACACAAAGACTAGGCACATTTTTTATGATGACTGTATTTCCTAATCCATTGGCTTCCCTCGCCAGGCCAATCCCATTATTCTCAAATTAGGCTTTCTGATTGTATCTTGTATCTTTTTCTCTATGTAGTCTAAACTATCTTGTGCCTCAGAAATTCTGTCTACTGCTTCCTCGATTCTGCTTTCAAGGCTTTTTACTTTGCTATTTATCTCCTTTCCTTCTTGCTGGTATTTCTTAGTGGTAGCCATAAATCTTGAATAAATTGCCCTACCTCCTAGAGTTGGTTTTTGACTTGTCTTTCCACTCCTTTATCTGGGTTTGTATCTTTTCATTGGACTCTTTCTCCTCCTATTGGAGTTCCTTTATCTTTTTACTTGTGGAAGCCATGAAGTCATCTATAAGTTTCGGTTGGCTGTGTCTCGTTCTCTTATATCCCTATGAAGTGTGTCCAACTTTTCATTCAGCAGATTTACCAACCATGCTTTTAAAATATCTTGAGCATTCTCCTCTAGGTCACTCTGGGTCTGATCTATAACTTATTCATATGGAGATGGAGTTGGGGTTAGTTGATGGGCCATGTTTTGTGCATATCTGCTGTTAGTTCTACCCATTTGGAAGCAAGGGCCATTCCAATAAGACAATAGGATGGCCTTTTAGGGCAGAAAACAGCCCCACGTCTTGTAGATATACAGATCTTAGGGTTTCAAAAATATGGGTAGGTGTTTCCCTATTTAATTCTTTTTTTTTTTTGCTTGGAGAGGGATGTTATGGTTCCTGGGTAGAGATTATGTATGCTTGTAACTTGTGAGATGATCTGGGTTTGGCTGACAAGTAGTCTACACCTGAGTTTAATAAGATGAGACCCTTGTACTCAGTTAAAATGGAACCAACTGCAAGTTACTTCAGATATAATCCATTAAATATCAATGTACTGAAGAAAATGGAGATGAGGAGAGTTAGCATTGGAGAGATATAAGATTAATTTAAAAAGAGAAATTGGATGTAATGATAGTAGAGGGATAAGAACAGCTTAGAGGAGAGGTATGTGTAGTAGGAAGATTATAGAGACCTTGCTTCAGAGTGTAAAAGGTAGAAAAGAATTTGAAGAATGATTATGCAAGGAATAGCTTAGAAATCTAGATGAAGATAAGAAAAGAAATATATGGGGCCGGGAAGGTGGCTCAGTGGTAGAGCGCTTGCCTTGCATGCTCGAGGCCCTGGGTTCGATTCCTCAGCACCACATAAGTAAAAAGAAAAAAGCAGGAAGTGGCATTGTGGCTCAAGTTGTAGAGCCCTAGCCTTGAGCTGAAGAGCTGAGGGACAGCACCCAGGCCCAGAGTTCAGGCCCCACGACTGGACCCCCCCAAAAAAATAAATATATATGTAAGTATACATATATATATGTATATATATATATATATACACATATGTATTTGGAAGAATTGCTGATATTAGAAAAAGTTCAGGGGTGGTGGAGGGAGGATTTGGGGAGGGAAAGGATGTTAGGGGAAAAGCAAAGGAGGAGGTTACAATGCTCCATACAAAATGCACTCATCACCTTACTCATGTAACTGTAAACTCTCTGTATAGTATTTTTACAATAAAAAATACAAAGCCCCCGAAACAACAACAATGAAGAAAGAATAACGAGGCTATTAAAGATATCCATTTTAAGTACCAAAAATATTGGAAAGTTGATTAAGAAAATTCTTTTAATTATTATGTTTATATACATAGAAGCCCTTTCTTTGTGCATAGAACTAAGCAGGTTAGCTCTGATGGACTAGTAGTGCAATGTGGAGTGAAATGAAGAGGTAACAGTGAGAGGCAAAAAATTAAAATTAAGAAATTGAAAATTGGAAGAAAGAACTAAATAATAGTTAACAAATAGAAGACAAGTAAAATAGCAGATCCTAAAAATACGACAAAAAAATAACACAAAGAAACAAAAACAAAAAACAAGCAATCAAACAACTAAAAATCTGAAGAGTGAGTTTTTTGACTTGTTGAGAGAGCTTGAGAATCCAGAAAGTCCTCTTGTGTGCCTCCAAATAGTCAACTTTCCTAATGGGTTGGTTGGATCCAGATGGCCTTTTGACAAGGGAAAGTGACTGCTACCTAGAATCCCACTCTCAAGCCTGATGGCCAGGAATTGGAGGGATTTGTACTTGTAATCTGGTATCACAGGTGTGGAGCCACAGGACGTTTAGGAATGGAGCTTAGATCTGTGTTCACTTTTGATGTGATCCAACCCTTTTGGGTGGAGGCTTGTGTTAGAGGGCTTTGGGACCCTACAGAGAATTGCCATCCCCCGAGATTGTACCCAATTGGATTCATTCCAAGATCTGTAGCTGGTGATGCGCTGGACTACAGAGTGTGTGTTATGCTGGTCAGGATGGTGTTAGTGGGTTCTCAGTGGGAGGGTCTTGGCATTGGCAGGACCATCTGGGGGATTAGCATGTATAGCAGCTGAAGAGTCATGCTCTTTGGTGTGGGGAGTCTGGGCCATTGGGGGACCAGGGGGGGCTTGGGATGTTGGGCTGTGGTGGATGGGCAACAGTGGTGCGGGGCTGCAGTGGTGGTGGTGGGCAGGGTGGCGGCTGGCGGCTTCGGGCTCTGTCAGAGGCAGCGTGGCAGGGCAACCTAGTTTGGCGGGTGATGCCATCTATAGCAGCTCTAGACTGTGCTGGCAGCTGGTGATGAAGGCACAGGCTTGGCTTGTGCAGGGTTGCAGAGCCTGCAGAGTGATGCCAAAGTGACTGTAGGAGCCTGGGGTCAATGATCAGTGGTGGCAGAGAGGGAGCAGTGTCTCAGCAAAGTGCCCAGTGGCCGGGCAGACAGCCCCTGGGCCCAGGGATTGGCTGGGCTGAGGTTCGCAGGTGTCCTTGCGTGGAGGTGGCGAGGTGCACAAGGATCCTCCCCGTGCTGCTGACACAGATCCTTACATTGGGTCCAGCCACGACTTTGGTGCTCTTATCCGGTTGTGCCAATCTCTATCAGTTGCACTGGTGGTATTTTCTGAGTCCACTCCTCCTCCGTAGCTGCCCAGCAGGCGAGTTGCATCTGGGGTCCACCTGCCGATTTTCACTTCACCAGGTTCCCTCATACCTTTCCACAGTCCTCGGATTGAGCGTTATCTTTAGTTTCTCTGCGAAAAATCTGCAGAAAGTCTCAGCGTGGCACAGAGCCACATAGTGTGTCACTCATCAGGAGTCCTGCTCACTTTCTATTTTTGCATTCCTTGGTAGCCTGTTGAGATATTCCTCTTGCAGTAGGAAAACTGTAGATATTTAGAGTTTGATTCGAGTGGGTCACTTGAGGTAAAGTGTGTGCTGTGACCCTATATATTATTTTGGTCAGGGACACATAGTGACAATCTTGCCTAGACCTTTCCCCTGTTTCTTTTGTATAAGTTTATCTGATTTGAGAAGGGAAGGGAATTAGGGGAATAAAAGGACAGAGTGAACCATTGCAACAGTGATATACACTAGACACTATGTAGAAAATGAACTGGATATGTTGTGGGTAGAAATGGGCAGGAAAGACCGGAAGAGAGTGATGAAAGAACAGACATGATTCAAAAAGAATTGTTCTCCTTACCTATGTACCTGTAACCCCTCTGTACATCAACTCTACAATAACAGTAATTCATGATAAAAAATAAAATCCATAAATAAAATAAACAGGCCCTTCACAAGCAATGAAATTGAATTGGCAATAACAAACCTCCTTCTCCAAAACTGTCCAGCACCTGATGCTTTACAGCCAAATTCTAAAAGACCTTTAAAGGAGAAATGTCACCAGTGATCCTCAAACTCTTCAATGAAATAGAAAGGGAAATAACACTACTAATTCTATTAAGACAGCATTACACTCATCTCCAAACAAGAGAAGGCGACACTGAGAAAAGACAACTTTACATCTTCTTCCTCGATGAACATTGATGCAATACCTCTCAACAAAATACTGGCAAATAGAATACAACAACTGATCCAGAAAATCATACATTATGATCAAAAGGAATTCATTCCAGGATGCAAATCTGGTTTAACATATCTAAGTCAATTAACATACTATAGCACATGGCAGAGAGGAAGGGAAAAATCCACATGATTAACTCAATTGAAGCAGAAAAAAACCTTTGGTGATATCCACACCCCTTTATGATAAAAAGTCTGGAGAAACTAGAAATCTTTGGAACATGCCTCACTGTAAGAATGACTATGTATGAACACTCTAGACCCATTTTGTGTGTATTTGTGAACATCTAAGGATATTTCACCTAAATTCAGGAACAAAATAAAAATGTCTTCTCTCTCAATTCCTCTTTAACATAGTACTGGAATTACTAGCAAGAGCAGTATGCAGGAGAAATGAATTTAGGTGAACCAAATAATGAAGGAAGTGTAAAACCATCCCTTTTAACAGATGACATGATCATGTACTTAAGGAATCCCCAAATCTCCTCTTCCATGGCTACTAAAATTGACCCTGAAATTTAACAAATAGCCAGGTACAAACTCAAGTCAAAAAAGTTAATTGCCTCTCTTTATGCCATTGACAGAAGATCAAGGCTGAAATTACAAGAGCACTCCATTTCCAATTGCCTCAAAAATATAAAATACCTTGGAATGAACCAATAGAGGAAAGGCCACTATAGTGAAAACATTAATAATTTGAAAAAGGAAAGTGAGGAGGTCTTAAGAAATAGAAAGATAAACTGGGTGCCTGTGGCTCATGCCTGTAATCCTAGCTACTCAGGAGACTGATATCTGAGTATCACAGTTCAAAACCAGCCCAGGTGAGGATGTCCTTGGGACTTTTATCTCCAATTAACCACCAGAAAACTGAAAGTGCTACTGTGGCTCAAATGGTAAAGCTCTAGCCTTGAGCTGAAGGGCTAAGGAACAGCACCCAGGCCCAGGGTTCAAGATCGACGACTGATGGAAAAAAAAAGAAAGGGAAAGATACTCTATGCTCCTGGACTGGAAGAATTAGCATTATGAAAATGGAAAAACTGACAAAAGTAATTTACAAATTCAATGCAATATGCAAAAAAAAACAACAACAAAATTATTCAAAGACAGAGAAAGCAATCCAAAGCCTCATAGAGAATTAGGAAAGACTGGAAAAAGCAAAGCAATTCTTAGTGGTCAGAAAAATGTTGTACTAATAACAATTTCAAACTTCATCTCTTTTAAAGAGAAAGAATAATAAAAAGTGCATGGTCTTGGCAAAAAGATAAACCAGAGGATCAATGGAACAGAAGTTGATAAAATGGATAAAAAAAAACCTATAGCCATCCAATAGCTGATAAAGGCATCAAAAATATAGACTGAAAGAATGATGCTGCCAAAACTGGACATCCATGTGTACAAAATTTAAATTTTATATATATATATATATATATATATATATATATATATATATATATACACACACACACACACACATATAGATAGATAGATCGATAGATAGATAGATAGATAGATAGATAGATAGATAGATAGATAGATAGATAGATAGATAGATAGATAGATAGATGTACCTTGTACCAGTATCTATTTAAAATGGATCAAAAACCTCAATGTAAAACCAGATAACATGAAACTTTACACAGAGACAGGTAGGGGAAAGAGGACTCCTCAGAAGAAATTAAAAACTCTCTAAATAAAATTCCTGAACCAGAACGAATAAAAAATTGATAAATGTGACTAAACCAAACTTAAAATTTTCTGCACTTCAAACCACATAGGTAACAACCTAATAGAAAAACCACAGTACAGGAGATTTTACAAGCTTTCCTTCAAAGTCCCCATATCCAAAATATACATGAAGCTCAAAATGCTGATTCCTCCAAGACTAAACATCCAAACTAATAAATGAACTAATGACTCAAGAGTAACATCTCAGAAGAAGAGATAAGAATGACCAACAGACACATGAAAAAATGTTCAACATCTCCTGCCATAAACAAAACACAAATCAAGACCAAACTGGCATTGTGCCTCACCCCATGTAGAATGGCCATTATCAAGAAAGTAGTAAGAAAGGCTGGTAAGGAAGTGCCCAAAAAGGAATTCTATTATATTGGTTTTGAGACTGAAAATGTGTTCAGTCAGTCTGGAATGCAACATGGAGGGTCCTTAAAACACCAAACATAAAAGTAGCCTATGACAAATCAACTCCACTTCTTAGCATATATCCAATAGAGCATGAACAAGGATATATTACAGCTACCACCACTATCATAGCCACAATACAGAATCATCCCAGATGCCTCTATATATGTACCGGGGGAATGCATTAGATAGAATGACATTGAGCGATTCTTAAAGAAATGGAATGACTAGATTCTGTTAAGTGAAAAAGCCACACCCAGAGAAGCACAGATTGCATGATTTCTGTCTTTAATTGAAAGTAGAATAAACCTATAAATCTAGAAGTAAGCTCACTGGATTGTACCCAAGCAATTATAAATGAATTAACTGAAGCATAATAGAATCTATGGGGAGCACAAAGCGTACAATTCCTTAGCAAGATAAAGGCAAAGGCCAACAAAATGAATACTACGAATACCTGCGGGGTGTGGGAGGCCAAATGTAGAGCAATAGATGCATGAATGTGGGAAATGAGTACAACACAGTCAAGAATGCATTGTATATGCCACAAAACTGGGGAAAATAAGGGAAGGACTGGGTAGAACACGTGAAGCATATTGAAGGGATGACACAGACCCAGATGCTTTGTATACATGAATTGCTTTGTTAAATGGCAAAAATTCGAGACATAATCTAAAATTAAGAATAGTGAGGGATGGGTTTGTGGTGGGAGTGGTGGGTGAGAATGTTAAAAGGGGTGACATTGATCTAAACACACTGTATTCATCAACTGCTCTGTTGAATGGTAAATCCTTTATAAAACTACATAAAGAAAATAATATTTAAAATGTATTAAGTTTATTGGTAAGTGTATATATAGTATATATATATATACTATATAAAACATGTATATAAGTATATATATAAAACTTTAGATAATATATATATAACTATATATAAAGTACATAAATTTTCTGATTAATGGCAAAATGTATAATACATAATCCAAAATTAAGAAAAAGATTGAGTGGGTTTGGAGATATGTGTGAGAATGTTAAAAGAGTTAATATGGTTTAAGAGTCACTGTATTCATAAACTGGTCTGTTGAATGACAATTCTTCATAAAACTACAGAAGGAAAATAAAAATTTAAAAATGTATCAAATTTATTGGTGAGACTGAATGTACAAGTGAACTGAGAATATTCTAACATTATAAATATGGTAGACAAATCTTACACATAATTTTTATGAAGAGGGAAATTATTAACAGACTTCATAATTTCCATAAAACAATGTAAAATTAAATATTCAACTTACAAATGATGGGAGGAATAGAATGTAGTGGCAATTTTCACTTGTATGGAATGAAACCTTAAATATATATTTTATTTTAATTTTATTGCCAAGATGATGTACAGAGGGGTTCAGTTACATAAGTAAGGTAGTAAGAACATTTCTTGGAAAATGTTACCCCTTCTTATCTTAAAATAATAAAGAAAAATTCTTTAAAAGTTAAAGGAAAAATTTCATTATATCCTTAATTTCTCTACATTCACTTATAGATTTGATAATAACCCTCTAGTATGGTGTGTGTATGTTTTCTTTATTTATTATTTTTACTTTATTATTTATACTCCTAAAGTCAAAACTCACTACTAATGAATTCACTTAATAAACACTGAAGTGTTCAAAGGAGAGGAAGGGAGGAAGAAGTTTCAATAAACCAGGAGAATAAGATATATATAATGGAAATGTAGAGAAGTGATCTGTCCATAATTATTGGGATTGCAAACTCTTTTTTTAATATTATTTTATTTTATTTGAGAACATACTGTACAGAGGGGCCACAATTACATGGGCAAGATAATGCATACATTTCTTACCAAGCATTGCAGCCTCCTCCTTTGTTTACTCTTCACCTCCCTTCCCAGCCTCCCCCCTCCCCCCACCCAATTATACCCCCCTGCCCCCCCACCGACATTGTAAAGCTGGTTTTGACATGACATTTTGTACTTCTCATTGTTGCAACAGGTCCACCTGAGTCCTTAAACGACTTGTTTGCCCCCATCTCCTCCACAAGTTATGCTGACATCAAATATAGTGAAAGCAGGGGTTACAATGTGGGGGAGGGACATACAAAGCAACAAAGAAATAATCTTATAAATGCGTTAGAAACATATGCATGAAAGACACGAAAACATTAAAATAAATATTTAAGGGTTCATTTTCCTAACATCACATTATCTGACCTTTTCTGCTTGACTCATACCTATACTAGATATTGCAAATAAGGGAAACCATGGGACCTATGCTTCTTTGGGCCTGGCTTACTTCACTTAATATAATTTTTTCCAAGCCTTTCCATTTCCTAACAAATGGGGAAATGTCATTCTTTCTGATGGAGGCATAGAATTCCATTGTGTATATATACCACATTTTCTTGATCCATTCATCTACTGAGGGGCATCTGGGTTGGTTCCATATCTTAGCTATGGTAAATAATGCTGCAATAAACATAGTTGTGCTGGTAGCTTTAGTGTGGTCTTGTTTGTAAACATTTGGGTAAATGCCCAAAAGTGGGATTGCTGGATCATAGGGGAGATCTATGTGAAGTCTTTTGAGGAACCTCCAGACTGCTTTCCAAAGTGGTTGAACAAGTTTACATTCCCACCAACAATGAAGTAAGGTTCCTTTCTGTCCACATCCCCTCCAGCATCTGTTGTTAGAGTTCTTGATTTTTGCTGTTCTAACTGGAGTGAGGTGATATTTCAATGTTGTTTTGATTTGCATTTCTTTTATGGCTAGGGATGTTGAACATTTCTTCATGTGTCTATTGGCCATCCTTCTTTCTTCTTCAGAGAAGCTTCTCTTTAAGTCTTTTGCCCACTTTTTTATTGGGCAGTTGTTTCTTTGAGGATTTGTTGTTGGGTGGTTTAATTTTTTGAGTTCCAAGTATATTTTAGATATGAGACCCTTGTCCGTTGTATGGCTAGTAAAGATCTTCTCCCAATCGGTGGGCTTTCTAATGATCTTGCTAGCTATGTCATTTGCCCTGCAGAAGCTCTGCAACCTTATGCAATCCCATTTGTCCAACCTTTCTTTGATTTGTTGTGCTTCCGGGTCTCTATTCAGAAAATTTCGGCCTGAGCCAAGGAGAACTAGGGTTTCTCCTATTCCATCCGGTAATATTTTCAGAGTGTTTGCTTTGAGTTCAAGGTCTTTGATCCATTTGGAGTTGATTCTGGTGCAGGGTGATATATAAGGATCTAGCTTTAGTTTTCTACATGTAGTTAACCAATTTTGCCAGGACCATTTACTGTAGAGGCTGTCATTCTTCCATTCTATTGTTTTAGCTTCCTTATCGAATATTAGATGGCTATAGGTCTGTAGGTTCATTTCTGGGTTTTCAATTCTATTCCATTGGTCCTGAGGTCTGTTCTTATGCCGATACCAAGCTGTTTTGATTACTATGGCTTTATAGTAGAGTTTGAAATTTGGTATTGATATTCCTCCAGCAGTGTTCTTTCCGTTGAGGCGCATTTTTGCTATTCGGGGTCTTTTATTGTTCCATATGAATTTTTGGATTGCCTCCTCTATTTCCTTGAAGAATGAGGGTGGAATTTTGATAGGTATTGCGTTGAATTTGTAGATAGCCTAAAGAAGTATTGCCATTTGCACGATGTTAATCTTTCCAATCCAGGAGCATGGGAGGTTTTGCCATTTTTTAAGTTCTGTGTTGATTTCCTTTTTCAAGATTTTAAAGTTTTCATCATAGAGGTCCTTCACTTCTTTGGTTAAGTTAATTCCTAGGGATTTTATTTTTTGTGGGGCTATTACAAATGGAGTTGCTTTCCTAATTTCAGCCACACTTCTCTTTTTGTTGGCATATAGAAACGCCATTGATTTTGGGGGGTTAATTTTATAACCTGCTACTTTGCCAAAGTTTTGAATCAGCTTGAGTAATTTGGGAGTGGAGTCCATGGGATTCTTTAAATACAAGATCATGTCATCTGCAAAGAGGGAGAGTTTTATTTCTTCTTTCCCTATTTGGATCCCCTTTATGTCTGCATCTTGTCTTATTGCTGTAGCTAGGCATTCTAATACTAGATTGAAGAGAAGTAGAGAGAGTGGGCATCCTTGTCTTGTTCTGAGTTAAGAGGAAATGGCTTTAGTTTTTCACCATTGAGTATAATGCTGGCTGTAGGTTTGTCATATACAGCCTTTATTGTATTGAGGAATGTTCCATGGATTCCTATTTTTTCCAGAACTTTCATCATAAAGGGGTGTTAGATCTTCTCAAATGCTTTTTCTGCATCTATTGAGATAACCATGTGGTTCTTATTCTTGCTCCTGTTGATGTGATGAATAATATTAATTGATTTGCGTATATTGAACCAGCTTTGCATCCCTGAAATGAATCCTGTTTGATCATGGTGTATGATTTTTTGGATGAATTGTTGAAGTCGATTGGCCAAAATTTTGTTGAGAAGTTTTGCATCAATGTTCATCAAAGAAATGGGTCTATAGTTCTCTTTCTTTGATGAGTCCTTGCCTGGTTTTGGGATGAGGGTTATGATGGCTTCATAGAATGTGTTCGGTAGTGAGCTTTCTCTTTCAATTTCATTGAAGAGTTGGAGGAGTATTGGTGTGAGCTCTGCTTTGAAGGCCTTGTAAAATTCCGCTGTAAAACCATCTGGTCCTGGACTTTTCTTAGCTGGGAGGTCTCTTATTGCTGTTTCTATTTCAATGCTTGATATGGGCCTGTTAAGCTTGTTTAACTCATCTTGGTTTAGTTTTGGCATGTCAATATTTGCTAGGAAAAGGTCCATTTCTGTCAAGTTCTCAAACTTATTAGCATAAAGTTTTGAGAAGTATTCCCTTATAATGTTCTGAATCTTGGTTGTTTCTGTGGTGATGTTTCCATTCTCATCTCTGAGTTTATTAATTTGGGTGTGTTCTCTCCTTTTTCTGATTAGATTTGCTAAGGGTCTGTCAATTTTGTTAAGTTTTTCGAAGAACCAACTCTTTGTTTTGTTGATTCTTTCTATAGTTTTTTTGGATTCTAATTCATTTAATTCTGATTTAATTTTGATTATTTCTTTCCCTCTATTGGATTGGGGTTTATCTTGCTGCTCTTTTTCAAGGAGGTTTAGATGTGTCATTAAATTGTTAGTTTCCGATCTCTCCAATTTGTTGATGTAGGAGCTCAGAGCTATAAACTTGCCTCTGAGTACTGCCTTTGCTGTGTCCCAGAGGAGCTGGTAATATGTGTGTTCATTTTTGTTGAATAGCATGAACATTTGAATTTCCTTTCTAATCTCTTCCATGACCCACTCATGATTCAGCAGTGTGTTGTTCAGCCTCCATGTTATACCGGACTTTCTTTGGTGGCTTTTGGTGTTGAGTTCTAATTTTATTCCCTTGTGGTCAGAGAGAATGCAAGGTATAATTTCAACGTTTCTGAATTTAGACAAGTTTGCTTTGTGGCCTAAAATGTGGTCTATTTTAGAAAACGTTCCATGTGCTGCTAAGAAGAACGTGTATTCTGATGCTGCTGGGTGAAATGTTCGGTAAATGTCTGTTAAGTCTAGTTGATCTATGCAGCTGTTTAGATCTGCGGTTTCTCTGTTGAGTTTTTGCCGAGTTGATCTATCTAGTGGGGAGAGTGGTGTGTTAAAATCCCCAACAATTAATGTCTTTGGATCTATATGGGATTTGAGGGAAAGTAGTGTTTCTTTGATAAATTTGGGTGCTCCATTGTTTGGCGAATAGATATTTAGAATTGTAATATCCTCCTGAAGGAGAGATCCTTTAATTAGTATGTAGCGACCTTCTTTATCTCTTCTCACGAATTTTAGTTTGAAGTCTATTTTATCTGATATTAGGATTGCAACTCCCGCCTGTTTAGGAGGGCCGTTTGCTTGGTAGATTTTGTTCCAGCCTTTAACATTGAAGATGTGTTTGTTTTTACGGGCAAGATGTGACTCCTGCAGGCAGCAGATAGAAGGGTCTTGTTTTTTAATCCAACTAGACAGTCTATGTCGCTTAATTGGAGAGTTCAGTCCATTAACGTTAAGAGATAGTACTGAGAGGTATTTGGGAGTTCCTGCCATGTTATCCACCTTCTTGGGGGCTGCGAAAACTGGGTTCTTCCTAAGGTTCTTGGATTCTCAGTTTGGGTGCAGTTTCTTGGCCTTTGTGGCGTTCTTGTTGGTTTTCTATGTGTAGGACATCTTTAAGAATCTTTTGTAGGGCTGGTTTGGTGGAGATGTATTGTTGCAATTTTTCTTTGCTATATAAGGTTTTTATTTGGCCTTCAGTTATGAAGGAGAGTTTAGCTGGGTACTGTATTCTTGGTTGATAATTATTTGTTTTTAGGGCATGGCATACGTCATTCCAGGCTCTTCTTGCTTTGATTGTCTCTGCTGAGAAATCTTAGGTAATTCTAATTGGTTTCCCTTTGCAGGTGATTACCCTTTTCTCCCTGACAGCTTTAAGGATCTTTTCCTTGGTCTGGGTTGATCCTGTGTGGATTATAATGTGATGGTGGGATGTCCTATTCTGGTCTGGTCTATTTGGGGTTCTAAAAGCTTCTTTTATCTGAATAGGCCTATCTTTTGTATGTTTGTGAAGTTCTCTGCTAGGATCCTGTTAAACAAATTTCCTAGACCATTAACTTCTGTTTCTAGGTGCTCCTCTACACCCATTATCCTTAGATTGGGCCTTCTGATGGTGTCTTCCAGGTGTTGAATAGACCTATCATATTTCTTGGACTTGTCTTGGATGGTTGTATGTTCTTTCTCTATAATATCTAGGCTGTCTTCAATCCCTGAGATTCGATCTTCTGCATGGTCTAACCTGCTGTCAAGACTCTCTACTTTGTTTTTTATCTCTTTTCCTTCTAGTTGGTCAGTTTTGATGGCTTCAAGTTCTTTGTTGAAGCTCTGTTTTAGGTCTTGTATGAATTTCTTTACTTCCTTAATTTGGTGTTCAGTGTTTGTTCTCAAATCACTTAGTTGATTTGTTATGGTTTCTTTGGACTCCCATTCCTTCTGTTGGGTTCCATTCAGCATTCCCTTTGTGGTCTCCCTGACTTCCTTCAGCTCTTTGTTAATGGATTCCATGAATGCCTTTAGTGATCCTTGTGTATTCTCTACCTGGTCTCTCAATTCCTGAATTACTCTTTGATTAGCTTCTTCCAGTCTGTGGGATTCTTACAGTTCTCTTTCTTCCCGTTCGTGGGAATCCTGCAGTTCTCTTTGAGTGTTCTCTGCCTGCTCACGCCATTCCTCCCTTTCTCTTTGAGCATTCTCAAGTTGTTCACGCAAATCCTGTATCAGTTTTTGAGTAGCTTCCTCACGCTTATTATATTCCTGTATAAACTTCTGGGATGCCTCCTCTCTCTCCCTATCACCCTCATACAGAGTCCTTTGTACATTGTCAAACTTCTCATTTATCATGTTTGCTATTAGTGTTTGTAGAGCTATTTGGGAACTGTCCTCTGGATTATTCTTTATCTGTTCTAATCCCTGATTATCAAGATTGGGAATTGAGATACCCGAATTTGCCATTTTTCTTGTGTTTTTCCGGCTTACTCGGCCCATTTGAGATAAAGATTGCACCAGTTTTGTGCTAGAACACTATCTTAAGGCAACCATCAACCAAAGTTTGCATTTGTACAGTCAATAGTCTACAGATACAATCTAGTTCAACAGATACATCTATTCAACATCAAACAACTATATGTTAAAGTACTTCGAACCGCAGAAAAGAATTTGGAAAACCAGAAATTATTAGGATTAGGGAGAGATGTGGGTAAAAAATAGGAATAGATTGGTGTGGGGAGGCACAGGGAGAGTTAACTATGTCCTAATCACAATGCAGGAAATGGGTTGGGTAGGATGCAAGTAGAGAGAGAGAGATACCAGAAAAAAAATAGAAACGTAAAAATTAATGTTATTATAGAAGTTAAAAGACCGTCTATTTAGAGAGGAATGTGAATATGTTCTGAGAAGGGGAGGGACATAGAGGAGATATGAAAAGCTTTAAGGATGGGAAAGGGAGAAGAAAAGATCAGAAGTTCAGTAGAGCTAGACAAAAAACAAAAAGATAATTAAGAAAGAAAGAAAAAGAGAAAGAAGACAAGAAAAGAAAGGAAAACGCTCATTCACATATTCCTAAAATAAAAATTATAAGATGAAAAAAAATAGTTACTGGAAAACAATTATTTTTTCAGAAGAGGCAAAAATTAAAGATTAATAAATGTTTTAGAAGGGAAAAAATATATATATAAGGTAGCAAAAAACAAAAAACAAGCAAAAAAAGAAAAGAAGAAAAAAAAAGAAAAAAAAAGTCTTTTGATTTTTTTTTGGGGGGGGGAGGAGTGGGAAGAATCCTGTATCTCCCTTTTGTCTCTAACCAGTCTCTTGTTGGAGTCTCTGGTCAGCTTGAGGTCCTGTGGGTTGATTGGTTTCTTAAGTCGGTTGGTTGGAAGAGGCAGAAAAATGCTCTGCTTTACCCAAGATTTTGAGATCCCCCTCCCAGGTTAGTTTTCTGGGAGGGTGATCTGCTTTGAGAGTCACAAAAGACGGGGATGTGGTGATGGGGTAGGTTCTGGGTAGAGTTGAGGCCTTTCAACAAACAGTAGCTTTTCCCTGGGGCTATTTTGTGATAAAGCTCACAGCGCCCAGCCTGGAGCCATTCTCAGGGTTTCTGTTTTTCAATTGATTATGGTGGCTGCTAGAGGGAGGGGCAGCCTCTGGCTCTGGTTACCCAGTGAGGCAAGGCACTCCTACGGCTGGCGCCTGAGCTGGGTGACTTTTCCCTGGATGGAGCTGAGTCTGGCAGGTCATTTCGCCGTTAAGTTCTTGTGACCTGCTAAATGACTCGTTTTATTCCAAGGCCTGAGCTGGAGCTAGCAGCTCCTCCGAGCTTTGTTGGTATCCAAGATGGAGATCACCGGTGCTGGGGGGGGAGGGGTAGCCTTCCTCCTTTGCTTCCTGAGAAGGAGTGAGGATGTCGGTCTTGTACTCACGCCGAATCTTGGATCCTGGGTCGTCTCTGGTCTGCAAA
This sequence comes from Dipodomys merriami, assembly GCF_024711535.1. NCBI lineage: Eukaryota > Metazoa > Chordata > Mammalia > Rodentia > Heteromyidae > Dipodomys > Dipodomys merriami. The sequence continues at coordinate 4,835,232 of NW_027206179.1, read as the reverse complement.
CAGCAGGATGAAGATTTCCGCTCCTTGTCGGTTCTTGTTGGTGTTGAGTAGAATCCGCTCGTCTGCTGCGTCTGGCTCCTTCGTCCCGGACTCTCTGTGTCTCAGGTATGACCCCGCGGCGGTGGTCGCCACCGCGACCCTGCCACCGTAGCGGCAGCTGATATGTTTCCTCGGCTTCCTCTCTCTTGTCTAACTCTCTGTCCTGTGATGGCACACTTGGTGTGATTCTCTGGCTTAGGACTGTTCACTAGAACTCTAAAATTGCTTTCTATGCAAGAGCTTGTTCAGATTCCAGCTTCTCCTCCGCCATCTTCCCGGAACTCTTCGATTGCAAACTCTTTATCCAGTTGCTCTGGATACAATAGGAATGGAGGTCAGTGTAGAGGAGACAGAAATCATTAATGTAGGCATGCAGAGTTTCCTCCCCCGTCGAACATCCTCAGAATAAAACAGTAAATGGAAACAAAATATTGAATTACTTACATGTTGTTATCTTCTTGCCTGGAAGCATATATGTTACTGTAATCCATTCCCAAAGTGTTAATACGTAAAAACCCAATGATCATCATGTCTCCACCCATGTGTGCTCAGTGCTTCATTGTAGAAAAGCAGCTAGTGCCAGCCAAGGACCTGACAAGGAGGGGAAGATGGAGAAGGAGGAATGCAAAAAGTCAAATGGCATATCCCTGAAGCCTCTGCCAAGCAGAAATGCTGACAGGAAGTGAGGCTCGCAGTTTCAGTTATGTATATATACATATGTGTCTTTTTATTGACAAAGATCTATACTATAGCTCACCTCTAATCAAAGTCTTGTGTCAGTCCCCAGAAGTAATGTGTAAGACTATTCTCAGGGGTTCTGGATTTGTAGCGTTACCTCAGGAAGATAAACATGAGTTAGAAAAATAAGATTTGCCTTCTTCACTGCAGATGCTGTGATTGCATCCAAGACCACAGATAGTGAGGCTCCAGAGATGGAGTTATCTTGTTTGGAGTTTGTCCAAAGTCTGTATCAAGAAACTACTTGCATGAAAGTCATTTATGATGATGAAACTGGATTGCATGAGATGATGCCATGTCATGTGAATGGTGAAATGGCCAGAAAAAGTCTGTGACTCTGAGTTGTCCACTAAAGTTATGAGGGCATTGTACTTAGAGGGTCGAGTCATACACACCATATCAAGGCTCTATTTGCAAATGATATCTTATAGTTTCAAGGACATAAAAATGCTAGCAGAATGCTCTACACCAACCCAAACTCACTGATGAAGAAGGAAACCCCTCTACCTACCTGTCCACCACAGCCTCCAAAGATGTCTAAGGGAAATGCAATCTAAGGCATCAAAGTCTTCTGTAAATCTTGAAAACCAGAGGATGTAGAATAAAGTATCAGAGAAGAGAAGAGAACAGGTAACTCCTCCCATTTCTATGGATGAGCATGAATATGGTTGAAATGCCCAATTTACAAAGAAACTCACAAATTCATGTCCCTTCAAAATGTTGTCTTTCACAAAAATAAAAAATAATCTCTTAAAATGTATGTGCATTCACACAATAAATGAAAGAAAAAAACCACGAGGAAAAAAACACACTTCTTGAAATATGGCAAACCTGATTTCAAACTATACTACACAACCATTGAAACAAAGTCACATTGATACTGGTGTGAAGAACAGATGGAAACCAGTAACATAATGAATGATCCAGAACAATCCCACATAGCTACAGTCAACTGATTGGTGGCAACATGGCCAATTACATATAGTGGATACAACATTGCTCACTAACAAATTTTGTTTGTAAAACTGCATTGCCACTTGTAGAAGACTGGAAATAGTTCCATCATTCCATTAACATCCTCAAGAGCTTCAAATATGAAACTATCAGCTAGATACATAAGAGAAACACTTGAAGAAATAGACAAAATTAATGATTTTCTAAGCAGTACCGTATTACCTTAAGAAAGAAGAGCAAAACTTGATGAATACTGCCTGGTCTGTGGTTCAGTTTTAGATCCTGGTTTCCATATCCAGGACACTAAAGAACTAAGCCAGGCATGGAGTCTCATGACTGTAATGCAAGGTGCTCATGGCTCAGATTGGGATCACAGTTCACACATACTACATGACTTCTATTCAAGCTATTTGTGTGTGTGTTCTGAGAGGGATGGCTGAGATTAGAACGATTGTGATTCCAAGCCAACCCAGTCAAAAAACAATATCCTGAGATTCTGTGTTAATAGAAGAAGCTGGATATTGAGGCATATGCCTGTTATTCCAGCTGTGGCAGCCAGCAACAATAGAAAGACTAGACCCAGGTATGGACATAGAGCAAAAGCAAGATACTATCAGAAAAATACTCAGTGCAAAGAAGGGCTGGAGATAGCCTCATTCTACAATACCTTCCTATCATGGTCCTCAAGAAAGCATTGACAAGTGGGTGTTTAAGAATAAAAGAATCTGTACAGTCCACAAAGGAGCTGAGGGAAATCACTCTTGCCCTGAGTTCAAGCCATAATACTGGCACAAAAATGATCAATAGAAATGTATGGTGGAAATGAAATACAGGTCACGTCTTGTGGTGGAGGCAGAAGGTCAATGGAGATGTAACAGCTTCCATATAATCTATGTACTTAATATACGTTTATAAATATGGGATAATTAGATCTGTAGAAATCATCATAAGAAGGTTTGGGATTAAAGCATGTTTTTGTGGTATGTATATTGTATACATATATGGACAAAATACCTTAAAAATTTTTACTTTTGTCTGCTCAAGTATTAAATTTAAATTATCTTTAGATTGCTGTACATTAGAGTTACCTTTAACAAAGTAGGTTATGAAATCACATATAGCTTGAAAAATGTCACCTTTTCATTTATCCCTCCCTAACTCCTTTTTCCATCTTTTGTTTATGTTGGTCATGGAGCCTAAACTCTGTACCTGGGCACTTTCCCTCAGGTATTCAGCTGAAGGGTAGCACTCTACCACTTGACCCATAGCTCCACTTCCAACTTTTTTCTGCTTACTTGGTGCTGAGGAATCAAACCCAGGGCCTCATGCATACAAGATAAGCACTCTACCTCAGAGCCACTTTCCCAGACACACTTTCATCTTTTCTTTTTTAGGATATATATTGCATGTGTGACTGCATTATCCTCTTCTGCTCTTCATTTCTCGACCCCTTTCCACTGTCTTGATCCCACCCTTTTTGTGCAACTATATCCTGTTTTTTTTTAATTTTGCAGAAAGTTGACTTTGTCTTTGTAGGGAATTACAATATTACAATATATGAATTCTCCCATGAATCTACTGTATTTCAGTTAATATATTTGAATACACGCATACCACCCAAGCTTTTACTTCATAAACTACTTCTAGCTTCCATACATAAAGGAAAACATTCATGCTTTATTTCTCTGGGCCTGACTTACTTCATTAAGTAAATATTTTTCCAGTTTTTCCATCTCATTACAAAAGGTATATCATTCATTCTTATGGATGAACAAAACCCATTGTGTATGAAGACCAAAATTTTGATCCTTTTATTCCTTGAAGGATATCTGGACAGATTCCAGACCTTGGTTATAGTGAATAGGAATTCAGTGAATATTGTTGTGCTGGTAGCATATATCTCAGTTTGTAATCTTGGTAAGTGCCCAGGAGTGGAATTGCTAAATAAAAGGCTAGTTCCAAGTTGGATGTTTGTTGTGGTTCAGCAGTGTCCCTGAGCATTTTTGCTCTAAGTTACTATTGTAGCAACTTGGAGCCAGAATGCCACTTCTGGTTTTCAAGTGGCTCACTGGAGATACGCATCTCTTGAACTTTTCTGCCTGAGCTGGCTTTAAACCACGATGCTCAAATCTCAGCCTCCTGAGTAGCTAGGATTGCAAGGATGAGCCGAAAATTAATGGCTATGATTAATTATTTAAGGATTGATAGTAATTGAGGAATAATGGTTTTTGACGAACTCATTATATTTGCACTGTTGTTTGTACTGTGGATATGCCAATTTTCTTTCCTCCCACCAGAGGCCAGACATTTGCATTCTTACATTCATCAGACCTTTCTGCTCCATGCTATCCCTTCAGGTGAGAATTATGTTTAATCTTTTGGGGAATCTACAGAGTGGTTTTACACTGTTATATTGCCTCCAGCAGGGTAGTAGGGTTCTCTTTTGGCCACCTCCCCTCCAGCATCTGTTGTTATTAGATTTCTTGATTATTTCCATTCTCAATGTAGTTTTGATTTGCATTCCTTTTATGGCCAGAAAAGTTGAGCATTTGTTCATGTGTCTATTGGCCATTCTTTCCTCTTCATAGAAGTGTCTCTTTAAGTCTTTAGCCCATCTGTTAATGGGGAAATTGTTTCTTTGAGGATTTGTTTTTGGGGGATTTAAATTTTTGAGTTCTAAGTATATTTTAGATATGAGGCCCTTGTCTGTTGTATGGCAAGTGAAGCTCTTCTCCAATCTGTGGGCTTTCTATTGATCTAGCTAGCTTTGTCCTTTGCCATGAAGAAGTTCTTAAGTTAAATGCAGTCCTTTTTTTTCACTGATTTGTTTTCTTTTATTTGTTTCTACAGGTCAACCAGTTTCAGCATCTACATTCACCCTCCTCCCTCCATCTAGTGCCGCCCAATGATAGCCCCTCTGTTACACTCATATTATTCATATGAAATATATAATAACTCTCAAAAGAGCTCTCACTGTGATAATGTCATTCATGGATATGTTATACTTCCACTGGACTCACATGACTCTTCATTTTTTCTACCCTCCAATTTTCACTGAGTTATCCCATATCCATGCATATACATGATGTAGTTTGTTATTATTCACCCTTTACATTTTTATTTTTTTCTCCCTGTCCTCTTCAAATGGTCCCCATGATTATAGCAAGTTCTGTGAATGCAAAGTATGTATTTATGTGTATGTTTAGGCCTAGCTTTCCAATATTACAAACAAAAAACCTCTGTTCTTTGTACTTATGAGTTTGTCCCTCACTGGAAATGAGGCTTTGCAGATCCATTCATTTCCCTTCATATGACAAAATGAGGCTAAATGTAAGGGGTGACCAGATCAGGATATACATAAATAGATGTATTTGATTGAAACTAACTTCTACAGTGATTTGTTTATTTTATTGTAAAGGGGCTATACAAATGCATTACAGTTACATGAGTAAGGAAATGAGTATATTTCTTGTTGAATGTTGTTACCGGTTTCTTCATTTTCCTTCCATTACCCTTCCCTCCTCCCAAAAGTTGTAAATTCATTTCTAAATTAGTGTCTTGTAAGTATCATTGTTGCATTGGGTCACCCTTTGTTCTTGTTTCAGCATTTTGTTATTCCCCTTCCCTTCCCCAAAGTAGATAAATGTATATAGAACACAGTGTACCAGAATCAAAGACATTGAGTACTTTTCTTTATCTGTAATATCTATGCTATCTTTACTCCCAGAGCTTTGATCTTCTGCATGATCTAACCTACATTCAAAACTTTCTACTTTGTTTTTTTCTTCCTTTCCTTCTAATGGGTCAATATGGGTGTCTTGAATTTCTTTGTTGTAGCTTTGTTTTAAATCTTGTATGGATTTCTTTACTTCCTTGATTTAGTTTTCAGTGTTCACTCTCAAATCCATTGGTTGAGTAGCTACAGTTTCACTGGACTGCCATTCCTTCTGTTAGAATTCATCCAGCCTTCTTTTTGTGTATTCCAAGAATACAACTAGCCTCATCAAGCTCATAGATAGCCCTATTCAGGCTTTTAATCTTTCCATTCAGCACATTGTCATTCAGCAGTAGTATTGTCAATTTATTTTGAGAACTATTCTAATGGTTTTTCATTAACTGCTCTGTTGCCTGTTTGTCTTGAATGGGGTTGAGGTTCCTTGACTTGACATTTTTGTCTAGTGTTTTTATACTTTTTTCCGCCCATTTGTAAATGAGAAAACATTCAAGTCCTCATTCAAACACCCAACCCATAGTCCTGTAGTTCCACAGACTTCAGAGTCTTACAACAAACTATGTGTGTTTGCACTCTATCTCACCTTTTTGGGTAATGACAGTATAACCAATTCCATATCACAACACAATTCTAAGACAGGCTCCAACCCACAGCCCTGTAATTACACAGATTTTGTAGAGTCTCAATCAGAGATATGTCTCCCTGTTTAGAAATTCAAGAACATTCAATTCCATACCAGAATACAATTTTAAGGCAAGAACCCACCCAGAGCCCTGTGGTTCCACACACTTTGGAGGTTCACGGTCAGGGTTAGGTGTTTTCATTCTATGTCTCCTTTATTGGATATGAAAGTAGACCCATTACCAACAAGGAGCACAGATTTAAGACAAACCCAACCGTGGGCCATGTATTTACACCAATTTTACATGTTCACCATCATAGATAGATATTCCCCTATTTATCTCTGCTTTTCTCTGTCAGGGGAGGTGTATTGTGTTTTAGAAGTGGGTATTTTATATAGTTATAATCAATGAGCATGTCTGTTAGGAGGTTTGAAGCATTTTGGACCAAAACAATAGTACCATCAGCCACTTTGGTAAAGTCTCACTGACTAACAGATATAGTCTAGCTTATGTCTCACAACTGGGGATCAAAACTGGAGTAAAAAAGAAAAGAAAAGAAAGAAGGAATGAAGATCCAGGAATAATGGAAAATGGGTTGAGTTAAAATTAGAGGAAAGATTAAGATATATAAAAAGTAACAGAAAATCAGGATAGAGGGATGAAGAGAAGGAATGGAACAGTGGGAAGAAAACTAAGACAAATTCAGAATAAAAAAGAAGAAGATAAAGAAAGAAGGAAAAAGAAAAATATAAAAAATAAAATGTGAAGAGATAAAGTTTGGTGCTGGGAAAGTGGCTCAGTGGAAGAGTGCTTGCTTGCCTTGCCTCCCATCCATGAATCCCTGGTTCTATTCCTCAGCACCACATAAGCAGAAAAATGCCAGAATTGGTGCTGTGGCTCAAGTGGTAGAGTGATAGCTTTGAGTTGAAGAGCTGAGGGACAGCTCCCAGGCACAGATTTCAGGCCCCATGACCAACCAAAAAAAGAGATAAAGTTTAAAAATTATATGAAGTAATAGTACTAAAACTAAAAATACGAAGATTTCACAGTAGAGAATTGTGTAATCAACTTATATTTTGAATGAAGTACAGACATAATTAAGAAGAAAGCCCATTAATTACCATAGACTGTGTATTCAGGAATGAACAGAACAGTAATGAGGAAGAAAAAACAAATGGGGTTGTATAAAAAAGTAAACACAAAAAATCAAAATAAAAAACAAAACACAAGAAACAAAAAGGAAAATGAGTAACAGAAAGTAAAAATAGTTTCAGAAAGAGAGTATACACACACACACACACACACACAGACACACACACACACACACACATATATCATAATAGGGAAGAAAATAAGCCTATTTATTTGGGAGATCTTGTGTCTCCCCTATATCCTCTTTCCAGTCTCTTGATGGTGTCTTTGGTTTGCTTCCATTAGTCGGTTTTTCTTGGAGCTTGGTTGGTTCCCCGAATCAGATTGTTAGAGTGTTATTTTTATGGGCTTAGGTTTTGTGACTTTCTTCCCAGAATACTTTAGTGGCCACAAGATCTGCTTTTTATGTAATGCAGAGAGGAGGTGGCTGGCTTCTGTGGTTTGTTGCTGAGAGTGACTTTGATGTAGGTGGGGTTCAAATCTGTGGCTTTATCTGGAAGGGGTAGCACCTTCCTGGCTAGCCCTTAGTTTGGCTAGGCTTTTATAGCTTATACACATTAAAAAAAATTCCCAAACTGTATTTCTCTGTATCTAACTTTTCCTTCTAGAAGCTCAATACCTAAAGCCATGTTCACTTGCACTTTTTTATTGTGAAAATACTGCACAGAGGGGTGACAATTACATGGGCAAGGTAATGAGTACATTTCTTATCAAGCATTATTGCCTCCTCCTTTGTTCCACTTCCCATTCCTTCCCATCTTCTCCCCCCAGCCCTCATCCCCGGCCAAAGTTGTAAAGTTCATTTTTCGACATAACGTCCTGTCTAGCTCATTGTTGAAATGGGTCCACTTGTATCCCTATTTAACAATTTTTTTTCATTCCTCTCCACAAATTATACCAACAGCAAATACAGTGAAAACAGGGGTTATACCGTGGGGGAGGAACATACAAAGGAACAAAGAAATCATCTTTTAAATATGTTAGAAACAATAGCAAGAAAGAAAAAAAATTGAATCCTTATCTTGGGGTTCATTTTGCCTAACATCAACTTATCTGACCGTTTCTGCTTGTCTCAGATATAGACTAGTAATTGCAATTAAGGGAAACCATGGGACCTATGTTTTTGGGGCCTGGCTTACTTTACTTAACATATTTTAAAAAGTGGTTTTTAGTGAAATTTTACAGAATTTTGGCTTTGTAATTCCTGTAGCTGTCTAAGCTGCAGGATTGATTGCTCCCTGCAGGGAAGCAGGGCTGCTCTCTGCTTGAATTTTTCCTCACTGAGAAGAATCTGCACTATGATGGCTCAGTTGATCTGATTTTCCCTTAAGTGTGAAAACTGGTTTCTTGGACAGAACTCAATTAGGTCCCAGCTACACCTCCACCACCTTCCTGCTGGCTCTTGAAGTTATTTAATATAACAAAAATCAAGTAAGTGTAATAAACTCTTTGCTCCTCTTTGAAGTTACATTAATTGACGCTGAAAGAAACAGTGACTTATTGTCCATCTTCTACATGTACAGCTCCAGTTTTGGGATTTTTCTGCAATGATACAACACTTGTGTGTGTGTGTGTGTGTGTGTGTGTGTGTGTGTGTGTGTGTACGTGTGTGTGAATGTGCATAGTAGGCTCCTTTGTCAAACTCATTTTGAGGTCATCTGATCTGTTCTGTTGGTATTCTTCTTCTTCTTCTTTGTTTGGGCAAGTACCATTCTGGCTTTGATACTTAGACTCTGTATATAATTTGAAGTCTGGTGTCATAGTAAATCCTGCATTAATCTTTATTCTCAAGATTTCTTTGGCTTAGGAGAGTCTTTGTTTTTGTGTATCAGTATTAGGATTGAATTTTTTATTTCTATAAGTGATTTGGGACGTTTATAAGGATTTCTTTGAATATGTACTTATATTTTACATAAATACACAAACACACACATATATATAGATATAGATATATAAAATTTTGAGTGGTGCGGATATTTTCTCAATACTCCTTTTCCCAATCTATGCCCAATGGAGATTTTTTCTTTTTATGTCTTCTGCTTTTTTTCATAAATTTATAGTTTTCTTTGTAGACCTCTTTCACTTCCTTGGTTGCATTTATTCCTATGTATTTAAGATATATTTCTTAGGTACTATTTAGAATCTGATGGTTTCTCTGACTTCTTTCTCAGTCTAGTGATTGCTGGAATATTGACTACTTTGCTGAATGGGTTTAACTTAAATTTGTAATTTTTTGTCACAGTTCTAATTCCATTTCTTGCAAGTGACAATTTGAAGCTAGTAGGCTTTTGAGATATCTTACTGTAGAATTGAGTCTATTAAGCATCCATTTTCCAGCATAGAAGCTCAATACAATCTTCAATGAAAGTATTAGCTGTCTGAGCCCTTAATCCCTGAGCCTCTCATAGTTCATACCAAGACTGTCTTTTCCTTCTCCCAAATCAACCATCAATTCACAATTTAATCTTCTCTTGTCCATTATTTCCCTCCTCGGAAGCTGCTGAGTTGTGGTTTTACCCAAAGCCAAAAGGAAATTTAGAGATGTAACTGGCCCCAATGTCCTGTTCACTTGAGGCCTCTGACCTTTGTTTCTCTAACAAATTTTATGTAGGGAGTGTTCAGTGTTTCTCTGCTAAGCTCAAGTCTTTCCATGGGTTTTGCTGAAGCTTGTTTATATCTGGGATTTTAGAGGAGGCAACAACTGTGGTGATCCTTGTCTTTCCATTCCCTGAAATCCACTCTGGGTTTTTTTTTTATTGAATCCAAGCTACTTTGCTTCCCACCCTCATTTTCTTAGCCCTTCTGTTTAAGTCATGTGTGAGACAGGCTATTTTAGTAGATAATTCCCACAATGAAAACTAAAAGGTAATGTTACTCCATCCAATCCTACTATGTCTCTTCCACTCTGTGACTTTGGAGGTTTTAGTTTTACTTTGTTTTGTCTTTGTTTTCTTTTATTGCTGTTTTGGGTAATCAGGTCCTCCACACTGTTCTTGAGCTTTTTGGTTAATGTTAGTAAACTTCTAAAGCACTATTTCCAGAATTTTTGGTAGTTAATTGTAAATAAGTTGTTTAATGTCTTTCCTGTCCTGTCTGGCTTTGAACTGTATTGCTCATATCTCAGCTTGGTGAATACCAAGTGTTACAGACATAAGTCACTAACACCCAGCTTGCTCTGTGTATTTTTGACATGTTTTCACTTCATATCAATGCAAACAAAGGGATTTCAATGCATTTCTACATTTCCATCACAGCTGTGGTTATAGGCATGCATCACTGTTGTGACTATCACCCACATAGCACTGCCCTGGAACTCTCATTTCCTCAATTTCCACCTCTTACAGAGCTGGCATCACAGATATCTGCCACCCCACCCAGGCAAAACATTCCAGAACCTTTCTTTCCCTGCCTGGATTCAGAGAAGGATCTTCATAATCTCACTGATTTGGCTTACTATACATGTTTATACTCCTACAAAAATACACTGTAATTTTCAGTGGAATAATATTCAATACATAATAGCTCTCAAGAATATAGCCAATTTTGCAAATTTAATTCTGCCACACTCAGAATGCAGGATGTTTTGCCACCTGCTTATCTAATGTCTTATATGATAGCTTTCTTGTTCACTCTAGAGGTCTTTAGAGATCTTTACTTAGGTTTTTGAGTCCTTGGCATTAGTTTTTTTAAGCCACTATTTGAAGGGATATGTGAAATCAACTTGGGACTCATCTCTACTTTATTTTATTTTCAGTGATTACAAAATGAAGTTTGGTCCAAATACAAAAGTGAGATGTTATTTTTCCAACTCTACCTAGATTGAATTTAAATTTTATTTTTGTATTATTTTAAATTTTTACTAGTGTATATATTTAAAATGGTTTTATGGGCTGGGAAGGTGGCTCAGTGGTAAAGCACTTGCCTTTAATGCCTGAGGCCCTGGGTTCAATTCCTCAGCACCACATAAGCGAAAAGAAAAAAGCCAGAAGTGGAGCTGTGGCTCAAGTGTTAGAGTGCTAACTTTGAGCTGAAGAACTGAGGGACAGCACTCAGGCCCAGAGTTTAGACCCCACAACCGGACCCCCTCCCCGAAAATGGGTTTCATTATGATAGTTTTATATGACCACATAAAGTCTTTTATCTAAAACATTTTAAAGCAAAAAAGAGCAGGTAAAACCTTATGGCAGTTGATTCCCAATAACAACACACACACACACACACACACACACACAGAGAGAGAGAGAGAGAGAGAGAGAGAGAGAGAGAGAGAGAGAGAGAGAGAAGATAGTAAACCATGATTCAAAGTCCAAATCCAGCCTGCTTCGTATTAATAAAGTATTATTGTAACAAAAACAAAAATCTTTCAAATGGCTATATTTTCCTCATTCCTTTCTTATCTTTGTTCTTCTACCTATTTACCCATGAACTTTTCCTTTACATTCCATTTAATTTATCCTTGGCTCCTGTCTATTCAATTTTACTTCAAGAAATCAATCCATCATATGAATACATGCTTATTCTTTCATTATTTCATTTAAGGGAAGAAGTGTTGTGTAAGATCACTCAAATCCTAACTCAGAAAAAAATAGCAAATGCTACAAAATACTATGCAAAATCACTGAAATCACATATTCTCCCAATAATTTCACATAACACATTTTACTCTACAATATAAAATCAACCCTGGTCATGTGTCTATTGGCCATCCTTCTTTCTTCTTCAGAGAAGCTTCTCTTTAAGTCTTTCGCCCACTTATTTATTGGGCAGTTGTTTCTTTGAGGATTTGTTGTTGGGTGGTTTAATTTTTTGAGTTCCAAGTATATTTTAGATATGAGACCTTTGTCCGTTTTATGGCTAGTAAAGATCTTCTCCCAATCAGTGGGCTTTCTATTAATCTTGCTAGCTATGTCATTTGCCCTGCAGAAGCTCTGCAACCTTATGCAATCCCATTTGTCCAACCTTTCTTTGATTTGTTGTGCTTCCGGGTCTCTATTCAGAAAATTTCGGCCTGAGCCAAGGAGACCTAGGGTTTCTCCTATTCCATCCTGTAATGTTTTCAGAGTGTCTGCTTTGACTTCAAGGTCTTTGATCCATTTGGAGTTGATTCTGGTGCAGGGTGATATATAAGGATCTAGCTTTAGTTTTCTACATGTAGTTAACCAATTTTGCCAGCACCATTTACTGAAGAGCCTGTCTTTCTTCCATTCTATTGTTTTAGCTTTCTTTTTTTTTTTTTTTTTTTTTTTTTTTTTTTTTTTTTTGTCGGTCGTGGGGCTTGAACTCTGGGCCTGGGCGCTGTCCCTCAGCTCTTCAGCTCAAGGCGAGTGCTCTACCACTTGAGCCACAGAGCCACTTCCGGTTTTCTGGTGGTTTATTGGAGATAGGAGTCTCATGGTCTTTCTTGCCCGGGCTGGCTTTGAACCGCGATCCTCAGATCTCAGCCTCCTGAGTAGCTAGGATTACAGGCGTGAGCCACCAGCGCCCGGCTTGTTTTAGCTTTCTTATCAAAGATTAGATGGCTATAGGTCTGTAGGTTCATTTCTGGGTTTTCAATTCTATTCCATTGGTCCTGAGGTCTGTTCTTATGCCAATACCAAGCTGTTTTGATTACTATGGCTTTATAGTAGAGTTTGAAATTTGGTATTGATATTCCTCCAGCAGTGTTCTTTCCATTGAGGAGCGTTTTTGCTATTCGGGGTCTTTTATTGTTCCATATGTATTTTTGGATTGCCTCTTCTATTTCCTTGAAGAATGAGGGTGGAATTTTGATAGGTATTGCGTTGAATTTGTAGATAGCCTTGGGAAGTATTGCCATTTTCACCATGTTAATCTTGCCAATCCAGGAGCATGGGAGGTTTTGCCATTTTTTAAGTTCTGTATTGATTTCCTTTTTCAAGATTTTAAAGTTTTCATCATAGAGGTCCTTCACTTCTTTAGTTAATTCCTAGGTATTTTATTTTTTGTGGGGCTATTACAAATGGAGTTGCTCTCCTAATTTCAGCCACACTTTTCTCATTGTTGGCATACAGAAAAGCCATCGATTTTGGGGGGTTAATTTTATAACCTGCTACTTTGCCAAAGTTTTGAATCAGCTTGAGTAATTTGGGAGTGGAGTCTATGGGATTCTTTAAATACAAGATCATGTCATCTGCAAAGAGGGAGAGTTTTATTTCTTCTTTCCCTATTTGGATCCCCTTTATGTCTGCATCTTGTCTTATTGCTGTAGCTAGGCATTCTAATACTAGATTGAAGAGAAGTGGAGAGAGTGGGCATCCTCAACATCCCTAGCCATAAAAGAAATGCAAATCAAAACAACATTGAGATATCACCTCACTCAAGTTAGAACAGCAAAAATCAAGAACTCTAACAACAACAGATGCTGGAGGGGATGTGGACAGAAAGGAACCTTACTTCATTGTTGGTGGGAATGTAAACTTGTTCAACCACTTTGGAAGGCAATATGGAGGTTCCTCAAACGACTTCACATAGATCTCCCCTATGATCCAGCAATCCCACTTTTGGGCATTTACGCAAATGTTTACAAACAAGACCACACTAAAGCTACCAGCACAACTATGTTTATTGCAGCATTATTTACCATAGCTAAGATATGGAACCAACCCAGATGCCCCTCAGTAGATGAATGGATCAAGAAAATGTGGTATATATACACAATGGAATTCTATGCCTCCATCAGAAAGAATGACATTTCCCCATTTGTTAGGAAATGGAAAGGTTTGGAAAAAATTATATTAAGTGAAGTAAGCCAGGCCCAAAGAAACATAGGTCCCATGGTTTCCCTTATTTGCAATATCTAGTATAGGTATGAGTCAAGCGAATAAGGTCAGATAATGTGATGTTAGGAAAATGATCCCTTAAATATGTATTTTAATGTTTTCGTTTCTTTCATGCATGTGTTTTTAACGCATTTATAAGATTATTTCTTTGTTGCTTTGTATGTCCCTCCCCCACAGTGTAACGCCCGCTTTCACTATATTTGATGTCAGTATAACATGTGGAGGAGATGGGGACAAACAAGTCGTTTAAGGATTCAGGTGGACCTGTTGCAACAATGAGAAGTACAAAATGTCATGTCAAAACCAGCTTTACAATGTCGGTGTGTGGGGGGGAGGGGGGTATGATTGGGTGGGGAGGAGGGGGGAGGCTGGGAAGGGAGGTGAACGGTAAACAAAGGAGGAGGCTGCAATGCTGGGTAAGAAATATATGCATTATCCTGCTCATGTAATTGTACCCCCTCTGTACATTATGTTCTCAAATAAAATAAAATAAAATAAATCAACTATATTAATGAAATTCCTAAAAAAAGAAAGAATATAGTCAAAAACTCATTAGAAACTAATGAGTACTTTGATTTTATCTTGATTACCACACTGAGGAATTTGAAAATTAATTACATTTTCATTTTTTTTAAAATAATGCCCTTAACAACAGATCAAGCACACAATATTTTTGCCAAATTATTGTTATATTTTCAATTAGAAATTTAATTTATAGAAAGCTATAGTAAGTTACATAGTCATGTATTTATTACAAATGTAGATGTGAGCCGGGCGCTGGTGGCTCACGCCTGTAATCCTAGCTACTCAGGAGGCTGAGTTCTGAGGATCGCGGTTCAAAGCTAGCCCGGGCAGGAGAGACCGTGAGACTCCTATCTCCAATAAACCACCAGAAAACCGGAAGTGGCGCTGTAGCTCAAGTGGTAGAGCGCTCACATTGAGCTGAAGAGCTGAGGGACAGCGCCCAGGCCCAGAGTTCAAGCCCAAGGACCGACAAAAAAAACAAAAAGCAAATGTAGATGTGAGAAGAAATTTGAATCAGCCTAGGGAACAAAGTGTACGAGAGTCTTATTTTCAGTAAGAGGACAAACAGAAACGGTTCAAGTGGTAAAGAAGCATTGAGTGAAAATGGTGAAGAACAGTATAGGTCTTGATACAAGTATGCATAAATGAATTGAATTATAATAAAAATACTCAAGTAAAGAACTGTTGAACAGACAAGCAATGAGTTCAATTGTGTCTATATCTCTTAAAAATGTAATTATGTAATCATAGTATAGGACCCCCTAAATCAATCTATTTGAAAAAATAAATAAAGCTTACCTTATCAAGATTTTGAAATGTGGCAATTTTTTCTGTTTTAACAAATTGTAAGTTGTAATGATATTACAAGAAATAGCCTTATATATTTAACATTAAAAATTCTTTGTGTCAAATTAATGAAGAGATATTATCAACCATGTAATGAAGAGTATATCCAGGAAAGAAAGGGCTTACCAGTATGCATGATGGACTTTAATTTTAGGAGAAAATTCAAAAATTTTTTCTACATTGTAAATTTAAAAGAGAGTTCATTTTTGTAACATATACATATCATTCCCAAGTTATATGAGGGAAGCAGTGTGAGAGGGAAGAGAAAGACAAAGAAGGAGATGGAGAAAGACAAAGAAAAAGAGAGATCAGGACAGAGAAAAAGGTCCCACAAAAGAGACTTAGGATAATTTCAAAAGGGCAACATGTGAGTAGAAATATACAAATATCGAAGAAAACAAAATCTAAGGACCACATTAAAAATGTAAATTTGTGAAGAGGAAAATATTAATGAACTGTATTGGAGGATTCTGCAACATGGCAGTGAGCAGACAGGAAGTTAATAAACATAATGATGTAGAGGCATTATTGAGAAAGACAATAGATAATCTTACCAGACTAGCAGAAAAACTATGTACATATGATCATATAAGATGGTGCTAGCCATATGCCGATGGCTCATGATTGTAATCCTAGCTATTCAGGAGGCTGAGATCTGAGGATCACGGTTCAAAGCCAGCCTAAGCAGGAAACTTCATTGAGATACTTATCTCCAATAAACCACTAGAAAAACCAGAAGTGGTTCTGTGGCTCAATTGGTAGAGCACTTGTCTTGAACTGTAGAGTGCAGGGAAAGCACCCAGGCCCAGACTTAAAAAAAAAAAAAAAGATGATGGATGATACTAAGTGAAATAATCCCCAAGACAGGGACACAATAGTTTTTATCTTTTTCCTGTCAATTTAAATAGGTTAAGTAAATGTTTTTCTTTTGTATGTTCTATCCCCATGGTATAACCCCTGTTTTTACTGTAACTGATTCTGGTGCCCTGATCATGTACATACATTTTTCTAATTTGGGGAGGGGAAGGGAAATAAAATGCTGAAACAGGGGCTGGGAAGGTGGCTCAGTGGTAGAGTGCTTGCCTTGCATGCCTGAGGCCCTGGGTTCGATTCCTCAGCACCACATAAGCAAAAAAAAAAAAAAAAAAAAAAGCCGGAAGTGGCGCTGTGGCTCAAGTAGTAGAGTGCTAGCCTTGAGCTGAAGAGCTGAGGGACAGCACCCAGGCCCAGAGTTCAGGCCCCACGACCGGACCCAAAAAAAAAAAAAAATAAAATGCTGAAACAAGGACACAGATTGACCTATTGTAGCAATAAGATGTACAAGACACTATGTTGAAAACAAACATTACAACTTGGAGGGGGAGAGCAGGGAAGGAATAAGGACATGGGACTGAAGGGATGGTAGGGGAAAAGAAAGGAAGGGTTAAAGATGCTCGATAGGAAATGTACTCATTATCTTACTCACATAACTGTAAACACTCTGTACAGTATCTTTACAATAAAAATATACATATGTAAAAGATAATAGAGAAAAGACTTAAGGAAGAGGGGATAATATAATTAAGTGCAGATTAAATAGGAAGAACCAAGACACATAAGCAAATCTCGAGCATAAATTGTTATTACCATCACTTGTGACTACCATTGCTAGGAAATAACTGTACAACCTTACTTATTGAAGTAAAAATTCTATAATAAAAACTATGACAAGAAGAGATAATTACTATAACTATAGGTTTAGATCACATCTTCTGTATGCGAATCAAACCTAGGTACTTAATATTAAGTATGCTGATTTCTCCAACTATGTCTTTCATCCCTGAAGCCATAAAGAGAATTTCTATTTGGCATTAACAAGAGGATATAACACTTGGGGCAAAAATGCAGCCTAAGATCCCTGCACCAGAGGCCAAGATGGAGAAGACCTCCACAGGCACCATGACTTTCCTATTGGTACTGTGGTAGACAGGTAGAAAGATGAGCCACACACTGCAGAACACCAGCATACTGAAGGTCAGGAACTTGGCTTCATTGAAGGTGTCAGGCAGGTTCCTCACCAAAAAAGCCACAGTGAATCTGCACATGGCCAAAAAGTCCAGGTACCCAAGACACAGTAGAAGGGAGTGAGGGAGCCCTTCTTGCACAGGATGATGATGTGGCCATGTTCAGAGTGTGCATCTGAGTCCACAAAGGGAGGAGGATAGGTTCCCAGCCAGAGGCCACAGAGGGTCACCTGGATGAGGGTGCAGATGGGGATGTTGAAGTTAAGAGCCCCTGATACCAGCAGCCACCTCACCCTTCTCCATGGGGAAGTGGACTTGAAGGCCAGAACCACAGTCACTGTTTTGGCCAACACTGTGGAAATAGCCACAGTGAATACAACCCCAAATGTGATCTGCTGTAGGATGCAGGTGGCAGTTTTGGGTCAACGAAGAAAGAGCAAAAAACAGAGGAAACAGAAGATGAGGGAGATGAGCAAGATGTAACTGAGAGCCCGGTTATTGGCCTTGCCAATGACAGTGTCTTGGTGTTTTACAAACATCCCAATAACAGCAGTAGTTAGTATAGAGAAGCAAAGAGCCATGCAGGCCAGAGCCATGCCCAAGGAATATCCAAAAGCCAGGAAATCTGCAGCTCTCATGAAACACTGAGTCTTCTGTGTGTTGGCATACTGGATCTGGACACTTCACACATTGCTTCATATCTGGTGAGACATTTATAAAACCCATTACTTTTTATGAATCTAGTTTTCTTCAAAGAATTTTGGAAAATTTTCATTTAGTTGAAATCCTCAGATTTCAGCATTTACTATCATAAAAGTTTTTTTGTACTTTTTCACAAGCCGTACCTGGCTCCAATTTTTATATTCTTCTTTATTCAAGCATCTTTATTCAACATATGTTGTTGCTAATTGATAATTATATGTATTGATTATATAATAGTTGGGCTACTGCAATGTCTTATTAAAATTTTATACTTTTTGTCATGCTAATTAGAGTCCTGGATTGTATTATAATTGGAATTATACAGCTTACATTGCTTGGTATATTTCTGTAAGATATCAACATTACATTGTGGTATATTATCTTTGATATCATCTCATTATGCTTTTCTTACCTGCTCCTCTGTGAAGTTGTAGGAAGAAACTGATCACTCTTGGACCCTCTATAGTCATGCTCAAGTCTTAAACTGATTCTAGCTTACTGAGCCCTTGTCCTTTGCCAAGACATATTTTGGGCACTGAGAAATAAAGATAAGCAAGATCCAAGTTTTCTGTGTGAGTAAAATATAAGTTTTAAGATGAATACTTTCCTTGTAGAACTTATGTCTAATTTTATTATAGAGGTTAGACTTGTGCTAAGGATTAGTAATAAGGATTCCTGGAGACAACTTTGCCTGCAATAGACTGCAAAATCATGTTAAATATGTATTTCAAAGCCATATTCTATCATATTTCCATTAGTAATACCACCATTTGTCAGACTTTAGTTTTTAACAGAAAAAAGGAGAAGAGGCTCTGTAATCCTAATACACAGTTTTTCATTAACCTGTTTAAATTGAGGATAACTAAAGAGAAATAAAGGATTTCTTTATAAGACACAACTCACCTGTCCCATTAGCAATCTCATTTTCTGGACAAGGTGTACAATCAAAGCAACAGGCAGCCTTTCCCTCCTGAGGAGATTTCTGGAATCTAGGATCACAACTCTCACTACAGGCAGAGTGAGGAGTCTGAGGAAAGGCAGGGATATGTCTGTAATTGTTCAGACTTGTACCAAACATTACAGCAATCCATGCCTTTCAAATGGGATGTTGAAGCATAATGTTTTAAGCAGGTAAGTGCAGCTGATTTATTGAATTCTATTATAGATTACATATTCAATGATTCCCCAAGGCTATGTGTACAATCTTGATTTCTAGGCTCTTGTCAGTAGTGGTGAGAAAGTAATTTTTAGTGTACAGCCCTGTGGTATATCCTTGAATTCCTGGCACTAAATGCTTTCTTCTACTTATCTGTGACATTCGAAAGTGCAAGAGGGAGCCCTCCACTTTATAGAGTTATGTGAGCCCTGGGATCACTTTATTTTTCCTCTTTGTTTTCCTTTGTTCATGAGGTGAAAATCTTCTCACAGGTGCCTTCAATGATTCGTATAACCTGAGATGGTTAAGGAGGAGGTCAATTAACCAATGAATGAATCTCCACAGAAAGGAACAATAGCAACCTTTCAACCCCATAATTTAACTCTTCAGGTAATTTATCACAGTGTTAGAATCCCAAAGAGAAAAATATTATTTATATCTTATGAAAATACTCAAAATCAACATGTAGAAACACACTTAACTCTTTTGGTTCTGCTCCTGGGGATTGAAATCAAGGACTGGGCACTGTACTTGAAAACTATTTTGTCCCAAGGATAGCATTCTACTACCTTAATCACAGCTCTACCTCCAAATTTTCAGAGGTTTATTGGCAATAGTAAACTCACAAATTTTCATGTGTAAGCTGACTGTAAACTATGATATTCCTTTCAGATATATTAGACGCCGGTCCAGCTAGATTCTCCAATAGCAAAACCTAGTTGGACCTGATCCAGGTACAAACGTAAAGGGTGACTTTGCTGATTCGTGTGTGCTTAAAATTATGAGGGTTAGATCCAACTCACCCCTGTAGTTGCAAAGGCCCACTCTACCATATCTTCAGATAAAGACAGTTGATTGCCATGTGGAGTATATGGAGAAAATTTTCTACTTTCACCTCAACTTCAAGGCTCTCTGGAAAATCCAAATATCAGAATTTCATACTCTGGTTTCAATTTATTTTTCTCATCCCAAATCACTTGATCTCCAGTAGGACTGTAAAACTGGATGACATTTTTTTTAATTTTTAATTTTTTATTTTATTTTTTTTTGTGAACATACTGCACAGAGGGGTTACAATTACATGGGCAGGATAATACGTACATTTCTTATCAAGCATTGCAGCCTCCTCCTTTGTTTACCCTTCACATCACTTCCCAGCCACCCTCCACAAGCCTCCTCCCCTCCCCCAACCCCCAGCACCAACGTTGTAAAGCTCATTTTCGACATGACACCTTGTACTTCTCTTTATTGCAACAGGTCCACCTGTATCCTTAAACGACTTGTTTTTCCCCATCTCCACCACAAGTTATATTGACATCAAATATAGTGAAAGCAGGGGTTATACTGTGGGGGAGGGACTTACAAAACAATAAAGGCATAATCTTATAAATGCTTTAGAAACAAAGGCATGAAAGAAAAAAACATTAAAATACATATCTAAGGGTTCATTTTCCTAACATCATATTATCTGACCATTTCCACTTGACTAACACATGTATTAATATTGCAAATAAGGGACCTATGTTTCTTTGGGCCTGGCTTACTTCACTTAATATAATTTTTTCCAAGTTTTTCCATTTCCTAACAAATGAGGCAATGTCATTCTTTCTGATGGAGGCATAGAATTCCATTGTGTATATATACCACATTTTCTTGATCCATTCATCTACTGAGGGGCATCTGGGTTGGTTCCATATCTTAGCTATGGTAAATAATGCTGCAATAAACATAGTTGTGCTGGTAGCTTTAGTGTGGTCTTGTTTGTAAACATTTGGGTAAATGCCCAAAAGTGGGATTGCTGGGTCATAGGGGAGCTCTATGTGAAATCTTTTGAGGAACCTCCATACTGCTTTCCAAAGTGGTTGAACACGTTTACATTCCCACCAACAATGAAGTAAGGTTCCCTTCTCTCCACATCCCCTCCAGTCTCTGTTGTTGTTAGAGTTCTTGATTTTTGCCATTCTAAATGGAGTGAGGTGGTATCTCAATGTTTTGATTTGCATTTCATTCATGGCTAGGGAGGTTAAGCATTTCTTCATGTGTCTATTGGCCATCCTTCTTTCTTCTTCAGAGAAGTTTCTCTTTAAGTCTTTAGCCCACTTTTTTTATTGGGTAGTTGTTTCTTTGAGGATTTGTTGTTGGGGGATTTAATTTTCTTTGGTTCCAAGTATATTTTAGATATGAGACCCTTCTCTGTTGCATGGACAGTGAAGATGTTCTCCCAATCCGTGGGTTTTATATTGATCTTGCTAGCTATGTCCTTTGCCATGCAGAAGTTCTGCAACTTCATGCAATCCCATTTGTCGAACCTTTCTTTGATTTGTTGTGTTTCTGGGTCTCTATTCAGAATATTTCCGCCTGAGCAAAGAGGACCTAGGGTTTCTCCTATTCCATCCTGTAATGTTTTCAGAGTGTCTGCTTTGACTCCGAGGTCTTTGATGCATTTGGATTTGATTCTGGTGCAGGGTGATATATAAGGATCTAGCATTAGTTTTCTACAAGTAGTTAACCAATTTTACCAGCACCATTTACTGAAGAGCCTGTCTTTCTTCCATTCTATTGTTTTAGCTCTCTTATCAAAGATTAGATGGCTATAGGTCTGTAGGTTCATTTCTGGTTTTCAATTCTATTCCATTGGTCCTGAGGTCTGTTCTTATGCCAATACCAAGCTGTTTTGCTTAATATGGCTTTATGGTAGAGTTTGAAATTTGGTATTGATATTCTTCCAACAGTGTTCTTTCTGTTCAGGAGCGTTTTTGCTATTCTGGTTCTTTTATTGTTCCATGTGCCTTTTTGGATTGCCTCTTCTATTTCCTTGAAGAATGAGGGTGGAATTTTGATAGGTATTGCGTTGAATTTGTAGATAGCCTTAAGAAGTATTGCCATTTTCACGATGTTAATCTTTCCAATCCAGGAGCAGGGGAGGTTTTGCCATTTTTTAAGTTCTGTGTTGATTTCCTTTTTCAAGATTTTAAAGTTTTCATCATAGAGGTCCTTCACTTCTTTGGTTAAGTTAATTCCTAGGTACTTCGTTTTTTGTGGGGCTATTACAAATGCAGTTGCTTTCCTAATTTCAGCCACACTGTTCTCATTGTTGGCATATAGAGAAGCCATTCATTTTGGGGGGTTAATTTTATACCGTGCTACTTTGTCAAAGTTTTGAATCAGCTTGAGTAATTTGGTAGTGGAGTTCATGGGATTCCTTAAATACAAGATCATGTCAACTGCAAAGAGAGATAGTTTTATTTCTTCTTTCCCTTTTTGGATCCACTTTATGTCTGCATCTTGTCTTATTGCTGTAGCTAGGCATTCTAATACTAGATTGAAAAGAAGTGGAGAGAGGGACATCCTTGTCTTGTTCCTGAGTTAATAGGAAATGACTTTAGTTTTTCACCATTGAGTATAATGCTGGCTGTAGGTTTGTCATATACAGCCTTTATTGTTTTGAGTAATGTTACATGGATTCCTAATTTTTCCAAAACCTTCATCATAAAGGGGTGTTGGATCTTGTCAAATGTTTTTTCTGTATCTATTGAGATAACCATGTGGTTCTTATTCTTGCTCCTGTTGATGTGATGAATAATATTAATTGATTTGCATATATTGAACCAGCTTTGCATCAATGAAATGAATCCTGTTTGATCGTGGTGTATGATGTTTTGAATGAATTGTTGAAGTCGATTGGCCAAAATTTTGTTGAGAAGTTTTGCATCAATGTTCATCAAAGAAATGGGTCTGTAGTTCTCTTTCTTTGATGAGTCCCTGCCTGGTTTTGGGACGAGCTTTATGATAGCTTCATAGAATGTGTTCGGTAGTGAACTCTCTCTTTCAATTTCATTGAAGAGTTGGAGGAGTATTGGTGTCAGCTCTGCCTTGAAGGCCGTGTAAAATTCCGCTGTAAAACCATCTTGTCCTGGACTTTTTTTTTAGCTGGGAGGTCTCTTATTGCTCTTTCTATTTCAATGCTTGATATGGGCCTGTTAAGATGGCTTAACTCATCTTCATTTAGTTTTGGCATGCCAACATTTGCTAGGAAAAGGTCCATTTCTGTCATGTTCTCAAACTTATTAGCATAAAGTTTTGAGAAGTATTCCCTTATAATGTTCTGAATCTTGCTTTTTTCCGTGGTGATGTTTCCATTCTCATCCCTGACTTTATTTATTTGGGTGTGTTCTCTTCTTTTTCTGATAAGATTTGCTAAGGGTCTGTCAATTTTGTTAATGTTTTCGAAGAACCAACTCTTTGTTTTGTTGATTCTTTCTAGGTTTTTTTTGGATTCTAATTCATTTAATTCTGATTTAATTTTAATTATTTCTCTCCATCTACTGGATTGCGGTTTATCTTGCTGCTCTTTTTCAAGGAGGTTTAGATGTGTCATTAAATCGTTGGTTTCAGATCTCTCCAATTTGTTGATGTAGGAGCTCAGAGGTATAAACTTGCCTCTGAGTACTGCCTTTGCTGTGTCTCAGAGGAGCTGGTAATTTGTGTCTTCATTTTGGTTGAATAGCATGCAAATTTGAATTTCCTTTCTAATCTCTTCCATGATCCACTCGTGATTCAGCATAGTGTTGTTCAACCTCCATGTGTTACTGGACTTTCTTTGGTTGCTTTTTGTGTTGAGTTGTAATTTTATTCCCTTCTGGTTAGAGAAAATGCAAGATATAACTTCAATATTTCTGCATTTAGACAAGTTTGCTTTGTGGCCTAAAATGTTGTCTATTTTAGAAAATGTTCCATGTGCTGCTGAGAAAAACGTGTATTCTTATGCTGCTGGGTGAAATGTTCGGTAGATGTCTGTTAAATCTAGCTGATCTATGCAGCAGTTTATATCTGCGGTTTTTCTGTGAGTTTTTGCCCAGTTGATCTATCTAGTGGGGAGAGTGGTGTATTAAAGTCCCCAACAATTAATGTCTTTGGATCTATATGGGATTTGAGGGAAAGTAGTGTTTCTTGGATAAATTGTTTGGCGAATAGATATTTAGAATTGTAATATTATACTGAAGGAGAGATCTATTAATTTGTATGTAGCGACCTCCTTTATCTCCTCACGAATTTTAATTTGAAGTCTATTTTATCTGATATTAGGATTGCAAATCCTGCCTGATTATAGGGACTGTTTGCTTGGTAGATTTTGTTCCAGCCTTTAACATTGAAAATGTGTGTGTTTTAATGGGCAAGATGTGATCCTGAAGGCAGTAGATAGAAGGGTCTTGTTTTTTAATCCAACTAGACAGTCTATGTTGCTTAATTGGAGAGTTAAGTCCATTAAGTTAAGAGATAGGACTGAGAGATATTTGGGAGTTCCTGCCATGTTATCCACCTTCTTGGGGGCTGTGAAAACTGAGTTCTTCCTATGGTTCTAGGATTCTCATGATCCATAGGTGCAGTTTGAGTGCAGTTTCTTGGCCTTTATTGTGGTCTTGTTGATTTTCTATGTGTAGGACATCTTTAAGAATCTTTTGTAGGGCTGGTTTGGTGGAGATGTATTGTTTCAATTTTTCTTTGCTATGGAAGGTTTTTATTTGGCCTTCAGTTATGAAGGAGAGTTTAGCTGGGTACAGTATTCTTGGTTGATAGTTGTTTGTTTTTAGGGCATGGCATATATCGTTCCAGGCTCTTCTTACTTTGTCTCTGCTGAGAAATCTGAGGTGATTCTAATTGTTTTCCCTTTATAGGTGATTAATCTTTTCTCCTTGACAGCTTTAAGGATCTTTTCTTTGGTCTGAGTTGATCCTGTGTGGATTATAATGTGATGGTAGGATGTCCTATTCTGGTCTAGTCTATTTGTGGTTCTAAAAGCTTCTTGTATCTGAATAGGCCTATCTTTTTGCATGTTTGGGATGTTCTCTGCTAGGATCCTGTTAAACAAATTTACTAGGCCATTAACTTCTGTTTCTAGGTGCTTCTCTACACCCATTATCCTTAGAATAGGCCTTCTGATGGTGTCTTCCAGGTGTTGGATAGATCTATCATATTTCTTGGACTTGTCTTGGATGGTTGTATGTTCTTTCTCTATAATATTTAGGCTGTCTTCAATCCCTGAGATTCGATCTTCTGCATGGTCTAACATGCTGTCAAGATTTTCTACTTTTTTTTTTATCTCTTCCTTCTAATTGGTCAGCTTTGATGGCTTCAAATTCTTTGTTGAAACTTTGTTTTAGATCTTGTATGAACTTCTATACTTCCTTAATTTGGTGTTCAGTTTTTATTCTCAAATCAGTTAGTTGATAGGTCATGGTTTCCTCAGACTCCCATTCCTTCTGTTGGGTTCCATTCAGCATTCCCTTTGTGGTCTCCCTGACTTCCTTCAGCTCTTTGTTAATGGATTCCATGAATGCCTTCAGTGGTCTTTGTGTATTCTCTTCCTGCTCTCTTAATTCCTGTATTACTCTTTGATTAGCTTCCTCCCGTTCATGGGATTCCTGTAGTTCTCTTTGAGTGTTTTCAAGCTGCTCATGCCATTCCTGCCTTTCTCTTTGAGTATTCTCAAGCTGCTCACGCAAATCCTGTATCAGTTTTTGAGTCACTTCCTCACGCTTATTATATTCCTGTATAAACTTTTGGATTGTCTCCTCTCTCTCCCTATCACGCTCATACAGAGTCCTTTGTATGGTTTCAATCTTTTCATTTATCATGTTTGCCAGCAGTGTTTGTAGAGCTATTTGGGAACTTTCCTCTGGATTATTCATTATCTGTTCTGTCCCCTCATTATCAATATTGGTAATTAAGATACCCAGACTTAGCATTTTTCTTGTGTTTTTCAGGCTTACTCTGTCCATTTGAGATGAAAATAGCACCAGTTTTGTGCTAGAACACTATCTTAAGGGAAGCATCAACCCAAGTCTGAATTTGCACAGTCAATAGTCTACAGATACAATCTAGTTCAACAGATACATCTATTCAACATCAAACAACTATATGTTAATGGGCTACGAACCTCAAAGAAGAATTTGGAAAACCAGAAATTATTACAGTTAGGTAGAGATGTGGGTAAAAAATAGGAATAGATTGATATGGGGAGGCACAGGGAGAGTTAAATAAGTCATATTCTCAAAGCAGGAAATAGGTTTGGTAGGATGAAATTAGAGAAAGAGAAAAAAAGAAGAAACGGAAAGGGAAAAGAAAAGAGACCAGAAAAGATAGAAAAGTAAAAATTAATAATATTAAGCAGAAACGAAAACAATCTATTTAGAGAAGAACGTGAATATATTGAGAGAAGGGGAGGGATATCAAGGAGATGTGAAAAATTTTAAAAATAAAAATGCTTAAAATATTATATATGTATAAAGAGGTAGTACTGCTATCAAGGAATTTAAGTCTCAGAGGTTTTGAATTGAGTAATAAATTTGTGGATTAAGTGTGTACACAATGGGGGATAGGGTCTAATAGTTCAACTACGGGTTTATCTGAGGATGTGCATGACAAGAATTAAGTCACATAAAGAAGAACGAAAGAGAGGAAAAGGTGAAAAGGATAAGAAAGGAAGAAAAAAGATCAGAAGTTCAGTGGAGGTAAACATAAATCAAAAAGATAATTAAAAAAGAAAAAACAGAGAAAGAAAACAAAAAAAAAGAAAGAAAAACACATACTCACGTTTCCGTAAAATAGAAATTATAAGAGGAAAAAAACAATTTTTTTTAAAAAGGCAAAAATTGAAGATTAAAAATAGTTTTAGAAAAGAAAAAAAATGTTTTATATAAGGTACCAAAAGAAGAAGAAGAAGAAGAAGAAGAAGAAGAAGAAGAAGAAGAAGAAGAAGAAGAAGAAGAAGAAGAAGAAGAAGAAGAAGAAGAAGAAGAAGAAGAAGAAGAAGAAGAAGAAGAAGAAGAAGAAGAAGAAGAAGAAGAAGAAGAAGAAGAAGAAGAAGAAGAAGAAGAAGAAGAAGAAGAAGAAGAAGAAGAAGAAGAAGAAACAAAAAGTTCTTTGATTTTTTTTGGGAGGGGTGGGAAAAATCCTGTATCTCCCTTGTGTCTATAACCAGCCTCTTGTTGGAGTCTCTGGTCTGCTTGTGGTCCTGTGGCTTAGTTGGTTTCTTAAGTCAGTTTGTTTGAACAGGCGGAAAAATGCTCTGCTTTACCCAGGATTTTGCAATCCTCCTCCCAGGCTAGTTCAATGGGAGGCAGATCTGCTTTGAGCATCACAAAAGAGGGGGATGCAGTGATGAGGCTAGGTTCTGAGTAGAGTTGAGGCCTTTCAACAAACAATAGCTTTTCCTGGGGGGCTAGTTTGTGAAAAACTCACAGAGCCCAGCCTGGAGCCATTCTCAGGGTTTCTGTTTACTGAATTTCAATTGATTGTCGAGGCTGCTAGAGGGAGAGGCAGCCTCTGTCTCTGATTACCAAGTGAGGAAAGCCACTCCCAGGGCTGGCGCCCAAGCTGGGTGACTTTTCCCTGGGTTGAGCTGAGTCTGGCAGTTCATGCCACCATTAAGTTCTTGTGACCTGCTAAATGATTCGTTTCATTCCAAGGCTTGAGTTGGAGCTAGAATCTCCACTGAGCTTTGTTGGTATCCAAGATGGAGATCTCCAGTACTGGGGGAGGGGGGAGGAGTGGCCTTCCCTCCTCTGCTCCCTGAGAAGGAGTGAGGATGTCAGGCTTCTACTCATGCCGAGTCTTGGTTCCTGGGTCATCTCTGGTCTTCAAACTGCAGGATGAAGATGTCCGCTCCTTGTCAGTTCTTGTTGGTGTTGAATAGAATCCGCTTGCCCGCTGCTTCTGGCTCCTTTGTCCCAGACTCTGTGGCTCAGGTATGGCGCCGGCGATTGCTTCTGCCACCACCGCTGCCGCCGCCACCGCTGCCGCCACAGCAGAGGTGGCTAGCAAGAGCTCAGATGTGTCTCCTTGCCTGGATTTTCCCTCTCTGGCTTGACTCTCTGTCCTGTGATGGCACACTTGGTGTGATTCTCTGGCTTAGGACTGTTCACTGGAACTGTAAAACTGCTTTCTATGCGAGAGCTTGTTAAGACTCCAGCTTCTCCTCCGCCATCTTCTCTTGACCTCCTCCAAACTGCAGCTAAAAAGAGACATCATCTTATGTTCAAGTATGTTCCAGAGTTAAGACAGAAAGCTAAATATTAAAAGCTCCTGATTGCCTTTAATCTCTGATTCTGAATTCAAGAATAGTAGAGACACCTAGTGAAGTATCCCAAAAGAAAATCTTTGGAGGAATCAAAATAATCTTTGTGAAAAAATAATCCTTCCTGATCACTCAGAAAAAGAGGAGGATTTTCAGAAAAGTCATTTTGCCACAACCATTCCTTTGTGAATGTTTATAGTTTGTGCTTGCTAAATAATTAATACCAAATGTTGGATGAAACTAGGGTACTCATGAAAAACATGGAAAATTGTTTTCAGCAAGCTATCCTTTGCTATGACTAAAGAAACTCATATGGAATTGCTGAATTTACAGATTTTTAAAACACTATCTATGTTGACAATAATCATAACTAATGAGTTCATTAACAGGAGCTGGTGGCTCAAGGATTTAATACCAGCTAATCAAGAGGCTCAGATCAGAGATCATGCTTCCAAGCGGGCCACGGCAGAAAGGTCAGTGAGAACATTGTATCCAATTAATTTTTCAGAAAAAGTCAGAAGTTTTGCTATGCTTGAAGTGATTGTGTGCTAACTATGAACACAGACTCAAGGACATACCCAGGCACTTTGTTCAAGCCTCTGCACTGGCCAAATTTAATTTATAGAAAGATGGAATATGTTTTATCCTTGTTACTGGCCTGTTGTTTTCTTCAGAGCATATTGAAACATAAAAATTTCATAGGGTTTGGGAAAGCACATGAAATATTTACTGTTTTAAATGTGAATATACATTTGTTCAAATTTGTATTTCCAATAGTTTCTCATAATATAATGGAAAAAGTTTAAGAGTTGAAACAATTATGTCAAATACTGAAATATATACTCATTAATATCAGCAAGCTGGATATGTATGATCTAGGGATACAAATAAATATATGATGTGTGTTAATATGTGTGTATGTACATGTACCATATATAAAAACAGAATCATACATGCACACATACAACAGTATTTAATTTCCTACAGAAAGAAACTCCTCTAGCAAGTGCTCTTGCTCATGGTTTGTGTGCTCCAAAATAGAAGAACTTACCTGAGTAGAGGAAGGCAGTTCTCCTTTTCTATTTCCCATTGTTTGAACTTCTGTTTCATGAAGAAGTATATCATGGAGAGCCTGGGCAAACACAGCGTTATATATATTGTAACTGTCTACAGATATAGTCATGTCAAAAATATTCCCAGGTAACCAGTCCAAAGAGGCATCATGAGCACAGTTGTCCCATGTTACACAGTCAGACTCAGAGTCAGAGCAATTAAGAGAGAGAAACCACAGCCGGAAGAAAATGTCTTCTGGGTATGTGGAAGGCTTAGCTGCCTTACAAAATCTGTGAATCCAGAAACATCTACAAGATGGTGTGTAAAAATAAGAAGTACATGAAATGAGCCCAGCATGAACTATCTCCTTTTCATGGTGAAATACCACTGAGAATTCATGATACAAACTTTTCCATGTATAAAATTTGCTCAATAAATAACAGAAAAACCATCAGTGAATCATTATCACCATATATGATGAGGACATTTGCTGTAGATAGATTCATTTAAAGATGTACTTCTATGTGTTTGAAGAAGTCTTGGGTGGTGATCAATAGCTCATAGGCTACACAAACTCTGTTGTTGGCTATCTCTTCTTTCAATTCAGCAAGAATCCTTGCACCATTTTCATCTTGTGTACTCAATAGTCCCACCCAGCTCCAACTGAAGTGGAGCAGTAAGGAGACCATAGCACTGGCTATTGATGTGTCCTTTGGTGCCATCTGATAGAGAGCAGGAAACTTGTTATGGTCACTCAGGGCATGACCAAAAGGCCCAAAGGTAAACTAAAGGGAACAAAAAAAAATTAGATGCTCCTTGAATGAGAAGATTATGATGCATCATAATCTCAGTCTTGAAGTCTGCTAAAACTATCTCAAGAAGATGGAAGGTAGGTTTTATATTAGTTTTTGAAAAATAATTTGTTTTTGGATAGTTGTATACCACATAAATTTATTTGTAAAAGAATTCTTATTTGTCACTATTTCCCATCAACACTTCCCATTTATAGCCCCACACACTCCCCAACTTTCCTAATTCCATTTTGACACATGACCATTGAATACTATGTTATTTCCCCCACCAATCCTTTTCCTATTCCTGTGTATGTTTCCCTTAAAACCTATCCCACTCAGACAAGATATGCTCACTTCACACTTTTTGATTTTGATTTTTTACACTGTCAGTAGATCAGAAAAGTTTACACCATGGATTTGTACTCCTACCTATAACATACTTTAGTCAGATTGATAATATATATATTTGTAAATAGCTATGTGAGTAAATAGGATTGGTGGGGGAAATAACATAGTATTCAATGGTCATGTGTCAAAATGGAATTAGGAAAGTTGGGGAGTGTGTGGGGCTATAAATGGGAAGTGTTGATGGGAAATAGTGACAAATAAGAATCATTTTACAAATAAATTTATGTGGTATACAACTATCCAGATTCATTTCATATATCATGTTCATATATTAGATCTAACTTTCACATTTTTGAGGATATGGTTATACTTTCTCATTTTGAGCTGGATTTATTTTATTCAAAATATTGTCATCTGTGTGTGTGTATGTGCACGTATATTTACACATGAACACTATAGGGGCACACATTCGTAATCTCTTTTACGTCATTGGCAATTTTCCTCAAGACTTGTGCTGTAACAATGGAGTCACACATTCACCTTGTGCTCCTTGCAGTTTAATTGGAGAAACAAGTTTCCTGATTAGCTAGGATTAGTTCATTTTCCATTTCTTGATTTATTAAAGAAAATTATTCATAAGGATTGAAACAATAAATTATCCAATTATTTGCTCAAATTTTCCACCTCTTTTTTCAAAATGTGTTAAAATTTATAATTGACTACCATTAAGTAACTACACTTAGATATCACAAAATTTGATTTGTTCGTGAATCCAGTCTCTTCCTATCAATCTCTTCTAACACCTGAAATGGCATGAAATTAGACATTTTTGTGTCCTTCCACACTTTCCACCTTCACCTGTGGAAATCTGTGGAGCCCTAGCAATGTTCCAATCTGGTCAGATGTTATTCCTGATGGTCCTGTAAGTATTGCTATAGACCTGCTGTCTCTCATGCAGGTGTAGTTTGGAATCTTATGCTTCCTAAAGAGACAAATGAAGGGATTCTTAAACATTGTCCAAGCTCTGAAGTGAACATCATAAACATCAAATCCCAGAGTCAGGTTATGTAAAACATCAATGTTTTTGTTGATCTGCTCAATAGCAAAAGCCAAGGCCAAAACACTTTGATAGTTCTTGAAGATAAACCTCCATAGTAAGCAAAGAAATTTCAGAGAATTATTTCAAAACTTAAGACTTCAATAAATTAAATGCTTGCTTCTTTGTCATGGAATAAGTTAAAATATTACCCCAATTAGAATGGAACATAAATGTAGTCTCTTATGCTTACAAATAGAATTCAGATACTTATTTAAGTTGAGGGAGAACTTGTTTTCCCCATTACCACATGTACCACAGCAAAAGGCTGCTGTCTGTTGAATTAACTTTTTATGAGACAGATAATGTTGTGTTTCCTTTACATTAGGGCCACTAGCTACATCTATTTTGAAAATAATTCTTGTGTTTCCAGTCACTCAGTTTATGTTATGTGTTTATACAGCAAGTCACGCTATCTAAAGAATGTTTAATTTAGGAGCAATATTCAGAAGCAAAGTGTTATTTATGAATGATAGTATACCAAGGTCTGTTCACAGATATAATATATGGAATAGCTCTTACTGATAAGAACCAGGAAAAGAGCAGAACTATCAGGAGAGGGATTTTTTTATATTTCTTTATGTAAGAAAACAAAAGAGATGCACCTATTTTCAAGGGACTATTTTGGAGAGCGAAACCCCTTACATGAAGGTTGAGGAGAGAATTATAGGTAAACTTTGCATAGAAATCCCAGTTCCTCCATTGTAAAATGCACTGATCGCTACTCTCTTCCCAATATATTTAGATAGAGATGCTGAAAACGAACCAACACAGCAAAACAAATAGGATCAATGTACTTTTCCTTCTTTCTTGATGTCCTGTCTGTGTGCTCCCGAGTATGTGTTAATGTGCATGTTTTAGTGTGTGTTTATATTGATTACTATGAGTGTACATATTCTAAATAAATTAATATAATGAAATTAACTGGTATTGTTTAAATGGAAACAATGGGGGCAGGGAAGTTGGCTCAGTGGTAGAGTGCTTGCCTCGCATGCATGAGGCCCTGGGTTCAATTACTCAGTACTACATAAGCAGAAAAAAGCGAGAAGTGGTGCTATGACTCAAGTGGTAAGGTGTTAGCCTTAAGCTGAAGAGCTGAGGGACAGTGCTCAGGCCCAGAGTTCAGGCCCCTTGACCGTCAAAAAAAAAGGTTGCAGAGGGTTACAGTTACATCAGTGAGGTAATGAGTACACTTCCTCTTGAACATTGTTACCCCCTCCATTGTTTTTCCCCTACCTTCCCCAAGGTTCTTTTTTTTTTTTTTTTGATTGTGATTAAGTGAGTACATAATTTCTGGAATTTCACAGTATTGTGGAATAATGATGCTCATTTAAAGTCACAAGTTCATTCTATCTTTCCTGGAGCAAATTGTCTATCACAGTCTATAACATATAACGGTGTTCACATGTTATACACCATACATGTGATCAGCAGCATGGGGATATTTAGTAGTGATTCAACCAGATGAGTGGGAGTTCATTGTTTCTTAAGTCCTGTTAGTTTTGTCGTATCACCTAACATTTTGGATTTAGCATCCACTTATCAGGGAGACCATGTACCGTTTGTCTCTTCGCTCTTGGTTTACCTCTCTCAATATGATTCCTTCTAGCTCCATCCATTTCCCTGTAAATGGCATTATTTTGTCATTTCTAATGGCTGCATAATATTCCATTGTGTATAGATACCACAATTTTTGGATCCATTCATCTGTGGTGGGGCATCTGGGTTGTTTCCATATCCTAGCTATTGTGAACAGTGCTGCAATAAACATGGAGGTGCACGTGTCCTTGCATATTGGTTCCTGTTGTTCAGGGTAGATGCCTAGAAGTGGTATGACTGGGTGTAAGGGAGGTCAATCTTTAGCTTTCTAAGGACCCTCCAGACTGCGTTCCAAAGTGGTTATATAAGTGTACATTCCCACCAGCAGTGTAATAGGGTTCCTCTTTCTCCACATCCCCTCCAGCATTTGTCATTGGCTGATTTGTGGATGTGGGACATTCTGACTGGGGTAAGGTGGTATCTCAAGTTGTCTTTATTTGCATTTCCTTCACCACCAGGGATGATGAACATATCCTCATGTGTTTCTTTGCCATTTTTATTTCTTCCTTTGCGAAGTCCCTCTTTAGTTCCCTTGCCCATTTAGTAATTGGTTTGTTAGGTTTGGGAGGGATTAGTTTCTTGAGTTCCCTGTATATACAGGATGCTAACCCCTTGTCTGATATATTGCTGGAAAATATTTTTTCCCAATTAGTTGGTTGTCTTTCTAGCTTGGTTGCGATAGATTTAGCTGTGCAGAAGCTTTTTATTTTAAGGTAGTCTCATTTGTCGAGTCTCTCTCCAACTTGTTGTGACCCTGGGACTCAGTTCAGGAAGTTCCTTCCTGTGCCTATTAGTTCAAGTGTTTCTCCTACTCTGTCCTGCAGTAGTTTCAGATATTCAGGCTTAATGTTAAGGTCTTTAATCCATTTTGAGTTGATGTTGGTGCATGGTGAGAGGCTGGGGTCCACTTTTAGTTTTCTGCATGTGGCCACCCAGTTTTCCCAGCACCAGTGGTTGAAGAGGCTGTGTTGCTTCCATTGTATGTCTTTGGCTCCTTTGTCGAATATCAGCTGGCTGTAGGCCTGTGGATTTATTTCTGGATCTTCTATTCTGTTCCATTGGTCTTCGGGTCTGTTTTTGTGCCAGTACCATGCTGTCTTTGTTATTATAGCTCTGTAGTAGACTTTGAAGTTCGGCATGGATAGCCCTCCCATATTGTCTTTATCCCCTAGAATTGTTTTGGCTATTCTAGGTATTTTGTTGTTCCATATGAATTTTTGGACTGTTTTCTGTATTTCAGTGATGTACATCATTGGGATTTTAACAGGAATTGCATTGAATTTGTATATTAGTTTTGGAAGTATTACCATCTTTACTATATTAAGTTGGCCTATGCAAGAGCATGGGAGGTCTTTCCATTTCCTACTGTCATCTGCAATTTCTTTCTTTAACTTTTTATAGTTTTCATTAAATAGTTCTTTTACATCTTTGGTTAGGTTAATTCCTAAACATTTTATTTTTGGGGAGGTTATTGTGAATGAGGTTGCTCCCTTTATTTCCCTCTCTTCTTGTACATTGTCAGTGTACAGGAAGGCCACTGATTTTTGTGGGTTTATTTTGTATCCTGCTATTTTGCCAAAGTGATTTATGATTTCTAAGAGTTTGTGGATGGAGTTTTTGGGATCGTGAAGGTATAGTATCATGTGGTCTGCAAAAAGGGATAGTTTAACTTTTTCTTTCCCTATGTGGATCCATTTAATGTCTTTTTCTTGCCTTATTGCCCTGGCTAAGGGTTCCAGGACTATATTGAAGAGGAGTGGAGACAGTGGGCATCCTTGCCTTGTTCCTGATTTTAGGAGAATTGGTTATAGCTTTTCCCCTTTAAGTATAATATTGGCTATTGGTCTGTCATAAATGGCTTTTATTGTTTTTAGAAATGTTCCTTCTATTCCTATTTTCTCCAGAGCTTTTAGCATGAATGAATGTTGAATTTTATCAAAGGCCTTTTCTGCATCTGTGGCGATAATCATGTGATTCTTGACCGTGGCTCTATTGATGTGTTGGATTACATTTATTGACTTAAGTATGTTAAACCATCCTTACTTCTCTGGGATGAAGCCTACCTGGTCATAGTGTATAATTTTTTTTATATGTTTCTGGATTCTGTTAGCTAGAATCTTGTTAAGGATCGTTGCATCTGTGTTCATCAAGGAAATTGGCCTGTAATTCTCCTTTTTGGTTGAGTCTTTGCCTGGTTTGGGAATGAGTGTGATATTGGCTTCGTAGAATGAGTTTGGGATAGCTCCCTCCTTCTCTGTTTCTCTGAAGAGCTTGAGGAGTATGGGTATTAGTTCTTCTTTAAAGGTCTTATAGAATTCTGCTGTGACTCCATCTGGTCCTGGGCTTTTTTGGTTGGAAGACTTTTGATAGCTTTCTGTATCTCGTTATAGGATATTGGCTTATTTAATTGGTTTACTAATTCTTTGCTCAGTTTGGGCAACTTGTATTTCTCTAAAAATGCATCCATTTCTGCCAGATTTTCTTCCTTTAGAGGGTATAACTTTTGAAAGTAGTCTGTTAGAATTGTTTGGATATCTTGGGCACATGTTGTGATTTTTCCAGTGGCATCCCTAATCCTGTTAATATGGGTTTCTTCTCTTCTTTTTTTAATTAATCTTGCCAACGGACCATCAATTTTGTTTATTTTTTCAAAGAACCAGCTTTTTGTTTGGTTTATTTTGGTTATAATTTTCTGATTTTCTAATTGGTTAATCTCTGCTCTTAATTTGGTTATCTGGCTTCATTGAGTAACTTTAGGTTCCATTTTTTCTTGTTTTTCTAGCTGTTTTAATTGCAACATGAGATTATTTACTTGGTCTGTCTCCATTCTCTTGATGTGGGCACTGAGCGCAATAAATTTGCCCCTCAGGACTGCTTTTGCTGTGTCCCACAAGTTTCTTTGTGAGGTGTTTTCATTTTCATTGAGTTGTAGGAAATGCTTTATTTCTTCTCTGATCTCTTCCGTTATTTAAATGATCTCTTCCATTATTTAAATCTTGCATTGTTTAAATGGAAACAATGAAGGCATGTTGGAAATCCTAATGAAAGGATCAACTTGTTCAATATATACTATGGGTACATATGAAGTGATCACAATGAAAGCCTATCATATTCTGAAATATTCTAAACAGAAGGAAATAGTGAGCTTGAGACTAATTTCACATACACAAATGGAGGAATAAAATGTAGGAATGAAAATGTGTAAAAAAGCTTTGTCAAAAGTTGAGGAGAGTATTTTCAATAAAGCAAAAGCATATGTAGAGACACATACAAAGTAAAAGGCCTAAAGATGAAAGGATAATCAATATTTTTATCAATCTTGGGGCCTGAAATCTGGGACTGGGCGCTGTCCCTCAGCTCTTCAGCTCAAGGCTAGCTTTATCACTTGAGCCACAGCACCACTTCCAGCTTTTTCTGCTTATGTGATGCTGAGGAATCAAACCCAGGGCTTCATGCATGTGGGGCAAGCATGCTACCAATGAGACACTTTCCCAGCCAAAGATAATCAAATTATTGAGCATAATATCTACAGCAAGCTGTCTTAGCATGAAGCACTCACAAATTAAATGCATATACAGGAATGATTCTCTAAACTAGAACAGAAATGGGACCGATATGCCATAGGTGTACACCCATTTCCATAACATCTTACTCCTCAGTAGAGTCTATATAAGTCAAGATAACATGGCAAGATATCTTTACAATATTGAAGATAAAAATCTAAATTATCTACCAAGAGTATTGCACCTAGCAAAGCTATCCTGTAGAAACCACAGAAGGATAAAGATGTTCTCAGAGAAGCACAGTTAAGAGAATGTATCTACCCAAACCCTTCCTACAAGGAATTCTAAAGTAAGATTTTCAGAACGCAAAACAGAATCATTAATGTACAAGAAAAGGATATGAGAATATATAACCTCTGTCCTGCAAAGACAATGAAAGTTGAAGTACAACAGCAAAATGCATTACAGAAAATAAACTCAAGAAAAATGAGTAATTCATTGATGAGACTTCAGCAGTTATTTGAAGAGAAACATAAGAAAGGAAATTCAATCATTTCCATGATTCGATGTGTGAGAACAAATAAAATATCAACTCCTTTGGCACACAAGGGCAGTTCTCAGAAGACAGTGTATGTCTATAAAGACTTGCATCAACAAATTAGAAAAATCTCAAATCAATACCTCAACGATGCACCTTAAAGACAGACCTGACACTTTCAGGAAGTTGGTGGCATCATCACAGCTCAACACCTTGCATGTGTCTGACAATTCCTGTATCAACTTCACCTCATGAGATCCACAACAACCAAACATTAAACAGATGGAGACTCATTTAAATAAAGGAGAAATATCACAGCAGCAACACAGGAGCAGAATACATCAAGACACCATGCAGACCACTGTTGAGTGGCTGCAGCCTCTGCCCCTAGTCTCTCCAGGCAGCCTAGAGAGACCCAGAAGGACATGCCTGAAGTGCCACCAGTCAAACCTTAAACAGAGAACAATGTGATACTGACAAAATCACACAGCAAAACACTAAGCCTACAGACACAAGGATGGAAAGCAAGGCAGCCTTCCAACTCAGCTTGCAGACCCCTATGGGGCTGCTGCTGCTGCCAGACAACACTAAGGAGGAAAGAAACACCACAGGACAAGGGTAGGAAGAAATGGGAAGAGGAGCTTGAGGCTGCCATATCCAGACACAGAAGTCCCCTCAATAAGACTCCTGCTGCCCAGCTCAAAACTGGCTCCAAAATCTGTTTGTAATAGGGACTCCATGATCTTTTCAATATATTCAGGAAAATTATTTGACAAGATTCAACACCACTTCATGATAAAATGTTTAGAGAAGCTATCAATCCATGGAAGGAGCCTCAATATAATAAAGGCTATCTGTGAGAAACCTAGAGCCAGCATTATACTTCACAGAAAAATTTAAAGCCATTCACTCTAAATTCAGAACAACACAAGGATGCCTTCTATCTCCATTCCTATTGAACATACTGCTGGGATCCTTAGAAAGAGAAAAAGGCAAGAGCAAAACATAAATGGGATCCAAATAGGGAAGGCGAAGTAAAGGTATCTCTCTTGATGAGCAATACGATCCTGTACTTAAAGAATCATATAGGAATCCTCACCCCAAGCTACTTGAGTTGATTCAAACTGTGGCAAAGGAACAAGGTATCAAACCAAACAACAAAAATCCATAGCATTTGGAAGTGGCACTGTAGCTCAAATGGTAAAGTGCTCATCTTGAGCTGAATTGCTGAGGGATAGCGCTCAGGCCCAGAGTTCATGCCCCATGATCAAAAAAAAAAATCGATAGTTCTCATCTGTTCCAACAATGAGAAGAGTGATACTGAAATCAAGAAAGAAACACAATTTGTAATAGCCTCACAAGATACACAGGAATTAACCAAATATGGGAAGGACCTATATTGTGAAAACATTTAAATCTCGTATAAAGACATTGAAGCTGACTTAAGGAAATGGAAAACCTTCCCATTCTCCTGGTTTGGAAGAATTAACAGCATAAAAATCGCAATTTTGCCCAGAGCAATATACAAATTCACTGTAATACCAATAAAAATATCTGTAACTTTCTTCTAAGACTTAGAGAAATCAATCAAAACATCCATATGGAATAATAAAGATCGTGAATAGCAAAAAAGACATCCTTAGCAGGAGGAACAGAGCTGGAGGAATATCAATACCAAAGTTGAAGCATTATTACAAAGCCATAGTAATAAAAACATCTTGGTACTGGCATACAATAGGTCTGAAACCCAATCAAACAAAACAGAAGACACAGAAACAATCCCACAAGCATACAGCCACTTAATATTTGATAAGGGATCCAAAAACACAGCTTCCAAGAAAGATAGCCATTTACACTAACAGTGCTGGCAAAATTGGCTATCTACATGCAGAAAACAGAGGCTTTTTACCCATATATCATATTGTACCAGAATCAACTCTAAATGGATCACATAGCTTAATGTAAGGCCCGACAATGTGAAAATGTTACCGGAAGTGCTAGGGAAACACCTGAGTCTTCAAGCCACAGAGTGAATCATTCTAAGCAAAGATACATAATCAAAACAAATCAAACACTGGATAAATGGAACTGTATTGAACTGAATAGATTCTGAGTAGCAAGGGACATAGCTAGGAAGATATTTGAACAGACCACAGAATGGTAGAAAATCTTGACTACCTATACATCAGATAATGAGTTCATACCTAACATATACCCAGTGCTAAATTTTAGCAAGACAAAAGGTAACTCCAAAACTCAACAACCCAATCAATAAAAGGGCCAAAGGCCTTAGAGAGATATCTCAGAGGAAGAAAATAATGGTCAATAGATACATGAAGTAGTGTGTTCAACACCTCAGGAAACATTACATTTGTCTTTCATTTGTTTCTGCTGTGGTTTTTTTTTTCCGAATGGTCAGAGTTACTGGTATCTATACCCTTTTTCATCTATATAAGCTTATCTGATTTGTGAATGGAAGGAGAATCAGAGAAACAGAGGGACAGAGTGAACCATTACAACAGTGATATTCACTAGACACTATGTTGGAAATAGAACTTTTAACTTGGGAAGGAGGGAAGATGGGGAAACCAGGGAGAGATTATTGCTGTTTAAAAAATGTGCTCCTTACATGTGTACCTGTAACCCCTCTTTGCATTACCTTTCCAGTAAAATAAAATTTAAAAAGAAGAAATGCAATTCGAAATAACATTAGGATTCTGCCTAGTCCAGTTACAATGACAATTATCAGGAAAAGTTACAATAACAATGGTTGGCAGGGAGGTAGCCCAAAGGGAACCCAATTACACTTTTTGTGCGAATGTTATTTGTTCAACCACTCTGGAAAGCAATATGGAGGCGCCTTAAAAGACTAATTATAGAGCTTCCCTATGACCCAGCATTTCCTCTTATTGGCATTTATCTGATGGATCACAAACTAGACCACACAAAAGCCCCAAACAAAAAAACGTTATGGCAGCATTGTTTACCATGGCCATGATATGGAATCATCCCTGATATCTCTAGGTGGATGAATAAACAAGAAAACATGGTACATATATGTATGCACACACACAAACACACACACACAGTGGTGATATACTTATCTATCAGAAAGAATAATACTTTAACTTTTTCAACGAAATGAAAAACCTTAGAAAAATTATATTAAGCAAAGTAAGAAATATGGGCTGCATAGAATGTCCCAATAAGTCTATAAGTAAACAAACTAAAAGCAATAAATAATATATATTTATGCACAGATGCTGGAACATGATAATATATATAGGACCCTAGACATTAATATATGGAGAATATACATAAGAGTGGTGGAAAAGGCTCAATGGTTATGTAAAGATTACTATATTAAATAATATTTTATGAAATTAGCTCCAAAGCAGAAGCATTTTTTTTTTAATTTCAATTGTTGCTATTTCATTCTCTTTAACTTTTGTTTGTTTGTATTTTTGCCTCATTTTTGGGGGGTGAGGTCCGGTCGTGGCCCTGAGCTCTGGGCCTGGGCGCTTTCCCTCAGCTCTTCAGCTCAAGGCTAGCACTCTACCACTTGTGGCACAGTGCCACTTCCGGTGTTTTCTATTTGCTTATGTGGTGCTGAGCAATCGAACCCAGGGCCTCATGCATGCAAGGCAACCGCTCTACCACTGAGCCACCTTCCCAGCCCTGTTAGTTTGTATTTTTAAGAGTAAGGGAGAACATATAAAATATGGAACAAGGATGAACTAACACATCAGTGCCTAGTTCACTCGGCTCTATGTGGAAAATGAACTAGACATGTTGTGGGTGGGAATAGGAGGGAAAGACAGGGAAATGGTTGTGAAAAAACAGACATGATTCAAAAAGAATAGTACTCATTACTCATGTACCTGTAACCCCTCTACATATCAACTCTACAATAAAAATAAGATATGATAAATACATTTAAACCCCATAAGTAAAATAAACAGGCCCTTCAGAAGCAATGAAAAGTGTGGGATGAGGTTAGGTTGGGAGTGGTGGGGGAGGATAATGATCAAGAGGCACTGTATTCATGAAATGCTAATGGCAACTCTTGTATAACTACATAAAGAAAATCATATTTAAAAATGAACTAAATTTACTGGTAATAATAACTACACCACTGAGATGGGCATGTCCTGACATTGTGATTATACAATGAGGATACACTAATGCTACCACCACAATCACGTGTATTGCAGCTTTATTTACTAGAGCCATGATATGGAAGCAGCCCAGATGTCCTTCAATGAACAAGTGAAACAAGAAAATGTAGTCTATATACGCAATGGAAATCTGCTCAAACATTACAAACAATGGCATAAAACCATTCATAAACAAATGGAAGTACTTGAAGAGGACTACATTAAGTCAAGTAAACCAGATCCAGAGAACCATAAATTGTATGAGGTCATATATTAGTAGGAACTAGAACATGTCTGGGTGGTAGGCAAGCATTTGTAATTGAATTAACTGAGCTATAATTGAATCTATGGAAAACACAAATAGTATAAGTTTTAGAAAGATAGAGTCAAAGTCACAGACGTAGACATGAATACTTAGAATATCTGTACAATGTATATGGATTTGTGGGTGTGTGTATATGGTGTGCGTATATATGTACACACATACACACACATATACATATGTACATTCATTATTGAAATGTCAAAATTCAATGCACAATCCAAAATTTAGCCCCATGGCAACCAAAAAAGAAAAAGAAAAGAAAAGAAAAGGAGGGAGTGGGGTTGGAGGTGTGGGTAAGAATGTTAAATGGGGTGACATGGTTCAAGAGACACTCTATTCATAAACTGATCTGTTGACAACACTTTATACTATTACCAAAAGAAAATAAAATTTTAGAAATGAATAAAACGTATTGTCATCAATGATTATACAAGCCCAGTTGAGTAGGTTCTAACAATATAAATATGGTAGACAAATGATACACATAATGTTTATAATGGGGGAAAATTATTAACATATTTAGTAATTGCCATAGAACAATGTAATATTAAATATTCAATTTACAAATAATGAGAGGAATACAATGTAGTTGCCATTTTCATTTGTATGGTCTAGTATATTATCTTAAAATATGTTTTATGTTTTTATTGTTAAGATAATGTATAGCAATGTTAAAGTTACATGAGTAAGG
This sequence comes from Dipodomys merriami, assembly GCF_024711535.1. Lineage (NCBI taxonomy): Eukaryota > Metazoa > Chordata > Mammalia > Rodentia > Heteromyidae > Dipodomys > Dipodomys merriami. Next base: position 4,792,784 of record NW_027206179.1, on the reverse strand, counting down.
TAAAGAGTACATTTCATATAGAGCATTATAATATTTTTTATTTTAATTTTATTGCCAAGGTGATATACAGAGGGGGTATAGTTACATAAGCAAGGTATTAAGTATATTTGTTTTCTAACTCATTACCCCTTCTCATCTTAAAATATTAAATGAAAAAGTGTCATTATAATTAAATGAAAAGATTTCATTATAACATGTCTCTACATTCACTTATGAATTTGATCATAGCCCTGCACTACTTGTGTGTGTATATTTTCTTTTCTTTTCTCCTTATCATCACAGGTAGTTGTCATCATTCCAGAACAGATTGTTTTAATCTATTTTAAGTTCCACAAGTACCACAAAATCTGTAGCAGACAAATAAATCTCATAATATATAGGTCTAAAAGTCACTACTATTGAACTCACTTAATAAACAATGAAGTCTCTATAAAAGAGGAAGCTTAGAAGAAGCTTCAGTAGGCCTGGAGAAGAAATTACATAATAGAAACAGTGTGACATGATCTGTTAATGACTGGGAATGGAAATGCAGTAAATTCTATCAACAATAGTTAGAATAGCTGAATGAATAAAATCTCCAGTCCAAACAAAAGGTTGATTCCAAGAAATTCAGTTCACTATCAATGGCCTTCAATAAGAGTAAGAAAATAATGTAAGCCAGACCTAGAGGAACAAAAGTTTCATGGTTTCTCTGAGTGTAGTAGCTAGAATGTACCTATAAATCTACAAGTAAACAAAAATGTTGTAAATAACGAAATGACAACAACAAAAATCTTGAATGTCATAATTTATACAGGTCTCTAAGCATTCCCAATAGTAAGAACAGGGGAACATACTTGGCAGAGAAACACAAAGAAGTAATACCTATGTGCATCTGATCATGTAAAATAATATTTGTCAAAAAGAACTCCAGGAAATGGGAACAAGAGAGATTTTTTTCTTTATTAATGTTTTTGTGCGCATGGAGTCACAGAAATGGTGGCAAAAAGGGTGAACAAATACAGCAGTGCTACTCACTAGACACTATGTTGAAAATAAGCTATAGAACTGGAGAGTGAGGATGGGAAAGAAAAATAGCGAGAGAAGGGGTGACATTGTTTGAAAAGAAACGATCTCTTCATCTTACTTATGTAACTGTAACCTCTCTATACATCATGTTTATAATAACAATAAACAATACATCAAACAGAAAAAGGAGTGGAAGAAGGTAGTCCATGAAATGAAAAGGAAAAAATGCAGAAGCATCCTTATCATATCACATCAAATAGATTTTAATCAAGGCAACCAAATGTGCCAAGTTCGTAATGAAATGATGAAGCAATCAGATCAACCAGATGACATAACAATTGTAAATGTATACTAACTCATGATCAAAGCACTTGAATCTATATAAGCTGACTTTGAGCTAATCTTTCATACAATTATAGCTGAAGATTTCTTAGAGAGATATCTAGAACAAGTAAACAGAGAGGTATCAAAATTAAATTTCACCCTTGATTAGATGAGCCTCACATCCACTTACAGAACATTTCATCCAATGTCTGAACAATCCATCTCTCATCAACATATTGAGCATTCTCCAGGAGAGATCATGAGATACGACACAAAGCAGGCAGATTTTAAAAGTATAAAAAGTAAATTGAACACACCTACAAACCACACTGTAGTAAGTCTAAAAATTAAAAAGGAACACACAGAAAGAAAATATGCCCATAACATCTAAATGAAATGCCTTGTTTCTCAATCAGAAACAAAGCATTTAATTTAAGAGCATTCAATGTAATTAAATGATTGATACATTATTAAATTATTTGTTTTTCAAGGCATATTTCAAGAAGTTTACTGAACTTTGGAACAATATCAGAATCTATGCATATAAAAAACAACAACAAAATGAAACTGTAACAACCTTTATTGGAATCAGGAATAGAGATGCTATACTAGAGAACCTATGTGGCATCTCAAGGAGCAAGAAAAATAAAAACAAAATTGGTAGAAACAATGAAATAATGAAGTAGAAGGAAAAGAATTAGAGACTAAAAACAATAAATTAGAAACTAGAAACAATCAATAAAGCCAAAAGGAAGTTCTACAAGAACAACAGGGTGATAAAACTGAAGTAAAGGAACAAAATTCCACATATCAAGCAACAACTCCAATTATTCTGGATGGGAGAATCAGTATGGTGAAAATACCAGTACTAAGCTGGGCACCGGTGGCTCATGCCTATATCCTAGCTACTCAGGAGGCTGAGATCTGAGGATCGTTGTTCAAAGCCATCCAGGGCAGGAAAGTCCGTGAAACTCTTACCTCCAATAAACCACCAGAAAACCAGAAGTGGCACTGTAGCTCAAGCGGTACAGCGCTAGCCTTGACCTGAAGCGCTAAGGGACAGTTTCCAGGCCCAGAGTTCAAGCCCCACGACCGACAAAAAAAAAAAAAAAAACATACCCGTACTAGTGAAAAACCATTTACAAAAGGTCCAGTACAGTCTATATTAAAATTGCTGAGGGCGAACAATTGTAACAGTGATGTACACAAGACAATGTTGGAAACTATCCGTACAGCTTGGGGACAGAGGTTTGCGAAAGGGAAAAAATAGGAGAAAATTGAAGAAAAGGGTAAAAGATGACAATAAATGTACTCATTGCATTACTTACGTAACTAAAACCCTATGTACATCACCATGAGAATAATATATAAATATTCAAAGTCTAGCAAAATTAAATGAAAATTTCTATTATTTCCTTCACAGAAATAAAAAAGGCAAAACAAAATGTTATGTAAAAGAACCCTCCATTATCCTGGGCTATCTTAAGACACAAAAATAGCTCAAAAGAAATCCAATCAAGGAACAGAAGCTTGTGATGAAATGTACTCATTATTTTACTCCTGTAACTGTAACCCCTGTGTACAGTGTCCTTACAATAAAATATATATTAAAATATAAAAAAATTAGAAATAGAATCACAACGAAAAAGGATATTCAATCATATGGGCAATCCGGACATCCTGTAATTATTTATTAACCCAGAGAAAACTTGCACTTTGGGTAATAGCATATAAAAATTAAAGTTTGGAGATCTTCAAGAAATTAAAACTATCTCTACTGGTGGCTTATACCTGAAATCCTGGCTAAAGAAGAAGCTGACAGCTAAAGATTCTTAGTCAAAGCAAACTGTCCAAGAAAAGTCCAGGACATATTTTATCTGCAGTCAAGCAACAAAGAGCTAGAAGTGGAGGTGTAGCTCAAGCGGTAGAGTGTCAGTGTTGAGATAAAAATGCATGCAAGATTCCAAAGTAAGCCAATCACTACTGGCTTATTCCTAGCTATCTCAGAAAAGTGAAACTGAGTAGAAGAAATTAGAGATATGGGAGGGAAAAAATGATGTGTGACACTATATGGAAATGTTTATAAATTAGAGAGTGAGTATAATCAAAGTACGTGACATGAAGTGTGAAACTACCACCTGGACCAGATACTTGGTACAAGCACCCTATTTTATCAAAATTGGCAAGCATCAGCTAACCTCAGTGGGCATAGACACGAGTCAATCTCTCACCTACTGATGTCTAACTGCAGTGCTTTATTTGTCTATAGGAAAACCTTAGTCAATAATATTTCTATCTGGAGTCAATAGCATATATAAAATGTTAATAACCTAGACCAGACTTTATTTGTATCTAGGCTTAGCAAAGAAACATCCATCGGCTGAAACCATATTACTCAGCATGTGTATATTAGCACCTTATCAAAAGTACTTAAACACAATTTGGAAAATTAAAAGAATGAAACTCAGCAAAACATTGGGAAATCGTGTGGAATATAAAGAATAAGCTAAGCCAGACCTTAATGCTTCACACCTTTATTCTTTTTTTGGGGTGGGGGGTCCGGTTGTGGGACCTGAACTCTGGGCCTTGGCACTGTCCCTCAGCTCTTCAGCTCAAGGCTAGCGCTCTATCACTTGAGCCACAGCGCCACTTCCTTTTTTTTTTTTTTTTTTTTTTTTTTTGCTTATGTGGTGCTGAGGAATCGAACCCAGGGCCTAAGGCATGCAAGGCAAGCGCTCTACCACTGAGCCACCTTCCCAGCCCCCACACCTTTATTCTTAACTACTTATAAGACTGAGAACTGGGGATCATGTTTTTAAGGCAGCTTGGGCAGGGATATCTGTGAGTCTCTTATCTCCATTTAACTACCAAAAGGTACCAGATGTGGAACTGTGCCTCAAATGCTAGAGCACTACCCTTTAAAAAAAAGTTCAGGAATAGTCCACAGGCCCAGTGTTCCCAGGACCAGCACAAAAGTAAGACAGATAAACATATCAGTGATGTATAAAATGAATCCATGTATGTCCTATAGCACAGAGAGAGTAATTCCTATCCTAGAATCTCTGCTCACAATTGTGGGCAGCTGCCTCTGGCTATACTTGTCATACCAGCATTAAAAAAAGGTGTCAATGATAAAGAAGATGATTTTTTTTTTTGCAAAAAAGAATCAGATAGTTTGGGAGAAGTTTTTCTATTCTTTTCTATTCGTTTTTCTATTCTTTTTTTAATTGTGAAAATACTGTACTGATGAGTTACATTTACATGGGCAAGATAATGAGTACATTTCTTATCAAGCATTGTTACCTCCTCCTTTGTTTCCCCTTCCCATCCCTTCCCAGGTCACCCTTCACTCTTCCCACCCCACCTTGCCAATGTTGTAAAGTTCGTTTTTTGACATAACGACTTCTACATTTCGTTGTTGAAACGGGTCCACCTGTATCCCTATTTAAACTATTTGTTTTTTCCCTTCCCCTCCACAAATTATACCAACATCAAATACAGTGAAAGCAGGGGTTATACCATGGGACAGTGACACACAAAGGAACAAAGAAATCATCTTATAAATATTTTAGAAGCAATCACATGAAAGAAAATACATTTGAATAATTCTTTTCTCTTTCCTTTAGTATACCACTTATTAGTGAGACTCTGAGATGCAAAAAAATTCAAAAATATGCATGTAAACAAGTGGAAAGAACTAAACTTGGGAACATAAAATTCTCCCACAAGGAATCATTCATAATGCTGAGCTGTCTGGTAACACTGGGTGGTAGAGCATATCTGACATGAAAGAATGCCAAAATACATAGTTTGGCACAGTAACTGCTTGTGTACACTAAGACTGTATAAATGTGTGTGCACATGAATATGTGTGTTTGTGCCTGTTCTAGGGCATGAAATCAGTGCAGGGCAACTGTTGTTGTGCTTTTTGGCACAGCTAGAACACTATTACATGAGCCACAACTTCATTTCCAGCTTCTGCCTGGTTAATTGGAGATAAAAGTCTTATAGGGCTGGGATGTAGCTCAGTGGCAAAGCGCTTGCCTAGCAAGTGCAACGTCCTGGGTTCGATCCCCAGTACCAAAAAAGAAAAGACAAAAAAAAAAGTCTTATAGATTTTCCTTTCTGGCTGGCTTCAAACCTCCATCCTCAGATATCTGCCCTATGAGTAATTTGGGATTATAGGCATGAGCCACCATAAGAAATTTTATCAACATTCTCAAAATATAGATGTTACTACTGGCCTAGCGGTAAGGAAATGGAGTGGCAGTCTTTTAATACAGAACGAACGTATGCCACTTACTGTAGTTGATTATTATAACATCACTTCATTTTCCACAGTGACAGATGAAATGGAGGAGATACAGGTATGCTGAAGAAAAGTAAAGAAGTTACAGGAGAAACTACATGGAAAGAAATGGAGCCCTCTCCTGCCAGCAGGCAGAAAAATCACTCAATAAGAGATGTAAGGCAAAATAATGAAACTGAGCTGTTCCTGGGGCAATAAGGATGGAGGTCAGTATAGAGGAGATAGAGATCATTGATGTGTTCACCCAGAGTTCCCTCACCCATCGAACATCCTCAGAATAAAACTGTAATAGATATAACATATTAAATTCCTTACATCTTGTTCTCTTCTTGCCTGGAAGCATGGCTGTTACTGTGATCTATTCCCAAAGTGTAGAGGGGGAAAACCCCAATTATCATCACATCTCCATCTATGTGTGCTCAGTACTTCATTGTAGAAAAGCAGCTAGTGCCAACCAAGGACCTGACAGGGAGGGGAAGATGGAGTAGGAGGAGTATCAAAGTGAAAGTGTACATCCTGAAGCGTCTGCCAATCAGAAATTCTGGGTGGAGATGAGGCTCACAGTTCCAGCTTGTGTATTCTTATATCTTTGTATATGTGCATATGTGTCTTTATTGACAGAAATCTACACTATAGCTCACCTCTAATTAAAGTCTCTCTGAGTCCTCAGAAGTAATGTATAAGACTGTTCCAAGTGGCTATGCATTAGTAGCCCTACATCAAGAAGAAAATCACAAGTTAGAAAACATATTTTCAGATTTGCCTTTTTCACTGCAGGTGCTATGATTTCATCCAAGACCACAGATAGTGAGGCCCCAGATATGGAGTTACCTTAGTTATAATTTGTCCAAAGTCTCTATCAAGGAAGTATTTGCATGTAAGTCATTTGGGATGATGCAACTGGATTGCATAAGATGATAGCATCTCTTGTGAATGGTGAAATGGCCAGAAAAAAGTGGTTGTGTTTGACTTGCCAAGTAAAGTTATAAGGGACTATTACTTAGAGTGTTGATTTCAAACACACCATATCCAGACGAATATCCTCTTTTTCCAAATGACAACTCATGTTTTCAACACCATAAAGATGCCAGCAGAGTCCGGAGAAAGATGAAAGAGGAGAAGCTGGTGGCTAATTAAGCTCTCACATAGAAAGCAGTTTTAATTAATATAATTCATCATATCAACAGGAGCAATGATAAGAAGCATGTGATTATCTCAATAGATGGAGAAAAATATTTGACAAAATCCAACACCCCTTTAAAATAAAGCTCTGTAAAAACTAGGAACACATGGAACATTCCTCAATATAATAAAAGCTGTATATGACAAACTTATAGCCAGCATTAGACTTAATGGTGAAAAGAAAGCCATTTCCTTAAAATCAGGAATAAGAGAAGGATGTCCATTGTCTCTACTTCTCTCCAATTTAGTATTAGAATGCCTAGCTACAGCAATAAGACAAGATGTAAACAGAAAGAGAATCCAAATAGTGAAAGATGAAATAAAACGCTCCCTCTATGCAGATGACATGACCTTGCATTTAAAGAATCGCATAGACTACACTCCCAAACTACTTGAGCTGACTCAAAACTTTGGCAAAGTAGCAGGGTACTAAATTAACTCTCAAAAATAAATGGCTTTTCTGTATGCCAACAATGAGAAGAGCATGGCTGAAATCAGGTAAGCAATTCCTTTGGAATAGCCTCACAAAACATAAAATACATAGGAGTTACTTTAAAGAAGTGAAGGACCTTTCTGATGGAAACTTTAAATACCTGAAAAATGAAATCAAAGCAGAACTCAGGAAATGGAAAAACCTCCCATGATCCTGGATCCAAAGGATCAACATTGTGACACTGGCATTACTTCCAAAGGCTATCTACACGTTCAATGTGATAACTATCAATATTCCAACCTCATTCTTCAAGGAACTAGAAGAAGCAATCCAAAAATTCATGTGGAACAATAAAAGAACCTGAATAGCAAAAACAATCCTTAACAGAAAGAATAGTGCTGGAGGAATATATATACCAAATTTCAAACTCTACTACAAAGCCATAGTAATCCAAACAGCTTGATACTGTCACAAGAACAGACCTGAGGACCAATGGAATAGAACTGAAGACCCAGAAATGAACTCACAGACATATAGCCACCTAATCTTCGACAAGGAAAGTAAAAAATTGAACAGAATAAAGAAATCAACATCAATAGATGGCGCTTGCAAAATTGGTAAACCACCTGTGAAGAAGAAAATTTAAATCCTTATATCACCCTGCACCAGAATCAACTCCAAATAGATCACAGATCTCCAAGTTAAAGCAGACAACCTGAAAACATTATAGGAAGGAACAGGAGAAACCCTGGCTAAGGCCTAAATTTTCTTAATAGAGGCCCAGAAACACAATAAATCAAAGAAACTTTGGACAAATGGGATTGCATGAAGCTGCAGAGCTTCTGTATAGCAAAGGCCGTAGCGAGCAAGATCAATAGAAAGCCCATAGATTGGTAGAAGAACTTCGTTCGCCATACAATGGACAAGGGTCTCATATCTAAAATATACTTAGAACTCAAAAAATTAAATCCCCCAATAACAAATCCTCAAAGAAACAACTGCTTGATTAATAAATGACTTAAAGAGAAACTTCTCTGAAGAGGAAAGAAGGATGGCCAATAGACACATGAAGAAATGCTCAACCTCCCTAGCTATAAAAAAATGCAAATCAAAACAACATTGAGATACCAACTCATCCCGGTTAGAATGGCTATAATCAAGACCTCTACTAACAACAGATGCTGGAGGGGATGTGGACAGAAGGGAACTCTACTGCATTGTTGGTGGGACTGTAAACTTGTCCAACACTTTCGAAAGCATTATGGAGGTTCCTCAAAAGACTCCACACAGTGCTCCCCTATGATACAGCCATACCATGTTTGGGCATATACCCAAATGATAACAAACAAGGCCATACTAAGGCTCCCAGCACAACTATGTTTATTGAAGCATTATCTACCATAGCTAAGATATGGAGTCAATGCAGATGCCCCTCAGTAAATGAATTAAGTGAAGTGAGCCAGACCCAAAGAAACATAGATGGTATGGTTTCCCTTATTTGCAATAACTAGTACATGTCTAGGACAAGCACAAAAGGTGAAAAACTATGTACATATGACCATATGAGATATATAAGATAATGTTATGTGAAATAAACACCAAGATAGGGACACAAATATTTTTTTCTTGCTTGCTATTTTTTCTAATGTATTTTTAATGTACCATGTGATTTTTCTGTTTCTTTGTATGTTCCTTTGCCACTATATAACCCCTGTTTTCACTGCATCTTGTACATACATTTCTCTAATTTGGGGAGGAGAAGGGAAAAAACAAAATGCGTAAATAGGGATACAGTTTGACCCATTTTAACAATGAGATGTACAAGACATTATATTGCAAATGAACTTTACAACTTTGGTGGGGGGGGAGGGGAGGGCCGGGTGGAGATAATTTTGGAGGTGGGAGGGACAGGATTGTAGGGAAAAAACAAAGGAGGAGGCCACAATGCCCGATAGGAATTATACTCGTTACCTTGCTCATGTAACTGTAATCCCTCTGTACAATATTTTTACATTAAAAATGTACAAAAAATGAAGCCACAGGAAAACCACACACCACAAGCAAGCCAGAGACTCCTCCAAGAGACTGGTTATGGACACAGGGGAGATGTAAGTTTCTCCCCTCTCCCCCAAAAAATAATCTAAGAACTCTTTTTCCAACCTAATTTTTAGAATTTTTTCAAAAATTATTTTTTCATCATTTTTATTTTTGGTGTGTGTGTTTGTTTTTTTAAACTCTACACTTGTCACTTTTGGTCTTTTGGGGTTATTTTTGAGTGACTTAATTGCTGTTCTGCTCATCCCCAGATATATACCCATCTTCAATTATTAGACTTTATCATTCATTATGTGCATACCTAAATTAAAAATTTATTACTCAATTCACAAACACTCAGTCTTAACTCTTTTAATAGTAATAGTATCCCTTTATACTTATATAATGTAAGTGTTTTATTTTTTAATTTTTAATTTTTCATTTTTTCATTTTTCATTTTTAACCTCTCTCCTGTCCTTCTATCTTTCTTCTCTCAATATTTTCTTTATACTTATATAATTTTTATGTTTCCTTTTTTAAATTTTTTCATTATTCCTTGTTTCTTTGTTTCTCTCCTCCTTTCCTTCTGTTTCCTCTCTCTGAATTTACAATTTGGTTAAATTCCCTCTCTCCTTTTCCTTTCTCACATTCTTCTAATCTTATTTTCTTCCCACAATGCTCCCTAAGCCTAATAATTTCTGCTCTACTGAATTCTTCTTTGAAATTTTTAGTCCATTGATCTATAGTTGTTTGTTGTTGAACTAGATTGTACCTGTTGAAATAGATTGTATATGTACTCATTTTGACTGCTTCAAACAATCTGGGCAACTACACAGTTATGGTTGATGCTTGCCTAAAAATAGTGTTCTAGAGAAAAATTGGTTTTTCTTTCATATGAAATGGGCAGAACAAGCTGAAGAAACACAAGAAAAATGGAAAGTCCAAGTATATCAATTCCCATTCATAATAATCAGGTGACAAAGAGGTTAATGGATAATCCAGAGGATAGTTCACAAAATCCTTTACAAACACTACCTGTAAACATGCTGAATGAAAAGATTGAAAGACTGCAATGGGTCCTGTGTGAGTGTGATAGGGAAACAGGTGAGCACGATAAGGAAAAGTGGGAGTGTGATGTGGATAAACTAGGATTAACACAGTAAATTTGTGAGCATGATGAGGCTAACCAAAGATTAATACAGGCATTGCATGAGAGTAAGGAGACTAACTAAAGATTAATACATGCATTGCAGGAGGATGAGGAGGCTAACTAAAGATTAATACAGGAATCCCGTGAGCATGAGGAAGCTAATCAAAGATTAACACAGGAACTGAATGAGCAGATGAGAACAGACAAAGATTAATACAAGAATTTCATGATATTCAACAAAAATTACCTGCTCCTCTTGGACATATCAAAGGCATTACTCACAGCCAAGTTTATATCTCTGAGTTCCTATATCAACAGATTGGAGACATCTGAAGCAAACAATTTAATGAGACACCTGAAGCTCCTTGAAAAAAGAGCAACAACCTAAACCCCAATCCAGTAGACAGAAATAATTAAAATTAAGTCAGATTTAAATGAATTAGAACCGAAAAACCATAGAAAGTATCAACCAAACAAAGTGTGTTCTTTGAAAAAAATTTTAAAAATTGACAGCCCCTTAGCAAATCTTATCATGAAAAAAAGAGAACACACCCAGATAAACAAACTCAGAGATGAGAATGGAAACATCACCACAGAAAAAAACAAGACCGAACATTAGAAGTGAATACTTCTCAAACATTTATGCTAATAAGTATGAGAATCTAGAAGACATGGATGATTTTCTAGCAAATATCGACATGGAAAAACTAAATCAAGATGATTTAAATCAACTTAACAGACCCATATCAAGCATCAAAATAGAAACAGCAATAAGAGACCTCCCAACCAAGAAAAACCCAGGACCAAATGGATTTACAGCTGAATTCTACAAGACCAACAAAGCAGAACTCATACCAATACTCCTCCAATTCTTCAATGAAATAGAAACTTAAAGTACACTACCAACCTCTTTTTCTGATGCCACCATAACCCTCATGCCCAAACCAGGCAGGGACTCATCAAAAAAAGAGAACTGTACCCATTGCTTTGATGAACATTGATGTAAAACTTCTCAACAAAATTTTGGCCACAGCCTCCAAAGATGTCTCAGGGAAATTCAACCTAAGGCATTAAAGTCCTCTATCAATCTTGAAAACCAGAGTGTACAAGAAAGACACTATGTTGAAAATGAATTTTACAACTTCAGGGGTAGGAGGGGAGGAAGGAGTCTGGAGGTGGGGAAGAAATGTATGGTAGGGAAAAAACAAAGGAGGGAATGATAATGCTCAATAAGAAATGGACTCATTACCTTGCTCATCTAAATGTAACCCTCTGTATGGTATCTTTACTAGATAAATAGATAGATAGATAGATAGATAGATAGATAGATAGATAGATACATACATACATACATACATACATACATACATACATACATACATACATACATACATTGAGATATAATCCGAGAAGGGTATAGAGCAGGAAGCTTCTCTAATTTCCATTCATGACGATGAATATTTACAAGGAAACTCTCAGGTTCATTTCCCTTTATAATTCCAATATTGTCATTCAAATTTTTTTAAAAAATCTTTTTTTATTGTGAAAATACCATACAGAGGGCTTACAATTACATGGGCAAGATAATGAGTACATTTCTTATCAAACTTTGTTGTCTCCTCCTTTGTTTCCCTACCCGTCCCTTCCCAGCTCCCACAAACTCTCCCCCTCCCTCCAAAATTGTAAAGTTCCTTTTTTGACATAACATTTTGTAAATCTATCTCATTGTTGCAATGGGTCCACCTGTATCCCTATTTAAATGATTTTTTTTTCCCATTTCTTACTGGTCTTATTAACTCTTGACACACAGTGTTAGCGTTTTCCCAAGCTAAATGTTTTAGAATTATTTGCGATCCCTCAGAAGGAGGGAGCATCCTAGTAATAGCCTCCTCTAATCTGGCTATAAATTCCTCATACGGTTCCTCAGGCCGTTGCTTAATTCCTGATAAAACAGTAGTCCTTCCTTCCCCTGGTGGTAACTTTCTCCAGGCCATAACTGCGAGTTTAGTAATAGTTTCCAAGGCCTCTTTTGGGAGCTTAAGCTGCTTTTTAATACCTGCGTAATCTTCCTGACCAGTTAACATGGAGACTGTAGGCTTAAAGCCTGAAGTGGTGAATAATCGCCTCTGCACTTCCCCTTTTACTAGATCCTCATATTCTGTCCTCCACAGTACTGTCCCGGGGTAAACACAGATTTTGCAGTTTGACCAATCATAAGGAGTCAGCCAATTGCTTGCTATGGAGTCCATTATTGTTAAAGTAAAAGGGGCAGAAGGACCCACAGTCTTTACTGCTGTTTGTAGTTCCTTTAATAATTTTAATGATAGGGGCTCCCATTGCAGAGCACCATAGTCCAAATCTATAATAGGGAAAGTGAAAGCAGTATGGCCGAGCTTTTTGGCTTCTAACATGGCTGCTCGAAAACCTGTGGGTGGAAGTGCGGACGTTTTTACTTTCTCAATATCAATATCCCAGTCTCCGTCTAAAGCTATAAGTGGTTTTTCCTCATTGTCTATTCCCATTTTAGAGGCTCTTTTAGTCGTGCCATAGTTAGGACACTGGTCCGTATCTTTCAATTCAAATGTTTCCTCTGCTGTAGAATATGTTTCTTCTGCTAACCACTCAAATTCTGTCTTTTCTTCATAAGATCTCTTATTTGTGTCAATAAGGAGAAAGCTGTCATAGGGACTGCTGCTGAGCCATGAGCTTGGTAGAACTCCTTCATCCCCCATCCTACCCTTTTCCAATCTTGTAGAGAAAGGCTTCCTTCCTCCGGGAACCAAGGATTAGTTTGTAACACAAAAACATAAAATTCTCCCACTGGCGCTGTGGAGGCTTTAATGCCTTGTGCTTTTAGCATATGTTTTAAAATAGAGACAAACATATCCTTATTCTTAGAAGATGAACTCCCCATGATTCACTCCTTATCTTTCTCAGCCGCAGCTGAGGGGCCTGCAGCACCCCAATGAGTATTAGACTAACTATTCCAGGTGAAAAGAAAAGAGAGAAGGAAAGATATTTACCTCCCAAGGTTCCTTGGCCAAAGAGACTCCTTCGAGCCCCACGTTGGGCGCCACCTGCGGCAGACCGGCTCTTCGGGAAGGCGGAGGACACCTAGTGGGGGTAACTGGAACAGGTAGGGAGATGGCAAACAGACAACTCACACACAAGAGGAGTGAATGCTGAGGGCGATTTATTGCAGAGGATGACAAGCTTTTATAGAAAAAAGTCTCCATGGGAAAGGGCAAAAGGTTACACAATCTTGTTGCAAGGCTTTGGGTGGTCACCAGCTGGTTGCCTGATCTTGTTTTTGGATGATGAGCTATGACAATAGGCACTTGTTTCAGGCTTTACCTCAACAACCCCATAAGAATAGCAAAGTACAATCGGTTTTGAGATGCTTCTCACCTATTAACCATTAACCAGAGCATATGGGCAAGGTGTTAGACAGAAAGGCATAAACTCTAGTATTTTATTTTTACTTCTGCTTAGTTTTGTACTTTATACGTTCCAAATCTTTTCTAAGCAATTGTGCTTCTTTGCCATTCTTTAGAAGGTCCCTAATTTGTGGCCAAAAATCATGATATTCAGTATACTTAGCTAAATCTGGCCATACATCAAATTCAGGCTTATAGTGTCTTCTCTGTAACCCTTTCACATATCGTTTACTCTTCTCCATAGAGGCCTTAACTGTCTCATAAGATCTTCCTTGTTCTTTTTTGATAGTAAGCACCAAGGAAGCCTAGATCTAGCAAGTATCTCAGTAAATGGAAGTTTACTGAGTAATAGGAAGTTTTTTCTCCTAAGTAATTTACCCAACGGTTGCCATCCTTATCATACACACCTGTAAAAGGCTATGGATCTGGGGAGGCCCTCTTGATAAGGCAGGATCCCACCAGCATCCCCTAATAATCTACTGCCACCTTCCATCCACAAATCTTTTAGGAATCTTATTTAGTTTTTGGTCTAAATATCCCTCTACATCTTTCTTATCTACGGGATATCCATATGGGTCTATTGTACATGCTTCAGGATTAAAGGGAAGTCTCCAATAGCCATACACTCTTTCTGCTCTAGCCGTGCCTACAGCTCCTTGTAAATCTCTTACAAACAATTCCTACTGCTGAAGTGAAGTCATAAAACCCCCAATGCTTTTATTTTCACTTATGACTTGTCTAATAGCCTCCATAAGAGGGGTTTTCAGGGTAGCACTTAAATCTGGTGGATTAGTCATATTCTCAGGAGCCCTGAATAAGAGAATGGGTATGAGTATGAGAATGAGCATGAGTAAGTATAACAAGCAGCAGGAACAGTAAAAGAATAATGGGCACTCCTATGCAGTGAAGAAAAGAGAAACAGGAACAGGAACACATCTTTCCCAGGGGATTGCCAGACTTTCCAGGAGGTAGGCCTCTTTGAAGCCCCATTCTCAGATCGGATACCAGATGTTCCATGCTAAGCAGACTCCACTGGAGTAGCCGTGGCAAAGAAAGGCAATCCTCTGGATGCGATGCTACCTCTGCCTGGACCGAGTGACTTCCCCAGGGTGGAGCTGAGCCTGGCAGGTCAGGTCAGGCTCCTGTGACTTACTAAATGACTTTTTTGTTTTTTTCCAAGGCCTGAGTTGGAGCTAGCTGCTCAGCTGGGCCTTTGTCCATATCAAAGTTGGAGATTTCTGGTGGTAGGGAATGGGCAGCCTTCCCTCCTCTGCTCCCTGAGAAGGAGTAAAGATGTCAGGGTTCTACTAATGCGAGAGTCTTGGTTCCTGGGTCTTCTCTGGTCTGTGATCTGTAGGATGAAGATAGTTGCTCCTTCTCAGTTCTTGCTGGTGGCGAGTAGAATCCACTCGCCTGCCATGTCTGACACCTTTGTCCTGCACTCTCTCTGTTGGTATGGCAGCTATGGCCACTGTCGCTGCCATTGCTGCCTCCGCAGCCACAACTACTGGCAAGTGCTCAGATCTGGCTCCTTGCCTGGATTTTCCCACTCTGGCCAAACTCTTTGTACTGTGATGGCACACGTGGTGTGATTCTCTAGCCTAGGACTATTCACTGGAACACTAAAACTGCTTTCTATGCATGAGCTTGTTTAGCCTCCAGCTTCTCCTCCACCATCTTCCTCTGAATCCAAGTCTGGAGTTTTTTGCTACTACAACCACAATTACCGCAGCCCCAAATTGAGTTGTGTTGCTTCCTTGGGCCAGAGGAGAGAGGCACGGGGATGGGGAGGCTAGGGTCCTTGGCCACTGCTGCTGCCACTGCTCTGCCTTGTCTGGCGCTGCCTCCCCAGGCTTATGCATGCCAGTGCAGGGTGGCTCTGAGTCCTGCAGCATGTCTGGGGTTGCCCCGGGCTGGGCCCAATTCTTACAAGGGCCGGTGCAGAAAGGGGCTCACTGTGCTACAAGCCTGGAGACTTTTGAAACTACCAGCACAATTACTATAGCCTCAAACTGAGTTGGGTTGCTTTCACAGGCTGAGGGAGAGAGGCACAGGTCTGGGGAGTCTAGGGTCCTTCGCTGCTGCCACTTCCACCGCCCTGCCTCGGCTGCTGCTGCCAGCTCAGGCTTATACAGGCCAGTGCAGGGAGGTGCTGTGCACTGCAGAGAGTCTGGGGTTGCCCCAGGATAGGCCCATGAAAGCCAATGCAGAAAGATGCTGTGTGGTACTGACAGCCTGTGCTTGTTTGTTGCTGCTACTGCTGTTGGGTCTTCCCTGGTCTCGACTTGGCTGTTCCTGGAGGCCGATGTGGAGAGACTGTGAACTGCACATCTGGGGTGGTTCGTCACCACTGTCACTGCTACAACCACTGCTGCTGCTGCTGTTGCTGGCTGCCACTCAGGGCTAGGCTAGGCTGTTTATCTTGGCCTGGGTGGAGGCACTGTGCCTTGTGGGGGGAGGGGATCTTCATGCAGGTTCTGCATTCCAAGTTTTCTGCTTATATTATCCAGTTTGGAACTGGCTATTGGGAATCGTCCCAGAGCCTTGGGACACTTGTAGCTCTGTGGTTTCAGGTGTGGAGCCCTGCCACTCTGTATGGAGCCCTGCTGACTGCAAGGGGTGAGGGAAGGGTCTTCCTACTTTACTGTCTTTATGTAAGTTCTGGAGTTTTTCCTTTTTCTTTTTTTCACTTCTGGTATCTCTCTGAATAATCACCTTTTTGTTGTTGTTGGTCTTTTGAAGAAAGGGAGCATTAAAACCTGAACTCTCTATTTGGTTGTAGAGAACTGTGGTGTTTCCCTACTGTTCCATTGCCATCTTGCACCCCTCTCTATTTATTTATTACACATTCTTATTGTTATTGTAAAAGTGATAGACAAATGAGTTTAATTATGTAAGACAGATACGGAAACACTTATTTTAACCGCAGATGATATGCCATATATTAGTTAGACATCAACATTTGATTATAACATTAACCAGTTTTGAAAAAGGAGGCTCTGAGATGGGAGGGAAAGGATGGTAGGAGAAAAACAAAGGAGCAGGCACAATGCTTGATAAGAAATGTACTCATTGGGGCTGGGAAGGTGGCTCAGTGGTAGAGTGCTTGCCTTGCATGCCTGAGGACCTGGGTTCGATTCTTCAAAACCACATAAGCAAAAAGAAAAAAGCCAGAAGTGGCGCTGTGGCTCAAGGGGTGGAGCCCTAGCCTTGAGCTGAAGAGCTGAGGGACAGTGCCTAGGTCCAGAGTTCAGGCCCCATGACCCGACCCCCCCCCCCCAAAAAAAAAAGAAAAAAGAAAAAAGAAAAATGTACTCATTACCTTGGTCAGGTAACTGTAACCCCTCTGTACAGTATTTTCACAATAAAAAACATTTTACAAAGAATGTAAATACATTAACCAGTTTAGAATAACTAAAACCAAGCAAGTTATTCCTGTTGTCAAGTGTTCTGTTAATTGTTATGCTATTTTCTAAAAGGAATTACCAAACTAAAATAACCCATTTATTTCCATCTGATGAAATTTGCACAAACTGAAGTTCAGTGAATGATGGATGGCTTTTCCAAAGTTGGGAGAAATTATTTCTTTGACTCAATGTCATGGAAGCAATGTGCCCTTATGAAACTGTTTTTATTCCTTAGAAAGACAGTCAGGGTTTCAGACCTTTTTGAATGAATCTTGGATACTGTTGTTTTGTATTATGAGAACACTGTGACATCTGAAAAATCAATGTTAATCAGGCATAATAGATTTTGATGCACTAATGGGATATCTTGGATTTCTTTCTTGAAGCTTTCTTTAAGAACGTGTATTGACTTCTTCACCTCCTAGATTTAGTTTTCGGTGTTCATTCTCAAATCCCTTAGTTGAGTGGCTATAGTTTCATTTGGCTCCCTTGCCTTCTGTTGGAATTCTTCCAGCTTTTGGTGTACTACATGCATTCCTCTAGCCTTCTCACGCTCATGAGTAGCCTGATTCAAGCTTTCACTCTTTTCATTCGGCATGTTTTTATTCAGCAATATTGTTTGTACAGCATTTTGAGAACTAGTCTCATGATTTTTCTTTAACTTCTCTGTTGCCTGTTTGACTTGAATGGGCAATGAGGTTCATTGACTTGCCATTTTTCTTGTGTTCCCATGGCTTTTTCTTCCCATTTGGGAATGAAAGAAAATTCACCTCACTAGAACACAAAGGATAAATGCAGAGCCATGTAGTTGTGCATACTTTGGAGGCTAACAACAAAAAATGTGTGTTTTCATTCTATGTCACCTTTTTTGAGAATGAAAGTATAACCAATTCGATACCACAACACAATTCTGAGATAAGTTTCAAACCAGAGCCTTGTGGTTGCACAGACTGTGTAGGGTCCCAATCAAAGATAAGTGTTTTCACTGTATCTCTCCTTTATTGGAAATGAACACAAGTTTAAGACACACACCACCCAGAACCCTGTGGTTGCAAAGATTTTAGAGGTTCACAAACAAAGATAGGAGTTTTCACTATATCTCTACATTTTTGGAGATGAGAGTATATCCACTTCCACCCCAGATCACAATATTAAAACAAGCACCATCCAGCTACTGGTGGCTAATGCCTGTAATCCTAGCTGCTCAGTAGGCATAGATCTGAAGATCGTGGTTCAAAGTCAACCTGAGCAGGAAAGCCTGTGAGACACTTATCTCCAATTAACCACCAGAAATCCAGAAATGCTGCTATGGCTCACTTGGTAGAGCACTAGCCTTGAAATGAAGAGTTCAGAGACAACACACAGGCCCAGAGTTCAAGCCCCACAACTGGCAAAAAAAAAAAAAAAAACAAGCACCAATCTGGTGCCCCTAAGTTCAGTAGTCTTCCCAGGTTCATACTCAAAATTAGGTATTTTCCCTCTGTCTCTCCTCTTTTGGAATGGAAAATTTCTATTCCACAGCAGAATACAATATTAAGGGAAGCCTGAAACCAGAGCCCTCTATTGCACAGAGTTTGGAAGTTCACAATCAAAGATAGGTGTTTGCACTATCTCTGTGCTTTTTAGGAAATAAAAGTACATTCAATTCCACACCAAGACACAATTTTAAGACAAGCAGCAACCCAGAGCCCTGTGTTGCATAGATTTTGGAGGATACTTGTTTTCACTCTATCTCACTTTATTTGATATGGAAGTAGGTCCATTACCAACATGGAGCACAGTTTTAAGACAAATCCAACCCTGGACCATGTATTTACACTGATTTTACATGTTCACCATCATAGATAGGTATTCCCCTATTTATTGAGTTTTAAGAGTTTGTATTATATATAGTTCTAACCAAGGAACAAGTGTGTTATGAGATTAGAAATAATTTGGATCAAAAGGATAGCAACATGAGCCACTTTGGTATAGTCTTATTGGCTACAGATTTAGTTTAGCTTATGTCTCACAACTGGGGAACAACAAAGTAAAGAAAGCAAAGAAGGAGTGAAGGACCAGGAATAATGGAAAATGGTTTGAGGTGAAATTAGAGGAAAGATTGAGAAATATAAAAAGAATTAGCAGGAGAAATCAGAGTAGAGTCATGTAGAGAAGAAATGGAACAGAGGGAAGAAAATTAGGACTTACATTCAGAGTAAGAAAAAAGAAACAGAGAGAAGAGAAAAAAGAAAAGGAACAACTTAAAAAAATAAAAAATAAAGTTTAATTATATGAAGTAATAATACTAAAGTTAAAAATATTAAGAATGTGCAGTAGAGAATTGGGTAATCAACTTATATTCAGAATCAAGTACAGACACAGTTGTGGAGAAAGCCCAGTAATCACCATAGGCTGTATTTTCAGGAATGAACAGAACAACAATTAGGAAGAAAAAGCAAATGGGCTTGTATAAAAAGAAAACACAAAAAAATCAAAATCAGAAACAAAACACAAGAAACAGAAAAGAAAATGAATAAACAAAAAGTGAAAATTGTTTAAAAACAAGAAAAATTAAATATAGATATATATAAACATTATAATAAGGAATAAAAAATACTATTTATTTGGGGGATCTTGTGTCTCTCCTGAGTCCTCTTTTCAGTTTCTTGATGGTGTATTTGGTTTGCTTGCAGTAGTCAGTTTTTCTTGCAGCTTAGTTGGTTCCCCAAATCAGATTGTTTGAATGGGAATAAATAAGTTCTATGTACAGGACTGGGATCTTTGTCACCTTCTTTCAAGACTAATTTAGTGGTCACAAGATCTGCTTTTCATTCAATGCAGAGAGGAAGTGGCTGGCTTCTGTAGGTTGTTGCTGAGAGTGACCTTGAGTGTTTGGGGATTGGGGTTGGTTGGAATCAGTGGCTTTATCTGATGGGGGTAGCACATTTTTGGCTAGCCCATTTATGGATAGCCCATTGTTAGGCCCAAGCTGGAGACTGGAGACACTACGGGCTTTTATAGTCTGTCCCCTCCCCCTTTATTAGATGATTTTTAGTGAGATTTTACAGATTTTTGGTTTTGTAATTCCTGTAGCTGGTTAAGCTGTAGGTTTGGCAGTTCCCTGCAGAGGAGGAGGGCTGCTTCTCTAGAGTCACCAGAGTTGTTCAGCCCTGACCCTGTGAGAAGTTTTCTCCTGGCCGGGGAAGGCTTCCTCAGAGTGGAGCTGATTCTCACAGGTCCAATTTATTTGCTCTGATGAAAAATGGTGCCACAATCGTTTCTCAGCCTTAGTTATCTGCTGGCCATTATGGCAGGATCTATGCCAGTTTCAAATATGGCATTCTTCTCAGGTTGCAGTAAGGAGAGCATTACCTTCCATAGCCCTTTCTGTGGGAAGGAGTAGATGTCGTTTTGGGGATGCTCATAGGTTCCCTTGGCTTTTCAGACTGATCTGCAATCCTCAGTGGCCAGCAGAATGTTGATTTCCACTCCTATTTATCCAGCTCCCACTAGAGGAAGGGAGAGATGAGCACTCTCAGCCTCTGGCGCCTTTTTACCAGCTTTGTCTGGCCCTGCTGCAGCTGCCACTGGCAACATCTTTTACTCAAGTATGTCTTCTCATGCAAACTGCCTGAATTTTTCCTCACTGGGAGGAATCTCTGTACTATGATGGCTCAATTGATGTGATTTTCCAGTAATGAATTTTTCCCTGAAGTGTGAAAACTGGTTTCTGGGAGAGAGTTCAAATAGGTCCTACCTACACCTCTGTCATCTTCCTGATGGCTTTTGCAGTTATTTAATATAACAAACATCAAGTAAGTGTAATAAACTCTTTGCTCCACTTTGAAGTTGCATTAATTGAAACTGAAAGAAACAGTGACCTATTTTCAATATTCTACATGTACTGATCCAGTTTTTGGACTTTTGTGCAATGATACAACTCTTGAATGTGTGTGTCTGTGTGTGTGTGTGTGTGTGTGTGTGTGCACAGTAGGCACCTGTGTCAAACTCATTTTGAGGCCTTCTGATTTGTTCTGTTGGTCTTCTTGTTCTTCTTTGTTTGGGGAAGTACAATGCTGACTTTGTACTAGGGCTCTGTAGTATAATTTGAAGTATGGTGTCATAATATCTTCTGTATTACTCTTTATGCTCAAGATTTCTTTGGCTTAGTGGGGTCTGTTTTTCTGTATCAGTTTTAGGATTGAATTTTCTATTTCTATGATAAGTGACTTTGGGATGTTTATAAGGATTTCTTTGAGTGTATATATATATATATATATATAATACATAAATATATGTATATATAATTTGAGTGATGCAAATATTTTCACATTAGTCCTTTTCCCAATCTATGCCCAATGGAGGTTTTTTTCCTTCTATGTCTTCTGATTTTCATAAAATTATGGTTTTCTTTGTAGATCTCTTTCACTTCCTTGGTTGCATTTATTCCTATGTATTTAAGATATATTTCTTAGGTACTATTTGGAATTTGATGGTTTCTCTGATGTCTTTCTCAGTCTGGTGATTGCTGACATACTGACTACTTTGCTGAATGGGTTTAACTTAAATTTATGATTATTTGTCACAGTTCTAATTCCATTTCTTGTGAGTGACAATTTTAACCTAGTAGGTTGCTTTTGAGATACGTCACTATAGAATTGAGTCTATTAAGCACCTATTTTCCAGCATAGAAGCTCAATACAATCTTCAATGAAAGTATTAGGGGTCTGAGCCCTTAGTCTGGGAGCCTCACACAATTCTTACCAAGACTGTGATTTTACCTTCTCCCAAATCAACCATCAATTCACAATTTAATCTTCTCTTGTCCATTATTTCCCTCCTTGGAAGCTACTGAGCTGTGGCTCTACCCAAAGCTAAAAGGAAAGCTTAGAGATATAGTTGCTCCAATGTTCTGCCCACTTGAGGCCTCTCACCTTACTTTTACTAACAAACTTTACATAGGTGTGTTCATTGTTTCTCTCCTAAGGTAAAGTCTTCATGTGTTTGTGCTGAAACTTGTTCATGTCTGGGATTTCAAAGGATGATATTGATTGAATCCACGCTACTTTCCTTCCTACCCTCATTTTCTTAGCCCTTCTGCTTTAAGACATGTGTGAGAAAGGCTATTTTAATAGAGGATTCCCACAATGAATACTAAAAGGTAATATTACTCCATCCCAAGCCCACTATGTCTCTTCCACTCTGTGAATTTGGAGGTTTTGGTTTTTGTTTTGCTTTCTTTTGTCTTTGTTCTACTTTGTTGCTGTTCCTGGGCAATCAGGTCCTCCACACTGTTCTTGAGGTTTTTGGTCAGTGTTAGTAATTTGCCATTTTGAGCCAAACCCCTATATCCAGCTTTTTTTGTAGTTAATTGTAGATAAGTTGCTCAATGTCTTTCCTGTCCAGGCTAGCTTTGAACTGAAGTGCTCAGATTTCAGATTGGTGAATACTAAGTGTTACAGACATAAGTCACCAACATCCCTCTTGCTCTGAGTATTTTTGAGATAAGTTTTCACTTCATAGCAATGCAAACAAATGGACTTCAATTCTTTTTTACATTTCCATCACAGCTGTGATTATAAGAATGCACTAATGTTGTGCATAATATTCACATAGGATTGTCCAGAAACTCTCATTTCCTCAATCTCCACCTCTTACAGAGCTGGCATCACAGATATCTGCCACCCCACCCAGGCAAGACATCCCAAAATTATTTTTCCCATGCTGTATTCATAGAAGAATCTTCTTAGACTCAACTAGGGTAATCAGATTTTCCCATTGGTTTTGGATTAGTATTAATTTTTATACTTTTACAAAAATACACTGAAATTTTCAGTGGAATTAATTTGTAAATTTAATTCTGCCAAACTGTGAGTGAAAGGTTTTTTTTCCACCTTCTTATCTAGTGTCTTGTTCTTTGTAGATGTCTTTACAGATCTTTAATTTGGTTTTGAGTCCTAGGTATTAGTTTTTTTGAAGCCTCTATTTTTAAGGGATATACGAAATCAATTTTGGACTTATGTGGACTTTATTTTAATTGATTACAAAATGAAGTTTGGTCCAAATACACAAAAGAGATTTTATTATTCCAACTCTAAGTAGATTGAATTTAAATTTTATTTTTTATTTATTTTTAATTTTTACTAATGTGTGTATTTAAAATGGGTATCTTTATGATAATTTTATGAGTACATAAGGTCTTTTTTCTAAATGCCTTTAGATCCATTATACTTTATTTCCTCTAAAAATTTCAATGATTCTAAAGGGTTCCATTGTTTTATTTTCATTCATGAATGTGATATCCCCAATATTTGATAGAGTATATGTAAAACATTTTAAAGCAACAAAAAATCAGCTAAAAACATATGGCAGTTGATTCCTATTACCACACACACACACACACACACACACACACACACACACACACACATAAACACAGTTGCATGCACACATGCACACACAGAGGATAAGTAAACCATGACTCAACTGCCAAATCCAGCTTACTTCTTATGAGTAAAGTATTATTGTAACAAAAACAAAAATCTTTCATATGGCTACATTTTCCTTGTTCCTTTCTTATCTCTGTTCTTCTACTTATTTTTCCATGAACTTTTCCTTTATATTCCATTTACTTTCTCCTTGGTTCTCCTCCATCCAATCTTACTGCAACAAATCAATCCATCCTGTGTGTACATTATATTCATTTCTTTATTTAAGGGAAAAAGTGTTGTGTAAGATCACGGAAATCCTAACAGAAAAAAATAGCAAATACTATAAAATACTATGCAAAATCCCTGAACTCACATATTCTCCCAATATTTTCCCATGACCAAATGAGGATTCTGCATCTTACTTAATAACATAAAAAAACTCTATTAATTAAATTCCTAAAAAAAGAATGTAGTTGAAAACTAAGTAGAAATATATGAGTATTTTGATAATATCTTGATTGCCATACTGAGGAAGTTGAAAATTATGTACATTTTCATTTTTTTAAACATCATGCTCTCAACAACAGAACAAACACACAATATTCTTTTGTGAAAATATTTGTATATTTTCAACTAGAAATTTAATTTATAGAAAGCTATAGTACATTACATAGCTATATATTTATTACAAATGTAAATATGAGAAGAGATTAGAAGTCAGCCAGGGAGCAAAGTGTATGAGAGTCTTATTTCCAGTAAGAGGACAGTTAGAAATGCAACTGCAGTTCAAGTGGTAAAGAAGCATTGAGGGAAGAAGTGAAGGAGAGTATAGGTCCTGTTACAAGTATGCATAAATGAATTAAATTATTATCAGAAGAAATAAAAAGATAATTCTTAAACAGGCAAGAAATGAGTGTAATTGTGTCTATAGCTCTTAAAAATGTAATTATGTAAACATAGTATAGGGCCCATTAAATCAACCTATTTAAAACAATAAGTAAAGGTTGCCTTATAAATATTTTGAAATGTGGAAAATAAAAATTTTCTTGTTTTAACAAATTGTAAGAAGTGATGATATTACAAGAAATAACATATACAATATTCAAAATTCTTTGCATCAAATTAATGAAGAGATATTATCATCCATAAAATGAAGAGTGTATCTAGGCAAGAAAGGGCTTACTATTATGCACAACAGACTTTAAACTTAGGAGAAAATTGAGAAAACCTTCTTCATTGTAAACTTAAATCAAAGTGCATTTTTGTAACATATACAAGTCATTCTCAAGTTATATGAGGGAAGCAGTGTGAGAGGGAAAAGAGATGGAAAGAGACAAGGAGAAAGAGAGATCAGGCCAGAGAGAAATGTCCCACAAAGTGACTCAGGATAATTTCGAAAGATGAACATGTGAGTAGAAATATACAAATATTTAACAAACAAAATCGAAAGACAACATTAAAAATGTAAATTTGTGAAGAGGAAATATTAATGAACTGTAATTGAGGACTCTGCCACATGGTGGTGAGAAGACAGGAAATTAATAAACATAATGATGTAGAGGAGTTATTGAGAAAGTCAAAGATAATCTTACCAGACTAGCAGCAAAACTATGTACATGTGAACATATAAGAAGATACTAAGTGAAATAATCCCCATGATAGGGACACAATAGTTTTTTAAAATCTTTTTCACTGTCATTTTTATTGTACTCTGTGAATTTCTTTTTCCTTTTGTATGTTCTTTCCCCAAGTTATAACCCCTGTTTTCCCTGTAATTGATTGGAGTGCACGGCATCTTGCATACAAATTTTTCTAATTTGGGGATAGGAAGTGAAATAATAAAATGCTGAAACAAGGACACAGGTTGATCCATTGTAACAATGAGATATACAAGACACTATGTTGAAAACAAACTTTACAAGTTGGAGGGGGGATGCAGGGAAGGGGTAGGGACATGGGGCTGAAGGTATGGTAGGGGAAAACAAAGGAGGGGTTAAAGATGCTTGATAGGAAATGTACTTATTAACTTACTCATATAACTATAAACACTTTGTACAGTATCTTTACAATAAAATATACATATATAAAAGACAATATAGAAAAGAATTTAGGAAGAGTGGATAATATAAATAAGTGCAGATTAAATAAGAAGACCAAGATATAGAAGCACAACTCCAGTATAAATTGTGATTACCATCAGTTGTGACTAGCATTGCTAGGAAATATACAGTACAGCCTTACTCTTTGAAGTAAAAATTCTATAATATAAACTATAACAAGAAGAGATCATTACTATTACTAGAGATTTAGATCACACCTTCTGTGTACTAATCAAACCTAGGTACTTAATACTAAGTATGCTTATTTCTCCTACTCTGTCTTTTATTCCTGAAGCCATGCAGAGAATTTCTATTTCTCATTAACAAGAGGGTATAACACTTTGGGGCAAAAATGCAGCCTAAGAGCCCTGCACCAGAGGCCAATATGGAGAAGACCTCTACAGCCACCATGACCTTCCCCTTGGCACTATAGTATACAGGCAGGAAAGTGAGCCACACACTGCAGAACACCAGCATGCTGAAAGTCAGGAACTTGGCCTCATTGAAGGTGTCAGGCAGGTTCCTGGCCAGAAAAGCCACAGTGAAGCTTGCCAGGGCTAGGAAGCCCAGATATCCCAGGACACAGTAGAAGGCAGTGAGGGAGCCCTTGTTGCACAAGATGATGATGTTGCCATGTTCAGAGTGTGCATCTGTGTCCACAAAGGGAGGAGAGGTTCCCAGCCAGAGGCCACAGAAGGTCACCTGGATGAGCGTGCAGATGGGGATGATGAAGTTAGGAGCGCCTGATACCAGCAGCCACCTCATCCTTCTTCCTGGGGAAGTGGCCTTGAAGGCCAGAACCACAGTCACTGTTTTGGCCAACACTGTGGAAACAGCCACAGTGAACACAACTCCAAATGTGATCTGCTGCAGGATGCAGGTGGCTGTTTTGGGTTGACCAAGAAAGAGCAAAGAACAGAGGAAACAGAAGATGAGGGAGATGAGCAAGATGTAACTGAGAGCCCGGTTATTGGCCTTAACAATGGCAGTGTCTTGGTGTTTCACAAACATCCAAAGAACAGCAGCAGTTAGCAAAGAGAAGCAAAGAGCCATGCAGGCCATAACCATGCCCAACGGATCTTCAAAAGCCAGGAAACTTTCCCCTCTCAAGAGGCACTGTGTCCTGGGTGTGTTGGCATACTGATGATCTAGACATTTCACACATTGCTCCATATCTGGTGAGAAATGTACATCACCATTACTTTTTTATTAAGCAAGTTTGCTTCAAAGAATTTAGGGAATTTTTCCTTTAGGGGAAATTCTCAGATGTCTGCATTTACTATCATAAAAATTCTTTTGTATTTTTTGCAAGCCGTAACTGCTTCCCTTTTTTTTCTTCATCATTCAGGCATTTTTATACAATATTTTTAAAAAATGTCTATCACACATATAGATTAAATAATATGTGGGATATGACATTATCTTATTAACTTTTTTATACTTTTTCTGATGCTAATTAAGAGTGGTGTAATCATATTAAAATTGGAAGTATACAGCTTACATTGCGCTATGTGTTTCTGTAAGACATTAATTTTTACCCTGTGGCATATTATCCTTGATTTCCTCTCATAATGCTTGTCTTGGCTCTTCACCTGTAACGTTGTACAAACAAACTCATCACTCTTTGACCCTCTATGGTCATTCCTATTTCCTAAACTGATTCTAGCTTACTGAGGCCTTGCCCTGTACCAAAAGAGTTCTCGGCACTGAGAAATAAAGATAAGCAAGATCCAAGTTTTTTGTGGGAGTAAAATGTAAGTTTTAAGATGAATACTCAACTTATACCACTTATGTTTAATTTTATGGTAGAGTTTAGACTTGTCCTAATGATTGGTGATAAGACAGATTCCTGGAGTAACTGTCCCTGCAATATTCTGGAATATCTTTCTAAATACATAATGCAAAATCATGTTCTATCACATTGCCATTAGCGATACTACCACATCTCAGAATTTAGTTATTAACAGAGAGAAGGAGAATGAGCTCTGTGATCCTAATACACAATTTTTGCATTGACTTGTTTTGATTGAGGATAACGAGAGAGAGATAACTGATTTCTTTATAAGCATGACTCACCTGTTCCATTAGCAATCTCATTTTCTGAGCAAGGTGTACATTCAAAGCAACAGGCAGCATTTCCCTCCTGAGGAGATTTCCGGAATCCAGGACCACAACTCTCACTGCAGACAGAGTGAGGAGTCTGAGGAAAGGTAGGGTGTGTCCATAACTGTTCCAACATGTACCAAACACTACAACAATCCAGTTTTACAATGGGATGCTTAAGTATAATGTTTTAAACAGGTAAGTGCATTTGGTTTATTGTATTCTGTTATAGATTCCATATTCCATGATTCCCAAAGGTTAAGTGATTCAATCTTGATTTCTAGCCTGTAAGGCATGGGTTTTTTTAAAAAGTGGAAAGTAGTGGTGAGAAAGTAATTTTAGTTTCCAGCCCTATGGGATTTCCTTGAATTCCTGGCACAATATGCTTTCTACTACACATCTGTGACATTAGAAAGAGCAAGGAGGAGACCTCCACTTTATAGGGTTATATGAGCCCCGACGTGATAATAGTTTTTTCTTTGTTTTCAAGCATTCATGAGGTGAAATCTTCTTACAGGAGCATTTAATGATTACTCTAAACAAAGATAGTTAAGTTGCAGTTCGATTAACCAATGAAAGAATCTCCACAGAAGGGAGCAAAAGAAACTTTCAACCCCATAAATTAACTCTTAAGCTACTTTATTGCAGTGTTAGAATCTCACTGAGAAAAATATATTTTACATCTTATGAAAATATTCCAAATCAATATGTAGAAACACTTTTAACTCACTTGGTTCTGATCCTAGGGCTTGAAATCATTTCCTGAGCATTGGACTTCAGCTATTTTGTCTCAAGTGTAGCACTCTAGTACACAGCTCTACCTCCATATTTTTGGAGATTTATTGGCAATAGGCATCTCACAAAGTTTCCTGTGTGAGCTGACTGTAAACTATGACATTCCCATCTGAGCTATATTAGACTCTAGGTTTATAGGATAACCTAGCTGGAACTCAACCAGGTAGAAACTTAAAGGGTGACTTTTGCCAATTTATGTGTGTGAAAAATTATTAGGATCAGATCCAACTCACCTCTGTAGTTTCAATGGACCACTGTACCATATCTTCAGATAAAGAAAGTTGATTGCCATGTGGAGCATATGGAGAAAACTTTCCTACTTTCACCTCAAGTTCAAGACCCTCTGGAAAATTCCAAACATTCATAATGTCATACTCTGGCTCCAATTTCCTTTGCTTGTCCAAAATTTCTTGATATCCAATAGAATTGTAAAACTTGTTATTCTTCAGAAAAGTGTGCAGCTAAAAGTAGACACATCTTATGGTCAAGTGTATTCCAGAGTTAAGACAGAAAGCAAAATATTCAAAGCTCCTGATTGCCTTTAATCTCTGATTCTGAATTTGAGAATAGTAGAGATAACTAGTGAAGTATCGCAGAAGAAAATCTATGGAGGAATCAAAATAATCTTTGTGAAAAAATAATCTATCCTGATCACTCAGAAAAAGAGGAAGACTTTCAGAAAAATTCACTCCACTCTTTTGTGAATTTCTATGGTTTGTGCTTGCTAAATATGTACTACTTAAAGTTGAATGAAACTCAGTCACTTATGAAAAACATGAGGAATTGGTTTCAGGAAGTCATCCTTTGCTATGACTGAAGAAACTCATAGGGAAAAGCTGAATTCACAGATTTTAAAACATGAGCTATGAACATGTTGATATTATTCGTAACTAATGGGTTCATAAACAGGGTGCAGGTGGTTCAAGGATGTAATATCAGCTAATCAGGAGGCTCACATCAGAAGATCATGCTTCCAAGCAGGCTGGTGCAGAAAGGGCAGTGAGAATTTTTTATCCAATACACTTTTCAGAAAATGTCAGAAGTTTTGCTATGCTGAAGTGGTTGTGTGCTAACCTTAAACACAGACTCAGGGATCTACCCAGCAACTGTGTTCAAGCCCCCTGCACTGGTCAAAATTAATTTTTAGAAAGATGGAATATATTTTATCCTTGTTATAGGCCTGTTCTTTTCTTCAGAGCATATCCCCACATGTCTAGAATACATCAACGAAATTGAAACATAAAGAATTCATAGGGTTTGGAAAAGCAACTGAAATATTTAATGTTGTAAATGTGACTATACATTTGTTCAATTTTGTACTTCCAGTAGTTTCTCACAATAGAAAGGAAAATGCTTAAGAGTTGAAAAAATTACTTCAAATACTGAAATATATACCCATTAATATCAGCAAGACAGATATGTATGACATAGGAATATAAATATATATATTTGGTGTGTATATATATATATGTTTGTATATATACACATGCCATATATATAAACAAAAACCCACATGTACACATACAGAACTACTTAATTTCATACAGTAAGAAACTCCTCTAGCAAGTGCCTTTGCTCATGGTTTGTGTACTCCAACATAGAAGAACTTACCTGAGTAGAGGAAGGCAATTCTCCTTTTCTATTTCCCATTGTTTGAACTTCTGTTTGATGAAGAAGCATCTCATGGAGAGCCTGAGCCACAGCATACACACCGTTGTATATATTGTAACTGTCTACAGACATAGTCACGTCAAAACTATGCCCAGGTAACCAATCCAAAGAGGCATCATGAGCACAGTTGTCCCATGTTACACAGTCAGACACAGAATCAGAGCAATTAAAAGAGAGAAACCACAGCCTCGCAAGAAAAATGTCTTCTGGGTATTTGGAAGGCTTAACTGCCTTGACAAAATCTGTGAATCCAGAAACAACTACATGATGGTGTGTAAAAATAAGAGGTACATGCAATGATCCTATCATGAAATATCTCCTTTGCAGGGTGAAATCCCACTGAGAGTTCATGATACAAACTTTCCCATGTGTAATAATTTGCTCAATATATATCATAAAAATCATCAGTGAATTATTATCACCATATATGATGAGGACACTTGCTGAAGATAGATTAATATAACGATTAACTGTTATGTGGTTATATGCATCTTGGGTGGCGATCACTAGCTCATAGGCTACACAAACTCTGTTCTTGGCCATCTCTACTTTCAATTCAGCAAGAATCTTTGCCCCATTATCATCTTGTGTGGTCAATAGTCCCACCCAGCTCCAGCTGAAGTGAAGCAGTAAGGAGACCATAGCAGTGGCTATTGATGTGTCCTTTGGTGCCATCTGATAGAGAGCAGGAAACTTGTTATGGTCACTCAGGCCATGATCAAAAGGCCCAAAGGTAAACTAAAGGGAATGAAAATTGCATGTTGTGTGAACGAGAATATTGCCATGAATCACTATCTCAGTCTCAGCCTTTATTTTTTATTTTTTTGCAATTGAAAGAAATTTTCTTTATTTTATTTTTATTGTGAAAATTCTGTACAGAGGGGTAAAAATTACATGGGCAAGATAATGAGTAAATTTCTTATCCTCCTCTTTTGTTGTATCTTCCTCTTTGGTTTCCCCTTCCCATCTCTTCCCATCCCTCCCCTGCCCCGCCACCCAATCCTCCTCCCCCACACCAAAGTTTTAAAGTTGGTTTTTCCACAGAATGACTTGATCATCCCATTGTTGCAATGCATCCACCTGTATCCCTAGCTAACTGATTTGTTTTTTCCCTTCCGCTCCACAAATTATACCAACCTCAAATACAATGAAAGCAGGAGTTATACCATGTGGGAGGGACATACAAAGTAACAAATAAATAGTCTTATAAATGTGTTCGAAACAATCACCTAAATAAACAGTTGAATACATATCTTAAGGATCATTTCCCTAACATCAACTTATCTGAACTTTTCTGCTTGACTCAAACATGTACTAGTTATAGACCCAAAGAAACTTACATCTCCTTGTTTCTCTTATTTACAATCTCACTCTTGAACTCTGTTAAGAACTAGTTGAAGTATTTGGAACGTAAGATTGTTTTTTAGTTTTAGAAAAAATAATTTGTTTTTGAATAGCTGTGTATTTGTAAAATATTTTTTAGTTTTTGTCACTGTTTCCCATCAACACTTCCTATTTGTAACGCCACACACTCCCCAACTTTCAAAATTCCATTTTGACCCATGCCCATTGAATATTATGTTGTATTCCTCCACTCAACCTTTTCCTTTTCTTCTGTATTATTCCCTTAAAACCTATCCCACTCAGACAAGATATGCTTCACCTTTTTTTGGTGTTCATTTTTCACACTGTCATTAGATCAGAAAAGTTACACTATGGAGTTCCACCTTTATATATATCCTATGTTAGTCAGCTTAATAAAGTGTATGTACATATACATATATACACATTATACATACATATATATGTGTGTGCAATGGCTATTTGACTATTCCATATTTATTTCATGTAATATATTCATATTTTAGATGTAACTCTCACATTTGTGAGGATATGGCTACACTTTCTTATTCTGATCCTATTTATTTTGTTCAAAATATTATTTTCTCTGTGTGTGTGTGTATGTGTGTGTGTGTGTGTGTGTGTGTGTGTGTTTACACATCAATGCCAGTACAGGGGTCCACACTCATACACTCTTGCACTTCTTTGGGCATTTTCCTTAAGACTTATTCTATACCAATGGAGTCACACATTCATCTTATGCTCCGTGTAGGTTAATTGGAGATACAAGTTTTCTGATTAGCTAGGATTACTTTTGTGTGCTATCAATAACCTTCTCAACATAACTTCACACTGCAAAGTCATCTTGCATTTCCTGATTTATAAAAGAAAATTATTCATAGAGATTGAAACAATAAATTATCCAATTATTTGCTCAAATCTTTCACCTCTTCTTTCAAAATGATTAAAATTATATTTCTGACTACCATTAAGTAATTACACTTTGATATCACAAAATCTGATTTATTTGTGAATCCAGTCTCTTCCTATCATTCTCTTCTAACATCTGAAATGGCATGAATTTAGACATTTTTATATACTTGCACACCTTCCACTCTCACCTGTGGAAATCTGTAGAGTCCAAGCAATGTCCCAATCTGGTCAGATACTACTCCTGATGGTCCTGTAAGTACTGCTATAGAACTGCTTCCTCTCACGCAGGAATAGTTTGGAATCTTATACTTCCCAAAGAGACAAATGAAGGGATTCTTAAACATTGTCCAAGAATTGAAGTGAACATCATAGACATTAAATCCCAGAGTCAGGTTATGTAAAAGATCAGGGTTTTTGTTGATCTCCTCTATAGCAAAAGCCAAGGCCAAAACATACTGATAGTTCTTGAAGATAAACCTGCATAATGACCAAAGAAATTTTGAAGAAGTATTTCATATCTTAAAACGTCAATATACCAAATGCTTGCTTCTTTGTCAAAGAAAAAGTTAAAATAATACCCCAATTAGAATGGAATGTAAATGTAGTCTCCTATACTTACATATAGAATTCAGATACTTATTTAAGTTGAGGGAGAGCTTGTTTTCCTCCTTACTACATGCATCATAGCAAAAGGCTGCTGTGTGTTGGATTAAGTTTTCATGAGGCAGGAAATGTTGTGTTTCTTTACATTAGTGCAACTAGTTAACCTGTATGGAAAATATTTCTCGTGTTTTCAATCACCCAGTTTATGTTTTGTGTTTATAGGGTAGGTCAGGCTAACTAAGGAATGTTTAATTTAAGTGCAGTATTCAGAAGCAAAGGGTTATTTATGAATGATACTATAGCAAGGTATGTTTACAGACACAACATATGGAATAGTTCTTACTGATAACAACCAGGAAAAGAGCAGACCTATAAGGGGAGAGATATTTATTTTTCTTTATGTAACAAAACAAAAGGTATGAATCTAATTTTACGGAATTCATTTTGGAGAGAGAAACTACTTACTTGAAGGTTGAGGAAAGAATTGTAGGTATGCTTAGCCTAGAATTTCCAGTTCCAAGACCTCCATGATAAAATGTTGATCACTATTCTCTTCCCAATATATTTAAATTGAGACTCTCAAAAGGAACCAAAGTAGCAAAATAAAGAGGAACAAAGTATTCTTCATTCTTTCTTTCTCCAAGTCCTGTCTGTGTGCACCAAATATGTGTGAATCTGTGTTTTTTTGTGTTTATGTGCACGCTTGCAAGTGTGAATATTATAAAGAAATTAATATAGTAAAATCAACTGGTATTGTTTAAATGGAAACAATGAAGGCATGTTGGTAATGGAATGAAAGGACCAACTTGTTCATTATATGCTGTAGGTATATGTGAAGTGATCATGAAAGCCTATCATATTCTGAAATGTTATAAACAGAAGAAAATAGTGAGCTTGAGAAAAATCTAATTGCACATACACATATGGAGGAATAAAATGCAGGAATGAAGATGTGTTAAACAGCTTTTTTCAAAAGTTGAATAGAGTATTTTCAACAAAGCAAAAACAAATGTAGAGATACCTACAAAGTAAAAGGCTTAAAGGTGAACGTATAATCAATATTTTGATTAATCTTGGGGCAGAAATCTGGGCCTGGGAGCTATCTCTCAGCTCAAGGCTAGCACTTTATCACTTGAGACACAGCACCACTTCTAGGTTGTTCTGCTTATGAGATGCTGAGGAATTGAACCCAGGGCCTCATGCATGTGAGGCAAGCACACTACCAATAAGCCAACTTCCCAGCCAAGGATAACCAAATTATTGAACATAACATCTACAGTAGCCTGTCTAAGCATGAAGCACTCACAAGTTAACTACATATACAGGATGATTTTCTAAATTAGAATAGAAATGGGACCCATATGCTATATGTGTGCACCCATTTTCATAACAGCTAACTCCTCAGCAGAGTCCATATAAGTCAAGAGAGCATGGCAAGAGATCTTTACAATTCTGAAGATTAAAAAAACTAAATCCACCAAGATTATATCCACCAAGATTATTAGCACCTAGCAAAGTTACCCTGTAGAAACAAAGGAAGGATAAAGATGTTCTCAGAGAAGCACAGTTAAGAGAATTTATCTACACTAAACTCTTCCTACAAGAAATACTAAAGTAAGTTTTTCAGACCACAGAACAGAACCATTAAAGAACAAGAAAAAATACGTGAATGTATAACTTCTTTCCTGTCAACACAATCAAAGCTGAATACAACCAAATGAGTCACAGAAAATAAACTCATGGAAACTAAGCAATTCATTGATGAGACTTCAGCAGTTTTTTTGAAGAGAGAGATAAAAATCAAAATTTAATTGATTCTGGGATTCAATGTGAAAGAACAACTAAAATATCAACTCCTTTGGCACACAGCCAAGGTAAATCTCAGAAGACGATTCAAGTCTTTCATCAACAAATTAGAAAAATCTCAAATCAACACCTCAATGATGCACATCAATGCAGACATGACACTTCCAAGAAGATGGTGGCATCATCACAAGCAAACTCCTTAGATGCATCTAAGAAAAACAGCTGCGGGCGCTGGTGGCTCACGCCTGTAATCCTAGCTACTCAGGAGGCTGAGATCTGAGGATCGAGGTTCAAAGCCAGCCCGGGCAGGAGAGACCGTGAGACTCCTATCTCCAATAAACCACCAGAAAACCTGAAGTGGCGCTGTAGCTCAAGTAGTAGAGCACTTGCCTTGAGCTGAAGAGCTGAGGTACAGAGCCCAGGCCCAGAGTTCAAGCCCCCACGACCAACAAAAAAAAAAAGAAAAGAAAAGAAAAGAAAAAGAAAAACAGCTATTTAGATTCCCTGCATCCATTTTACCTCAAAAGAGACAAAAAAAATCGAACATTAAAGAGATGGGGACTCATTCAAATACATAAGAAATCTCACAACATAAACACAGAGCAGAATACAACAAGACAACATGCAGACCACTGCTGAGTGGCTGCAACCTTTGCCCCTAGCCTTCTCAGGCAGCCCAGGGAGACCCAGACATGAAGTGCCACAGATCAAATCTTAAACAGAGAACCATGTGATACTGACAAAATCACACAGCAAACACTAATCCTAGAAACACAAAGATAGAAACAAGGGCAGACATGCAAATCAGCTTGCAGACCCTTAAGGAGTGGCTGCTGCTACTGCCACACCACACAAAGGAGCAGAGAGACACCACAGAACAAGGGTATGGAGAAATAGAAAGAGGAGATTGATAATGCCACATCCAGAAACAGGGGCCCCTCAATAAGACTTCTGCTGCCCAGGTCAAAGCTGTTTGAGCTCAGAATCTGTTTGTGCCTGCTCAGAGACTGCTTCCATGGAGGAAGAGTTCCAGGTGGTCACCTACATTGCCCATAAAAATGAATACAATTGAAATGGCAACAAAGCCTCCAATTCAGGAAAAGCCCAGGAGCAGATGCATTCATAGAAGGAATCTTTAAGTCTTCGAATAGGAACTCACTCCCATGCTTCTCAAACTCTTCAATGAAACAGAAAGGGAAAGTTCACTACCAAAATCTTCCTATGAAACCAACATAACACTTATCCCCAAACCAGATAGGA
This sequence comes from Dipodomys merriami, assembly GCF_024711535.1. Classification (NCBI taxonomy): domain Eukaryota; kingdom Metazoa; phylum Chordata; class Mammalia; order Rodentia; family Heteromyidae; genus Dipodomys; species Dipodomys merriami. The sequence continues at coordinate 4,756,476 of NW_027206179.1, read as the reverse complement.
ACCCATCAGTAAAAGAGAACTATAGACCCATTTCTCGAATAGACGTTGATGTAAAATGTCTCAACAAAATTCGGGCCAACCAAATTCAATAAGTAATAAAAAATACCATTCCTTATGTTCAAATTGAATTCATTCCAGGATTGCTAACCTGGTTCCATATACACAAGTCAATTGATGTAATTCAACACAGGAACAGACATAAAGATGAGAAGCACGAGTTCCGGGAAGATGGCAGAGGAGAAGCTATAATCTGAACAAGCTCTCGCATAGAAAGCAGTTTTAGAGTTCCAGTGAACAGTCCTAAGGCAGAGAATAACACCAAGTGTGCCATCACAGGACAGAGAGTTAGACAAGAGAGGGGAAGCCAAGGCAAAAAGACACTTCTGAGTGCTCGCCATCCGCCACCGCGGCGGTGGCGGCGGCAGGGTCACAATCGGCGGAGACTGCAGCCGGGGCCATACCTGAGCGCTCACACAGAGAGTCCAGGACGAAGGAGCCAGACGCAGTGGGCGAGCGGATTCTACTCAACACCAGCAAGAACCAACAAAGAGCGGACATCTTCATCCTGCAGCTTGCAGACCAGAGACGACCCAGGATCCAAGACTCGACATGAGTAGAAGCCCGACGTCCTCACTCCTTCTCAGGGAGCAGAGGAGGGAAGGCCACCCCTCCCCCCCCAGGACCAGTGATCTCCATCTTGGATACCGACAAAGCTCGGAGGAGCTGCCAGCTCCAACCCAGGCCTTGGAATAAAACGAGTCATTTAGCAGGTCACAAGAACTTAACAGCGAAGTGACCTGCCAGACTCGGCTCTATCCAGGGAAAAGTCACCCAGCTCAGGCGCCAGTCATTGGAGTGGCTTCCCTCACTGGGTAACCAGAGCCAGAGGCTGCCGCTCCCTCTAGCAGCCTCAACAATCAATTGAAAAACAGAATCCCTGGCTGGGCTCTGGGAGATTTTTTTTTTGCACAAAACAGCCCCAGGAAAAAGCTACTGATTGTTGAAAGGCCTCAACTCTACCCAGAACATAGCCTCACCACTGCATCCCCCTCTTTTGTGATTCTCAAAGCAGATCACCCTCCTAGAAAACTAAGCTGGGAGGGGGATCTCAAAATCTTGGGTAAAGCAGAGCATTTTTCTGCCTCTTCCAACAAACCGACTTAAGAAACCAATCAAGCCACAGGACCTCAAGCTGACCAGAGACTCCAACAAAAGGCTGGTTACAGACAAAAGGGAGATACAGGATTCTTCCCACCCCTTCTCCCCCCCCAAAAAAAAATCAAAGGACTTTTTTTTTCTTTTTTTTTTCTTCTTTTCTTTTTTATTCTTTGTTTTTTGTTTTTTGTTATCTTATATATATATAAAAATTTTTTCTCTTCTAAAACTTTTATTAATCTTTAATTTTTGCCTCTTCTGAAAAAATAATTGATTTCCAGTAACTTTTTTTTTCTTTCTCTTATAATTTTTATTTTAGGAATATGTGAATGAGCGTTTTCCGTTCTTTTCTTATCTTCTTTGCCTTTTTCTTTCTTTCTTAATTATCTTTTTGTTTTTTTGTCTAGCTCTACTGAACTTCTGATCTTTTCTTCTCCCTTTCCCATCCTTAAAGTTTTTCACATCTCCTCTATGTCCCTTCCTTTCCCTCAACATATACACATTCCTCTCTAAATAGATGGTCTTTTAATCTCTATAATAACAATAATTTTAACATTTCTATTTTTTTTCTGGTCTCTTTTCATTCCCCTATCCCTCTCTTCTTTTTCTCTCTCTCTCTACTTGCATCCTACCCAACCCATTTCCTACATTGTGATTAGGAACTAGTTAACTCTCCCTGTGCCTCCCCACACCAATCTATTCCTATTTTTTAGCCACATCTCTCCCTAATCCTAATAATTTCTGGTTTTGCAAATTCTTTTCTGCGGTTCGAAGTCCTTTAAAATATAGTTGTTTGATGTTGAATAGATGTATCTGTTGAACTAGATTGTACCTGTAGACTATTGACTGTACAAATGCAAACTGGTTGATGGTTGCCTTAAGATAGAGTTCTAGCACAAAACTGGTGCTATCTTCATCTCAAATGGGCAGAGTAAGCCGGAAAAACACAAGAAAAATGGCAAATTCGGGTATCTCAATTCCCAATCTTGATAATCAGGGGTCAGATCAGATAATGAACAATCCAGAGGAGAATTCCCAAATAGCTCTACAAACACTGGTGACAAACATGATAAATGAGAAGTTTGACAACGTACAAAGGACTCTGTATGAGCGTGATAGGGAGAGAGAGGAGGCATCCCAGAAGTTTATACAGGAATATCATAAGCGTGAGGAAGCTACTCAAAAACTGATACAGGATTTGCGTGAACAACTTGAGAATACTCAAATAGAAAGGGAGGAATGGCGTGAGCAGGCTGAGAACACTCAAAGAGAACTGCAGGAATCCCACGAACGTGAGGAAGCTAAACAAAGAGTAATACAGGAATTGAGAGAACAGGTAGAGAACACACAAAGATCACTAAAGGCATCCATAGAATCCATTAACAAAGAGCTGAAGGAAGTCAGGGAGACCACAAAGGGAATGCTGAATGGAACCCAACAGAAGGAATGGGAGTCCAAAGAAACCATATCCAATCAACTAAGTGATTTGAGGACAAAAACTGAACACCAAATTAAGGAAGTAAAGAGATTCATACAAGACCTAAAACAGAGCTTCAACAAAGAACTTGAAGCCATCAAAGCTGACCAATTAGAAGGAAAAGAGATAAAAAACAAAGTAGAGAGTCTTGACAGCAGGTTAGACCATGCAGAAGATCAAATCTCAGGGATTGAAGACAGCCTAGATATTATAGAGAAAGAACATACAACCATCCAAGACAAGTCTAGCAAATATGATAGATCTATCCAACACTTGGAAGACACCATCAGAAGGCCTAATATAAGGATAATGGGTGTAGAGAAACATCTAGAAACAGAAGTTAATGGCTTAGGTAATTTATTTAACAGGATCCTAACAGAGAACTTCCCAAACATGCAAAAAGATAGGCCTATTCAGATACAAGAAGCCTTTAGAACCCCAAATAGACCAGACCGGAATAGGATATCCCACTGTCACATTATAATCCACACAGGATCAACTCAGAACAAGGAAAAGATCCTTAAAGCTGTCAGGGAGAAAAGGGTAATCACCTATAAAGGGAAACCAATTAGAATCACCTCAGATTTCTCAGCAGAGACAATCAAAACAAGAAGAGCCTGGAATGAAGTATGCCATGCCCTAAAAACAAACAACTATCAACCAAGAATACTGTACCCTGGTAAGCTCTCCTTCATAACTGAAGGCCAAATAAAAACCTTCCACAGCAAAGAAAAATTGAAACAATACATCTCCACCAAACCAGCCCTACAAAAAAATCTTAAAGATGTCCTACACATAGAAAACCAAGAAGACCACAAGAAAGGCCAACAAACTGCACCCAAACTGAGAATCCAAGAACCATAGGAAGAACCCAGTTTTCGCAGCCCCCAAGAAGGTAGATAACATGGCAGGAACTCCCAAATACCTCTCAGTCCTATCTCTTAACGTTAACGGAATGTACTCTCCAATTAAGCGACATAGACTGTCTAGTTGGATTAAAAAACAAGACCCTTCTATCTGCTGCCTGCAGGAGTCACATCTTGCCCATAAAAACAAACACATTTTCAATGTTAAAGGCTGGAACAAAATCTACCAAGCAAACGGCCCTCATAAACAGGCGTGAGTTGCAATCCTAATATCAGATAAAATAGACTTCAAATTAAAAATCATGAGAAGAGATAAAGAAGGTCGCTACATCCTAATTAAAGGATCTCTCCTTCAGGAGGATATTACAATTCTAAATATCTATTGGCCAAACAATGGAGCACCCAAATTTATCAAAGAAACACTACTTTCCTTCAAATCCCATATAGATCCAAAGACATTAATTGTTGGGGATTTTAACACACCACTCTCCCCACTAGACAGATCAACTCAGCAAAAACTCAACAGAGAAACCGCAGATCTAAACAGCTGCATAGATCAACTAGACTTAACAGACATTTACCGAACATTTCACCCAGCAGCATCAGAATACACGTTCTTCTCAACAGCACATGGAACGTTTTCTAAAATAGACCACATTCCAGGCCACAAAGCAAATTTGTCTAAATTCAGAAACATTGAAGTTATACCTTGCATTCTCTCTGACCACAAGGGAATAAAATTAGAACTCAACACCAAAAAAAAGCCACCAAGGAAAGTCCGGTATCACATGGAGGCTGAACAACACACTGCTGAATCAAGAGTGGGTCATGGAAGAGATTAGAAAGGAAATTCAAATGTTCATGCTATTCAACAAAAATGAACACACAAATTACCAGCTCCTCTGGGACACAGCAAAGGCAGTACTCAGAGGCAAGTTTATAGCTCTGAGCTCCTACATCAACAAATTGGAGAGATCTGAAACTAGCAATTTAATGACACATCTAAACCTCCTTGAAAAAGAGCAGCAAGATAAACCCCAATCCAGTAGAGGGAAAGAAATAATCAAAATTAAATCAGAATTAAATGAATTAGAATCCAAAAAAACTATAGAAAGAATCAACAAAACAAAGAGTTGGTTCTTCGAAAAACTTAACAAAATTGACAGACCCTTAGCAAATCTTATCAGAAAAAGAAGAGAACACACCCAAATTAATAAACTCAGAGATGAGAATGGAAACATCACCATGGAAACAACCAAGATTCCGAACATTATAAGGGAATACTTCTCAAAACTTTATGCTAATAAGTTTGAGAACTTGACAGAAATGGACCTCTTCCTAGCAAATATTGACATGCCAAAACTAAACCAAGATGAGTTAAACTATCTTAACAGGTCCATATCAAGCATTGAAATAGAAACAGCAATAAGAGACCTCCCAGCTAAGAAAAGTCCAGGACCAGATGGTTTTACAGTGGAATTTTACAAGGCCTTCAAAGCAGAGCTCACACCAATTCTCCTCCAACTCTTCAATGAAATTGAAAGAGAAAGCTCACTACCGAACACATTCTATGAAGCCATCATAGCCCTCATCCCAAACCCAGGCAGGGACTCATCAAAGAAAGAGTATTATAGACCCATCTCTTTGATGAACATTGATGCAAAACTCCTCAACAAAATTTTGGCAAATCGATTTCAACAATTCATCCAAAAAATCATACACCATGATCAAACAGGATTCATTTCAGGGATGCAAAGCTGGTTCAATATACGCAAATCAATTAATATTATTCATCACATCAACAGGAGCAAGAATAAGAACCACATGGTTATCTCAATAGACGCAGAAAAAGCATTTGACAAGATCCAACACCCCTTTATGATGAAGGTTTTGGAAAAAATAGGAATCCATGGAACATTCCTCAATACAATAAAGGCTGTATATGACAAACCTACAGCCAGCATTATACTCAATGGTGAAAAACTAAAGCCATTTCCTCTTAACTCAGGAACAAGACAAGGATGCCCACTCTCTCCACTTCTCTTCAATCTAGTATTAGAATGCCTAGCTACAGCAATAAGACAAGATGCAGACATAAAGGGGATACAAATAGGGAAAGAAGAAATAAAACTTTCCCTCTTTGCAGATGACATGATCTTGTATTTAAAGAATCCCATAGACTCCACTCCCAAATTACTCAAGCTGATTCAAAACTTTGGCAATGTAGCAGGTTATAAAATTAACCCCCCAAAATCAATGGCTTTTCTGTATGCCAACAATGAGAAAAGTGTGGCTGAAATTAGGAAAGCAACTCCATTGTAATAGATCCACAAAAAATAAAATACCTAGGAATTAACTTTACTAAAGAAGTGAAGGACTTCTATGATGAAAACTTTAAAATCTTAAAAAAGGAAATCAACACAGAACTTAAAAAATGGCAAAACCTCCCATGCTCCTGGATTGGCAAGATTAACATCGTGAAAATGGCAATACTTCCCAAGGCTATCTACAAATTCAACGCGATACCTATCAAAATTCCACCCTCATTCTTCAAGGACCTAGAAGACGCAATCCAAAAATTTATATGGAAAAATAAAAAACCCCGAATAGCAAAAACGCTCCTCAATGGAAAGAACACTGCTGGAGGAATATCAATAACAAATTTCAAACTCTACTATAAAGCCATAGTAATCAAAACAACTTGGTATTGGCATAAGAACAGACCTCAGGACCAATGGAATAGAATTGAAAACCCAGAAATGAACTTACAGACCTATAGCTATCTAATCTTCGATAAGGAAGCTAAAACAAGAGAATGGAAGAAAGACAGCCTCTTCAGTAAATGGTGCTGGCAAAATTGGTTAACTACATGTAGAAAACTAAAGCTAGATCCTTATATATCACCCTGCACCAGAATCAACTCGAAATGGATCAAAGACCTTGAACTCAAAGCAGACACTCTGAAAACATTACAGGATGGAATAGGAGAAACCCTAGGTCTCCTTGGCTCAGGCCGAAATTTTCTGAATAGAAACCCGGAAACACAAGAAATCAAAGAAAGGTTGGACAAATGGGATTGCATAAGGTTGCAGAGCTTCTGCAGGGCAAATGACATAGCTAGCAAGATCAATAGAAAGCCCACGGATTGGGAGAAGATCTTTACTAACCATACAACGGACAAGGGTCTCATATCTAAAATATACTTGGAACTCAAAAAATTAAACCACCCAACAACAAATCCTCCAAGAAACAACTGCCCAATAAATGAGTGGGCGAAAGACTTAAAGAGAAGCTTCTCTGAAGAAGAAAGAAGGATGGCCAATAGACACATGAAGAAATGTTCAACATCCCTAGCCATAAAAGAAATGCAAATCAAAACAACATTGAGATATCACCTCACTCCAGTTAGAACAGCAAAAATCAAGAACTCTAACAACAACAGATGCTGGAGGGGATGTGGACAGAAAGGAACCTTACTTCATTGTTGGTGGGAATGTAAACTTGTTCAACCACTTTGGAAAGCAGTATGGTGGTTCCTCAAAAGACTTCACATAGATCTCCCCTATGATCCAGCAATCCCACTTTTGGGCATTTACCCAAATGTTTACAAACAAGACCACACTAAAGCTACCAGCAGAACTATGTTTATTGCAGCATTATTTACCATAGGTAAGATATGGGACCAACCCAGATGACCATCAGTAGATGAATGCATCAAGAAAATGTGGTATATATACACAATGGAATTCTATGCCTCCATCAGAAAGAATGACATTTCACCATTTGTTAGGAAATGGAAAGATTTGGAAAGAATTATGTTAAGTGAAGTAAGCCAGGCCCTAAGAAACATAGGTCCCATGGTTTCCCTTATTTGCAATATCTAGTATAGGTATGAGTCAAGCGGAAAAGGTCAGATAATGTGATGTTAGGAAAACGAACCCTTAAATATGTATTTTAATATTTTCATTTCTTTCATGCATGTGTTTCTAACGCATTTATAAGATTATTTCTTTGTTGCTTTGTATGTCCCTCCCCCACAGTGTAACCCCCGCTTTCACTTTACTTGATGTCAGTATAACATGTGGAGGAGATGGGGACAAACAAGTCGTTTAAGGATTCAGGTTGACCTGTTGCAACAAGGAGAATTACAAAATGTCATGTCAAAGCAAGATTTACAATGTCGGTGGGGGGAGGGGGGGTATGATTGGGTGGGGTGGTGGGGGGAGGCTGGGCAGGGAGGTGAAGGGTAAACAAAGGAGGAGGCTGCAATGCTTGGTAAGAAATGTATGCATTATCCTGCCCATGTAATTGTAACCCCTCTGTACAGTATGTTCTCAAATAAAATAAAATAAAATTTAAAAAATGAAAAAAAAGATGAGAAGCACATGATCTTTTTAATATATTCAGAAAAATGATTTGACGAGATTCAACACCAAACTACCTGATAAAATGTCTAGAAACCTATGAATCCATGGAAAGTTCCTCAACATAATAAAGGTTATCTGTGCCAAACCTAGAGCTATCATTATACTTCATGGAAAAATTTAAAGCCATTCCCTCTAAATGCAGAACACAAGGATGACTTCTCTCTGCATTCCTATTGAACATACTGCTGGGATACCTCGGAAGGGAAATGAGGCAAGAGAAACACATAAATGGCATCCAGATAAGGAAGATGAGGTAAAGGTATCCCTCTTGGTGAGCAATAAAATTCTGTACTTAAAGAATCATATAGAATTCCGCACCCTAAGCTACTTGAGTTGATTCAAACTGTGGCAAAAGAAAAAGCTCTGAAATCTAACAACAAAAATCGATAGCATTCATCTGTTCCAACAATGAGAAGAGTGAAACTGAAATCAAGAAAGAAACACAATTTGTAACAGCCTCACAAAATACTTAGGAATTAACCAAAGATGGCAAGGATCTATATTGTGAATTTTTAAAAAAAAATCTTATAAGGACATTGAAGCTGACTTAAGGAAATGGAAAAACATACCATGCTCCTGGTTTGGAAGAATTAATATCATAAAAATAGCAATTCTGCCCAGAGCAATATACAAATTCACTGCAATACCAATAAAAATATCTGTAACTTTCTTCAAAGAATTAGAGAAATCAATCAAAATACTCATATGGAATAATAAAGATCGTGAATAGCAATAAAGACATCTTTAGCAGGAGGAACAGTACTGGAGGAATATCAGTACCAAAGTCAAAGCGTTATTAGAAAACCATAGTAATAAACACATCTTGGTACTGGCAAAACAATAGGCCTGAAACCCAATGAAACAGAACAGAAGATGCAGAAACAATCCCACAAACATATAGGCACTTAATATTTGATAAGAGAGACAAAAACACAGCTTTCAAGAAAGATAGCCTCTTACAGAAACAGTGCTGTCAAAACTGGCCATCTACATGCAAAAAAACAGAGGCTTTATACCCATATATCACATTGTACCAGAATCAACTTTAAATGGACCACATAGCTTATTGTGAGGACAGACACTGTGAAAATATTACAGGAATTACTAGGGAAACACCTAAGTCTTCTAGCCACAAAGTAAAACAACCTAAACAAAGATACATAATCACAGCAAATCAAAGAAAGCCTGGATAAATGGGACTGTATTGAACTGAATAGATTCTGAGTATCAAGGGACAATACTAGGAAGATATATGAACAGAGCACAGAATGGTAGAAAATCTTGACTGGTTATACATCAGATAAAGAGGTCATATCTAACAAATACTTAGAGCTAAAATTTAGCAAGACAGAAGGAAACTCCCAAACTCAATAACCCAAGAGACTTAAGAGAGACTGCTCAGAGGAAGAAAATCATGGTGAATAGATACATGAAGTAGTGTGTCCAACACCTCAGAAAACATCATATTTGTCTTTCATTTGTTTCTGCTGTGGAATCAAAGTCCAAGGCTTGAATACTTGGAATAACTGTGCAGGGTATATGTATCTATAAAGTGTACATTCATTATTAATGTCAAAAATTAATATGTAATCCAAAATTAAGAAAAAGAGAATTTCAAGCCCCATGACTAATAAAAAAATAAAAGAAAAAGAGGGAGTGGGGTTGGAGGTATGGGTACGAATTTTAAACAGGGTGACATGGTACAAGGGACACTATATTCATAAACGGATCTGATGAATGGCAACATTTTGTACTACCACCAAAAGAAAATAAAATTTTAGAAATTTTCAAACTTACTGCTGAGAGTGATTATACAAGTGAGTTTATAGGTTCTAACAATGTAACTATGGCAGACAAATATTACACATAATGCTTATGAAGAGAAAATATTAGTAACATATCTAGTAATTTCCATAGAACAATTTAAAATTAAATATTTAAGTTACAAATGAAGAGAAGAATACAATGTAGTTGCCATTTTCATTTGTATAACTTTAATATATTTTCTTTAAAAATGTTTTATATTTTTTATTTTTAAGATACTGTATAGAGGTGTTAAAGTTACATGAATAAGGTAAAGATTATATTTCCTACTGAGCATTAAAATATTTTTTATTTTAATTTTATTGCAAGGAGATATACAGAGTGGGTACAGTTTTATAAGTAAGGTAGTGAGTATATATCTTGTCTAACTTGTTACCCCTTCTCATCTTAAAATATTAAGTGAAAAAGTTTCATTAAAATTTAAATGAAAAGATTTCATTATAACATGTCTCTCATTCACTTATGAATTTGATCATAGTCCTGTACTACCTGTGTATGCATATTTTCTTTTCTTTTCTCCTTAGCATCACAGGTAGTTGTCATCATTCCAAAAGAGATTGTTTTAATCTATTTTAAGTTTCACAAGTAACACAAAATCTGTAGCAGACAAATAAATCTCAAAATCCAAAAGTCCAAAAGTAAGTATTATTGAACTCAATAAACAATGACATCTGTGAAAGAGGAAGCATAGAAGAAGATTCAGTAAACCTGGAGAAGAAGTTACATAATGAAAACAGTGTGACATGATCTGTAAATGACTGGGAATGGAAAGGCAGTAAATTCTTCCAGTAAGATTTAGAATGGCTAATTAATAAAATCTCCAGTCCAAACAAAAGGTTGATTCCAAGAAATTCAATTCACGTTCAATGAATGGCCTTCAATGAGAGTAAGAAAATAATGTAAGCCAGACCCAGAGAAACAGAAGTTTCATGGTTTCTCTGAGTGTCGTAGCTAGAATGTACTTATAGATCTACAAGTAAATGAAAAATGGTAAAAAAAAAAAGAGAGAGAGAGAGAGAGATAACAACAACAAAAACCTTGCATGTCATAAATTGTACAGGTCTATAGGCATTCCCCACGGTGAGAACAAGGAGAACGTACTCAAAGAGAAATACAAAGATGTAATACCTATGTGTATGTGATTATAAAAAATAATATTTTTCAAAAAAGAACTCCAGGAAATGGGAACAAAAGAGATTTTTTCTTTATCAATGTTTTTGTGGGCATGGGGTCACAGAAATGGGGGAACAAAGGGTAAACAAATACAGCAGTGCTACTCACTAAACACTATGTTGAAAATAAGCTATGGATCTGGAAGGTGAGGATGGGAGAGAAACATAGCGAGAGAAAGGGTGACGTTGTTCGAAAAGAAATGTTGTCTTCATCTTACTTATATAACTGTAACCTCTCTGTACATCATCTTCATAATAGCAATAAACAATACATCAAAGAGAAAATGGAGTGGAAGAAGGTAGTCCATGTAAATGAAAAGGAAAAGTAGGCAGAATTATCCTTATCATATCACATCAAACAGATTTTAATCAAAACAACCAAATGTGCCAAGTTTGTAATGCGATGATGAAGCAATCAAATCAACCAGACAACATATCAATTGTAAAAGTATGCTAACTCATTATCAAAGCACTTAACTCTATAAAAGCAGGCTTTGAGCTAATCCTCCATACAATAATAGCTGAAGATTTCCTAGAGAGACATTTAGACCAAGTAAACAGGGAGGTATCAAAATTAAATTTCACCCTTGGTTAGATGAGCCTCACATCCACCTACAGAAGGTTTCACCCAATGTCTGAATAATCCATCTCTCATCAACATATTGAGCATTCTCCAGAAGAGATGGGATACAACACAAAACAGCCAGATTTTAAAAGTATGGAAAGTAAATTGAACTCACCTATGAACCACACTGTGATAAGGCTAGAAATTAACAAGAAAAACACTGAAAGAAAATACCCCCATAACATCTAAATGAAATGCCTTGTTTCTCAGTCAGAAACAAAGAATTTAATTTAATTAAGACCATTCAACGTAATTAAATGATTAGTACGTATTAAAGGATTTCTTCTTCAAAGCATATGTCAAGAAGTTTTCTGAACTTTGGAACAATATCAGAATCTATCAATCAATCAATCAGTCTCTCTCTCTGTCTCTCTGTCTCTGTCTCTCTCTCTCTCTCTTTATATATATATATATATATATATATATATATATATATAAAGAGCAATGAAATGAAATTGTAACAACCTTTATTGAAATCAGGAATAGAGATGCTATATTAGAGAACCTATTCGTCACCTCAAGGAGCTAGAAAAATAAAACCAAAATTAGTAGAAGGAATGAAATAATGAAAATGAAAAAGAACTATAGACTAAAAAAATAAATAAAAGACTAGAAACAATCAATAAAGCCAAAAGGAGGTACTACAAGAACAATAGGGTGATATAACCGAAGTAAAGCAACAAAATACCATATATCAACCTACACTTCCTATTGTTCTGGATGCCAGAATCAGTATAGTGAAAGTACCTGTACTAGTGCAAAACCATGTACAGAAGATTCAATACAATCTATATCAAAATTTCTAAGGAAGAACAAATGTAACACTGCTGTACACATGACAATGTTGGAACTGATCTGTATAGCTTGATGGGGGGTTGGGGGAAAGGGAAAAAATAGGAGAAAATTGAGGAAAGGGGTAACAAAGGTGGCAATATTAGCAACTTAACACAAGTACTTAAATATGTTCTGGAAAATTAAAAGAATGAAACAGCAAAACATGGGGAAGTAGTGTGGAATATAAAGAATAAGTAACGCCAGACAGTAGTGCTTCACACGTTTATTCTCAACTACTCATAAGGCTGAGACTTGAGGATCATGTTTTCAAGGCAGCTTGGGCAGAGATATCTGTGAGTCTGTTATCTCCATTTAACTACGAAAAGATGCCAGAAGTGGAGCTGTGCCTCAAATGCTAGAGCACTAGCCTTCAACAAAAATGTTCAGGAACAGCCCACAGGCCCTGAGTCCCCAGGACCAGCATGAAAGTAAGAAAGATAAACATATCAGTGACATATAAAATGCATCCATGTATTTTCTATAGCACAGAAGAGAGTAATTCCTATCCTGAGATCTCTGCTCTCAATTTTGGGCAGCTGCCTCTGGCTATAGTTTTCATACCAGCACTTAAAAACCAGTAACAATGATAAAGGTAATTATATATTTTTTGCAATAAAAATCAGATAGTTTGAGAGAATTCCTTGACATTCTGTGCAATCATTTTTCTTTTCTTTTCTCTTTTATTATACCACTTATTAGTGAGACTCTAAGTTATAGACAAAAAACTTAAAGAACTTGCATGTGCACAAGTGGAAAGGATTAATATTGGGAATATAAAATTCTCCCACAAGAAATCTTTCACAATGCGGAGCTGTCTGGTAACCCTGGATGGTAGAGGATATCTGACATGAAACAGGACCAAAATACATAGTTTGGAACAGTAACTGCTTGTGTACACAAAGAATGTGTGACTGTATAAGTGTGTGTGCACATGAGTATGTGTGTTTGTGCCTGTTCTAGGGCATGAAATCAGTGCCTAGCCTCTTCATTTTCCACAGTGACAGGTGAAATGGAGGAGACACAGGTATGCTGTAGAAAAGAAAAGAGCTTATGGATATGGAAAGGAGAAACTACTTGGAAGGAAATGGAGCCCTCTCCTGCCAGCATGCAGATAATCAGTCTATAAGAGATGTAAGGCAAAATAATGAAATTGAGCTGCTCCTCGAGCAATGAGAAAGGAGGTCAGTAGAGGGGACACAGAGATCATTGATGTGCACACCCAGAGTTCCCTCACCCATGGAACGTGCTCAGAATAAAATAGTAATAGAGTTAAAATCTGAAATTACTTACAACTTGTTGTCTTCTTGCCTAGAAGAATGGCTGTTACTGTGATCTATTCCCAAAGTGCACAGGGGCATAATCCCAGTTATCATCACATCTCCATCCATGTGTGCTCGCTGCTTCATTGTAGAAAAGCAGGTAGTGTCAGCCAAGGACCTGACAGGGAGGGGAAGATGGAGAAAGAGAATTATTAAAGTGAAAATATACATCCCTGAAGCATCTGACAAGCAGAAATTCTGGCTGGAATGGAGGATCACAATTTCACAGCTATTCTTATATCTTTCTATATGTGCATATGTGTCTTTGTTGACAGAGACCTACACTATAGCTTGCCTCTAATTAAAGTCTCTCTGAGTCTTCAGAAGTAATGTGTAATAATATTCCCAGGGGCTATGCATTAGTAGCCTTCATCAAGGAGAAAAACACGTTAGAAACATGTTTTCAGATTTGCCTTCTTCAGTGCAGGTGCTGTGATTTCATCCAAACCACAGATAGTGAGACCCCAGAGATGGAGTTTTGCTAGTTGTAATTCGTACAAAGTTTGTGTCAAGAAAGTATTTGCATGAAAGTTATTTGGGATGATGCAACTGAATTGTATGAGATAATGCCATATCATGTGAATGGTGAAATGGCCAGAAAAAATGTATGTCTCTGAGTTGTCAACTGTATTATGAGTGCATTATAGTTAAGAATGTCAATTAAAATGACCAAATCCAGGCAAATATCCTCTCTTTATATCTCGTAGTTTCAACACAATAAAAATGCCAGGAGTGTCCAGAGGAAGACGGTAGAGGAGAAGGGGGGAGCTAATCAAGCTGTCATATAGAAAGCGGTTTTAAGTAATATAATTCATCCTATCAACAAGAGCAAGGACTAGAACCACCTGATTATATCAAAAGATGCAGAAAAAGCATCTGACAAAATCCAACACCATTTTATGTTGAAAGCTCTTGAAAAAGTAGGGATCCATGGAACATTCCTTAATATAAAAAAGCTGTATATTACAAACCTACAGCCACCATTATACTTAATGGTAAAAAAATAAGTCATTTCCTCTAAACTCAGGAATAAGTTAATGATGTCCACTCTCTCCACTTCTCTTCAATTTATTATTAGAATTCCCAGGTCAGCAATAAGACAAGATGTAAACTTAAAGAGGATCGAAATGGGGAAAGATGAAATAAAAGTCTCCCTCTTTACAGATGACATGATCTTGTATTTAAAGAATCCCACGGACTCCACTCATAAATTACTCAAGCTGATTCAAAACTTTGGCAAAGTAGCAGGGTATAAAATTAACCCTCAAAAATAAGTGGCTTTTCTCTCTGCCAACAACGAGAAGAGTTCAGCTAAAATCAGGAATGCAATTCCTTCTTTTGTAACTATAGAAGTGAAGAATCTCTACGATGAAAATTTTAAAAACTTGGAAAAAGAAAACAAAGCAGAACTTCGGAAAAGGGAAAATCCTCCCATGATCCTGGATTGGAAGGATCAACATCATGACAATGGCAATATTTCCAAAGGCTATCTACACATTCAATGTGATACCTATCAATATCCCAACCTCATTTTTCAAGAACATAGAAGAAGCAATCCAAAATTGCATATACAACAATAAAAGACCTCAAATAGCAAAAATGATCCTTAACAGAAAGAATAGTGCTGGAGGAAGATCCATATCAAATTTGAAACTCTACCACAAAGCCATAGTATTCAAAACAGCTTAGTACTGGCACAAGAATGGAACTGGGGACCAATAGAATAGAACTGAAGACCAGAAATGAACCCACAGACATATAGCCACCTAATCTTCAACAAAGCAGCCATAAAAATTAGAATGGAAGAAAGACAGCCACTTCAGTAAATGGTGCTAACAAAATTGAGTAATCACCTGTAGAACACTAAATCTAGATCCTTAAATATCACCCTACACCAGAGGCAACTTCAAATGGATCAGACACTCAGAAAACATTACAGGAAGGAACAGGAGAAACTTGGCACAGGCTCAAATTTTCTTAATAGATACACAGAAACACAAGAAATCAAAGAAATTTTGGACAAATGAGATTGAATGAAGCTGCAGAGCTTCTGCATGGCAAAGAACATAGCTAGCAAGATGAATAGAAAGCACACGGATTGGGATATCTTCACTAGGTATACAAGGGACAAGGGTCCCATATCTATACTATGACCCATTGCAACAATGAGATGTAGAAGATGCTATGTCGAAAATAAACTTTACAGTTTAGGCCGAGGGAGGGGAGGGAATGTAGTTGTGGAGATGGGAGGGAAGGGAGGGTAGGGGGAAAACTAACGAAGAGGCAAGAATGCTTGATAAGAAATGTACTCATTACCGTGCTCATGTGATTGTAAAATCTCCGTACAGTATTTTCACAAGAAAAAACTTCTTTAAAAAATATAAAATAAAAATAAAATATACTTAGAATTAAAATCATTAAATCCCTAACAACAAATCCACGAAGAAACAACTGCCCGATAAATAAGTGGGCTAAAGACTTAAAGAGAAACTTCTCTGAAAAGGAAATAAGAATGGCCAATAGACACATGAAGAAATGCTCAACCTCTCTACTCATAAAAGAAATACAAATCAAAACAATATTGAGCTTCCACCTCACCCCAGTTAGAAAGGCTATAATCAAGCAATCTAATAACAACAGATGCAGGAGGGGATGTGGACAAAAGGGAACTCTACTGCATTGTTGGTGGTAGTGCAAACTTTTTCAAACACTTTGAAAAGCAATATGGAGGTTCCTCAAAAGACTCCCATAGAGCTCCTCTATGATGCTTCAATCCCACATTTGGGCATTTACCCAAATGATCACAAACAGGGCCATACCAAGGCTTCCAGGACAACTATGTTTATCACAGCATTATTTTCTAAGATATGAAACTAATGCAAATGCCCCTCAATAGATTAATGGATAAAGAAAATATGATATATATGTATATATGCATATATATGTATCTATATATAGACACACATATATAGATATGCATCTATATAGATGCATATATGTATCTATATGTATATATACAGATATACTATAGAGATATAGATATAGATATAAAGTGGAATTTTATGCCTCTATCAGAAAGAATGGCATTGACCCATTTATTGGGAAATGGAAAGACTTGAAAAAATTATATTTTGAAGTAAGCCAGGCCCAAAGAGACATAGGTCTTCACACTCACAAAATTCCTGTATTAATCTATGGTTTCTCTCCTCTCGCTCGCAGGCTCACACTGAGTCCTTTTCATGTTTTCATTCTTTTCATTCACCATGTTGACCAGTAGTATTTGTAGAGCCTTTTGGGATCTCTCCTCTGGATTATTCATTAACTGTTCTGTCACCTGATTATCCTGAGTGGGAGTTGACATACTAATCTCAAAGAGGAAAATAGTTTTGACAGAATGATAGGAGAGGAATAGAAAAAAAAAAAAACAAGAAAGTATGGAAAAACAAAAATTTAAATTTAAGAAGTAAAAAACTAAAAATTATGTAAGTTTAAAGAAATGATATTGAGAAAAGAAAGGATAGGATGAAAGGAGAGCAGGGATAGAAAGGAAACATTAAACACTAAAAAATAAAAATTCTTAAAATTGGAATACTTGAAAATTATATAGATATGAAGAGATAATACTGCTTTTAAAGCAGTTAAGTCTTAGCAGTTGTGAATTGAGTAATAAATTTCTGGATTAAGTATGTACACAATGGGGCATAAGGTCTAATAATCGATGGATGACAGGTATATACCTGGGGATGAGCAGAACAGCAATTAACTCATGCAAAAAAGAAAGAGAGGAAAAAAGGAAACAAAAATAATTACCAAAAGGTTAAAAGTGGTTCTCAAAAAAGCACAGAAACACACACACACACACACACACACATACACCTAAAATAATTTCTTTTTTTTTTTTTTGGTTCAGTCATGGGGCCTGAACTCTGAGCCTGGGCAGTGTCTCTCAGCTCTTCAGCTCAAGGCTATCACTCTACCACGTGAGCTACAGCTCCATTTCTGACTTTTTTTTTTTGTTTTTGCTTATGTGGTGCTAAGGAATTGAATCCAGGGCCTCATGCATGCAAGGCAAGTGCTCTACCACTAAGCCACCTTCCAAGCCTAACTAAAATAAAAATTATGAGAGAAAAAATAATAGAAAAAATTTTTAATCAAAATAAAAAAGGTAGAAAAAAGAGTTCTTCGATTTGGGTGGGGGGAATAGGGCAGCAAAGATTGTTTTTTTCCCCCAGTCTCTTGGTGGAGTTTCTGGTCTGCTTGTGGTGTTTAGCCTTCCTGTGGCTTGATTGGTTTCTTAAGTCAGTTTGTTTGAGCAGGCAGAAAAGTACTCTGTGATACCCAGAATTTTGAGATCCTCCTCCCAGGCTAGTGGAGTGGAAGGGAGATCAGCTTTGAGTATCACAAAAGAAGGAGATGGCTCTTTCCCTGATTTGGAGGTGCTGTGATGAGGTTAGGTTCTGGGAAGAGTTGAGGCCTTTCAGCAAACAGTAGCTTTTCTGAGGGCCTGACTTCTGAGACACTCACAGAGCCCAGCCTGCAGTCATTCTCAGGGTTTATGTTTACTGAATTTCAATTGTTTGTCCAGGCTACTATAGGGAGGGGCAGCCTCTGGCTCAGTTTACCCACTGAAGAAAGTCACTCCTCTGGAGTGGGAGCTCTCTCTGCCTGGGTGGGGTGACATTCCCCAGGGTGGATCTGAGCCTGGAAGTTCAGTTCAGGCTCCTGTGACCTACTAAATGACTTTTTTGTTTTCTTCCAAGCTTTGAGTTGGAGCTAGCTGCTCACATGGGCCTTTGTCAGTATCAAAGTTGGAGATCTCTGGTGGGGGGGATGGGCATCCTTCCCTCCTCTGCTCCCTGAGAAGGAGTGAGGATGTCAGGGTTCTACTCATGCTAGAGTCTTAGTTCCTAGATTTTCTCTGGTCTGCAATCTGCAGGATGAAGATACTTGCTGCTTGTCAGTTTTTGCTGGTGATGAGTAGAATCCGCTCTCCCACCATGTCGGGCGCCTTTATCCTGGACTCTCTCTGTTGGTATGGCAGCTCTGGCCACTGTCGCTGACATTGCTGCCTCCACACCTGGAGCTGCCAGCAAGTGCTCAGATCTGCCTCCTTGCCTGAGTTTTCCAATTTTGGCCAAACTTTCTGTACTGTGATGGCACACTTGGTGTGATTCTCTAGCCTAGGACTCTTCACTGGAACACTAAAACTGCTTTCTATGCATGAGTTTGTTTAGACTCCAGATTTTCCACCATCTTCCTCAGATTCTAAATCTGGAGTCTTTTGCTACTACAGCCACGATTACCACAACCCCAAACTGAGTTGTGTTGCTTCCTCCAGCCAGGAGAGAGAGTCACGGGGATGCGGAGGCTAGGTTCTTTGGCCACTGCTGCGGCCACTGCTCTGCCTTGGCTGCCGCTGCCACCCCAGCCTGGGTGGGTCACTAATGCAGGCCAGTGGACGCAGGTTCTGTGCCCTGCAGCGAACCTGAGGTTGCCCTGGGCAAGGCCCAATGCTTACAAGGGCTGGTGCAGAAAGGTGCTTTGCTGACTGCAAGCTTGGAGACTTTTGAAACTACCAGCACAATTACTCAAGCCCCAAACTGAGTTGGGTTTCTTTCACAGGCTGAGAGAGAGCGGCACAAGGCTGAGGAGTCTAGGGTCCATCGCTGCTGCCCCCTCCAATGCCCTGCCTCGGCTGCTGCTGCCACCTCAGGCTGGGTTGGGCCACTTATACCGGCCAGTGCAAGGAGGTTCTGTGCCACACAGAGAGTCTACGGTTGCCCCAGACTGGGCGCATGGGAGCCAGTGCAAAAAGGTGCTGTGTGGCTCTGACAGCATATGTTTCTTTTCTGCTGCTACTGCTGTTACCTCTGCCCTGGACTGGGCTGGGCTGTTCCTGCAGGCCGATGTGGAGAGACTGTGAATGAGCACCTGGGGTGGTTCGTCGCCACTGTCACTGCCACCACCACTGCTGCTGCTGCTGTTGCTGGCTGCCATTCAGGGCAAAACTGTCTGCCTGTGCTGAGGCACTATGTCTTTGGGGAGTCTTTGTGCAGGTTCGGCATTCCAGGTGTTCTGCATGTATTATCCAGGTTCGCACTGGCCCTGGGGAATCTTCCCAGAGCTTTGGGATGCTTGCAGCTCTGCGGTTCCTGGCCCCGAGCCCTGCCACTCGACATGGAGCCCACTGACAGTAAGGGGTGGGGGAAGGGTCTTCCTACTTTACTGTCCTTGTGTAAGTTCTGGAGTTTTTCCTTTTTATTTTTTTCACTTTCCTGTATCTCTCTGTGTAAGTGCCTTTTTGTTGTTGTTGGTCTTTTGAAGAAATGGAACATTAAAACCTGAACTCTCTATTTGGTTGGAGAGAGCTGTGATGTTTCCCTACTGTTCTGTCGCCATCTTGGACTCCTCTCAATTTCGTTAATACACATTTTTTATTGTTATTGTAAAAGTGATAGACAAATGGGTTACAATTATGTAAGACAGATACTGAAACACTTATTTTAACTGCAGGTGGCTCATGCCTGTAATCCTAGCTACTCAGAAGGCTGAGATCTGAAGATCGTGGTTCAAAGCCAGCCTGGGCAGGAAAGCCTGTGAGACACTTATCTCCAACTAACCACCAGAAATCCAGAAATGCTGCTGTGGCTCACTTGGTAGAGCACTAGCCTCGAACTGAAGAGTTCAGGGATAGCACACAGGCTCAGAGTTGAAGCCCCACAACTGGCAAAACAAACAAACAAACAAACAAGCACCACTCCGGAGCCCCTAAGTTCAGTAGTCTTCCCAGGTTCAAACTCAAAATTAGGTATTTTCACTCTATCTCTCCTCTTTTGGAACTAAAAGTTTCTCCTATTCCAAAGCAGAACACAATATTACAACAAGCCTGAACACAGAGCCCTGTATTGCACAGAGTTTGAAAGTTCACAAATAAAGATAGGTGTTTGCACTACAGCTGTACTTTTTAGGTAATAAAAGTACATCCAATTCCACATCAGAACACAATTTTAAGACAAGCAGCAACCCAGAGCCCTTTGTTGCATAGATTTTGGAGGTTCACAGTCAAGGATAGGTATTTTCAATCTATCTCACTTTATTGGATATGTAAATAGGCCCATTATCAACATGGAGCACAGTTTTAAGACAAATCCAACCCTGGGCCAAGTATTTACACTGATTTTACATAGATAGCTATTCCCCTATTTATTGTGTTTCAGTGGGTATTATATATAGTTCTAATCAATTAACAAGTGTGTTATGAGGTTTAAAGCGATTTGGACCAAAAAGATATCAATATGAGCCACTTTGGTTTGTCTCATTGATTACAGATTTCGTCTAGCTTAATGTCTCACAACTGGAGAGCAAGAGAGTAAAGATAACAAAGAAAGAGTGAAGGACCAGGAATAATGGAAAATGGGTTGAGGCAAAATTAGAGCAAAAACTGAGAAATGTAAACAAAATTAGTAGGAGAAAATGAGAGTAGAGTCATGTAGAGAAGAAATGACACATAGGGAAGAATATTAGGACTTACATTCAAAGTAAGAAAAAAAGAAGAAACAGAAACAGGAGAAAAAAGGAAAAAATTTTAAAAGAACAAATAAAGAGAAAAAGTTTAATGATATGAAGTAATAATACTAAAGTTAAAAATATTAAGAATGTGCAGTAGAGAATTGGGTAATCAACTTATATTCAAAAGCAAGTACAGACACAGTTAAGGAGAAAGCCCAGTAATCACCATAGGCTGTATTTCCAGGAATGAACAGAACAGCAATTAGGAAGAGAAAACCAAATGGGCTTTTATAAAAAGAAAACACAAAAAATCAAATCAAAAACAAAAAAAACAGGAAACAGAAAGGAAAATGAATTAACAAAAAGTGAGAATAATTTAAAAGCAAGAAAAATTAAACATAGGTAAATATATGTGTGTGTGCGTATATATATATATATATGTATATAATTATGATAAGGAGGAAAAAACAATATTTATTTGGGGAATCTTGTGTCTACCCTGAGTCCTCTTTTTTTTTTAATTTAATTTTATTTTATTTTTGAACATACTGTACAGAGGAGTTACAATTACATGGGCAGGATAATGCGTACATTTCTTACCAAGCATTGGAGCCTCCTCCTTTGTTTAACCTTCACATCCCTTCCCAGCCTCTCCCCTCCCCCCCATCCCAATCCTATTCCTTCCTCCCTCCCCCCCCTCCCACACCGACATTGTAAAGCTCGTTTTGGACATGACAACTTGTACTTCTCATTGTTGCAACAGGTCAACCTGTATCCTTATAGAACTGGTTTTTCCCCATCTCCTCCACAAGTTATACTGACATCAAATATAGTGAAAGCAGGGGTTATACTGTGGAGGAGGGACATACAAAGCAACAAAGAGATAATCTTATAAATGCGTTACAAACACATGCATGAATGAAAAAAACATTAAAATACACATCTAAGGGTTCATTTTCCTGACATCACATTATCTGACCTTTTCCGCTTGACTCATACATATACTAGATATTACAAATAAGGGAAACCATGGGACCTATGTTCCTTTGGGCCTGGCTTACTTCACTTAATATAATTTTTTCCAAGTTTTTTCATTTCCTAACAAATGGGGCAATGTCATTCTTTCTGATGGAGGCATAGAATTCCATTGTGTATATAGACCACATTTTCTTGATCCATTCATCTACTGAGGGGCATCTGGGTTGGTTCCATATCTTAGCTATGGTGAATAATGCTGCAATAAACATAGTTGTGCTGGTAGCTTTAGTGTGGTCTTGTTTGTAAACATTTGGGTAAATGCCCAAAAGTGGGATTGCTGGGTCATAGGGGAGTTCTATATGAAGTCTTTTGAGGAACCTCCATACAGCTTTCCAAAGTGGTTGAACAAGTTTACATTCCCACCAACAATGAAGTAAAGTTCCTTTCTGTCCACATCCCCTCCAGCATCTGTTGTTGTTAGAGTTCTTGATTTTTGCCGTTCTAACTGGAGTGAGGTGATATCTCAATGTTGTTTTGATTTGCATTTCTTTTATGGCTAGGGATGTTGAACATTTCTTCATGTGTCTATTGGCCATCCTTCTTTCTTCTTCAGAGAAGTTTCTCTTTAAGTCTTTCGCCCACTTATTTATTGGGCAGTTGTTTCTTTGAGGATTTGTTGTTGGGGGTTCAATTTTTTGAGTTCCAAGTATATTTTAGATATGAGACCCTTGTCCGTTGTATGGCTAGTAAAGATCTTCTCCCAATCCGTGGGCTTTCTATTGATCTTGCTAGCTATGTCATTTGCCCTGCAGAAGGTCTGCAACTTTATGCAATCCCATTTGCCCAACCTTTCTTTGATTTGTTGTGTTTCCGAGTCTCTATTCAGAAAATTTCGGCCTGAGCCAAGGAGACCTAGGGTTTCTCCTATTCCATCCTGTAATGTTTTCAGAGTGTCTGCTTTGAGTTCAAGGTCTTTGATCCATTTGGAGTTGATTCTGGTGCAGGGTGATATATAAGGATCTAACTTTAGTTTTCTACATGTAGTTAACCAATTTTGCCAGCACCATTTACTGAAGAGCCTGTCTTTCTTCCATTCTATTGTTTTAGCTTTCTTATCAAAGATTAGATGGCTATAGGTCTGTAGGTTCATTTCTGGGTTTTCAATTCTATTCCATTGGTCCTGAGGTCTGTTCTTATGCCAATACCAAGCTGTTTTGATTACTATGGCTTTATAGTAGAGTTTGAAGTTTGGTATTGAGATTCCTCCAGCAGTGTTCTTTCCGTTGAGGAGCTTTTTGCTATTCGTGGTCTTTTATTGTTCCATATGAATTTTTGGATTGCCTCTTCTATTTCCTTGAAGAATGAGGTTGGTATTTTGATAGGAATTGCGTTGAATTTGTAGATAGCCTTGGGAAGAATTGCCATTTTCACCATGTTAATCTTTCCAATCCAGGAGCATGGGAGGTTTTGCCATTTTTTAAGTTCTGTGTTGATTTCCTTTTTTAAGATTTTAAAGTTTTCATCATAGAGGTCATTCACTTCTTTAGTTAAGTTAATTCCTAGGTATTTTATTTTTTGTGGGGCTATTACAAATGGAGTTGTTTTCCTAATTTCAGCCACACTTTTCACATTGTTGGCATACAGAAAAGCCATTGATTTTGGGGGGTTAATTTTATAACCTGCTACTTTGCCAAAGTTTTGAATCAGTTTGAGTAATTTGGGAGTGGATTCTATGGGATTCTTTAAATACAAGATCATGTAATCTGCAAAGAGGGAGAGTTTTCTTTTTCTTTCCCTATTTGGATCCCCTTTATGTCTGCATCTAGTCTTATTGCTGTAGCTAGGCATTCTAATACTAGATTGAAGAGAAGTGGAGAGAGTGGGCATCCTTGTCTTGTTCCTGAGTTAAGAGGAAATGGCTTTAGTTTTTCACCATTGAGTATAATGCTGGCTGTAGTTTTGTCATATACAGCCTTTATTGTATTGAGGAATGTTCCATGGATTCCTAATTTTTCCAAAACATTCATCATGAATTGTGTTGGATCTTGTAAAATGTTTTTTTTTCTGCATCTATTGAGATAACCATGTGGTTCTTATTCTTGCTCCTGTTGATGTGATGAATATTAATTGCTTTGCGTATATTGAACCAGCTTTGCATCCCTGAAATGAATCCTGTTTGATCATGGTGTATGATTTTTTGGATGAATTGTTAAAGTCGATTGGCTAAAATTTTGTTGAGAAGAAATGGGTCTATAGTTCTCTTTCTTTGATGAGTCCCTGCCTGGTTTTGGGATGAAGGTTATGATGGCTTCATAGAATGTGTTCGGTAGTGAGCTTTCTCATTCAATTTCATTGAAGAGTTGGAGGAGTATTGGTGGGAGCTCTGCTTTGAAGGCCTTGTAAAATTCCACTGTAAAACCATCTAGTCCTGGAGTTTTCTTAGCTGGGAGGTCTCTTATTGCTGTTTCTATTTCAATGCTTGATATGGGCCTGTTAAGCTGGTTTAACTCATCTTGGTTTAGTTTTGGCATGTCAATATTTGCTAGGAAAAGGTCCATTTCTGTCAAGTTCTCAAACTTATTAGCATAAAGTTTTGAGAAGTATTCCCTTATAATGTTCTGAATCTTGGTTGTTTCCGTGGAGATGTTTCCATTCTCATCTCTGAGTTTATTAATTTGGGTGTGTTCTCTCCTTTTTCTGATAAGATTTGCTAAGGGTCTGCAAATTTTGTTAATGTTTTCGAAGAACCAACTCTTTGTTTTGTTGATTCTTTCTAGTTTTTTTGGATTCTAATTCATTTAATTCTGATTTAATTTTGATTATTTCTTTCCGTCTACTGGATTGGGGTTTATCTTGCTGCTCTTTTTCAAGGAGGTTTAGATGTGTCATTAAATTGCTAGTTTCAGATCTCTCCAATTTGTTGATGTAGGAGCTCAGAGCTATAAACTTGCCTCTGAGTACTGCCTTTCCTGTGTCCCAGAGGAACTGGTAATTTGTGTGTTCATTTTTGTTGAATAGCAT
Organism: Dipodomys merriami; assembly: GCF_024711535.1. NCBI lineage: Eukaryota > Metazoa > Chordata > Mammalia > Rodentia > Heteromyidae > Dipodomys > Dipodomys merriami. The sequence goes on along the minus strand of NW_027206179.1, from coordinate 4,731,269 downwards.
GAACATTTGAATTTCCTTTCTAATCTCTTCCATGACCCACTCTTGATTCAGCAGTGTGTTGTTCAGCCTCCATGTGATACCAGACTTTCTTTGGTGGCTTTTGGTGTTGAGTTCTAATTTTATTCCCTTGTGGTCAGAGAGAATGCAAGGTATAACTTCAATGTTTCTGAATTTAGACAAGTTTGCTTTGTGGCCTAAAATGTGGTCTATTTTAGAAAACGTTCCATGTGCTGCTGAGAAAAATGTGTATTCTGATCCTGCTGGGTGAAATGTTTGGTAGATGTCTGTTAAGTCTAGTTGATCTATGCAGCTGTTTAGATGTGCGGTTTCTCTGTTGAGTTTTTGCCGAGTTGATCTATCTAGTGGGGAGAGTGGTGTGTTAAAATCCCCAACAATTACTGTCTTTGGATCTATATGGGATTTGAGGGAAAGTAGTGTTTCTTGGATAAATTTGGGTGCTCCATTGTTTGGCAAATAGATATTTAGGATTGTAATATCCTCCTGAAGGAGAGATCCTTTAATTAGTATGTAGAGACCTTCTTTATCTCTTCTCACGAATTTTAATTTGAAGTCTATTTTATCTGATATTAGAATTGCAACTCCCGCCTGTTTATGGGGGCCTTTTGCTTGGTAGATTTTGTTCCAGCCTTTAACATTGAAAATGTGTTTGTTTTTATGGGCAAGATGTGACTCCTGCAGGCAGCAGATAGAAGGGTCTTGTTTTTTAATCCAACTAGAAAGTCTATGTCGCTTAATTGGAGAGTTCACTCCGTTAACTTTAAGAGATAGGACTGAGAGGTATTTGGGAGTTCCTGCCATGTTATCCACCTTCTTGGGGGCTGCGAAAACTGGGATCTTCCTATGGTTCTTGGATTCTCAGTTTGGGTGCAGTTTCTTGGCCTTTGTTGCAGTCTTGTTGGTTTTCTATATGAAGGACATCATTAAGAATCTTTTGTAGGGCTGGTTTGGTGGAGATGTATTGTTTCAATTTTTCTTTGCTATGCAAGGTTTTTATTTGGCCTTCAGTTATGAAGGAGAGTTTAGCTGGGTACAGTATTCTTGGTTGATAGTGGTTTGCTTTTAGGGCATGGCTCTTCTTGCTTTGATTGTCTCTGCTGAGAAATCTGAGGTGATTCTAATCGTTTTCCCTTTATAGGTGATTACCCTTTTCTCCTTGACAGCTTTAAGGATCTTTTCCTTGGTCTGGTCTATTTGGGGTTCTAAAAGCTTCTTGTATCTGAATAAGCCTATCTTTTTGTATGTTTGGGAAGTTCTCTGCTAGGATCCTGTTAAACAAATTTCCTAGACCATTAACTTCTGTTTCTAGGTGCTCCTCTACACCCATTACCCTTAGATTAGGCCTTCTGATGGTGTCTTCCAGGTGTTGGATAGATCTATCATATTTCTTGGACTTGTCTTGGATGGTTGTATGTTCTTTCGCTATAATGTCTAGGCTGTCTTCAATCCCTGAGATTCGATCTTCTGCATGGTCTAACCTGCTGTCAAGACTCTCTACTTTGTTTTTTATCTCTTTTCCTTCTAATTGGTCAGCTTTGATGGCTTCAAGTTCTTTGTTGAAGCTCTGTTTTAGGTCTTGTATGAATTTCTTTACTTCCTTAATTTGGTGTTCCGTGTTTGTTCTCAAATCACTTAGTTGATTGGTTATGGTTTCTTTGGACTCCCATTCCTTCTGTTGGGTTCCATTCAGCATTCCCTTTCTGGTCTCCCTGACTTCCTTCAGCTCTTTGTTGATGGATTCCATGAATGCCTTTAGTGATCTTTGTGTATTCTCTACCTGGACTCTCAATTCCTGAATTACTCTTTGATTAGCTTCCTCCAATCTGTGGGATTCCTGCAGTTCTCTTTCTTCCCGTTCGTGGGATTCCTGCAGTTCTCTTTGAGTGTTCTTAGCCTGCTTACGCCATTCCTCCCTTTCTCTTTGAGTATTCTCAAGTTGTTCATGCAAATCCTGTATCAGTTTTTGAGTAGCTTCCTCACTCTTATGATATTCCTGTATAAACTTTTGGGATGCCTACTCTCTCTCCCTATCACGCTCATACAGAGTCCTTTGTAAGTTGTCAAACTTCTCGTTTATCATGTTTGCCACCAGTGTTTGTAGGGCTATTTGGAACTCTCCTCTGGGTTGTTCATTATCTGATCTGACCCCTGATTATCAAGATTGGGAATTGAGATACCTGAATTTGCCACTTTTCTTGTGTTTTTCCGGCTTACTCTGCCCATTTGAGATGAAAATAGCACCCGTTTTGTGCTAGAACACTATCTTAAGGCAACCATCAACCAACGTTTGCATTTATACAGTTAATAGTCTACAGATACAATCTAGTTCAACAGATACATCTATTCAACATCAAACAACTATATGTTAATGGGCTTCGAACCGCAGAGAAGAATTTGGAAAACCAGAAATTATTAGGGTTAGGGAGAGATGTGGGTAACAAATAGGAATAGATTGGTGTGGGGAGGCACAGGGAGAGTTAACTATGTCCTAATCTCAATGCAGGAAATAGGTTGGGTAGGATGCTGGCAGGCGCTCAGATGTGTCTTTTTGCCTTGGCTTCCCCTCTCTTGTCTAACTCTCTGTCCTGTGATGGCGCACTTGGTGTGCTTCTCTGGCTTAGGACTATTCACTGGAACTCTAAAACTGCTTTCTATGCGAGAGCTTTTTCAGATTCCAGCTTCTCCTCCGCCATCTTCCGGAAGTCTCTCCTGAGTCCTCTTTTTAGTCTCTTGATGGTGTACTTGATTTACTTGCAGTAGTCAGTTTTTCTTTTTGTTTGTTTGGTTCTACAAAACAGATTGGATGGGAAGAAATAAATTCTATACAGACTTGGAATCTTTGTAACCTTCTTTTCAGACTAATTTAGTGGCCACAAGATCTGCTTTTCATGTAATGCAGAGAGGAGATGGCTGGCTTCTGTAGGTTGTCGCTGAGAGTGACCTTGAATGTTTGGGATTGGGGTGGTTGGAATCAAGGGCTTTATCTGATGGGGGTAACACATTTTTGGCTCGCCCATTTTTGGCTCGCCCATTGTTAGGCCCAAGCTGGAAACTGGAGACACCATGGGCTTTTATAACCTGTCCCCCTTTTCTTAAAAGAATTTAGTGAGATTTTACAGATTTTTGGTTTTGTAATTCCTGTAGCTGGTTAAGCTGTAGGTTTGGCTGTTCCCTGCAGAGGAGGAGGGCTGCCTCTCTGGGCTCACCAGAGTTGTTCAGACCTGGCCCTGTGAGAAGTTTTCTCCTCCTGTATGGGGAAGCCTTCCTCAGAGTGGAGCTGACTCTCACAGGTCCAATTTCTTTGCCCTGATAAAAAATGGTGCCACAGTCGCTGTTCCTCAGCCTTAGTTATCTGCTGGTTATTATGGCAGGATTTATGCCAGTATCAAATATGGCGTTTTTCTCTGGTGGCAGTAGGGAGAGGGCCACCTTCCATAATCCTTTCTGTGGGAAGGAGTGGATGTCGTTTGTGGGATGCTCATAGTTTCCCTTGGCTTTTCAGACTGTCCTGATCTGCAATCCTCAGTGGCCAGCCGAATGTTGATTTCCACTCCTATTTATCCAGTTCCCACTAGAGGAAGGGAGAGATAAGCACTCTCAGGCCCTGGCACCTTTGTACCAGCTTTATCTGGCCACTCCTGAAGATGCCACTGGCAAGAGCTTGTACTCAAATATGTCTTCTCACGCAGACTGCCTGAATTTTTCCTCACTGGGAAGAATCTCTGTACTATGATGGCTCAATGGGTGTGATTTTCCAGTAATGGATTTTTCCCTGAAGTGTGAAAACTGGTTTCTTGGAGAGAGCTCAATTAGGTCCCACCTACACCTCTGTCATGTTCCAGCTGGCTCTTGAAGTTATTTGATATAACAAAAGTCAAATTAGTGTCATAATCTATTTGCTCCACTTTGAACTTACATAAAAATTGATGCTGAGGGAAACAATGAGCTATTTTCAATCTTCTACATGTACAGATATCTTTTTTGGACTTTTCTGCAATGAAACAACTCTTGAATATGTGTGTGTGTGTGTGTGTGTGTGTGTGTGTGTGTGTGTGTGTGTGTGTGTGTATGTGTGTGCACAGTAGGCACCTGTGTCAAACTCATTTTGACGTCTTCTGATCTGTACTGTTGGGTTTCTTGTTCTTCTTTGTTTTGGCAAGTACAATGTTCGCTTTGTACTAGGGCTCTATAGCATAATTTGAAGTATGAACTCCTGCATTACTCTTTATGCTCAAGATTTCTTTGGCTTAGTGAGGTCTGTTTTTCTATATCAGTATTAGGATTGAATTTTCTATTTCTATGATAAGTGACTTTGGGTTGTTAATAAGGATTTCTTTAAATATATATGTATAATACACAAATATATATATATATATATATATATAATTTTGAATGATGCAGATATTTTCACAATAATCCTTTTCCCAATCTATGCCCAATAGAGATTTTTTTCCTTCTATGTCTTCTGATTTTCATAAAATTATGGTTTTCTTTGTAGATCTCTTTTACTTCCTTGGTTACACTTATTCCTAGGTATTTAAGATACATTTCTTAGGTACTATTACGAATTTGATGGTTTCTTTGACTTCTTTCTCAGTCTGGTGATTGTTGGAGTATTGACTAATTTGCTGAATGGGTTTAACTTAAATTTGTGATTATTTGTCACAGTTCATTTTATTTCTTTCGAGTGACAATTTTAACCTAGTAGGTTGCTTTTGAGGGATATCACTGTAGAATTGACTCTATTAAGCACACATTTTCCAACAAGGATGCTCAGTACAATCTTCAATGAAAGTATTAGGGGTCTGAGCCCTAATTGTGGGAGCCTCACATAATTCTTACCAAGACTGTGATTTTACCTTCTCCCAAATCAAACATCAATTCACAATTTAATCTTCTCTTGTCCATTATTTCCCTCCTTGGAAGCTCCTGAGCTGTGGTTCTACCCAAAGCTAAAAGGAAAGCTTAGAGATTTAGCTGGCTCAATGTCCTGCCCACCTGAGGCTTCTCACCTTAATTTTACTAACAAATTATATGTAGATGTGTTCATTGTTTCTCTCCTAAGGTAAAGTCTTTTCATGAGTTTGTGCTGAAGCTTGTTAATATCTGGGAAATCAGAGAAGGCTATTGATTGAATCCAAGCTACTTTGCTTCCCACCCTCATGTTCTTACCCCTTCTGCTTTAAGTCATGTGTGAGACAGGCTATTTAAGTAGAGGATTCCCACAATGAAGACCAAAAGGTAATGTTACTCCATCCCAAGCCTACTGTGTCTCTTCCACTCTGTGAATTTGGAGGTTTTGATTTTGGTTTTGCTTTGTTTTGTCTATGTCCTCCACAGTGTTCTTGAGCTTTTTGGTCAATGTTAGTAATCTACCACTTTGAGCCAAAGTGCTATTTCCAGGTTTTTAGGTTGTTAATTGTAAATAAGTTGTTCAATGTCTTTCCTGTCTAGGCTGGCTTGAACTGAACTGCTCAGATCTCAGATTGGTGATTACCAAGTATTACAGACATAAGTCACCAACACCTAGCTTGCTCTGTGTATTTTTGAGATTAGTTTTCACTTATGGCAATGCAAAAAAAATGGATACATTTCCATCACAACTGTTATTATAAGCAAGCACCACTGTTGTGACTAATATCCACATAGAACTGCCCAGAAACTCTCATTTCCTCAATCTCTACCTCTTACAGAGCTGAAATCACAGATATCTAACATCTCACCCAAGCATGACATCCCAGAACCATTTTTTCTCATGCTGTATTCAGAGAAGTATTTTCATAGTCTCAACTAGGGTTATATGAGTTTCCCACTGGTTTTGGATTGGTGTTAATTTTTATACTCCTACAAAAATACACTGATATTTTCAGTGGAATAAAATTGAATGTATAGAAGCTCTCAGTAAAATAGCCACTTTTGCAAATTAAATTCTGCCAAACTGTGAGTGAAGGATGTTTTTCCACCTTCTTATATAGTGTCTTATATGATAGCTCTCTTGTTCATTGCAGACGTCTTTTGAGATCTTTAATTTGATTTTGAAGCCTCAGTATTAGTTTTTTTGAACCCACCATTTTAAGGGATATATGAAATTAATTTTGGACTCATGTTACTTTATTTCAATTGATTACAAAATGAAGTTTGGTCCAAATACACAAAAGAGATGTTATTTTCCCAACTCTAAGTAGATTGAATTTAACTTTTATTCTTGTATTTATTTTAAATTGTTACTAGTGTATATATTTAAAATGGGTTTCATTATGATAGTTTTATGAGCACATAAAGTTGTTTTTCTAAATGCCTTTGGACCCATTATATTTTATTTCCTCTAAAAATTTAACTGATTCTAATGGCTTCCATTATTTTATTTTCATTCATGAATATGATATCCCCAATGTTTGATAGAATATATGTAAACCCCTTTAAAGCAAAAATAATATCAGCAAAAAACATATGGCAATTGATTTCTATTATCACACACACACACACACACACACAGAGAGAGAGAGAGAGAGAGAGAGAGAGACAGAGGAAGAGAGAGAGAGAGAGAGAGAGAGAGAGAGAGAGAGAGAGAATAGGTAAACCATGACTCAAAGGCCAAATCCAGTCTACTTCTTATGAATAAATTATTATTGTAAAAAAAAACAAAAATCTTTCAAATGGCTGCATTTTCCTTGTTCCTTTCTTATCTCTGTTCTTCTACTTCTTTTTTCCGTGAACTTTTCCTTTGTATTCTATTTACTTTCTCCTTGGCTCCCATCTATCCAATCTTACTTCAACAAATCAATCCATCCTATGTATACATTCTTTTCATTTCTTCATTTAAGGGAAAACGTGTTGTGTAAGATCACTGAAATCCTAATTCAGAAAAAAAAATAGCAAATACTACAAAATACTAGGCAAAATCACTGTACTCACCTACTCTCCCAAATTTTCACATGACAATGAGGATTCTGCATTTTACTCAATAATATAAAATCAATTCTATTAATGAAATTCCTAAAAAATGAAACAATGTAGTCAAAAACTCAGTAGAAACTGATGAGTATTTTGATTATATCTTGACTGCCATACTGAGGGCAATTACATTTTCATTTTTTAAACATCATCCTCTCAATAAGAGAACAAGCAGACAATATTCTTTTGTGAAAATATTTTTATATTTTCAACTATTAATTTAATTTATAGAAAGCTATAGTGTATTTCATAGCCACATATTTATTACAAATGCAAATATGAGAAGAGATTTGAAGTCAGCCAGGAGCAAAGTGTACGAGATTCTTATTTCCAGTAAGAGGACTAACAGTTACAAATGCAACTGCAGATCAAGTGGTAAAGAAGCATTGAGAGAAGAGGTGAAGGACAGTATAGTTCCTGTTACAAGTATGCGTATATGAATTGAATAATTATCAGAAGGAACAAGAAAAGAACTCTTGAACAGACAAGAAATGAGTGCAATTGTGTCTATATCTCTTTAAAATATAATTATGTAAACATAATATAGAGCTCTCAAAATCAATCTATTTAAACCAATAAGTAAAGCTTGCCTTATCAATACTATGAAACGTGGAAAAAACTTTCTTGTTTTAATAAATGATGATATTACAAGAAATAACTATATATATAATATTCAAAATTCTTTGCATCAAATTAATGAAGAGATATTATCATCCATAAAATGAAGAGTATATTCAGGCAAGAAAGAGCTTACCATTGTGCATAAGACTTTAAACTTAGGAGAAAATTGAAAAAAACTTTTTCATTGTAAACTTCAATCAAAGTGCATTTTTGTAACATATACAAGTCATTCCCAAGTTATATGATGGAAGCAGTTTGAGAGAGAAAAGAAAGACAAAGATGGAGATGGAAAGAGACAAGGAGAAAGAGAGATCAGGCCAGAGAGAAAGGTCCCACAAAAGAGACTCAGGATAGTTTCAAAAGATGAACATGTGAGTAGAAATATACAAATATTGAACAAAACAAAATCTAAAGATATTAAACATGTAAATTTGTGAAGAGAAAAATATTAATGAATTGTATTTGAGGACTCTGCAACATGGTGGTGGGAAGACAGGATGTTAATAAACATAGTGATGTACAGGAGTTATTGAGAAAGACAAAGTTGATCTTACCAGACTAGCAGAAAAGCTATGTACATTTGACCATATAAGAAAATGCTAAGTGAAATAATGCCCAAGATAGGGACATAAGAGCTTTTTCAAATCTTTTTACTGTCATTTATAGTGTACTTCATGATGTTTTGGTTTCTTTTGTATGTTCTTTGCCCAAGGTATAACCTGTTTTCAATATAATTGATTGGAGTGCACTGCATCTTGCATACACATTTTTCTAATTTGAGGAAGGGAAAGGAAACAAAAAATGCGGAAACAAGGACAGAAGCTGACCCATTGTAACAATGAGATGTACAAGACACTATGTTGAAAATGAACTTTACAACTTGGAGGGGGAGGGCAGGGAACAGGTAAGGACATGGAGCTGAAGGAAGGGTAGGGGAAAACAAAGGAAGTATTAAAGATGCTCAATATGAAATGTACTCATTACCTTACTCATGAAATTATAAACACTCTCTAGAGTACATTTACAATTAAAATAAGCATATAAAATACAATAGAGAAAAGACTTTAGGAAGAGGGGATAATATAATTAAGTGCAGATTAAATAGAAAGAACCAAGATATACAAGCAAAATTCCAGTGTAAATTGTGATTATCATCACTTGTGACTACCATTGATAGGAAATATACAGTACAGCCTTACCCTTTGAAGTAAAAATTCTATAATGTAAACTATGACAAGAAGAGATAATTACTATAACTAGAGATTTAGATCACACCTCCTGTGTACTAATCAAACCTAGGTACTTAATACTAAGTACGCTTATTTCTCCTGCTATGTTTTTTATCCCTGAGGCCATGCAGAGAATTTCTATTTGGCATTAACAAGAGGGTATAACACTTTGGGGCAAAAATGCAACCTAGTAGCCCTGCACCAGAGGCCAAGATGGAGAAGACCTCCACAGCCACCATGACATTCCCCTTGGCACTGTGGTAGACATGTAGTTAGGTCAGCCACACACTGCAGAACACCAGCATGCTGAAGGTCAGGAACTTGGCTTCATTGAAGGTGTCAGGCAGGTTCCTGGCCAGAAAAGCCACAGTGAAGCTGGACAGGGCCAGAAAGCCCTAAGGACCACATTAAAAATCTAAGGACCACATAAAAAATGTAAATTTGTGAAGAGGAAAATATTAATGAACTGTATTGGAGGATTCTGCAACATGGCAGTGAGAAGACAGGAAGTTAATAAACATAATGATGTAGAGGCATTATTGAGAAAGACAATAGATAATCTTACCAGACTAGCAGAAAAACTATGTACATATGATCATATAAGATGGTGCTAGCCAGATGCTAGTGGTTCATGCTTGTAATCCTAGCTATTCAGGAGGCTGAGATCTGAGGATCACGGTTCAAAGCCAGCCTAAGCAGGAAACTTCATTGAGATACTTATCTCCAATAAACCACTAGAAAAACCAGAAGTGGTTCTGTGGCTCAATTGGTAGAGCACTTGTCTTGAACTGTAGAGTGCAGGGAAAGCACCCAGGCCCAGAGTTAAAAAAAAAAAAAAAGATGATGGATGATACTAAGTGAAATAATCCCCAAGACAGGGACACAATAGTTTTTATCTTTCTCCTGTCAATTTAAATATGTTAAGTAAATGTTTTTCTTTTGTATATTCTATCCCCATGGTATAACCCCTGTTTTTACTGTAATTGATTCGGGTGCCCTGATCATGTACATACATTTTTCTAATTTGGGGAGGGAAAAGGAAATAACAAAATGCTGAAACAAGGACACAGATTGACCTATTGTAGCAATGAGATGTACAAGACACTATGTTGAAAACAAACGTTACAACTTGGAGGGGGAGAGCAGGGAAGGAATAAGGACATGGGACTGAAGGGATGGTAGGGGAAAACAAAGGAAGGGTTAAAGATGCTCGATAGGAAATGTACTCATTATCTTACTCACATAACTGTAAACACTCTTTGTACAGTATCTTTACAATAAAAATATACATATGTAAAAGACAATAGAGAAAAGTCTTAAGGAAGAGGGGATAATATAATTAAGTGCAGATTAAATAGGAAGAACCAAGACACATAAGCAAAACTCCAGCATAAATTGTTATTACCATCACTTGTGACTACCATTGCTAGGAAATAACTGTACAACCTTACTTATTGAAGTAAAAATTCTATAATAAAAACTATGACAAGAAGAGATAATTACTATAACTATAGGTTTAGATCACATCTTCTGTATGCTAATCAAACCTAGGTACTTAATATTAAGTATGCTGATTTCTCCAACTATGTCTTTCATTCCTGAAGCCAGAAAGAGAATTTCTATTTGGCATTAACAAGAGGATATAACACTTGGGGCAAAAATGCAGCCTAAGATCCCTGCACCAGAGGCCAAGATGGAGAAGACCTCCACAGGCACCATGACTTTCCTATTGGTACTGTGGTAGACAGGTAGAAAGATGAGCCACACACTGCAGAACACCAGCATACTGAAGGTCAGGAACTTGGCTTCATTGAAGGTGTCAGGCAGGTTCCTCACCAAAAAAGCCACAGTGAATCTGCACATGGCCAGAAAGCCCAGGTACCCAAGACACAGTAGAAGGCAGTTTAGGGAGCCCTTCTTGCACAGGATGATGATGTGGCCATGTTCAGAGTGTGCATCTGAGTCCACAAAGGGAGGAGGATAGGTTCCCAGCCAGAGGCCACAGAGGGTCACCTGGATGAGGGTGCAGATGGGGATGTTGAAGTTAGGAGCCCCTGATACCAGCAGCCACCTCATCCTTCTCCCTGGGGAAGTGGCCTTGAAGGCCAGAACCACAGTCACTGTTTTGGCCAACACTGTGGAAATAGCCACAGTGAATACAACCCCAAATGTGATCTGCTGTAGGATGCAGGTGGCAGTTTTGGGTCAACCAAGAAAGAGCAAAGAACAGAGGAAACAGAAGATGAGGGAGATGAGCAAGATGTAACTGAGAGCCCGGTTATAGGCCTTGCCAGTGACAGTGTCTTGGTGTTTTACAAACATCCCAATAACAGCAGTAGTTAGTATAGAGAAGCAAAGAGCCATGCAGGCCAGAACCATGCCCAAGGGATCTCCAAAAGCCAGCAAATCTGCAGCTCTCAGGAAACACTGAGTCTTCTGTGTGTTGGCATACTGGATCTGGACACTTCACACATTGCTTCATATCTGGTGAGACATTTATAAAAACCCATTACTTTTTATGAACCTAGTTTTCTTCAAAGAATTTTGGAAAATTTTCATTTAGTTGAAATCCTCAGATTTCAGCATTTACTATCATAAAAGTTTTTTTGTACTTTTTCACAAGCCGCACCTGGCTCCAATTTTAATATTCTTCTTTATTCAAGCATTTTTATTCAACATATGTTGTTGCTAATTGATAATTATATGTATTGATTATATAATAGTTGGGCTACTGCAATGTCTTATTAAAATTTTATACTTTTTGTCATGCTAATTAGAGTCCTGGATTGTATTATAATTGGAATTATACAGATTACATTGCTTGGTACATTTCTGTAAGATATCAATATTACATTGTTGTATATTATCTTTGATATCATCTCATTATGCTTTTCTTGCCTGCTCCTCTGTGAAGTTGTAGGAAGAAACTGATCACTCTTGGACCCTCTATAGTCATGCTCAAGTCTTAAACTGATTCTAGCTTACTGAGCCCTTGTCCTTTGCCAAGAAATATTTTGGGCACTGAGAAATAAAGATAAGCAAGATCCAAGTTTTCTGTGTGAGTAAAATATAAGTTTTAAGATGAATACTTTCCTTGTAGAACTTATGTCTAATTTTATTATAGAGGTTAGACTTGTGCTAAGGATTAGTAATAAGGATTCCTGGAGACAACTTTGCCTGCAATAGACTGCAAAACATGTTAAATATGTATTTCAAAGCCGTATTCTATCATATTTCCGTTAGTAATACCACCATTTGTCAGACTTTAGTTTTTAACAGAAAAAAGGAGAAGAGGCTCTGTAATCTTAATACACAGTTTTTCATTAACCTGTTTAAACTGAGGATAACTAAAGAGAGATAAAGGATTTCTTTATAAGTCACAACTCACCTGTCCCATTAGCAATCTCATTTTCTGGACAAGGTGTACAATCAAAGCAACAGGCACCCTTTCCCTCCTGAGGAGATTTCCGGAATCTAGGATCAAAACTCTCACTACAGACAGAGTGAGGAGTCTGAGGAAAGGCAGGGATATGTCTGTAATTGTTCAGACTTGTACCAAACATTACAGCAATCCATTCTTTTCAAATGAGATGTTGAAGCATAATGTTTTAAGCAGGTAAGTGCAGCTGATTTATTGAATTCTATTATAGATTACATATTCAATGATTCCCCAAGGCTATGTGTTCAATCTTGATTTCTAGCCTGTTGCCAGTAGTGGTGAGAAAGTAATTTTTAGTGTACAGCCCTGTGGTATATCCTTGAATTCCTGGCACTAAATACTTTCTTCTACTTATCTGTGACATTGGAAAGTGCAAGAGCGAGCCCTCCACTTTATAGAGTTATGTGAGCCCTGGGATCACTTTATTTTTCCTCTTTGTTTTCCAGTGTTCATGAGGTGAAAATCTTCTCACAGGTGCCTTCAATGATTCGTATAACCTGAGATGGTTAAGGAGGAGGTCAATTAACCAATGAATGAATCTCCACAGAAAGGCACAATAGCAACTTTTCAACCCCATAATTTAACTCTTCAGGTAATTTATCACAGTGTTAGAATCCTAAAGAGAAAAACATTATTTACATCTTATGAAAATACTCAAAATCAACATGTAGAAACAGACTTAACTCTTTTGGTTCTGATCCTGGGGATTGAAATCAAGGACTGGGCACTGTACTTGAAAACTATTTTGTCCCAAGGATTGCATTCTACTACCTTAATCACAGCTCTACCTCCAAATTTTTGGAGGTTTATTGGCAATAGTAATCTCACAAATTTTCATGTGTAAGCTGACTGTAAACTATGATATTCCTTTCAGGTATATTAGACGCAGGTCCAGCTAGATTCTCCAATAGCAAAACCTAGTTGGACCTGATCCAGGTACAAATGTAAAGGGTGACTTTTGCTGATTCGTGTGTGCTTAAAATTATGAGGGTTAGATCCAACTCACCCCTGTAGTTGCAAAGGCCCACTCTACCATATCTTCAGATAAAGACAGTTGATTGCCATGTGGAGTATATGGAAAAAACTTTTCTACTTTCACCTCAACTTCAAGACTCTCTGGAAAATCCAAATATCAGAATTTCATACTCTGGTTTCAATTTCCTTTTCTCATCCCAAATCACTTGATCTCCAGTAGGACTGTAAAACTGGATGTCATTTTTTTTAATTTTTAATTTTTAATTTAATTTTATTTTTTTGTGAACATACTGCACAGAGGGGTTACAATTACATGGGCAGAATAATGCGTACATTTCTTATCAAGCATTGCAGCCTCCTCCTTTGTTTACCCTTCACATCTCTTCCCAGCCACCCTCCACAAGCCTCCTCCCCTCCCCCAACTACCAGCACCAACATTGTAAAGCTCATTTTCGACATGACACCTTGTACTTCTCTTTATTGCAACAGATCCACCTGTATCCTTAAATGACTTGTTTTTCCCCATCTCCACCACAAGTTATATTGACATCAAATATAGTGAAAGCAGGGGTTATACTGTGGGGGAGGGACTTACAAAGCAATAAAGACATAATCTTATAAATACTTTAGAAACAAAGGCATGAAAGAAAAAAACATTAAAATACATATCTAAGGGTTCATTTTCCTAACATCACATTATCTGACCATTTCCGCTTGACTAACATATATATTAATATTGCAAATAAGGGACCTATGTTTCTTTGGGACTGGCTTACTTCACTTAATATAATTTTTTCCAAGTTTTTCCATTTCCTAACAAATGGGGCAATGTCATTCTTTCTGATGGAGGCATAGAATTCCATTGTGTATATATACCACATTTTCTTGATCCGTTCATCTACTGAGGGGCATCTGGGTTGGTTCCATATCTTAGCTATGGTAAATAATGCTGCAATAAACATAGTTGTGCTAGTAGCTTTAGTGTGGTCTTGTTTTAAAACATTTGGGTAAATGCCAAAAAGTGGGATTGCTGGGTCATAGGGGAGCTCTATGTGAAGTCTTTTGAGGAACCTTCATACTGCTTTCCAAAGTGGTTGAACACGTTTACATTCCCACCAACAATGAAGTAAGGTTCCCTTCTGTCCACATCCCCTCCAGCATCTGTTGTTGTTAGAGTTCTTGATTTTTGCCATTCTAAATGGAGTGAGGTGGTATCTCAATGTTTTGATTTGCATTTCATTTATGGCTAGGGAGGTTAAGCATTTCTTCATGTGTCTATTGGCCATCCTTCTTTCTTCTTCAGAGAAGTTTCTCTTTAAGTCTTTTGCCCACTTATTTATTGGGTAGTTGTTTCTTTGAGGATTTGTTGTTGGGGGATTTAATTTTTTTTTGGTTCCAAGTATATTTTAGATATGAGACCCTTCTCTGTTGCATGGCCAGTGAAGATCTTCTCCCAATCCGTGGGTTTTATATTGATCTTGCTAGCTATGTCCTTTGCCATGCAGAAGTTCTGCAACTTCATGCAATCCCATTTGTCGAACCTTTCTTTGATTTGTTGTGTTTCTGGGTCTCTATTCAGAATATTTTGGCCTGAGCAAAGGAGACCTAGGGTTTCTCCTATTCCATCCTGTAATGTTTTCAGAGTGTCTGCTTTGACTCCGAGGTCTTTGATGCATTTGGATTTGATTCTGGTGCAGGGTGATATATAAGGATCTAGCTTTAGTTTTCTACATGTAGTTAACTAATTTTACCAGCACCATTTACTGAAGAGCCTGTCTTTCTTCCATTCTATTGTTTTAGCTCTCTTATCAAAGATTAGATGCCTATAGGTCTGTAGGTTCATTTCTGGTTTTCAATTCTATTCCTTTGTCCTGAGGTCTGTTCTTATGCCAATACCAGGCTGTTTTGATTAATGTGGCTTTATGGTAGAGTTTGAAATTTGGTATTGATATTCTTCCAGCAGTGTTCTTTCTGTTCAGGAGCGTTTTTGCTATTCGGGGTCTTTTATTG
Organism: Dipodomys merriami; assembly: GCF_024711535.1. NCBI lineage: Eukaryota > Metazoa > Chordata > Mammalia > Rodentia > Heteromyidae > Dipodomys > Dipodomys merriami. The sequence continues at coordinate 4,716,023 of NW_027206179.1, read as the reverse complement.
TTCCATGTGACTTTTTGATTGCCTCTTCTATTTCCTTGAAGAATGAGGTTGGAATTTTGATAGTTATCCCGTTGAATTTGTAGATAGCCTTAAGAAGTATTGCCCTTTTCACGATGTTAATCTTTCCAATCCAGGAGCATGGGAGGTTTTGCCATTTTCTAAGTTCTGTTTTAATTTCCTTTTTCAAGATTTTAAAGTTTTCATCATAGAGGTCCTTCACTCTTTTGTTTAAGTTAATTCCTAGGTATTTCATTTTTTGTGGGGCTATTACAAATGGAGTTGCTTTCCTAATTTCAGCCACACATTTCTCATTGTTGGCATACAGAAAAGCCATTGATTTTGGGGGGTTAATTTTATAACCTGCTACTTTGTCAAAGTTTTGAATCAGCTTGAGTAATTTGGGAGTGGAGTTCATGGGATTCTTTAAATACAAGATCATGTCATCTGCAAAGAGAGAGAGTTTTATTTCTTCTTTCCCTATTTGGATCCCCTTTATGTCTGCATCTTGTCTTATTACTGTAGCTAGGCCTTCTAATACTAGATTGAAGAGAAGTGGAGAGAGGGGACATCCTTGTCTTGTTCCTGAGTTAATAGGAAATGACTTTAGTTTTTCACCATTAAGTATAATGCTGGCTGTAGGTTTGTCATATACAGCCTTTATTGTATTGAGGAATGTTACAGGGATTCCTAATTTTTCCAAAACCTTCATCATAAAGGGGTGTTGGATCTTGTCGAATGCTTTTTCTGTATCTATTGAGATAACCATGTGGTTCTTATTCTTGCTCCTGTTGATGTGATCAATAATATTAATTGATTTGCATATATTGAACCAGCTTTGCATCAATGAAATGAATCCTGTTTGTTCGTGGTGTATGATGTTTTGAATGAATTGTTGAAGTCGATTGGCCAAAATTTTGTTGAGAAGTTTTGCATCAATTTTCATCAAAGAAATGGGCCTGTAGTTCTCTTTCTTTGATGAGTCCCTGACTGGTTTTGGGATGAGGGTTATGATGGCTTCAAAGAATGTGTTCGGTAGTGAACTCTCTCTTTCAATTTCATTGAAGAGTTGGAGGAGTATTGGTGTGAGCTCTGCCTTGAAGGCCTTGTAAAATTCCGCTGTAAAACCATCTTGTCCTGGACTTTTTTTAGCTGGGAGGTTTCTTATTGCTGTTTCTATTTCAATGCTTGATATGGGCCTGTTAATATGGTTTAACTCATCTTCATTTAGTTTTGGCATGCCAATATTTGCTAGGAAAAGGTACATTTCTGTCATGTTCTCAAACTTATTAGCATAAAGTTTTGAGAATATTCCCTTATAATGTTCTGAATCTTAGTTTTTTCCTTGGTGATGTTTCCATTCTCATCTCTGAGTTTATTTATTTGGGTGTGTTCTCTCCTTTTTCTGATAAGATTTGCTAAGGGTCTGTCAATTTTGTTAATGTTTTCGAAGAACCAACTCTTTGTTTTGTTGACTCTTTCTATGGTTTTTTTGGATTCTAATTCATTTAATTCTGATTTAATTTTAATTATTTCTTTCCATCTACTGGATTGGGGTTTATGTTGCTGCTCTTTTTCAAGGAGGTTTAGATGTCTCATTAAATTGTTGGTTTCAGATCTCTCCAATTTGTTGATGTAGGAGCTCAGAGGTATAAACTTGCCTCTGAGTACTGCCTTTGCTGTGTCCCAGAGGAGCTGGTAATTTGTGTGTTCATTTTTGTTGAATAGCATGAACATTTGAATTTCCATTCTAATCTCTTCCATGATCCACTAGTGATTCAGCATAGTGTTGTTCAACCTCCATGTGTTTCTGGATTTTCTCTTGTTTGCTTTTGGTGTTGAGTTGTAATTTTATTCCCTTGTAGTTAGAGAAAATGCAAGATATAACTTCAATGTTTCTGCATTTAGACAAGTTTGCTTTGTGGCCTAAAATGTGGTCTATTTTAGAAAATGTTCCATGTGCTGCTGAGAAAAACGTGTATTCTTATGCAGCTGGGTGAAATGTTCGGTAGATGTCTGTTAAATCTAGCTGATCTATGCAGCAGTTTATATCTGCGTTTTCTCTGTTGAGTTTTTGCCTCGTTGATCTATCTAGTGGGGAGAGTGGTGTGTTAAAATCCCCAACAATTAATGTCTTTGGATCTATATGGGATTTGAGGTAAAGTAGTGTTTCTTGGATAAATTGTTTGGCGAGTGGATATTTAGAATTGTAATATCCTCCTGAAGGAGAGATCCTTTAATTAGTATGTAGAGACCTTCTTTATCTCTTCTCACAAATTTTAATTTGAAACCTATTTTATCTGATATTGGGATTGCAAATCCTGCCTGATTATAGGGACCGTTTGCTTGGTAGATTTTGTTCCAGCCTTTAACATTGAAAATGTGTTTGTTTTTACGGGAAAGATGTGATCCTGAAGGCAGCAGATAGAAGGGTCTTGTTTTTTAATCCAACTAGACAGTCTATGTTGCTTAATTGGAGAGTTAAGTCCGTTAAGTTAAGAGATAGGACTGAGAGGTATTTGGGAGTTCTTGCCATGTTATCCACCTTCTTGGGGGCTGTGAAAACTGGGTTCTTCCTATGGTTCTTGGATTCTCAAGAACCATAGGTGCAGTTTGAGTGCAGTTTCTTGGCCTTTATTGTGGTCTTGTTGGTTTTCTATGTGTAGGACATCTTTAAGAATCTTTTGTAGGGCTGGTTTGGTGGAGATGTTTTGTTTCAATTTTTCTTTGCTATGGAAGGTTTTTATTTGGCGTTCAGTTATGAATGAGAGTTTATCTGGGTACAGTATTCTTGGTTGATAGTTGTTTGTTTTTAGGGCATGGCATACATCATTCCAGGCTCTTCTTGCTTTGATTGTCTCTGCTGAGAAATCTGAGGTGATTCTAATTGTTTTCCCTTTATAGGTGATTAATCTTTTCTCCTTGACAGCTTTAAGGATCTTTTCTTTGGTATGAGTTGATCCTGTGTGGATTATAATGTGATGGTGATTCTGGTCTAGTCTATTTGTGGTTCTAAAAGCTTCTTGTATCTGAATAGGCCTATCTTTTTGCATGTTTGGGAAGTTCTCTGTTAGGATCCTGTTAAATAAATTACCTAAGCCATTAACTTCTGTTTCTAGATGCTTCTCTACACCCATTATCCTTAGATTAGGCCTTCTGATGGTGTCTTCCAAGTGTTGGATAGATCTATCATATTTGCTAGACTTGTCTTGGATGGTTGTATGTTCTTTCTCTATAATATCTAGGCTGTCTTCAATCCCTGAGATTCGATCTTCTGCATGGTCTAACCTGCTGTCAAGACTTTCTACTTTGTTTTTTATCTCTTCCTTCTAATTGGTCAGCTTTGATGGCTTCAAATTCTTTGTTGAAACTTTGTTTTAGATCTTGTATGAACTTCTATACTTCCTTAATTTGGTGTTCAGTTTTTATTCTCAAATCAGTTAGTTGATACGTCATGGTTTCCTCGGACTCCCATTCCTTCTGTTGGGTTCGATTCAGCATTCCCTTTGTGGTCTCCCTGACTTCCTTCAGCTCTTTGTTAATGGATTCCATTTATGCCTTTAGTGGTCTCTGTGTATTCTCTTCCTGCTCTCTTAATTCCTGTATTACTTTTTGATTAGCTTCCTCCCATTCATGGGATTCCTGTAGTTCTCTTTGAGTGTTCTCAGGCTGCTCATGCCATTCCTGCCTTTCTCTTTGAGTATTCTCAAGCTGCTCATGCAAATCCTGTATCAGTTTTGGAGTAGCTTCCTCACGCTTATTATATTCCTGTATAAACTTTTGGATTGTCTCCTCTCTCTCCCTATCACGCTCATACAGAGTCCTTTGTATGGTTTCAATCTTTTCATTTATCATGTTTGCCAGCAGTGTTTGTAGAGCTATTTGGGAACTTTCCGCTGGATTATTCATTATCTGTTCTGTCCCCTCATTATCAATATTGGTAATTAAGATACCCAGACTTAGCATTTTTCTTGTGTTTTTCAGGCTTACTCTGTCCATTTGAGATGAAAATAGCACCAGTTTTGTGCTAGAATACTATCTTAAGGGAAGCATCAACTCAAGTCTGAATTTGCACAGTCAATAGTCTACAGATACAATCTAGTTCCACAGATACATCTATTCAACATCAAACAACTATATGTTAATGGGCTACGAACCTCAAAAAAGAATTTGGAAAACCAGAAATTATTAGAGTTAGGTAGAGATGTGGGTAAAAAATAGGAATAGATTGATATGGGGAGGCACAGGGAGAGTTAAATAAGTCCTATTCTCAAAGCAGGAAATATGTTTGGTAGGATGAAATTAGAGAGAGAGAAAAAAGAAGAAACGGAAAGGGAAAAGAAAAGAGACCAGAAAAGATAGAAGAGTAAAAATTAATAATATTAAGCAGAAACATAAACAATCTATTTAGAGAAGAACGTGAATATACTGAGAGAAGGGGAGGGATGTCAAGGAGATGTGAAAAATTTAAAAATAAAAATGCTTAAAATATTATATAGGTATAAAGAGGTAGTACTGCTATTAAGGAATTTAAGTCTCAGAGGTTTTGAACTGAGTAATAAATTTGTGGATTAAGTGTGTACACAATGGGGGATAGGGTCTAATAGTCAACTACGGGTTTATCTGAGGATGTGCATGACATGAATTAAGTCACATAAAGAAGAACGAAAGAGAGGAAAAGGTGAAAAGGATAAGAAAGGAAGAAAAAAGATCAGAAGTTCAGTGGAGGTAAACATAAATCAAAAAGATAATTAAAAAAGAAAAAACAGAGAAAGAAAAAAAAAGAAAGAAAAACACATACTCACGTTTCCCTAAAATAGAAATTATAAGAGGAAAAAAACAATTTTTTTAAAAAAAGGCAAAAATTGAAGATTAAAAATAGTTTTAGAAAAGAAAAAAAATGTTTTATAAAAGGTACCAAAAGAAGAAGAAGAAGAAGAAGAAGAAGAAGAAGAAGAAGAAGAAGAAGAAGAAGAAGAAGAAGAAGAAGAAGAAGAAGAAGAAGGAAGAAGAAGAAGAAGAAGAAGAAGAAGAAGAAGAAGAAGAAGAAGAAGAAGAAGAAGAAGAAGAAGAAGAAGAAGGAATAAGAAAAAAAAGTTCTTTGATTTTTTTGGGAGGGGTGGGAAAAATCCTGTATCTCCCTTGTGTCTATAACCAGCCTCTTGTTGGAGTCTCTGGTCTGCTTGTGGTCCTGTGGCTTAGTTGGTTTCTTAAGTCAGTCTGTTCGAACAGGCAGAAAAATGCTCTGCTTTACCCAGGATTTTGCCATCCTCCTCCCAGGCTAGTTCAATGGGAGGCAGATCTGCTTTGAGCATCACAAAAGAGGGGGATGCAGTGATGAGGCTAGGTTCTGAGTAGAGTTGTGGCCTTTCAACAAACAATAACTTTTCCTGGGGGGCTAGTTTGTGAAAAACTCAGAGAGCCCAGCCTGGAGCCATTCTCAGGGTTTCTGTTTACTGAATTTCTATTGATTGTCGAGGCTGCTAGAGGGAGAGGCAGCCTCTGTCTCTGATTACCAAGTGAGGAAAGCCACTCCCAGGGCTGGCGCCCAAGCTGGGTGACTTTTCTCTGGGTGGAGCTGAGTCTGGCAGTTCATGCCAACATTAAGTTCTTGTGACCTGCTAAATGACTCGTTTCATTCCAAGGTTTGAGTTGGAGCTAGCAGCTCCACTGAGCTTTGTCGAAATCCAAGATGGAGATCTCCGGTACTGGGGTGGGGGGGAGAGGAGTGGCCTTCCCTCCTCTGCTCCCTGAGAAGGAGTGAGGATGTCAGGCTTCTACTCATGCCGAGTCTTAGTTCCTGGGTCATCTCTGGTCTTCAAACTGCAGGATGAAGATGTCCGCTCCTTGTCGGTTCTTGCTGGTGTTGAGTAGAATCCGCTCGCCTGCTGCTTCTGGCTCCTTCGTCCCAGACTATGTGGCTCAGGTATGGCACCTGGGATTGCTTCTGCCGCCACCGCTGCCGCCGCCACCGCTGCCGCCACAGCAGAGGTGGCTAGCAAGAGCTCAGATGTGTCTCCTTGCCTGGATTTTCCCTCTCTGGCTTGACTCTCTGTCCTGTGATGGCACACTTGGAGTGATTCTCTGGCTTAGGATTGTTCACTGGAACTGTAAAACTGCTCTCTATGTGAGAGCTTGTTGAGACTCCAGCTTCTCCTCCGCCATCTTCTCTTGACCCCCTCCAAACTGCAAATTCTTCAAAAATTGTGCAGCTAAAAGGAGACATCATCTTATGTTCAAGTATGCTCCAGAGTTAAGACAGAAAGCAAAATATTAAAAGCTCCTGATTGCCTTTAATCTCTGATTCTGAATTCAAGAATAGTAGAGACACCTACTGAAGTATCCCAGAAGAAAATCTTTGGAGGAATCAAAATAATCTTTGTGAAAAAAATAATCCTTCCTGATCACTCAGAAAAAGAGGAGGATTTTCAGAAAAGTCATTTTGTCACAACCACTCCTTTGTGAATGTTTATAGTTTGTGCTTGCTAAATATTTAATACCAAATGTTGGATGAAACTAGGGTACTCATGAGAAACATGGAAAATTGTTTTCAGCAAGCTATCCTTTGCTATGACTAAAGAAACTCATATGGAATTGCTGAATTTACAGATTTTAAAACACTATCTATGTTGACAATAATCATAACTAATGAGTTCATTAACAGGAGCTGGTGGCTCAAGGATTTAATACCAGCTAATCAAGATGCTCAGATCAGAGATCATGCTTCCACGCAGGCCACGGCAGAAAGGTCAGTGAGAACGTTGTATCCAATTAATTTTTCAGAAAAAGTGAGAAGTTTTGCTATGCTTGAAGTGGTTGTGTGCTAACCATGAACACAGACTCAGGGACATACCAAGGCACTTTGTTCAAGCCTCTGCACTGGCCAAAATTAATTTATAGAAAGATGGAATATGTTTTATCCTTGTTACTGGCCTGTTGTTTTCTTCAGAGCATATTCCCCACATGTCTAGAATACCTCAAAGACATTTAAACATAAAAATTTCATAGGGTTTGGGAAAGCACATGAAATATTTACTGTTTTAAATGTGACTATACATTTGTTCAAATTTGTATTTCCAATAGTTTCTCATAATATAATGGAAAAAGTTTAAGAGTTAAAACAATTATGTCAAATACTGAAATATATACTCATTAATATCAGCAAGCTGGATATGTATGATCTAGGGATACAAATAAATATATGATGTGTGTTAATATGTGTGTATATACATGTACCATATATAAAAACAGAATCATACATGCACACATACAACAGTATTTAATTTCCTACAGAAAGAAACTCCTCTAGCAAGTGCTCTTGCTCATGGTTTGTGTGCTCCAAAATAGAAGAACTTACCTGAGTAGAGGAAGGCAGTTCTCCTTTTCTATTTCCCATTGTTTGAACTTCTGTTTCATGAAGAAGTATATCATGGAGAGCCTGGGCAAACACAGCGTTATATATATTGTAACTGTCTACAGATATAGTCATGTCAAAAATATTCCCAGGTAACCAGTCCAAAGAGGCATCATGAGCACAGTTGTCCCATGTTACACAGTCAGACTCAGAGTCAGAGCAATTAAGAGAGAGAAACCACAGCCGGAAGAAAATGTCTTCTGGGTATTTGGAAGGCTTAGCTGCCTTACAAAATCTGTGAATCCAGAAACATCTACAAGATGGTGTGTAAAAATAAGAAGTACATGAAATGAGCCCAGCATGAACTATCTCCTTTTCATGGTGAAATACCACTGAGAATTCATGATACAAACTTTTCCATGTATAAAATTTGCTCAATAAATAACAGAAAAACCATCAGTGAATCATTATCACCAAATATGATGAGGACATTTGCTGTAGATAGATTCATTTAAAGATGTACTTCTATGTGTTTGAAGAAGTCTTGGGTGGTGATCAATAGCTCATAGGCTACACAAACTCTGTTTTTGGCTATCTCTTCTTTCAATTCAGCAAGAATCCTTGCACCATTTTCATCTTGTGTACTCAATAGTCCCACCCAGCTCCAACTGAAGTGGAGCAGTAAGGAGACCATAGCAGTGGCTATTGATGTGTCCTTTGGTGCCATCTGATAGAGAGCAGGAAACTTGTTATGGTCACTCAGGGCATGATCAAAAGGCCTAAAGGTAAACTAAAGGGAACAAAAAAAAATTAGATGCTCCTTGAATGAGAAGATTATGATGCATCATAATCTCAGTCTTGAAGTCTGTTAAAACTATCTCAAGAAGATGGAAGGTAGGTTTTATATTAGTTTTTGAAAAATAATTTGTTTTTGGATAGTTGTATACCACATAAATTTATTTGTAAAATGATTCTTATTTGTCACTATTTCCCATCAACACTTCCCATTTATAGCCCCACACACTCCCCAACTTTCCTAATTCCATTTTGACACATGACCATTGAATACTATGTTATTTCCCCCACCAATCCTTTTCCTATTCCTGTGTATGTTTCCCTTAAAACCTATCCCACTCAGACAAGATATGCTCACTTCACACTTTTTGATTTTGATTTTTTACACTGTCAGTAGATCAGAAAAGTTTACACCATGGATTTGTACTCCTACCTATAACATACTTTAGTCAGATTGATAATATATATATTTGTAAATAGCTATGTGAGTAAATAGGATTGGTGGGGGAAATAACATAGTATTCAATGGTCATGTGTCAAAATGGAATTAGGAAAGTTGGGGAGTGTGTGGGGCTATAAATGGGAAGTGCTGATGGGAAATAGTGACAAATAAGAATCATTTTACAAATAAATTTATGTGGTATACAACTATCCAGATTCATTTCATATATCATGTTCATATTTTAGATCTAACTTTCACATTTTTGAGGATATGGTTATACTTTCTCATTTTGAGCTGGATTTATTTTATTCAAAATATTATCATCTGTGTGTGTGTATGTGCACATATATTTACACATGAACACAGTATAGGGGCACACATTCATAATCTCTTTTACATCATTGGCAATTTTCCTCAAGACTTGTGCTGTAACAATGGAGTCACACATTCACCTTGTGCTCCTTGCAGTTTAATTGGAGAAACAAGTTTCCTGATTAGCTAGGATTAGTTCATTTTCCATTTCTTGATTTATTAAAGAAAATTATTCATAAGGATTGAAACAATAAATTATCCAATTATTTGCTCAAATCTTCCACCTCTTTTTTCAAAATGTGTTAAAATTTATAATTGACTACCATTAAGTAACTACATTTAGATATCACAAAATTTGATTTTTTCGTGAATCCAGTCTCTTCCTATCAATCTCTTCTAACACCTGAAATGGCATGAAATTAGACATTTTTGTGTCCTTCCACACTTTCCACCTTCACCTGTGGAAATCTGTGGAGCCCTAGCAATGTTCCAATCTGGTCAGATGTTATTCCTGATGGTCCTGTAAGTAATGCTATAGACCTGCTGTCTCTCATGCAGGTGTAGTTTGGAATCTTATGCTTCCTAAAGAGACAAATGAAGGGATTCTTAAACATTGTCCAAGCTCTGAAGTGAACATCATAAACATCAAATCCCAGAGTCAGGTTATGTAAAACATCAGTGTTTTTGTTGATTTGCTCAATAGCAAAAGCCAAGGCCAAAACACTTTGATAGTTCTTGAAGATAAACCTCCATAGTAAGCAAAGAAATTTCAGAGAATTATTTCAAAACTTAAGACTTCAATAAATTAAATGCTTGCTTCTTTGTCATGGAATAAGTTAAAATATTACCCCAATTAGAATGGAGCATAAATGTAATCTCTTATGCTGACAAATAGAATTCAGATACTTATTTAAGTTGAGGGAGAACTTGTTTTCCCCATTACCACATGTACCACAGCAAAAGGCTGCTGTCTGTTGAATTAACTTTTTATGAGACAGATAATTTTGTGTTTCCTTTACATTAGGGCCACTAGCTACATCTATTTTGAAAATAATTCTTGTGTTTCCAGTCACTCAGTTTATGTTATGTGTTTATACAGCAAGTCACACTATCTAAAGAATGTTTAATTTAGGAGCAATATTCAGAAGCAAAGTGTTATTTATGAATGATAGTATAGCAAGGTCTGTTCACAGATATAACATATGGAATAGCTCTTACTGATAAGAACCAGGAAAAGAGCAGAACTATCAGGAGAGGGATTTTTTTATATTTCTTTATGTAAGAAAACAAAAGAGATGCATCTATTTTCAAGGGACTATTTTGGAGAGCGAAACCCCTTACATGAAGGTTGAGGAGAGAATTATAGGTAAACTTTGCATAGAAATCCCAGTTCCTCCATTGTAAAATGCACTGATCGCTACTCTCTTCCCAATATATTTAGATAGAGATGCTGAAAACGAACCAACACAGCAAAACAAAGAGGATCAAAGTACTTTTCCTTCTTTCTTGATGTCCTGTCTGTGTGCTCCCGAGTATGTGTTAATGTGCATGTTTTAGTGTGTGTTTATATGGATTACTATGAGTGTACATATTCTAAATAAATTAATATAATGAAATTAACTGGTATTGTTTAAATGGAAACAATGGGGGCAGGGAAGTTGGCTCAGTGGTAGAGTGCTTGCCTCGCATGCATGAGGCCCTGGGTTCAATTCCTCAGTACTACATAAGCAGAAAAAAGTGAGAAGTGGTGCTATGACTCAAGTGGTAAGGTGCTAGCCTTGAGCTGAAGAGCTGAGGGACAGTGCTCAGGCCCAGAGTTCAGGCCCCATGACCATCAAAAAAAAAGGTTGCTTTTTTTATTGTAAATATACTATACAGAGGGTTACAGTTACATCAGTGAGGTAATGAGTACACTTCCTCTTGAACATTGTTACCCCCTCCATTGTTTTTCCCCTACCTTCCCCAAGGTTCTTTTTTTTTTTTATTGTGATTAAGTGATTACATAATTTCTGGAATTTCACAGTATTGTGGAATAATGATGCTCATTTAAAGTCACAAGTTCATTCTATCTTTCCTGGAGCAAATTGTCTATCACAGTCTATAACATATAACGGTGTTCACATGTTATACACCATACATGTGATCAGCAGCATGGGAATATTTAGTAGTGGTTCAACCAGATGAGTGGGAGTTCTTTGCTTCTTAAGTCCTGTTAGTTTTGTCGTATCACCTAACATTTTGGATTTAGCATCCACTTATCAGGGAGACCATGTACCGTTTGTCTCTTCGCTCTTGGTTTACCTCTCTCAACATGATTCCTTCTAGCTCCATCAATTTCCATGTAAATGGCATTATTTTGTCATTTCTAATGGCTGCATAATACTCCATTGTGTATAGACACCACAATTTTTGGATCCATTCATCTGTGGTGGGGCATCTGGGTTGTTTCCATATCCTAGCTATTGTGAACAGTGCTGCAATAAACATGGAGGTGCACGTGTCCTTGTATATTGGTTCCTGTTGTTCAGGGTAGATGCCTAGAAGTGGTATGACTGGGTCGTAAGGGAGGTCAATCTTTAGCTTTCTAAGGACCCTCCAGACTGCGTTCCAAAGTGGTTATATAAGTGTACATTCCCACCAGCAGTGTAATAGGGTTCCTCTTTCTCCACATCCCCTCCAGCATTTGTCGTTGGCTGATTTGTGGATGTGGGACATTCTGACTGGGGTAAGGTGGTATCTCAAGTTGTCTTTATTTGCATTTCCTTCACCACCAGGGATGATGAACATTTCCTCATGTGTTTCTTTGCCATTTTTATTTTTTCATTTGCAAAGTCCCTCTTTAGTTCCCTTGCCCATTTAGTAATTGGTTTGTTAGGTTTGGGAGGGATTAGTTTCTTGAGTTCCCTGTATATACAGGATGCTAACCCCTTGTCTGATATATTGCTGGTAAAGATTTTTTTCCCAATTAGTTGGTTGTCTTTCTAGCTTGGTTGCGATAGACTTAGCTGTGCAGAAGCTTTTTATTTTAAGGTAGTGTCATTTGTTGAGTCTCTCTCCAACTTGTTGTGACCCTGGGACTTAGTTCAGGAAGTTCCTTCCTGTGCCTATTAGTTCGAGTGTTTCTCCTACTCTGTCCTGCAGTAGTTTCAGATATTCAGGTTTAATGTTCAGGTCTTTAATCCATTTTGAGTTGATGTTGGTGCATGGTGAGAGGCTGGGGTCCACTTTTAGTTTTCTGCATGTGGCCACCCAGTTTTCCCAGCACCAGTGGTTGAAGAGGCTGTGTTGCTTCCATTGTAGGTCTTTTGCTCCTTTGTTGAATATCAGCTGGCTGTAGACCTGTGGATTTATTTCTGGATCTTCTATTCTGTTCCATTGGTCTTCGGGTCTGTTTTTGTGCCAGTACCATGCTGTCTTTGTTATTATAGCTCTGTAGTAGACTTTGAAGTTCGGCATGGATAGCCCTCCCATATTGTCTTTATCCCCTAGAATTGTTTTGGCTATTCTAGGTCTTTTGTTGTTCCATATGAATTTTTGGACTGTTTTCTGTATTTCAGTGATGTAGGTCATTGGGATTTTAACAGGAATTGCATTGAATTTGTATATTAGTTTTGGAAGTATTACCATATTTACTATATTAAGTTGGCCTATGCAAGAGCATGGGAAGTCTTTCCATTTCCTACTGTCATCTGCAATTTCTTTCTTTAACTTTTTATAGTTTTCATTAAATAGTTCTTTTACATCTTTGGTTAGGTTAATTCCTAAACATTTTATTTTTGGGGAGGTTATTGTGAATGAGGTTGTTCCCTTTATTTCCCTCTCTTCTTGTACATTGTCAGTGTACAGGAAGGCCACTGATTTTTGTGGGTTTATTTTGTATCCTGCTATTTTGCCAAAGTGATTTATGATTTCTAAGAGTTTGTGGATGGAGTTTTTGGGATCGTGAAGGTATAGTATCATGTGGTCTACAAAAAGGGATAGTTTAACTTCTTCTTTCCCTATGTGGATCCCTTTAATGTCTTTTTCTTCCCTTATTGCCCTGGCTAAGGGTTCCAGGACTATATTGAAGAGGAGTGGAGACAGTGGGCATCCTTGCCTTGTTCCTGATTTTAGGAGAATTGGTTATAGCTTTTCCCCTTTAAGTATAATATTGGCTATTGATCTGTCATAAATGGCTTTTATTGTTTTTAGAAATGTTCCTTCTAGAGATAAAGAAGGTCGCTACATACTAATTAAAGGATCTCTCCTTCAGGAGGATATTACAATTCTAAATATCTATTCGCCAAACAATGGAGCACCCAAATTTATCAAAGAAACACTACTTTCCCTCAAATCCCATATAGATCCAAAGACATTAATTGTTGGGGATTTTAACACACCAATCTCCCCACTAGACAGATCAACTCGGCAAAAACTCAACAGAGAAACCGCAGATCTAAACAGCTGCATAGATCAACTAGACTTAACAGATATTAACCGAACATTTCACCCAGCAGCATCAGAATACACGTTCTTCTCAGCAGCACATGGAACGTTTTCTAAAACAGACCACATTTTAGGCCACAAAGCAAACTTGTCTAAATTCAGAAACATTGAAGTTATACCTTGCATTCTTTCTGACCACAAGGGAATAAAATTAGAACTCAACACCAAAAGCCACCAAAGAAAGTCCGGTATCACATGGAGGCTGAACAACACACTGCTGAATCATGAGTGGGTCATGGAAGAGATTAGAAAGGAAATTCAAATTTTCATGCTATTCAACAAAAATGAACACACAAATTACCAGCTCCACTGGGTCACAGCAAAGGCAGTACTCAGAGGCAAGTTTATAGCTCTGAGCTCCTACATCAACAAATTGGAGAGATCGGAACCTAACAATTTAATGACACATCTAAACCTCCTTGAAAAAGAGCAGCAAGATAAACCCCAATCCAGTAGACGGAAAGAAATAATCAAAATTAAATCAGAATTAAATGAATTAGAATCCAAAAAAACTATAGAAAGAATCAACAAAACAAAGAGTTGGTTCTTCGAAAAACTTAACAAAATTGACAGACCCTTAGCAAACCTTATCAGAAAAAGGAGAGAACACACCCAAATTAATAAACTCAGAGATGAGAATGGAAACATCACCACGGAAACAACCAAGATTCAGAACATTATAAGGGAATACTTCTCAAAACTTTATGCTAATAAGTTTGAGAACTTGACAGAAATGGACTTTTTCCTAGCAAATATTGACATGCCAAAACTAAACCAAGATGAGTTAAACCAGCTTAACAGGCCCATATCAAGCATTGAAATAGAAACAGCAATAAGAGACCTCCCAGCTAAGAAAAGTCCAGGACCAGATGGTTTTACAGCGGAATTTTACAAGGCCTTCAAAGCAGAGCTCACACCAATACTCCTCCAACTCTTCAAGGAAATTGAAAGAGAAAGCTCACTACCGAACACATTCTATGAAGCCATCATAACCCTCATCCCAAAACCAGTCAGGGACTCATCAAAGAAAGAGAACTATAGACCCATTTCTTTGATGAACATTGATGCAAAACTTCTCAACAAAATTTTGGCCAATCGACTTCAACAATTCATCCAAAAAATCATACACCATGATCAAACAGGATTCATTTCAGGGATGCAAAGCTGGTTCAATATACGCGAATCAATTAATATTATTCATCACATCAACAGGAGCAAGAATAAGAACCACATGGTTATCTCAATAGATGCATCAAACGCATTTGACAAGATCCAACACCCCTTTATGATGAAGGTTCTGGAAAAATTAGGAATCCATGGAACATTCCTCAATACAATAAAGGCTGTATATGACAAACCTACAGCCAGCATTATACTCAATGGTGAAAAACTAAAGCCATTTCCTCTTAACTCAGGAACAAGACAAGGATGCCCACTCTCTCCACTTCTCTTCAATCTAGTATTAGAATGCCTAGCTACAGCAATAAGACAAGATGCAGACATAAAGGGGATCCAAATAGGGAAAGAATAAATAAAACTTTCCCTCTTTGCAGATGACATGATCTTGTATTTAAAGAATCCCATAGACTCCACTCCCAAATTACTCAAGCTGATTCAAAACTTTGGCAAAGTAGCAGGTTATAAAATTAACCCCCCAAAATCAATTGCTTTTCTATATGCCAACAATGAGAAAAGTGTGACTGAAATTAGGAAAGCAACTCCATTGTAATAGATCCACAAAAAATAAAATACCTAGGAATTAACTTTACTAAAGAAGTGAAGGACCTCTATGATGAAAACTTCAAAATCTTGAAAAAGGAAATCAACACAGAACTTAAAAAATGGCAAAACCTCCCATGCTCCTGGATTGGAAAGATTAACATCGTGAAAAGGGCAATACTTCTTAAGGCTATCTACAAATTCAACGCGATACCTATCAAAATTCCACCCTCATTCTTCAAGGAAATAGAGGAGGCAATCCAAAACTTCATATGGAACAATAAAAGACCCCGAATAGCAAAAACACTCCTCAACGGAAAGAACACTGCTGGAGGAATATCAATACCAAATTTCAAACTCTACTATAAAGCCATAGTAATCAAAACAGCTTGGTATTGGCATAAGAACAGACCTCAGGACCAATGGAATAGAATTGAAAACCCAGAAATGAACCTACAGACCTATAGCCATCTAATCTTTGATAAGGAAGCTAAAACAATAGAATGGAAGAAAGACAGCCTCTTCAGTAAATGGTGCTGGCAAAATTGGTTAACTACATGTAGAAAACTAACGCTAGATCCTTATATATCACCCTGCACCAGAATCAACTCGAAATGGATCAAAGACCTTGAACTCAAAGCAGACACTCTGAAAACATTACAGGATGGAATAGGAGAAACCCTAGGTCTCCTTGGCTCAGGCCGAAATTTTCTGAATAGAGACCCGGAAGCACAACAAATCAAAGAAAGGTTGGACAAATGGGATTGCATAAGATTGCAGAGCTTCTGCAGGGCAAATGACATATCTGGCAAGATCAATAGAAAGCCCACCGATTGGGAGAAGATCTTTACTAGCCATACAACGGACAAGGGTCTCATATCTAAAATATACTTGGAACTCAAAAAATTAAACCACCCAACAACAAATCCTCAAAGAAACAACTGCCCAATAAATAAGTGGGCGAAAGACTTAAAGAGAAGCTTCTCTGAAGAAGAAAGAAGGATTGCCAATAGACACATGAAGAAATGTTCAACATCCCTAGCCATAAAAGTAATGCAAATCAAAACAACATTGAGATATCACCTCACTCCAGTTAGAACAGCAAAAATCAAGAACTCTAACAACAACAGATGCTGGAGGGGATGTGGACAGAAAGGAAACTTACTTCATTGTTGGTGGGAATGTAAACTTGTTCAACCACTTTGGAAAGCAGTATGGAGGTTCCTCAAAAGACTTCACATAGATCTCCCCTATGATCCAGCAATCCCACTTTTGGGCATTTACCCAAATGTTTACAAACAAGACCACACTAAAGCTACCAGCACAACTATGTTTATTGCAGCATTATTTACCATAGCTAAGATATGGAACCAACCCAGATGCCCCTCAGTAGATGAATGGATCAAGAAAATGTGGTATATATACACAATGGAATTCTATGCCTCCATCAGAAAGAATGACATTTCCCCATTTGTTAGGAAATGGAAAGGTTTGGAAAAAATTATATTAAGTGAAGTAAGCCAGGCCCAAAGAAGCATAGGTCCCATGGTTTCCCTTATTTGCAATATCTAGTATAGGTATGAGTCAAGCGGAAAAGGTCAGATAATGTGATGTTAGGAAAATGAACCCTTAAATATGTATTTTAATGTTATCATTTCTTTCATGCGTGTGTTTCTAACGCATTTATAAGACTATTTCTTTGTTGCTTTGTATGTCCCTCCCCCACAGTGTAACCCCCGCTTTCACTATATTTGATGTCACTATAACATGTGGAGGAGAAGGGGACAAACAAGTCGTTTAAGGATTCAGGTGGACCTGTTGCAACAATGAGAACTACAAAATGTCAAGTCAAAACCAGCTTTACAATGTCGATGTGGGGGGGGGGGAGGGGGGTGTAATTGGGTGGGGGGAGGGGGGTAAAATTGGGTGGGGGGAGGGGGGAGGCGGGGAAGGGAAGTGAAGGGTAAACAAAGGAGAAGGCTGCAATGCTTCGTAAGAAATGTATGCATTATCATGCCCATGTAATTGTAGCCCCTCTGTACAGTATGTTCTCAAATAAAATAAAATACAATTAAAAAAAAAAAAGAAAGAAATGTTCCTTCTATTCCTATTTTCTCCAGAGCTTTTAGCATGAATGAATGTTGAATTTTATCAAAGGCCTTTTCTGCATCTGTGGCGATAATCATGTGATTCTTGACCTTGGCTCTGTTGATGTGTTGGATTACATTTATTGACTTAAGTATGTTAAACCATCCTTGCATCTCTGGGATGAAGCCTACCTGGTCATAGTGTATAATTTTTTTATGTGTTTCTGGATTCTGTTAGCTAGAATCTTGTTAAGGATCTTTGCATCTGTGTTCATCAAGGAAATTGGCCTGTAATTCTCCTTTTTGGTTGGGTCTTTGCCTGGTTTGGGGATGAGTGTGATATTGGCTTCGTAGAATGAGTTTGGGATAGCTCCCTCCTTCTCTGTTTCTCTGAAGAGCTTGAGGAGTATGGGTATTAGTTCTTCTTTAAAGGTCTTATAGAATTCTGCTGTGAATCCATCTGGTCCTGGGCTTTTTTTTGTTGGAAGACTTTTGATAGCTTCCTGTATCTCGTTATAGGATATTGGCTTATTTAATTGGTTTACTACTTCTTTGCTCAGTTTGGGCAACTTGTATTTCTCTAAAAATGCATCCATTTCTGCCAGATTTTCTTCCTTTAGAGAGTATAACTTTTGAAAGTAGTCTGTTAGAATTGTTTGGATATCTTGGGCACGTGTTGTGATTTTTCCAGTGGCATCCCTAATCCTGTTAATATGGGTTTCTTCTCTTCTTTTTTTAATTAATCTTGCCAACGGACCATCAATTTTGTTTATTTTTTCAAAGAACCAGCTTTTTGTTTGGTTTATTTTGGTTATAATTTTCTGATTTTCTAATTGGTTAATCTCTGCTCTTAATTTGGTTATCTGGCTTCATCTAGTAACTTTAGGTTCCATTTTTTCTTGTTTTTCTAGCTGTTTTAATTGTAACATAAGATTATTTACTTGGTCTGTCTCCATTCTCTTGATGTGGGCACTGAGGGCAATAAATTTGCCCTTCAGGACTGCTTTTGCTGTGTCCCACAAGTTTCTTTGTGAGGTGTTTTCATTTTCATTGAGTTGTAGGAAATGCTTTATTTCTTCTCTGATCTCTTCCGTTCTTTAAATGATCTCTTCCATTATTTAAATCTTCCGTTGTTTAAATGGAAACAATGAAGGCATGTTGGAAATCCTAATGAAAGGATCAACTTGTTCAATATATACTATGGGTACATATGAAGTGATCACAATGAAAGCCTATCATATTCTGAAATATTCTAAACAGAAGGAAATAGTGAGCTTGAGAATAATTGCACATACACAAATGGAGGAATAAAATGTAGGAATGAAAATGTGTAAAAAAGCTTTGTCAAAAGTTGAGGAGAGTATTTTCAATAAAGCAAAAGCATATGTAGAGACACATTCAAAGTAAAAGGCTTAAAGGTGAAAGGATAATCAATATTTTTATCTATCTTGGGGCCTGAAATCTGGGACTGGGCGCTGTCCCTCAGCTCTTCATTTCAAGGCTAGCTTTATAACTTGAGCCACAGAACCACTTCCAGCTTTTTCTGCTTATGTGATGCTGAGGAATCAAACCCAGGGCTTCATGCATGTGGGGCAAGCATGCTACCAATGAGACACTTTCCCAGCCAAAGATAATCAAATTATTGAGCATAACATCTACAGCAAGCTGTCTTAGCATGAAGCACTCACAAATTAAATGCATATACAGGGATGATTCTCTAAACTAGAACAGAAATGGGACCGATATGCCATAGGTGTACACCCATTTCCATAACATCTGACTCCTCAGTAGAGTCTATATAAGTCAAGATAACATGGCAAGATATCTTTACAATATTGAAGATAAAAATCTAAATTATCTACCAAGAGTATTGCACCTAGCAAAGCTATCCTGTAGAAACCACAGAAGGATAAAGATGTTCTCAGAGAAGCACAGTTATGAGAATGTATCTACCCCAACCCTTCCTACAAGGAATTCTAAAGTAAGATTTTCAGAACGCAAAACAGAATCATTAATGTACAAGAAAAGGATATGAGAATATATAACCTCTGTCCTGCGAACACAATGGAAGTTGAAGTACAACAGCAAAATGCGTCACAGAAAATAAACTCAAGAAAAATGAGTAATTCATTGATGAGACTTCAGCAGTTATTTGAAGAGAAACATAAGAAAGGAAATTCAATCATTTCCATGATTCGATGTGTGAGAACAAATAAAATATCAACTCCTTTGGCACACAAGGGCAGTTCTCAGAAGACAGTTTATGGCTATAAAGGCTTGCATCAACAAATTAGAAAAATCTCAAATCAATACCTCAATGATGCACCTTAAAGACAGACCTGACACTTTCAGGAAGTTGGTGGCATCATCACAGCTCAACACCTTGCATGTGTCTGACAATTCCTGTATCAACTTCACCTCATGAGATCCACAACAACCAAACATTAAACAGATGGAGACTCATTTAAATAAAGGAGAAATATCACAGCAGCAACACAGGAGCAGAATACAACAAGACACCATGCAGACCACTGTTGAGTGGCTGCAGCCTCTGCCCCTAGTCCCCCCAGGGAGCCTAGAGAGACCCAGAAGGACATGCCTGAAGTGCCACCAGTCAAACCTTAAACAGATTACAATGTGATACTAACAAAATCACACAGCAAAACACTAAGCCTACAGACACAAGGATGGAAAGCAAGGCAGCCTTCCACCTCAGCTTGCAGACCCCTATGGAGCTGCTGCTGATGCCAGACAACACTAAGGAGGAAAGAAACACCACAGGACAAGGGTAAGAAGAAATGGGAAGAGGAGCTTGAGGCTGCCATATCCAGACACAGAAGTCCCCTCAATAAGACTCCTGCTGCCCAGCTCAAAACTGGCTCCAAAATCTGTTTGTAATAGGGACTCCATGATCTTTTCAATATATTCAGGAAAATTATTTGACAAGATTCAACACCACTTCATGACAAAATGTTTAGAGAAGCTATCAATCCATGGAAGGAGCCTCAATATAATAAAGGCTATCTGTGAGAAACCTAGAGCCAGCATTATACTTCACAGAAAAATTTAAAGCCATTCGCTCTAAATTCAGAACAACACAAGGATGCCTTCTATCTCCATTCCTATTGAACATACTGCTGGGATCTTTAGAAAGAGAAAAAGGCAAGAGCAAAACATAAATGGGATCCAAATAGGGAAGGTGAAGTAAAGGTATCTCTCTTGGTGAGCAATACGATCCTGTACTTAAAGAATCATATAGGATTCCTCACCCCAAGCTACTTGAGTTGATTCAAACTGTGGCAAAGGAACAAGGTATCAAACCAAACAACAAAAATCCATAGCATTTGGAAGTGGGACTGTAGCTCAAATGGTAAAGTGCTCATCTTGAGCTGAATTGCTGAGGGATAGCGCTCAGGCCCAGAGTTCATGCCCCACGATCAAAAAAAAAAAAATCCATAGTTTTCATGTGTTCCAACAATGAGAAGAGTGATACTGAAATCAAGAAAGAAACACAATTTGTAATAGCCTCACAAGATACATAGGAATTAACCAAATATGGGAAGGATCTCTATTGTGAAAACATTTAAATCTCGTATAAAGACATTGAAGCTGACTTAAGGAAATGGAAAACCTTCCCATTCTCCTGGTTTGGAAGAATTAACAGCATAAAAATCGCAATTTTGCCCAGAGCAATATACAAATTCACTGCAATACCAATAAAAATATCTGTAACTTTCTTCAAAGAATTAGAGAAATCAATCAAAACATCCATATGGAATAATAAAGATCGTGAATAGCAAAAAAGACATCCTTAGCAGGAGGAACAGAGCTGGAGGAATATCAATACCAAAATTGAAGCATTATTACAAAGCCATAGTAATAAAAACATCTTGGTACTGGCAAACAATAGGTCTGAAACCCAATCAAACAAAACGGAAGACACAGAAACAATCCCACAAGCATATAGGCACTTAATATTTGATAAGGGATCCAAAAACACAGCTTCCAAGAAAGATAGCCATTTACACTAACAGTGCTGGCAAAATTGGCTATCTACATGCAGAAAACAGAGGCTTTTTACCCATATATCATATTGTACCAGAATCAACTCTAAATGGATCACATAGCTTAATGTAAGGCCCGACAATGTGAAAATGTTACCGGAAGTGCTAGGGAAACACCTGAGTCTTCAAGCCACAGAGTGAATCATTCTAAGCAAAGATACATAATCACAACAAATCAAAGAAACACTGGATAAATGGGACTATATTGAACTGAATAGATTCTGAGTAGCAAGGGACATAGCTAGGAAGATATTTGAACAGACCACAGAATGGTAGAAAATCTTGACTACCTATACATCAGATAATGAGTTCATACCTAACATATACCTAGTGCTAAATTTTAGCAAGACAGAAGGTAACTCCCAAACTCAACAACCCAATCAATAAAAGGGCCAAAGGCCTTAGAGAGATATCTCAGAGGAAGAAAATAATGGTCAATAGATACATGAAGTAGTGTGTTCAACACCTCAGGAAACATTACATTTGTCTTTCATTTGTTTCTGCTGTGGTTTTTTTCCAAATGGTCAGAGTTACTGGTATCTATACCCTTTTTCATCTATATAAGCTTATCTGATTTGTGAATGGAAGGAGAATCAGAGAAACAGAGGGACAGAGTGAGCCATTACAACAGTGATATTCACTAGACACTATGCTGGAAATAGAACTTTTAACTTGGGAAGGAGGGAAGATGGGGAAACCAGGGAGAGGTTATTACTGTTTAAAAAATGTGCTCCTTACATGTGTACCTGTAACCCCTCTTTGCATTACCTTTCCAGTAAAATAAAATTTAAAAAGAAGAAATGCAATTCAAAATAACATTAGTATTCTGCCTAGTCCAGTTACAATGACAATTATCAGGAAAAGTTACAATAACAATGGTTGGCAGGGATGTAGCCCAAAGGGAACCCAATTACACTTTTTGTGGGAATGTTATTTGTTCAACCACTCTGGAAAGCAATATGGAGGCTCCTTAAAAGACTAATTATAGAGCTTCGCTATGACCCAGCATTTCCTCTTATTGGCATTTATCTGATGGATCACAAACTAGACCACACAAAAGCCCCAAACAAAAAAAACGTTATGGCAGCATTGTTTACCATAGCCATGATATGGAATCATCCCTGATATCTCTACGTGGATGAATAAACAAGAAAACATGGTACATATATGTATGCACACACACAAACACACACACACACAGTGGTGATATACTTATCTATCAGAAAGAATAATACTTTAACTTTTTCAACGAAATGAAAAACCTTAGAAAAATTATATTAAGCAAAGTAAGAAATATGGGCTGCATAGAATGTCCCAATAAGTCTATAAGTAAACAAACTAAAAGCAATAAATAATATATATTTATGCACAGATGCTGGGACATGATAATATATGTAGGACCCTAGACATTAATATATGGAGGCAAAAGGAGAATATACATAAGAGTGGTGGAAAAGGCTCAATGGTTATGTAAAGATTACTATATTAAATAATATTCTATGAAATTAGCTCCAAAGCAGAAGCATTTTTTTAAAATTTCAATTGTTGTTATTTCATTCTCTTTAACTTTTGTTTGTTTGTATTTTTGCCTCATTTTTGGGGGGTGAGGTCCGGTCGTGGACCTGAGCTCTGGGCCTGGGCACTTTCCCTCAGCACTTCAGCTCAAGGCTAGCACTCTACCACTTGAGGCATAGTGCCACTTCCGGTGTTTTCTATTTGCTTATGTGGTGCTGAGGAATCGAACCCAGGTCCTCATGCATGCAATGCAACCGCTCTACCACTGAGCCACCTTCCCAGCCCTGTTAGTTTGTATTTTTAAGAGTAAGGGAGAACATATAAAATATGGAACAAGGATGAACTAACACAACAGTGCCTAGTTCACTCGGCTCTATGTGGAAAATGAACTAGACATGTTGTGGGTGGGAATAGGAGGGAAAGACAGGGAAACAGTTGTGAAAAAACAGACATGATTCAAAAAGAATAGTACTCATTACTCATGTACCTGTAACCCCTCTACATATCAACTCTACAATAAAAATAAGATATGATAAATACATTTAAACCCCATAAGTAAAATAAACAGGCCCTTCAGAAGCAATGAAAAGTGTGGGATGAGGTTAGGTTGGGAGTGGTGGGGGAGGATAATGATCAAGAGGCACTGTATTCATGAAATGCTAATGGCAACTCTTGTATAACTACATAAAGAAAATCATATTTAAAAATGAACTAAATTTACTGGTAATAATAACTACACCACTGAGATGGGCATGTCCTGACATTGTGATTATACAATGAGGATACACTAATGCTACCACCACAATCACATGTATTGCAGCTTTATTTACTAGAGCCAAGATATGGAAGCAGCCCAGATGTCCTTCAATGAACAAGTGAAACAAGAAAATGTAGTCTATATACGCAATGGAAATCTGCTCAAACATTACAAACAATGGCATAAAACCATTCATAAACAAATGGAAGTACTTGAAGAGGACTACATTAAGTCAAGTAAACCAGATCCAGAGAACCATAAATTGTATGAGGTCATATATTAGTAGGAACTAGAACATGTCTGGGTGGCAGCCAAGCATTTGTAATTGAATTAACTGAGCTATAATTGAATCTATGGAAAACACAAATAGTATAAGTTTTAGAAAGATAGAGTCAAAGTCTAAGACATAGACATGAATACTTAGAATATCTGTACAATGTATATGGATTTGTGGGTGTGTGTATATGGTGTGCGTATATATGTACACACATACACACACATACACATATGTACATTCATTATTGAAATGTCAAAATTCAATGTACAATCCAAAATTTAGCCCCATGGCAACCAAAAAAGAAAAAGAAAAGCAAAGCAAAGGAGGGAGTGGGGTTGGAGGTGTGGGTAAGAATGTTAAATGGGGTGACATGGTTCAAGAGACACTCTATTCATAAACTGATCTGTTGACAACACTTTATACTACTACCAAAAGAAAATAAAACTTTAGAAATGAATAAAACTTACTGTCGTCAATGATTATACAAGCCCAGTTGAGTAGGTTCTAACAATATAAATATGGTAGACAAATGATACACATAATGTTTATAATGGGGGAAAATTATTAACATATTTAGTAATTTCCATAGAACAATGTAATATTAAATATTCAATTTACAAATAATGAGAGGAATACAATGTAGTTGCCATTTTCATTTGTATGGTTTAGTATATTATCTTAAAATATGTTTTATGTTTTTATTGTTAAGATAATGTATAGCAATGTTAAAGTTACATGAGTAAGGTAAAGAGTACATTTCATATAGAGCATTATAATATTTTTTATTTTAATTTTATTGCCAAGGTGATATACAGAGGGGGTATAGTTACATAAGCAAGGTATTAAGTATATTTGTTTTCTAACTCATTACCCCTTCTCATCTTAAAATATTAAATGAAAAAGTGTCATTATAATTAAATGAAAAGATTTCATTATAACATGTCTCTACATTCACTTATGAATTTGATCATAGCCCTGCATTACTTGTGTGTGTATATTTTCTTTTCTTTTCTCCTTATCATCACAGGTAGTTGTCATCATTCCAGAACAGATTGTTTTAATCTATTTTAAGTTCCACAAGTACCACAAAATCTGTAGCAGACAAATAAATCTCATAATATATAGGTCTAAAAGACACTACTATTGAACTCACTTAATAAACAATGAAGTCTCTATAAAAGAGGAAGCTTAGAAGAAGCTTCAGTAGGCCTGGAGAAGAAATTACATAATAGAAACAGTGTGACATGATCTGTCAATGACTGGGAATGGAAATGCAGTAAATTCTATCAACAATAGTTAGAATAGCTGAATGAATAAAATCTCCAGTCCAAACAAAAGGTTGATTCCAAGAAATTCAGTTCACTATCAATGGCCTTCAATAAGAGTAAGAAAATAATGTAAGCCAGACCTAGAGGAACAAAAGTTTCATGGTTTCTCTGAGTGTAGTAGCTAGAATGTACCTATAAATCTACAAGTAAACAAAAACGTGGTAAATAACGAAATGACAACAACAAAAATCTTGAATGTCATAATTTATACAGGTCTCTAAGCATTCCCAACAATAAGAACAGGGGAACATACTTGGCAGAGAAACACAAAGAAGTAATACCTATGTGCATCTGATCATGTAAAATAATATTTGTCAAAAAGAACTCCAGGAAATGGGAACAAGAGAGATTTTTTCTTTATTAAAGTTTTTGTGGGCATGGAGTCACAGAAATGGTGGCAAAAAGGGTGAACAAATACAGCAGTGCTACTCACTAGACACTATGTTGAAAATAAGCTATAGAACTGGAGAGTGAGGATGGGAAAGAAAAATAGTGAGAGAAGGGTTGACATTGTTTGAAAAGAAATGTTCTCTTCATCTTACTTATGTAACTGTAACCTCTCTATACATCATTTTTATAATAACAATAAACAATACATCAAACAGAAAAAGGAGTGGAAGAAGGTAGTCCATGAAATGAAAAGGAAAAAATGCAGAAGCATCCTTATCATATCACATCAAATAGATTTTAATCAAGGCAACCAAATGTGCCAAGTTCGTAATGCAATGATGAAGCAATCAGATTAACCAGATGACATAACAATTGTAAATGTATACTAACTCATGATCAAAGCACTTGAATCTATATAAGCAGACTTTGAGCTAATCTTTCATACAATTATAGCTGAAGATTTCTTAGAGAGACATCTAGAACAAGTAAACAGGGAGGTATCAAAATTAAATTTCACCCTTGATTAGATGAGCCTCACATCCACTTACAGAACATTTCATCCAATGTCTGAACAATCCATCTCTCATCAACATATTGAGCATTCTCCAGGAGAGTTCATGAGATACGACACAAAGCAGGCAGATTTTAAAAGTATAAAAAGTAAATTGAACACACCTACAAACCACACTGTAGTAAGTCTAAAAATTAAAAAGGAATACACAGAAAGAAAATATGCCCATAACATCTAAATGAAATGCCTTGTTTCTCAATCAGAAACAAAGCATTTAATTTAAGAGCATTCAATGTAATTAAATGATTGATACATTATTAAATTATTTGTTTTTCAAGGCATATTTCAAGAAGTTTACTGAACTTTGGAACAATATCAGAATCTATGCATATAAAAAACAACAACAAAATGAAACTGTAACAACCTTTATTGGAATCAGGAATAGAGATGCTATACTAGAGAACCTATGTGGCATCTCAAGGAGCAAGAAAAATAAAAACAAAATTGGTAGAAACAATGAAATAATGAAGTAGAAGGAAAAGAATTAGAGACTAAAAACAATAAATTAGAAACTAGAAACAATCAATAAAGCCAAAAGGAAGTTCTACAAGAACAACAGGGTGATAAAACTGAAGTAAAGGAACAAAATTCCACATATCAAGCAACAACTCCAATTATTCTGGATGCCAGAATCAGTATGGTGAAAATACCAGTACTAAGCTGGGCACCGGTGGCTCAGGCCTATATCCTAGCTACTCAGGAGGCTGAGATCTGAGGATTGCTGTTCAAAGCCAGCCAGGGCAGGAAAGTCCGTGAAAATCTTACCTCCAATAAACCACCAGAAAACCGGAAGTGGCGCTGTAGCTCAAGCGGTACAACGCTAGCCTTGAGCTGAAGAGCTAAGGGACAGTTTCCAGGCCCAGAGTTCAAGCCCCACGACCGACGAAAAAAAAAAACATACCCGTACTAGTGAAAAACCATTTACAAAAGGTTCAGTACAGTCTATATTAAAATCGCTGAGGGCGAACAATTGTAACAGTGATGTACACAAGACAATGTTGTAAACTATCCGTACAGCTTGGGGACAGAGGTTGGGGAAAGGGAAAAAGTAGGAGAAAATTGAAGAAAAGGGTAAAAGATGACAATAAATGTACTCATTGCATTACTTACGTAACTAAAACCCTATGTACATCACCTTGAGAATAATATATAAATATTCAGAGACTAATAAAATTAAATGAAAATTTCTATTATTTCCTTCACAGAAATAAAAAAGGCAAAACAAAATGTTACGTAAAAGAACCCTCCATTATCCTGGGCTACCTTAAGACACAAAAATAGCTCAAAAGAAATCCAATCAAGGAACAGAAACTTGTGATGAAATGTACTCATTATTTTACTCCTGTAACTGTAACCCCTGTGTACAGTGTCCTTACAATAAAATATATATTAAAATATAAAAAAATTAGAAATAGAATCACAACGAAAAAGGATATTCAATCATATGGGCAATCCAGACATCCTGTAATTATTTATTAACCCAGAGAACACTTGCACTTTGGGTAATAGCATATAAAAATTAAAGTTTGGAGATCTTCAAGAAATTAAAACTATCTCTACTGGTGGCTTATACCTGAAATCCTGGCTAAAGAAGAAGCTGACAGCTAAAGATTCTTAGTCAAAGCAAACTGTCCAAGAAAAGTCCAAGACATGTTTTATCTGCAGTCAAACAACAAAGAGCTAGAAGTGGAGGTGTAGCTCAAGCGGTAGAGTGTCAGTGTTGAGATAAAAATGCATGCAAGATTCCAAAGTAAGCCAATCACTACTGGCTTATTCCTAGCTATCTCAGAAAAGTGAAACTGAGTAGAAGAAATTAGAGATATGGGAGGGAAAAAATGATGTGTGACACTATATGGAAATGTTTATAAATTAGAGAGTGAGTATAATCAAAGTACGTGACATGAAGTGTGAAACTACCACCTGGACCAGATACTTGGTACAAGCACCCTATTTTATCAAAATTGGCAAGCATCAGCTAACCTCAGTGGGCATAGACACGAGTCAATCTCTCACCTACTGATGTCTAACTGCAGTGCTTTATTTGTCTATAGGAAAACCTTAGTCAATAATATTTCTATCTGGAGTCAATAGCATATATAAAATGTTAATAACCTAGACCAGACTTTATTTGTATCTAGGCTTAGCAAAGAAACATCCATCGGCTGAAACCATATTACTCAGCATGTGTATATTAGCACCTTATCAAAAGTACTTAAACACAATTTGGAAAATTAAAAGAATGAAACTCAGCAAAACATTGGGAAATCGTGTGGAATATAAAGAATAAGCTAAGCCAGACCTTAATGCTTCACACCTTTATTCTTTTTTTGGGGTGGGGGGTCCGGTTGTGGGACCTGAACTCTGGGCCTTGGCACTGTCCCTCAGCTCTTCAGCTCAAGGCTAGCGCTCTATCACTTGAGCCACAGCGCCACTTCCTTTTTTTTTTTTTTTTTTTTTGCTTATGTGGTGCTGAGGAATCGAACCCAGGGCCTCAGGCATGCAAGGCAAGCGCTCTACCACTGAGCCACCTTCCCAGCCCCCACACCTTTATTCTTAACTACTTATAAGACTGAGAACTGGGGATCATGTTTTTAAGGCAGCTTGGGCAGGGATATCTGTGAGTCTCTTATCTCCATTTAACTACCAAAAGGTACCAGATGTGGAACTGTGCCTCAAATGCTAGAGCACTACCCTTTAAAAAAAAGTTCAGGAATAGTCCACAGGCCCAGTGTTCCCAGGACCAGCACAAAAGTAAGACAGATAAACATATCAGTGATGTATAAAATGAATCCATGTATCTCCTATAGCACAGAGAGAGTAATTCCTATCCTAGAATCTCTGCTCACAATTGTGGGCAGCTGCCTCTGGCTATACTTGTCATACCAGCATTAAAAAAAGGTGTCAATGATAAAGAAGATGATTTTTTTTTTTTGCAAAAAAGAATCAGATAGTTTGGGAGAAGTTTTTCTATTCTTTTCTATTCGTTTTTCTATTCTTTTTTTAATTGTGAAAATACTGTACTGATGAGTTACATTTACATGGGCAAGATAATGAGTACATTTCTTATCAAGCATTGTTACCTCCTCCTTTGTTTCCCCTTCCCATCCCTTCCCAGGTCACCCTTCACTCTTCCCACCCCACCTTGCCAATGTTGTAAAGTTCGTTTTTTGACATAACGACTTCTACATTTCGTTGTTGAAACGGGTCCACCTGTATCCCTATTTAAACTATTTGTTTTTTCCCTTCCCCTCCACAAATTATACCAACATCAAATACAGTGAAAGCAGGGGTTATACCATGGGACAGTGACACACAAAGGAACAAAGAAATCATCTTATAAATATTTTAGAAGCAATCACATGAAAGAAAATACATTTGAATAATTCTTTTCTCTTTCCTTTAGTATACCACTTATTAGTGAGACTCTGAGATGCAAAAAAAATTCAAAAATATGCATGTAAACAAGTGGAAAGAACTAAACTTGGGAACATAAAATTCTCCCACAAGGAATCATTCATAATGCTGAGCTGTCTGGTAACACTGGGTGGTAGAGCATATCTGACATGAAAGAATGCCAAAATACATAGTTTGGCACAGTAACTGCTTGTGTACACTAAGACTGTATAAATGTGTGTGCACATGAATATGTGTGTTTGTGCCTGTTCTAGGGCATGAAATCAGTGCAGGGCAACTGTTGTTGTGCTTTTTGGCACAGCTAGAACACTATTACATGAGCCACAACTTCATTTCCAGCTTCTGCCTGGTTAATTGGAGATAAAAGTCTTATAGGGCTGGGATGTAGCTCAGTGGCACTTGCCTAGCAAGTGCAACGTCCTGGGTTCGATCCCCAGTACCAAAAAAGAAAAGACAAAAAAAAAAAGTCTTATAGATTTTCCTTTCTGGCTGGCTTCAAACCTCCATCCTCAGATATCTGCCCTATGAGTAATTTGGGATTATAGGCATGAGCCACCATAAGAAATTTTATCAACATTCTCAAAATATAGATGTTACTACTGGCCTAGCGGTAAGGAAATGGAGTGGCAGTCTTTTAATACAGAACGAACGTATGCCACTTACTGTAGTTGATTATTATAACATCACTTCATTTTCCACAGTGACAGATGAAATGGAGGAGATACAGGTATGCTGAAGAAAAGTAAAGAAGTTACAGGAGAAACTACATGGAAAGAAATGGAGCCCTCTCCTGCCAGCAGGCAGAAAAATCACTCAATAAGAGATGTAAGGCAAAATAATGAAACTGAGCTGTTCCTGGGGCAATAAGGATGGAGGTCAGTATAGAGGAGATAGAGATCATTGATGTGTTCACCCAGAGTTCCCTCACCCATCGAACATCCTCAGAATAAAACTGTAATAGATATAACATATTAAATTCCTTACATCTTGTTCTCTTCTTGCCTGGAAGCATGGCTGTTACTGTGATCTATTCCCAAAGTGTAGAGGGGGAAAACCCCAATTATCATCACATCTCCATCTATGTGTGCTCAGTACTTCATTGTAGAAAAGCAGCTAGTGCCAACCAAGGACCTGACAGGGAGGGGAAGATGGAGTAGGAGGAGTATCAAAGTGAAAGTGTACATCCTGAAGCGTCTGCCAATCAGAAATTCTGGGTGGAGATGAGGCTCACAGTTCCAGCTTGTGTATTCTTGTATCTTTGTATATGTGCATATGTGTCTTTATTGACAGAGATCTACACTATAGCTCACCTCTAATTAAAGTCTCTCTGAGTCCTCAGAAGTAATGTATAAGACTGTTCCAAGTGGCTATGCATTAGTAGCCCTACATCAAGAAGAAAATCACAAGTTAGAAAACATATTTTCAGATTTGCCTTTTTCACTGCAGGTGCTATGATTTCATCCAAGACCACAGATAGTGAGGCCCCAGATATGGAGTTACCTTAGTTATAATTTGTCCAAAGTCTCTATCAAGGAAGTATTTGCATGTAAGTCATTTGGGATGATGCAACTGGATTGCATAAGATGATAGCATCTCTTGTGAATGGTGAAATGGCCAGAAAAAAGTGGTTGTGTTTGACTTGCCAAGTAAAGTTATAAGGGACTATTACTTAGAGTGTTGATTTCAAACACACCATATCCAGACGAATATCCTCTTTTTCCAAATGACAACTCATGTTTTCAACACCATAAAGATGCCAGCAGAGTCCGGAGAAAGATGAAAGAGGAGAAGCTGGTGGCTAATTAAGCTCTCACATAGAAAGCAGTTTTAATTAATATAATTCATCATATCAACAGGAGCAATGATAAGAAGCATGTGATTATCTCAATAGATGGAGAAAAATATTTGACAAAATCCAACACCCCTTTAAAATAAAGCTCTGTAAAAACTAGGAACACATGGAACATTCCTCAATATAATAAAAGCTGTATATGACAAACTTATAGCCAGCATTAGACTTAATGGTGAAAAGAAAGCCATTTCCTTAAAATCAGGAATAAGAGAAGGATGTCCATTGTCTCTACTTCTCTCCAATTTAGTATTAGAATGCCTAGCTACAGCAATAAGACAAGATGTAAACAGAAAGAGAATCCAAATAGTGAAAGATGAAATAAAACGCTCCCTCTATGCAGATGACATGACCTTGCATTTAAAGAATCGCATAGACTACACTCCCAAACTACTTGAGCTGACTCAAAACTTTGGCAAAGTAGCAGGGTACTAAATTAATTCTCAAAAATAAATGGCTTTTCTGTATGCCAACAATGAGAAGAGCATGGCTGAAATCAGGTAAGCAATTCCTTTGGAATAGCCTCACAAAACATAAAATACATAGGAGTTACTTTAAAGAAGTGAAGGACCTTTCTGATGGAAACTTTAAATACCTGAAAAATGAAATCAAAGCAGAACTCAGGAAATGGAAAAACCTCCCATGATCCTGGATCCAAAGGATCAACATTGTGACACTGGCATTACTTCCAAAGGCTATCTACACGTTCAATGTGATAACTATCAATATTCCAACCTCATTCTTCAAGGAACTAGAAGAAGCAATCCAAAAATTCATGTGGAACAATAAAAGAACCTGAATAGCAAAAACAATCCTTAACAGAAAGAATAGTGCTGGAGGAATATATATACCAAATTTCAAACTCTACTACAAAGCCATAGTAATCCAAACAGCTTGATACTGTCACAAAAACAGACCTGAGGACCAATGGAATAGAACTGAAGACCCAGAAATGAACTCACAGACATATAGCCACCTAATCTTCGACAAGGAAAGTAAAAAATTGAACAGAATAAAGAAATCAACATCAATAGATGGCGCTTGCAAAATTGGTAAACCACCTGTGAAGAAGAAAATTTAAATCCTTATATCACCCTGCACCAGAATCAACTCCAAATAGATCACAGATCTCCAAGTTAAAGCAGACAACCTGAAAACATTATAGGAAGGAACAGGAGAAACCCTGGCTAAGGCCTAAATTTTCTTAATAGAGGCCCAGAAACACAATAAATCAAAGAAACTTTGGACAAATGGGATTGCATGAAGCTGCAGAGCTTCTGTATAGCAAAGGCCGTAGCGAGCAAGATCAATAGAAAGCCCATAGATTGGTAGAAGAACTTCGTTCGCCATACAATGGACAAGGGTCTCATATCTAAAATATACTTAGAACTCAAAAAATTAAATCCCCCAATAACAAATCCTCAAAGAAACAACTGCTTGATTAATAAATGACTTAAAGAGAAACTTCTCTGAAGAGGAAAGAAGGATGGCCAATAGACACATGAAGAAATGCTCAACCTCCCTAGCTATAAAAAAATGCAAATCAAAACAACATTGAGATACCAACTCATCCCGGTTAGAATGGCTATAATCAAGACCTCTACTAACAACAGATGCTGGAGGGGATGTGGACAGAAGGGAACTCTACTGCATTGTTGGTGGGACTGTAAACTTGTCCAACACTTTCGAAAGCATTATGGAGGTTCCTCAAAAGACTCCACACAGTGCTCCCCTATGATACAGCCATACCATGTTTGGGCATATACCCAAATGATAACAAACAAGGCCATACTAAGGCTCCCAGCACAACTATGTTTATTGAAGCATTATCTACCATAGCTAAGATATGGAGTCAATGCAGATGCCCCTCAGTAAATGAATTAAGTGAAGTGAGCCAGACCCAAAGAAACATAGATGGTATGGTTTCCCTTATTTGCAATAACTAGTACATGTCTAGGACAAGCACAAAAGGTGAAAAACTATGTACATATGACCATATGAGATATATAAGATAATGTTATGTGAAATAAACACCAAGATAGGGACACAAATATTTTTTTCTTGCTTGCTATTTTTTCTAATGTATTTTTAATGTACCATGTGATTTTTCTGTTTCTTTGTATGTTCCTTTGCCACTATATAACCCCTGTTTTCACTGCATCTTGTACAAACATTTCTCTAATTTGGGGAGGAGAAGGGAAAAAACAAAATGCGTAAATAGGGATACAGTTTGACCCATTTTAACAATGAGATGTACAAGACATTATATTGCAAATGAACTTTACAACTTTGGTGGGGGGGGGGGAGGGGAGGGCCGGGTGGAGATAATTTTGGAGGTGGGAGTGACAGGATTGTAGGGAAAAAACAAAGGAGGAGGCCACAATGCCCGATAGGAATTATACTCGTTACCTTGCTCATGTAACTGTAATCCCTCTGTACAATATTTTTACATTAAAAATGTACAAAAAATGAAGCCACAGGAAAACCACACACCACAAGCAAGCCAGAGACTCCTCCAAGAGACTGGTTATGGACACAGGGGAGATGTAAGTTTCTCCCCTCTCCCCCAAAAAATAATCTAAGAACACTTTTTCCAACCTAATTTTTAGAATTTTTTCAAAAATTATTTTTTCATCATTTTTATTTTTGGTGTGTGTGTTTGTTTTTTTAAACTCTACACTTGTCACTTTTGGTCTTTTGGGGTTATTTTTGAGTGACTTAATTGCTGTTCTGCTCATCCCCAGATATATACCCATCTTCAATTATTAGACTTTATCATTCATTATGTGCATACCTAAATTAAAATTTTATTACTCAATTCACAAACACTCAGTCTTAACTCTTTTAATAGTAATAGTATCCCTTTATACTTATATAATGTAAGTGTTTTATTTTTTAATTTTTCATTTTTCATTTTTTCATTTTTCATTTTTAACCTCTCTCCTGTCCTTCTATCTTTCTTCTCTCAATATTTTCTTTATACTTATATAATTTTTATGTTTCCTTTTTTAAATTTTTTCATTATTCCTTGTTTCTTTGTTTCTCTCCTCCTTTCCTTCTGTTTCCTCTCTCTGAATTTACAATTTGGTTAAATTCCCTCTCTCCTTTTCCTTTCTCACATTCTTCTAATCTTATTTTCTTCCCACAATGCTCCCTAAGCCTAATAATTTCTGCTCTACTGAATTCTTCTTTGAAATTTTTAGTCCATTGATCTATAGTTGTTTGTTGTTGAACTAGATTGTACCTGTTGAAATAGATTGTATATGTACTCATTTTGACTGCTTCAAACAATCTGGGCAACTACACAGTTATGGTTGATGCTTGCCTAAAAATAGTGTTCTAGAGAAAAATTGGTTTTTCTTTCATATGAAATGGGCAGAACAAGCTGAAGAAACACAAGAAAAATGGAAAGTCCAAGTATATCAATTCCCATTCATAATAATCAGGTGACAAAGCGGTTAATGGATAATCCAGAGGATAGTTCACAAAATCCTTTACAAACACTACCTGTAAACATGCTGAATGAAAAGATTGAAAGACTGCAATGGGTCCTGTGTGAGTGTGATAGGGAAACAGGTGAGCACGATAAGGAAAAGTGGGAGTGTGATGTGGATAAACTAGGATTAACACAGTAAATTTGTGAGCATGATGAGGCTAACCAAAGATTAATACAGGCATTGCATGAGAGTAAGGAGACTAACTGAAGATTAATACATGCATTGCAGGAGGATGAGGAGGCTAACTAAAGATTAATACAGGAATCCCGTGAGCATGAGGAAGCTAATCAAAGATTAACACAGGAACTGAATGAGCAGATGAGAACAGACAAAGATTAATACAAGAATTTCATGATATTCAACAAAAATTACCAGCTCCTCTGGGACATATCAAAGGCATTACTCACAGCCAAGTTTATATCTCTGAGTTCCTATATCAACAGATTGGAGACATCTGAAGCAAACAATTTAATGAGACACCTGAAGCTCCTTGAAAAAAGAGCAACAACCTAAACCCCAATCCAGTAGACAGAAATAATTAAAATTAAGTCAGATTTAAATGAATTAGAACCAAAAAACCATAGAAAGTATCAACCAAACAAAGTGAGTTCTTTGAAAAAAATTTTAAATATTGACAGCCCCTTAGCAAATCTTATCATGAAAAAAAGAGAACACACCCAGATAAACAAACTCAGAGATGAGAATGGAAACATCACCACAGAAAAAAACAAGACCGAACATTAGAAGTGAATACTTCTCTAACATTTATGCTAATAAGTATGAGAATCTAGAAGACATGGATGATTTTCTAGCAAATATCGACATGGAAAAACTAAATCAAGATGATTTAAATCAACTTAACAGACCCATATCAAGCATCAAAATAGAAACAGCAATAAGAGACCTCCCAACCAAGAAAAGCCCAGGACCAAATGGATTTACAGCTGAATTCTACAAGACCAACAAAGCAGAACTCATACCAATACTCCTCCAATTCTTCAATGAAATAGAAACTTAAAGTACACTACCAACCTCTTTTTCTGATGCCACCATAACCCTCATGCCCAAACCAGGCAGGGACTCATCAAAAAAAGAGAACTGTACCCATTGCTTTGATGAACATTGATGTAAAACTTCTCAACAAAATTTTGGCCACAGCCTCCAAAGATGTCTCAGGGAAATTCAACCTAAGGCATTAAAGTCCTCTATCAATCTTGAAAACCAGAGTGTACAAGAAAGATACTATGTTGAAAATGAATTTTACAACTTCAGGGGTAGGAGGGGAGGAAGGAGTCTGGAGGTGGGGAAGAAATGTATGGTAGGGAAAAAACAAAGGAGGGAATGATAATGCTCAATAAGAAATGGACTCATTACCTTGCTCATCTAAATGTAACCCTCTGTATGGTATCTTTACTAGATAAATAGATAGATAGATAGATAGATAGATAGATAGATACATACATACATACATACATACATACATACATACATACATACATACATACATACATACATACATACATTGAGATATAATCCGAGAAGGGTATAGAGCAGGAAGCTTCTCTAATTTCCATTCATGACGATGAATATTTACAAGGAGACTCTCAGGTTCATTTCCCTTTATAATTCCAATATTGTCATTCAAATTTTTTTAAAAAATCTTTTTTTATTGTGAAAATACCATACAGAGGGCTTACAATTACATGGGCAAGATAATGAGTACATTTCTTATCAAACTTTGTTGTCTCCTCCTTTGTTTCCCCTACCCGTCCCTTCCCAGCTCCCACAAACTCTCCCCCTCCCTCCAAAATTGTAAAGTTCCTTTTTTGACATAACATTTTGTAAATCTATCTCATTGTTGCAATGGGTCCACCTGTATCCCTATTTAAATGATTTTTTTTTCCCATTTCTTACTGGTCTTATTAACTCTTGACACACAGTGTTAGCGTTTTCCCAAGCTAAATGTTTTAGAATTATTTGCGATCCCTCAGAAGGAGGGAGCATCCTAGTAATAGCCTCCTCTAATCTGGCTATAAATTCCTCATATGGTTCCTCAGGCCGTTGCTTAATTCCTGATAAAACAGTAGTCCTTCCTTCCCCTGGTGGTAACTTTCTCCAGGCGATAACTGCGAGTTTAGTAATAGTTTCCAAGGCCTCTTTTGGGAGCTTAAGCTGCTTTTTAATACCTGCGTAATCTTCCTGACCAGTTAACGTGGAGACTGTAGGCTTAAAGCCTGAAGTGGTGAATAATCGCCTCTGCACTTCCCCTTTTACTAGATCCTCATATTCTGTCCTCCACAGTACTGTCCCGGGGTAAACACAGATTTTGCAGTTTGACCAATCATAAGGAGTCAGCCAATTGCTTGCTATGGAGTCCATTATTGTTAAAGTAAAAGGGGCAGAAGGACCCACAGTCTTTACTGCTGTTTGTAGTTCCTTTAATAATTTTAATGATAGGGGCTCCCATTGCAGAGCACCATAGTCCAAATCTATAATAGGGAAAGTGAAAGCAGTATGGCCGAGCTTTTTGGCTTCTAACATGGCTGCTCGAAAACCTGTGGGTGGAAGTGCGGACGTTTTTACTTTCTCAATATCAATATCCCAGTCTCCGTCTAAAGCTATAAGTGGTTTTTCCTCATTGTCTATTCCCATTTTAGAGGCTCTTTTAGTCGTGCCATAGTTAGGACACTGGTCCGTATCTTTCAATTCAAATGTTTCCTCTGCTGTAGAATATGTTTCTTCTGCTAACCACTCAAATTCTGTCTTTTCTTCATAAGATCTCTTATTTGTGTCAATAAGGAGAAAGCTGTCATAGGGACTGCTGCTGAGCCATGAGCTTGGTAGAACTCCTTCATCCCCCATCCTACCCTTTTCCAATCTTGTAGAGAAAGGCTTCCTTCCTCCGGGAACCAAGGATTAGTTTGTAACACAAAAACATAAAATTCTCCCACTGGCGCTGTGGAGGCTTTAATGCCTTGTGCTTTTAGCATATGTTTTAAAATAGAGACAAACATATCCTTATTCTTAGAAGATGAACTCCCCATGATTCACTCCTTATCTTTCTCAGCCGCAGCTGAGGGGCCTGCAGCACCCCAATGAGTATTAGACTAACTATTCCAGGTGAAAAGAAAAGAGAGAAGGAAAGATATTTACCTCCCAAGGTTCCTTGGCCAAAGAGACTCCTTCGAGCCCCACGTTGGGCGCCACCTGCGGCAGACCGGCTCTTCGGGAAGGCGGAGGACACCTAGTGGGGGTAACTGGAACAGGCAGGGAGATGGCAAACAGACAACTCACACACGAGAGGAGTGAATGCTGAGGGCGATTTATTGCAGAGGATGACAAGCTTTTATAGAAAAAAGTCTCCATGGGAAAGGGCAAAAGGTTACACAATCTTGTTGCAAGGCTTTGGGTGGTCACCAGCTGGTTGCCTGATCTTGTTTTTGGATGATGAGCTATGACAATAGGCACTTGTTTCAGGCTTTACCTCAACAACCCCATAAGAATAGCAAAGTACAATCGGTTTTGAGATGCTTCTCACCTATTAACCATTAACCAGAGCATATGGGCAAGGTGTTAGACAGAAAGGCATAAACTCTAGTATTTTATTTTTACTTCTGCTTAGTTTTGTACTTTATACGTTCCAAATCTTTTCTAAGCAATTGTGCTTCTTTGCCATTCTTTAGAAGGTCCCTAATTTGTGGCCAAAAA
This sequence comes from Dipodomys merriami, assembly GCF_024711535.1. Taxonomy (NCBI): domain Eukaryota; kingdom Metazoa; phylum Chordata; class Mammalia; order Rodentia; family Heteromyidae; genus Dipodomys; species Dipodomys merriami. The sequence continues at coordinate 4,677,462 of NW_027206179.1, read as the reverse complement.
TCATGATATTCAGTATACTTAGCTAAATCTGGCCATACATCAAATTCAGGCTTATAGTGTCTTCTCTGTAACCCTTTCACATATCGTTTACTCTTCTCCATAGAGGCCTTAACTGTCTCATAAGATCTTCCTTGTTCTTTTTTGATAGTAAGCACCAAGGAAGCCTAGATCTAGCAAGTATCTCAGTAAATGGAAGTTTACTGAGTAATAGGAAGTTTTTTCTCCTAAGTAATTTACCCAACGGTTGCCATCCTTATCATACACACCTGTAAAAGGCTATGGATCTGGGGAGGCCCTCTTGATAAGGCAGGATCCCACCAGCATCCCCTAATAATCCACTGCCACCTTCCATCCACAAATCTTTTAGGAATCTTATTTAGTTTTTGGTCTAAATATCCCTCTACATCTTTCTTATCTACGGGATATCCATATGGGTCTATTGTACATGCTTCAGGATTAAAGGGAAGTCTCCAATAGCCATACACTCTTTCTGCTCTAGCCGTGCCTACAGCTCCTTGTAAATCTCTTACAAACAATTCCTACTGCTGAAGTGAAGTCATAAAACCCCCAATGCTTTTATTTTCACTTATGACTTGTCTAATAGCCTCCATAAGAGGGGTTTTCAGGGTAGCACTTAAATCTGGTGGATTAGTCATATTCTCAGGAGCCCTGAATAAGAGAATGGGTATGAGTATGAGAATGAGCATGAGTAAGTATAACAAGCAGCAGGAACAGTAAAAGAATAATGGGCACTCCTATGCAGTGAAGAAAAGAGAAACAGGAACAGGAACACATCTTTCCCAGGGGATTGCCAGACTTTCCAGGAGGTAGGCCTCTTTGAAGCCCCATTCTCAGATCGGATACCAGATGTTCCATGCTAAGCAGACTCCACTGGAGTAGCCGTGGCAAAGAAAGGCAATCCTCTGGATGCGATGCTACCTCTGCTGGACCGAGTGACTTCCCCAGGGTGGAGCTGAGCCTGGCAGGTCAGGTCAGGCTCCTGTGACTTACTAAATGACTTTTTTGTTTTCTTCCAAGGCCTGAGTTGGAGCTAGCTGCTCAGCTGGGCCTTTGTCCATATCAAAGTTGGAGATTTCTGGTGGTAGGGAATGGGCGGCCTTCCCTCCTCTGCTCCCTGAGAAGGAGTAAAGATGTCAGGGTTCTACTAATGCGAGAGTCTTGGTTCCTGGGTCTTCTCTGGTCTGTGATCTGTAGGATGAAGATAGTTGCTCCTTCTCAGTTCTTGCTGGTGGCGAGTAGAATCCACTCGCCTGCCATGTCTGACACCTTTGTCCTGCACTCTCTCTGTTGGTATGGCAGCTATGGCCACTGTCGCTGCCATTGCTGCCTCCGCAGCCACAACTACTGGCAAGTGCTCAGATCTGGCTCCTTGCCTGGATTTTCCCACTCTGGCCAAACTCTTTGTACTGTGATGGCACACGTGGTGTGATTCTCTAGCCTAGGACTATTCACTGGAACACTAAAACTGCTTTCTATGCATGAGCTTGTTTAGCCTCCAGCTTCTCCTCCACCATCTTCCTCTGAATCCAAGTCTGGAGTTTTTTGCTACTACAACCACAATTACCGCAGCCCCAAATTGAGTTGTGTTGCTTCCTTGGGCCAGAGGAGAGAGGCACGGGGATGGGGAGGCTAGGGTCCTTGGCCACTGCTGCTGCCACTGCTCTGCCTTGTCTGGCGCTGCCTCCCCAGGGTTATGCATGCCAGTGCAGGGTGGCTCTGAGTCCTGCAGCATGTCTGGGGTTGCCCCGGGCTGGGCCCAATTCTTACAAGGGCCGGTGCAGAAAGGGGCTCACTGTGCTACAAGCCTGGAGACTTTTGAAACTACCAGCACAATTACTATAGCCTCAAACTGAGTTGGGTTGCTTTCACAGGCTGAGGGAGAGAGGCACAGGTCTGGGGAGTCTAGGGTCCTTCGCTGCTGCCACTTCCACCGCCCTGCCTCGGCTGCTGCTGCCAGCTCAGACTTATACAGGCCAGTGCAGGGAGGTGCTGTGCACTGCAGAGAGTCTGGGGTTGCCCCAGGATAGGCCCATGAAAGCCAATGCAGAAAGATGCTGTGTGGTACTGACAGCCTGTGCTTGTTTGTTGCTGCTACTGCTGTTGGGTCTTCCCTGGTCTCGACTTGGCTGTTCCTGGAGGCCGATGTGGAGAGACTGTGAACTGCACATCTGGGGTGGTTCGTCACCACTGTCACTGCCACAACCACTGCTGCTGCTGCTGTTGCTGGCTGCCACTCAGGGCTAGGCTAGGCTGTTTATCTTGGCCTGGGTGGAGGCACTGTGCCTTGTGGGGGGAGGGGATCTTCATGCAGGTTCTGCATTCCAAGTTTTCTGCTTATATTATCCAGTTTGGAACTGGCTATTGGGAATCGTCCCAGAGCCTTGGGACACTTGTAGCTCTGTGGTTTCAGGTGTGGAGCCCTGCCACTCTGTATGGAGCCCTGCTGACTGCAAGGGGTGAGGGAAGGGTCTTCCTACTTTACTGTCTTTATGTAAGTTCTGGAGTTTTTCCTTTTTCTTTTTTTCACTTCTGGTATCTCTCTGAATAATCACCTTTTTGTTGTTGTTGGTCTTTTGAAGAAAGGGAGCATTAAAACCTGAACTCTCTATTTGGTTGTAGAGAACTGTGGTGTTTCCCTACTGTTCCATTGCCATCTTGCACCCCTCTCTATTTATTTATTACACATTCTTATTGTTATTGTAAAAGTGATAGACAAATGAGTTTAATTATGTAAGACAGATACGGAAACACTTATTTTAACCGCAGATGATATGCCATATATTAGTTAGACATCAACATTTGATTATAACATTAACCAGTTTTGAAAAAGGAGGCTCTGAGATGGGAGGGAAAGGATGGTAGGAGAAAAACAAAGGAGCAGGCACAATGCTTGATAAGAAATGTACTCATTGGGGCTGGGAAGGTGGCTCAGTGGTAGAGTGCTTGCCTTGCATGCCTGAGGACCTGGGTTCGATTCTTCAAAACCACATAAGCAAAAAGAAAAAAGCCAGAAGTGGCGCTGTGGCTCAAGGGGTGGAGCCCTAGCCTTGAGCTGAAGAGCTGAGGGACAGTGCCTAGGTCCAGAGTTCAGGCCCCATGACCCGACCCCCCCCCAAAAAAAAAGAAAAAAGAAAAATGTACTCATTACCTTGGTCAGGTAACTGTAACCCCTCTGTACAGTATTTTCACAATAAAAAACATTTTACAAAGAATGTAAATACATTAACCAGTTTAGAATAACTAAAACCAAGCAAGTTATTCCTGTTGTCAAGTGTTCTGTTAATTGTTATGCTATTTTCTAAAAGGAATTACCAAACTAAAATAACCCATTTATTTCCATCTGATGAAATTTGCACAAACTGAAGTTCAGTGAATGATGGATGGCTTTTCCAAAGTTGGGAGAAATTATTTCTTTGACTCAATGTCATGGAAGCAATGTGCCCTTATGAAACTGTTTTTATTCCTTAGAAAGACAGTCAGGGTTTCAGACCTTTTTGAATGAATCTTGGATACTGTTGTTTTGTATTATGAGAACACTGTGACATCTGAAAAATCAATGTTAATCAGGCATAATAGATTTTGATGCACTAATGGGATATCTTGGATTTCTTTCTTGAAGCTTTCTTTAAGAACGTGTATTGACTTCTTCACCTCCTAGATTTAGTTTTCGGTGTTCATTCTCAAATCCCTTAGTTGAGTGGCTATAGTTTCATTTGGCTCCCTTGCCTTCTGTTGGAATTCTTCCAGCTTTTGGTGTACTACATGCATTCCTCTAGCCTTCTCACGCTCATGAGTAGCCTGATTCAAGCTTTCACTCTTTTCATTCGGCATGTTTTTATTCAGCAATATTGTTTGTACAGCATTTTGAGAACTAGTCTCATGATTTTTCTTTAACTTCTCTGTTGCCTGTTTGACTTGAATGGGCAATGAGGTTCATTGACTTGCCATTTTTCTTGTGTTCCCATGGCTTTTTCTTCCCATTTGGGAATGAAAGAAAATTCACCTCACTAGAACACAAAGGATAAATGCAGAGCCATGTAGTTGTGCATACTTTGGAGGCTAACAACAAAAAATGTGTGTTTTCACTCTATGTCACCTTTTTTGAGAATGAAAGTATAACCAATTCGATACCACAACACAATTCTGAGATAAGTTTCAAACCAGAGCCTTGTGGTTGCACAGACTGTGTAGGGTCCCAATCAAAGATAAGTGTTTTCACTGTATCTCTCCTTTATTGGAAATGAACACAAGTTTAAGACACACACCACCCAGAACCCTGTGGTTGCAAAGATTTTAGAGGTTCACAAACAAAGATAGGAGTTTTCACTATATCTCTACATTTTTGGAGATGAGAGTATATCCACTTCCACCCCAGATCACAATATTAAAACAAGCACCATCCAGCTACTGGTGGCTAATGCCTGTAATCCTAGCTGCTCAGTAGGCATAGATCTGAAGATCGTGGTTCAAAGCCAACCTGAGCAGGAAAGCCTGTGAGACACTTATCTCCAATTAACCACCAGAAATCCAGAAATGCTGCTATGGCTCACTTGGTAGAGCACTAGCCTTGAAATGAAGAGTTCAGAGACAACACACAGGCCCAGAGTTCAAGCCCCATAACTGGCAAAAAAAAAAAAAAAAAAAAAACAAGCACCAATCTGGTGCCCGTAAGTTCAGTAGTCTTCCCAGGTTCATACTCAAAATTAGGTATTTTCCCTCTGTCTCTCTTTTGGAATGGAAAACTTCTATTCCACAGCAGAATACAATATTAAGGGAAGCCTGAAACCAGAGCCCTCTATTGCACAGAGTTTGGAAGTTCACAATCAAAGATAGGTGTTTGCACTATCTCTGTGCTTTTTAGGAAATAAAAGTACATTCAATTCCACACCAAGACACAATTTTAAGACAAGCAGCAACCCAGAGCCTGTGTTGCATAGATTTTGGAGGATACTTGTTTTCACTCTATCTCACTTTATTTGATATGTAAGTAGGCCCATTACCAACATGGAGCACAGTTTTAAGACAAATCCAACCCTGGACCATGTATTTACACTGATTTTACATGTTCACCATCATAGATAGGTATTCCCCTATTTATTGAGTTTTAAGAGTTTGTATTATATATAGTTCTAACCAAGGAACAAGTGTGTTATGAGATTTAAAGTAATTTGGATCAAAAGGATAGTAACATGAGCAACTTTGGTATAGTCTCATTGGCTACAGATTTAGTTTAGCTTATGTCTCACAACTGGGGAACAACAAAGTAAAGAAAGCAAAGAAGGAGTGAAGGACCAGGAATAATGGAAAATGGTTTGAGGTGAAATTAGAGGAAAGATTGAGAAATATAAAAAGAATTAGCAGGAGAAATCAGAGTAGAGTCATGTAGAGAAGAAATGGAACAGAGGGAAGAAAATTAGGACTTACATTCAGAGTAAGAAAAAATAAACAGAGAGAAGAGAAAAAAGAAAAGGAACAACTTAAAAAAATAAAAAATAAAGTTTAATTATATGAAGTAATAATACTAAAGTTAAAAACATTAAGAATGTGCAGTAGAGAATTGGGTAATCAACTTATATTCAGAATCAAGTACAGACACAGTTGTGGAGAAAGCCCAGTAATCACCATAGGCTGTATTTTCAGGAATGAACAGAACAACAATTAGGAAGAAAAAACCAAATGGGCTTGTATAAAAAGAAAACACAAAAAAATCAAAATCAGAAACAAAACACAAGAAACAGAAAAGAAAATGAATTAACAAAAAGTGAAAATCGTTTAAAAAAAGAAAAATTAAATATAGATATATATATATATAAACATTATAATAAGGAATAAAAAATACTATTTATTTGGGGGATCTTGTGTCTCCCCTGAGACCTCTTTTCAGTTTCTTGATGGTGTATTTGGTTTGCTTGCAGTAGTCAGTTTTTCTTGCAGCTTAGTTGGTTCCCCAAATCAGATTGTTTGAATGGGAATAAATAAGTTCTATGTACAGGACTGGGATCTTTGTCACCTTCTTTCAAGACTAATTTAGTGGTCACAAGATCTGCTTTGCATTCAATGCAGAGAGGAAGTGGCTGGCTTCTGTAGGTTGTTGCTGAGAGTGACCTTGAGTGTTTGGGGATTGGGGTTGGTTGGAATCAGTGGCTTTATCTGATGGGGGTAGCACATTTTTGGCTAGCCCATTTATGGATAGCCCATTGTTAGGCCCAAGCTGGAGACTGGAGACACTACGGGCTTTTATAGTCTGTCCCCTCCCCCTTTATTAGATGATTTTTAGTGAGATTTTACAGATTTTTGGTTTTGTAATTCCTGTAGCTGGTTAAGCTGTAGGTTTGGCAATTCCCTGCAGAGGAGGAGGGCTGCTTCTCTAGAATCACCAGAGTTGTTCAGCCCTGACCCTGTGAGAAGTTTTCTCCTGGCCGGGGAAGGCTTCCTCAGAGTGGAGCTGATTCTCACAGGTCCAATTTATTTGCTCTGATGAAAAATGGTGCCACAATCGCTGTTTCTCAGCCTTAATAATCTGCTGGCCATTATGGCAGGATCTATGCCAGTATCAAATATGGCATTCTTCTCAGGTTGCAGTAAGGAGAGCATTACCTTCCATAGCCCTTTCTGTGGGAAGGAGTAGATGTCGTTTTGGGGATGCTCATAGGTTCCCTTGGCTTTTCAGACTGATCTGCAATCCTCAGTGGCCAGCAGAATGTTGATTTCCACTCCTATTTATCCAGCTCCCACTAGAGGAAGGGAGAGATGAGCACTCTCAGCCTCTGGCGCCTTTTTACCAGCTTTGTCTGGCCTTGCTGCAGCTGCCACTGGCAACATCTTTTACTCAAGTATGTCTTCTCATGCAAACTGCCTGAATTTTTCCTCACTGGGAGGAATCTCTGTACTATGATGGCTCAATTGATATGATTTTCCAGTAATGAATTTTTCCCTGAAGTGTGAAAACTGGTTTCTGGGAGAGAGTTCAAATAGGTCCTACCTACACCTCTGTCATCTTCCTGATGGCTTTTGCAGTTATTTAATATAACAAACATCAAGTAAGTGTAATAAACTCTTTGCTCCACTTTGAAGTTGCATTAATTGAAACTGAAAGAAACAGTGACCTATTTTCAATATTCTACATGTACTGATCCAATTTTTGGACTTTTGTGCAATGATACAACTCTTGAATGTGTGTGTCTGTGTGTGTGTGTGTGTGTGTGTGTGTGCACAGTAGGCACCTGTGTCAAACTCATTTTGAGGCCTTCTGATTTGTTCTGTTGGTCTTCTTGTTCTTCTTTGTTTGGAGAAGTACAATGCTGACTTTGTACTAGGGCTCTGTAGTATAATTTGAAGTATGGTGTCATAATATCTTCTGTATTACTCTTTATGCTCAAGATTTCTTTGGCTTAGTGGGGTCTGTTTTTCTGTATCAGTTTTAGGATTGAATTTTCTATTTCTATGATAAGTGACTTTGGGATGTTTATAAGGATTTCTTTGAGTGTATATATATATATATATATATATATATATATATATATATATAATACATAAATATATGTATATATAATTTGAGTGATGCAAATATTTTCACATTAGTCCTTTTCCCAATCTATGCCCAATGGAGGTTTTTTTCCTTCTATGTCTTCTGATTTTCATAAAATTATGGTTTTCTTTGTAGATCTCTTTCACTTCCTTGGTTGCATTTATTCCTATGTATTTAAGATATATTTCTTAGGTACTATTTGGAATTTGATGGTTTCTCTGATGTCTTTCTCAGTCTGGTGATTGCTGACATACTGACTACTTTGCTGAATGGGTTTAACTTAAATTTATGATTATTTGTCACAGTTCTAATTCCATTTCTTGTGAGTGACAATTTTAACCTAGTAGGTTGCTTTTGAGATACGTCACTATAGAATTGAGTCTATTAAGCACCTATTTTCCAGCATAGAAGCTCAATACAATCCTCAATGAAAGTATTAGGGGTCTGAGCCCTTAGTCTGGGAGCCTCACACAATTCTTACCAAGACTGTGATTTTACCTTCTCCCAAATCAACCATCAATTCACAATTTAATCTTCTCTTGTCCATTATTTCCCTCCTTGGAAGCTACTGAGCTGTGGCTCTACCCAAAGCTAAAAGGAAAGCTTAGAGATATAGTTGCTCCAATGTTCTGCCCACTTGAGGCCTCTCACCTTACTTTTACTAACAAACTTTACATAGGTGTGTTCATTGTTTCTCTCCTAAGGTAAAGTCTTCATGTGTTTGTGCTGAAACTTGTTCATATCTGGGATTTCAGAGGATGATATTGATTAAATCCACGCTACTTTCCTTCCTACCCTCATTTTCTTAGCCCTTCTGCTTTAAGACATGTGTGAGAAAGGCTATTTTAATAGAGGATTCCCACAATGAATACTAAAAGGTAATATTACTCCATCCCAAGCCCACTATGTCTCTTCCACTCTGTGAATTTGGAGGTTTTGGTTTTTGTTTTGCTTTCTTTTGTCTTTGTTCTACTTTGTTGCTGTTCCTGGGCAATCAGGTCCTCCACACTGTTCTTGAGGTTTTTGGTCAGTGTTAGTAATTTGCAATTTTGAGCCAAACCCCTATATCCAGCTTTTTTTGTAGTTAATTGTAGATAAGTTGCTCAATGTCTTTCCTGTCCAGGCTAGCTTTGAACTGAAGTGCTCAGATTTCAGATTGGTGAATACTAAGTGTTACAGACATAAGTCACCAACATCCCTCTTGCTCTGAGTATTTTTGAGATAAGTTTTCACTTCATAGCAATGCAAACAAATGGACTTCAATTCTTTTTTACATTTCCATCACAGCTGTGATTATAAGAATGCACTAATGTTGTGCATAACATTCACATAGGAATGTCCAGAAACTCTCATTTCCTCAATCTCCACCTCTTACAGAGCTGGCATCACAGATATCTGCCACCCCACCCAGGCAAGACATCCCAAAATTATTTTTCCCATGCTGTATTCATAGAAGAATCTTCTTAGACTCAACTAGGGTAATCAGATTTTCCCATTGGTTTTGGATTAGTATTAATTTTTATACTTTTACAAAAATACACTGAAATTTTCAGTGGAATTAATTTGTAAATTTAATTCTGCCAAACTGTGAGTGAAAGGTTTTTTTTCCACCTTCTTATCTAGTGTCTTGTTCTTTGTAGATGTCTTTACAGATCTTTAATTTGGTTTTGAGTCCTAGGTATTAGTTTTTTTGAAGCCTCTATTTTTAAGGGATATACGAAATCAATTTTGGACTTATGTGTACTTTATTTTAATTGATTACAAAATGAAGTTTGGTCCAAATACACAAAAGAGATTTTATTATTCCAACTCTAAGTAGATTGAATTTAAATTTTATTTTTTATTTATTTTTAATTTTTACTAATGTGTGTATTTAAAATGGGTATCTTTATGATAATTTTATGAGTACATAAAGTCTTTTTTCTAAATGCCTTTAGATCCATTATACTTTATTTCCTCTAAAAATTTCAATGATTCTAAAGGGTTCCATTGTTTTATTTTCATTCATGAATGTGATATCCCCAATATTTGATAGAGTATATGTAAAACATTTTAAAGCAACAAAAAATCAGCTAAAAACATATGGCAGTTGATTCCTATTACCACACACACACAGACACACACACGCACACTCACACACACACACACACACACACACACACACACACACACACACGCATACACACATGCACACACAGAGGATAAGTAAACCATGACTCAACTGCCAAATCCAGCTTACTTCTTATGAGTAAAGTATTATTGTAACAAAAACAAAAATCTTTCATATGGCTACATTTTCCTTGTTCCTTTCTTATCTCTGTTCTTCTACTTATTTTTCCATGAACTTTTCCTTTATATTCCATTTACTTTCTCCTTGGCTCTCCTCCATCCAATCTTACTGCAACAAATCAATCCATCCTGTGTGTACATTATATTCATTTCTTCATTTAAGGGAAAAAATGTTGTGTAAGATCTCTGAAATACTTACAGAAAAAAATAGCAAATACTATAAAATACTATGCAAAATCCCTGAACTTACATATTCTCCCAATATTTTCCCATGACCAAATGAGGATTCTGCCTCTTACTTAATAACATAAAAAAAACTCTATTAATTAAATTCCTAAAAAAAGAATGTAGTTGAAAACTCAGTAGAAATATATGAGTATTTTGATAATATCTTGATTGCCATACTGAGGAAGTTGAAAATTATGTACATTTTCATTTTTTTAAACATCATGCTCTCAACAACAGAACAAACACACAATATTCTTTTGTGAAAATATTTGTATATTTTCAACTAGAAATTTAATTTATAGAAAGCTATAGTACATTACATAGCCATATATCTATTACAAATGTAAATATGAGAAGAGATTACAAGTCAGCCAGGGAGCAAAGTGTATGAGAGTCTTATTTCCAGTAAGAGGACAGTTAGAAATGCAACTGCAGTTCAAGTGGTAAAGAAGCATTGAAGGAAGAAGTGAAGGAGAGTATAGGTCCTGTTACAAGTATGCATAAATGAATTAAATTATTATCAGAAGAAATAAAAAGATAATTCTTAAACAAGCAAGAAATGAGTGCAATTGTGTCTATAGCTCTTAAAAATGTAATTATGTAAACATAGTATAGGGCCCACTAAATCAACCTATTTAAAACAATAAGTAAAGGTTGCCTTATAAATATTTTGAAATGTGGAAAATAAAAATTTTCTTGTTTTAACAAATTGTAAGAAGTGATGATATTACAAGAAATAACCTTATATATAATATTCAAAATTCTTTGCATCAAATTAATGAAGAGATATTATCATCCATAAAATGAAGAGTGTATCTAGGCAAGAAAGGGCTTACTATTATGCACAACAGGCTTTAAATTTAGGAGAAAATTGAGAAAACCTTCTTCATTGTAAACTTAAATCAAAGTGCATTTTTGTAACATATACAAGTCATTCTCAAGTTATATGAGGGAAGCAGTGTGAGAGGGAAAAGAAAGACAAAGAAGGAGATGGAAAGAGACAAGGAGAAAGAGAGATCAGGCCAGAGAGAAATGTCCCACAAAGAGACTCAGGATAATTTCGAAAGATGAACATGTGAGTAGAAATATACAAATATTTAACAAACAAAATTGAAAGACAACATTAAAAATGTAAATTTGTGAAGAGGAAATATTAATGAACTGTAATTGAGGACTCTGCAACATGGTGGTGAGAAGACAGGAAATTAATAAACATAATGATGTAGAGGAGTTATTGAGAAAGTCAAAGATAATCTTTCCAGACTAGCAGCAAAACTATGTACATGTGAACATATAAGAAGATACTAAGTGAAATAATCCCCATGATAGGGACACAATAGTTTTTTTTAATCTTTTTCACTGTCATTTTTATTGTACTCTGTGAATTTTTTTTTCCTTTTGTATGTTCTTTCCCCAAGATATAACCCCTGTTTTCCCTGTAATTGATTGGAGTGCACAGCATCTTGCATACAAATTTTTCTAATTTGGGGAGGGAAAGGGAAATAATAAAATGCTGAAACAAGGACACAGGTTGATCCATTGTAACAATGAGATGTACAAGACACTATGTTGAAAACAAACTTTACAACTTGGAGGGGGGATGCAGGGAAGGGGTAGGGACATGGGGCTGAAGGGATGGTAGGGGAAAACAAAGGAGGGGTTAAAGATGCTTGATAGGAAATGTACTTATTAACTTACTAAGGTAACTAAAAACACTTTGTACAGTATCTTTAGAATAAAAATATACATATATAAAAGACAATAGAGAAAAGAATTTAGGAAGAGTGGATAATATAAATAAGTGCAGATTAAATAAGAAGACCAAGATATAGAAGCACAACTCCAGTATAAATTGTGATTACCATCACTTGTGACTACCATTGATAGGAAATATACAGTACAGCCTTACTCTTTGAAGTAAAAATTCTATAATATAAACTATAACAAGAAGAGATCATTACTATTACTAGAGATTTAGATCACACCTTCTGTGTACTAATCAAACCTAGGTACTTAATACTAAGTATGCTTATTTCTCCTACTCTGTCTTTTATTCCTGAAGCCATGCAGAGAATTTCTATTTCTCATTAACAAGAGGGTATAACACTTTGGGGCAAAAATGCAGCCTAAGAGCCCTGCACCAGAGGCCAATATGGAGAAGACCTCTACAGCCACCATGACCTTCCCCTTGGCACTATGGTATACAGGCAGGAAGGTGAGCCACACACTGCAGAACACCAGCATGCTGAAAGTCAGGAACTTGGCCTCATTGAAGGTGTCAGGCAGGTTCCTGGCCAGAAAAGCCACAGTGAAGCTTGCCAGGGCCAGGAAGCCCAGATATCCCAGGACACAGTAGAAGGCAGTGAGGGAGCCCTTGTTGCACAAGATGATGATGTTGCCATGTTCAGAGTGTGCATCTGTGTCCACAAAGGGAGGAGAGGTCCCCAGCCAGAGGCCACAGAAGGTCACCTGGATGAGCGTGCAGATGGGGATGATGAAGTTAGGAGCCCCTGATACCAGCAGCCACCTCATCCTTCTTCCTGGGGAAGTGGCCTTGAAGGCCAGAACCACAGTCACTGTTTTGGCCAACACTGTGGAAACAGCCACAGTGAACACAACTCCAAATGTGATCTGCTGCAGGATGCAGGTGGCTGTTTTGGGTTGACCAAGAAAGAGCAAAGAACAGAGGAAACAGAAGATGAGGGAGATGAGCAAGATGTAACTGAGAGCCCGGTTATTGGCCTTAACAATGGCAGTGTCTTGGTGTTTCACAAACATCCAAAGAACAGCAGCAGTTAGCAAAGAGAAGCAAAGAGCCATGCAGGCCATAACCATGCCCAAAGGATCTTCAAAAGCCAGGAAACTTTCCACTCTCAAGAGGCACTGTGCCCTGGGAGTGTTGGCATACTGATGATCTAGACATTTCACACATTGCTCCATATCTGGTGAGAAATGTATACCACCATTACTTTTTTATTAAGCAAGTTTGTTTCAAAGAATTTAGGGAATTTTTCCTTTAGGGGAAATTCTCAGATGTCTGCATTTACAATCATAAAAATTCTATTGTATTTTTTGCAAGCCGTAACTGCTTCCCTTTTTTTCTTCATCATTCAGGCATTTTTATACAATATTTTTAATCAATGACTATCACACATATAGATAAAATAATAGGTGGGATATGACATTATCTTATTAACTTTTTTATACTTTTTCTGATGCTAATTAAGAGTGGTGTAATCATATTAAAATTGGACGTATACAGCTTACATTGCGCTATATGTTTCTGTAAGACATTAATTTTTACCCTGTGGTATATTATCCTTGATTTCCTCTCATAATGCTTGTCTTGGCTCTTCACCTGTAACGTTGTACAAACAAACTCATCACTCTTTGACCCTCTATGGTCATTCCTATTTCCTAAACTGATTCTAGCTTACTGAGGCCTTGCCCTGTACCAAAAGAGTTCTCGGCACTGAGAAATAAAGATAAGCAAGATCCAAGTTTTTTTGTGGGAGTAAAATGTAAGTTTTAAGATGAATACTCAACTTATACCACTTATGTTTAATTTTATGGTAGAGTTTAGACTTGTCCTAATGATTGGTGATAAGACAGATTCCTGGAGTAACTGTCCCTGCAATATTCTGGAATATCTTTCTAAATACATAATGCAAAATCATGTTCTATCACATTGCCATTAGCGATACTACCACATCTCAGAATTTAGTTATTAACAGAGAGAAGGAGAATGAGCTCTGTGATCCTAATACACAATTTTTGCATTGACTTGTTTTGATTGAGGATAACTAGAGAGAGATAACTGATTTGTTTATAAGCATGACTCACCTGTTCCATTAGCAATCTCATTTTCTGAGCAAGGTGTACATTCAAAGCAACAGGCAGCCTTTCCCTCCTGAGGAGATTTCCGGAATCCAGGACCACAACTCTCACTGCAGACAGAGTGAGGAGTCTGAGGAAAGGTAGGGTGTGTCAATAACTTTTCCAACATGTACCAAACACTACAACAATCCAGTTTTACAATGGGATGCTTAAGTATAATGTTTTAAACAGGTAAGTGAATTTGGTTTATTGTATTCTGTTATAGACTCCATATTCCATGATTCCCAAAGGTTAAGTGATTCAATCTTGATTTCTAGCCTGTAAGGCATGGGTTTTTTAAAAAGTGGAAAGTAGTGGTGAGAAAGTAATTTTAGTTTCCAGCCCTATGGGATTTCCTTGAATTCCTGGCACAATATGCTTTCTCCTACTCATCTGTGACATTAGAAAGAGCAAGGTGGAGACCTCCACTTTATAGGGTTATATGAGCCCCGACGTGATAATAGTTTTTTCTTTGTTTTCAAGCATTCATGAGGTGAAATCTTCTTACAGGAGCATTTAGTGATTCCTCTAAACAAAGATAGTTAAGTTGCAGGGCGATTAACCAATGAAAGAATCTCCACAGAAGGGAGCAAAGGAAACTTTCAACCCCATAAATTAACTCTTCAGCTACTTTATTGCAGTGTTAGAATCTCACTGAGAAAAATATATTTTACATCTTATGAAAATATTCCAAATCAATATGTAGAAACACTTTTAACTCACTTGGTTCTGATCCTAGGGCTTGAAATCAAGTCCTGAGCATTTGACTTCAGCTATTTTGTCTCAAGTGTAGCACTCTAGTACACAGCTCTACCTCCATATTTTTGGAGATTTATTGGCAATAGGCATCTCACAAAGTTTCCTGTGTGAGCTGACTGTAAACTATGACATTCCCATCTGAGCTATATTAGACTCTAGGTTTATAGGATAACCTAGCTGGAACTCAACCAGGTAGAAACTTAAAGGGTGACTTTTGCCAATTTATGTGTGTGGAAAATTATTAGGATCAGATCCAACTCACCTCTGTAGTTTCAATGGACCACTGTACCATATCTTCAGATAAAGAAAGTTGATTGCCATGTGGAGCATATGGAGAAAACTTTCCTACTTTCACCTCAAGTTCAAGACCCTCTGGAAAATTCCAAACATTCATAATGTCATACTCTGGCTCCAATTTCCTTTGCTTGTCCAAAATTTCTTGATATCCAATAGAATTGTAAAACTTGTTATTCTTCAGAAAAGTGTGCAGCTAAAAGTAGACACATCTTATGGTCAAGTGTATTCCAGAGTTAAGACAGAAAGCAAAATATTCAAAGCTCCTGATTGCCTTTAATCTCTGATTCTGAATTTGAGAATAGTAGAGATAACTAGTGAAGTATCGCAGAAGAAAATCTATGGAGGAATCAAAATAATCTTTGTGAAAAAATAATCTATCCTGATCACTCAGAAAAAGAGGAAGACTTTCAGAAAAATTCACTCCACTCTTTTCTGAATTTCTATGGTTTGTGCTTGCTAAATATGTACTACTTAAAGTTGAATGAAACTCAGTCACTTATGAAAAACATGAGGAATTGGTTTCAGCAAGTCATCCTTTGCTATGACTGAAGAAACTCATAGGGAAAAGCTGAATTCACAGATTTTAATACATGAGCTATGAACATGTTGATATTATTCGTAACTAATGGGTTCATAAACAGGGTGCTGGTGGTTCAAGGATGTAATATCAGCTAATCAGGAGGCTCACATCAGAAGATCATGCTTCCAAGCAGGCTGGTGCAGAAAGGGCAGTGAGAATTTTTTATCCAATAAACTTTTCAGAAAATGTCAGAAGTTTTGCTATGCTGAAGTGGTTGTGTGCTAACCTTAAACACAGCCTCAGGGATCTATCCAGCAACTGTGTTCAAGCCCCCTGCACTGGTCAAAATTAATTTTTAGAAAGATGGAATATATTTTATCCTTGTTATAGGCCTGTTCTTTTCTTCAGAGCATATCCCCACATGTCTAGAATACATCAACGAAATTGAAACATAAAGAATTCATAGGGTTTGGAAAAGCAACTGAAATATTTAATGTTGTAAATGTGACTATACATTTGTTCAATTTTGTACTTCCAATAGTTTCTCACAATAGAAAGGAAAATGCTTAAGAGTTGAAACAATTATTTCAAATACTGAAATATATACCCATTAATATCAGCAAGCCAGATATGTATGACATAGGGATATAAATATATATATTTGGTGTGTATATATATGTTTGTATATATACACATGCCATATATATAAACAAAAACCCACATGTACACATACAGAACTACTTAATTTCATACAGTAAGAAACTCCTCTAGCAAGTGCCTTTGCTCATGGTTTGTGTACTCCAACATAGAAGAACTTACCTGAGTAGAGGAAGGCAATTCTCCTTTTCTATTTCCCATTGTTTGAACTTCTGTTTGATGAAGAAGCATCTCATGGAGAGCCTGAGCCACAGCATACACACCGTTGTATATATTGTAACTGTCTACAGACATAGTCACGTCAAAACTATGCCCAGGTAACCAATCCAAAGAGGCATCATGAGCACAGTTGTCCCATGTTACACAGTCAGACACAGAATCAGAGCAATTAAAAGAGAGAAACCACAGCCTCGCAAGAAAAATGTCTTCTGGGTATTTGGAAGGCTTAACTGCCTTGACAAAATCTGTGAATCCAGAAACATCTACATGATGGTGTGTAAAAATAAGAGGTACATGCAATGATCCTATAATGAAATATCTCCTTTGCAGGGTGAAATCCCACTGAGAGTTCATGATACAAACTTTCCCATGTGTAATAATTTGCTCAATATGTATCATAAAAATCATCAGTGAATTATTATCACCATATATGATGAGGACACTTGCTGAAGATAGATTAATATAACGATTAACTGTTATGTGGTTATGTGCATCTTGGGTGGCAATCACTAGCTCATAGGCTACACAAACTCTGTTCTTGGCCATCTCTACTTTCAATTCAGCAAGAATCTTTGCCCCATTATCATCCTGTGTGGTCAATAGTCCCACCCAGCTCCAGCTGAAGTGAAGCAGTAAGGAGACCATAGCAGTGGCTATTGATGTGTCCTTTGGTGCCATCTGATAGAGAGCAGGAAACTTGTTATGGTCACTCAGGCCATGATCAAAAGGCCCAAAGGTAAACTAAAGGGAATGAAAATTGCATGTTGTGTGAACAAGAATATTGCCATGAATCACTATCTCAGTCTCTGCCTTTATTTTTTTATTTTTTTGCAATTGAGAGAAATTTTCTTTATTTTATTTTTATTGTGAAAATTCTGTACAGTGGGGTAAAAATTACATGGGCAAGATAATGAGTAAATTTCTTATCCTCCTCTTTTGTTGTATCTTCCTCTTTGGTTTCCCCTTCCCATCTCTTCCCATCACTCCCCTGCCCTGCCACCCAATCCTCCTCCCCCACATCAAAGTTTTAAAGTTGGTTTTTCCACATAATGACTTGATCATCCCATTGTTGCAATGCATCCACCTGTATCCCTAGCTAAATGATTTGTTTTTTCCCTTCCCCCCCACAAATTATCAAATACAGTGAAAGCAGGAGTTATACCATGTGGGAGGGACATACAAAGTAACAAATAAATAATCTTATAAATGTGTTTGAAACAATCACCTAAAAAAACAGTTGAATACATATCTTAGGGATCATTTCCCTAACATCAACTTATCTGAACTTTTCTGCTTGACTCAAACATGTACTAGTTATAGACCCAAAGAAACTTACGTCTCCTTGTTTCTCTTATTTACAATCTCACTCTTGAACTCTGTTAAGAACTAGTTGAAGTATTTGGAACGTAAGATTGTTTTTTAGTTTTAGAAAAAATAATTTGTTTTTGAATAGCTGTGTATTTGTAAAATATTTTTTAGTTTTTGTCACTGTTTCCCATCAACACTTCCTATTTGTAATGCCACACATTCCCCGACTTTCCTAATTCCATTTTGACCCATGCCCATTGAATATTATGTTGTATTCCTCCACCCAACCTTTTCCTATTCTTCTGTATTTTTCCCTTAAAACCTATCCCACTCAGACAAGATATGCTTCACCTTTTTTTGGTGTTCATTTTTCACACTGTCAGTAGTTCAAAAAAGTTACACTATGGCGTTCCACCTTTATATATATCCTATGTTAGTCAGATTAATAAAGTGTATGTACATATACATATAAACACATTATACATACATATATATGTGTGTGCAATGGCTATTTGACTATTCCATATTTATTTCATGTAATATATTCATATTTTAGATATAACTCTCACATTTGTGAGGATATGGCTACACTTTCTTATTCTGATCCTGATTTATTTTGTTCAAAATATTATTTTCTGTGTGTGTGTGTGTGTGTGTGTGTGTGTGTGTGTGTGTGTGTTTACACATCAATGCCAGTACAGGGGCCCACACTCATACACTCTTGCACTTCTTTGGGCATTTTCCTTAAGACTTATTCTATACCAATGGAGTCACACATTCATCTTATGCTCCGTGTAGGTTAATTGGAGATACAAGTTTTCTGATTAGCTAGGATTACTTTTGTGTGCCATCAATAACCTGCTCAACATATCTTCACACTGCAAAGTCATCTTGCATTTCCTGATTTATAAAAGAAAATTATTCATAGAGATTGAAACAATAAATTATCCAATTATTTGCTCAAATCTTTCACCTCTTCTTTCAAAATGATTAAAATTATATTTCTGACTACCATTAAGTAATTACACTTTGATATCACAAAATCTGATTTATTTGTGAATCCAGTCTCTTCCTATCATTCTCTTCTAACATCTGAAATGGCATGAATTTAGACATTTTTATATACTTGCACACCTTCCACTCTCACCTGTGGAAATCTGTAGAGTCCAAGCAATGTCCCAATCTGGTCAGATACTACTCCTGATGGTCCTGTAAGTACTGCTATAGAACTGCTTCCTCTCACGCAGGAATAGTTTGGAATCTTATACTTCCCAAAGAGACAAATGAAGGGATTCTTAAACATTGTCCAAGAATTGAAGTGAACATCATAGACATTAAATCCCAGGGTCAGGTTATGTAAAAGATCAGGGTTTTTGTTGATCTCCTCTATAGCAAAAGCCAAGGCCAAAACATACTGATAGTTCTTGAAGATAAGCCTGCATAATGACCAAAGAAATTTTGAAGAAGTATTTCATATCTTAAAACGTCAATATACCAAATGCTTGCTTCTTTGTCAAAGAAAAAGTTAAAATAATACCCCAATTAGAATGGAATGTAAATGTAGTCTCCTATACTTACATATAGAATTCAGATACTTATTTAAGTTGAGGGAGAGCTTGTTTTCCTCCTTACCACATGCACCACAGCAAAAGGCTGCTGTGTGTTGGATTAAGTTTTCATGAGGCAGGAAATGTTGTGTTTCTTTACATTAGTGCAACTAGTTAACCTGTATGGAAAATATTTCTCATGTTTTCAGTCACCCAGTTTATGTTTTGTGTTTATAGGGTAGGTCAGGCTAACTAAGGAATGTTTAATTTAAGAGCAGTATTCAGAAGCAAAGGGTTATTTATGAATGATACTATAGCAAGGTATGTTTACAGACACAACATATGGAATAGTTCTTACTGATAACAACCAGGAAAAGAGCAGACCTATAAGGGGAGAGATATTTATTTTTCTTTATGTAACAAAACAAAAGGTATGAATCTAATTTTATGGAATTCATTTTGGAGAGAAAAACTACTTACTTGAAGGTTGAGGAAAGAATTGTAGGTATGCTTTGCCTAGAATTTCCAGTTCTAAGACCTCCATGATAAAATGTTGATCACTATTCTCTTCCCAATATATTTAAATAGAGACTCTCAAAAGGAACCAAAGTAGCAAAATAAAGAGGAACAAAGTACTCTTCATTCTTTCTTTCTCCAAGTCCAGTCTGTGTGCACCAAAGTATGTGTGAATCTGCATTTTTTTGTGTTTATATGCATGCTTGCAAGCGTGAATATTATAAAGAAATTAATATAATGAAATCAACTGGTATTGTTTAAATGGAAACAATGAAGGCATGTTGGTAATGGAATGAAAGGACCAACTTGTTCATTATATGCTGTAGGTATATGTGAAGTGATCATGAAAGCCTATCATATTCTGAAATGTTATAAACAGAAGAAAATAGTGAGCTTGAGAAAAATCTAATTGCACATACACATATGGAGGAATAAAATGCAGGAATTAAGATGTGTTAAACAGCTTTTTCAAAAGTTGAAGAGAGTATTTTCAACAAAGCAAAAACAAATGTAGAGATACCTACAAAGTAAAAGGCTTAAAGGTGAACGTATAATCAATATTTTGATTAATCTTGGGGCAGAAATCTGGGCCTGGGAGCTATCTCTCAGCTCAAGGCTAGCACTCTATCACTTGAGACACAGCACCACTTCTAGGTTGTTCTGCTTATGTGATGCTGAGGAATTGAACCCAGGGCCTCATGCATGTGAGGCAAGCACACTACCAATAAGCCAACTTCCCAGCCAAGGATAACCAAATTATTGAACATAACATCTACAGTAGCCTGTCTAAGCATGAAGCACTCACAAGTTAACTACATATACAGGATGATTTTCTAAATTAGAATAGAAATGGGACCCATATGCTATATGTGTGCACCCATTTTCATAACAGCTAACTCCTCAGCAGAGTCCATATAAGTCAAGAGAGCATGGCAAGAGATCTTTACAATTCTGAAGATTAAAAAAACTAAATCCACCAAGATTATATCCACCAAGATTATTAGCACCTAGCAAAGTTACCCTGTAGAAACAAAGGAAGGATAAAGATGTTCTCAGAGAAGCACAGTTAAGAGAATTTATCTACACTAAACTCTTCCTACAAGAAATACTAAAGTAAGTTTTTCAGACCACAAAACAGAACCATTAAAGAACAAGAAAAAATACATGAATGTATAACTTCTTTCCTGTCAACACAATCAAAGATGAATACAACCAAATGAGTCACAGAAAATAAACTCATGGAAACTAAGCAATTCATTGATGAGACTTCAGCAGTTTTTTTGAAGAGAGAGATAAAAATCGAAATTTAATTGTTTCTGGGATTCAATGTGAAAGAACAACTAAAATATCAACTCCTTTGGCACACAACCAAGGTAGATCTCAGAAGACGATTCAAGTCTTTCATCAACAAATTAGAAAAATCTCAAATCAACACCTCAATGATGCACATCAATGCAGACATGACACTTCCAAGAAGATGGTGGCATCATCACAAGCAAACTCCTTAGATGCATCTAAGGAAAAACAGCTGCCGGGCGCTGGTGGCTCACGCCTGTAATCCTAGCTACTCAGGAGGCTGAGATCTGAGGATCGAGGTTCAAAGCCAGCCCGGGCAGGAGAGACCGTGAGACTCCTATCTCCAATAAACCACCAGAAAACCAGAAGTGGCGCTGTAGCTCAAGTAGTAGAGCGCTTGCCTTGAGCTGAAGAGCTGAGGTACAGAGCCCAGGCCCAGAGTTCAAGCCCCCACGACCAACAAAAAAAAAAAAAAAAGAAAAAGAAAAACAGCTATTTAGATTCCCTGCATCCATTTTACCTCACGAGAGACAAAAAAATCGAACATTAAAGAGATGGGGACTCATTCAAATACATAAGAAATCTCACAACATAAACACAGAGCAGAATACAACAAGACAACATGCAGACCACTGCTGAGTGCCTGCAACCTTTGCCCCTAGCCTTCTCAGGCAGCCCAGGGAGACCCAGACATGAAGTGCCACAGATCAAATCTTAGAGAACCATGTGATACTGACAAAATCACACAGCAAACACTAATCCTAGAAACACAAAGATAGAAACAAGGGCAGACATGCAAATCAGCTTGCAGACCCTTAAGGAGTGGCTGCTGCTACTGCCACACAACACAAAGGAGCAGAGAGACACCACAGAACAAGGGTATGGAGAAATAGAAAGAGGAGATTGATAATGCCACATCCAGACACAGGGGCCCCTCAATAAGACTTCTGCTGCCCAGGTCAAAGCTGTTTGAGCTCAGAATCTGTTTGTGCCTGCTCAGAGACTGCTTCCTTGGAGGAAGAGTTCCAGGTGGTCACCTACATTGCCCATAAAAACGAATGCAATTGAAATGGCAACAAAGCCTCCAATTCAGGAAAAGCCCAGGACCAGATGGATTCATAGAAGGAATCTTTAAGTCTTCGAGTAGGAACTCACTCCCATGCTTCTCAAACTCTTCAATGAAACAGAAAGGGAAAGTTCACTACCAAAATCTTTCTATGAAACCAACATAACACTTATCCCCTAACCAGATAGGAACCCATCAATAAAAGAGAACTATAGAAACATTTCTCGAATAGATGTTGATGTAAAATGTCTCAACAAAATTCAGGCCAACCAAATTCAATAAGTAATAAAAAATACCATACCTTATGTTCAAATTGAATTCATTCCAGGATTGCTAACCTAGTTCCATATACACAAGTCAATTGATGTAATTCAACACAGGAACAGACGTAAAGATGAGAAGCACATGATCTTTTTAATATATTCAGAAAAAAAGATTTGAAAAGATTCAACACCACACTACCTGATAAAATGACTAGAAAAGCTATGAATCCATGGAAAGTTCCTCAACATAATAAAGGTTATCTGTGACAAACTTAGAGCTATCATTATACTTCATGGAAAAATTTAAAGCCATTCCCTCTAAATGCAGAGCAACACAAGGATGACTTCTCTCTGCATTCCTATTGAACATACTGCTGGGATACCTAGGAAGGGAAATAAGGCAAGAGAAACACATAAATGG
The DNA here is from genome assembly GCF_024711535.1 of Dipodomys merriami. Classification (NCBI taxonomy): domain Eukaryota; kingdom Metazoa; phylum Chordata; class Mammalia; order Rodentia; family Heteromyidae; genus Dipodomys; species Dipodomys merriami. The sequence goes on along the minus strand of NW_027206179.1, from coordinate 4,654,651 downwards.
CATCCAGATAGGGAAGATGAAGTAAAGGTATCCCTCTTGGTGAGCAATAAAATTCTGTATTTAAAGAATCATATAGAATTCCTCACCCCAAGCTACTTGAGTTGATTCAAACTGTGGCAAAGGAACAAGCTCTGAAATCTAACAGCAAAAATCCATAGCATTCATCTGTTCCAACAATGAGAAGAGTGAAACTGAAATCAAGAAAGAAACACAATTTGTAATAGCCTCACAAAATACTTAGGAATTAACCAAAGATGGCAAGGATCTATATTGTGAATTTTTAAAAAAATTCTTATAAAGACATTGAAGCTGACTTAAGGAAATGGAAAAACATTCCATGCTCCTGGTTTGGAAGAATTAATATAATAAAAATGGCAATTCTGCCCAGAGCAATATACAAATTCACTGCAATACCAATAAAAATATCTGTAACTTTCTTCAAAGAATTAGAGAAATCAATCAAAATACTCATATGGAATAATAAAGATTGTGAATAGCAATAAAGACATCTTTAGCAGGAGGAACAGTACTGGAGGAATATCAGTACCAAAGTCAAAGCGTTATTAGAAAACCATAGTAATAAAAACATCTTGGTACTGGCAAAACAATAGGCCTGAAACCCAATGAAACAGAACAGAAGATGCAGAAACAATCCCACAAACATATAGGCACTTAATATTTGATAAGAGAGACAAAAACACAGCTTTCAAGAAAGATAGCCTCTTACAGAAACAGTGCTGTCAAAACTGGCCATCTACATGCAAAAAAACAGAGGCTTTATACCCATATATCACATTGTACCAGAATCAACTTTAAATGGACCACATAGCTTATTGTGAGGACAGACACTGTGAAAATATTACAGGAATTACTAGGGAAACACCTAAGTCTTCTAGCCACAAAGTAAAACAACCTAAACAAAGATACATAATCACAGCAAATCAAAGAAAGCCTGGATAAATGGGACTGTATTGAACTGAATAGATTCTGAGTATCAAGGGACAATGCTAGGAAGATATATGAACAGAGCATAGAATGGTAGAAAATCTTGACTGGTTATACATCAGATAAAGAGGTCATATCTAACAAATACTTAGAGCTAAAATTTAGCAAGACAGAAGGAAACTCCCAAACTCAATAACCCAAGAGACTTAAGAGAGACTGCTCAGAGGAAGAAAATCATGGTGAATAGATACATGAAGTAGTGTGTCCAACACCTCAGAAAACATTACATTTCTCTTTCAGTTGTTTCTGCTGTGGAGTCAAAGTCCAAGACTTGAATACTTGGAATAACTGTGCAGGGTATATGTATCTATAAAGTGTACATTCATTATTAATGTCAAAAAATTAATATGTAATCCAAAATTAAGAAAAAGAGAATTTCAAGCCCCATGACCAATAAAAAAAAATAAAAGAAAAAGAGGGAGTGGGGTTGGAGGTATGGGTACGATTTTTAAACAGGATGACCTGGTACAAGGGACACTATATTCATAAACGGATCTGATGAATGGCAACATTTTGTACTACCACCAAAAGAAAATAAAATTTTAGAAATTTTCAAACTTACTGCTGAGAGTGATTATACAAGTGAGTTTATAGGTTCTAGCAATGTAACTATGGTAGACAAATATTACACATAATGCTTATGAAGAGAAAATATTAGTAACATATCTAGTAATTTCCATAGAACAATTTAAAATTAAATATTTAAGTTACAAATGAAGAGAAGAATACAATGTAGTTGCCATTTTCATTTGTATAACTTTAATATATTTTCTTTAAATAGGTTTTATATTTTTATTTTTAAGATACTGTATAGAGGTGTTAAATTTACATGAATAAGGTAAAGATTATATTTCCTACTGAGCATTAAAATATTTTTTATTTTAATTTTATTGCAAGGAGATATACAGAGTAGGTACAGTTTCATAAGTAAGGTAGTGAGTACATATCTTGTCTAACTTGTTACCCCTTCTCATCTTAAAATATTAAGTGAAAAAGTTTCATTAAAATTTAAATGAAAAGATTTCATTATAACATGTCTCTCATTCACTTATGAATTTGATCATAGTCCTGTACTACCTGTGAATGCATATTTTCTTTTCTTTTCTCCTTAGCATCACAGGTAGTTGTCATCATTCCAAAAGAGATTGTTTTAATCTATTTTAAGTTTAACAAGTAACACAAAATCTGTAGCAGACAAATAAATCTCAAAATCCAAAAGTCCAAAAGTAAGTATTATTGAACTCAATAAACAATGACATCTGTGAAAGAGGAAGCATAGAAGAAGATTCAGTAAACCTGGAGAAGAAGTTACATAATGAAAACAATGTGACATGATCTGTCAATGACTGGGAATGGAAAGGCAGTAAATTCTTCCAGTAAGATTTAGAATGGCTGAATTAATAAAATCTCCAGTCCAAACAAAAGGTTGATTCCAAGAAATTCAATTCACTTTCAATGAATGGCCTTCAATGAGAGTAAGAAAATAATGTAAGCCAGACCCAGAGAAACAGAAGTTTCATGGTTTCTCTGAGTGTAGTAGCTAGAAAGTACTTATAGATCTACAAGTAAATGAAAAATGGAAAAAAGAGAGAGAGAGAGAGAGAGAAAGAGAGAGAGAGAGAGAGAGAGAGAGAGAGAGAGAGAAAGAGAGAGAGAGAGAGAGAGAGAGAGATAACAACAACAAAAATCTTGCATGTCATAAATTGTACAGGTCTCTAGGCATTCCCCACGGTGAGAACAAGGAGAACGTACTCAAAGAGAAACACAAAGATGTAATACCTATGTGTATGTGATTATAAAAAATAATATTTTTCAAAAAAGAACTCCAGGAAATGGGAACAAAAGAGATTTTTTCTTTATCAATGTTTTTGTGGGCATGGGGTCACAGAAATGGGGGAACAAAGGGTAAACAAATGCAGTGCTACTCACTAAACACTATGTTGAAAATAAGCTATGGAACTGGAAGGTGAGGATGGGAGAGAAACATAGCGAGAGAAAGGGTGACGTTGTTCGAAAGGAAATGTTGTCTTCATCTTACTTATATAACTGTAACCTCTCTGTACATCATCTTTATAATAGCAATAAACAATACATCAAAGAGAAAATGGAGTGGAAGAAGGTAGTCCGTGCAAATGAAAAGGAAAAGTAGGCAGAATTATCCTTATTATATCACATCAAACAGATTTTAATCAAAACAACCAAATGTGCCAAGTTTGTAATGCGATGATGAAGCAATCAAATCAACCAGACAACATATCAATTGTAAAAGTATGCTAACTCATTATCAAAGCACTTAACTCTATAAAAGCAGGCTTTGAGCTAATCCTCCATACAATAATAGCTGAAGATTTCCTAGAGAGACATTTAGACCAAGTAAACAGGGAGGTATCAAAATTAAATTTCACCCTTGATTAGATGAGCCTCACATCCACCTACAGAAGGTTTCACCCAAAGTCTGAATAATCCATCTCTCATCAACATATTGAGCATTCTCCAGAAGAAATGGGATACAACACAAAACAGCCAGATTTTTAAAGTATGGAAAGTAAATTGAACTCACCTATGAACCACACTGTGATAAGGCTAGAAATTAACAAGAAAAACACTGAAAGAAAATACCCCCATAACATCTAAATGAAATGCCTTGTTTCTCAGTCAGAAACAAAGAATTTAATTTAATTAAGACCATTCAACGTAATTAAATGATTAATACATATTAAAGGATTTGTTTTTCAAAGCATATGTCAAGAAGTTTTCTGAACTTTGGAACAATATCAGAATCTATCAATCAATCTCTCTCTCTCTCTCTCTCTCTCTCTCTCTCTCTCTCTCTCTCTCTCTCTCTCTCTCTCTATATATATATATATATATATATATATATATATATAAAGAGGAATGAAATGAAATTGTAACAACCTTTATTGAAATCAGGAATAGAGATGCTATATTAGAGAACCTATGCGGCACGTCAAGGAGCTAGAAAAATAAAACCAAAATTAGTAGAAGGAATGAAATAATGAAAATGAAAAAGAACTATAGACTAAAAAAATAAATAAAAGACTAGAAACAATCAATAAAGCCAAAAGGAGGTACTACAAGAAAATAGGGTGATAAAACTGAAGTAAAGCAACAAAATTCCATATATCAACCTACACTTCCTATTGTTCTGGATGCCAGAATCAGTATAGTGAAAGTATCTGTACTAGTGCAAAACCATGTATAGAAGATTCAGTACAATTTATATCAAAATTTCTAAGGAAGAACAAATGTAACACTGCTGTACACATGACAATGTTGGAACTGATCTGTATAGCTTGATGGGGGGTTGAGGGAAAGGGAAAAAATAGGAGAAAATTGAGGAAAGGGGTAACAAAGGTGGCAATATTAGCAACTTAACACAAGTACTTAAATATGTTCTGGAAAATTAAAAGAATGAAACAGCAAAACATGGGGAAGTAGTGTGGAATATAAAGAATAAGTAAAGCCAGACAGTAGTGCTTCACACCTTTATTCTCAACTACACATAAGGCTGAGAACTGAGGATCATGTTTTCAAGGCAGCCTGGGCAGAGATATCTGTGAGTCTCTTATCTCCATTTAACTACGAAAAGATGCCAGAAGTGGAGCTGTGCCTCAAATGCTAGAGCACTAGCCTTCAACAAAAATGTTCAAGAACAGCCCACAGGCCCTGAGTCCCCAGGACCAGCATGAAATTAAGAAAGATAAACATATCAGTGACATATTAAATGAATCCATGTATTTTCTATAGCACAGAAGAGAGTAATTTCTATCCTGAGATCTCTGCTCTCAATTTTGGGCAGCTGCCTCTGGCTATAGTTTTCATACCAGCACTTAAAAACTAGTAACAATGATAAAGATAATTATATATTTTTTGCAATAAAAATCAGATAGTTTGAGAGAATTCCTTGAAGTTCTGTGTGATCGTTTTTCATTTCTTTTCTCTTTTATTATACCACTTATTAGTGAGACTCTAAGTTATAGACAAAGAACTTAAAGAACTTGCATGTGCACAAGTGGAAAGGATTAATATTGGGAATATAAAATTCTCCCATAAGAAATCTTTCATAATGCTGAGCTGTCTGGTAACCCTGGATGGTAGAGGATATCTGACATGAAACAGGACCAAAATACATAGTTTGGAACAGTAACTGCTTGTGTACACAAAGAATGTGTGACAGTATAAGTGTGTGTGCACATGAGTATGTGTGTTTGTGCCTGTTCTAGGGCATGAAATCAGTGCCTAGCCTCTTCATTTTCCACAGTGACAGGTGAAATGGAGGAGATACAGGTATGCTGGAGAAAAGAAAAGAGCTTATGGATATGGAAAGGAGAAACTATTGGAAGGAAATGGAGCCCTCTCCTGCCAGCATGCAGATAATCAGTCTATAAGAGATGTAAGGCAAAATAATGAAACTAACCTGCTCCTGGAGCAATGAGAAAGGAGGTCAGTAGAGGGGACACAGAGATCATTGATGTGCACACCCAGAGTTCCCTCACCCATGGAACGTGCTCAGAATAAAATAGTAATAGAGTTAAAATCTGTAATTACTTACAACTTGCTGTCTTCTTGCCTAGAAGAATGGCTGTTACTGTGATCTATTCCCAAAGTGCACAGGGGCATAATCCCAGATATCATCACATCTCCATCCATGTGTGCTCGCTGCTTCATTGTAGAAAAGCAGGTAGTGTCAGCCAAGGACCTGACAGGGAGGGGAAGATGGAGAAAGAGAATTATTAAAGTGAAAATATACATCCCTGAAGCATCTGACAAGCAGAAATTCTGGCTGGAATGGAGGATCACAATTTCACAGCTATTCTTATATCTTTCTATATGTGCATATGTGTCTTTGTTGACAGAGATCCACACTATAGCTTGCCTCTAATTAAAGTCTCTCTGAGTATTCAGAAGTAATGTGTAAGAATATTCCCAGGGGCTTTGCATTAGTAGCCCTTCATCAAGGAGAAAAACACAAGTTAGAAACATGTTTTCAGATTTGCCTTCTTCAGTGCAGGTGCTGTGATTTCATCCAAACCACAGATAGTGAGACCCCAGAGATGGAGTTATGTTAGTTGTAATTTGTACTAAGTCTGTGTCAAGAAAGTATTTGCATGAAAGTTATTTGGGATGATGTAACTGAATTGCATGAGATGATGCCATATCATGTGAATGGTGAAATGGCCAGAAAAAATGTATGTCTCTGAGTTGTCAACTGAAATAAGAGGGCATTATAGTTAAGAGTGTCAATTCAAATGACCAAATCCAGGCAAATATCCTCTCTTGATATCTTGTAGTTTCAACACAATAAAAATGCCAGGAGTGTCCAGAGGAAGACGGTAGGTGAGAAGCTGGGAACTAATCAAGCTGTCATATAGAAAGCGGTTTTAAGTAATATAATTCATCCTATCAACAAGAGCAAGGACTAGAACCACCTGATTATATCAAAAGATGCAGAAAAAGCATCTGACAAAATCCAACACCATTTTATGTTGAAAGCTCTTGAAAAAGTAGGGATCCATGGAACATTCCTTAATATAAAAAAGCTGTATATTACAAACCTACAGCCACCATTATACTTAATGGTATAAAAATAAGTCATTTCCTCTAAACTCAGGAATAAGTTAATGATGTCCACTCTCTCCACTTCTCTTCAATTTATTATTAGAATTCCCAAGTCAGCAATAAGACAAGATGTAAACTTAAAGAGGATCGAAATAGGGAAAGATGAAATAAAAGTCTCCCTCTTTACAGATGACATGATCTTGTATTTAAAGAATCCCACGGACTCCACTCACAAATTACTCAAGCTGATTCAAAACTTTGGCAAAGTAGCAGGGTATAAAATTAACCCTCAAAAATAAGTGGCTTTTCTCTCTGCCAACAACGAGAAGAGTTCAGCTAAAATCAGGAATGCAATTCCTTCTTTTGTAACTATAGAAGTGAAGAATCTCTACGATGAAAATTTTAAAAACTTGGAAAAAGAAATCAAAGCAGAACTTTGGAAAAGGGAAAATCCTCCCATGATCCTGGATTGGAAGGATCAACATCATGACAATGGCAATATTTCCAAAGGCTATCTACACATTCAATGTGATACCTATCAATATCCCAACCTCATTCTTCAAGAACATAGAAGAAGCAATCCAAAATTGCATATGCAACAATAAAAGACCTCAAATAGCAAAAATGATCCTTAACAGAAAGAATAGTGCTGGAGGAAGATCCATATCAAATTTGAAACTCTACCACAAAGCCATAGTATTCAAAACAGCTTAGTACTGGCACAAGAATGGAACTGGGGACCAATAGAATAGAACTGAAGACCAGAAATGAACCCACAGACCTATAGCCACCTAATCTTCAACAAAGTAGCCATAAAAATTAGAATGGAAGAAAGACAGCCACTTCAGTAAATGGTGCTAACAAAATTGAGTAATCACCTGTAGAACACTAAATCTAGATCCTTAAATATCACCCTACACCAGAGGCAACTTCAAATGGTTCAGACACTCAGAAAACATTACAGGAAGGAACAGAAGAATCTTGGCACAGGCTCAAATTTTCTTAATAGATACACAGAAACACAAGAAATCAAAGAAATTTTGGACGAATGAGATTGAATGAAGGTGCAGAGCTTCTGCATGGCAAAGAACATAGCTAGCAAGATGAATAGAAAGCACACGGATTGGGATATCTTCACTAGGTATACAAGGGACAAGGGTCCCATATCTATACTATGACCCATTGCAACAATGAGATGTAGAAGATGCTATGTCGAAAATAAACTTTACAGTTTAGGCCGAGGGAGGGGAGAGAATGTAGTTGTGGAGATGGGAGGAAGGGAGGGTAGGGGGAAAACTAACGAAGAGGCAAGAATGCTTGATAAGAAATGTACTCATAACCGTGCTCATGTGATTGTAAACCCTCCGTACAGTATTTTCACAAGAAAAAACTTCTTTAAAAAATATAAAATAAAAATAAAATATACTTAGAATTAAAATCATTAAATCCCTAACAACAAATCCACGAAGAAACAACTGCCCGATAAATAAGTGGGCTAAAGACTTAAAGAGAAACTTCTCTGAAAAGGAAATAAGAATGGCCAATAGACACATGAAGAAATGCTCAACCTCTCTACTCATAAAAGAAATACAAATCAAAACAATATTGAGCTTCCACCTCACCCCAGTTAGAAAGGCTATAATCAAGCAATCTAATAACAACAGATGCAGGAGGGGATGTGGACAAAAGGGAACTCTACTGCATTGTTGGTGGTAGTGCAAACTTTTTCAAACACTTTGAAAAGCAATATGGAGGTTCCTCAAAAGACTCCCATAGAGCTCCTCTATGATGCTTCAATTCCACATTTGAGCATTTACCCAAATGTTCACAAACAGGGCCATATCAAGGCTCCCAGGACAACTATGTTTATCACAGCATTATTTTCTAAGATATGAAACTAATGCAAATGCCCCTCAATAGATTAATGGATAAAGAAAATATGATATATATGTATATATGCATATATATGTATCTATATATAAAGACACATATATAGATATGCATCTATATAGATGCATATATGTATCTATATTTATATAGATATACATATAGAGATATAGATATAGATATAAAGTGGAATTTTATGCCTCTATCAGAAAGAATGACATTGCCCCATTTATTGGGAAATGGAAAGACTTGAAAAAATTATATTTTGAAGTAAGCCAGGCCCAAAGAGACATAGGTCTTCACACTCACAAAATTCCTGTATTAATCTATGGTTTCTCTCCTCTCGCTCGCAGGCTCACACTGAGTCCTTTTCATGTTTTCATTCTTTTCATTCACCATGTTGACCAGTAGTATTTGTAGAGCCTTTTGGGATCTCTCCTCTGGATTATTCATTAACTGTTCTGTCACCTGATTATCCTGAGTGGGAGTTGACATACTAATCTCAAAGAGGAAAATAGTTTTGACAGAATGATAGGAGAGGAATAGAAAAAAAAAAACAAGAAAGTATGGAAAAACAAAAATTTAAATTTAAGAAGTAAAAACTAAAAATTATGTAAGCTTAAAGAAATGATATTGAGAAAAGAAAGAATAGGATGAAAGGAGAGGAGGGATAGAAAGGAAACATTAAACACTAAAAAATAAAAATTCTTAAAATTGGAATACTTGAAAATTATATAGGTATGAAGAGATAATACTGCTTTTAAAGAAGTTAAGTCTTAGCAGTTGTGAATTGAGTAATAAATTTCTGGATTAAGTATGTACACAATGGGGCATAAGGTCTAATAATCAATGGATGACAGGTACATACCTGGGGATGAGCAGAACAGCAATTAACTCATGCAAAAAAGAAAGAGAGGAAAAAAGGAAACAAAAATAATTACCAAAAGGTTAAAAGTGGTTCTCAAAAAAGCACAGAAACACACACACACACACACACATACAACTAAAATAATTTCTTTTTTTTTTTTTTTGGTTCAGTCATGGGGCCTGAACTCTGAGCCTGGGCAGTGTCTCTCAGCTCTTCAGCTCAAGTCTATCACTCTACCACTTGAGCTACAGCTCCACTTCTGACTTTTTTTTTCTTTTTGCTTATGTGGTGCTAAGGAATTGAATCCAGGGCCTCATGCATGCAAGGCAAGTGCTCTACCACTAAGCCACCTTCCCAGACCACCAAAAATAAAAATTATGAGAGAAAAAATAATAGAAAAAATGTTTTAATCAAAATAAAAAAGGTAGAAAAAAGAGTTCTTCGATTGGGGGGGGGGGTTTGGGCAGCAAAGATTGTTTTTTTCCCCCAGTCTCTTGGTGGAGTTTCTGGTCTGCTCGTGGTGTTTAGCCTTCCTGTGGCTTGATTGGTTTCTTAAGTCAGTTTGTTTGAGCAGGCAGAAAAGTACTCTGTGATACCCAGAATTTTGAGATCCTCCTCCCAGGCTAGTGGAGTGGAAGGGAGATCTGCTTTGAGTATCACAAAAGAGGGAGATGGCTCTTTCCCTGATTTGGAGGTGCTGTGATGAGGTTAGGTTCTGGGAAGAGTTGAGGCCTTTCAGCAAACAGTAGCTTTTCTGAGGGCCTGACTTCTGAGACACTCACAGAGCCCAGCCTGCAGTCATTCTCAGAGTTTATGTTTACTGAATTTCAATTGTTTGTCCAGGCTACTATAGGGAGGGGCAGCCTCTGGCTCAGTTTACCCACTGAAGAAAGTCACTCCTCTGGAGTGGGAGCTCTCTCTGCCTGGGTGGGGTGACATTCCCCAGGGTGGATCTGAGCCTGGAAGTTCAGTTCAGGCTCCTGTGACCTACTAAATGACTTTTTTGTTTTCTTCCAAGCTCTGAGTTGGAGCTAGCTGCTCACCTGGGCCTTTGTCAGTATCAAAGTTGGAGATCTCTGGTGGGGGGGATGGGCATCCTTCCCTCCTCTGCTCCCTGAGAAGGAGTGAGGATGTCAGGGTTCTACTCATGCTAGAGTCTTAGTTCCTAGATTTTCTCTGGTCTGCAATCTGCAGGATGAAGATACTTGCTGCTTGTCAGTTTTTGCTGGTGGTGAGTAGAATCCGCTCTCCCACCATGTCGGGCGCCTTTATCCTGGACTCTCTCTGTTGGTATGGCAGCTCTGGCCACTGTCGCTGACATTGCTGCCTCCACACCTGGAGCTGCCAGCAAGTGCTCAGATCTGCCTCCTTGCCTGAGTTTTCCAATTCTGGCCAAACTTTCTGTACTGTGATGGCACACTTGGTGTGATTCTCTAGCCTAGGACTCTTCACTGGAACACTAAAACTGCTTTCTATGCATGAGTTTGTTTAGACTCCAGATTTTCCACCATCTTCCTCAGATTCTAAATCTGGAGTCTTTTGCTACTACAGCCACGATTACCACAGCCCCAAACTGAGTTGTGTTGCTTCCTCCGGCAAGGAGAGAGAGTCACGGGGATGGGGAGGCTAGGTTCTTGGCCACTGCTGCGGCCACTGCCCTGCCTTGGCTGCCGCTGCCACCCCAGCCTGGGTGGATCACTAATGCAGGCCAGTGGACGGAGGTTCTGTGCCCTGCAGCGAACCTGAGGTTGCCCTGGGCAAGGCCTAATGCTTACAAGGGCTGGTGCAGAAAGGTGCTTTGCTGACTGCAAGCTTGGAGACTTTTGAAACTACCAGCACAATTACTCAAGCCCCAAACTGAGTTGGGTTTCTTTCACAGGCTGAGAGAGAGCGGCACAAGGCTGAGGAGTCTAGGGTCCATCGCTGCTGCCACCTCCAACGCCCTACATCGCTGCTGCCACCTCCAATGCCCTGCCTCGGCTGCTGCTGCCACCTCAGGCTGGGTTGGGCCACTTATACCGGCCAGTGCAAGGAGGTTCTGTGCCACACAGAGAGTCTACGGTTGCCCCAGACTGGGCTCATGAGGGCCAGTGCAAAAAGGAGCTGTGTGGCTCTGACAGCATATGTTTCTTTGCTGCTGCTACTGCTGTTACCTCTGCCTTGGACTGGGCTGGGCTGTTCCTGCAGGCCGATGTGGAGAGACTGTGAATGAGCACCTGGGGTGGTTCGTCGCCACTGTCACTGCCACCACCACTGCTGCTGCTGCTGTTGCTGGCTGCCATTCAGGGCAAAACTGTCTGCCTGTGCTGAGGCACTATGTTTTTGGGGAGTCTTTGTGCAGGTTCGGCATTCCAGATGTTCTGCATGTATTATCCAGGTTCGCACTGGCCCTGGGGAGTCTTCCCAGAGCCTTGGGATGCTTGCGCGGAGCCCTGCCACTCGACATGGAGCCCACTGACAGTAAGGGGTGGGGGAAGGGTCTTCCTACTTTACTGTCTTTGTGTAAGTTCTGGAGTTTTTCCTTTTTCTTTTTTTCACTTCCTGTACCTCTCTGACTAAGTGCCTTTTTGTTGTTGTTGGTCTTTTGAAGAAATGGAACATTAAAACCTGAACTCTCTTTTTGGTTGGAGAGAGCTGTGATGTTTCCCTACTGTTCCGTCGCCATCATGGACTCCTCTCAATTTCTTTAATACACATTTTTATTGTTATTGTAAAAGTGATAGACAAATGGGTTACAATTATGTAAGACAGATACTGAAACACTTATTTTAACTGCAGGTGGCTCATGCCTGTAATCCTAGCTACTCAGAAGGCTGAGATCTGAAGATCGTAGTTCAAAGTCAGCCTGGGCAGGAAAGGCTATGAGACACTTATCTCCAATTAACCACCAGAAATCCAGAAATGCTGCTGTGGCTCACTTGGTAGAGCACTAGCCTCGAACTGAAGAGTTCAGGGATAGCACACAGGCTCAGAGTTGAAGCCCCACAACTGGCAAAACAAACAAACAAACAAACAAGCACCACTCCGGAGCCCCTAAGTTCAGTAGTCTTCCCAGGTTCATACTCAAAATTAGGTATTTTCACTCTATCTCTCCTCTTTTGGAACTAAAAGCTTCTCCTATTCCAAAGCAGAACACAATATTACAGCAAGCCTGAACACAGAGCCCTGTATTGCACAGAGATTGGAAGTTCACAATAAAGATAGGTGTTTGCACTACAGCTGTGCTTTTTAGGAAATAAAAGTACATCCAATTCCACATCAGAACACAATTTTAAGACAAGCAGCAACCCAGAGCCCTTTGTTGCATAGATTTTGGAGGTTCACAGTCAAGGATAGGTATTTTCAATCTATCTCACTTTATTGGATATGTAAATAGGCCCATTACCAACATGGAGCACAGTTTTAAGACAAATCCAACCCTGGGCCATGTATTTACACTGATTTTACATGTTTACCATCATAGATAGCTATTCCCCTATTTATTGTGTTTCAGTGGGTATTATATATAGTTCTAATCAATTAACAAGTGTGTTATGAGGTTTAAAGCGATTTGGGCCAAAAAGATAGCAATATGAGCCACTTCGGTTTGTCTCATTGATTACAGATTTCGTCTAGCTTAATGTCTCACAACTGGAGAGCAAAAGAGTAAAGATAACAAAGAAAGAGTGAAGGACCAGGAATAGTGGAAAATGGGTTGAGGCAAAATTAGAGCAAAAACTGAGAAATGTAAACAAAATGAGTAGGAGAAAATGAGAGTAGAGTCATGTAGAGAAGAAATGACACATAGGGAAGAATATTAGGACTTACATTCAAAGTAAGAAAAAAAGAAGAAACAGAAACAGGAGAAAAAAGGAAAAAATTTAAAAAGAACAAATAAAGAGATAAAGTTTAATGATATGAAGTAATAATACTAAAGTTAAAAATATTAAGAATGTGCAGTAGAGAATTGGCTAATCAACTTATATTCAAAATCAAGTACAGACACAGTTAAGGAGAAAGCCCAGTAATCACCATAGGATGTATTTCCAGGAATGAACAGAACAGCAATTAGGAAGAGAAAACCAAATGGGCTTTTATAAAAAGAAAACACAAAAAATCAAATCAAAAACAAAAAAAACAGGAAACAGAAAGGAAAATGAATTAACAAAAAGTGAGAATAATTTTAAAAAAAGAAAAATTAAACATAGGTAAATATATGTGTGTGTGTGTATATATATATATATATGTATATAATTATGATAAGGAGGAAAAAACACTATTTATTTGGGGAATCTTGTGTCTACCCTGAGTCCTCTTTTTTTTTAATTTAATTTTATTTTATTTGTGAACATACTGTACAGAGGAGTTACAATTACATGGGTAGGATAATGCGTACATTTCTTACCAAGCATTGCAGCCTCCTCCTTTGTTTACCCTTCACATCCCTTCCCAGCCTCCCCCCTCCACCCCATCCCAATCCTATTCCTTCCCCCATCCCCCCCCACCGACGTTGTAAATCTCGTTTTGGACATGACAACTTGTACTTCTCATTGTTGCAACAGGTCAACCTGTATCCTTATAGAACTGGTTTTTCCCCAGCTCCTCCAAAAGTTATACTGACATCAAATATAGTGAAAGCAGGGGTTATACTGTGGGGGAGGGACATAAATGCGCTAAAAACATATGCATGAAAGAAAAAAACATTAAAATACACATCTAAGGGTTCATTTTCCTGACATCACATTATCTGACCTTTTCCGCTTGACTCATACATATACTAGATATTACAAATAAGGGAAACCATGGGACCTATGTTCCTTTGGGCCTGGCTTACTTCACTTAATATAATTTTTTCCAAGTTTTTTCATTTCCTAACAAATGGGGCAATGTCATTCTTTCTGATGGAGGCATAGAATTCCATTGTGTATATAGACAACATTTTCTTGATCCATTCATCTACTGAGGGGCATCTGGGTTGGTTCCATATCTTAGCTATGGTGAATAATGCTGCAATAAACATAGTTGTGCTGGTAGCTTTAGTGTGGTCTTGTTTGTAAGCATTTGGGTAAATGCCCAAAAGTGGGATTGCTGGGTCATAGGGGAGTTCTATATGAAGTCTTTTGAGGAACCTCCATACTGCTTTCCAAAGTGGTTGAACAAGTTTACATTCCCACCAACAATGAAGTAAAGTTCCTTTCTGTCCACATCACCTCCTGCATCTGTTGTTGTTAGAGTACTTGATTTTTGCCGTTCTAACTGGAGTGAGGTGATATCTCAATGTTGTTTTGATTTGCATTTCTTTTATGGCTAGGGATGTTGAACATTTCTTCATGTGTCTATTGGCCATCCTTCTTTCTTCTTCAGAGAAGTTTCTCTTTAAGTCTTTCGCCCACTTATTTATTGGGCAGTTGTTTCTTTGAGGATTTGTTGTTGGGGGTTTAATTTTTTGAGTTCCAAGTATATTTTAGATATGAGACCCTTGTCCGTTGTATGGCTAGTAAAGATCTTCTCCCAATCCGTGGGCTTTCTATTGATCTTGCTAGCTATGTCATTTGGCCTGCAGAAGCTCTGCAACTTTATGCAATCCCATTTGCCCAACCTTTCTTTGATTTGTTGTGTTTCAGGGTCTCTATTCAGAAAATTTCGGCCTGAGCCAAGGAGACCTAGGGTTTCTCCTATTCCATCCTGTAATGTTTTCAGAGTGTCTGCTTTGAGTTCAAGGTCTTTGATCCATTTGGAGTTGATTCTGGTGCAGGGTGATATATAAGGATCTAGCTTTAGTTTTCTACATGTAGTTAACCAATTTTGCCAGCACCATTTACTGAAGAGGTTGTCTTTCTTCCATTCTATTGTTTTAGCTCCCTTATCGAAGATTAGATGGCTATAGGTCTGTAGGTTCATTTCTGGGTTTTCAATTCTATTCCATTGGTCCTAAGGTCTGTTCTTATGCCAATACCAAGCTGTTTTGATTACTATGGCTTTATAGTAGAGTTTGAAGTTTGGTATTGAGATTCCTCCGGTAGTGTTCTTTCCGTTGAGGAGCTTTTTGCTATTCGTGGTCTTTTATTGTTCCATATGAATTTTTGGATTACCTCTTCTATTTCCTTGAAGAATGAGGTTGGTATTTTGATAGGAATTGCGTTGAATTTGTAGATAGCCTTGGGAAGAATTGCCATTTTCACCATGTTAATCTTTCCAATTCAGGAGCATGGGAGGTTTTGCCATTTTTTAAGTTCTGTGTTGATTTCCTTTTTCAAGATTTTAAAGTTTTCATCATAGAGGTCATTCACTTCTTTAGTTAAGTTAATTCCTAGGTATTTTATTTTTTGTGGGGCTATTACAAATGGAGTTGCTTTCCTAATTTCAGCCACACTTTTCACATTGTTGGCATATAGAAAAGCCATTGATTTTTGTGGGTTAATTTTATAACCTGCTACTTTGCCAAAGTTTTGAATCATTTTGAGTAATTTGGGAGTGGATTCTATGGGATTCTTTAAATACAAGATCATATCATCTGCAAAGAGGGAGAGTTTTCTGTTTCTTTCCCTATTTGGATCCCCTTTATGTCTGCATCTTGTCTTATTGCTGTAGCTAGGCATTCTATTACTAGATTGAAGAGAAGTGGAGAGAGTGGGCATCCTTGTCTTGTTCCTGAGTTAAGAGGAAATGGCTTTAGTTTTTCACCATTGAGTATAATGCTGGTTGTAGGTTTGTCATATACAGCCTTTATTGTATTGAGGAATGTTCCATGGATTCCTAATTTTTCCAAAACCCTCATCATGAAGGGGTGTTGGATCTTGTAAAATGTTTTGTTTTTCTGCATCTATTGAAATAACCATGTGGTTCTTATTCTTGCTCCTGTTGATGTGATGAATATTAATTGATTTGCGTATATTGAACCAGCTTTGCATCCCTGAAATGAATCCTGTTTGATCATGGTGTATGATTTTTTGAATGAATTGTTAAAGTCGATTGGCCAAAATTTTGTTGAGAAGTTTTGCATCAATGTTCATCAAAGAAATGGGTCTATAGTTCTCTTTCTTTGATGAGTCGCTGCCTGGTTTTGGGATGAGGGTTATGATGGCTTCATAGAAAGTGTTCGGTAGTGAGCTTTCTCTTTCAATTTCATTGAAGAGTTGGAGGAGTATTGGTGTGAGCTCTGCTTTGAAGGCCTTGTAAAATTCCACTGTAAAACCATCTAGTCCTGGAGTTTTCTTAGCTGGGAGGTCTCTTATTGCTGTTTCTATTTTAATGCTTGATATGGGCCTGTTGAGCTGGTTTAACTCATCTTGGTTTAGTTTTGGCATGTCAATATTTGCTAGGAAAAGGTCCATTTCTGTCAAGTTCTCAAACTTATTAGCATAAAGTTTTGAGAAGTATTCCCTTATAATGTTCTGAATCTTGGTTTTTTCCGTGGTGATGTTTCCATTCTCATCTCTGAGTTTATTAATTTGGGTGTGTTCTCTCCTTTTTCTGATAAGATTTGCTAAGGGTCTGTCAATTTTTTTAAGTTTTTCGAAGAACCAACTCTTTGTTTTGTTGAGTCATTCTAGTTTTTTTGGATTCTAATTCATTTAATTCTGATTCAATTTTGATTATTTCTATCCGTCTAGTGGATTGGGGTTTATCTTGCTGCTCTTTTTCAAGGAGGTTTAGATGTGTCATTAAATTGCTAGTTTCAGATCTCTCCAATTTGTTGATGTAGGAGCTCAGAGCTATAAACTTGCCTCTGAGTACTGCCTTTGCTGTGTCCCAGAGGAGCTGGTAATTTGTGTGTTCATTTTTGTTGAAAAGCATGAAAATTTGAATTTCCTTTCTAATCTCTTCCATGACCCACTCTTGATTCAGCACTGTGTTGTTCAGCCTTCATGTGATACCGGACTTTCTTTGGTGGCTTTTGGTGTTGAGTTCTAATTTTATTCCCTTTGTTCAGAGAGAATGCAAGGTATAACTTTAATGTTTCTGAATTTAGACAAGTTTTCTTTGTGGTCTAAAATGTGGTGTATTTTAGAGAACGTTCCATATGCTGCTGAGAAAAACGTGTATTCTGATGCTGCTGGGTGAAATGTTCGGTATATGTCTGTTAAGTCTAGTTGATCTATGCAGCTTTTTAGATCTGCGGTTTCTCTGTTGAGTTTTTGCCGAGTTGATCTATCTAGTGGGGAGAGTGGTGTGTTAAAATCCCCAACAATTAATGTCTTTGGATCTATATGGGATTTGTGGGAAAGTAGTGTTTCTTGGATAAATTTGGGTGCTCCATTGTTTGGCGAATAGATATTTAGAATTGTAATATCCTCCTGAAGGAGAGATCCTTTAATTAGTATGTAGCGACCTTCTTTATCTCTTCTCACGAATTTTAATTTGAAGTCTATTTTCTCTGATATTAGGATTGCAAATCCCGCCAGTTTATGGGGGCCGTTTGCTTGGTAGATTTTGTTCCAGCCTTTAACATTGAAAATGTGTTTGTTTTTACGGGCAAGATATGACTCCTGCAGGCAGCAGATAGAAGGGTCTTGTTTTTTAATCCAACTAGACAGTCTATGTCGCTTAATTGGAGAGTTCAGTCCGTTAACGTTAAGAGATAAGACTCAGAGGTATTTAGGAGTTCCTGCCATGTTATCCACCTTCTTGGGGGCTGCGGAAACTGGGATCTTCCTATGGTTCTTGGATTCTCAGTTTGGGTGCAGTTTCTTGGCCTTTGTTGCGGTCTTGTTGGTTTTCTATGTGAAGGACATCTTTAAGAATCTTTTGTAGGGCTGGTTTGGTGGAGATGTATTGTTTCAATTTTTCTTTGCTATGGAAGGTTTTTATTTGGCCTTCAGTTATGAAGGAGAGTTTAGCTGGGTACAGTATACTTTGTTGATAGTGGT
This sequence comes from Dipodomys merriami, assembly GCF_024711535.1. Classification (NCBI taxonomy): domain Eukaryota; kingdom Metazoa; phylum Chordata; class Mammalia; order Rodentia; family Heteromyidae; genus Dipodomys; species Dipodomys merriami. Next base: position 4,636,462 of record NW_027206179.1, on the reverse strand, counting down.
TTGTTTTTAGGGCATGGCCTAAGTCATTGCAGGCTCTTCTTGCTTTGATTGTCTCTGCTGAGAAATCTGAGGTGATTCTAATTGTTTTCCCTTTATAGGTGATTAACCTTTTCTCCTTGACAGCTTTAAGGATCTTTTCCTTGGTCTGGTCTATTTGGGGTTCTAAAAGCTTCTTGTATCTGAATAGGCCTATCTTTTTGTATGTTTGGGAAGTTCTCTGCTAGGATCCTGTTAAACAAATTTCTTAGACCATTAACTTCTGTTTCTAGGTGCTCCTCTACACCCATTATCCTTAAGTTAGGCCTTCTGATGGTGTCTTCCAGGTGTTGGATAGATCTATCATATTTCTTGGACTTGTCTTGGATGGTTGTATGTTCTTTGTCTATAATATCTAGGCTATCTTCAATCCCTGAGATTTGATCTTCTGCATGGTCTAACCTGCTGTCAAGACTCTCTACTTTGTTTTTTATCTCTTTTCCTTCTAATTGGTCAGCTTTGATGGCTTCAAGTTCTTTGTTGAAGCTCTGTTTTAGGTCTTGTATGAATTTCTTTACTTCCTTAATTTGGTGTTCAGTGTTTGTTCTCAAATCACTTAGTTGATTGGTTATGGTTTCTTTGGACTCCCATTCCTTCTGTTGGGTTCCATTCAGCATTCCCTTTGTGGTCTCCCTGACTTCCTTCAGCTCTTTGTTAATGGATTCCATGAATGCCTTTAGTGACCTTTGTGTATTCTCTACCTGGTCTCTCAATTCCTGAATTACTCTTTGATTAGCTTCCTCCCGTCTGTGGGATTCCTGCAGTTCTCTTTCTTCCCGTACGTGGGATTCCTGCAGTTCTCTTTGAGTGTTCTCAGCCTGCTCACGCCATTCCTCCCTTTCTCTTTGAGTATTCTCAAGTTGTTCACGCAAATCCTGTATCAGTTTTTGAGTAGCTTCCTCACGCTTATGATATTCCTGTATAAACTTTTGGGATGCCTCCTCTCTCTCCCTATCACGCTCATACAGAGTCCTTTGTAAGTTGTCAAACTTCTCATTTATCATGTTTGCCACCAGTGTTTGTAGGGCTATTTGGGAACTCTCCTCTGGGTTGTTCATTATCTGATCTGACCCCTGATTATCAAGATTGGGAATTGAGATACCCGAATTTGCCATTTTTCTTGTGTTTTTCCAGCTTACTCTGCCCATTTGAGATGAAAATAGCACCAGTTTTGTGCTAGAACACTATCTGAAGGCAACCATCAACCAACGTTTGCATTTATGCAGTCAATAGTCTACAGATACAATCTAGTTCAACAGATACATCTATTCCACATCAAACAACTATATGTTAATGGGTTTCGAACCGCAGAGAAGAATTTGGAAAACCAGAAATTATTAGGTTTAGGGAGAGATGTGGGTAAAAAATAGGAATAGATTGGTGTGGGGAGGCACAGGGAGAGTTAACTATGTCCTAATCTCAATGCAGGAAATAGGTTGGGTAGGATGCAAGTAAAGAGAGAGAGAAAAGGAAGAAAGGGAAAGGGGAATGAAAAGAGACCAGAAAAAAATAGAAACATAAAAATTAATATTATTATGGAGATTAAAAGACCATCTATTTAGAGAGGAATGTGAGTATATTAATAGAAGGGTAGGGACATAGAGGAGAAGTGAAAAACTTAAGAAAATGCTTCAACTATTATATAGGTATAAAGAGGTAGTACTGCTATTAAGGAATTTAAGTCTCAGAGGTTTTGAATTGAGTAATAAATTTGTGGATTAAGTGTGTACACAATGGGGGATAGGGTCTACTAGTTTACTACGGGTTTATCTGAGGATGTGCAGGACAAGAGTTAAGTCACATACAGAAGATCAAAAGAGATGAAAAGGTGAAAAGGATTAGAAAGGGAGAGAAAAAGATCAGAAGTTCAGTAGAGCTAGACAAAAAAACAAAAAGATAGTTAAGAAAGAAAGAGAAAGAGAAAGAAGACAAGAAAAGAAAGGAAAACGCACATTCATGTATTCCTAAAATAAAAATTATAAGAGGAAAAAAAAGTTACTGGAAAACAATTATTTTTTCAAAAAAGTCAAAAATTAAAGATTAATAAAATTTTTAGAAAAGGAAAAAAAATTATATATATATAAGGTACCAAAAAGAAAAGAAAAAAAGGGAAAAAAAAAGAAAAGAAGAGGAAGAGAAGAAAAAAAAAGTTCTTTGATTTTTTTTTTGATTTTTTGGGAGGGGTGGGAAGAATCCTGTATCTCCTTTTTGTCTGTAAACAGCCTCTTGTTGGAGTCTCTGGCCAGCTTGAGGTCCTGTGGCTTGATTGGTTTCTTAAGTCAGTTTGTTCGAACAGGCGGAAAAATGCTCTGCTTTACCCAAGATTTTGAGATCCCCCTCCCAGATTAGTTTACTGGGAGGGTGATCTGCTTTGAGAATCACAAAAGAGGGGGATGCAGTGGTAAGGCTAGGTTCTGGGTAGAGTTGAGGCCTTTTAACAATCAGTAGCTTTTTCCTGGGGTTATTTTGTGAAAAAAAAAAAAAAAAAAACTCACAGAGCCCAGCCTGGAGCCGTTCTCAGGGTTTCTGTTTTTCAATTGATTGTTGAGGCTGCTAGAGGGAGGAGCAGCCTCTGGCTCTGGTTACCCAGTGAGGAAAGCCACTCCAATGGCTGGTGCCTGAGCTGGGTGACTTTTCCTTGGATGGAGCCGAGTCTGGCAGGTCACTTCGCTGCCGTTAAGTTCTTGTGACCTGCTAAATGACTCGTTTTATTCCAAGGCCTGGGTTGGAGCTGGCAGCTCCTCCGAGCTTTGTTGGTATCCAAGATGGAGATCACGGGTGCTGGGGGAGGAGGGGTGGCCTTCCCTCCTCTGCTCTCTGAGAAGGAGTGAGGATGTCGGGCTTCTACTCATGTCGAGTCTTGGATCCTGGGTCGTCTCTGGTCTGCGAACTGCAGGATGAAGATGTCCGCTCCTTGTCGGTTCTTGCTGGTGTTGAGTAGAATCCGCTCGCCCGCTGCATCTGGCTCCTTAGTCCTGGACTCTCTGTGTGAGTGCTCAGGTATGCCTCTGGCTGCGGTCTGTGCCGCCGCGACGGCTGCTGGCAGCCGCTCAGATGTGTCTTTTTGCCTTGGCTTCCCCTCTCTTGTCTAACTCTCTGTCCTGTGATGGCGCATTTGGTGTGATTCTCTGGCTTAGGACTGTTCACTGGAACTCTAAAACTGCTTTCTATGCGAGAGCTTTTTCAGATTCCAGCTTCTCCTCCGCTGTCTTCCGGAAGTCTCTCCTGAGTCCTCTTTTTAGTCTCTTGATGGTGTACTTGATTTACTTGCAGTAGTCAGTTTTTCTTTTTGTTTGTTTGGTTCTACAAAACAGATTGTTTGGATGGGAAGAAATAAATTCTATACAGACTTGGAATCTTTGTAACCTTCTTTTCAGACTAATTTAGTGGCCACAAGATCTGCTTTTCATGTAATGCAGAGAGGAGATGGCTGGCTTCTGTAGTTTGTTGCTGAGAGTGACCTTGAGTGTTTGGGATTGGGGTGGTTGGAATCAACGGCTTTATCTGATGGGGGTAACACATTTTTGGCTCGCCCATTTTTGGCTCGCCCATTGTTAGGCCCAAGCTGGAAACTGGAGACACCATGGGCTTTTATAACCTGTCCCCCTTTTCTTAAAAGAATTTAGTGAGATTTTACAGATTTTTGGTTTTGTAATTCCTGTAGCTGGTTAAGCTGTAGGTTTGGTTGTTCCCTGCAGAGGAGGAGGACTGCATCTCTGGGCTCAACAGAGTTGTTCAGACCTGGCCCTGTGAGAAGTTTTCTCCTCCTGTATGGGGAAGCCTTCCTCAGAGTGGAGCTGACTCTCACAGGTCCAATTTCTTTGCCCTGATAAAAAATGGTGCCACAGTCGCTGTTCCTCAGCCTTAGTTATCTGCTGGCTATTATGGCAGGATTTATGCCAGTATCAAATATGTCATTCTTCTCTGATGGCAGTAGGGAGAGGGCCACCTTCCATAGTCCTTTCTGTGGGAAGGAGTAGATGTCGTTTGTGGGATGCTCATAGTTTCCCTTGGCTTTTCAGACTGTCCTGATCTGCAAACCTCAGTGGCCAGCAGAATGTTGATTTCCACTCCTATTTATCCAGTTCCCACTAGAGGAAGGGAGAGATAAGCACTCTCAGGCCCTGGCACCTTTGTACCAGCTTTATCTGGCCACTCCTGAAGATGCCACTGGCAAGAGCTTGTACTCAACTATGTCTTCTCACAAAGACTGCCTGAATTTTTCCTCACTGGGAAGAATCTCTGTACTATGACGGCTCAATTGGTGTGATTTTCCAGTAATGGATTTTTCCCTGAAGTGTGAAAACTGGTTTCTTGCAGAGAGCTCAATTAGGTCCCACCTACACCTCTGTCATCTTCCGGCTCGCTCTTGAAGTTATTTGATATAACAAAAGTCAAATAAGTGTAATAACCTATTTGCTCCACTTTGAAGTTACATAAAAATTGACTCTGAAGGAAACAATGAGCTATTTTCAATCTTCTACATGTACAGATATCGTTTTTGGACTTTTCTGCAATGAAACAACTCTTGAATATGTGTGTGTGTGTGTGTGTGTGTGTGTGTGTGTGTGTGTGTGTACACAGTAGGCACCTGTGTCAAACTCATTTTGAGGTCTTCTGATCTGCTCTGTTGGTCTTCTTGTTCTTCTTTGTTTTGGCAAGTACAATGTTCGCTTTGTACTAGGGCTCTATAGCATAATTTGAAGTATGAACTCCTGCATTACTCTTTATGCTCAAGATTTCTTTGGCTTAGTGAGGTCTGTTTTTCTATATCAGTATTAGGATTGAATTTTCTATTTCTATGATAAGTGACTTTGGGATGTTAATAAGGATTTCTTTAAATATATATGTATAATACACAAATATATATATATATATATATAATTTTGAATGATGCAGATATTTTCACAATATTACTTTTCCCTATCTATGCCCAATAGAGATTTTTTTCCTTCTATGTCTTCTGATTTTCATAAAATTATGGTTTTCTTTGTAGATCTCTTTTACTTCCTTGGTTACACTTATTCCTAGGTATTTAAGATACATTTCTTAGGTACTATTAGGAATTTGATGGTTTCTTTGACTTCTTTCTCAGTCTGGTGATGGTTGGAGTATTGACTAATTTGCTGAATGGGTTTAACTTAAATTTGTGATTATTTGTCACAGTTCATTTTATTTCTTTTGAGTGACAATTTTAACCTAGTAGGTGGCTTTTGAGGGATATCACTGTAGAATTGCCTCTATTACGCACACATTTTCCAACAAGGATGCTCAGTACAATCTTCAATGAAAGTATTAGGGGTCTAAGCCCTCATTGTGGGAGCCTCACAAAATTCTTACCAAGACTGTGATTTTACCTTCTCCCAAATCAAATGTCAATTCACAATTTAATCTTCTCTTGTCCATTATTTCCCTCCTTGGAAGCTCCTGAGCTGTGGTTCTACCCAAAGCTAAAAGAAAAGCTTAGAGATTTGGCTGGCTCCAATGTCCTGCCCACCTGAGGCTTCTCACCTTAATTTTACTAACAAATTATATGTAGATGAGTTAATTGTTTCTCTCCTAAGGTAAAGTCTTTTCCTGAGTTTGTGCTGAAGCTTGTTCATATCTGGGAAATCAGAGAATGCTATTGATTGAATCCAAGCTACTTCGCTTCCCACCCTCATTTTCTTAGCCCTTCTGCTTTAAGTCATGTGTGAGACAGGCTATTTTAGTAGAGGATTCCTACAATGAAGACCAAAAGGTAATGTTACTCCATCCCAAGCCTACTGTGTCTCTTCCACTCTGTGAATTTGGAGGTTTTGATTTTGGTTTTGCTTTGTTTTGTCTTTGTCCTCCACACTGTTCTTGAGCTTTTTGGTCAATGTTAGTAATCTACCACTTTGAGCCATAGTGCTATTTCCAGCTTTTTAGGTTGTTAATTGTAGATAAGTTGTTCAATGTCTTTCCTGTCTAGGCTGGCTTTGAACTGAATTGCTCAGATCTCAGATTGGTGATTACCAAGTATTACAGACATAAGTCACCAACACCCAGCTTGCTCTGTGTATTTTTGAGATTAGTTTTCACTTCATGGCAATGCAAAAAAAATGGATACATTTCCATCACAGCTGTTTTTATAAGCATGCACCACTGTTGTGACTAATATCCACATAGAACTGACCAGAAAATCTCATTTCCTCAATCTCTACCTCTTACAGAGCTGCTATCACAGATATCTAACACCTCACCCAAGCATGACATCCCAGAACCATTTTTTCTCATGCTGTATTCAGAGAAGAAGTTTCATAGTCTCAACTAGGGTTATATGAGTTTCCCACTGGTTTTGGATTGGTGTTAATTTTTATACTCCTACAAAAATACACTGATATTTTCAGTGGAATAAAATTGAATGTATAGTAGCTCTCAGTAAAATAGCCACTTTTGCAAATTAAATTCTGCCAAACTGTGAGTGAAGGATGTTTTTCCACCTTCTTACATAGTGTCTTATATGATAGCTCTCTTGTTCATTACAGACGTCTTTTGAGATCTTTGATTTGATTTTGAAGCCTCGGTATTAGTTTTTTTGAACCCACCATTTTAAGGGATATATGAAATCAATTTTGGACTCATGCTACTTTATTTCAATTGATTACAAAATGAAGTTTGGTCCAAATACACAAAAGAGATGTGATTTTCCCAACTCTAAGTAGATTGAATTTAAATTTTATTTTTGTATTTATTTTAAATTTTTACTAGTGTATATATTTAAAATGGGTTTCATTATGATAGTTTTATGAGCACATAAAATCATTTTTCTAAATGCCTTTGGACCCATTATATTTTATTTCCTCTAAAAATTTAACTGATTCTAATGGCTTCCATTATTTTATTTTCATTCATGAATATGATATCCCCAATGTTTGATAGAATATATGTAAACCACTTTAAAGCAAAAATAAACATCAGCAAAAAACATACGGCAATTGATTTCTATTATCACACACACACACACACACACACACACACACAGAGAGAGAGAGAGAGAGAGAAAGAGAGAGAGAGAGAGAGAGAGAGAGAGAGAGAGAGAGAGAGAGAGAGAGGATAGGTAAACCATGACTCAAAGGCCAAATCCAGTCTACTTCTTATGAATAAATTATTATTGTAAAAAAAAACAAAAATCTTTCAAATGGCTGCATTTTCCTTGTTCCTTTCTTATCTCTGTTCTTCTACTTCTTTTTTCCATGAACTTTTCCTTTGTATTCCATTTACTTTCTCCTTGGCTCCCATCCATCCAATCTTACTTCAACAAATCAATCCATCCTATGTATACATTCTTTTCAGTTCTTCATTTAAGGGAAAACGTGTTGTGTAAGATCACTGAAATCCTAACTCAGAAAAAAAATAGCAAATACTACAAAATACTAGGCAAAATCACTGTACTCACATACTCTCCCAAATTTTCACATGACAATGAGGATTCTGCATTTTACTCAATAATATAAAATCAATTCTATTAATGAAATTCCTAAAAAATGAAACAATATAGTCAAAAACTCAGTAGAAACTGATGAGTATTTTGATTATATCTTGACTGCCAGACTGAGGGCAATTACATTTTCATTTGTTAAACATCATCCTCTCAATAAGAGAACAAGCAGACAATATTCTTTTGTGAAAATATTTTTATATTTTCAACTATTAATTTAATTTATAGAAAACTATAGTACATTTCATAGCCACATATTTATTACAAATGCAAATATGAGAAGAGATTTGAAGTCAGCCAGGAGCAAAGTGTACGAGATTCTTATTTCCAGTAAGAGGACTAACAGTTACAAATGCAACTGCAGATCAAGTGGTAAAGAAGCATTGAGAGAAGAGGTGAAGGACAGTATAGTTCCTGTTACAAGTATGCGTATATGAATTGAATAATTATCAGAAGGAACAAGAAAAGAACTCTTGAACAGACAAGAAATGAGTGCAATTGTGTCTATATCTCTTTAAAATATAATTAGGTAAACATAATATAGAGCTCACTAAATCAATCTATTTAAAACAATAAGAAAGGTTGCCTTATCAATACTATGAAATGTGGAAAAAATTTTCTTGTTTTAATAAATTGTAAGAAGTGATGATATTACAAGAAATAACTATATATATAATATTCAAAAATATTTGAATCAAATTAATGAAGAGATATTATCAATCATAAAATGAAGAGTATATTCAGGCAAGAAAGAGCTTACCATTGTGCATAAGACTTTAAACTTAGGAGAAAATTGAAAAAAAACTTCTTCATTGTAAACTTCAATCAAAGTGCATTTTTGTAACATATACAAGTCATTCCCAAGTTATATGAGGGAAGCAGTGTGAGAGAGAAAAGAAAGATAAAGATGGAGATGGAAAGAGACAAGGAGAAAGAGAGATCAGGCCAGAGAGAAAGGTCCCACAAAAGAGACTCAGGATAATTTCAAAAGATGAACATGTGAGTAGAAATATACAAATATTGAACAAAACAAAATCTCAAGACATTAAACATGTAAATTTGTGAAGAGGAAAATATTAATGAACTGTATTTGAGGACTCTGCAACATGGTGGTGGGAAGACAGGGTGTTAATAAACATAATGATGTACAGGAGTTATTGAGAAAGACAAAGTTAATCTTACCAGACTAGCAGAAAAGCTATGTACATTTGACCATATAAGAAGATGCTAAGTGAAATAATCCCCAAGATAGGGACAGAAGAGTTTTTTAAATCTTTTTTACTGTCATTTATAGTGTACTTCATGATGTTTTGGTTTCTTTTGTATGTTCTTTGCCCAAGGTATAACCTGTTTTCAATATAATTGATTGGAGTGCACTGCATCTTGCATACACATTTTTCTAATTTGAGGAAGGGAAAGGAAACAAAAAATGCAGAAACAAGGACAGAAGCTGACCCATTGTAACAATGAGATGTACAAGACACTATGTTGAAAACGAACTTTACAACTTGGAGGGGGAGGGCAGGGAAGAGGTAGGGACATGGAGCTGAAGGAAGGCTATGGGGAAACAAAGGAGGTATTAAAGATACTCAATAGGAAATGTACTCATTACCTTACTCATGAAATTATAAACACTCTCTAGAGTACATTTACAATTAAAATAAGCATATAAAATACAATAGAGAAAAGACTTTAGGAAGAGGGCATAATATAATTAAGTGTAGATTAAATAGAAAGAACCAAGATATAGAAGCAAAACTCCAGTGTAAATTGTGATTATCATCACTTGTGACTACCATTGATAGGAAATATACAGTACAGCCTTACTCTTTGAAGTAAAAATTCTATAATATAAACTATGACAAAAAGAGATAATTACTATAACTAGAGATTTAGATCACACCTCCTGTGTACTAATCAAACCTAGGTACTTAATACTAAGTATGCTTAATTCTCCTGCTATGTTTTTTATCCCTGAGGCCATGCAGAGAATTTCTATTTGGCATTAACAAGAGGGTATAACACTTGGGGGCAAAAATGCAACCTAGGAGCCCTGCACCAGAGGCCAAGATGGAGAAAACCTCCACAGCCACCATGACATTCCCCTTGGTACTGTGGTAGACAGGTAGAAAGGTGAGCCACACACTGCAGAACACCAGCATGCTGAAGGTCAGGAACTTAGCTTCATTGAAGGTGTCAGGCAGGTTCCTGGCCAGAAAAGCCACGATGAAGCTGGACAGGGCCAGGAAGCCCAGGTATCCCAGGACACAGTAGAAGGCAGTGAGGGAGCCCTTGTTACACAGGATGATGATGTGGCCATGTTTAGAATGTGCATCTGTGTCCACAAAGGGAGGAGAGGTTCCCAGCCAGAGGCCACAGAAGGTCACCTGGATGAGCGTGCAGATGGGGATGATGAAGTTAGGAGCCCCTGATACCAGCAGCCACCTCATCCTTCTTCCTGGGGAAGTGGCCTTGAAGGCCAGAACCACAGTCACTGTTTTGGCCAACACTGTGGAAACAGCCACAGTGAACACAACTCCAAATGTGATCTGCTGCAGGATGCAGGTGGCTGTTTTGGGTTGACCAAGAAAGAGCAAAGAACAGAGGAAACAGAAGATGAGGGAGATGAGCAAGATGTAACTGAGAGCCCGGTTATTGGCCTTAACAATGGGAGTGTCTTGGTGTTTCACAAACATCCAAAGAACAGCAGCAGTTTGCAAAGAGAAGCAAAGAGCCATGCAGGCCATAACCATGCCCAAGGGATCTTCAAAAGCCAGGAAACTTGCAACTCTCAAGAGGCAGTGTGTCCTGGGTGTGTTGGCATACTGATGATCTAGACATTTCACACATTGCTCCATATCTGGTGAGAAATGTACATCACCATTACTTTTTTATTAAGCAAGTTTGTTTCAAAGAATTTAGGGAATTTTTCTTTTAGGTGAAATTCTCAGATGTCAGCATTCACTATCATAAAAGTGTTTTTATATTTTTTCACAAGTCATAACCGCTTCCCATTTTTTTCTTCTTCTTTATTCAGACATTTTTATTCAATATTTTTTATCAATGACTATCACACATATTGATAAAGTAATAGTTGGGTTATTGTAATATATTATTAAAATTGTTTATCCTTTTTGTGATGCTAATTAAGTGTCTTGCAATCATATTAAAAGTTTAAATATACATTGCCCTATATGTTTTTGTAAGATATTAATTTTTACCCATTGATATATTATCCTTGATTTCCTCTCATTATGCTTGTCTTGACTATTCACCTGTGAAGTTGTAGATACAAACTCATCACTCTTTGACACTATATGGTCATTCCTATTTCTTAAACTGATTCTAGTTGTAGGAACAAACTCATCATTCGTTGATCCTCTATAGTTATCCCTATTTCTGATTCTTGCTTACTGAGGCCTTGCCCTGTGCCAAGAAGAGTTCTTAGCACTGAGAAATAAAGATAAGCAAGATCCAAGTTTTCTGTGGGAGTAAAATGTAAGTTTTAAGATGAATACTCTCCTTATATCACTTATGTTTAATTTTATGGTAGAGTTTCGACTTGCCCTAATGATTAGTGATAAGAAGGTCCTGGAGTAACTTTCCCTGCAATGTACTGGAATATCTTTCTCAATATGTAATGCCAATCCGTGTTCTATAGAATTGCCATTAGCAATACTACCACTTCTTAGAATTCAGTTATAAACAGAGAGAAGGAGAATGCGCTCTGTGATCCTAATATAAAGTTTTTGAATTCACTTGTTTCAATTGAGGTTAACTAGGCAGATATAAAGGATTTCTTTATAAGCATGACTGACCTGTCCCATTAGCAATCTCATTTTCTGAGCAAGGTATACAATCAAAGCAACAGGCAGCCTTTCCCTCCTGAGGAGATTTCCGGAATCCAGGACCACAACTCTCACTGCAGACAGAGTGAGGGATCTGAGGAAAGGCAGGATGTGTCAATAACTGTTCCGACACATACCAAACACTACAACAAACCATAGTTTTACAATTGGATGTTTAAGTATAATGTTAAAACAGATAAGTGCAGTTGATTTATTGAATTCTGTTATAGATGCTATATTCCATGATTCACAAAGGCTATGTGTTTCAATCTTGATTTCTAGCCTGTTGAATTACTGTAAGTTATGGGATTTTTAAAAGGTGGAAAGTAGTGGTGAGAAAGTAATTTGTAGTGTACAGCCCTAGGGGATTTCCTTGAATTCCTGGAAAAATCTGCTTTCTCCTACTCACCCACAGGTGAGTATATTTTACATCTTATGACATTAGAAAGAGCAGGAAGGAGACCTCCACTTTATAGGGTTATGTGACCCATAGGTCATAATACTTTTTTCTTTGTGTTCTAGTGTACATGAGGTGAAACTCTTCTCACAGGTGTCTTTAGTGTTTCCTCTAATCAAAGAGGGTTAAGTAGCAAGTCAATTAACCATTGGAAGAATCTCCACAGAAAGGAGCAAAAGAACCTTTGTAATCCCATAAATTAACTCCTCAGTTACTTTATCACAGTGTTAGATTTGCACAGAGAAAAATTTATTTTACATCTTATGAAAATATTCCAAATCAACATGTAGAAACACTTTTAGCTCTTTTGGTTCTGATCCTGGGGCTTGAAATCAAGGCTTGAGTACTGGACGTCAGCTATTTTGTCTCAAGGATAGCACCTTAATGCCAGCTCTACCTCCAAATTTTTGGAGATTTATTGGCAATAGGAATCTCACAAAGTTTCCTGTGTGAGCTGACTTTAACCTATGATATTCCACTCAATATATTAGACTCTACGATTATAGGAGAACCTAGCTGTAACTCAGCCAGGTATAAACTTAAACGGTGACTTTTGCTGATTTTTGTGTGCAAAATTATTAGGATCAGATCCAATTCACCTCTGTAGTTTCAATTGACCACTCTAACATATCTTCAGATAAAGAGAGTTGATTGCCATGTGGAGCATATGGAGAAAACTTTCCTACTTTCACCTCAAGTTCAAGACCCTCTGGAAAATTCCAAATATTCAGAATGTCATACTCTGGCTCCAATTTCCTTTGCTTGTCCAAAATTACTTGATTTCCAATAGGATTGTAAAACTGGTTATTCTTCAGAAAAGTGTACAGCTAAAAAGAGACATATCTTATGGTCAAGTGTGTTCCAGAGTTAAGACAAAAAGCAAAATATAAAAAGCTCCTAATTGCCTTTAATCTTTGATTCTGAATTCCAGAATCGTAGAGACAACTAGTGAAGTATTGCAGAAGAAAATCTATGGAGGAATCAAAATCGTCTTTGTGAAAAAATTATCTATCCTAAAAATTCAGAAATAGAGGAGGATTTTCAGAAAAATCCAGAACCACTCCTTTGTGAATTTCTATAGTTTGTGCTTGCTAAATATTTAATACCCAATGTTTAATGAAACTCTGTCACTCATAAAAAACATGGGTAATTGGTTTTAGCAAGTCATCCTTTGTTATGACTGAAGAAACTCATACGAAAAAGCTGAATTTACAGATTTTATAACATGAGCTATGAACATGTTGATGTTATTCATAACTAATGAGTTCATAAACAGGGTGCTGGTGGATCAAGGATGTAATACCAGCTGATCAGGAGGCTCAGATCAGAGGATCATGCTTTGAAGCAGGCTGGGGCAGAAAGTTCAGTGAGAAAGTTGTACCTAATAAACTTCTCAGAAAGAGTTTGCTGTCCTGCAGTGTTTGTGTGCTAGCAGATCAGGGATCTACCTAGGAACTGTGTTCAAGCACCTGCACTGGCCAAAATTAATTTATCCTTGTTACTGGCCTGTTGTTTTCTTTAGAGTATATCCCCACATGTCTAGAATACTTCAACGAAATTGAAACAAAAAGAATTCATAGGGTTTGGAAAAGCAACTGAAATATTTAATGTTGTAAATGTCACTATACAGTTGTTCAAATTTGTACTTCCAATAGAATCTCATAATAGAAAGGAAAAAGCTTAAGAGTTGAAACAATTACTTCAAATACTGAAATATATACCCATTAACATCAGCAAGCAAGTTATATATGACATAGGGATATAAATATATATATGGTATGTGTATATATATATGTGTACATATACACCCATATATACACATGCCATATATATAAACAAAAACCCACATGTACACATACAGAAATATTTAATTTCATACAGTAAGAAACACTTCTAGTAAGTGCCTTTGCTCATGGTTTGTGTACTCCAACATAGAAGAACTTACCTGAGTAGAGGAAGGCAGTTCTTCTTTTCTATTTCCCATTGTTTGAACTTCTGTTTGATGAAGAAACATCTCATGCAGAGCCTGGGCCACAGCATACACAGCATTGTATATATTGTAACTGTCTACAGACATAGTCATGTCTAAAATATGCCCAGGTAACCAATCCAAAGAGGCATCATGAGCACAGTTGTCCCATGTTACACAGTCAGATACAGAATCAGAGCAATTAAAAGAGAGAAACCACAGCCTCGCAAGAAAAATGTCTTCTGGGTATTTGGAAGGCTTAGCTGCCTTGACAAAATCTGTGAATCCAGAAACATCTACATGATGGTGTGTAAAAATAAAAGGTACATGCAATGATCCTAACATGAAATATTTCCTTTTCAGGGTGAAATCCCACTGAGAGTTCATGATACAAACTTTCCCATGTGTAATAATTTGCTCAATAAATACCATAAAAATCATCAGTGAATTATTATCACCATATATGATGAGGACACTTGCGGAAGATAGATTAATATAACGATTAACTGTTATGTGGTTATATGCATCTTGGGTGGTGATCACTAGCTCATAGGCTACACAAACTCTGTTCTTGGCCATCTCTACTTTCAATTCAGCAAGAATCCTTGCCCCATTATCATCTTGTGTGGTCAATAGTCCCACCCAGCTCCAGCTGAAGTGAAGCAGTAAGGAGACCATAGCAGTGGCTATTGATGAGTCCTTTGGGGCCAGCTGATAGAGAGCAGGAAACTTGTTATGTTCACTCAGGGCATGATCAAAAGGCCCAAAGGTAAACTAAAGGGAACGAAAATTGGATGTTCTATGAATGAGAAGATTGCCATGCATCACAATCTCAGTCTTGAAGTCTCTCAAGAACTAGTTCAAGTAGATGGAAGGTAGGTTTTGTTTTAGTTTTTGAAAAAATAATTTGTTTTTGAATAGCTGTGTATTTGTAAAATGTTTTTTGTTTTTGTCACTATTTCCCATCGATACTTCCCATTTGTAACCCCGTATATTACCCAACTTTCCTAATTCCATTTTGACACATGCCCATTGAATATTATGTTGTATTCCTTCACCCATCCTTTTCCTAGTCTTCTGTATTTTTCCTTAAAACCCTATCCCACTCAGGTAAGATATGCTTCACCTTTTTTTGGTGTTCACTTTTTACACTGTAAGTAGATCAGAAAAGTTACACCATCGAGTTCCACCTCTACATATATCCTCTGTTAGTCTGATTGATTATATACATATATATATATATTTACATATATACATTATACATATATGTGTGTGTGTGCAGTGGCTTTGTGAATATTCCATATTTCCTTCATATTACATATTCATATTTTGATGTAATTCTGACATTTGTGAGGATATGGCTATACTTTATCAATCTGAGCCTGATTTATTTCATTCTAAATACTATTTTCTTTATGTGTGTATGTGTGTGTGTGTGTGTGTGTGTGTGTGTTTACACATGAATGCCAGTACAGGGGCTCACACACACAATCTTGCACTTTCTTGACCATATTCCTGAAGACTGGTTCTATACCAATGGAGTCACACATTCACCTTGTGCTCCTTACAGGTTAATTGGAGATACAAGTTTTCTGATTAGCTAGGATTGCTTTTGTGTGTCATCAGTAACCTGCTCAACATATCTTCACACTGCAAAGTTATCTTCCGTTTCCTGATTTATTAAAGAAAATTATTCATATAGATTGAAACAATAAATTATCCAATTATTTGCTCAAATCTTTCACCACGTTTTTCCAAATGATTAACATTATATTTCTGTATTGCTCAGGGAAGCTGGTGGAGAAGCTGGAGGCTAAACAAGCTCTAACATAGAAAGCAGTTTTAGTGTTCCAGTGAACAGTTCTAGGCTAGAGAATTTCACCAAGTGTGCCATCACAGTACAGAGAGTTTAGGCAGAGAAGGAAAATCCACGCAAGATGACAGATCTGAGCATTTGCCAGCAGCCACGGCTGCAGCTGTGGTGGTGGCAGCAGTGGTGGTAACCATAGACGCCATACCTACAACACAGAGATTCCGGGACAAAAGTGCCAGATGCAGTGGGCAAGCAGATTCTACTCAACACCAGCAGGAACTGACAAGGAGCAGATGTCTTAATCCTGCAGATTATAGACCAGAGATGACCCTGGAACCAAGACTTCAGCATGAGTAGAACCCTGACATCATCACACCTTCTCAGAGAGCAGAGGATGGAAGGCCACCACTCCCTCTCCCCCACTACCAGAGGTTTCCATCTTTGATACTGACAAAAGTCTGGCTGAGCAGCTAGCTCCAACTCAGGCCTTGGAAGAAAATAAAAGAGTCATTTAGCAGGTAACAGGATCCTAACCTGACCAGCCAGGCTCAGCTCCACCCAGGGAAATGTCACCCAGCCCAGGCAGAGAAAGCTCTGCCCGGGAGGAGTGGCTTTCTTCACTGGGTAAACAGAGCCAGAGGCTGCCCCTCCCTACAGCAGCCTAGACAATCAATTAAAATAAAATTCAGTAAACATAAACCCTGAGAATGGATCCAAGCTGGGCTCTGTGAGGGTCTCTGTAGCTAGCCCCTCAGGGAAAAGCTACAGTTTGCAGAATGGCCTCAACTCTACCCAGAACCTAGCCTTATCACAGCATCTCCAAACTCGAGAAAACAGCCATCTCCCTCTTTTGTGATACTCAAAGCAGATCTCCCTCCCAGTGAACTAGCCTGGGAGGAGGATCACAAAATCCTGGGTAAAGCAGAGCATTTTTCTGCCTGCCCAAGCAAACTGACCTTAGTAACCAATCAAGTCACAGGAAAGCCAAACACCACAAGCAGACCAGAGACTCCATCAAGAGACTGGTTACAGACACAAGGGAGACACAGGATCTTTCCATTCCCCCCCTAAAAAAAATCAAAGAACTCTTTTTTTGTACCTTTTTTATTTTTTTAATTTTTTTTAATTTTTAATTAAAAATTATTTTCTATTATTCTTTTTTTTCCTTCAGATCTCAACTGATCTTTTGATCTTTCTTTCTTTCTTTCTCATTCTCTTTAGTTTTTCTTCTTTTTTTCTTTTTTGTGAGACTTAATTCCTGTTATATTCATCCTTAGATATATACCCATCGTCAATAATTAGACCTTATCCCCCATTGTGTACACACTTAATCCAGAAATTTATTACTCAATTCAAAACCTCTTAGACTTAAATTCTTTAATAGAAGAATTACATCTTTATATCCATATAATATTTTAAACATTTTTATTTCTTAGTTTTTCTTGCCTCCTTTCCATCCCTCCCCTCCTCTCACCCCATGGCCATTCTTCCATCAATATTATTTCTTTAAACTTTCAATTTTTAAGTGTTTCACTTTTTAATTTTAAATTTTTGTTTTTTCCATTTTTTCTTGTCTCTTTTTTCTTTTTCTTCTTTTTTCTTCCTCTTTCTGCTATCATTCTGCCAACCATTTACCTCTTTGAGATTAGGACTTGGTTAATTTTACTTTCCCTTTACATTTCCACATCCTTCTAATCCTATTTTTCCCCACATTTCTCCCTAAACCTAATAATTTCCAGTTTGCCAAATTCTTCTTTGCTGTTCTTAGGCCATTAAGACATAGATGTTATTGTTGAATAGATTGTATATGTTGAACTACACCACATCTGCAGACTTTTGACTGTGCAACTACAAGACTTTGGTTGATGCTTGCCTTAAAATAGTGTTCTAGCAAAAAACTGATGTTACTTTCATCCCAAATGAGTAGATGAAGCCAGAAAAAAACACAAGAAAAAATGTCAAGTTCGGGTATCTCAACAATCACTCATGATAATCAGGGGACAGAACAGATCATGAATAATCCAGTGGAGAGTCCCCCAAAAGCTCTACAAACATTACAGGTAAACATGGTAAATGAAAAGAGTCAAAACCTGCAAAGGACTCAGTTTGAGCATGATAGGGAAAGAGAGGAGTCAAACCAAAGATGAATACAAGAATCTCATGAGGGTGAGGAAGCTACTCAAAGATTGATACAGGAATTGCATAAGCAGATTGAGAATACTCAAAGAGAAATAAAGGAATTTCGCAAGCATGCTGAGATCAGTCAAAGAGATAGTCAGAATTTGCATGAGCAGGCTAAGAACAAAGACAAAGTCAAGAATAGCATGAGCAGGCTGAGAACACTCAACGAGAACTACAGGAAATGTGTGAACGTGAAGAAGCTAATCAAAGAGTAAGATAGGAATTGAGAAAGAGGGATGAGAATAGACAAAGACCAATAGAGACATTCATGGAGTCCATAAACAGAGAGATGAAAGAAGTCAGGAAGACTACAAAGGGAATGCTGAATGGAGCCCTACAGAAGGATGGGAGTCCAAGAAAACCATGACCCATCAACTAAGTGATTTGAGAATAAACACTGAACAACAAATTAAGGAAGAAAAGAAGTTCATACAAGATCTAAAACAAAGTTCTAACAAAGAATTTGAAGCCATCAAAACTGGCCAATTAGAAGGAAAAAAAAAGGAAAAAACAAAGTAGAATGTCTTGACAGTAAGTTAGGCCATGGAGAACATTGAATCTCGAGGATTGAAGACAGCTTAGATATTATAGAGAAAGAACATGCAACCATCCAAGACAAATCCAAGAAATATGATAAATGTATTCAACATTTGTAAGACACCATCAGAAGGCCTAATCTGAGGATACTGGGTGTAGATGAGCACCTAGAGACAGAAGTTAATGGTCTAGGAAATTTGTTTAACAGGATTCCAGCAGAGAACTTCCCAAACATGCAAAAAGATAAGCCTATGCAGATACAAGAAGTTTTCAGAACCCCAAATAAACAAGAACAAAATAGGACATCTCACAGTCACATAATAATCCACACAGGATTAATTCAGACCAAGGAAAAGATCCTTAAAGCTGTCAAGGAGAAAAGATCAATCACCTATAAAGAGAAACCAATTAGAATCACCTAAGATTTCTCAGCGGAGACAATTAAAGCAAGAAGAGCCTGGAGTGCTTTATGCCATGCCCTAAAGACAAACAACTATCAACCAAGAATACTGTACCCAGCTAAACTCTCCTTCATAATTGAAGGTCAAATAAAAGCCTTCCATAGCAAAGAAAAATTGAAACAATGTATCTCCACCAATCCAGCCCTACAAAAGTTTCTTTAAAATGTCCTACACATAGAAATCTGCAAGACCACAATGAAGGCCAAGAAACCACACTTTAACTGAGACTCTAAGAACCATAAGAATTACCCAGTTGCCGCAGCCCCCAGAAGGTGGATAAAATGACAGGAACTCCCAAATACCTCTCAGTCCTTTCTATCAACATTAATGGACTTAACTCTCCAATTAAGCGACATATATTGTCTAGTTGGATTAAAAAGCAAGATCCTTCTATTTGCTGCCTTCAGGAGTCACACCTTGTCCATAAAAAGAAACACATTTTGAATGTAAAAGGGTAGAAAAAAATTTATCAAGCAAACAGCCTCCATAAACAGGCGGGAGTTACAATCCTAATATCAGAGAAAATAGACTTCAAATTAAAATTGGTGAGACGAGATAAAGAAGGTCACTACATACTAATTAAGGGATCTGTCCTTCAGGAGAATATTACAATTCTAAATCTCTATTTGCCAAAAAATGGAGCACCAAATTTATCCAAGAAACACTACTTTCTCTTAAATCTCATGTAGATTCAAAGACATAAATTGTTGCGGACTTTAACACACCACTATCCCCACTAGATAGATCAACTTGGCAAAAACTCAACAGAGAAACTGCAGATCTAAACAACTGCATAGATCAACTGGATTTAACAGACATCTACCGAATATTTCACCAAGCAGTATCAGAATACAGCACATGGAACATTTTCTAAAATAGACCACATTTTAGGCCACAAAGCAAACCTGTCCAAATTAAGAAACATTGAAGTTATACCTTGCATTCTCTCAGACCACAACAGAATAAAACTAGTACTCAACAACAAAAGCTACAAAAGAAAGTGTGCACAGCACACTTTTGAACCACCAGTGGGTCATGGAAGAGATTTGAAACAAAATTCAAATGTTCATGATGTTCAACAAAAATGAACATACAAATTACCAGCTCTTCAGGGACACAGCAAAGCCAGGACTCAGAGGCAAGTTTATAGCTCTGAGTTCCTACATTAAAAAATTGGAGAGATCTGAAACCAACAATTGAATGAGATATCTGAGCCTCTTTATAAAATAGCTGCAAGATAAACCCCAATCTAGTAGACAGAAAGAAATAATTAAAATTAAATCTGAAATAAATGAATTCGAATCCAAAAAAACCATAGAAAGAATCAACACAACAAAGAGTTGGTTCTTCGAAAAAATTAACAAAAATGACAGACTCTTAGCAAATCTTCTCAGAAAAAGGAGAGAACACACCCAAATAAATAAACTCAGAGATGAGAATGGAAACATCAACACAGAAACAACCAAGATTCATAACATTATAAGGGATTACTTCTCAAAATTTATGGTAATACGTTTGAGAACTTGGCAGAATGAACCTTTTCCTAGCAAATATTGACATGCCGAAACTAAACCAAGATGAGTTAAACTATATTAACAGGCCCATATCAAGTATTAAAATAGAAACAGCAATAAGACACCTCCTATCTAAGAAAAGTCCAGGACCAGATAATTTTACAGCGGAATTCTACAAGGCCTTCAAAGCAAAGCTCACACCAATACACCTTCAACTGTTCAATGAAATTGAAAGAGAAAGTTCACTACTGAACTCATTCGATGAAGCCATAACAACCCTTATCCTAAAACCAGGCAGGGGCTTATCAGAGAAAGAGAACTATAGACCCATTTCTTTGATGAACATTTATGCAAAATTTCTCAACAAAATTTTGGTCAATCGACTTCAACAATTCATCCAAAAAAAAAACCATACACCATGATCAAACAGGATTCATTTCAGGGATGCAAAGCTGGTTCAATATACTCAAATCAATTAAAATAATTCATCACATCAACAATAGCAAGGATAAGAACCACATGGTTATCTCTATAGATGCAGAAAAAGTATTTGACAAGATCAAAAATCCCTTTATGATGAAGTCTCTGGAAAAACTAGGAATCCATGGAACAATCCCCAATACAATAAAGGCTGTATATGACAAAGCTATACGCAGCATTATACTAAATGGTGAAAAACTAAAGCCATTTCCACTAAACTCAGGAATGAGACAAGGATGTGCACTCTCTCCACTGCTTTTCAATCTAGTATTAGAATGTCTAACTACAGCAATAAGACAAGATACAAACATAAAGGGGATCCAAATAGGCAAAGGAGATGTAAAACTCTCACACTTTGCAGATGACATGATCTTGTATTTAAAGAATCCCATGGACTCCAAATTACTCAAGCTCATTCAAAATTTTGGCAAAGTGGCAGGATACAAAATTAAACCTCAAAAATCATTGGATTTTGTGTAAGCCAACAATGAGATTAGGAAAGCAACTCCATTCATCATAGCACCACAAAAAATAACATACCTAGGAATTAAATTAAACAAAGAAGTGAAGGACCTCTATGATGAAAACTTTAAAAACCTGAAAAAGGAAATCAAAACAGAACTTAGAAAGTGGAAAAAATTCCCATGCTACTAGATTGAAAAGATCAACATGGGGAAAATGGCAATAATTCCCAAGGCTATCTACAAATTCAATGTGATACCTATCAATATTCCAACCTCCTTTTTCAAGGAAATGGAAGAGGCAATCCAAAAATTCATAAAGAACAATAAAAGATCCTGAATAGCAAAAACGATCCTTAACAGAAGATACAGGGCTGGAGGAATATCAATACCAAATTTCAAACTCTACTACAAAGCCATAATAATCAAAACAGCTTGGTACTGGCACAATAACAAATCTCAGGACCAATGGAATAGAATTGAAAACCCAGAAATGAAACTAAAGTCCAATAGCCATCTAATCTTCAATAAGGAGCTTAAAAATAGAATGGAAGAAAGACAGCCTCTTCAGTAAATGGTGCTAGCAAAATTGGTTAAGTACTTGTAGAAAATAAAAACTAGATCCTTATATATCACCCTGCACCAGAGTCAATCCAAATGGAACGAAGACCTCGGAGTCAAAGCAGACACTCTGAAAACATTACAGGATGGAATAGGAGAAACCCTAGGTCTCCTTGGCTCAGGCCGAAATTTTCTTAATAGAGACCCAGAAACACAACAAATCAAAGAAAGGTTGGACAAATGGGATTGCATGAAATTGCAGAGCTTCTGCATGGCAAAGGACATAGATAGCAAGATCAATAGAAGTCCCACAGACTGGGAGAAGATCTTCACTAGCCATACAATGGACAATGGTCTCATATCTAAAATATACTTGGAACTCAAAAAAAATAAATCCCCCAACAACAAATCCTCAAAGAATCAACAGCCCAATAAATATGTGGGCTAAAGACTTAAAGAGAAACTTCTCTGAAGATGAAAGAAGGATGGTCAATAGACACATGAAGAAATGCTCAACCTCTCTAGCTCTAAAAGAAATGCAATTTAAAACAACATTGAGATACAACCTCACCCCATTTAGAATGGCCAGAACCAAGAACTCTAATATCAACAGATGCTGGAGGGAATGTGAACAGAAGGGAATCTTACTGCATTGTTGATTGGAGTATAAACTTAATCACTTTAGAAAGTAGTATGTTGGTCCTCAAAAGACTCCACACAGAGCTCCCCTACTACACTGCAATCCCACTTTTGGGCATTTACCCAAATGATCACAAGTAAGACCACACTAAAGCTACCAGCACACCTATATTGATTGCAGCATTATTTATCGTAGCTAAGATAGGGAACCAACCCAGATCCTCCTCAGTAGATCAAGAAAATGTGGTATATATACACAATGGAATTCTATGCCTCCATCAGAAAGAATTACATGGCCCAATTTGATAGGAAATTGAAAGACTTGGAAAAATTATAATAAGTGAAGTAAGCCAGGCCCAAAGAAACATAGGTCCCATGGTTTGCCTTATTTGCCATAATCTGTGTATGTCTAAGTCAAGCAGGAAATGTCAGATAAATTGATGTTAGGGAAATGAACCCCAAGATAAGGACTCAAATGTTTTTTTTTCTTTCATGAAATTGTTTCTAACATATTTATAAGATGATTTCTTTGTTGTTTGTATGTCCCTCCCCCATGATATAACCCCGGATTTCACTGTATTTGATGTTGGCATAATTTGTGGAGGGGAAGGGAAAAGACAAATTGTTTAAATAGGGATATAGGTGGACCCATTGCATCAATGAGATATACATGTCATTATGGTGAAAAACGAACTTTACAACTTTGGTGGGGGGGAACGGGTGAGGGATGCTGGGGGGTGTAAGAAGGTAAAAGAAGGGGAAACAAAGGAAGAGGCAACACAGCTTGATAATAAATGTACTCATTATCTTGCCCAGGTTAATTGCAACCCTTCTGTATGGTATTTTCACAATAAAAAATACATTTCTGATTACCATTAAGTAATAAAATTTGTTATCAAAAATTTGATTTATTTGTGAATTTAGTCTCTTCCTATCATTTTCTTCTAACACCTGAAATGACATGAATTCAGACATTTTTATATCCTTGGAGACCTTCCACCCTCACCTGTGGAAATCTGTAGAGTCCCAGCAATGTCCCAATCTGGTCAGATGTTACTCCTGAGGGTCCTGTAAGTATTGCTATAGAACTACTTCCTCTCACGCAGGAATAGTTTGGAATCTTATACTTCCCAAAAAGACAAATGAAGGGATTCTTAAACATTGTCCAAGCATTGAAGTGAACATCATAGACGTCAAATCCCAGAGTCAGGTTATGTAAAAGATTAGGGTTTTTGTTGATCTCCTCAATAGCAAAAGCCAAGGCCAAAACATACTGATAGTTCTTGAAGATAAACCTGCATGGTGATCAAAGAAATTTTGAAGAAGTATTTCATGTCTTAAAACTTCCAATATATTAAATGCTTGCTTCTTTATCTAGGAATAAGTTGAAATATTACCCCAATTAGAATGGAACATAAATGTCTCTTATGCTTACATATAGAATTCAGATACTTATTTAAGTCAAGGGAGAGCTTGTTTTCCTCCTTACCACATGCACCACAGCAAGGCTGTTGTCTGTTGGATTAAGTTTTCATGAGGCAGCAAATGTTGTGTTTCTTTACATTAGCGCCACTAGCTACACCTGTATGGAAAACAATTCTCCTGTTTTCAGTCACTCAGTTTATGTTTTGTGATTATACGGCAGGTCAGGTTAACTAAGGAATGTTTAATTTAAGAACAGTATTCAGAAGCAAAGGGTTATTTATGAATGATAATATAGCAAAGTCTATTCACAGACATAACATATGGAATAATTATTACTGATAACAACCAGGAAAAGAGCAGACCTACAATGGGAGAGATTTTTATTTTTCTTTATGTAACAAAACAAAAGGGATGCATCCAATTTCAAGGAATTCATTTTGGAGAGAGAAAGCCTTTACTTGAGGGTTGAGGAAAGAATTGTAGGAAAGCTTTGTATAGAATTTCCAGTTCCAAGACCTCCATGGTAAATGCACTGATCACTATTCTCTTCCCAACATATTTAGATAGAGACTCTCTAAAGTAGCAAAGTAAAGAGTATCAAAGTACTATTACTTCTTTCTTTCTGCCAGGCCTGTCTATGTGTGCCAAAGTATGTGTGAATGTGTGTGTTTGTGTGTGTGTGTTTATCTTCATGTTTGTAGGGTCAATATTCTAAATAAATTAATATAATGAAATCAACTGGTATTGTTTAAATGGAAACAATGAAGGCATGTTGGTAATGCTAATGAAAGGACCAACTTGTTCATTATATGCTGTAGGTATATGTGAAGTGACCATGAAAGCCTATCATATTCTGAAATGTTATAAATAGAAGAAAATAGTGAGCTTGAGAAAAATCTAATTGCACATACACGTATGGAGGAATAAAATGCAGGAATGAAGATGTGCTAAGAAGCTTTTGCAAAAGTTGAAGAGAGTATTTTTAATAAAGCAAAAACAAATGTAGAGATACCTACAAAGTAAAAGGCCTAAAGATGAAAGCATAATCAATTTTTCATAAGTCTTGGGGCTGAAATCTGGGCCTGGGAGCTGTCCTCAGCTCAAGGCAAGCACGCTTTCACTTCAGCCACAGCACCACTTCTGGCTTTTTCTGCTTATGTGATGCTGAGGAATTGAACCCAGGACCTCATGTGTGTGAGGCAAGCACGCTACCAATGAGGTACTTTCCAACCAAGGATAACCAAATTATTGAACATAACATCTACAGTAGGCTGTCTAAGCATGAAACACTCACAAGTTAACTATATATACAGGATGATTTTCTAAACTAGAACAGAAATGGGACCCATATGGTATATGTGTGCACCCATTTCCTATCAGCTAACTCCTCAGGAGAGTCCAAATAAATCAAGAGAGCATGGCAAGAGATCTTCATAATTCTGAAGGTAAAAAAAATCTAAATTATCCAGTGAGTTTATTGCACCTAGCAAAGCTAGCTATAGAAATGTAGGAAGGATAAAGATGTTCACAGAGAAGCACAGTTAAGAGAATTTATTTACACTAATCTCTTCCTACACGAAATACTAAAGTGCAAACAAAAGGTCAATGCAGGAAAAGATTGAAAACCTACAAAGGACTCTGTATGAGCGTGATAGGGAGAGAGAGGAGGCAAAGAAAAGGTCAACGCAGGAAAAGATAGAAAACCTACAAAGGATTCTGTATGAGCGTGAGAGGGAGAGAGAGGAGGCAATCCAAAGGTATATACAGGAATATCATGAGCATGAGGAAGCTACTCAAAAACTGATACAGGATTTGCATGAGCAGCTTAAGAATACTCAAAGAGAAAGGCAGGAATGGCGTGAACAGGCTGACAACACTCAAAGAGAACTACAGGAATGGCATGAATGGGAGGAAGCTAATCAGAGAGTAATACAGGAATTGAGAGAGCAGGATGAGAATACACAAAGATCACTAAAGGCATTCATGGGATCCATTAACAAAGAACTGAAGGAAGTCAGGGAGACCACAAAGGGAATGCTGAATGGAACCCAACAGAAAGGAAGGGAGTCCAAGGAAACCATAACTAATAAATTAAGTGATTTGAGAATAAACACTGAACACCAAATTAAGGAAGTAAAGAAGTTCATACAAGATCTAAACAAAGCTTCAACAAAGAATTTGAAGCCATCAAAGCTGACCAATTAGAAGGAAAAGAAATAAAAAACAAAGTAGAAAGTCTTGACAGCAGGTTAGACCATGCAGAAGATCGAATCTCGGGGATTGAAGACAGCCTAGATATTATAGAGAAAGAACATACAACCATCCAAGACAAGTCCAAGAAACATGATAGATCTATCCAACACTTGTAAGACACCATCATAAGGCCTAATCTAAGGATAATGGGTGTAGAGGAGCACCTAGAAACAGAAGTTAATGGTCTAGGAAATTTGTTTAACAGGATCCTAACAGAACTAGGCCTATTCAGATACAAGAAGCTTTTAGAATTCCAAATAGACCAGACCAATTAGGACATTCCACCATCACATTATAATCCACACAGTATCAACTCAGACAAAGGAAAAGATCCTTAAAGCTGTGAAGGAGAAAAGATTAATCACCTATAAAGGGAAACCAATTAGAATCACCTCAGATTTCTCTGCAGAGACAATCAAAGCAAGAAGAGCCTGGAATGATGTATGCCATGCCCTAAAAACAAACAACTATCAACCAAGAATAGTGTACCCAGAAAAACTCTCCTTCATAACTGAAGACCAAATAAAAACCTTTCAAAGAAAAGAAATATTGAAACAATACATCTCCACCAAACCAGCCCTACAAAAGATTCTTAAAGAGGTCCTACACATACAAAACAAACAAGACCACAATAAAGGCCAAGAAACTGCACCCAAACTGAGAATCCAAGAACCATAGGAAGAACCCCGTTTTTGCAGCCCCCAAGAAGGTGGATAACATGGCAGGAACTCCCAAATAACTCTCAGACCTTTCTATCAACATTAACGGATGTAACTCTCCAATTAAGCAACAAAGACTGTCTAGTTGGATTAAAAAACAAGATCCTTCTATCTGCTGCCTTCAGGAGTCACATCTTGCCCGTAAAAACAAATACATTTTCAATGTGAAAGGCTGTAGCAAAATTTATCAAGATAAAGAAGGTCGCTACATACTAATTAAGGGATCTATCCTTCAGGAGGATATTACAATTCTGAAAGAAACACTACTTTCCCTCAAATCCCATATAGATCCAAAGAAATTAATTGTTGGGGATTTTAACACACCACTCTCCCCACTAGATAGATCAACTCGGCAAAAACTCAACAGAGAAACCACAGATCTAAACAGCTGCATAGATCAACTAGATTTAACAGACATCTACCGAATATTTCACCCAGCAGCATCAGAATACATGTTTTTCTGAGCAGCACATGGAACATTTTCTAAAATAGACCACATTTTAGGCCACAAAGCAAACCTGTCCAAATTCAAAAACATTGAAGTTATACCTTGCATTCTCTCTGACAACAAGGGAATAAAATTAGAATTCACCACCAAAAGCCGCCAAAGAAAGTTTGGTACCACATAGAGACTGAACAACACACTGTTGAATCACAAGTGGGTCATGGAAGAGATTAGAAAGGAAATTCAAATGTTCATGCTATTCAACAAAAATGAGCACACAAATTACCAGCTCCTCTGGGACACAGCAAAGGCAGTACTCAGAGGCAAGTTTATAGCTCTGAGCTCCTACATCAACAAACTGTAGAGATCTGAAACCAAGAATTTAATGACACATCCAAACCTCCTTGAAAAAGAGCAGCAAGATAAACCCCAATCCAGTAGATGGAAAGAAATAATTAAAATTAAATCAGAATTAAATGAATTAGAAACCAAAAAAAAACATAGAAAGAATCAACAAAACAAAGAGTTGGTTCTTCGAAAAAATTAACAAAAATGACATATCCTTAGGAAATCCTCTCAGAAAAAGAAGAGAATACACCCAAATAAATAAACTCAGAGATTAGAATGGAAATATCACCATGGAAACAACCAAGATTCAGAACATTATAAGGGAATACTTCTCAAAACTTTATGCTAATAAGTTTGAGAACTTGACAGAAATGGACCTTTTCCCCGCAAATATTGACATGCCAAAACTAAACCAAGATGAGTTAAAACAGCTTAACAGGCACAAATCAAGCATTGAAATAGAAACAGCAATAAGAGACCTCCCATCTAAGAAAATCCCAGGACCAGATGCTTTTACAGTGTAATACTACAAGGACTTCAAAGCAGAGCTCACACCAATACTCCTCCAAATCTTCAATAAAATTGAAAGAGAAAGTTCACTACCGAAAACTTTCTATGAAGACATCATCAACCTCATCCCAAAAATGCAGGGACTCATCAAAGAAAGAGAACTATAGACCATTTCTTTGATGAACATTGATGCAAAATTTCTCAACAAAATTTTCGCCAATTGACTACAATAATCCATCAAAAATCATACACCCCGATCAAACAGGATTCACTTCAGGGATGCAAATCTGGTTCAATATATGCAAAGCAATTAATATAATTCATCACATCAACAGGAGCAAAGATAAGAACCACGTGGTTATCTCAATAGATGCAAAAAAAGCATTTGACCAGATCCAACACCCCTTTATGATGAAGGTCTTGGAAAAATTATTAAGCCAAAGAACATTCCTCAATACAATAAAGGCTGTATATGACAAACCTACAGCCAGCATTATACTTAATGGTGAAAAACTAAAGACATTTCCTCTTAACTCAGGAACAAGACAAGGATGCTCACTCTCTCCACTTCTATTCAATCTAGTATTAGAATGCCTTGCTACAGCAATAAGACAAGATGCAGACATAAAGGTGATCCAAATAGGGAAAGAAGAAATAAAAGCCTCGTTCTTTACAGATGACATGATCTTGTATTTAAGGAATCCCATAGACTCCACTCTGAAATTACTCAAGCTGATTCAAAACTTTGGCCAATTAGCAGGGTATAAAATTAACCCCCCAAAATCAATGGCTTTTCTGTATGCCAACAATGAGAAAAGTGTGACTGAAATTACGAAAGCCCCTCCATTTGTTATAGTCCCTCAAAAAATAAAATACTTAGGAATTAACTTAACCAAAGAAGTGAAGAACCTCTATGATGAAAACTTTAAAACCTTGAAAAAGGAAATCAACACAGAACTTAAAAAATGGCAAAACCTCCCATGCTCCTGAATTGGAAAGATTAACATCGTGAAAATGGCAATACTTCCCAAGGCTATCTACCAATTCAGTGTGATACCTATCAAAATTACAACCTCATTCTTCAAGGAAATAGAAGAGGCAATCCAAAAATTCATATGGAACAATAAAAGACCCCCGAATAGCAAAAACGCTCCTCAACAGATAAAACACTGCTGCAGGAATATCAATACCAAATTTCAAACTCAACGATAAAGCCATAGTAATCAAAACAGCTTGGTACTGGCATAAGAACAGACCTCAGGACCAATGGAATAGAATTGAAAACCCAGAAATGAACCTACAGACCTATAGGCAACAAATCTTTTTTATGGGAGCTAAAATAATAGAATGGAAGAAAGACAGCCTCTTCAGTAAATGGTGCTGGCAATATTGGTTAAATACTTGTAGAAAACTAAAGCTAGATCCTTATATATATCACCCTGCACCAGAAACAACTACAAATGGATAAAAGACATCGTAGTCAAAGCACACACTCTGAAAACATTACAGGATGGAATAAGAGAAACCTTATGTCTCCTTGGCTCAGGCCGAAATTTTCTTAATAGAGCCCCAGAAACACAACATATCAAAGAAAGGTTGGACAAATAGGATTGCATGAAGCTGCAGAGCTTCTGCATGGCAAAGGACATACCTAGCAAGATCAATAGAAGCCCACGGATTGGGAGAAGATCTTCACTAGCCATACAACGGAGAAGGGTCTCATATCTAAAATATACTTCGAACTCAAAAAATTAAATCCTCCAACAATAAATCCTCAAAGAAACAACTGCCCAATAAATAAGTGTGCTAAAGACTTAAAGAGAAACTTCTCTGAAGAAGAAAGAAGGATGGCCGATAGACACATGAAGAAATGTTCAACATCCCTAGCCATAAAAGAAATGCAAATCAAAACAACATTGAGATACAACCTCACCCCAGTTAGAATGACAAAAATCAAGAACTCTAACAACAACAGATGCTGGAGCGGATGTGGACAGAAGGGAACCTTACTTCATTGTTGGTGGGAATGTAAACTTGTTCAACCACTTTGGAAAGCAGTATGGAGGTTCCTCAAAAGACTTCACATAGAGCTCCCCTATGACCCAGCAATCCCACTTTTGGGCATTTACCCAAATGTTTAGAAACAAGACCACACTACAGCTACCAGCACAATTATGTTCATTGTAGCATTATTTACCATATTTAAGGTTTGGAACCAACCCAGATGCCCCTCAGTAGATGAATGGATCAAGAAAATGTGGTATACATACACAATAAAATTCTATGCCTCCATCACAAAGAATGACATTGCTCCATTTTTTAGGAAATGGAAAAGCTTGGAAAAAATTATATTAAGTGAAGTAAGCCAAGCCCAAAGAAACATAGGTCCCATGGTTTCCCTTATTTGAAATATCTAGTATATGTATGAGTCAAACGGAAAAGATCAGATAATGTGATGTTAGGAAAATGAACCCTTAGATATGTATTTAAATGTTTTTTTCTTTCATGCATTTGTTTCTAATGAATTTATAAGATTACTTCTTTGTTGCCTTGTATGTCCCTCCCCCACAGTATAACCCTTGCTTTCACTATATTTGATGTCGGTATAATTTGTGGAGGAGATGGGGAAAAACAAGTCGTTTAAGGCAACAGGTTGACCTGTTGAAACAATGAAAAGTACAAGCTGTCATGTCGAAAACGAACTTTACAGCTTTGGTGCAGCGGGGGGGGGGGGGTAGAATTGGGTGAGGGGTGGATGGGAAGGTTGGGAAGGGATGTGATGATGTGTAAACAAAGGAGGAGGCTGCAGTGCTTGATAAGAAATATACTCATTATCTTGCCCATGTAATTGTAACCCCTCTGTACAGTATGTTCACAAAAAAATAAAAAATATAAAAGCATTATTATTAGGGAGTTGCACAAAGAGGTTACCATTTCATAAGTCAGGTAATAAGTAAAGTGCTTCTTGGACAATGTCACCCCTTCCTTTGCTTTCCCCCACATACACCCTCCCATCCCTGCCCACAAGTTGCATAGTTCATTTTTTACTTAATGTATATTGAATACAATGACATATACCACATTTTCTTGATCCATTCATCTACTAAGGGGTATCTGGGTTGTTTCCATATCTTAGCTATGGTAAATAATGCTGCAATAAGCATTAGGATGGTCTTGTTTGTGGTCATTTGTGAAATTGCCCAAAAGTGGGATTGCTGGGTCATAGGGGAGCTCTATGTGGAGTCTTTTGAGGAACTTCCATACAACTTTTCACAGTGGTTGAAGAAGTTTACACTACCACCAACAATGCATTAAGATTCCCCTCCAGTATCTGTTGTTATTAGAGTTCTTGATTATAGCCATTCTAACTGAATTCTATACCTCCATCAAAAAGAATGACATTGCCCCATTTGTTAGGAAATGAAAAGATTTGGAAAAAAATATATTAAGAGAAATAAGCCAGGCCCAAAGAAACATATATCCCATTGTTTGCCTTATTTGCAATAACTAGTATATGTCTGAGACAAGCAGAAAAGGTCACAAAAGTTGATGTTAGGGAAATGAACCCCAAGATAAGTATTTAAATGTTTTCTCTTCCATGCAATTGTTTCTAACATATTTATAAGATGAGTTCTTTGTTGCTTTGTATGTCCCTCCCCCACGGTATATCCCCTACTTTCACTTTATTTGATGTTGGCATAATTTGTGGAGGGGAAGGGAAAAAACAAATTGTTTAAATAGGGATACAGGTGGACTCATTGCAACAATGAGATGTACAAGTTGTTATGTCAAAAAACTAACTTTACAACTTAGGGGGGGGTTATTGGTTGGTGTGGGGCGGGAGATGGGAAGGGATGGAAAGGGGAAACAAAGAGGAGGCAACAATGTTTGATAAGAAATGTACTCATTATTTTTCCCATGTAGTTGTAAGTCCTGTATATAGTATTTTCACAATTAAGAATAAAAAAGAAATATGAAAGTAAGTTTTTCAGACCACAAAACAGAACCATTAAAGAACAAGAAAAATATACATGAATGTATAAACTCCGTCCTGTCAACACAATTAAAGTTGAGTAGAGCAAAATGAGTCACAGAAAATAAACTTATGGTAACTAAGCAATTCATTGATGAGACTTCAGCAGTTGTTTGAAGAGAAAGATAAGAAAAGAAATTTGATGGTTTCTGGGATTCATTGTGAAAGAACACCTAAATTATCAACTTCTTTGGTGCATAACCAAGGCAGATCTCAGAAGATGGTTCATGTTTGTAAATGCTTTCATCAACAAATTAGAAAAATCTCAAATCAATACCTGAATGATGCACGTCAAAGCAGACATGACACTTCCAAGAATATGGTGGCATCATCACATGTAAACTCCTTAGATATATCTAACAAAACAGCTATTTAGATTCCCTTCATCCACTTTATTCATGAGAGCCAAAATAATAAAACATTAAAGAGAAAGGCACTCATTCAAGTACATAAGAAATTTCACAACAGAATCACAAGAACAGAATACAACAAGATAGCATTGAGACCACTGCTGAGTGGCTGCAACCTTTGCCTGTAGCCTGCTCAGGCAGCTCAGGGAGACCCAGAAGGACATGAAGTGCCACCCATCAAACTTAAACAGAGAACCATGTGACACTGATAAAATCACACAGCAAAACACTAACCCTAGAAACACAAGGATAAAAAGAAGGTCAGATTTGCAAATCAGCATGCAGACCCTCATGGAGTGGCTGCTGCTATTGCCACACAACACAAAGAAGCAGAGAGACACCACATTACAAGGGTAGGGGGAAACAGAAAGAGGAGATTGATAATGCGACATCCAGACACAGAGACCTCTCAATAAGATTCATGCTGCCCAGCTCAAAACTGGCTTCAGAATCTATTTGTGCCTCCTTAGGGATTGCTTCCTTGGAGGAAGTGTTCCAGGTAGTCACCTACATTGCCCATAAAAATGAATGCAATTGAAATGGCAACAAAGCCTCCAATTCAGGAAAAGCCCAGGACCAGATGCATTCATAGAAGGAGTCTTTAAGTCTTCAAATAGGAACTAACTCCCATTCTCCTCAAACTCTTCAATGAAACAGAAAGGGAAAGTTCACTACCAAAATTTTGCTATGAAACCAACATAACACTCATTCCCAAACCAGATAGGAACCCATCAATAAAAGAGAACTATAGACCCATTTCTCCGAAAGACGATGATGTAAAACGTCTCACCAAAATTCGGGCCAACCAATTTCAATAAGTAATAAAAAATAATCCTATACCTTATGTTCAAACTGAATTCATTCCAGGATTGCTAACCTGGTTTCATATACACAAGTCAATTAATATAATGCAACACAGCAACAGAAGCAAAGATAAGAAGCACATGATCTTTCAATATATTCAGAAAAAATGATTTGACAAGATTCAACACCACTTCCTGATAAAATATCTAGAGAAGCTATGAATCCATGGAAAGTTCCTCAACATAATAAAGGCTATCTGTGACAAACCTAAAGCTATCATTATACTTCATGGAAAAATTTAAAGCCATTCCCTCTAAATTCAGAAGAACACAAGGATGCCTTCTATCTCCATTTCTATTTAACATAATGCTGAAATACCTGGAAAGAGAAATAAGGTAAGAGAAACACATAAATGGGATCCAAATAAGGAAGACGAAGTAAAGGAATCCCTCTTGGTGAGCAATGTGATTCTGTACTTACAGAATAATATAGAATTCCTCACCCCAATCTACTTGAGTTGATTCAAACTGTGGCAAAGGAACAAGCTATGAAATATAATAACAAAAATCCATATCATTCAACTGTCCCAAAAATGAGAAGAATAATACTGAAATCAAGAAAGAAACACAATTTGTAATAGCCTCACAAAATACTTAGGAATTAACCAAAGATGGGAAGGATCTATATTGTGAAAAAAATAAATTATTATAAAGACATTGAAGCTGGCATTCCACACTCCTGGTTTGGAAAAATTAACATCATAATGATGGCAATTCTGCCCAGAGCAATATACAAATTCACTACAATACCAATAAAAATATCTGTAACTTTCTTCTAAGACATAGAGAAATCAATCAAAATATTCATATGAAATAATAAAGATCGTGAAGAGCAGAAAAAATCCTTAGCAGGAGGAACAGAGCTGGAGGAATATCAATACCAAAGTTGAAGCATTATTACAAAGCCATAATAATAAAAACATCTTGGTACTGGCAAACAATAGGCCTGAAACCCAATCAAACACAACAGAAGACACAGAAACAATCCCACAAGCATATAGCCACTTAATATTAGATAAGAGACCCAAAAAGACAGATTTCAAGAAAGATAGCCACTTACACAACAGTGCTGGCAAAACTGGCTGTCTACATGCAGAAAACAGAGGTTTTATACCCATATATCACATTGTACCAGAATCAACTCTAAATGGATCACATAGCTTAATGTAAGGTCAGACACTGTGAAAATATGAATAGAAGTTCTAGAGAAATACCTAAGCCTTCTAGCCACAGGGAAAAACATTCTAAACAAAGATATATAATCACAACAAATCAAAGAAAAACTGGATAAATGGAACTGTATTGAACTGAATAGATTCTGAGTAGAAAGGGACATAGCTAGGAAGATATATGAACAGACCATAGAATGGTAGAATATCTTGACTAGCTATACAACAGATAAAGAGGTCATATCTAGCATATACCTAGAGGTAAAATTTAGCAGGACAGAAGGAAACTCTCAAACTCAACAACCCAATCAGCAAAAGGGCTAAAGGACATAGAGAGACTTCTCAGGAGGAATATAATGTTCAATAGATACATGAATAGTGTGTTCAACACCTCAGGAAACATTACATTTGTTTTTCATTTGTTTCTGCTGTGGTTTATTCCCAATGGTCACAGTTTCTGATTTATATACCCTTTTTCTTCTACATAAGTTTATCTGATTTGTCAACGGAAGGGGAATCAAAGAAACAGAGGACAGAGTGAACCATTGCAACAGTGATACTCACTAGACACTATGTTGGAAATAGAACTTTCTTCTTGGGAGGGGGAAATTTGGGGGAGGGAAAGTGGGGAAACCAAGGAGAGGGTATCACTGTTTAAAAAGAAATGTACTCATTACTGTACCTGTAACCCATCTTTGCATCATCTTTCCCATAAAATAAAATATTTAAAAGAAGAAACGCAATTCAAAATAACATTAGGATTCTAACTAGTCTAGTTACAATGGCTATTATCAGGAAAACACACAAACAAAAGTTGGCTGGGATGTGGACCAAAGGGAACCCAATTACACTTTTTGTGAGAGTTTTATTTTTTCAACGACTCTGGAAAGCAATATGGAGATTCCTTAAAAGACTAACTATAGAACTTCCCTATCATTTCCACTTGTTGGCATTTATCTGATGGATCACAAACCAGGCCACTCTAAGCCCCACAAAAAAAAACATGTTAAGGCAGCATTGCTTACCAAAGCCATGATATGGAATCATCCCTGATATCTCTCAGTAGATGAATGAAGCATGGTACGTTTATGTACACACAAACACACACACATACACAATGGTAATATACTTATCTGTCAGAAAGAATGATACTTTAACTTGCTTAAGTAAAAGAAAACATTGGAAAAATTATATTAAGCAAAGTAAGAAATATAGGTTGCATTGTTTCCCTAATTCATGGTAACTAGAATGTCCCTATAAATCTATAAGTAAGCAAACTAAAATCAATAAACATTATTATACATATTTATGCCTGGGATATGATAATTTATATAGGACCCTAGACATTAATATATGGAGGCAAAAGGAGGCTATGCATAAGAGTGGTGGAAAAAAGTTCAAAGTATATGTAAACATGACTATATAAAATAATATTCTATGAAATAAACTCCAAAAATATGAAACAGAAGCTATTTTTTAAATTTCAATTGTTTCTGTTTTGTTCTGTTTACCTTTTGTTTGATAGTTTGTATTTTAGAGAGTAAGGGATAACACATAAAATATGGAACAAGGATGAACTAAAGCAACAGTGATATTCACTAGACACTGTGGTAAATGAACTGGATATGTTGTGGATGGGAATGGTAGGGTAAGACAGGGAGAAACTGATGAAAGAACAGATGTGATTCAAAAGGAATTGTACTCATTACTCATGTATGTGTAACCCCTCTGCATATCTATTCTACAATAAAAATAATATATGATAAATATATTTAAAACCCATAAATAAAATAAACAGGCCCTTCACAAGCAATTAAAATGTGGGATGGGGTTAAGTTGGAAGTGGTGGGTGAGAATGTTAAAAGGAGGGATATTGATCAAGAAGCACTCTATAGGTCAGAGGTTTTGTAGAATGGCAACAACTTTGTACAACTACATAAAGAAAATCATAGTTAAAAATGCATTAAGTTTTGTGGTAAGAGTGACTATATCAGTGAGATAAGCATGTCCTGACATTGTGATTATACAATGAGGATGCACTAATATTACCACCACAATCACATGTATTGCAGACTTATTTACTATAGCCAAGATATGGAAGCAGCCCAGATGTCCCTCAATGCACAAGTGGAACAAGAAAATGTAGTCTATATATACAATGGAATTCTTCTCAACCAATACAACGAATGGCATTAAACCATTCACAAAGAAATGGAAAGACTTGGAGAGGACTATGATAAGTCAAGTAAACCAGGCACAGAGAACCATAAATTGTATGATGTCATATATTGGTAGGAACTAGAACATGTCTGGGTGGCACCCAAGCATTTATAATTGAATTAACTGAGCTATAATTGAATCTATGGAAAACACAAATAGTAAAATTTTTAGAAAGATAGAGTCAAAGTCCAAGACATGAATACTTGGAATAACTGTGCAAGTATATGTATATATAAAGTGTACATTCATTATTAATATCTAAAAATTAATATATAATCCAAAATTAAGAAAAGGATGTTTTCAGGCACCATGACCAATACAAAAAATAAATGGAAAGGAGGGAGTGTGGTTGGAGGTAAGGTTGCGAATTTTAAACAGGGTGACATTGTTCAAGGGACACTATATTCATAAACTGATCTGTTGAATGGCAACACTTTGTACTACGACCAAAAGAAAATAAAATTTTAGAAATGTGTAAAACTTACTGCTGAGAGTGATTATACAAGTGAGTGGAGAAGGTTCTAACAATGTAAACGTGATAGACAAATATTACACATAATTTTTAGGAAGTGAAAAAATTAGTAATATATCTAGCAATTTCCATAGAACAATGTAAATTTAAATATTCAAGTTACAAAGGATGAGAGGATACAATGTAGTTGCATTTTCATTTGTTTGACTTTAATATATTATCTTAAATAAG
Organism: Dipodomys merriami; assembly: GCF_024711535.1. Classification (NCBI taxonomy): domain Eukaryota; kingdom Metazoa; phylum Chordata; class Mammalia; order Rodentia; family Heteromyidae; genus Dipodomys; species Dipodomys merriami. Next base: position 4,598,945 of record NW_027206179.1, on the reverse strand, counting down.
TTTTATATTTTTATTGTTAAGATACTGTATAGAGGTGTTAAAGTTACATGAGTAAGGTAAAGATTACATTTCCTACTGAGAATTAAAATATTTTTTATTTTAATTTTATTGCAAGGTTATGTACAGAGGGGGTACAGTTTCATAAGTAAGGTAGTGAGTATATTTCTTGTCTAACTTGTTACCCCTTCTCATGTTAAAATGTTAAATGAAAAAGTTTCATTAAATTTAAATGAAAAGGTTTCATTTCAACATGTCTCTACATTAACTTATGAATTAGATCATAGTCCTGTACTACTTGTGTGTGTATATTTTCTTTTTTTTTCTCCTTATCATTACAGGTAGTTGTCATCATTCCAAAACAGATTGTTTTAATCTATTTAAAGTTCCACAAGTACCACAAAATCTGTAGCAGACAAATAAATCTCATAATCTAAAAGTCCAAAAGTCACTGCTGATGAACTCAAGAAACAATGAAGTCTCTAAAAACAAGGAATCATAGAAGATTCAGTAAACCTAGAGAAGAATTTACATAATGGAAACAGTGTGACATGATCTGTCAATGACTGGGAATTGAAATGCAGTAAATTCTACCAGTAAGAGTTAGAATGGCTGAATGAATAAAACCTCCAGTCCAAACAAAAGGTTTATTCCAAGAAATTCAATTCACTTTCAATGAATGGCCTTCAGTAAGAGCAAGAAAATAATGTAAGCCAGACTCAGAGAAACAGAAGTTCCATGGTTTCTCTGAGTGTATTAGCTAGAATGTAACTATAAATCTACAAGTAAATGAAAATGGGTAAAAAAAGAAAACAACAACAGAAACCTTGCATGTCATAAATTATACAGGTCTCTAGGCATTCCCCACAGTGAGAACAAGGGGAATGTACTAAAAGAGAAATACACAGATGTAATACCTATGTGCATGTGATCATAAAAAATATTGTTTGTCAAAAAAGAACTCCAGGAAATGGGAATCAGAAAGATCTTTATGACTGTTTTTGTGGGCATGGATTCACAGAAATGGTAGAAAAAAGGGTGAACAAATACAGCAGTGGTACTCATTAGATGCTATGTTGAAAATAAGCTATAGAGCTGGAGGGTGAGGAGGGGAGAGAAAAATAGGGACAGAACGGGTGACATTGTTCAAAAATAAATGTTCTCTTCATCTTACCTATGTAAGTGTAACCTCTCTGTACATCATCTTTATAATAACAATAAACAATACATCAAACAGAAAAAAGAGTGGAAGAAGTCCATGCAAATGAAAAGGAAAAAAATGCAGAAGTATCATTATCATATCACATCAAACAGATTTTAATCAAAACAACCAAATGTACAAAGTTTGTAATGCAATGATGAAGCAATAAGATCAACCAGATAACATAACAATTGTAAAATTATACAACTCATGATTAAAGCACTTAACTCTATATAAGCAGACTTTGAGCTAATCCTCCATACAATAATAGCTGAAGATTTCCTAGAGAGAAACTTAGACCAAGTAAACAGGGGGGTATCAAAATTAACTTTCACCCTTGCTTAGATGAGCCTCACATCCACCTACAGAAGGTTTCACCCAATGTCTGAATAATCCATCTCTCATCAACATATTGAGCATTCTCCAGAAGAGATGGGATACAACACAAAACAGCCAGATTTTAAAAGTATGGAAAGTAAATTGAACTCACCTATGAACCACACTGTGGTAATGCTAGAAATTAACAAGGAAACACAGAAAGAAAATATGCGCATAACATAGAAATGAAATGATTTGTTTCTCGCAGTTAATTCAATAAAAAGCATTCAATATAATTAAATAATTAATACAGGTTAAATGATAGTTTTTCAAAGTATATGTCTAGAAGTGTACTGAACTTTGGAAGAATATCAGCATCTATACATATAAAGAAAGCAATGAAATGAAACTGTAACAACCTTTATTGAAATCAGGAATAGAAATGGTATACTGGAGAACCTATGTGGCATCTCAAGGAGCTAAAAAAAAACACCAAAATTTAGTAGAAGGAATGAAATAATGAAAATGAAAAAGAACTAGAGACTAAAAACCATACATAGGAGACTGGAAACAATCAATATAGCCAAAAGGAGGTACTACAAGAACAACAGGGTGATAAAACTGAAAAAAAAGCAACAAAATTCACATATCAAAATACACTTCCAATTGTTCTGGATGCCAGAATCAGTATAGTGAAAGTACTTATACTAGTGCAAAACCATGTAAAGAAGATTCAATGCAGTCTATATCAAAATTGCTGAGGAAGAACAAATGCAATAGTGATGTACACAGACAATGTTGGAACTGATCTGTACAGCTTGCTGGGGGGTTTGGGGAAAGGGGAAAATAGGAAAAATTTGAGGAAAGGGGCAACAAAGTTGACAATAAATGTACTCATCGCATTACTTATGTAACTAAAACCTCTATGTACATCACCTTGAGAATAATATATAAATAAAAAAATATAAATATTCTGAGACTAGTCATATTAAATGAGAATTTCTTTATTTCCTTCACAGAAATAAAAAAGGCAAAACAAACTGTTATGAAAAGGAAAAGGAACCCGCAATTAGTCTGGGCTATCTTAATACAAAAAAATCCAATCAAGGAACAGAAACTTGTGATGAAATGTATTCATTACATTTCTCATATAACTGTAACCCCTCTGTACAATATCTTTACAATAAAAATATCTATTAAAATGTAAAAAAAATTAGAAATAGAAATCACAACCGAAAAAGGATATTCAATTAATTGGGCAATCAGGACACCCATTAACTCTTCATTAGCCCTGAGAAAACTTGAACTTTTGGTAATGGAATATAAAAATTAAAGTGTGGAGATCTTTAAGAAATTAAAACTATCTCTACTAGTGACTTATACCTGAAATCTTAACTAAAGAAGAAGGTGACAACTAAAGATCTTGAGTCAAAGCAAACTGTTAGAGAAAAGTCCATGCCATATTTTATCTCCAGTCAAGCAACAAAGAACTACAAAAAGGTGTACTTTAAGTGGTATATTGTCAGTTTTGAGATAAAAATGCATGCAAAAATCGAAAGTAAGTCAGTCACTAGTGGCTTATTCCTAGCTATCTCAGAAAAGTGAAACTGAGTAGAAGAAATTAGAGATATGGGAGGGGAAAACAGATGTGTGACACTATACGGAAATGTTTATAAACACGAGCGTGAATATAATCAAAGTATGTGATATGAAGTGTGGAACTAAAACGTGGACCAAATACTTGGCACAAGCACCCTATTATATCAAATTTGGCAAGCATCATCTAACCTCAGTGGGCATTGACATGAGTCAAATCTCTCACCTACTGATGTCTAACTGCAGTGCACTATTTGGTTACAAGAAAACCTTTGTCAATAAATTCTATCTGGAGTCAATAGCTATGTAGATAAAATTCTACTAACCTAGAAAAGGCTTTACTTGTATCTAGGCTTAGCAAAGAAACGTCCATGGGCTAAAAGCATATTACACTACTTCTCTATATTAGCACCTTAAAAGAAGTGCTTAAATATATTTTGGAAAATTAAAAGAATGAAACTCAGCAAAACATGGGTAAATAGTGTGGAATATAAAGAATAAGGGAAGCCAGACAGTAATGCTTCACACCTTTATTCTCAACTACTAATAAGGCTGAGGATCATGTTTTCAAGGCAGCCTGGGCATGGATGTGAGTCTCTTATCTCCATTTAACTACGAAAAGATGCCAGAAGTGAAGCTGTGCTTCAAATGCTAGAGCACTAGTCTTCAACAAAAATGTTCAGGAACAGCGCACAAGCACTGAGTTCCCAGTACCAGCATGAAAGTAAGAAACATAAACATATCAGTGACATATAAAATGAATCCATGTATTTTCTATAGTACACAAGAGAGTAATTCCTATCCTGAGATCTGTGCTCTCAATGGTGGGCAGCTGCCTCTGGCTATAGTTGTCATATCAGCACTTAAAACCAGTGCCAATGATAAAGACAATTATATATTTTTTGCAATAAGAAACAGATAGTTTGAGAGAATTCCTTGAAGTTCTGTGCAATCATTTTTCTTTCCTTTTCTGTTTCTTTTAGTATGCCACTTATTAGTGAGACTGTGAGTTACAGACAAAAACTTTAAGAATATGCATGTGCACAAGTGGAAAGAACTAATCTTTGAAAATTAAAATTCTCCCACAAAGAAACTTTCATAATTCTGGGCTATCTGGTAACCCTGGGTGGTGGAGCATAACTGACATAAAAAAATACCAAAATACATAGTTTGGAACAATAACTGCTTGTATACACTAAGAATGTGTGACTGTAATAGTGTGTGTGCATAGGAGTATGTGTGATTTTGCCTGTACTAGGGCATGAAATCAGTGCCTGGACACTGATTTATTTTTGGCACAGCTAGAACACTGTTACATGAGCCACAACTTAATTTCCAGCTTCTGGCTAGTTAATTGGATATAAAAGTCTTACAGATTTTCCTTCCTGGGCTGGCTTCAAACCTCCATCCTCAGATATCTGTCCTATGAGTATTTGGTATTACAGGAATGAGCTGTCATAAGAAATTTTATCAATATTCTCTCTCTCTCTCTCTCTCTCTCTCTCTCTCTCTCTCTCTCTCTCTCTCTCTCTCTCTCTCTCTCTATATATATATATATATATATATATATATATAATGTACGTATTACTGGCCTAGCGGTAAGCAAATAGAGTGGCAGCCTTTTAATCCAGAACAATGCCAGTGACTCCATTGATTATAATAACATTACTTCATTTTCCACAGTGACAGCTGAAATGGAGGAGATACAGGTATGCTGGAGAAAAGTAAACAACTTATAGATATGGAAGGAGAAACTACTTGGAAGGAAATGGAGCCCTCTCCTGCCAGCAGGCAGAAAATCAGTCAATAAGGGACGCAAGGCAAAATAATGAAACTGAGCTGCTCCTGGAGCAATAAGGAAGGTCAGTAGAGGAGACACAGAGATCATTGATGTGTACACCCAGAGTTCCCTCACCCATGGAACGTGCTCAGAATAAAATAGTAATAGAGTTAAAATCTGAAATTACTTACAACTTGTTGTCTTCTTGCCTAGAAGCATGGCTGTTACTGTGATCTATTCCCAAAGTGTACAGGGGGAAAATCCCAGTTATCATCACATCTCCATCCATGTGTGCTCGCTGCTTCATTGTAGAAAAGCAGGTAGTGTCAGCCAAGGACCTGACAGGGAGGGGAAGAAGGAGAAAGAGAATTATTAAAGTGAATATATACATCCCTGAAGCATCTGCCAAGCAGAAATTCTGGCTGGAATGGAGGACCACAATTTCAAAGATATTCTTATATCTTTCTATATGTGCATATGTGTCTTTGTTGACAGAGATCTACACTATAGCTTGCCTCTAATTAAAGTCTCTCTGAGTATTCAGAAGTAATGTATAAGAATATTCCCAGGGGCTTTGCATTAGTAGCCCTGCATCAAGGAGAAAAACACAAGTTAGAAACATGTTTTCAGATTTGCCTTCTTCAGTGCAGGTGCTGTGATTTCATCCAAACCACAGATAGTGAGACCCCAGAGATGGAGTTATCTTAGTTGTAACTTGTCCAAAGTCTGTGTCAAGAAAGTATTTGCATGAAAGTCATTTGGGATGATGCAACTGGATTGCATGAGATGATGCCATATCATGTGAATGGTGAAATGGCCAGAAAAAGTGTATGTCTCTGAGTTGTCAAATGAATTATGAGGGCATTATAGTTAAGAGTGTCAATTTACATATACTATATCCAGGCAAATATCCTCTCTTTTGATATCTCATAGTTTCAACACCATAAAATGCCAGCAGTATCCAGAGGAAGATGACAGAGGAGAAGCTGGGGGCTAATGAAGCTCTAAATAGAATGCAGTTTTAAGTAATATAATTCATCACATCAACAAGAGCAAGGATTAAAACCATATCATTATCTCAGTAGATGCAGAAAAAGCATCTGACAAAATCCAACACCCTTTTAATGATGAATGTTCCGGAAAAACTAGGAATCCATAGAACATTCCTCAATATAAAATGGCTGTGTATTACAAACCTACAGCTAACATTTTACTTAATGGTGAAAAAATAAGTCATTTCCTCTAAACTCAGGAACAAGGATGCCCACTCTCTCTACTTCTCTTCAATTTAATACTAGAATGGCCAGCTACAGCAATAAGACAAGATGTAAGCAATTCTTCTTTTGTAACTAAAGAAGTGAAGTATCTCTTCGATGATAACTTTAAAAACCTGAAAAAAGAAATCAAAGCAGAACTTAGGAAGTAGAAAATCCTCCCATGCTCCTAGATTGGAAATATCAACATCATGAAAATGGCAATACTTCATGTGACACCTATCAATATCCCAACCTCATTCTTCAAGGACATAGAAGAAGAAATCCAAAAATTCATATGGAACAATTAAAGACCCCGAATAACAAAAACAATCCTTAACAGAAAGAATAGCGCTGGAGGAAGATCCATACCAAATTTGACACTCTACCACAAAGCCATAGTAATGAAAACCGCTTAGTACTGGCACAAGATAAGAACTGGGGACCAATAGAATAGAACTGAAGAATAGAAGACCCAGAAAAGAACTCAGAGACCTATAGCCAAATAATATTCAACAAAATAGCCATAAAAAATTAGAATGGAAGAATGACAGCCACTTCAGTAAATGGTGCTAATGAGATGTAGAAGATGCTATGTCTATGGTGATAAATAAATTTTACAATTTAGGCCAGGGGAGAGGGGTAATGTAGTCGTGGAGATGGGAGGGAAGGAAGGGTAGGGGGAAAACTAACGAAAAGGCAAGAATGCATAGTAAGAAATGTACTCATTACCTTTCTCATGTGATTGTAACCCCTGAGATTCGATCTTCTTCATGGCCTAACCTACTGTCAAGACTTTCTACTTTGTTTTTTCCTTCTTTTCCTTCTAATTGGTCAGCTTTGATGACTTCAAATTCTTTGTTGGAGCTTTGTTTTAGATCTTGTATGAACTTCTTTACTTCCTTAATTTGGTGTTCAGTGTTTATTCTCAAATCACTTAGTTGATTGGTTATGGTTTCCTTGGACTCCCATTCCTTCTGTAGGTCTCCATTCAGCATTCCCTTTGTGGTCTCCCTGGATTCCTTCAGCTGTCTGTTCATTGATTCCATGAGTGAGTCTATTGGTATTTGTCCATTCTCATCCTGCTCACACAATTCCTGTCTTCCTCTTTGATTAGCTTCCTCATGCTCATGCAATTCGTATATTTTTCTTTGACTGTTCTCAGCCTGCGCACACAATTCCTGTCTTTTTCTATGACTGTTCTCAGCCTGCTCATGCAATTCCTTTATTTCTCATTGAGTGTTCTTAACCTTCCCCTGAAATTCCTGTATCAATCATTAAGTAGTTTCCTCATGCTTAGAAGATTCCTGTATTCATCTTTCAGTTGCCTCCTTTCTCTCCCTATCTCACTCACACTGAGTCCTTTGCAGGTATTCAGTCTTTTCATTCACTATGTTTACCAGTAATGTTCATAGAGCTTTTTGGGAACTCTCCTCTGGATTATTCATTATCTGTTCTGTCACCTGATTATCATGAGTAGGAGTTGAAATACCTAGACTTGCCATTTTTCTTGTGTTTTTCCTGCTTGCTCTGCCCATTTGGTATGAATGTAACACCCATTTTGTGCTAGAACACTATTTTAAGCCAATCATCAACCAAAGTCCTGTAGTTGCACAGTCAAAAGGCTGCAGATACAATCTAGTTCAACAGATACAATCTATTCAGTATCAAACAGCTATGGGTTTATGGGCTAAGAATAGGAAAAAAGGATTTGGCAAATCAGAAATTATTAGGTTTAGGGAGAAATGTGGGGAAAAATAGGATTAGAGGGATGTGGAGAGGCAAAAGGAGAGTGAAATTAACCCAGTCCTAAACTCAAAGAGGGAAATGGATTGGACAGAATATAGGAGAGAGATTTTTAAAAAGACAAGGAAAAATGGAATAACAAAAATTTATATTTAAAAAGGGAAACTTAAAAATTATCTAAGTTTAAGGATAATATTGAGAGAAGAAAGGGATAGGATGAGAGGAGGGTAGGGATAGAATTGAGACTTGAAAAACTAAAAAATAAAAATTCTTTAAAAATTATATATGTATAAAGACAATACTGCTATTAAAGAAATTAAGCCTAAGAGGTTTTGAATTGAGTAATAAGTGTGTACACAATGGGGGATAAGGTCTGAAAATTGCTGATGGGAATATGTCTGAGGATGAGCAAAGCAGCAATTAAGTCATGCAAAAAAGAACAAAAGAGAAGAAAAATGAAAAGAATGAAAAAGAAAAGGAAAAGGATCAAAAGTCATTAGAGAGAAAAGAAAGCACACACACACATATACTCTTAAATAAAAATTATGAGTGAAAAAAAATTAATAGAAAACAATTTTTTTAATTTTTAAAAAGGTAGGAAAAAAGAGTTCTTTGAATTTTTTTTGTCGGGGGGGTGGGGTGGTGGTGGATGGGAAGATCCTGTATCTCCCTTGTGTCCATAACCAGTCTCTTGGTGGAGACTCTGGTCTGCTTGTGGTGTTTGGTTTTCCTGTGGCTTGATTGGTTTTTTAAGTCAGTTTGTTTGAGCTGGCAAAAAAATGCTCTTCTTTACCCATGATTTTGCCATCCTCCTCCCAGGCTAGTTAGTGGGAGGGAGATCTGCTTTGAGTATCACAAAAGCAGGAGATGGCTGTTTCCTCTAGTTTGGAGTTGCTGTGATGAGACTAGTTTCTGGGTAGAGTTGTGGCCTTTCAGTAAATAATAGCTTTTCCCTGAAGGACTAGCTCCAGAGACACTCACAGAGCCCAGCTTGGATCTATTCTCAGGGTTTATGTGTACTGAATTTCAATGATTGTCTAGGCTGCTGTAGGGAGGAGCAGCCTCTGGTTCTGTTTACCCAGTGAAGAAAGCCACTCCTCTGGGGGCAGAGCTTCTCTGCCAGGGCTGGGTGACTTTCCCCTGGGTGGAGCTGAGCCTGGCAGTTCAGGTCAGGTTCCTGTGACCTGCTAAATGACTCATTTGTTTTCTTCCAAGGCCTGAGTTGGAGCTAGCTGCTCAACCGGACCTTTGTCAGTAACAAAGATGGAGATCACCGGTAGTGGGGGGGGGATGGGGTGACCTTCCCTCTTCTGCTCCCTAAGAACGAGTGAGGATGTCAGGGTTCTACTCACACCGGAGTCTTGGTTCCTGGGTCATCTCTGGTCTGCGATTTGCAGGATGAAGATATCTGCTCCTTGTCAATTCTTGCTGGTATTGAGTAGAATCTGCTCACCCTCTGTGTCTAACACCTTTGTCCCAGACTCTCTGTGTTGTAGGTATGGCGGTTACAGCTGCTGCTGCTGCAGCCATGGCTACCGGCAAGTGCTCAGATCTGTGTCCTTGCCTGGATTTTCCCTCTCTGGCCAAACTCTCTGTATTGTGATGGCACACTTGATGTGATTCTCTAGCCTAGGACTGTTCACTGGAACACTAAAACTGCTTTCTATGTGAGAGCTTGTTTAGCCTCCAGTTTCTCCTCCTCCATCTTCCCCCCCCAAAAAACTTAAAACTTATGTGGACTCACACATTAATTAAGGAACAATACCATGAAGTAAAAGCACAAGCTGGAAATATGGCAAACCTGATTTAGAACTATACTACACAACCACTGAAACAGTCACATTGACACTGATGCCAAGAACATATGGAAACCAGGAAACACAATAGATGATCCAGGACAATCCCATATATCTACAGTCAAATGATTGTTGACAACATTATGAATTACATATAGTGGATAGAAGTCTGCTTCCATAACAAATTTTGTGTGTAAAACTGCATTTCCACTTGTAGAAGATGAAATAGTTCTGTTATATTCCTACGAATTATTGAACTTAAGAGCTTCAAATATGAAACTTGCAGATAGACACATAAGGTCAATACTTGAAGCAATAGACTGAGGTATTGATTTTCTAAGTAGTATTGCAAAAGTTTAAGAAAGAAGAGGAAAAGTTGATGAATATTGCCTGTTCTTTGGCTCAGTTTTAGATCCTGGGTTCCATACCTAGCACACTAAAGAACTGAGCTCATGACTAGTGCAAAGTGTTGACATGGCTGACATAGGGATCATCATTCACACACAGACCAGGCACACTTTTCATGGGACCCTCTTAATCAACAGCTGTACATGATGCTACGTGCTTTGTTTCAGCTTATTTGTGTGTGTGTGTGTGGGGGGGGGGTGTGATTGTGCTGAGTAAGAGGGCTGAGATCAGTTGTATTATCCTTCCAAGCCAGCCAAGGCTAAAAAAATGCAATGAGATACTGTGTAAATAGAAGAAGCTGGATATTGAAGCATATGCCTGTCATTACAGTTATGGCAGCAAGCATCAATAGAAAGTCTAGAGCCCAGGCATGGACATATAAAAAAGCAAGATACTATCACAAAAATACTCAGTGCAAAGAAGGGCTGGAGATAGCCTCATTCTACAATACCTGCCTATCATGGTCCTCAAGAAAGCATTGGCAAGTGAGTGGATGTCAGAATGAAAAGAATCTGCACACTCCACAAAAAGCTAAGGGAAATTATTCAGGCCCTGAGTTCAAACTATAATACTGGCACAAAAATGATCAACAAAAAATGAAAGTTGGGAATGAAATAAAGGTGATGGCTTGTAGTGGAGGCAGAAGGTTAATGGAGATGTAACAGTTCCTCATGATCAATGTACTTAAATACATTTATGAAAATGGGATAATGAGATCTGTAGAAATCGTTTTAAGAAAGGATAGTTTTGATGGATGTTATTTGTTTTGTCTCTAAAGAGTATGCTACATACATACATGGAAACATCAAAATAATTTTTAAAAATTCTTCACTTTTTATTTTTAGTTTTTAAATTTAAAATATTTTAAGTCATTGTACAGTGGAGTTGCCTTTTAATAAAGCATTTTACGAATACTGTATATAACTGTATCAATGTCATCCCATTCAATGTTTCACTTAACCCTCCCCTATCCACCTCTTTCATCTTTTCATTTTGTAAGATATATGTTGGATGTGTGACTGCATTCTCCTCTTCTCCTCTTCTCCTCTTCATTTGTCCTCCCCTTTCCCTTGATTTGTTGAAACACCTTTGAAGTACCTATTACCTGTTGATTTATTTTGCAGAAAGTTGGATTTTACCTATTTAGGGAATTACATTATTTGAATTCTCCCATGAATCTACTGTATTTCAGTTAATACATCTGAATACACTTGTATATCACCTAAGCTTTTAGTTTATAAATTAATTCTAGCTTCCATACATAAAGGAAAACATTCATCCTTCTTTACTCTGGGCCTGACTTATGTCACTTAGTATGTATTTTTCCAGATTATTTCATCTCATTACAAATGGTACATCATACATTCTTATGAATGAACAAATCACCATTGTATATATAGACCATAGACCATATTCTTGGTCCCTTTATCCATTTAAGGGCATCTGGGAAGATTCCAGACCTCGGCTTTGTATATATATATAGATAGAAAGACAGATAGATAGATAGATAGATAGATAGATAGATAGATAGATATCAATATATATCTAGATGTGTATATATATACATATAATACATGTATATACACATCTAGATATATATTGATACCTATCTATATATTCATATTTATCTATATATTCATATAGATAGATATAGGTAGATATAGATAGATAAACATATTTAGAAATATATATTTATATGTATAAAATTTTGAGTGATGAAGGTTTTTTTCACAGTAGTATTTTCCCAATCTATACTGAATGGAGAATTTTTCTTCTTATGTCTTCTACTTTTTTGAAAAACCAGTGTTTTTCTTTGTAGATCTCTTTCACTTCCTTGATTACATTTATTCCTTGGTATTTAAAATACTTTGTGTTAGTTGTATTAGTTGTACTATTTGTAATTTTATGGGTTCCTTGACTTAAATCTGGTGAATGCTGGTATATTGACTACTGGGCTGAATGGGCTTAATACATATTTGTAATTATTGGTATCAGTTCTCAGTCTATTTCTTGGGAGTGACATATTTAACCTAGTAGGTGGCTTTTGAGATGTATCACTCTAGAATTGAGTCTATTAAGCTCAATGCAATCTTCAATGAAAGTATTAGGGGTCTGAGCCCTTAGCTCCTCAGACTCACATAGTTCTTACCAAACCTGTGTCTTTTCCTTTGCCCAAATCAACCATCAATTCACAGTTTTTTCTTTATTCCCATTGTTTCTGTCTTTGGAAGCTTCTGAGCTATGTTTACACCCACAGCTAAAAGGAAAGCTTAAAGAAGTAGCTGGCCCCAATATCATGCCCACCCTCTGAGGCCTCTCACCCATGTTTTACTAACAAATTTTGTGTGTATTTATTATTTCTCTGCTAAGTTCAGGTCTTTCCATGGGTTTGTTCTGAAACTTGTTCAAATTTGAGATTTCAGAGGATGCAGTAACTGTGATATATCCTACCTGAAATACACTCTGGGACTATTGATTAAATCCACACTACTTTGCTTATTTTCTTAGCCCCTTAGTCATTTTCTTAGCCCTTCTGCTTTAAGTCAGGTGTGAGACTGGATATTTTATGACAGGATTCTTACAATTTCCAGATTTTTTGGTAGTTAATTATAGATAAATTGCTCAATGTCTTTCCTACCCAAGCTGGCTTTGAAATGCATTGCTCAGAACTCAGCTTGGTGAATATCTAGTATTACAGACATGAGTCACCAACACCCAGCTCTGTATTTTTGTGATGTTTTCTATTCATAACTGTGCACATAAATGCACTTCAATCCTTTTTTACATTCCCATCACAGCTGTGATTATAGGCAGGCAGCCCTGTTGTGACTAACATACGTATAGGACTGCCCTGGATCTCTCATTTTCTTTTTTTTTTTTTTAATTTTATTTTATTTTATTTGAGAACATACTGTACAGAGGGGCTACAATTACATGGGCAGGATAATGCATACATTTCTTACCAAACATTGCAGCCTCCTCCTTTGTTTAGCCTTCACCTCCCTTCCCAGCCTCCCCGCTCCCCCCACCCAATTATACCCCCCTCCCCCCCCCACACCGACATTGTAAAGTTGGTTTTGACATGACATTTTGTACTTCTCATTGTTGCAACAGGTCCACCTGAATCCTTAAAGACTTGTTTGTCCCCATCTCCTCCACATCTTATACTGACATCAAATATAGTGAAATTGGGGGTTACACTGTGGGGGAGGGACATACAAAGCAACAAAGAAATAATCTTATAAATGCGTTAGAAACACATGCATGAAAGAAACGAAAACATTAAAATACATATTTAAGGGTTCATTTTCCTAACATCACATTATCTGACCTTTTCCGCTTGACTCATACCTATCTCCCCTATGATCCAGCAATCCCACTTTTGGACATTTACCCAAATGTTTGCAAACAAGACCACACTAAAGCTACCAGCACAACAATGTTTATTGCAGCATTATTTACCATAGCTAAGATATGGAACCAACCCAGATGCCCCTTAGTAGATGAATGGATCAAGAAAATGTGGTATATATACACAATGGAATTCTATGCCTCCATCAGAAAGAATGACATTTCCCCATTTGTTAGGAAATGGAAAGGTTTGGAAAAAATTATATTAAGTGAAGTAAGCCAGGCCCAAAGAAACATAGGTCCCATGGTTTCCCCTATTTGCAATATCTAGGATCTCTCATTTTCTAAATCTCCACTTCTTGCAGAGCTGGGAGATGTCTGCCACCACCACCCCCCCCCCACCACCACCACCAAGCAAGGCATCCCAGTAACTTTTTTCCCAGACTGGATTCAGAGAAGAATCTTCTTAATCTCAACTAGGGTTATCACAGTTTCCCATTGGTTTTGAGCTTAGTATTGACTTTTATATTCCTGCAAAAAAATGTACAGTAATTTTCCGTGGAATAACATTGAATGAATGGTAGCTTTTGGGAATATAGACTTCCACAATTTTAATTCTGCCACACTCTGAACAAAAGATGTCTTCCCATTTTCTTTTTCTTTTTTTTTGGGGGGGGGAGGTCCGGTCATGGGGCCTGGACTCAGCCTGGACACTGTCCCTCTGCTCTTCAGCTCAAGGCTAGCACTCTACCTCTTGAGCCACAGCCCCACTTCTGACTTTTTTCTTTTTGCTTATGTGGTACTGAGGAATCGAACCCAGGGCCTCATGCATGCAAGGCAAGCACTCTACCACTGAGCCAACTTCCCAGCCCCTCTTTCCATTTTCTTATCCAATGTTTTATATGATAGCTTTCCTTTTCATTGTAGAGGTCTTTTCTTTGGAGGGGCGGGGGGGGGGGGCGGGACGGTCATGGGGCCTGAACTCTGGGCCTGGGCACTGTCCCTCAGCTCTTCAGCTCAAGGCGAGTGGTCTACCACTTGAGCCACAGCACCACTTCCGGCTTTTTTTTCTGCATATGTGGTGCTGAAGAATCAAACCCAGGACCTCATGCACGCAAGGCAAGCACTCTACCACTGAGCCACCATCCCAGCCCACTGTAGAGGTCTTTACAGATCTTTTCTTAGGTTTTGAATTCTAGGCATTTGTTTTTTAAGCCACCATTCCAAGATATATATGAAATCAACTTTGGCTAGTTGGTAATTTTATTTTATTGGATTAAAAATGAAGTTTATTTGTAATTGACAAAAGGGGTGTTATTTTTCCAACACTAAGTAGACTGATTTTTAAATTTTATTTTTTGTATTACTTTAAGTTTTTACTAGTGTGTACAGTTAAAAGAGGTTTCATTATGCTAGTTTTGTATGGCCATATACATTATTTTGTCTAAATGCCCTTGTATCTATTACATTTTATTTCTTCTAAAAATTTAAATCATCCTAATGGCTTCCATTACATTATTCTCCTTCTTTAATATGAAATTTCCAATATTTGATAGAATATATGTAACAGTAACCACTATGTACAGTATTTTTCAAGAAAAAAAACATATATTTAAAAAATATGGCATTTGACTCTCAGTACCACACAAACTCTCTCTCTATTTCTCTCTCAAGCACACACACACACACACGCACACACACACACACACACACACACACACACACACATACACAGAAGATAGGAAAACCATGACTCAAAAGCCAAATCCAGTCTGCTTCTTATAAATAAAGTTTTATTGTAACAAAAATAAAAATGTTTCCTATGGCTACATTTTTCTTGGTCTCTCATTACCTCTGTTCCTCTACCTATTATTCATGAATTTGTCCTTTACATACATTTACTTTCTCCTTGGCTCCTATCCATCCAATCTTACTTTGACATATCATCCATTCGTGTGTAAATTTTTTTCATTCTTTTACTTAAGAGAAAAAGTGTTGTGTAAGATTACTGAAATTCTAAATCAGAAAAAAAAATAGCAAGTACTACAAAATACTATGTAAAATTACTGAAATCACATATTCTCCATCAATTTCTCATCACACAACGAGGAGTCTGCATTTTACTTAATAATATAAAGTCAACTCTATTTTTTTTTAAATTTTATTTTATTTGAGAACATACTGTACAGAGGGGTTACAATTACATGGGCAGGATAATGCATACATTTCTTACCAAGCATTGCAGCCTCCTCCTTTGTTTACCCTTCACCTCCCTTCCCAACCTCCCCCCTCTCCCCCCACCCAATTATACCCCCTTCCCCCCCACACCGACATTGTAAAGCTGGATTTGACATGACATTTTGTACTTCTCATTGTTGCAACAGGTCCACCTGAATCCTTAAACGACTTGTTTGTCCCCATCTCCTCCACATCTTATACTGACATCAAATATAGTGAAATTGGGGGTTACACTGTGGGGGAGGGACATACAAAGCAACAAAGAAATAATCTTATAAATGCGTTAGAAACACATGCATGAAAGAAACGAAAACATTAAAATACATATTTAAGGGTTCATTTTCCTAACATCACATTATCTGACCTTTTCCGCTTGACTCATACCTATACTAGAAATTGCAAATAAGGGAAACCATGGGACCTATGTTTCTTTGGGCCTGGCTTACTTCACTAGTCAACTCTATTAAAGCAGTTCCTTAAATAAAGAAGGAAGATAGTCAAAATGCAATAGAAACTGATGACTATTTTGAATAACATTCTGAGGAAGTTGAAAATTAATTACGTTTCATTTGTTAAACATCATGCCCTCAACAAAAGAATAAGCACACAATATATTTTGCCAAACATTGTTTTATTGTCAACTAAAAATTTAATTTATAAAAAGCTATGGTAATTTACTTAGTCATGGAACTTTTAGAAATATATGTGAGAAGAGGTTTGAAATCACCTTTATGAGTTAAATATCCAAGACTCTTATTTCCAATAAAAGACCAAACAGCTAGCAATGGAGCCATCATTCATGTGGTAAAGAATCCTTGAGTGAAAAATATAAAGGACAGTATAGGCCCTGAGTATGAATATGCATAAATGATTCAAATTATTATCAAATTATTATTATTATTATTATTATTATGCATTACAGACTTTAATCTTAACACAAAATTCAAAACTTCTCATGTAACCTTAAATCCAAGTGTATTTTTGTGGCATATACAAGTCATTCCTAAGTTATTTGAAAGAAGCATTGTGAGAGGGAAGAGGAAGACAAAGAAGGAGATGGAGAAAGACAAAGAAAAAGAAATACTAGGACAGAAAGCTCCCAAAAGAGAGACTCAGGATAATTT
The DNA here is from genome assembly GCF_024711535.1 of Dipodomys merriami. Lineage (NCBI taxonomy): Eukaryota > Metazoa > Chordata > Mammalia > Rodentia > Heteromyidae > Dipodomys > Dipodomys merriami. The sequence continues at coordinate 4,582,137 of NW_027206179.1, read as the reverse complement.
CAAAAGGTGAATGTGTGATTAGAAATATACAAGTATTGAACAAAACAAAATCTAAGGACATTAAAAGATGTAAATTTGTGAATAGGAAAACATTAATGAAATGAAATTGAGGGCTCTGCAACATGGTGGTCTGCAGACAGGAAGTTAATACACATAAAAATTTACAGGTTCTTACCAGAGAAGCAGAAAAAGTTAAAAGCTATGTGTATATAACAACATAAGATGATGCTAAGCAAAATGAAGACCAAGATAGGGATGCAAGTGGTTTTGTCTTTGTCACTGATATTTTTAATATACTATGTGAATTTTTTTCTTTTGTATGTACTTCCCCGCATGGTATCAACCCTGTTTTTACTATATTTGATTCCAGTGCCCTGCATCGTGTATATGAATTCTTCTAATTTGGGGAGAGGAAGAGAAATAACAAAATGCTGAAACAAGGATACAGGTTTACCCACTGTAACAGTGAGATATAAAATACACTATGTTGAAAATGAACTTTGTAAGGAGAGGGGAGTGAGGAGGTCGGGAGGTGGGAAGGGAAGGGATGGTAGGGAAAACAAAGGAGGGGGTAACAGTGCTCCATAGGAAATGTACTTACTTTCTTATTCATGTAACTGTAACCCCTCTGTACAGTATCTTTAATATATATATATGTATATGTATAAAGACAATAAACTCCAGTTTAAATTGTGATTACCATCATTTGTGACTACCACAGCTGGGAAAATGCACACTAGATATTTACTCTGAGAAGTAAAAATTCTATAATATAAACTATGACAAGAAGAGATCATTGCTGTAGATTTAAATCAGACCTTCTGTGTACTAATCAGTATGACCATATAAGATGAAGCTAGGCGAAATGAACCCCAAGATAGGAACACAAATTTTTTCTTGCTATTGTTTTTAGTAGATTTATAATGTGCTATGTGACATTTTTGTTTCTTTGGTATGTTCCCCCCACATGGTATAACCCCTGTTTTCACTGTATTTGATTCCAGTGTCCTGCATCTTGTATATACACTTTTATAATTTGGGGAAGGGAAGCGAAAAAACAAAATGCCTATGTGAAAAATCTGAAGAATGCTTATTTGTCATACTGTATTTTATGCCTGAAGCCATGCACAGAATTTATATTTGGCATTAACAAGATGTTGTAACACTTTGGGGCAAAAATGCAACCTAAGAGCCCTGCACCAGAGGCCAAGATGGAGAAGACCTCCACAGCCACCATGACATTCCCCTTGGTACTGTGGTAGACAGGTAGAAAGGTGAGCCACACACTGCAGAACACCAGCATGCTGAAGGTCAGGAACTTGGCTTCATTGAAGGTGTCAGGCAGGTTCCTGGCCAGAAAAGCCACAGTGAAGCTGGCCAGGGCCAAAGAGCCCAGGTATCCCAGGACACAGTAGAAGGCAGTGAGGGAGCCTTTGTTGCACAGGATGATGATGTGGCCATGTTCAGACTGTGCATCTGTGTCCACAAAGGGAGGAGAGGTTCCCAGCCAGAGGCCACAGAAGGTCACCTGGATGAGCGTGCAGATGGGGATGATGAAGTTAGGAGCCCCTGATACCAGCAGCCACCTCATCCTTCTCCCAGGGGAAGTGGCCTTGAAGGCCAGAACCACAGTCACTGTTTTGGCCAACACTGTAGAAACAGCTACAGTGAACACAACCCCAAATGTGATCTGCTGCAGGATACATGTAACTGTGTTGGGTCGGCCAAGAAAGAGCAAAGAACAGAGGAAACAGAAGATGAGGGAGATGAGCAATATGTAGCTGAGAGTCTGATTATTGGCCTTGACAATGGCAGTGTCTTTGTGTTTAACAAAAATTCCAAGAATAAAGGCAGTTAGCATAGAAAAACAAAGACCAATGGCAACCAGAGCCATTCCCAAGGGATCTCCAAAAGCCAGGAAACTTGCAACTCTCAAGAGGCACTGTGTCCTCTGTGTGTTGGCATACTGATGATCTGGACACTTCACACATTGTTCCATATCTGGTGAGACATGTAGATTACCATTACTTCTTTTTATTTACCTCATTTGCTTCAAAGAATTTAGGAAATTTTTCACATAGGTGAAATCCTCAGATGTCACATTTACTATCTTAAAAGTGTTGTTGTATTTTTTCCAAGCCATACCCACTTCCCATTTTTATCTTCTTCTTTATTGAGGATTTTTATTCAATATTGTTTGCTCAATGACTATCACAGTTATTGATAATGTAAACCTTGGTGTATTGTAATACCATAATAAATTTTTTATACTTTTCTCACTGTCATTAAGAGTTCTACAATCAGCGGGGAGAATTGGGGGGAGGATGGGAAGGGATGGGAAGGGGAAACAAAGGAGGAGGCTACAATGCTTGATAAGAAATGTACTCATTATCTTGCCCATGTAATTGTAACCCCTCTGTACAGTATTTTCACAATAAAAAAAATTATAAAAAAGAAATGTACTCATTATCTTGCCCATGTAATTGTAACCCCTCTGTACAGTATTTTCCCAATAAAAAAATAAAAATAAATCCAAAAAATACAAAAATTAAAGTTAGATTTATACAGCTTACATTGCCCTATATGTTTCTGTAAGACATTTATTTTACCCTATGGTATATTATCCTCAATTTTATTTCATTATGTTTGTGTACCCTGCTTATTTATGAAGCTGTAGAATGAATTGTTAACTTTTGGATCCTCTATAGTCTTGCTGATTTCTTAAACTGAATTCAGCTTACTAGCCCTTGCCCTGTGCCAAGAAGAGTCCTGGGCACTGAGAAATAAAGATACATTATGCTACCTATCATTAGACACATAAGATTGGAGGCAAAGAAATGTGAATTTGGAGAAACCTAGGCCAGCTTGCTCTCTGCAGGCTCAAGATCAACCATACTACATAGAAAAGAAAAGAAATAAAGATATGTGAGATCCATGTTTTCTGTGTGGGTGAAATGTAACTTTTAAAATGAACACTCTTCTTCTAAGACTTATGTTTAATTTCATGTTAGAATTTGTATTTGTCCTAATGATTAGTGATAAGAATGATTCCTGGAGATAAATTGTCCTGCATTAAACTGCAAAATTGTACTAAATATGTAATTCAAAGCCATGTTCTATCGTATTGCCATTAGCAATACCACCACTTATTTGAATTTAGTTATTAATAGAGAGGAGAATGGGCTATGTAATTGTAATACACAATTTTTGCTTTGACTTATTTGGATTGAGGAAAAGTAAGAACAGAGAAAAAATTTCTTTATAAGTCACAGATTCACCTGTCCCATTAGTAACCTCATTTTCTTGGCAAGGTGTACAATCAAAGCAACAGGCAGCCTTCTCTTCCTGAGGAGATTTCCTGAATCCAGGACCACAACTCTCACTGCAGACAGAGTGAGGAGTCTGAGGAAAGACAGAGATGTGTCGGTGACTGTTCAGACTCATATTGAACACTGCAAAAAGCCATTTGTTAGAGAATGGGAATTTTAAACAGGTAAGTGCAGTTGATTTCTTGAATTCTGTTATAGGTTCCATATTTCATGGTTCCCAAATACTATGTGCTACAACCTTGATTGCTAGCTAGCCTGTTGAATTAATGAAACGTATGGGATCTTTAAAAGGTGGAAAATAGTAGTGAGAAAGTAATTTCTTGTATAAAAACCTATGGAATTTACTTGAATTCATGTCATTGTATGTTGTCTCCTTTTCATCTGTGACATGGGAAAGAGCAAGGAGAAGACACCTCTTTTAGAGTGTTATGTGAACCCCAGGACCATTGTTTCTTTCATTTTATTTTCTAGTGGCCATAACAAGATTATTGTCACAAGTGCCTTCAATGATTCCTCTAACCAAAGTTGGTTAAGTAGAAGGTTAATTAACCATTGAATGAATCTCCACAGAAGGGGGCAAAAGAGACCTTTCAATCTGATGAGCAACTCCTCAGGTATTTTATCACAGTGTTAGAATCCCACTGAAAAAAAGGTAATTACATCTTATGTCAATATTCAAAATCAACATGTAGAAACATATTTAACTCTTTTTGTTCTGATCCTGGTGCTCGAACTCAAGGCATGAGCACTGGACTTGGCTATTTTGGCTCAAGGATAGCACTCTACTTCCTTAGTCACAGATCTACTTCCAGATTTTTAGAGGTAAATTGGAGAGAAGAGTCTCACGGAGTTAGAGCTGACTCTAAACTATGATATTCATATCTCAGCTCTATTAGTTGCTATGATTCTAGGAGAAAGTTGCTGGATCTCAGCCAAGTACTAATTTAAAGTGTGACGTTTGCTGATTCGTGTATTCTTAAAATCACTATTATTAGATCCAACTCACCTCTGTAGTTTCAATGGACCACTCTACCATATCTTCAGATAAAGACAATTGATTGTCATGTGGGGCATATGGAGAAAACATTCCTACTTTCACCTCAAGTTCAAGACCCTCTGGAAAATTCCAAATGTTCAGAATGTCATACTCTGCCTCCAATTTTCTTTTCTTGTTCAAAATCACTTGATCTCCAGTAGGATTGTAAAACTGGATGGTCTTCAGAAAAGTATGAAGCTAAAAGGAGACATCATCTTATGGTCAAGTACATCCCAGTATTAATTTAAAAAAAAAACTTGAAATAAAACAAAGGAGGAGACAACAATGCTTGTTAAGAAATGTACTCAAGCCGGGTGGTGGTGGCTCAAGCCTGTAATCCTAGCTATTCAGGAGGCTGAGATCAAAGCCAGCCCGGGCAGGAGAGACCATGAGACTCCTATCTCCAATAAACCAACAGAAAACCAGAAGTGGTGCTGTAGCTCAAGTGGTAGAGCACTCACCTTGAGCTGAAGAGCTGAGGGACAGCGCTCAGGCCCAGAGTTCAAGCCCCATGACCGACAAAAAAAAAAAAAAAAGAAATGTACTCATTACTTTGCTTATCTAACTGTAAGCCCTCCTCTGTACAATATTCTCACAATAAAAAACATTAAAAATAAAAAATAAAAGCTCCTGGTTGCCTTTTACCCCTGATTCTGAATTTAAGAATAGTGGATACACCTAGTGAAATATCCCAGAAGAAAATCTATAGAGGAATCAAAATAATCAATATGAAAAATAATCTTTCCTGGTCATGCAGATAAAAATATGATGAGTTTTTTTCCAGAGAAATCATTTTGCTACAGCCTGCCAGAATCACTCACTCTTTTGTGAATGTCTACAGTTTGAGCTTGCTAAGTGTTTAATACCAAAAGTTGAATAAAACTCAGTCACTTATGAAAAACATGGATAATTGTTTTCAGCAAATCATCCTTTGCCATGTCTGAAAAAACTCATAGGTAAAAGCTGAATTTACAATTTTCACAAAACTAGGTATGAATATGTTGGCATTATTGATAACTATTGAATTTCTGGTGGATCAAGGATGTAATCCCAGTTAATCAGGAGACTCAGGTCAAAAATCATGATTCGTAGCAAGCCTGGGCAGAAATGTCAGTGAGAACTTTCTCTCCAATATACTACTCAGAAAAAGTAGGAAGCAGTCAGTGCATTAGCGTTGGACACAGATATTGTGTCCAAGCTCAGACACTGTGTTCAAGCTCCTGTGCTAAAATGAACTTATAGGAAGATGGAATATATTTTATCCTTGTTTACTGGCCTGTTGTTTTCTTAAGAACATATCCACATGTCTAGAATATGTCAAAGACATTGAAACATAAAGAATTGCATAAGATTTTGAAAAGCACATGAAATATTTAAAGTTTTAAATGTGAAACTACATTTGTTCAATTTTGTACTTCCAGTAATTTCTGATAATGCAAACATAAAAGCTTAATATTTGAGACAATTACTTCAAATACTGACATATGTACTCATTAATATCAGCAACCATGATATTTATGACATAGGAATACAAACATATATGTATATATAGACGTCTCTATGTAAACATATAATATATACACAGAAACACATGCATATATACAGAAATATTTAATTTCATACAGTAAGAAACCAGAATAGAAAGTGCTCATGGTATGTGTACTCCCACATAAAAGAACTTACCTGAGCAGAGGAAGGCAGTGCTCCTTTTCTATTTCCCATTGATTGAACTTCTGTTTGATGAAGAAGCATCTCATGGAGAGCCTGAGCCACAGCATATACAGCATTGTATATATTGTAACTGTCTCCAGACATAGTCATTTCAAAAATATGCCCAGGTAACCAATCCAAAGAGGCGTCATGAGGACAATTGTCCCATGTTACACAGTCAGACTCTGAGTCAGAGCAATTAAAAGAGAGAAACCACAACTTTGCAAGAAAAATGTCTTCTGGATATTTGGAAGGGTTAACTGCCTTCACAAAATCTGTGAATCCAGCAACTTCTACATGATGGTGTGTAAAAATAAGAGGAACATGAAATGATCCTAGCATGAAATATCTCCTTTTCAGGGTGAAATCCCACTGTGAGTTCATGATACAAACTTTGCCATGTATAGCAATTTGCTCAATCAATACCATTAAACCTAGCAGTGAATCATTATCACCATATATGATGAAGACACTTGCTGAAGATAGATTTATCTCATTATGAACTGCTGTGAGTTTGAATACATGTGCCACATCTTGGGTTGACATCACTAGCTGATAAGCTACACAAACTCTGTTCTTGGCCATCTCTTCTTTCAACTCAGCCAGAAAACATGAACTATTCTCATCTTGTGAGGTCAACAGTCCCACCCAGCTCCAGCTGAAATGGAGCAGTAAGGAGACCATGGCAGTGGCTATTGATGTGTCTTTTGGGGCCATCTGATAGAGAGCAGGAAACTTCTTATGGTCACTCAGGGCATGATCAAAAGGCCCAAAGGTAAACTAAAGGGAAAGAAAATTGGACACTCCATGAATGAGAAGATTGCCATCCATCACAGTCTCAGTCTTGACATCTGTTAAGAACCAGTTGAAGTAGGTGGAAGGTAGCTTTTGAGTTTTTGAAAAAAATAATTTAATTGCTTTTGAATAGTTGTACAACATATCAATAGACTTGCAAATTGTCTCTTGATATTTGTCACTATTTCCATCAACTCTTCCCCTCTATATCAACCTGTCTCTCCACAACTTGTCTAATTCCATTTTCACACTTTCCCATTGACTATTATGTTGATTTCCCCCATTCATTCATTCCTTATTATTTTGAATTTATCCCTTAACTCCTACTCAACTCCTCCAAGATATGCCTCGTGTTCATTTTTTACACTGTCAGTAGATAAGAAAAGTTACACTATGGAGTTCCATCCCTCTGTATACCATACGTTAGTCATATTGATCATGTATATATGTAAATGTGTATGTGTGTGTGCCATATTTCTTTCATAATACACCTTCATATTTTAGATCTAATTTTCACATATAAGAGGACACATTCACCTTTTCTCGTTCCAAGCCTGATTTACTTCATTCAACATAAAATCTTTCGTGTGTGTGTGTGTGTGTGTGTGTGTGTGTGTGTGTGTGTGTGTGTGTATGTGTGTGTGTGTCTGTATACACATGAATGCCAATACAGGGGCACAAACTCGTGGCCTCTTGCACTTCCTTGGCAATTTCCCTGAAGACTGTACTAATGGAGTCACACATTCACCTGCTCTTTGCAGGCTAGAGATACAAGTTTCCTGATTAGTTAGGATTACTTGTGTAAGCCATCAGTACCCTGCTCAACATATCTTCACACTGCAAAGTTATTTTCCATTTCCTGATTTATTAAAGAAAATTGTTGATAAGGATTAAAAAAATAAATTATCCAATTGTCTGCTCAAATCTTCCATCAGTTTTTCCAAACTGTCTAAAAATATATTTCCAACTACCTTTGAGTAATTATGACATGCCACAAAATTTGCTGCATTCATGAATAGAGTCTCTTCCCATCTTTCTTCTTTAACATCTGAAATACCACCAAATTAATGTTTTTATATCCTTCCATAATTCCTACCCTCACCTGTGGAAATCTGTAGAGTCCTAGCAATGTCCCAATCTGGTCAGATGTTATTCCTGATGGTCCTGTAAGTACTGCTATAGACCTGCTGTCTCTCATACAGGAGTAGTTTGGAATCTTGTACTTCCCAAAGAGACAAATGAAGGGATTCTTAAACATTGTCCAAGCTCTGAAGTGAACATCATAGATATCAAATCCCAGAGTTAAATTATGTAAAAGATCAGAGTTGTTGTTGATCTGCTCAATAGCAAAAGCTAAGGCCAAAATACACTGATAGTTCTTGAAGATAAACCTGCACAATGAGTAAAGAAATTGAAGAGTATTTTAAAACTTAAGACTTTGATACATTAAATACTTGCTTCTTTGTCAATGAATATGTTCAAATATTACTCCAATTAGAATGGAATGTAAATACAGTCTCTTATGCTTCCATGTAGAATTAGGTAAGGACATGAAAGACATTTGTCATGAATGAGATTCAGATAATTATTTAAGTTGAGAGAGAGTTCATTTTTCCCTATTACCACATGCACCACAGCAAAAGGCAACTATGTACACAAGTATTGAAAATAATTTTTGTGTTTTCAGTCACACAGTTTATGTTATGTGTTTATATGGCAGGTCAGGCTTACTAATGAATGTTTAATTTAAGTGCAATTTTCAGAAGCAAAGTGTTATTTATGCTCACAGACACAACATATTGAATAGCTCTTATAGATAACAACCAGAAAAAGAGCTGAAATATCAGGGGAGGGAATTTTACTTTTATGTAACAAAACAAAAGGGATGCATCCAATTTCAAGGAACTCATTTTGGAGAGAGGAACCCATGACATGAGGTTTGAGGAGAGAAATATAAGTAAGTTTTGCATGGAAATCTTAGTTCCACACTGCCATGTAAAATGCACTGGTCACTACTCTCTTCCCAATACTTTTAGACTGAGATACTGAAAATGAAACAATGGAAGGAAACAAGGATTATCAAAGTACAATTTTTACTTTCTTTCTCTGTGTCTTGTTTGTGTACTCAAAGATATGTGTGTGTGTGTGTGTGTGTGTGTGTGTGTGTGTGTGTGTGTGTGTGTGTGTGTGTAAGTGTGTGTGGACATTCCAAGGAAATAATATAAGCTGGGCACCAGTGGTTTACGCCTGTAATCCTAGCTACTCAGGAAGCTGAGATCTGAGGATCACAGTTCAAAGCCATCCCTGGGTAGGAAAGTCCGTGAGACTCTCACCTCCAATAAAAATCACTAGAAAACTGGAAGTGGCACTGTGGCTCAAGCAATAGAGCACATGCCTTGAACTGAAGAGCGCAGGGACAGTGCCCAGGCCCAGAGTTCAAGCACCACGACTGACTACAAAAAAGAAAAAAATCAATATAATGAAAAAAACTAGCAATGTTTAAAAGGAAACATTTCAAAGGCACATTGGAAATACAAATGAAAGGATGAACTTTTTCAATGTATACTGTAGGTATATCTGAAGTGATCACAATGAACATCAATCATATTTTGAAATATTTTAAGCAGAAGAAAATAGTGAGCTCGATGAAAATCTAATTGAACATACACATTTGGAGTAATAAAATTTAGGAATGAAGATGGTGAAAACTGTTTGTCAAAAGTTGACTAGAGTATTTTCCACAAAAGGAAATGTAGAGAAGGGAGCCAGAAACACAGCTTCCAAGAAAGATAGCCTCTTTCACAAACAGTGCTGGCAAAATTGGCTATCTACATACAGAAAAGAGAAGCTATATGCCCATATATCACTTTGCAACAGAATCAACTCTAAATGGATCAAAGCCTTTAGTGTAAGTCCAGACACTGTGAAAATATTATAGGAAAGGCTCGGGAAACACCTAAGCCTTTTAAACACAGGGGAAAACATTTTAAAGAAAAATCCAGAATCACAACAGCTCAAATAAAGACTAGATAAATGGGACTTTATTAAAATGAAGAGATTCTGCATATCAGAAGACATAAGAAGATAAATGAATAGCCCGCAGAATGGGAGAAAAATCTTGACTGGCTATACCTCAGACAATGGGGTCCTATCTAACATATACTTAGAACTAAAAAATTAACATCACAAAAAGAAAATCCCCAACTCAACCCAATCAATAAAAGGAACGAAGACCTTAAGAGAGACTTCTCAGAGGAAGAAAAAAATGGTCAACAGATACATGAAGTAGTGTGTTCAACACCTCGAGAACATTAATTTTTTTCTGTCGTTTGTTTCTGCTCTGCTTTATTCCCAGTAGTCACAGTTTCTGATTTCGGTACCCATTTTCTTCTATATAAGTTCAGCTGATTTGAGAAGGGAAGGGGAATCAGAGAAACAGAGGGACACAGTGAAACATTGCAACCATGATTTTCACTAGGCACTATGTAGAAAATGAACTGGATATGTTGTGGTTGGGGATAAGCGGGAAAGACAGAGAGAGTGATGAAAAACAGACAAAATTCAAAAAGAATTGTACTCCTTACTCATGTGCCTGTAACCTCTCTGTATATCAACTCTACAATAAGAATAATATATGATAAATAAATAAAATTCCCATAAATAAACAGGCCCTTCACAAACAATGAAATTGCATTGACAATAACAGATCTCGCTCTCCAGAAATGCCCAGCTCTTAATGGCTTTACAGCTGAATTCTAAAAGCCCTTTAAAGGATAATTTTCACCAGTAGTCCTCAAATTCTTCAATGAAATACAAACAGAAGGAATACTACTAATTCTGTGAAGCTAGCATTACACTCAACTCCAAACAAGAGAAGGCCATACTGAGAAAAGACAACTCTATATCTTTCTCCTCGATGAACATTTATGCAATACCTCTCAACAAAATACTGGCAAATAGAATCCAACAACTGATCCAGGAAATCAAACATTATGATTAAAATGGATTCATACCAAGGATACAAATCTGGTTTAACACATGCAAGACAATTAACATATTATAGTGCACAGCAGAAGCAAGGGCAAAAGCCACATGATTAACTCAATTGAAGCAGAAAAACCTTTTGACGATATCCACACTCCTTTATGATAGGAATCTTAGGAACATTTCTCAATGTAAGAAAGACTATGTAGAAACAATCTACAGCCACTTTTATGTTTAATGGTGAACAACTAAAGATATTTACCCTAAATTCAGGAACAAAACAAAGATGTCCCCTTTCTTCAAGGATGTCCATTTCTCTTCAACATAGCATTGGAATTCTTTGCAAGAGCAGTATGCAGGGGGAAATTATTTAGGGGATCCAAATAGGAAAGGGAGAGTAAAACCATCCCTTTTTACAGATGATAAGATCATGTACATAAAGACACCTAAAATCTTCTCTTCCATAGCTACTAAAATTGATGCTGAACTTTGACAAAATAGCCATGTACAAAATCCACTCACAAAAATTAAATGCCTTTCTTTATGCCATTGACAGAAGAACAAGGCTGAAATGACAATAACACCCCATTTGCAATTGCCTCAAAAATATAAAATACCTGGGAATGAACCAATAGGGGAAAGACCACCATAGTAAAAACTTTAACAATTTGAAAAAGGAAAGTGAGGAGGACTTAAGATGATGGAAATATAATCTGTGCTCCTGGGCTGGAAGGATTAGCATTGTGAAAATGGAAAAACTGCCCAACGTAATTTACAAATTCAATACAATATGCAAAACATCTCAACAAAATTATTCAGAGACAGAGGAAGCAATCCAAAACTCATAGAGAATTAGAAAAGATCATGAAAAGCAAAGCAATTCCTAGTGGTCAGAACAATGTTGAATGAATAACAATACTGAACTTCAAGCTCTATTAGACAGGCATAATAATGAAAACAGTGAGAACAAAGGAGAATATACTCAAGAGAGGAAAACAAAGTTGAAATTCCTATGTGCATCTAATCATGTAAAATAATATTTATCAAAAAGAATTCCAGGAAATGGGAACAAGAGGGTTTTTTTCTTTGTTGCTGTTTTTGTGAGCATAGAGTCACAGAAATGGTGGAACAAAGGGTGAACAAATGCAGCATTGCTACTGACTAGACACTATGTTGAAAATAAACTATAGACCTGGAGGGTGTGGATGGGAGGGAAAATAGAAAGGGAAGGGTGGCATTGTTGGAAAATAAATGTTTTCTTCATCTTACTTATGTAACTGTAATCTCTCTGTACATCATCTTTAAAATAGCAATAAAGAATATATCAACATGAAAAAAGAAATGGAATAGGGCAGGCCAAGCAAATCAAAGGGAAAAGAAAGCAGAATATATATAACTTATCACATCAAATAGACCTTAATCAAAGCAATTAAATGTGCCAAGTTTGTAATACAATTATTAAATAATCAGATCAATAAGATGACATAACAACACTTGACTCTCTGTAAGCCGACTTTGAGATAATCCTCAACAGAATAATAGCTGCAGATTTTCTGGAGACACCCTCCAGACCAAGTCAACAGGGAGGTATCAGTATTAAATTTCACCCTTGATTGGATGAGCCTCATATCCACCTACAGAACATTTCACCCAACATAAAAGTGTTTTGAAAAGAGTGAGTGAATATAATCAAGGTATTTGGCATGCAGTGTGGAAACACACATGAACCAGATACTTAGCACAAGCACCACATTGTATCAAAATTGGCAAGCATCAGTTAACATCAGTGGGCATCGACTTAAGTCAAATCTCTCACCTACTGATGTCTAAATGCAGTGTTCTACTTATCTACAACAAAGACTTAGTCAATAAGTATTTCTATCTGTAGTCAATAGCAAGCATAAAATTTTACTAACCCAGACCAGACTTTCCTTTGTATCTGGGGGTAACAAAGAAATATCCATTGGCTGAAACCATGATACTCAGCATGGCTATATTAGCACCTTAAGAAATACTCAAAATATATTTTGGGAAATTAAAAGAATGAAAATCAGCTAAACATGGGTAAATAGTGTGGATTATAAAGAATAAGAATAAGCTAAGCCGGACAGTAGTGCCTCACACCTTTAGTCTTAACTACATATGAGGCTGAGTAAGGATCATGTATTTAAGACAGCTGGGGCAAGGATGACTGTAAAACTCTAATGTCCATTTAACTACCAAAAGCTGCCAGAAGTGGAGCTGTGGTTCAAGTGCTAGAGCACTAGCCTTTCACAAAAATGTTCAGGGACATTGCCCAGTTTCTGAGTTCCCAAGACCAGCGAGAGAGAAAAATAAACATTCCAGTGACATAAAAAAATAAGTACATGCACCTTCTATAGTACAGAAGAAAGTAATTCCTATCCTGGGATATCTGCTATAGTTGTTATTCTAGCATTCAAAAAGGAGTGCCAGTGATAGATAATAATATTATCTTGCAATAGAAATCAGATTGTTTGCTAGAATTTCTTGAAATATGTGAAGTTATTTTTCTTTTCCTTCCTTTCTTTTACTATAGCCAGTTATTATTGAGACTCTGTGTTACAGACAAAACTTGAAAAACATGCATGTGCACAAGTAAAGAAGAACTCATCTTGAGCACATAAAATTCTCCCCCAAGGAATCCTTCATAACATTGAGCTGCCTGGTAACACCTGGGTTGTAGAGCATAGCTGACATGAAACAATGCAACAATGCCACAAGGCTTAATTTGAAACAGTAACTGCTTGTGTACATTAAGTGTGTGTGTGTGTGTGTGTGTGTGTGTGTGTGTGTGTGTGTGTGTGTGTGTGTGTGTTGCATGCAGGTGCATGGGCCAATCCTAGGGCATGAAATCAGTGCCTAGGCACTGTTCTTGAGCTTTTTGGCTCATGGCTAACACTCACTTGAGCCACAGCTTCATTTCCAGCTTTTGGCTGGTAAACTAGAGATAAAAGTCTCGCAGATTTGCCTGCCTGGGCTAGTTTCAGACCTCCATCATCACATATCAGTCTCATGAGTAGTTAGGATTACAGGTATGAGCTACCATTAGAAATTTTTATCAATGTTCACAAAATATAGGTGTTATTTAACAAAGTTCTCAGACTACTGGCCTAGGAAATGTAGTTGCAGCCTTTTAATACAGATCCCATGCCAGTGACTCAGGATGATTGTAGTAACAACACTTCATTTTCCATAGTGACAGCTAAAATGCAGGAGATATAGGCATGCTAGAGTAAAGTGAAGCTCTTACAGACCTAGAAAAGAGAAGTGACATGGAAAGAAACAGAGTCCTCTTCTGCTAGCAGGCAGAAAATCACTCAACAGGAGATATAAGACAACATAATAAAACTGAGTTGCTCTGGATGCAATAGTGATAGAGGTCACTATAGAGGGACAGAGATCTGTGCATGCCAAGAGTTCCCTCACCCATCGAACATCCTCAGAATAAAAGAGTAAATGGAAATAAAATATTGAATTACTTACATCTTATTCTCTTCTTTCCTGGAACCATGGATGTTATTATGATCTACTCCCAAAGTGTAGAGAGGAAAAAACCCAGCAATCATTATATCTCCAGCCATGTGTGCTCGGTGCTTCATTGTAGAAAAGCAGGTAGTGTCAGCCAAGGACCTGCCAGGGAGGGGAAGATGGAGAAGGAGGAGTGTGAAAGCCAAAGGGCACATCCCTGAAACCTCTGCCAAGCAGAAATTCTGGAAGGAAGTGAGACCCATAGTTTCAGTTATGTATATGTATATGTGCCTTTTCATTAACAAAAACTACACTATAGCTCACTTCTAATCAAAGTCTCTTGTGAGTCCTCAGAAGTAATATGTAAGACTGTTCCCAGGGGCTCTGCATTTGTAGTCTTGCCTAAGGAAGAAAAACATGAGTTAGAAAACATATTTGCTGATTTGCCTTCTTCACCACAGGCCCTGTGATTTCATCTGAGACCACAGATAGAGAGGCCCCAGAGATGGAGTTATCTTGTGTAAAGTTTGTCCAAAGTCTATGTTAAGAAACTATTTGCATAAAAGTCATTTGCGATGATGCAACTTGATTGTATGAGATCATACCATGTCATGTGAATAGTGAAATGGCCAGAAAAAGTCTATGCCTCTGAGTTATCAACTAAAGTTATGAGGGCATTGTACCTAGGGTGGTGAGTCACACACACCATATCTAGGCACACATCTCTCTTTGCAAATAATATCTCATATTTCAATGCCAAAAAGATGCCAGCAGAAGGCTTTCCAACAACACAAACTCACTGATGAAGAAAGACACTGCTGTAACAACCCATTTTCCCCAGTCTCCCACATCTAAGGGAAATTGTACCTAAGAATCTTGAAAACCAGAGGATGCAGAAGAAAGAATTAAAGACGAGAATATAACAGAAAGCACCTTCCATCTTTATGGGTGAGCACAAATATTGTTGAAATGCCCAATTTATCAGGAAACTCACAGATTCATTTCCTTCAAAATTCCAATGTTTTCCTTGACAAAAACAAAACATAGTTGCTTAAAATTTATGTGGATTCACACAATTAATGAAAGAACAAAACCATGAGGACAAACAATGCTGGAAATATGGTAAACCTGGTTTCAAACTAAACTATACAACCACTGTAACAAAGTCACATTGACACTGGTGCCAAGAACATCTGGAAACCAGTAAACATAATAGATGATCCAGAACAATCTCACATAGATACAGCCAACTGATTGTTGACAACATTACCAATTACATATAGTGAATTCAAGATTGCTCTGTAATAAATTTTGTTTGTAAAACTGCATTGCCACTTGTAGAAGACTTGAAATAGTTCCCTGTCATTCCATTAACATCCTCAACTTAAGAGCCTCAAATATGAAACCATCACCTAGATGCATAAGGGAAACAGTTGAAGCAACAGACAGAGGTTATGCTTTTGTAAGTAGTAGTGAAATAGCTTAAGAAAGAATAGCCTGGTCTGTGGCTCTGTTTTAGATTCTGGTTTCCATATCCAGAACATTAAAGAACTGAGCCAGGCATGGAGGCTCATGACTGTAGTGCAAGGGGCTCACATGGCTGAGATTGGGATCACAGCTCACACACAGCCCAGGCACAATTTTCATGAGACCCTCTTAATCAGTAGCTAGTTATGATGCTACATGCTTTGTATTCAAGCTATTTTTGTGTGTGTGCTGACGAAGATGGCTGAGATAAGGAGGATTGAGACTCCAAGCCAGCTCAGGCTAAAAACAATATCCTGAGATTCTGTGTAAATAGAAGAAGCTGGATATTGAGGCATATGCCTGTCATTCCAGCTGTGGCAGCAAACATCAATAGAAAGACATGGACATATAGCAAAAGCAAGATACTATCGCAAAAATATTCAGTGGAAAGAACAGCTGGAGTTAGGGCTCATTCTATAGTAACTGCCTATCACGGTTCTCAAGAAACCATTGACAAATGGGTGTGTACCAGATTGAAAGAATCTGCACAGTTCACAAAGGAGCTGAGAGAAATCACTCAGGCCCTGTGTTCAAGCCATAATACTGGCACAAAATGATCAACAAAAATAAATGGTGGGAATGAAATACAGGTCATGTCTTGTGGTGGAGACAGAAGGACATGGAGATGTAACAGCTTCCACATGATCAACTTACTTAATATATGTTTATGAATATGAGATAATGAGATTTGTAGAAATCTTTTTAAAAAGGATTGGTGTTGAAGGATATTATTTGTTGTGTGTCTAAAAAAGGTACCTTGCATACATACATGGAAATATCAAATTACTTTAAAAAACTACTTTTTTCTATTCAGTTTTTAAATTTTAATTATCTTTATATGATTGTACAGTAGAGTTGCCTTTTAACAAAACAGGTTATGAAGACCACATATTTCTTGATCAATGTCACCCTTTCAACAATTCACTCATCCCTCCCTATCCACCTCTTCCATCTTTTCATTTTGTAGGATATATATTGGATATGTGACTACATTCTCCTCTTCATTTGTCCACACCTTTCCCCTGATTTGATCCCACCTTTTTGGAGTACATGTTTCCTGGTGTTTTATTTTGCAGAAATTTGGCTTTGCCTTTGTAAGGAATTACATTATTTGAATTCTCCTTTGAATCTACTGTATTTCAGTTAATACATTTGAATATACTTGCATACCATCCAGGCTTTTACTTTATAAACTATTTCTAGCTTCCATACATAAAGGAAAATATTCATCCTTTATTTCTCTGAGCCTGACTTACTTTACGTAGTATACGTTTTTTCCAGTTTTTCCATCTCATTAGAAATGGTACATCATTCATTCTTATGGATAAACAAAAACGTATTGTGTATGTAGACCACATTCTTGCTTACTTTATCCATTGAAGGGCATCTGAGGAGATTCTAGACCTTGGTTATAATGAATAAGAATTCAATGAACATTGTGCTCATAGCATAATTATATCCCAGTTAGTAATCTATTGGGTAAAAGCCCAGGAGTACAATTCTACTAAATAGTAGGGTAGTTCTATGTTGTGGTTCATAGGGTTTCAACTCGGGGCTTTGGGAGTGTCCATGAGCTTTTTTTTTATTTATAATACTGTATGGAGGGGTTACAATTATATGGACAAGATAATGAGTACATTTCTTATCAAGCATTGTTGCCTCCTCCTTTGTTTCCCATTTTCATCCGTTCTCATCGCCCACCCCCTCTCCCCATATCCCCCTCCCAGCCAAAGTGGTAAAGTTGGTTTTTCAACATAACAACTTGTACATCTCATTGTTGCAATGACACCTGTATCCCTATTTAAATGATTTGTTTTTTCCTTTCCCATCCACAAATTATACAAACATCAAATACAGTGAAGTCAGGGGTTATACCATGGGGAAGGGACATACAAAGCAACAAAGAAATCATCTTATAAATATGTTAGAAACAATCCCATGAAAGAAAAAAAACAGTTGAATAATTATCTTGGAGTTAATTTCACCTAAGATCATCTTATCTGACCTTTTCTGCTTGTCTCAGACATATACTAGTTATTGCAAATAAACTTTAAAAACCTGAAAAAGGAAATCAAAACAGAACTTAGAAAGTGGAATAACCTCCCATGCTCCTGGATTGGAAAGATCAACATCATGGAAATGGCAATATTTCCCAAGGCTATCTACAAATTCAATGTGATACCTATCAATATTCCAACCTCATTCTTCAAGGAAATAGAAGAGGCAATCCAAAAATTCATATGGAACAATAAAAGACCCCAAATAGCAAAAATGATCCTTAAGAGAAAGAACAGGGATGAAGGAATATCAATACCAAATTTCAAACTCTACTACAAAGCCATAATAATCAAAACAGCTTGGTACTGGCACAAGAACAGAATCCAGGACCAATGGAATAGAATTGAAAACCCAGAAATGAACCTACAGACCTATAGCCAACCAATCATTGATAAGGGAGCTAAAATAATAGAATAGAAGAAAGACAGCTTCTTCAGTAAATGGTGCTGGCAAAATTGGTTAACTACTTGTAGAAAACTAAAGCTAGACCCTTATACATCACCCTGCACAAGAATCAACTCCAAATGGTTCAAAGACCTCGGAGTCAAAGCAGACACCCTGAAAACATTACAGGACAGAATAGGAGAAACCCTAGGTCTCCTTGGCACAGGCAGAAATTTTCTTACTAGAGACCCAGAAACACAACAAATACAGGAAAGGTTGGACAAATGGTATTGAATGAAATTGCAGATCTTCTGCATGGCAAAGGACATAGCTAGCAAGATCAATAGAAAGCCTACGGACTGGGAGAAGATCTTCCCTAGCCATACAACAGACAAGGGTCTCATATCTAAAATATACCTTGAACTCAAAAAATTAAATCTCCCAACAACAAATCCTCAAAGAAACAACTGCCCAATAAATAATTGGGGTGAAGACTTAAAGAGAAATTTCTCTGAAGAGGAAAGGATAGCCAATAGATACACGAAGAAATGCTCAACCTCCCTAGCCATAAAAGAAATGCAAATCAAAACAACATTGAATTACCACCTGACCCCAGTTAGACTGGCTATAATAAAGAACTTCCTGAACTTTTTTGCTCAAAGCTACTGCTCTAGAAAGTTTGGCCAGCATGCTCCTTCTGGTTTTCTAGTGGTTCATTGGAGATAAGAATCTCTTGGACGTTCCTGTCTGGGCTGGCTTTAAACCATGATGCTCAAATCTCAGCCTCCTGAGTAGCTAGGATTTCAAGAATGAGTCACCCACCAATGAGTGGCTATGTTTAACTTTTTGAGGAATGATAATAATTGAGGAATAGTGGTTTTTGAGGTACTCAAATTTTATTATGTTTTCTTGTTGTTGTTTGTACTGTGGATCTGCTGATTTAATTTCCTCCCACCAGAGACCAGACATTTGCTTCCTTCCATTCATAAGACCTTTATAGTCTATGCTATCACTTCAGGGGAGCACTATGTTTAGTCTTTTGAGGAATCTCCATACTGCTTTCCAGAGTGGTTTCACAAGTTTACATTCCCACCAGCAGTGTACTAACGTTCCCTTTTGGCAAGACCCACAAATTCTGTGTGCTCTACCCATTCACACAAGAACAGCAATCCCAACAATGATAAATATACAGCTCCTTTCTGTCAGAAGCAGATCCTGTGTTTATCCTAGCATCTAGGGCTCTCACTTCCCCACCTCACAGCCACACATCTGATTTTTTTCCCCAGACTTCTTGGAAAACTGACAAGTCTATTGGAGCTCAGGAGGTAAGTGACAATGTATAGGACTCAGAATCTGGGTGCCTTAAATTATTTAGTCTCACTTTCAGAGTTCTACCCCACACAATCCCAATTTTTCTTTCCTTTTACAGTAAGGCTTATATAAATATGCAGTATAAAAATACATGCTTTTCAACCTCAAATTGGTTTGCAGTGATTCAGTTATCATTACTTCAGGGTTTCATCAGGTCCTTTGTTACCTAAACTAAGTAGCCTAGTTGGGGACATTATCTCAATTTCAGATCTAGGTAAATTAAGATTGTACCTCACCCTAGTTAGAATTGCCATTATCAAGAAAACACATAATAATAGATGCTGGCAGGGATGTGGCCAAAAGGGCATGCTACTACAGTCTTGATGAGAATATAAATTTGTCCAACTACTCTGGAAAGCAGTATGGAGGCTCCTCAAAAGGCTAAACATAGAACTCCCCTATGATACAGCAACCCCAATCCTATACACTTACCCAAATGACCACAAACAAGGCCACACTAACACCACCAACACAATCATGTTGATTGCAGCATTGTTTACGATAGCTGAGATTTTCTTAAAAATTAGCCTATCCTTGACCTCCTTCCATTTACTCCTCAGCTTTCCAGATTTTACACTCAAACATATTTACTATACTTTGAACCCTAGCTTCAAACTCTTCCTCAGAAAATCCTGAACAATTAAATTGTGTTGGAAGAATGAAAGTCATGTGTGAACTGTCAAAGATATGCCATGGTTAAATCAAATTAAAAGGTTCTTCAACCATTACATTAGGTTATTATTTTTGAAAATTTAGTGACTGGATATTCAGGCATTCTGAGTCACCATAAATTTTGTTCTAGAAACCCAAATCCAAAACAAATGACACATCATTGAAGAGAAGCTATCCTATCCATGAGTTTCCTCAAGGCTTCCTTCATGTCTTTGTTCTTCAGGCTGTAGATCAAGGGGTTCATCATTTGAGGGACCACAGTGTACATCACTCAAGCCACCGCCATCCTCTGTGGGGAGTCAGTAACCACAGAGCTGTCATACACCACCAAACACTTCCCATAGAACAAGGAGACCATGCACAGGTAAAAGCCACAGATAGAAAATGCTTTATACTTTCCTACTGCTGATGACATTTTTGAGATAGGAGAAGCATGTGAGTATAAGCAAATAGGATCCCAGAAAGTGGAACACCCTCAAACAGACAAGCTTCACTATATATAATCATGTGATCAATGAACGTATCAGAACAGGCGAGTTTGATGTGCTGAGCAAGTTCACAGAAGAAGTGGGATATTCTTTATTTTGGTACATTTTTTATTGTAAAAATGCTTTACAGAGTGGTTAAAGTTACATGAGCAAGGTAATGAGATATTTCCTATTGAGCACTGTTGCCTCCTTTATTTTACCCCTACCATCCCTTCCCTTCCACAACCAGCCCCCCCTCCCGCTGAAGTTGTAAAGATAGTTTTCAACATAGTATTTTGTACATCTCACTGTTAAAATGGGTCAACTTGTATCCTTATTTAAGCAGTTTGTTTTTACCCTTCCCCTCCCCAAATTAGAGAAGTATATATACCAGGGCACTGACATCAAATACAGTGAAAACAGGGGTTATACATGGGGTAGGAACATACAAATCAACAAAAAAAATCACATGGTACATTATAAATATGTTAGAAACAATAGCAAGAAAGAAAAAAAATATATTTGTGTCCCTATCTTGAGGTTCATTTCATTTAGCATCACCTTATATGGACATCTGTACATAGCTTGTCCTACACATGTACCAGTTATTGCAAATAAAGGAAACCATGGGACCCTCTATTTCCACCACAAGACATGACCTGTATTTCATTCCCACTATTCATTTTTGTTTGTCATTTTGTGCCAGTATTATGGCTTGAACTCAGGGCCTGAGTGGTATCCCTCAACTCCTTTGTGGACTGTACAGATTCTTTCAATCTGATACATACCCATTTGTCAATGCTTTCTTGAGGACCATGATAGGCAGTTACTATAGAATTAACCCTAATTCCAGCTGTTCTTTCCAATGAATATTTTTGCAATAGTATCTTGCTTTTGTTATATGACAGAAATGGAGCTGGGGCTCAAGTGGTGAATTGAAAAGGTAAAAGCATAGTACCTAGGTCCTGAGTTCAAATCCCAGAGTTAGCTTGTGCATGCATGCGCTCTCTCGCTCTCTCTCTCTCTCTCTCTCTCTCTCTCTCTCTCTCTCTCTCTCTCTGACACACACACACACACACACACACACACACACACACACACACACGCACAAGGTAAGTGCTCCACTTGATGGAGAGTTATGTGATCAGGAGAATGTGAACTGTGTGCCCATCTGTGCAAAATTTATTGAAAACTATTGAGAGAATGACATGAAGTTGACAGGAGAGACACTGAGAACACTTTATTCCTCTTTACTATGGACTCTACTCTCCTCTAGGTTGAGAGTTTCATACAGTGTCCACCGTCATTTCCAGAGGCCAAGTAGCTTTCTGTGCCTTACAATGATTTCAAGAAAATGATACTAAATATCTTACCTGAATATTGATAAAGTGGATTATTTGATCCTCAGAAGTTATAAACAGATTGAATGAGTGAGTGCCTTACTGGAGAAGAAGAACCATCTCTGGGAAGGAGACTATGCTTTGTTTCCTACCTAGGGCAGGGATGTCAAAGAAAGTGACATGATACTTAGTGTACTTACTAAAATACCCATGAGTTTGAATATCCAAAGCTCCTCATTACATCAGCTATTCTACTACCAGCCTAGTCCCAAGAGCGCATTTCCTAAAGGACCAAACTGGAGATAGAAACCAGGATGGCCAATTTCCTGTCCCTCGAGGACCTATGTACAGAATGCAATTTGCTCCATGTTTTTCTGCTAATCTCTCTGTGTGTGTCTCTGTCTCTGTCTCTCTTTCTGTCTCTGTCTCTGTCTCTGTCTGTCTCTCTGTCTCCCTGTCTGTCTCTGTCTGTCTCTCTGTCTCTCTATCTGTCTCTTTCTGTCTGTCTGTCTGTCTGTCTGTCTGTCTGTCTGTCTGTCTCTCTCTCTCTCTCTCTCTCTCTCTCTCTCTCTCTCTCTCTCTCTCTCTCTCTCTCTCTCTCTCTCTCTCTCTCTCTCTCTCTCTCTCTCTCTCTCTCTCTCTCTGTACCAGGACTAGGGATTGAACTCAAGGGCTTATACTCTTGCTTTTTGCTCAAGGCTAGCACTCTACCACTTGAACCCATAGCTCCACTTCTGGCTTTTTGCTGGTTAATAGTAGGTAAGGTCTCATGACCTTTTCTGTCCTGGCTGGCTTTGAACTATAGCCCCCAAGAGCTCAGCCTCCTGAGTAACTAGGTTTATAGGCATGCATCACTGGCAGCTAGTCTTTTATATTTCTTTTCTGATTTCTACTTCACACACCTTGCTCACAACACACATGACTTCCATTATAACTTCTAGTGTTCCATTTAAATCACAAACTAAGTCATTTCTGTCTATTTCACAATATGTAGGATCTTAGGGCTTATGATAGGTTTTAAAATATGTTCTACCCATAATGTTGTAATAGAACTATAAGTAGCAGGTTAATAGTAGTATAAGATTACAAATACCCATGACTTTTCTTTTAGGGTATGTAATTGTACAAAATAATAGACTTCATTATGACATTCTGATAGATGTGGATAATGTACTAGTGTCTTAGGCCTTCTCTACTCTTCCAAAATAGTCTCCTTTCTGCTTTTCTCTATTGTGAAAGAATCTATAGTTTTCATATGAGAAGACTCATGATATTTGTCTTGACAAGTCTGGTTTATTTCATTTAACATAATCATTTTTGTCCTTGAAGACATGGAATAGGTAATGTATTTCTTAATATACTATGGTTGCTCTAAAAGTAAGTGTAAGAACTAACAAATGAAAATACATTGACTTTTTAAACTTCTGCAGAGAAAAAAACTTTTGGCATCAAGATCTAACCTACAGAGTAGAACAATTGTTCCAGATATTTATTAGATAAAAGATTAATGTCCAAACTAACATAAAATCAGCTTCAAAAACAAACCCCCAAAACACAAACAACCCAATTAATAAATGGGCAAATAAATAAACTGAAGACATAGTTTTGTAACAAATATAAATAGTGAAAAGATATTTGAAGAAATGTTAAGTATCTTTAGCTTAAAAAATAAAAACCAAAAGGCAGATGAAAATTACACTGAGCTGGGTGCTGGTGGTTCAGAGCTATAATCCTACCTACTCAGAAGGCTGAGATCTCAGGATGGCAATTGTAATACTATTATCTCCAACTGGCCACCAAAAAGCCAGAGTGGAACTGTGGCTCAAGTGGTAGAGAAATAGCCTTGAGAAAAAAAACCCACAGGAACAGCACCCAGATACTCTTTTGTTCTATCTGTATGTGAGTATCTAGAATCCGGTATTCTTTATCATATCATAGTCTATTTTAGATCTAATTTCTGCATATGCGACAGATCATGCACCATTTGTCTCTCTGAGTTTGGCTTACTTCACTTAACATGATTTTTTCTAGTTCCACTGTTTCCCACAAATGAAATCATTTTATTCATCCTAATAGCTGTGCAAAACTCCATTGTGTAGGTACCACATTTTTTAAAATCCATCCATTCAATCCCTATTGTGAGTTATCTAGGCTGTTTCCATGTCTTGGTTATTGTGAATAGTGTGGCAATGAACATGGATTTGCAGATGTTCTTTTTCTTTTTTTGGTCCGGTCGTGGGCCTGAACTCTGGGCCTGGGCGCTGTTCCTCAGCTCTTCAGCTCAAGGCTAGCACTCTACCACTTGAGCCACAGCGCCACTTCCGGCTTTTTTTCCCCCTGCTTATGTGGTACTGAGGAATGGAACCCAGGGCCTCATGCATGCAAGGCAAGCGCTCTACCACTGAGCCACCTTCCCAGCCCCTGCAGATGTTCTTATCATATCCTGGCTCATGATGTTCAAGGTAGATGGCCAGGAATGATATGGCTTGGTTGTAGGGAAGATCTCCTTTTTGTTTTTTGAGGAACATCCAGACTACTGTCCAAAGTGGTTGTAGTACTTTACATTGCCACCATCAGTGCAGTGAGGATCTTTATTCCCCCACATCCTGACCAACATTTGTTGTTGTTCAAATTCACCATGTTGGCCAATCTAACTGGGGTGAGATGGAATCTCAGAATCGTTTTTAATCTGCATCTCCTTTATGGCCAGGGATGATGAACTATTTGTCATGCATTTCTTCGCCATTCTCATCTCTTCTTCTGAGAAGTCTCCTTAACTCCCTTAGCCATTTAGTGATTGGTTTGTTACATTTGGGAGGGGTTAGTTTCTTTAAAATTAGAACAGGTTGAGCTACTTGAGGGTAAGACTCTAAAGAAGAGATCAGCTCTTTCTAAGTTATTAGGGGTGTGTGTGTGTGTGTGTGTGTGTGTGTGTGTGTGTGTGTGTGTGTGTGTGTGTGTGTGTGTAGATCTGGGATAAGAGTAGGGACATGAGGACAAGGAATCTTGATTGTTTCCACTAGTGGGGTAATTCTACCAACAACATCTCAATGTGTCAGCTTTGTTTATTCTAATTCAGATGGAACCTGATGGAATCACTATTATAGAAAGGGTTCCTTGTTGACCAAAACTTCACTATACCTGTCCATAGCTATATAGAGATTGCATGACTGTATGTACACTGATTTAATGATGTCAGAATCAGAGATGAATACACAAGACTTTGGCAAAATTGAATAGATGATCAAAATACACAGAGCTCTAGCCCCGTGTAAGGAGCATTATACTCAAGGCATCATATTCTGCGATTCTAATCAGTAACTATTCCATTTCCAGTTTTCTACATTCCAATGAATTTGCCAGGTATTCTGTATCATTTGTTATTTATTTATTTATTTATTCCTGACATAAGCAGTGTCAACACCTGCCACACCAATGGAAGGAGACGATTCTAGAAGTGAGTTTCTTCAGAGCTCCCACCATGTCCTTGTTCCTCAGGCTGTAGATAAAGGGGTTCATCATGGGGGTCACCACAGTGTACATGACTTAGGCAATGGCACTCTTGCTGTCTGAGTGAGTACCTGCAGAACTGAGGTACACCCCGAAACCAGTCCCATAGAACAAAGAGACAACTATTATGTGCGACACACAGATCGAGAATACTTTATGCTTTCCTCCAGCTAAGGGGATTTTCAGGACAGAAGAGATTATTTGAATGTAAGAGAAAACTATCCCAGAGAGTGGAATAACACCCAAGAGACTCGTCACCAAATATACCAAAGTGTTATTGATAAGAGTGTCAGAACAGGCATATGAGCCAACTTGCAGAAAAAGTGAGGGATTTCCAGATGGGTGCAGAAAGACAACCGAAGTGCCATCAAAGTATGGATGAGGGCATCGAGAAAACTAATGAGAAAGGATAGAGCAACCAGCATCCCACAGAATTTAGGGTTCATGATAACATTGTACCTCAGGGGATGACAGATGGCCACAAACCGATCATATGCCATCATGACCAGAATTCCATTTTCCAAGCCAGCAAAAAGCAGGACAAAGCAGGTTTGCGTGAGACAGCCCAGGTAACTGATGGATTTGCTCTGAGCCTGGAGGTTGGCCAGCATCTTGGGGACAGTGGTGGAGATGAAGCAGATGTCAATGAAGGAGAGGTTGGAGATGAAGAAGTACATGGGAGTGTGGAGGTGAGGGTCATAGCTGATGGCTAGGATGATGAGCAGATTTCCGAGCACGGTGATCAGGTAGATGGACAGGAACAGACCAAAGAGGATAGGCTGCAGGTCCAGATCTCCTGAGAGACCCAGGAGGAAAAATTCTTCAGCATCTGAAATGTTTCTTGGTTTCATGTTGTTGATGGGGCTAAGAGAAAATGAAAGGACACATGTTATAAAACAAATGAGGGACAGAAATTTTTCTCTTGGTACTTTTTTTTTCCCTTTTGCTCACCCACGTCTTTCCCTTTTTTATTAACAACTCTCGGGTCTTAATGATTAACATAGTAAATGTAAACATAAATATAAGATGTGAACATAAATATACCTCAATGAGTTCTGGATGTATGCAATTTAACAGAACTAATACTCAAAGCGAAGAGCAGTCTGATCATGATAACCATTGTGGCAGGAAACATGAAAACTTAAACAGCCCTTAAAATAAATAGAAATGATTGTGTTTTTAATATTGTGTGTCAGGCATCATGAAAATTACAGAAGAGTGGAAAGGAAGGGGTTTCACATCCACCAGCTGGCATGTCCAAATTTATATTCAAATATTTGGGTGTAATTTCTCTTAAAAGAAAAAAAAAGAACTAATACAGTGCAGATCACTGTTGTGGCCCTCTTTCAGTCTTGACCTTCCTTCTTGAAGGGATAACCATGGCAATGGACTTCACAGATATTCTGAAACATTGTTCAACAACATGACACAGCCATCAGCATCTTATGCCAACTTGCACATATATAATTATATATTAATAATATATATGTATGGAATTGAATATTAATGATATAATATATAATATATAATTATATGATATGTAATATATCATGTAATATATAATATATACAATATAACATATATAATATATAGTATGTCATATATAATAAATTGTCATACAATGTCATTTATGTTAGTATTATATAATAATATAGTATATAATATATGATAAATTGTATTATATTATATATAATATTATATTAGAAATAATATTGTATACATGACATATACAAAGTGTATATTGTAAATCTATGTTATATATTATGTGTAATCTAGTTACATATAGTGTATAATATATAAGATACAATATACAGATATTATATATTAGATGTAGTATAATGCATCATTATATATGTTATATAATATTATATATAGTTATACATGAGATATAAAATGTATAATATTTAATTCTGCTGCTGAATTAAAGCAGTGTGTTATGTTATATATGATACATATTATACAGTTTGTCTAAACACTGCTTCCTATATTAATCAAAATTATTTTAAGTAGCCCAATATTCATTGTCAGAGACAGCCCACACCAGTGGTAATCTGTATTTGCTAAAAATAGTTTTTTATGATGTCATTGCCTGCACATTACTGTCTGCAAGTAAGCATGGAGAATTGTTAGCAAATTCCAACCAGTGATGATAGCTCCTGATGAGAGGATCAAAAATAGAATAAAAAGAGGACTTTAAGAGCAGTGTATTATTTTGAATTTTTTTCTTAATTTCTAAGGGATCTAGGTGCCAGTGGAACCTGTAATCATAGCTACTTGGGAGACAAAGATCTAAGATTGAGGTTCAAACAAATCCAGTCCAGGCAGGAAAATCTGTGAGATTCTTATCCTCAAGGAACAGCCAAAAAGCTAGAAGTGGTGCTGTGGTTTAAGTGGTAGAATGTGAACCTTGAACAAAACAACCACCATGAAAAAACCCTAAAGTGCAGTAGCCAGGTTTTGAGTTCAAGCCTTAGTACCAGAAACCAGCACGTAGGCACACGCATGTGCACACACACAAATATATATGTATACACACATATGTGGCTAATGGAAAAATGTAATACAGAGAAGTGATTTCATAATTGCATATTTGAATGCTCCCTGCGCTTTTCAGTTGGTTAAAGTATTTCCTAATAGCTTGCTGTGCAATTTTAAGAGACACACGACCAAAATCTACTGTGTAGCTCCACAAAGACTCACCCTCCTCAAATGTAGTCTGCTCAGCAAGGAACTTCTCTCTGGTTGCACAGCAAGGAAACTATATATGTCAACAAGACTGCAATCTCTATTGCAAAAATTCTCCTGTTGCTCACTAGGTAGAAGTTCTAAATGTATGTGGTAGTAGGTTTGCTAATTGTCCTAATTGTATACACAGTGAGTGAGTACATGGTTTAGTGGGCATGGTGATGTATGCCTATAATCCCAGTACTCAGGAAGCTGAGAAAGAGGATTGAGAATTCAGAATCAGCAGGGGTTGTGTCACATGACCCTGTTTCACAAATACTTTATACATCTACCATAAGTGTATCTAAATGTGCACACATAAAATCCTAGCATCTTCATATCCTATCTTACTTTCATCTATCTATCTATCTATCTATCTATCTATCTATCTATCTATCTATCTATCTATTATCTGTCTATTCTATCATCTATCTAATAGCTATTCTGTCATCCATCTATACTAACTTTGTATATGTCTATCATCTATTTATATATCTATCATTTATCTATTATCTAACTGTGTCTAGTCCATTAACCATCTAGCAATATATTGAACTAAGAAGATTGGGTCTAAGCAAAAGGCCTTGATAACAGATGGCATTCTTCAGTTAAAAATGTGTTTTGAGTTGGTAAGTTCCAGAAAAGTCTTACTCTCTTTGGATGATTGGTTTTTGATTTCCATTGATCGCATCTACATTTGATTTATTTTGGCTTATATTTAACATCTTTGTTGAATTTGAGTGTTCACTGGTTTTTTATTTACTTTGCTTGTGTTCACATCTGATTTGCTATTTACTTTGTTCAGATTAAGTCCATGCACCTTGTGTGGTTTGGGGGCTATATAAGCACTGTTCATTGTATTTAGGGAAGTAGGGCTTTGTGACCAGTGCCCCCTGCTGCCTGATAGTGCTCCCAAAAGACTCTAAATCCAGTCTTTTAAGTGGTAGTTTCTCTGTTCTCACAACTGGATCTACCATGAAACATTATCATCAGTAATTCTCTCATTTATGCATCTACTATCTATCTGTATCTTTCTGACTAGAGTTCTTTAAGGGAAAATAAATAATTAATGAAGTTAATATCAGAAATTAACTTAACTTAAAAGGCTAACTTCACTTCAATTTCTCCACACCTAAAGAAAGAAAAAGGCAAAGAATTTCTAAATGTTTCCAGAAGGGTCTAATTCATACTCAGGGGGAAAATGACTCTTTAGGTGCTTGGAAGATAGAGCAGCAATGTGACTATGGAGAGAGATGACTGCAAAGTGACTGCAAAGAGGAAGGACTTCAGTAAGAACAGGATTACAAATTAGTCCAGAGACTTGGTTTTACCCAAGACAAATCTCTAACCTCGTGGATGATCTTGAAAACAGAAAGAAAATGAGAGGCAGGGAAATACAGAGAGGGAGAAAGGAGTATGAAAAGGAGGGAAGAGGGAAGAAGAGTGGGAAAGAGGAGGAGGAAGATGGAGAAGGAGGAGAGGGAGGAGAGGGAGGAGAGGGAGGAGGGGGAGGAGCTGCCACTACCAGGTGCTAATCTGTAATCCCAACTACTCAGGAGGCTGAAAAATGAGGTTGGCAGTTCAAAGCCCAGGAAAGTCTGTGAGACTGTTATCTCTAATGAACCACTAGAAAGCCAGAAGTGGTGATGTGGTTCAAAGTGGTAGAGCACTAGCCTTTAGTAAAAAAACTCAGAGATAGAGTCCAGGCTCTTACTTCAAGCCCAAAGATCAATATAACTAAATAAATAGGAAAATACCCTTTAATTTCTTATAGTATTTGTTGGGGGAGAACATCAGATTACCTTGAATCCAGGAGTGAAGAATTTACTTTTTTACTGGATTTTGAGGAGGAAGGTGGTGACTGCATCTGTAGGAAGGGCAAGTGGGCTGGTGAGGTAACAAGCATTTAACATGTAGCATTTATCGAGTCTGGATTTTTGACCTGAGCATTGATTTGGAGTAAGGCAGGTTCAGTCCATTATTTGCAGTGTCTGGGGCCCTGGGGTTCAATTATCAGCCCCCTTTGTTAGTCATAGGCTGGTTGCCATTTCTCTCCCAAGGGCAACACAAGTCATTAAATGACATAGGTCATGGAAGGGGAAAAAGTCCTGGGTGACTGTGTTTCTAACCCTGAAAAGCCAGAGGTATTTCCTTCTACACAATATTCTTTTCCTCTTCTCTATCATTCTTGTATCTGGGGTTCTTATCTCAAGGGAATCTAATGACAAAATCCTTTCTTATTCTGAGTGATATACTAGTATGAAAGAGCTAGAGCATACAGGCCCATAAGATCATGCTAATTATCCTACCAGAGTCTCAGGGAGGTAAAGAGGTTATGATGGCTTCATATCCACAGTCTCCATTTTGGAATTTTCATTCATTAAATTCCTTTCATAAGGGAAGGTGTAGCTTTTATAGAAGTGGCAACAGATAGGAATCAATATACTGAGTATTTGGAAAAGCTTTTAGAGTTTGATTGTTAAACAGAAATAAAAATTAACACACTTATTTTTTTTGTGCCAGTCCTAAGCCTTGAACTCAGGGGCCTGGGCATGGTCAGTGAGCTTTTCTGCTTGAGTTTGGCACTCTACCACTTGAGGTAGAGCTCCATTTCCAGCTTTTTGGTGGTTCATTGGAGATAAGAGTCTCATGGAGGGGGGTATAATTGGGTGGGGGGAGGGGGGTAAAACTGGGTGGGGGGAGGGGGGAGGCTGGGAAGGGAAGTGAAGGGTAAACAAAGGAGGAGGCTGCAATGCTTGGTAAGAAATGTATGCATTATCCTGCCCATGTAATTGTAGCCCCTTTGTACAGTATGTTCTCAAATAAAATAAAATACAATTTAAAAAAAAAAAAAAAAAGAGTCTCATGGATTTTCCTGCCCAGGCTGACTTTGAACTGCAATACTCAGATTTCAGCCTGAATAAGTAGGATTACAAGTGTGAATTATGGATGCTGCCTAAAATAAACACGTTTTAACGAGAATAAATATTTAGTGGACTTTGCTAACATTGAAAATTGCTGAGAGATTTATAGTAGCATTGTCTGAATTTTGCAACTTGTCCAAGTAACTATGACAAGAATGAATGCTGGAATGAAGCTAACCAATGGGAGAAAAAGAATTTTTGAGTGCCATGATTTATTCAAGATAATGACTGTAATGATTTGAGCAAACTAGAGTGACTACATTTTTAGGCATTTTAGCTAAAGCCCTTTTGACTTGTAGAACTCAAGAATCTCATTAAAATGTCAAGTTCTCTTGGGCCCAGGTGGCTTATATCTGTACTATAAAGGATGTTGAGATCTGAAGGATCTCAGTTCAAAGATAGCCTGAGCAGAAAAGTCTGTGAGACTCCTATCTCCAGTTTACTAGAGAATGCCAGACACAAGGCAAGCTCACATGGTGGAGTATCAGTCAAAAGCTAAGGGACTAATAATATTGTACAATTCATAAGGAAATGGAAAGACTTGGAAAGAATTGTATTAAGTGAAGTAAGAGAAATAAAGGTTGCCTGTTTTCTACCATTAGTGATACATAGAATGTGCCTATAAATCTATAAGGAAATAGGCTGGGTGGTATGCAAGCTAATTATAAATACTATAGAGAGCTCAAATAGTATTCTTTTTTATTTTAAAAAAAGACTAATTCAAAACCCAACAAAATAAGCACCAAGAAATGAGTGTATGCAGGCAAGAGTGGGGTCAAGGGGAGAGGGGTAAACAAATGAAGAGGGTTGGGGGGTGGGGAAACAGGGAGAATATATTCGAGAATTCATTGTATATATCAAAAAATAAGAAATGTAGATTATTGTTGAAGGAAGTATAATACTGATCAAGATGCATCATATGCATAAACTTCTTTGTTGAATGATACCTTGCTTGTATAACTATTTAGAGATAGTTTTTAAATGAATTCAAAAAGTTACAAGACAATGCCCAGGCTCTGAGTTCAAGTCCCAGTACCAACATAAATGCACACGTGCATATGTGCATGCACGAGCGAGCGCGTGTGCACACACACACACACACACACACACACACACACACACACACACACAGAGTGAAATTAAAGGTAGGAAGAAAGAGCAGAGGAGGAGAATATGAACTGAGCCTGGTACAGGCTGGAGAGATGAGGAAGGTATTTGAAAAGAGAGTTCATATCTTTGTAGAGTAAAACGGATGTGAAAGACAAGTGAGAATGATGTTTTGGGAAGTATTAACTTAGAGTTGATACAGCTAATATATTAGGTATAGGAAATTTGACAAATTACATTCCGGCCAGAATGAGGTTGACACATTCCATTTCTGGGTGTTAGGTTACAAGCTCATTGCACTGACCTTGGAGACAATGGTGAGGAGAAAATTGGGGGAGGAAGTGGGTCTGGAAAGTGCTCCTGGGAAATTTTTCTATAGAAGAAATAGAAAAATGAAATTGCTGTTAGGGAAGTTTAACTTTTTGGGGACATTTCCAAGAACTTTTCTGATCTTTTATTAATACTAATTAATTACACCTATTAATTGGATTAGCATAATATTTCCATTCACTCAGAATAATAATCAAATTCACTCCCCCTTTGTCCACATCTTCCCCCAAACTCTCCCAAAACTCTAGATTCATTATTCTACACATCCATGTGAAAATGTTGACTCCTACCTACATGTGTGAGAGAACAGGTAACCATTTTTTTCTTCTGTGTCTGGCTTATCTCATTTTGCATTATATCCTCCATTTTCATGTGGTTTGTTGAAATGAAAAGATGTCCACTTCTTTTCAGTTGGAGTCTATTCCCTTGTTCAAGTGTTTCAATATATTTCTTTATCCATTCCTCCATTTCTCTTTATCTAGGCTCATTTCCTAGCTTGGATAGTATAAATCTGAACCTAGGAAGTAAGCAAATGAAAAGGAGTTTGGATATTGAGAAGGAGTTAAGAGTTGTCCAACATCAAAGACCCAGGCAGGAAGCCAAATCACAAACTCAATATGAAATATAATTAGCTTTGTATGTCGTCTGATAATTTGAGAAGCACATGAAGAAAGAAAGCATGAGATGCTCCAACTCCCCAGAAACCCTGTCACAGTGAGATACTCTACAAATCAATCCCAAAACACGTGTATTTACAGAAGAACACCTGCCCTCTGGATTAATTTCTTCAAGTCTCCCTCCCATCGCTTTCCTGTTCCTCAGGCTGTAGATATTGGGGTCTGGCATTTGAGGGACCACCATGTACACACATCACTAAAGCCACAGAAGTCTTCCTGGGTGAATCAGTAGTAGACCCATTGTATGCCTTCAAACCTACCCATGGAGGAAGGACAAAACAGATAGGTGAGACCCACAGGTGGAGACAGTTTTATACCTGCCCCTCATGGAATGGAAGAGACAATCTGAGTATAAGAGCAAAGGAATTCCAGAGCCAGAATGCCAACAAATCTGAAAATCCAAACTTATGTCAGGAAGTTATGATAAAGGTATCAGAAAGGACAATCTTGATGAACTGAGCTGATTCATAGAAGAATGGGGGGAGGTCCCTAGATCTGTGCAGAAGGACAGGCTCAGTAGCATCAGACCCAGAGGAGTTCCCAGTGTTAAAGATTAGGGATGAGAGAATTAGCATCTCACACAGGTAGGGGTTCATGATGACCACGTAGCTCTGAAGGTGACAAATGGCCACGTGGCAATCATAGCCCATTACAACCAGAAGGACATTTTCCAAGAATGCAAAATTCAAATTAAAGCAAACCTGAGGGAGGCAGCCAGTGTAAAGTGATGCGCTGGTCCTGTGTATGGATGTTCACCAGCAACCTAGGGATGGTGGTGGTGCTTAAACAGATGTCAGTAAAAGACAGGTTGGAGAGGAAGTAGTGTACAGGGGGTTGCAGAGGTGGGGGGTCACAGCTGATGACCAGGATGATGAGCAGGTTTCCCAGGATAGTGACCAAGTAAATGGTTAGAAGAATCCAAAGCTAGGCACCGATAGCTCATGCTTGTGATCCTAGCTACTCAGCAGGCTGAGATCTGAGGATCGTGGTTGAAAGCCAGCCCAGGCAGAAAAATTCTGGTGAAACTCTTATCTCCAATGAACACTCAAAACCCAGATGTGGTGCTGTGGCTCAAATGGTAGAACACTAGCCTTGAGTACAAGGGGCTCAGAGACAGCACCCAGCCCCTGACCTCAAGCCCCACAACTGAAAAAAGAGAGAGTCCAAAGAGGAGAGGGTGGGATCCTCTGTCAGTTCCAGGAGGAAGAAATGTGAAACACTGGTTTTGTTTCTGGCTTCCATATTGTTGACGAATCTAAAGGGGAAAAATGAAGAGAAATTTTAAAAAAAACGTGTGGACTGGTGACTTACAGCATCATTTGGTAGCATGTTAGAAATCCATGTTCTCATCTAGTGCTCGTGGTTCACATACCTGTAATCCTGGTTATGCAGGAGGTTCAGATCTGAGGATCAGATCAGGAAGGAAATTTCTCATCTTCAATTAACTATGCAAAAACTAGAACTAGAGCTGTGACTGAAGTTATAGAGCACCACACTTCAGAGACAAGGCCAAGAGACAGCACCAAGGCCTTGAGTTCAAGCCCTAGTACTGACAGAGAAAATATATAGTATATGTCATATATAGTATATGTTATAGTCATGTATAATATAATATGTATATATGTGTGCATATATGTTCTTTGACTTCACATGTGCTTATTCAACCAAACTTCAAGATAAAAATCAGCAATTTATACCTTATCAAGCTCTTTAGGTAATTTTTAACTAAGATTTTTTTATTAGCATACATTTCATTGCAACATTTCCAGAAATGCTTGCAATGTACTCCATCAACCTTATGCCTACTAATATTTTTTCCTCACTCTTCTCCTCCCCCCTTTTAAAAGTAATCCCATCAGGTTCCACTGTGCAGTTTTCATACCTGTATGTAAAGTATTTTGTACGTAAAGTACTGTACATAAAGTATTTGCCCTGGGTCACCTGCTCCACTTGCCCTCCCATCTCCTGAGGAGGTAGCTCCCATTTAAGTTCTTCATGTTAATACAAAACAAAATATTCTCATGTGGATGCCAGTGGCTCACATCTGTAATCTTAGCTGCTTGGGAGGCTGAGATTTGAGAATCCTGATTCAAAGTCAGCCAGGGAAGGTAAGTAAAACCAGAAGTATGGTGGTTCAACATGGCAGAGTACTAGCCCTCATTGCAAAAGCTCAGGAACAGTGCCCAGGCTCTGATTTCAAGCAACAGGATTGACTAATGTATATAAACATATATATCTATATGTTTTCTGTGAACCCAAGTGAATAATCAAATTATTATGCTCTGTTTCTTCACTCATCATCCTTCTCTTACCCCTCTTCTCTCAAATTCATCACTACAAGAAAGTTCCTTTGATAGTCAGCTATATCAGGCCTTTTGTTATAACAAAATGTATAGAACTTAGTTTATTAAGTGAGCATGATTCTATGTCTGGATCAAAAATGATGATGCAGATATAGTTACCATAATCTTCCTTCTAAAACAATAGTTCTTTACCTGAGATTTGTGACTCATGCCTGTGATTCAAGTCACATAGCTCTAGGCCCTCTTGGAGCGGATGATTCATGAGACTCTCTATGTGAACAGAAAAAAATGGTGCTGTGGGTTTAAGGAGAAGAGTGCCTTTCAAACTTTTTCCTGGCTGTTGAAGTTGGAAGTGTCCTTCCCAAATTTCAGAAGATGAAATGAGTCATCAGGATCCTGGTCAGAAGGACTGGTGTCTGGGCAGAGGTTTTCTTGTTGGTGTAGGCCTGTTGAGGAGGAGGTGCCAGACAGATTCTTAATGTAGAGACATATATGGCTTCCATTAGCATCCCAAACATTTCTTTCAGCTGCCTATTTTATTCAGGGAAGCCCATCCCTAAAGAGTCTTAGCTCTACAGAAGTGAGGAAGTGAGAGCTAATTTTCTGATCAGAGCAAATATCAGCATGGTACCATTCTATTCTTCCATTTTTTCTAGTCATCTCCATTCCCCAGACTTATTGGAAATAACACATGAAATTTCTCTCATGACAGTGATTCCTTGAAGCTGCAGAAAAAGTTATTCCTATCAATTTAATGTGATCATGAAATGTGAGGGAAAGGTAGGCATGCATTTATAAGGTCAACCACAGTAGGAAGAAAAAAAAAAACAGCTACAATAAGATTACAAGATGGGCTGAATCCATACCTTGGCTATGGTGAATATTGCTGCAATAAACACGGTTGTGCTTATATTTTGCTATGGAATCAGATCTCTAAAAAAATTTCTTCAAAACTGTGACCAAAAAACGGAGATACCCATAGGTGGGATAGAAAGGATTGTAAAGAATTTAAAATGAGTATGAATTTGAGTATGGGAAGGATGAAAAATTTGAGGTTATTGTAGGGTGCCAGTGGCTCATGTCTATAGTCCTAACTACTCAGGAGGCTAAGATCTGAAGATCAAAATTTGAAGCCAATCCAGGCATGAAAATCTGTGAGACTCTTATCTCCAAATTAATCCTAGAAAAAGCCAGAAGTCGAGCTGTGGCTCAAACAATAGAGCACTAGCCTTGAGCAAATGGAGCTCAGGAACAGCACTCAGGTCCAAAGTACAAGTCCCAGAACCAGGAAAAAGAGTTGGGGTGATAATTTGTACTGATTGTTGCACTATAGAAATATGATTGATGCCTACCCAAAACAACCATGTGCAGGGAAGTGGTGTACTATATATTATGTCTATTGTACCACAATAGACAATTAATTGGTTTAAAAGAATCCAGACTCAGAAAGATCAATATTATGCATTATTGCTCCTGTGGAATACAGAGTTGACCTAAGAGGGGAATAGTATTTGGATGAGTATCTGAGCAAGAGGAGAAAAAGTGCAATTGGGTG
The DNA here is from genome assembly GCF_024711535.1 of Dipodomys merriami. NCBI lineage: Eukaryota > Metazoa > Chordata > Mammalia > Rodentia > Heteromyidae > Dipodomys > Dipodomys merriami. The sequence goes on along the minus strand of NW_027206179.1, from coordinate 4,544,845 downwards.
TGATTATTATATGCTTATCATACAATAGAGATTTCACTCAAAGTCATATTAATTACTAATTAGTATAAATGAATTACCAAGTCTTATCAATAAATTTCCTTTTGTTAAATATACACGAGACAGGGGGAAAAGCAAAGGAAAAGGTAACATTGTCCAAAAAAAGAAATTATGCTCATTATATGATTTATGAAATGGAGCCCCTCTTTACAACACTTTAATAATAATACAATTGTATTAACATTATTTAAAAAGTCATATTAAGAAGTTTCTTGGTGTTAATAATATCCATGTGACTGGCGAAAAAGCAAAGGAAGACGGTGACATTGTCCAAACAGAAATTGTACTTATCACCTACTTATGAAATGATGACCCTTTTGTACAATACCTTAATGAACAATAACATTTTCTGTCTTTTTAAAAAGTCAGATTGGAGTCATGGCTCAGGTGGTAGGATACCAGCTGTGAGCAAGAAAGCCAAGCAAGATCAAGAGGCCCTGAGTTCAGGCCCCAGTAACATCACAAAAATCAAATAAATAAATAATGCCAATTCACCATTTGAAACAAAATACACAAGTTACAAGTGGATTATGCAGTGTTAGATGCTTAGGGAAGGAAGAATTTATAAATCTTTGGGGGTTTCTCTTCTCCTTTCTGTACGAAGAGTAAATAAGGGCATCTAGGGAAACCTATGGAGATTTGAATAACATGGCACCTTCAGCTAATTGTGAGCTCTGCACACAGAGCATTCAAAGTCAATTAAATTACCAAGAATCAGCCTCTGCCTTCAGACCATCAGACAGATCCTTCCCAGGTGCAGGTGGCTCCATTTCTAGATATTTCTTCCATGAACTTGTACAGGAGACTGTGGTTTTGCACTATTTTCATATCCAAATTGAAGACAGGGCCTGAGATTTCCCTTCAGACTGGACAGGGGTGAATCATTTGCTCTCCAGCTCTTACAAATGACCCAACTGAGATACAGCATCACCCAGTAAGTGTGAAAAGAGGTTGTGTGGATGAAGGAAAGATCATTAGAGGACAAAACATGAATGGTTAGTTTGTTTACTTGTAATGTCTATGTCACATCTTACATTTCAAATTATTCTGGATATATTAAAAATGCTTAAGAACGTGGCAGTAAGGGAAAGGTGGATTATGACAGGAAGCATTGCATCCTGAATTTTGTTTTGTTTTGTTTCTATTAAATATGTTTATTGTTATTATAAAAGTAATGTACAGATGGGTTACTATTTTGTAAGTCAGGTGATGAAGTACATTTCTTTTTGGACAATATTTCCCCTTCATTCTCTCCCAGTTTTTCCTTCCCATCCTGCCTACAAGTATAGTTCATTTTCAACAGAGCGTCTACTGAGTATCACTGCTGCATTTGTTTACACTTTGCACTTTGTCCCTCCATTTCTGTACTCACTGCTCCTCCCCTCCCCCTCTCCCTCCTCCTTTTCCTCCCCCTCCCCCTCCTCCTTTTCCTCCTCCTCCTCTTTCTTCTTCTTTCTTCTTCTTCTTCTTCTTCTTCTTCTTCTTCTTCTTCTTCTTCTTCTTCTTCTTCTTCTTCTTCTTCTTCTTCTTCTTCTTCTTCTTCTTCTTCTTCTTCTCCTTCTTCTTCTTCTCCTCCTTCTCCTCCTTCTCCTCCTTCTCGTCCTCCTCCTTCTCCTCCTCCTCCTCCTCCTCCTCCTCCTCCTCCTCCTCCTCCTCTTCCTCCTCCTCCTCCTCCTCCTCCTTCTTATCCTGCTCCTTCTCCTTCTCCTTCTCCTTCTTCTGTGATAGTCCTAGGAATCGAACTCAGGGTCCAGGCACTGTGCCTGCACAATTTTTACTCAAGGCTAGTGCTTTACCACTTGAGCCACAGCTCCACTTCTGGCTTTTTACTGGTGAATTGGAGAGAAGAATCTGATAGATAATTTTGCCTGGGCTGGCTTTGAACCTCAACTCTCAGATCCTAGGCTCCTGAGTAGCTAGAATTGCAGTGAGCCACCAGCACCCAGGGTACATCATGAATACTTATTGAGAGCTCTGAGATGCAGAACAAAGTTTTCTCTGTAGCTTCTTTGGTTCACAAGCATAGTTTTGATATATTGACCCACATCATTAGTATCTTAAATGAAAGAAATAAAGTGTCATTTTTCTTTTGAACTAGTTAAGTAAGAAATTGTCATCTCTACATTAGGCTTTCTTTCTGGGTAGCGTCAGAAAGAATCTGACTTACTCCCAACAAGTTATTTCCTTGACAGCCTGAACATCTATTTCTATTCTTTCACCCCAGGAGGAGACACCTCATTCATGGTATTCTTCTTTTGTGGGGTCTGTGAGATTGCAGAGAAAGATGGTGAGTCACCCTCACTGCATCTACTACAGGAAAATAGTCACAGGCATAGAACACATAGAGAGAGAATCAACATATTATAGACACACCATTCAATTACTCAGACCATTGGATCTCAAAAAAAGTCCTAAATCTGGTCTGATTTCATTTTTGATCAGAAAACTAGAAACAGTTTAAAAATATGCCTTCAGGCAGGTGTCAGTGGCTCACGCCTATGACCATAGTTACTCAGGAGGCCACGATCTGAGGATTCTAATTCAAAACCAACCTGGGCAGGAAAATCCACAAGACTCTTATCTGCAATTAAACACCAAAAATCCAGAAGTAGAGATGTGGCTCAAGTGGTAGAGTTCTATCCTTGACCAAAAAACTTCAGGGACAGCTCCTAGGCCTTCAGTTCAAGGTTCAGAATTTACATTTGCACACACATTCATACACAAAACAAAAGAAAAAAATTCCACCCTATTTTTAATATTTTATTACTTCTGAAGCATTTAAAAGTAATGACATAATATTATATTATATAGCATTATATATTATATACCTTTTTACTTAAACCACTTCTATGAAAATATGAGATTTACTAGATATGGATAGGTGTTGTATAATCAATCAATTTTGAATGACAAATAGAAGGTGACTGGCCCTTTGCTTCATGAGGAAGCATAAATATGAAGTGTAGGAATTAGTATATAAATTACAAGGAGATAATTGTCACAAGGGAAAACGAGTTTTCCTGATTTTAAACCATAAACTTTAACTTAGAGTTCAATTCCTGTAGTCCTGCCTCTAGTAGAAGATGCATTCGTAGCTTAATAAAGGAAATTTATAAAACTCTAATAGGAAAATAAAATTACTTTGAGCATCTTTTATTTTTCCTTGAAAATAATAATTACTTCTTAAAGTGAGAAGGACATTCTTTATCCTATACAAGTCTTTGTTACTAGTTCATTACTGGCTTACTTAACTACTACTTATTATTATTATTATTATTATTATTATTATTATTATTATTATTATTATTATTATATTTGTGAACATACTAAAGAGGGGTTACAATTACATGGGCAGGATAATGCATACATTTCTTACCAAGCATTGCAGCCTCCTCCTTTGTTTACCCTTCACCTCCCTTCCCAGTCTTCCCCCTCCCCTCCCATCCAATCTTCCCCCCCCCACCAACGTTGTAAAGCTCGTTTTTGACATGACAATTTGTACTTCTCATTGTTGCAACAGGTCCACCTGAATCCTTAAACGACTTGTTTTTCCCCATCTCCAAGTTATACTGACATCAAATATATTGAAAGCGGGGGTTATACTGTGGGGGAGGGACATACAAAGCAACAAAGAAATAATCTTATAAATGCGTTAGAAACACATGCATGAAAGAAAAAAAACATTAAAATACACATCTAAGGGTTCATTTTCCTAACATCACATTATCTGACTTTTTCCACTTGACTCATACATATACTAGATATTACAAATAAGGGAAACCATGGGACCTGTGTTTCTTTGTGCCTGGCTTACTTCACTTAATATAATTTTTACCAAGTTTTTCCATTTCCTAACAAATGGGGCAATGTCATTCTTTCTGATGGAGGCATAGAATTCCATGGTGTATATATACCACATTTTCTTGATCCATTCATCTACTGAAGGACATCTGGGTTGGTTCCATATCTTAGCTATGGTAAATAATGCTGCAATAAACATAGTTGTGTTGGTAGCTTTAGTGTGGTCTTGTTTTAAAACATTTTGGTAAATGCCCAAAAGTGGGATTGCTGGGTCATAGGGGAGCTCTATGTGAAGTCTTTTGACTTCATACTGCTTACCAAAGTGGTTGAACACGTTTACATTCCCACCAACAATGAAGTAATGTTCCCTTCTGTACACATCCCCTCCAGCATCTGTTGTTGTTAGAGTTCTTGATTTTTGCCATTCTAACTGGAGTGAGGTGGTATCTCAATGTTGCTTTGATCTGCATTTCTTTTATGGCTAGGGATGTTGAGCATTTCTTCATGTGTCTATTGGCAATCATTATTATTATTATTGTGCAAGTGTGGAGTCTAGAACTTAGAGCCTCAGGATCTCTCTTAACCCTTTTTGCAAAATGCTAGCATTTATCACTTGAACTACACCTCAACTTCTAGCTTTCTGTTAGTTAACTGGAGATTAGAGTGTCATCAATTTGTCTTCCAAGGTTGGCTCTAAACATTTTCAAATATCAGCCTCAGGAGTAGCTAAGTTATTAGGCTTGAGCCACCATTACCTGATGGTGACCAGGAATGTGTTACATGAAATATTCTTCATTGTTTAACATGGATCATTTGACTGTCTTTCTGATAAATGTATGCAGTAGAAAATTAAAATAACACATAAGCAAATATTTACATCTTTCTAAGATGTAAAAACAAAGTCACAAATGAGAACCACTTAAGAAGATGGGGAAAATGAAGTGTGACTATCTTGCTATGATTGTTTGAAATAACATACATAGCAGGCTGGATGTCTGTTTTTGTTTTTGTTTTTAATTTGCCTAAATCATTTTGTTTCCCAAAGGAGTTCAAACAGCATAGGACCAAATGGAACACACTGGACAGAGTTCCGTCTCCAGGGCCTCTCAGATGACTCTGAACCACAACCCATCCTCTTCGGGCTGTTCCTGTCCATGTACCTGATCACCATGTTTGGAAATCTGCTTATCATCCTTGCTGTCAGCTCTGACCCCCACCTCCACACCCCCATGTACTTCTTTCTCTCCATCCTCTCCTTGTCTGACATTGGCTTCACCTCCACCACTGTCCCCAACATGCTGTTGGACATTCAGACTCACAGCACAGCCATCTCCTATGCAGGCTGCCTGACACAGATGTCTGTTTTTCTCATTTTTGGTTGTATGGAAGACATGCTTCTGACTGTGATGGCCTATGACCGGTTTGTGGCCATCTGTCACCCCCTGCACTACACAATCATCATGAACCCTAGGCTCTGTGTCTGCTTTGCAGCACTGTCTTGTTTAGTTAGCATTTTTGACTCCCTACTGCATAATTTGATTGCCTTAAGATGTACCTTCACCCAGAATATGGTGATTTCTAATTTCTTTTGTGACCCTTCTCAAGTCCTCAATCTTGCCTGTTCCCACACGTTAACCTATAATGTAATCATGTATATTATTGTTGTCATCTTTGGTTTTCTCCCTATCTCAGGCATCCTTTTTTCTTACTATAAAATTGTTTCTTCCATTCTGAAGCTCCCATCTTCAGATGGGAAGTACAAAGCTTTTTCTACCTGCGGGTCCCACCTGTCCATTGTGTGCTTATTTTATGGAACAGGCTTTGGAGTATACCTCAGTTCAGCTGTTTCTCATTCTCCCAGGTATGGGTCAGTGGCTTCAGTGATGTACACGGTGGTTACCCCCATGCTGAACCCCTTCATCTACAGCCTAAGGAACAGGGATATTAAAAATTCCCTGAGGAAACTCTATGGAAGAATCCTGTAATGCCATCCATCAAAAGATAGTTGGGAAATTAAGTAAAAGTGAGTTTTAAAGCTTAACACTACTGACTGGTGCCTATGATCCTAGCTGCTCAGGAGGCTGAGATCTGAGGATAGTAGTTCAAAGCCAACCCTGAGCAGGAAAAAAATATGAGATTCTTTTCTCAGATTAATTAACACTAATTACTTAATTAATTAATTGTGTTTCAAGGGGTAGAGCAACAGCCTTGAGCAAACATAATTTTTTTTAAATGCTAAGGGACAGCACTTAGGTTCTGAGTTCAAGCTTCAAACATATACAAAGCAAACACATACAAAAGTCACTATTAGAAATGCAAATCAATCCTAGATCTTAGATAAGTGTATAGTTTGTGGATATGGTGTCCTTGTTATATTTCAAAGGAAAATGGGGATGTCCAGGGATAGGGTAGAGAGGAATCTGAAGATTTTAAAATGATTAGAAGGGTCAGACAAGTTTGGTGATGGGTTAGATTAATTGTTACATAGCAATGGAGTTTTAAATTACTGATATTGTGTGCACACGGATGCAGGGCAATGGTGGCCCACAACTGTAATCCTAGGAAGAGGGTTGAAAGCCAGACTGGCCAGGAAAGTCAATGAAATTTGCATCTCCAATGACCTACCAAAAAGCCAGAATAGAGTGGTAGAGCACTAGTTTTGAACACAAAAAACCTCAGGGACAGCATTCAGGCCTAAGTCCAAGACCAAAGACCCTCACAAAAACAAGAAAAAGAGTGCATAGAAACATAGATTACCATATGTTTATGTTAAATTCTCTCACAAAAAAAACATTTGGATCTTTCCTAAAACAAGCCACCCCAATGACAGAGATTGCCATGTATTCTTTCCCATCCGTGGAATGTGATCAGTTTGACGCTAGTGTGTGTGTGTGGAGGGGGGGTGGTATAGGGGGATTTGTGGGAGTCTGGGATGGGTGGTGATAGGGACAAGAATGAAAGGAGAATGTTTGGAGCTGATCATTTGGCACGTGATTGGAACTATCACATTGCCTCCTATTACTAAATATGATTGATATGTGTCACACTGGATCTCACTAATGTACCCAATTAATACATGCTACTCTTAAAAGACAATAAAAAGTCAATAGCAAACGTAAGATTCCTCCTGTGTTTAGGATATTCTTTCTGTACTGATCAAAATAAGGACATAAAAAGAAAACCCTTAGAGATTTGGTGTTACTTGGACCAATTAGGCTAATGAGGAGCTGGGCTAAAGACAATTCAAGACAATAAATGGTCAGTTACAAGCCAGACCTGCAGCTGGACTAGTATCCTTTGGTTGGCACTGTATCTGGGCCTGCTCCACCCATATTTGTCTGTGTCAGGAAGTGTGAAACTCCCTCAACATTCCTGTCACCACTGAAGGACAGAAACAGTATTTCCCTTCCCTCACCCACAGATTCAGCCACACAGAAGCACTGGGTCCTCTTGCCCTGATAGATGAGTGAGCAGGGATGCAGTATGGCCAGGTGAGTGCTGAGGGAGATTGCTGATGGAGCATGAGCTGCCTGTACCAGTTTCCTACCAAAACTTCAAACATGAAAGTTTTGTTATTGAAATGAAATGGATGGTTAAGTAATAGCTGGGTGGGAGATTGAGTGCTATGTGTGTATACACACACACACACACACACAAACACACTCACACACACACACACACACTGCTATGTAGATGAAGGGGTTCAGCATAGGAGTGACATATATATGTGTATATATATATATATATGTATATATATATATATACATATATATATATATAATTTTATTTTCCACTCCTAGAGCTTGAACTCAGGACCTGGGCACTGTCCTTGAGCACTCTACCACTTTAAGCCACAATTTTATGTCTGGTTTTCAGGTGATTAATTATGGATAAGAGTCTCATGGACTTTCCCTGCCCAAGCTGACTTTGAACCTTGATGCTCAGATCTCAGCCTACTGAGTAGCTAGGATTACAGCGCTCAGCTTAATGAAGAATGTTCAAGATGTCCTGACATATTATAAGAAAGTGATCTTAGCAGTGAAATAAAAGGGACCTCACAGACCATCACATGTAGACACACTGAGCAAATTGTTTTGAAGTTGTGTGCCATTGGCTCACAGCTGTAATCCCAACTACTCAGGAGGCTACTACTGAGAATTATGGTTTTAAGCCAGCTCAAGCAAGAAAGTCCATAACATTTTTTTCTCCAATAAATTATTAAAAATTAAAAAGCTAGAAGTGGAGCTGTAGCTGAAGTGGTAGAACATTAGCCTTGAGCAAAAGAAGCTCAAAGACAGCATCCAAGCTCTGAGTTCAAGCCCCAGAACCATCACATTTAAAAAAAGGAAAGAAAAGCTCAGGGACAATGCCCAAGCTCTGAGTTCAAGCTCTAGGACCAGCACAAAAAGAATTGGGGTTTTTAACTATATTTAAATCTAATCACAGTAATAAGAGACTCAGAATAACAAACATGTATAATTTCATACACTTAAATTATTTAAAAAGAAAATTTCAAGTTTCTACTATTCCTATCTAAAGATGAGGAAAAGGCTATATGCTTTTGCACTTTTCCTGTTTGTCTTTTGACCTTTTGGCAATCAAACTGTATTGTGAAGTGTGATGATGAACCTACATTTCCTTCACATAGATTAAGGCAGGAAAGTGGAATCTATGCATTAAGCAGGATTAACACAACAACCTATGACCTAGGCATAGAAAAGTTCCCATTTTCAAAATTACATTTAAATTTTTGAGCCTCTCCTTGGAACCAGGGGACTCAAATGTAAATTAACAGACTAGTGATGTACAAACAATGGATACATTATTATCAGGACATTATTGAACACAGAATCAAGAAAAGGAAAGGCTAAACCAAGAATTGTCTATGAGATAACATTACTGAGATAATAAAGGGCTGATAAAATTGCCTGTTATCTAACAACATCAAAAAGTTGCAGTCAGATTTGTGATTATTGATGCCATGCTAAGCATACATTTAATCAAATTATGTTTATTGAAATGTGAAGCATGCCAAAGCCAGCGAGAGGAATGTTATACAAATAACACTAGTGGGCATTGGTGGCTTACACCTGTAGTCCTAGATATTCAGGAGATTGAGATTTGGGGATGATGGTTCAAAGCAGCCTGGGCAGGAAAGGCCATGAGATTATCTCCCACTAACCATCTAGAAATTGGAAGTGGAAGTCTGATAGAGTGCTAATATTGAGCATAAAATAAGCTTGGGGACAATGCCTATATGCTGAGTTCAAACCCCATGACCCACCAAAACCAATAGTGCTTCAAAGACAAATACGAGTGATGCTGATCAAGATGCATTGTATTTATAATCTGACTTGTGCAATTGAAATCCCTTTTACAACTAATTTAAATTTACAAAAATTAGAAAGACAAATAGGATTTGAACAGACTCATATTCACAAAGGAGGATGTCATACAAGTGCAGTCCAAATCACTGAGAGGTAACTGTCAGAACAAAATACATCTTGAACATTTTTTAGTGATCAAATAATTCAATCCCAGATGCCATAGATCAATCTTTTAACCAAAGGGGTTTGTATGAGTAATATTACTCAGCTTTTTATTTTCTTCTAACAAGAGTGATGGTTGCTGAAAGCAGGAAAGGCATTTTCCTACTTTTCTTCTCTGGAAATAAGTGGGTTGTATCTTAGCAGAGATAATAGATTTGTTCTGTGTGGTATCATTGGACATCTCAATTTGTTCAGTTGACTGTCTTTTAAATAAATGTGTGTGGGCATAGGTAAACAATGCAGTCATAGCTAATTCCGTAATTCTTTTTTTTATAGTCCATCTTGGAACTTGAACTTGTGGCCTGGGTGTTTTCCCTGAGCTCTTTTGCTCAAAGCTAGTGCTCTACTACTTTGAGTCACTGTGCCACTTCTAGTTTTCTGGTGATGAGTTGGGGATAAGAGTCCCATGGACATTCCTGCCCATTCCTGCCTTTGAACAGCTAACCTCATATCTCAGCCTTCAGAATAGCTAGGATTGCAGGTGTGAGCCACCAGTGCCCAGCTCTAATTCAGCGTTTATAAGGTGAAATAAAAGGACTTGTCACAGCTGCAGACAGTTTGTGTGCAACAAATAAGTGTGAATGTGATACTTGCAATTTTTTGAAATTTAAACAGAGGGATGACAGGCTTCCTTCTCCTATTTTGTCTCCAAAAGGAGTGCCAGCAACAGAGAAAATCAAAATGTAACTCGTATCCCAAAATTCTTCCTCCTGGGCCTCTCAGATGACCCAGATCTGCAGCCTGTTCTCTTTGGGCTGTTCCTGTCCATGTACCTGGTCACCATGCTCGGAAATCTGCTCATCATCCTAACCATCAGCTCTGACTCCCACCTCCACACCCCCATGTACTTCTTCCTCTCCAACCTGTCCTTGTCAGACATCGGCTTCACCTCCACCATTGTCCCCAAGTTGATGGTGGACATCCAGACTCACAGCAGAGCTATCTCCAATGCGGACTGTATGACACAAATGTTCTTTTATGTCATTTTTGGATGTTTGGATGACATGCTGCTGACCATCATGGCCTATGATCGGTATGTGGCCATCTGTCACCCCCTGCATTATACAATCATCATGAACCCTCAACTATGCTGCTTCTTTTCATTGATAGCAACGTTTATTAGCATCTTAGCTTCACTGATGCACTATTTGATTGCCTTACAATGTACCATCCTGAAGGATATGGAAATTTCCAATTTCTTCTGTGACCCTTCTCAAATCCTCAACCTTGCCTGTGCTCATACTTTGACCTACAATGTAGGCATATCTTTGATCTTCCTCCTCCTTGGCTTTCTTCCAATCATGGGCATTTTATTTTCATACTATAAAATTGTTTCTTCCATTCTGAATCTCCCATCTCTAGGTGGGAAGTACAAAGCTTTTTCCACCTGTGCGTCTCACCTGTCCATTGTGTGTTTATTCTATGGGACAAGCTTTGGGGTGTATGTTAGCTCGGCTCTCTCTCATTCTCCCAGATTTGGTACAGTGTATACAGTCCTGTACACAGTGGTCACCCCCATGCTGAACCCCTTCATCTACAGCCTGAGGAACAAGGACATCAAGAATTCCCTGCATCGGCTTCAGAGAAGTACACTGTGATCTGATCTTTGTAGTTCATTTGGGAGCACAGTTGGGGGGAAAAAACAAATACAAGTAAAAATTTTTACATGGGTGAATCAAGCAGGGTATCTTTGTCATTTGTAGATTGTATTTGCTTATTGTATTTCATAGCAAAATGGAGAGGTCCATGTTTGATATGAATAAGAATATATTTAAATGGATAACAATTTCTCACTGGAATGGCTCATGGCTGTAATCCCAGCTACTCAGGAGACTGAGATCAGAGAATTTTAGTTCACAGCCAGCCTGGGCAGGAAAGTCCATGAGACTCTTATCTCTAACTAATCACAAGAAAAAATCAGAAGTTAATCTGTGGTTCAAGTAGTAGAACAGTAGCCTTAAGCAGAACAAAAAGAGAAAAAAAAAATAAAAACTTAGGGACGGGGACCAGGACCTGAGTTCAAGCCACAGGATTTGCACACATCCACAAAATTTCGCCTTGGGATAGCAAAATATTGCTGATGGTGAGGGACTTGATGGTTGTATTACATTGTGGATACAATTGAGAAAACTAAACAGTGCACAGAAAATCATAAAGGGCATATCCTTTGCATCTTACCACCAAAAAATGTGTATAAAATGGCACATGGGTTTTTTAGAAAGCAAACCATACCCAGAAAATTATCTGGTTTGGGGCTGGGAAGTTGGCTCAGTGATAGAGTGCTTGCCATGCATGCATGAGGCCCTGCGTTTGATTCCTCAGCACCACATAAGCAGAAAAAAAAAGCCAGAAATGGTGATGTGGCTCTAGTAGTAGGGCACTACCCTTGAGCTGAAGAGGTGAGGGACAATGCCAGGCCCAGAGTTCAGCACTCATGACAGACAAAAACAAATTACCTGGTTCTGTTTTCATATATTACATTAAATAAGATGACTTGCATATTAGGACTGTTTTTATCCACCCTTCCTCTGACCCTTCATTTGCTTATAATCCTAGCTACTCAGGAGGCTCTGACCGTCTTTCTTTTGCAATTTTATCTTTATTGAAATGGTGATGAGCAGAGGGGTTACAGTTGCAAAAGTTAGGAATGAGTACATTTGTTTTTAAACACTGTTACCCCATCCCTTATTTTCTCACTACTTCCCTCCCTCCCCACAAGTTTTGTTACTTCATCCTTAGTCATACTGTGATTCTCTGCTGTGATCCTTCTGTGATTCCCTTTCCCTTCCAAAGATTGAATAAACATATGCAAGACACAAGGTACAGAAAACTAAGAGAGAAAAAAAGAAATAACTGCATACAGGACATAATAAGAACCTCTTGTTTCCAATTCTTGGATTTATGTAGATATACTCCATTATATATGTTCCAGTGTGCTAGCAATTCGGTTATTGAGATCCCATGTTAAGAGTATCATAGGATATTCTAGTTCTTACAAATGAGTGAAACCATGCAATCTACTTTTATTGGGTCTGGCTTATTTCGCTTATTATCAATTTTTCCAGGTCTTTCCATTTCCTTATGAATGAGGCAATGCCATTCTTTCTGATAGAAGCATAGAACTCCATTGTGAATACACATATACTTGTATATACACATATACTTGATCCATTCATCTGCTAAGGGGCATGTGGTTCCATATCTTAGCTATGATAAATAATGCTGCAGTAAACATGGTTGTGTTGGTAGGTTTAGTATGGCCTTATTTGTGATTGTATGGATAAGTGTCCAGAAGTGGGAATTCTGGGTAATAGGGGAGTTCTATGTTTAATCTTTTGAGGAACCACCATACAACTTTCCAGAGTGGTTGAAAAAGTTTACACTCCCACCAAAAGTGCAATAGGGTTCCGTTTTGACCACATCCCCTCCAGCATCTGTTGTTATTAGGTTTCTTTTTTTAATAAGTTTTTTATTGTGAAAATACCATACAGAGGGATGACAATTACATGAACAAAGTAATAAGTACATTTCTTATCAAGTATTGTTACATCTACACTCTCCCCCCCACCCTCCTGCCAAACTTGTAAAGTTCATTTTTTGGCATAACAACTTCTACATCTCATTGTTGCAATGGGTCCCCCAGTATCCCTAGTTAAACAATTTGTTTTTTCCATACCCTCCCCAAATTGTACCAACATCAAATACAGTGAAAACAGGGGTTATACCGTGGGGGAGGGACATACAAAGCAAGTGAAAAATTACCTTATAAATATATTAGAAACAATAACAAGATAGAAAAAACCACTTGTGTCCTAATCTTGGGGTTCATTTTGCTTAACATCATCTTATCTGACCTTTTCTGCTTATCTCAGACATATACTAGCTATTGGAAATAAGGGAAACCATGGGACCTATGTTTCTTTAGGCTTGGCTTACTTCACTCAGTATAATTTTTTCCAAGTCTTTCCATTTCCAAACAAATGAGGCAATGTTATTCTTTCTGATGAAGGCATAAAATTCCATTGTCTATATATACCCCATTTTGTTGATCCATTCATCTACTGAGGGGCATCTGGGTTGGTTCCATATCTTAGCTATAGTAAATAATGCTGCAATAAACATAGTTGTGCTGGTAGCTTTAGTATTATCTTGTTTGTGATCATTCAAGTAAATGCCCAAAAGTGGGATTGCTGGGTCATAAGGGAGCTCTATGTGAAGTCTTTTGAGGAACCTCCATACTACTTTCCAAAGTGGTTGAACAAGTTTACACCCCCACCAACAATGCAGTAGGGTTCCTTTCTGTCCACATCCCCTCCAGCATCTTTTATTATTAGAGCTCTTGATTATAGCCATTCTGACTGTTGTGAGGTGGTATCTCAATGTTGTTTTGCTTTGCATTTCTTTTATGGCTAGAGAGGTTGAGCATTTCTTCATGTGTCTATTGGCTATCCTTCTTTCCTCTTCAGAGAAGTTTCTCTTTAAGTCTTTAGCCCACTTATTTATCAGGCAGTTGTTTCTTTGAGGATTTGTTGTAGGGGGTACAGTTTTTTGAGTTCCAAGTATTTTTTTAGATATGAGACCCTTGTCCATTATATAGATAGTGAAGATCTTCTCCCAATCCATGGGCTTTTTATTGATCTTGCTAGCTATGTTCTTTGTCATGCAGAAGCTCTGCAATTTCTTGCAATCCCATTTGTCCAACCTTTCTTGGATTTGTTGTGTTTCTGCGTCTCTATTAAGAAAATTTCTGCCTGTGCCAAGGAGACCTAGGGTTTCTCCTATTTCATCCTGTAATGTTTTCAGGGTGTCTGCTTTGACTCCGAGGTCTTTGATCCATTTGGAGTTGATTCTGGTGCAGGGTGATATATAAGGATCTAGCTTTAGTTTTCTACAAGTAGTTAACCAATTTTGCCAGCCCCATTTACTGAAGAGGCTGTCTTTCCCCCATTCTAGTTTTTTAGCTCCCTTATCGATGATTAGATGGCTATAGGTCTGTGGGTTCATTTCTGGGTTTTCAATTCTATTCCATTGTGCCAGTACCAAGCTGTTTTGATTATTATTCGGGGTCTTTTATTGTTCCATATGAATTTTTGGATTGCCTCTTCTATTTCTTTGAAGAATGAGGTTGGAATTTTGATAGGTATCGCATTGAATTTGTAGATAGCCTTTGGAAGTATTGCCATTTTCATGATGTTGATCCTTCCAATCCAGGAGCATGGGAGGTTTTTCCACTTTCTAAGTTCTGTTTTGATTTCCTTTTTCAGGTTTTTAAAGTTTTCATCATAGGGGTTCTTCATTTCTTTGGTTAATTCCTTTCTATCCCTCCCCTCCTTTTCTTCTCTCCATATCATTTCTTTATACTTACATAATTTTTAAGTGTTTCATTTTTTAATTTAAATTTTTGTTTCCCATTTTTTCTTGTTTTTTAATCTCTTTCCTATCGTTTTTCACAATCTATTTCCCTCTCTGAGTATGAGGACTTGGTTAAATTCACTTTCCTTTTACCTAGCCACATCCTGCTAATCCTATTTTTCTCCACGTTTCTCCCTAAACCTAATAATTTCTGGTTTGCTGTATCCCTCTTTGCTATTCTTAGGCCATTAATCCATAGTTGTTTGATGTTGAATAGATTGTATCTGTTGAACTTGTTTGTATCTGTAGCCATTTTGACTGTGCAGCTACAGGACTCTGGTTGATGTTTGCCTTAAAATAGCGTTCTAGCAAAAAACTGGTGTTCTTTCATACTAAATGGGTAGAACAAGCTGGAGAAAAACAAGAAAAATGGAAAGTCCAGGCATCTTAACTTCTACTCAGAATAATCAGGTGACAGAACCAATAATGAATGTTCCAGAAGAGAGTTCCCAAAAAACTATAAATACTACTGGTAAACATGGAGAATGAAAGATGATTGAAAACCTGCAAAGGACTCAATGTGAGCATGATAGGGAGCAAGAGGAAGCAAACCAAAGATTAATACAGGAATCTCATGAACATGATGAAACTACTTAAAGATTGTTATTAGATTTATTGATGATAGCCATTCTAACTGGGGTGAAGTGAAATCCCAATGTTGTTTTGGTTTGCATTTCTTTTATGGCCAGAGATGTTGAGCATTTCTTCATGTGTCTATTGGCCATTTTTAATTCCTCTTCAGAGAAGTCTCTCCTTAAGTCTTTAGTGCTCTTGTTAATGGGGTGGTTGTTTCTTTGGGGATTTGCTTTTGGAGAATTTAATTTTTTGAGCTGCAAATACATTTTAAATGTGAGGCCCTTGTCTGTTGTGTGGCTTGTAAAGATATTCTCCTAGTCTGTGGGTTTTCTATTTATCTTGCTAGCTATTTCCTTTGTCATGAAGAAGCTCTGCAGTCTAATACAATCCCATTTATCTAACTTTGATTTGTTGTATTTGTTGTGTTTCTGGGTCTTTATTAAGGAAGTTCCGACCTATGCCAAGGAGTCCTAGTGCTTCCCCTATTCTTTCCTGTAATATTTTCAGAATATCTGCTTTTACCTCGAGGTCTTTGATCTATTTGGAATTGATTAAGGTGCAGAGTGATATATAAGGTTCTAACTTCAGTTTTCTACATATGTTTAGCCAATTCTAGTAGGCTGAGATCTGAGGATGGTTGTCCAAAGCTGTGTCAGGCAGACAAGTCCATGAGACTTTCATCTCCAATTAATTCCTAAAGCATCAAACATGGATCTGTGGCTCAAATGGTAGGATACCAGCCTTGAGTGAAAAAGCTCAGGGACAGTGCCCAGGCCTTGATTTCAAGCCTTAGGACTGGCACATATAAAAACAAGAACAAAATATACCTCAATAGATAGATATTTTCATACAATGAACTACTGCCTTAATATATAAAAAAATCAATCTTTTAATAACAGATTTTAAATTTAAAAATACAACCACAAAATTTTCATGGCAAATGTCATGTTTTAAATGACACATCCATTGGGTCCAACTAATGAGAAAGGCAATTAGTTTGAACACTTAGGAAAGTAATTTGAAAATACTCAGAGGAAGACAACTACATGTAAAGAGCCAATAATTTCTACTAAACTTCTCTCCTTTCTCTAGAAAGGGAACACTCAGACAAATTTAATCACACAGTGTAGAATTACTTTAATCAATTTTAATCAACCCCTGAAAGTAGTAATAGTTTTTTTCTCAACTACCATATATAATATAAAAATCAAAGCAGAATGACCCAAACTCAGAAATGCAAATTATAAGCAAGACATATGTTTGACATTTAAACTTTAACCAAGTAAGAAACTTAAAGAATGTACAGGACTTTAAAAAATGTAGCCCTCACTGGGTTCTGATGGCCCACTGCTATAACCTTACTACTGAAGAGGCTGAGATCTGAGGATCATGGTTGAAAACCATCCTGGGAAGGAAAGTTTGTGAGACACTTATCTCCACATAACTGAAAATGCTGTGAAGCTGTGGCTCAAATGGGAGAGCCCTGGCTATGAGCACAAAAAGACTCAGGGACAGCACCCAGGCCTGTAGTTCAAGGCCCAGGAAAGGAATTAAAAATGTAGACCTCATGAATGTGACAGGTTTGTGGGGCTAAAAAAATTCAAATACTCTCTACCAATGTTTGATGTTACTTGTTCTATTCAGGAGAGAGACATCCAGTTGTTTCAATAGAGATTCTCATTTCAGGTCCCTAGGGGAGGACATTCAGATCTCTAAATCTGAATGTGACACCTGAATTTGCTCCATTCACTGGTGATGCTGAAGGCAACCATTCCTAGTACAATCCACCTTATGTAGCACCAGGTCAAGCTCCGATCTATGTTCCAGAATGTTCCTTAACTAAGAGGACCTTGTGAGATACATCTCTATTGTTTTGGAATGTTTGTGTTTGAGCCCCTTTTTATTGGATCCAAATGACAGGGTTCAACCATTTCACAATGGAGATAATCTAGCTAACCTAATTTAAAGAAGGAGATATTAGTATTAAGCTTAAAGACTAGCCTTATTGCAGAAGGCTTTTTTTTAATTATCAATGACTCACTGATAATTGGATGCAAAAATCTAACCTTTCTAATTACACCAAGGGCCTTTCCATGAGTATAATTGACATAGTCTTATTCTTATTTGCACAACTTGTAAGAAACTCATCTCATCCAGGAGATGGTGGCCCCTGCCTGTAATCCTAGCTAATTAGAAGGCTGAGATCTGAGGACTGCAGTTCAAAGCCAGCCTGGACAGGAAAGTCCAGGAGACTCTTATCTCCAGTTAACCACCAGAAAACTGGAAGTGGCCCTGTAACTCAAAGTGATAGAACACTAGCTTTAAGTGAAAGAAACTCAGGATAGCACCCAACCTCTGAGTTCAAGCCCCAGGAATGACCCAAAGGAAAAAGATCTCATCTTACAGGAGAGAGAAGTCTGTCTTGCCTTCATATGGCATTTCTACCTGTTATGATTTTCTCTCTTCTGAGAATGACCCCCAAAGCATCACTAAGATTATCTAAAATACATGACGGATTCAGCAACAAAAGAAAAAAATAAAACCTCCAACCAACTCCAATTTAGAAAATCAACCAATTATGCAAGCAAAGTTTCTCTAAAGCTGTCATTCAGTTCCCAGAAAGATGTTTATTTAGTTATTATTTTGTTGACTATTTTAAAATTATTATCTTTCAATAGATCTACAAAGGGGATTCAATTCAATATATCAGCTTATAGAGTACAGTGTACTTTTTGCAGTTTTTGACAGTTCTAGGGCTTGAACTCAAGCCCTGGGTACTGTCCCTGAGCTTTTTGGGTGCTCTACCACCTGAGCTACAGTTCCACTTCTGGCTTTTTTGGTTGATTTGTATGAAAGCCTCATGCACCTTCCTGCCAGGGCTGGCTTTAAACCACAATCCTCTTATCTCAGCCTCCTAAGCAGATAGGTTTATAGGTGTAAGCCACCAGCACAATGCATTTTGATCAATGTCAATCCTTCTAATAACAAAGGGGATAGATTTTTTAACAAATATTAAAAGGGGAATTTTAAAAGGTTCATGAATTAGATGGAATAGAATAAATGAACTTCTAATGTCCCTCAGCATAGATTAATGATGACTGACAATAATTCACTGTATTGTTCAAATGTAAAAGAGATTTGTAATACTCCAAGGAAAATGAAATAATAAATTTTTATGATAGCAGATAAGCAAACTACCCTTACCCAATCATTTATATTTTATATGCATGTCTTAAGGTATCATGGTACTGGTTGCTCACACCTGTAATCCTAGCTACTCAGAGGACTGAGATCTGGGGATCACAGTTTGAAGGCAGCCTGGGCAAGAAGGTCTGTGTCTTATGTCCAACTAACCACCAAAGAAAGCAAGAAGTGGAGCTGTGGCTCAAGTAGTAGAGTCCTAGCCTTGAGCAAAAAAAATATCAGGGATAGTTGCTAGGCCCAGTACCAGTAATTTACTTTCCTCTCTTTATGTGTATGTGCATGTTTGTGTACATATATGTGTGTACATGTATATAATATATATCATGTACCAGATTAATATTTACAATTTACATTTACTGAAAACATTCTATATTTATATTAGAAATGACTTACACTGAATAATCCTAACTCAGGTCCTGACTGTATGCTTGAGCAATGAAATTGTTCAGAGGATTATCAAGCATCACAGATCCAAAATAATAGGAAAGGCAGGTGACAAACCCAAGATGATGATAAACTTAACTTTAATGGTATATGGACATTTCTGAAGAATACAAGAATTAGAGTGAACCACCTTGATTCCTCAGGAATACTGTCACTATCTAATCATAGAAATCTAAGTGCAAAGTCAATTTCACATCACCAAAGAGAAGCCATCCTATCCACAAGTTTCCTCAAGGCTCCCTTCATGTCCCTGTTCCTCAGGCTGTAGATAAAGGGGTTCAGCATTTGAGGGACCACAGTGTACATCACTGAAGCCACAGCCATCTTCCTGGGTGAGTCAGCAACAGCAGAGCTGATGTACACCCCCAACCCGGCCCCATAGAACAAGCAGACCACACACAGGTGGGAGCCACAAGTGGAGAAGGCTTTGTGCCATCCTCTCACTGAGGAGAGTTTCAGAACAGAAGAAACAATTTGGGAATACGAGAAAATGATTCCTGAGAGTGGAATGCCACCGAAGAGGAAAGTGGCAGTGTAAGTCAGGACATTATTGACAAGGGTATTTGAACAGGCCAGCTTGATGACCTGGGCCAGTTCACAGAAGAAGTGAGGGATCTCCATGTCTGTGCAGAAGGATAGATGCAACACCATCAGACCGATAAGGAGGGTGCTCACAACACTTATGAGTGTGGAGAAAAGTATCAGCAGAGCACAGAGGCGAGGGTGCATGATGGCTGTGTAGCTCAGTGGGTGGCAAATGGCCACAAAACGGTCATAGGCCATAGTTGCCAGGAGACAGTTTTCCAAGAAAGCAAAATTCCAAACAAAGCAGACCTGGAGGAGACACCCTCCCTGAGTGATGCTCTGGTCCTGTGTGTGGATGTTCACTAGCATCTTGGGGATGGTGGTGGTGCTTAAACAGATGTCAGCCAAGGATAGGTTGGAGAGGAAGAAGTACATGGGGGTGTGGAGGTGGGGGTCAGAGCTGACAGCCAGGATGATGAGCAGATTTCCGAGAACAGTGATCAGATATATAGACAAGAATATGCCGAACATGAGTGGCTGCAGTGATGGTTCATCTGATAGTCCCAGGAGAAAGAAATGTAAACTGCCTGTATGGTTCTTAGTGTCCATGCTGCTGGTAAAACTGATGGAAAAAAATGGAGAGAAATAAAATATATGGTCTCAGTATCCCCTTGTATCATGATAGAAAGAAGTTATTCATCCCTAAACCAGTCTTATTCTACTTCAATCCTGAGGATAAGAGACAGTAATTTATTCTCTTTTTCTACATTAGTTACAAGCATTAATTAGTTGCACAAGGGGAGGTTCATGTTGACACTTTCATCTATGCTCACAATGTAAGCAATCACTCTCCTTCATTTCCATAACCCTTTTCCCAAACCAATGTTAACCAACTTCATTGTTCCATTTTCACCCAGGCGTGTATACATATTGACCAAATTCGCCCACCTTCATTCTCTCCACTCACCCTCTCATTCTCAATTGATTTTGAAAATATATGAATCTTCATACAAACAACACAATTTGTCCAAAACATAAATTGATCCTACAAAGGGGCTTCATTATGATACTTACAACATAAAATATGCATATAATATATATTAATAAAATTCACACCATCCACATTTTTGTGTCTCAACTCATCCTTCACATCCCTATTTCAGCAATTTTTGGTGCATTTCATTATATTAGTTCTATCTACATATAGCTACATATATATGCATATAACTATATGTACATGTACATATACACACATGTACACATATATACATATTTATAAACTAGTATATATGTGCTATATATACTAATTTTATATTGTATATTTCATATATAAATTATATATAAATACATACAATATCTATGATATATGATATAGAAGATATATGATTATATATAAAATAAAAATATATGTTATATATGGCATAATAGTATATATTAATTATACATACTAGTTTCATAAATCAATTTATATATGAATGTATATATACATATACATTGTGACAGCTCATAATCAGTTCTTTAGTTATCATTGGACAGTTCTGAGATATGTTGAATTTTGAGAAAATATATATTCAGCTGAAATTTTCCCATGTGAATCTTGTGCAAAATGATCCAAATGTTTGGGGTTTGTATTTTTACTGCTGTTTTCTCCTTTCCCTTGTCTATCTTACTTCTGCTCTCTTCACTGAAATAAATTTATTCTATTGAACATCAAATCCATTTCTCAACTGTGTTCAGCATTGGATATAAAAATAATGTACAAAGTGTGCCTTCCAATCCAAAGTAATCCATGGCTTCTACAGACAGAGGAAAAGGAATTAGAAATGAGGTAAGGGGTAACAAGTTTGGCAAGAAATGTAATTAGTACCTTACTTATGTAACTGTAATCTCTTTGTACATCACTTTGACAAGAAAAAATTAAATAATATAAAATTTATTGGAAATTCTTTTATTTTAATTTTTAAGTTTAATGACAACATTAATTTTTTTTTTATCACTTAATTTTTTTTTTAAATTGTATTTTATTTTATTTGAGAACATACTGTACAAAGGGGCTACAATTACATGGGCAGGATAATGCATACATTTCTTACCAAGCATTGCAGCCTCCTCCTTTGTTTACCCTTCACTTCCCTTCCCCGCCTCCCCCCTCCCCCCACCCAATTTTACCCCCCTCCCCCCACCCAATTATACCCCCCTCCCCCCCCACACCGGCATTGTAAAGCTGGTTTTGACAGGACATTTTGTACTTCTCATTGTTGCAACAGGTCCACCTGAATCCTTAAACGACTTGTTTGTCCCCATCTACTCCACATGTTATACTGACATCAAATATAGTGAAAACGGGGGTTACACTGTGGGGGAGGGACATACAAAGCAACAAAGAAATAATCTTATAAATGCATTAGAAATACATGCATGAAAGAAACGAAAACATTAAAATACATATTTAAGGGTTCATTTTCCTAACATCACATTATCTGACCTTTTCCGCTTGACTCATACCTATACTAGATATTGCAAATAAGGGAAACCATGGGACCTATGCTTCTTTGGGCCTGGCTTACTTCACTTAATATAATTTTTTCCAAACCTTTCCATTTCCTAACAAATGGGGAAATGTCATTCTTTCTGATGGAGGCATAGAATTCCATTGTGTATATATACCACATTTTCTTGATCCATTCATCTACTGAGGGGCATCTGGGTTGGTTCCATATCTTAGCTATGGTAAATAATGCTGCAATAAACATAGTTGTGCTGGTAGCTTTAGTGTGGTCTTGTTTGTAAACATTTGGGTAAATGCCCAAAAGTGGGATTGCTGGATCATAGGGGAGATCTATGTGAAGTCTTTTGAGGAACCTCCATATTGCTTTCCAAAGTGGTTGAACAAGTTTACATTCCCACCAACAATGAAGTAGGGTTCCTTTCTGTCCACATCCCCTCCAGCATCTGTTGTTATTAGAGTTCTTGATTTTTGCTGTTCTAACTGGAGTGAGGTGATATCTCAATGTTGTTTTGATTTGCATTTCTTTTATGGCTAGGGATGTTGAACATTTCTTCATGTGTCTATTGGCCATCCTTCTTTCTTCTTCAGAGAAGCTTCTCTTTAAGTCTTTCGCCCACTTATTTATTGGGCAGTTGTTTCTTTGAGGATTTGTTGTTGGGGGGTTTAATTTTTTGAGTTCCAAGTATATTTTAGATATGAGACCCTTGTGCGTTGTATGGCTAGTAAAGATCTTCTCCCAATCGGTGGGTTTTCTATTGATCTTGCCAGCTATGTCATTTGCCCTGCAGAAGCTCTGCAATCTTATGCAATCCCATTTGTCCAACCTTTCTTTGATTTGTTGTGCTTCCGGGTCTCTATTCAGAAAATTTCGACCTGAGCCAAGGAGACCTAGGGTTTCTCCTATTCCATCCTGTAATGTTTTCAGAGTGTCTGCTTTGAGTTCAAGGTCTTTGATCCATTTGGAGTTGATTCTGGTGCAGGGTGATATATAAGGATCTAGCTTTAGTTTTCTACATGTAATTAACCAATTTTGCCAGCACCATTTACTGAAGAGGCTGTCTTTCTTCCATTCTATTGTTTTAGCTTCCTTATCGAAGATTAGGTGGCTATAGGTCTGTAGGTTCATTTCTGGGTTTTCAATTCTATTCCATTGGTCCTGAGGTCTGTTCTTATGCCAATACCAAGCTGTTTTGATTACTATGGCTTTATAGTAGAGTTTGAAATTTGGTATTGATATTCCTCCAGCAGTGTTCTTTCCGTTGAGGAGCGTTTTTGCTATTCGGGGTCTTTTATTGTTCCATATGAATTTTTGGATTGCCTCCTCTATTTCCTTGAAGAATGAGGGTGGAATTTTGATAGGTATTGCGTTGAATTTGTAGATAGCCTTGGGAAGTATTGCCATTTTCACGATGTTAATCTTGCCAATCCAGGAGCATGGGAGGTTTTGCCATTTTTTAAGTTCTGTGTTGATTTCCTTTTTCAAGATTTTAAAGTTTTCATCATAGAGGTCCTTCACTTCTTTGGTTAAGTTAATTCCTAGGTATTTTATTTTTTGTGGGGCTATTACAAATGGAGTTGCTTTCCTAATTTCAGCCACACTTTTCTCATTGTTGGCATATAGAAAAGCCGTTGATTTTTGGGGGTTAATTTTATAACCTGCTACTTTGCCAAAGTTTTGAATCAGCTTGAGTAATTTGGGAGTGGAGTCTATGGGATTCTTTAAATACAAGATCATGTCATCTGCAAAGAGGGAGAGTTTTATTTCTTCTTTTCCTATTTGCATCCCCTTTATGTCTGCATCTTGTCTTATTGCTGTAGCTAGGCATTCTAATACTAGATTGAAGAGAAGTGGAGAGAGTGGGCATCCTTGTCTTGTTCCTGAGTTAAGAGGAAATGGCTTTAGTTTTTCACCATTGAGTATAATGCTGGCTGTAGGTTATGACAACATTAATTTTAATGACAACAAAAAGTTGTCATTCAACAAAGTAGTCTGTGAACACAATGCATCTTGATCAGTAGCACCCATTTCATCATTCTCTCCCATCTCAGTAATTCTTTATTTCTTTCAAGGAATGATGGAGGAGAATTATAGAAGGGGTGATATTGATCAAGATGCATTGTTCTCATAACCTGACAACAAGAATTGCAACCTCTTGGTAGAACTATTTAATAATATATTTTTTTAATTTATTTACAAACTTTACTGTGCCTCTGAAACATTGGAAGGTCTTGTAAAATTGAAGATATGTTGATTCATACTACCATACCTATTTAACCAAAGAACTACCTAGGTAAGGTGAGGATGCATTATGGTTGTGAATTGGATGGTCATAATGAACACAGAGAAAACTGACATTTCTTTGATGTTGACATCGACTCTCTTGGTCGATTTAGATTTATGCATCTAGATTTCACCCAAGAGAATTTTTAAATAATCCCTCAGAGCTCTTAATTTAACATTGTAACAATGGTATTTCCTCCTAAACAAAGCCTCTAATCTTCAAAGGCTTCAAAGGTGATCTTATCAACCCAGGAAATAAATTGTAGCAGGTGAATGGCATCTTTATGAGTTAACTTGAGCCAAAGGTTAAAAATTAAGAAACTTACATGTCCCCTCCCTGTGGAGACACAACTCATATCCTTTAGTAATTAATTCTAGAATCATCTTGGCAATGATAGCCATGAGATTCTCCACCTAACTTCCCAAGGGAGCTCTTCTAATCTGATTTTTTAAGAGATAGTTGTTAAAATGAGAGAAAGAATAAAATGACTGTGAACAAAGAAAACTCTATGTCAATATTCAAAACACAGTTATTTCCAGATAGCACACTTGTGAGGAATTTATAAGATGATTATGATCCTACTAAGAGCTTCTCTGTAGAGCAATCATCTCTCTATCTCAAGAGCAAAGGAATCCAACCAGCTGCCACATTCAAAGCAGTTTGTTTGGGATTTGGTTCTCTTGGAAAAATTCCACTGACTGCTGGGTAAACATTGCAGCAGCACCTATTAATTGCTGTGATCTTGGACTCAGATAGTCTTTTTTTAATTTATTTAATTTATTTATTTTTTGTCAGTTATGGAGCTTGAACTCTCTGCCTGGGCACTGTCCCTGAACTCTTCAACTCAAGACTAGTGCTCTACCACTTAAGCCATTTCTGGCTTTTTTTGTTTATGTGGTGCTGAGAAATCGAACCCAGGGCCTCATGCATGTGCGGCAGGCATTTCTACCACTGAGCTACCTTCCCAGCCCAACTCAGATATTCTTTTTTGTACATTTTTATTGTAGAAATATTGTACAGAAGGGTTACTGTTACATGAGCAAGGTTATGAGTACATTTCCTATCGAGCATTGTTACCTCCTTTATTTTTCCTCAACCATCCCTTCCCACCACCCCCAACCACACCTCCCCCACCAAAGTTGTAAAGTTCATTTTCAACAGTGTCTTGTATATCTCATTGTTATAAAAATTCTTAAGATAGTATCTAGTATATATTTTGCATAGAAAAAATCACCAGCTACATGGGAAGAGGGAATGTCTCATTTGTACAATAACACATATATGCTGGATGTGTGAGTTTGCTTGTTACAAGTAATTAATTCTGCAGTGACTTTCTACATGCACATGTCACAATATATTCCTAGAATATATAGAAGTTTTACCCAATTAGAGTTGCAGAAGCTTGGAAAATCCTGTACAGGTGTATCATGATATATGTGAAAAATCACAAAATTACCCAACACAGTGGAAATTTCATGCTGAGATTTCCTATAAGTTTCTTAAATATTGTTATGAATATTGTCACATAGGGCAGTATCCTTTCATCACAAAGGCAAGAATTGAGGAAAGGGGAAAGAATAATAAATGTAATTATTAAAGTATTTACATGCAAGTGGTTTCTAGTCCCACTACAGATAGAGAAAATGAGAAAGATGTCAGGTACTGTAATCCTAGCTGCTTACAAGGATGAGATGTGAGGATCATGGTTCAAAGCCAATCCAGGAAGAAAAATCCATGACATCTCCAATTAACCACCAAAAATCCAGAAGTGGATCTGTGGTTCAAGTGGTAGAGGGCTAGCCTTGAGCACAAAACCTCAGAGATAGTGTCACAGACTAGCCCCACAGAAAAGAAGGAAGGAAGGAAGGAAGGAAGGAAGGAAGGAAGGAAGGAAGGAAGGAAGGAAGGAAGGAAGGAAGGAAGGAAGGAAGGAAGGAAGAAAGGAAGGAAGGTCATAGTATTCTCTGAGGAAAGGAAGGAAAAAGAAAGAAGGGAGGGAGAGAGGAGGGAGGGAGGGAGGGAAGGAGGAGGAGGAAAGAAAAGAAGGAAAACAATACTGACATTCACTTGGCATGCATATAAATATAGAAACTAAAATCAATTTTATTACAAAAGAAATTGTGTGATGGAGCCCACCTCATCCAGAACCCATAGCACTTCTGGTGACTTGGTGAGTTTCAGGAAGAATGATGCTCACCATCTCCCCTCAATGTGGAAAAGGTTTTCTCCTGAAATTCAGAGACATGTAGTGGATGTGTTCTGATCCAGAAGGATCATCTCAAGGAGAAGGTACAGGGGTTGTGTTTTTGCTGTTAAGTGAGTTGGTTTCAGAGCGATAGCTTACAATCTGTGCATCCCCAGGTGGCACAAATGGAAGAATCACAGTATCCTAAAGTCTTAATTAGTCCAGATATTCCCCTATCACTCCAATCCCAGGAGTGATTCTATCCAAAACCTGAGAGAGGAGAAGTAAGGGATTTAGGACAGCTGGTTTTGTGACCGAGGAGGCAAAGATTGCATCACTCACCTCTCTCCATTGCTTCTCTTCACCTCCATTTTTTTTCTACTCTGTTTTATTTGGTGTTAACACACATTTATAGTCAAGGGGGGATAACTTGTAATATTCCCATACATGCATAGTGTGTACATTGAACACACTCAACCCCTCATCCTTCCTTCTCTTCTGCAGCAATTTGGTGTGCTTTTATCTTGTTTTATTCACTTATGTAGCTCTATCTCAATCTCAGTATCTATCTAATCATAGATATGAGTGCAACATCTTTCTACCTTCTTCCCACTCTCAGTATCAACTCTGTCCTCACTCATTATCATTATCTTCAGTGCCACCATCATTGCCATCTTCATCCTTTAGGGTCTGTACTCCACAGATGAGATTACATTTGTTATATCTCATTCAACCTAATGATCTCCAGATCCATCCATTTTCCTACAAATGACATAATTTAATTTTTTCCCATTATGGTTGATGATTTGAAGAAGACACTACCCATCACCACTCACAATAAACTTCCCTCTTGGAGTAACTCATTTTATTTTGTACATTTTGATGGGTTGTGTTTTCATTTTCATTTGATACATGCAATTTTCATTCCAGCCCTTATTTCTTTGGTGTTTTGCCTACTGCTTTAGAAAGCATACAGTTCCATCTCTTTGTGCCTGTGTACTTTGTGTCATTATGCTTGCTGGTGACTTCTCATTTTACTCCTTTGTAGTCTGATAAAAACATACAAAATTATTTTTAATTTTCTGATTCTTTGTTAAGACCCCTTATGATTTCAAAGATGATCATTTAAAAAAAAAAGAGTTCTGTCAGCTGCTGATAAAAAGTGGTTTTCTGCCACCGTTGGGTAAAATATTCTGCAGATGTTTGTTTTGTACCTCTGATCTATAATTTCAGTTAATTTTGAATTTTCTTTGCTGACTTAAAAAAATTGGATCACCAATATATCAGGAAGAATTATGTACTATAGTAGGCCACTCTATTGTCTATCTGAACTTTTATTCTAGTTATAATTGGTTTATGACAGTGAATACACAGATATTAGATGCATACATATTTAAAAGTTTGTCAAATTAAGTGACCCTTTTGCCTTATCTGCCTATCTTAAGATACAATGTTAACTACTAGTGGTTGCTTGGAAGTTCCAATTTTGTGGGACATCTTTTTTTCCTCTTTTTCATATTGTCCTGGCTAGGGAATTAAATTTTCCATAGGCAAAACTCAGTCTTACTGTTTTAATTCAATTCATCGGTCAGATACATGAAAATGTCTATTATGTTGTAGTATCTGAGATGTTTGATCATTTCCTAATCCTTATTGGTTTACCAGGCCAGCTTTTGTAACTTATCCAGATACTTTTATTTATTTATTTTTTGCTCTGTGTAAGATACCTTGAATTCTCAAAGTATCTTCTGCCATGTTACTGTAGCATTCACGATTTTCTTTCATGTTCACTTATAGAAAATTTCTATTCTCTAATTTTGGGTAAGCTTTGCTGAATACAGTAATCTAGCTCTGCAGGTATTTTTCTGTCAGGACTTATTGAAGCATATCAATCTTGGGTTTTACATTTCTGTTTAGAATTTTGCTGTCATTCTGATGGGTTTACTTTGATATATGACTTTACACTTTCCATTTAGAAGCTCACAATATATTTTCCTTGTTCTCTCTGTCCCTCTATCTCTGTCTCTGTCTGTGTCTCTGTCTGTGTCTGTTTGTGTGTGTGTGTGTGTGTGTGTGTGTGTGTGTGTGTGTTAATACCAGGGGTGAACTCAGGACCTCATACCCTTGTTTTGGCTTTTTTATTCAAGGCTACTCTACCACATGAACCACAGCTCTACTTTTGCATGTTAGTGTTTAAATTGAAACAAGAGTCTCAGAGACATTTTTGCCTGGGCTGGCTTAGAACTCTAATCCTCCCATCTCAGCCACCTGAGTCGCTAGGATTGCGGTGTGAGTCACTAGTTCCTGGCTTGCACTTCTAAGTGTAATTATTCTGGCATGCACTACTTTGCATTTTTTTCTAATGCCAAGGGGGAAATCACAGTGTTTCATGGGCTTATTTGCATTCTGTATACCTTCTTATGACATGTCCAAATATGTACCATTTGCAAAAATTTCATTCTATCCTGACTGCTATGCTTTTGTGGTATAAAATATGATCTGATTGATGTATAAATTATGCAATGAATATATCCATGTAATTATCCTATTCATCACCTTGAGTGTGAAGAGTGTACATTATTGCTTTTTGTTTAGAAAAATCCCAAATCTTCTCTTTTACCTATAAATGAGGAGGATGGGGAAGAGTTTGGTCAACTGGAACAGTATTCAGTGTTACAGATGGGAGAAATTACTTTTGGTTTCTGGTGTAAATCTGGGTGAAAATAGTTTACAGTATCAGATCATGCATTTCAAAATACTTAAGTTTTTTGTGTGCCAATCCTATGGTTTGAACTCAGGGACTGGGCATTGTCCCTGAATTCTTTTCCTCAAGGCTACTGTTCTACCACTTGAGCCACAGATCCACTTCTGGATTTTTTAATGACTAATTAGTGATGAGTCTCCAATAGACACTATGTTGGAAATGAACTATACAAATTGGGGTGGGGAGGGCTGTTGAGAGGGAGGAAACTAGGAGAAAATGAAGGAAGTGACACTGTTCAAAAAGAAGTGTACTCATTACCTGACTTATGGAACTATAATCCCTCAGTACACTACCTTCTCAACGAAAAAGATAGAAAAGAGATTTAGAGTTAGTCCAATGAATTAGGATGATTTTGCAGAAAAAAAAATTTAAATATTTTGAATATTGTATGTTTTCATATATGCATGACATATGTGGGAGAGAAATATTGCTGGTGTTTATATTGCCTTCATAAGTAGTTCATGAGTCAAGGAATTTGCAATTAAATATGATTTATATGGGACTGGGAAGGTGGCTCAGTGGTAGAGCGCTTGCCTTGCATGCATGAGGCCCTGGGTTTGATTCCTCAGCATCACATAAGCAAAAAGAAAAAAGCCAGAAGTGGCACTGTGGCTCAAGTGGTAGAGAGCTAGCCTTGAGCTGAAGAGCTGAGGAACAGCACCCAGGCCCAGAGTTTATGCCCCACGACCGGACACCCCCCCCCAAAAAAAAACTATATGAATTATATTGGGAGAATAAAGGAGATGAGTCTCATGGGTGCTTCTGCTTGGGCTGGCTTCAAGTCACAATCCTCAGATCTCAGCCTCCCTGATAGCTAGTATTACAGATTTGAACTGCTGGTGCCCAACTCAAAATGCTTAAGTTATTATTGTGTTTTCTTTTCTTGTTCAACCACTCTGGAAAGCAGTATGGTGGTTCCTCAAAGGACTAAACATAGAGTTCCTATGACCCAGCAATCCGACTCCTGGGCATTTACCCAAATGACCACAAACAAGGCCACACTAAAGCTACCAGCACAACCATATTCATTGCAGCATTATTTACCATAGCTAAGATATGCAATCAACCCAGATGCCTCTCAGTAAATGAATGGATCAAAAAAATTGGAATAAATACACAATATAATTCTATGTTTCAATCAGAAAGAATGGCATTGCCTCATTCATAAGGAAATGGAAAGAGTTAGAAAAAAAACTATATTAACTGAAGCAAGCCATACCCCAAAAAACATAGAATTTATGGTGTCTCTCATTTGTAATAACTAGAATATGTCTAGGATAGTCTTAGCAAAGGATCACAATAGCTCAATAGCTATGTGCATATAACCATATAAAATAATGCTTTTTGAAATGAATTTCAAGAAATGGAAAGAAGAGGGTTTTTTTCAGTGTACTGTTTGCAGTTCTTTCTTTTTTTCTTTCCTTTTTTCCCTTTGGTTTATTCCCTGTTGTCACTTTTTTTTTTTATTTCTGTACCATTTGCCTTGTATATAAGTTTATTTGATTTGGAAAGGGAATAGAATCACAGAAATGGTGAGACAAAGGGTGAACCATTGCAACAGTGATACTCACTTAACATTATGTTGGAAATCAACTTTACAGCTTTGGGGGAGAGGAGTCAGGGGGAGGGGTGGTAAATGGGAGAAAATGAGGGAGGAGATAAAACTGTTCAAAAAGAAATGTACTCATTATCTTATGTAACTGTAACCCTTCTGTAAATCACCTTACAACATTTTTTAAAAAGAAAAATAAAGTAAAATAGAATTCCCGACGCGAAATTCAAACAAAAGTTTCTAATTTCATATACTAGTTAGACAAAGGGATTGCGTTTGGCTGTTTCCATAACTGCATTCCCTAGAGACAGCTCAAAGTCTATCAACCATTATCAGCTTCTCTCACCCCCTCCAGCTTCTGAAAACAATTTCAATGCTATTTTATTTCTTTTTTTTAATTAGATTTTATTTTATTTGTGAACATACTGTACAGAGGACTTACAATTACATGGGCAGGATAATGCATACATTTCTTACCAAGCATTGCAGCCTCCTCCTTTGTTTACCCTTCACATCCCTTCCCAGCCTCCCCCCTCCCCCCCAATCCCAATCCTTCTCCTTACCCCCCTGCCCCCCCCCCCGCACCGACCTTGTAAAGCTCATTTTGGACATGACAACTTGTACTTCTCATTGTTGCAACAGGTCCACCTGTATCCTTAAACAACTGGTTTTTCCCCATCTCCTCCACAAGTTATACTGACATCAAATATAGTGAAAGCAGGGGTTATACTGTGGGGGAGGGAAATACAAAGCAACAAAGAGATAATCTTATAAATGCATTAGAAACACATGCATGAAAGAAAAAAACATTAAACTACACATCCAAGGGTTCATTTTCCTGACATCACATTATCTGACCTTTTCCTCTTGACTCATACATATACTAGATATTACAAATAAGGGAAACCATGGGACCTATGTTTCTTTGGACCTGGCTTACTTCACTTAATATAATTTTTCCAAGTTTTTCCATTTCCTAACAAATGGGGCAATGTCATTCTTTCTGATGAAGGCATAGAATTCCATTGTGTATAGATACCACATTTTCTTGATCCATTCATCTACTGAGGGGCATCTGGGTTGGTTCCATATCTTAGCTATGGTAAATAATGCTGCAACAAGCATAGTTGTGCTGGTAGCTTTATTGTGGTCTTGTTTGTAAACATGTGGGTAAATGCCGAAAAGTGGGATTGCTGGGTCATAGGGGAGTTCTATGTGAAGTCTTTTGAGGAACCTCCATACTACTTTCCAAAGTGGTTTAATTTTTTGAGTTCCAAGTATATTTTAGATATGAGACCCTTGTCCGTTGTATGGCTAGTAAAGATCTTCTCCCAATCGGTGGGCTTTCTATTGATCTTGCTAGCTATGTCATTTGCCCTGCAGAAGCTCTGCAACTTTATGCAATCCCATTTGTGCAACCTTTCTTTGATTTGTTGTGTTTCCAGGTCTCTATTCAGAAAATTTCGGGCTGAGCCAAGGAGACCTAGGGTTTCTCCTATTCCATCCTGTAATGTTTTCAGAGTGTCTGCTTTGACTTCAAGGTCTTTGATCCATTTGGAGTTGATTCTGGTGCAGGGTGATATATAAGGATCTAGCTTAAGTTTTCTACATGTAGTTAACCAATTTTGCCAGCACCATTTACTGAAGAGGTTGTCTTTCTTCCATTCTATTGTTTTAGCTCCCTTATCGAAGATTAGATGGCTATAGGTCTGTAGGTTCATTTCTGGGTTTTCAATTCTATTCCATTGGTCCTGAGGTCTGTTCTTATGCCAATACCAAGCTGTTTTGATTACTATGGCTTTATAGTAGAGTTTGAAGTTTGGTATTGATATTCCTCCAGCAGTGTTCTTTCCATTGAGGAGCGTTTTTGCTATTCGGGGTCTTTTATTGTTCCATATGAATTTTTGGATTGCCTCTTCTATTTCCTTGAAGAATGAGGTTGGAATTTTGATAGGTATTGCGTTGAATTTGTAGATAGCCTTGGGAAGTATTGCATTTTCACCATGTTAATCTTGCCAATCCAGGAGCATGGGAGGTTTTGCCATTTTTTAAGTTCTGTGTTGATTTCCTTTTTCAAGGTTTCAAAGTTTTCATCATAGAGGTCCTTCACTTCTTTAGTTAAGTTAATTCCTAGGTATTTTATTTTTTGTGGGGATATTACAAGTGGAGTTGCTTTCCTAATTTCAGCCACACTTTTCTCATTGTTGGCATACAGAAAAGCCATTGATTTTGGGGGGTTAATTTTATAACCTGCTACTTTGCCAAAGTTTTGAATCAGCTTGAGTAATTTGGGAATGGAGTCTATGGGATTCTTTAAATACAAGATCATGTCATCTGCAAAGAGGGAGAGTTTTATTTCTTCTTTCCCTATTTGGATCCCCTTTATGTCTGCATCTTGTCTTATTGCTGTAGCTAGGCATTCTAATACTAGATTGAAGAGAAGTGGAGACAGTGGGCATCCTTGTCTTGTTCCTGAGTTAAGAGGAATTGGCTTTAGTTTTTCAGCATTGAGTATAATGCTGGCTGTAGGTTTGTCATATACAGCCTTTATTGTATTGAGGAATGTTCCATGGATTCCTAATTTTTCCAAAACCTTCATCATAAAGGGGTGTTGGATCTTGTCGAATGCTTTTTCTGCATCTATTGAGATAACCATGTGGTTCTTATACTTGCTCCTGTTGATGTGATAAATAATATTAATTGATTTGCATATATTGAACCAGCTTTGCATCCCTGAAATGAATCCTGTTTGATCATGGTGTATGATTTTTTGGATGAATTGTTGAAGTCGATTGGCCAAAATTTTGTTGAGAAGTTTTGCATCAATGTTCATCAAAGAAATGGGTCTATAGTACTTTTTTTTTGATGAGTCCCTGCCTGGTTTTGGGATGGGGGTTATGATGGCTTCATAGAAAGTGTTCGGTAGTGAGCTTTCTCTTTCAATTTCATTGAAGAGTTGGTTGAGTATTAGTGTGAGCTCTGCTTTGAAGGCCTTGTAAAATTCCACTGTAAAATCATCTGGTCCTTAGCTGGGAGGTCTCTTATTGCTGTTTCTATTTCAATGCTTGATATGGGCCTGTTAAGCTGGTTTAACTCATCTTGGTTTAGTTTTGGCATGTCAATATTTGCTAGGAAAAGGTCCATTTCTGTCAAGTTCTCAAACTTATTAGCATAGAGTTTTGAGAAGTATTCCCTTATAATGTTCTGAATCTTGATTGTTTCCGTGGTGATGTTTCCATTCTCATCTCTGAGTTTATTAATTTGGGTGTGTTCTCTTCTTTTTCTGATAAGATTTGCTAAGGGTCTGTCAATTTTGTTAATTTTTTCGAAGAACCAACTCTTTGTTTTGTTGATTCTTTCTATAGTTTTTTTGGATTCTAATTCATTTAATTCTGATTTAATTTTGATTATTTCTTTCTGTCTACTGGATTGGGGTTTATCTTGCTGCTGTTTTTCAAGGAGGTTTAGATGTGTCATTAAATTGCTAGTTTCAGATCTCTCCAATTTGTTGATGTAGGAACTCAGAGCTATAAACTTGCCTCTGAGTACTGCTTTTGCTGTGTCCCAGAGGAGCTGGTAATTTGTGTGTTCATTTTTGTTGAATAGCATGAACATTTGAATTTCCTTTCTAATCTCTTCCATGACCCACTCTTGATTCAGCAGTGTGTTGTTCAGCCTCCATGTGATACCGGACTTTCTTTGGTGGCTTTTGGTGTTGAGTTCTAATTTTATTCCCTTGTGGTCAGAGAGAATGCAAGGTATAACTTCAATGTTTCTGAATTTAGACAAGTTTGCTTTGTGGCCTAAAATGTGGTCTACTTTAGAAAACGTTCCATGTGCTGCTGAGAAAAACGTGTACTCTGATGCTGCTGGGTTGAAATGTTCGGTAGATGTCTGTTAAGTCTAGTTGATCTATGCAGCTGTTTAGATCTGCGGTTTCTCTGTTGAGTTTTTGCTGAGTTGATCTATCTAGTGGGGAGAGTGGTATGTTAAAATCCCCAACAAATAATATCTTTGGATCTATATGGGATTTGAGGGAAAGTAGTGTTTCTTTGATAAATTTGGGTGCTCCATTGTTTGTCGAATAGATATTTAGAATTGTAATATCCTCTTGAAGGAGAGATCCTTTAATTAGTATGTAGCAACCTTCTTTATCTCTTCTCACGAATTTTAATTTGAAGTCTATTTTCTCTGATATTAGGATTGCAAATCCCGCCAGTTTATGGGGGCCGTTTGCTTGGTAGATTTTGTTCCAGCCTTTAACATTGAAAATGTGTTTGTTTTTACGGGCAAGATGTGACTCCTGCAGGCAGCAGATAGAAGGGTCTTGTTTTTTAATCCAACTAGACAGTCTATGTCGCTTAATTGGAGAGTTCAGTCCGTTAACGTTAAGAGATAGGACTGAGAGGTATTTGGGAGTTCCTGCCATGTTTTCCACCTTCTTGGGGGCTGCAAAAACTGGGTTCTTCCTATGGTTCTTGGATTCTCAGTTTGGGTGCAGTTTCTTGGCCTTTGTTGCCGTCTTGTTGGTTTTCTATGTGTAGGACACATTTAAGAATCTTTTGTAGGGCTGGCATGGTGGAGATGTATTGTTTCAATTTTTCTTTGCTATGGAAGGTTTTTATTTGGCCTTCAGTTATGAAGGAGAGTTTAGCTGGGTACAGTATTCTTGGTTGATAGTTGTTTGTTTTTAGGGCATGGCATACATCATTCCAGGCTCTTCTTGCTTTGATTGTCTCTGCTGAGAAATCTGAGGTGATTCTAATTGGTTTCCCTTTATAGGGGATTAACCTTTTCTCCTTGACAGCTTTAAGGATCTTTTCCTTGGTCTGAGTTGATCCTGTGTGGATTATAATGTGACAGTGGGATGTCCTATTCTGGTCTGGTCTATTTGGGGTTCTAAAAGCTTCTTGTATCTGAATAGGCCTATCTTTTTGTATGTTTGGGAAGTTCTCTGCTAGGATCCTGTTAAACAATTTTCCTAGACCATTAACTTCTGTTTCTAGGTGCTCCTCTACACACATTATCCTTAGATTAGGCCTTCTGATGGTGTCTTCCAGGTGTTGGATAGATCTATCATATTTCTTGGACTTGTCTTGGATGGTTGTATGTTCTTTCTCTATAATATCTAGGCTGTCTTCAATCCCTGAGATTCGATCTTCTGCATGGTCTAACCTGCTGTCAAGACTCTCTACTTTGTTTTTTATCTCTTTTCCTTCTAATTGGTCAGCTTTGATGGCTTCAAGTTCTTTGTTGAAGCTCTGTTTTAGGTCTTGTATGAATTTCTTTACTTCCTTAATTTGGTGTTCAGTGTTTGTTCTCAAATCACTTAGTTGATTGGTTATGGTTTCTTTGGACTCCCATTCCTTCTGTTGGGTTCCATTCAGCATTCCCTTTGTGGTCACCCTGACTTCCTTCAGCTCTTTGTTAATGGATTCCATGAATGCCTTTAGTGATCTTTGTGTATTCTCTACCTGGTTCCTCAATTCCTGAATTACTCTTTGATTAGCTTCCTCCCATTTGTGGGATTCCTGCAGTTCTCTTTCCTCCCATTCGTGGGATTCCCGCAGTTCTCTTTGAGTGTTCTCAGCCTGATCATGCCATTCCTCCCTTTCTTTTTGAGTATTCTCAAGTTGTTCATGCAAATCCTGTATCAGTTTTTGAGTAGCTTCCTCACGCTTATGATATTCCTGTATAAACTTTTGGGATGCCTCCTCTCTCTCCTTATCATGCTCATACAGAGTCCTTTGTAAGTTGTCAAACTTCTCATTTATCATGTTTGCCACCAGTGTTTTTAGAGCTATTTGGGAACTCTCCTCTGGATTGTTCATTATCTGATCTGACCCCTGATTATCAAGATTGGGAATTGAGATACCCGGATTTGCCATTTTTCTTGTGTTTTTCCAGCTTACTCTGCCCATTTGAGATGAAAATTGCACCAGTTTTGTGCTAGAACACTATCTTAAGGCAACCATCAACCAACGTTTGCATTTATACAGTCAATAGTCTACAGATACAATCTAGTTCAACAGATACATCTATTCAATATCAAACAACTACATGTTAATGGGCTTCAAACCACAGAGAAGAATTTGGAAAACCAGAAATTTTTAGGGTTAGGGAGAGATGTGGGTAAAAAATAGGAGTAGATTGGTGTGGGGAGGCACAGGGAGAGTTAACTATGTCCTAATCTCAATGTAGGAAATAGGTTGGGTAGGATGCAAGTAGAGAGAGAAAGAAAAAGAAGAAAGGGAAAGGGAAATGAAAAGAGACCAGAAAAAAAATAGAAACATAAAAATTAATATAGTTATGGAGATTGAAAGACCATCTATTTAGAGAGGAATGTGAATATATTGAGAAAACAGGAGGGAGCTAGAGGAGATGTGAAAAACTTAAAAAAATGTTTAAAATATTATATAGGTATAAAGAGGTAATACTGCTATTAAGGAATTTAAGTCTCAGATGTTTTGGATTGAGTACTAAATTTGTGGATTAAGTGTGTACACAATGGGGGATAGGGTCTACTAGTTAACTATGGGTTTATCTGAGAATGTGCAGGAAAAGAGTTAAGTCACATACAGAAGAACAAAAGAGAGGAAAAGGTGAAAAGGATAAGAAAGGGAGGAAAAAAAGATCAGAAGTTCAGTAGAGCTAGACAAAAAACAAAAAGATGATTAAGAAAGAAAAAAAAAGAGAAAGAAGACAAGAAAAGAAAGGAAAACACACATTCACGTATTCCTAAAATAAAAATTATAAGAGGGGGAAAAAAGTTACTGGAAAACAATTATTTTTTTTCAAAAAAGGCAAAAATTAAAGATTAAAAAATGTTTTAGAAAAGGAAAAAAAGTTTTTTATATATATAAGCTACCAAAAAAAAAAAAAAGAAAAGAAAAACGAAAAGAAGAAGAAGAAGAAAAAATTTCTTTGATTTTTTTTTTAATTTTTTTGGGAGGGGTGGGAAGAATCCTGTATCTCCCTTTTGTCTGTAACCAGCCTCTTGTTGGAGTCTCTGGTCAGCTTGAGGTCCTGTGGCTTGATTGGTTTCTTAAGTCAGTTTGTTCGAGCATGCAGAAAAATGCTCTGCTTTACCCAAGATTTTGAGATCCCCCTCCCAGGTTAGTTTAATGGGAGGGTGATCTGCTTTGAGAATCACAAAAGAGGGGTGATGAGGCTAGGTTCTGGTAGAGTTGAGGCCTTTCAACAAACAGTAACTTTTCCCTGGGGCTATTTTGTGAAAAACTCACAGAGCCCAGCCTGGAGCCATTCTCAAAGTTTCTGATTTTCAATTGATTGTGGAGGCTGCTAGAGGGAGGGGCAGCCTTTGGCTCTGGTTACCCAGTGAGGAAAGCCACTCCAATGGCTGGTGCCTGAGCTGGGTGCTTTTCCCTGGATGGAGCTGAGTCTAGCAGGTCACTTCGCTGTTAAGTTCTTGTGACCTGCTAAATGACTCGTTTTATTCCAAGGCCTGAGTTGGAGCTAGCAGCTCCTCCGAGCTTTGTCGGTGTCCAAGATGGAGATCACTGGTGCTGGGGGGGAGGGGTGGCCTTCCCTCCTCTGCTCCCTGAGAAGGAGTGAGGACATTGGGCTTGTACTCACGCCGAGTCTTGGATCCTGGGTCGTCTCTGGTCTGCAAACTGCAGGATGAATATGTCCACTCCTTGTCGGTTCTTGCTGGTGTTGAGTAGAATCCTCTCGCCCGCTGCATCTGGCTCCTTCGTCCCGGACTCTCTGTGTGAGCGCTCAGGTATGGCCGTGGCTGCGGTCGCCGCTGCAACCCTGCCACCGCCGCGGCGGCTGCTGGCAGGCGCTCAGATGTGTCTCCTTGTCTTGGCTTCCCCTCTTTTGTCTAACTCTCTGTCCTGTGATGGCACACTTGGTGTGATTCTCTGGCTTAGGACTGTTCACTGGAACTCTAAAACTGCTTTCTATGCGAGAGCTTGTTCAGATTCCAGCTTCTCCTCCGCCATCTTCCGGGAACTCTTGCTATTTTATTTTTAACAGTATTTTGTTTACACTTAAGTAACATTTCATCTGTGTTAGTTAAGTGTAAATAAAATACTTCAGCTGTATTCATCTTTATTTACTCTCTCCATTGGTACACCCCAATTTCTGCTGATATCAATAACCTTAGAAAGGGCACAGGGATTTCCTTGTGTTATTTCACACATGAATATATTACATCATACTCACAATAGCATCACTTACTGCTATTGCCATCTCTAACTAACCCTATTGTTCAACAGTTTTCAATGAGTTTCCTTAATCCAAAAGTATAGTATATGTCTATATTATCCACTCGCATATATTTGTTCTGTCTCTAACTTTATAAGACAGAATTTCACATTTCTAAATACATACACATTTAAAAAATATTGGTAAATCCTAGTTATTCAGGAGACCTAATATCTGGGGATTGTGGCTCAAAGCCAGACCAGTAAAGAAAGTTACCACCAGGAAACTGGAAGTGGAACTGTGGCTCAAAGTGATAGAGTGCTAGCCTTGATTAAAAAAGCTAGCTCAAGGGCAATGCACAAGCCCTGAATTTAAGCTACACAAACAAGCAAAAATGCATTTGAATTGTGTTTAGAAATTTACAATCCTCTCTCAAACAATAAAAAGAAAAAAGAAAAACTCAGAGACAGACAATATATCACATTGTAAGACAAATTACTCCAGGATATTAAGTATTCGCATCATTATGAAGAATAGGGATTCTAGTTCACCAGAAATATGGTTATTTTCTTTACTCTGAAGATAAAAATCCAAAGCAAAAGTCATCATATCAGAGAGGCCATCTTACTCATGGATTTTCACAAGACTTCCTTCATGTCCCTCTTCCTCAGGCTGTAGATAAAAGGGTTCAGCATTTGAGAGACTAAAGAATAAATCACAGAAGCAACTAGAAACAACTGCCATCCTTTTGGAGGAATCAGTCACCACAGAGCTGATATACACCCCAAAACCTGCCCATAGTACAAAGAAACCACAGACAGATGAGACCCACCAGTGGAGAAGGCTTTATACTTTCCCTCTAAAGATGACATTCTCAAGACAGAGGAGACAATATGAAAGTAAGAGAAAATGATTCCAGAGAGAGGAACACCAATGAATATGCAGGATGATGCATATATCAGAAAGTCATCAAGGAACACATTTGAACAGGAGCACTTGAGGATCTGAGGGAGTTCACAGAAGGTGGGGATGTCCAGGTTTATGCAGAAGGACAGTCGCAGTACCATCAGACTGTGCATGAGCGTATCCACAATGCTAATCAACAAAGACATCAGAACCAGGAAGACACATAAACAGGGGTCATGATGAACATATACCTGAGAGGTTAAAAGATAGCCAGGTAGTGATTGTAAGCCATCACTGCAAGGAGACAATTTTCCATGCCACCAAAAATTAAGACAAAACTGATTTAGGTAAGGCAACCTGCAAAGGCAATGCTGTAGTCTTGGGTGTGGATGTTCACCAGTAGCTTTAGGATAGTACTGGAGCTCAAACAGTTATCACTGAAAGACAAATTGGGCAGAAAGAAGTACATGGGGGGGCATGGAGATGGGAGTTGGAGCTGACAGCCAGGATGATGAGCAGGTTGCTCAGGATGGGGACCAGGTAGATGGACAGGAAGAGGTTGAAGATGAGGGACTGTAGCCTCGATTTGCCGTTAGTCACACCAGAAGGAAGTCTGAAACAGTTGCTTGGCTTCTACAATCCATGTTTTTTTTTTCCTTTTTTTCTGTCCCACCAACAATGCAGTAGGGTTCCCTCCTGTCGACATCCTATCCAGCATCTGTTGTTATTAGAGTTCTTGATCATAGCTATTCTAACTATATTTTTATTGTAAAGACATAGTTTAGAGGGGCTACAGTTACATGAGCAAGGTAATGACTCCACTTCCTAGCGAGCATTGTTACCTCCTCCTTTGTTTTTCCCTTACCATTACTATCCTCCCCACCTCCAAGCTCCTTCTCCCCACCCCTGCCCCTCAAAGTTGTAAAGTTTGTTTTCAACATAGTATCATGTACATCTCATTGTTACAATGGGTCATCATACATCCCATGTTTTCTCTTATCTGCAATAACTAGTATATGTCTAGGACAAGCAGAAAGATCAAAAGCTATGTACATATGACCATATAACCTGATGCTAAATGAAATCATCCCCAAGATAGGGACACAAGAGAGTTTATCTTCCTTGTTGTTCTTTTTAATGTACTTATAATGTACTATGCAATTTTTTTGTTTTTTGTATATTCTTCCCTCATGGTATAACCCCTGTTGTCATTGTATTTGAATCTGGTGTCCTACATCTTGTATATATTTTTTCCAATTTGGGGAGGAGAGGGAAATAACATTGCATGTTATTGATAAACATTTTACCAAACTGAGGGATGAAAAGACAACAAACTGTCTGTACCAGCAGAAGAAGCAATGTTGACAAGTTGTTAGAATACCAATCCTGTTGACATGTTGATCTTTGGATTTGAAGCTTGAAAAAAAGTGTGATGTTACCCAACCACCTGAAGGTTCATTTCCTATCAAAGCTAACAATGGAACGCCAAACAACCATCTTCTTCCATTAGAATTGCATATGTGTAAGAAAGAAGGATTGAATATTGGCATCAGGTTTGAAGGCAGGCGATTGAGTCTCAAAGGAGAGAAATGGTCCCTTCTCTTCGCAGTATATAAAACCAGAGAAGTGAGATCTGAATTACCAGTGCTGAACAAGTCTGTGATAGTGTCTGAGCGATGACAGACACTTGATGGAATTGACATGCAGACTTAACCCTGGTCATCTTCTGCACAAACCCTGCTTTCTTCCCCAGCAATATAACTGGCTTTCCTTTTTTCTGCCTTTAACCTAAGGGAATAAGCATGACTTGGATGAAGGAGCTATGGGTTGCTTGGAAAATGCAAAGGGATGGAGTCAGTGAACCCCTGGACATGAAGGATCATCTCTGAGAAGAGGAATACTGTTTAATTCCTGGATGGAGGCAGAAACATTTGAGCACATAAGTCATACCTGAGCTCCTTTACCATGTGTATCCCTGGGGATTCAATATCCAGAGGTCCTCATTAGACATGAAAATTTATAATCATCTTGATCCCAGCAGTGTGCCTCCTTAGAGGCCAAGACTATACAGAATGGTGGAATTTTACATGTCTTATTTTCTGAGCCCAGAATCCAGATGTCAACTATTCAAATCCTTCCATCATTTCTGTCTTCTTCATTTCAAATCTCATGTGTTTGGTGTGTATACATTTCATGTATATATGTAATATATATATAATATATCTCACAGGAAATATATCTCATGTGAAATATGTCTCACTGGAAAATATATACAAATATATGGCTTGTGAAAATTTTGAAGTGAGTTTCCACATTTCATTTTATGTACAAATATCATTTCAATGTATCTCATGCCAAGAAGATGACTTATTTAAATTTAATAAAAAATTACAGTGATGGTAAACCTAAGTAATATAAGTATAGTTGAAACCATCAAACAATGCTAATCCCCAGAGATTTCTCCCATTTGTTTGTTTTGTCTACATTTATTGTTGTTGCCTTTGTTTTGTCCGTATTAATTTGTTTTATTTATATTATTACTTCAAAAATTCTGGAGAAGAATATTATTCTTTGTTGAGTAACTTGTGAATCATTGGATTATTTAGGAAATAATTGTAGTAATACATATTAATTGAACCAACAGTGAGTTTCATTGTAATAGTTGCTTTCATGCTTATCATATACTTTGACAGTACTTACCCTATTATTCTCTTTTTTCTTGTTTTTAATTTGCAGTTGTTTGCAATCTTTTTTTTGCAATCTTAAAGTAACTGTATAAAGTGAGTCTCAATTCATCATATTGTAAAGGTGATGTACAAAGGAGTTACATTTCCATAACTCAGGCAATGAGTACATTTCTTTTTGAGCAGTGTTATGTCTTCCCTTGCTTTCTCTCAGGTTTTTCCTTCCTGACCCTGCTCTGCCACAAATTGGATAGTTCATTTTCAACATAGTGTTTCCTGAGTATCACTGCTGACAACATAATAATTTATGAGTACAGTGTTATTACTCTCTCTTATTCTCCTCCTTCAACCACTTTTTATAATGGATTTCATTAAAACCTTTGCAAATGGGCTAACTTTAATGAATACCCTACTTTCAATGATGGTTACATGATCCAGGCAGAAATTCAAGAACAGTGTTGGATGTCATCTGTAATATAGACATAATAGATACAGAAGATAGTTACAGAACCTTTCAGCTAACACCAGCAGAAGACACATTTTCAGAAAATAGAATGGGGGTATTCTCCAAGATATATCTTATTTAAAGCAACAGAACAAGTCTTAATAAGGATAAAAAAAGCAATCATAACAAGTGTCTTTTCAAACCCTCATAGTATAAAATTGAATATTGGAGGAATGTTGGAAAATTCCCAAAAACATGAAAGTTTGGAAATAACCCTTGGATCCCCACAAGTTGGTTGAGAAATTGAAAATGAAATCACCATGTGATATAACACAAATGGAAATGGAAATATAAAGTAGTAGAACCAATGAGAGACGACAAGGACACTGCCATGGGGGAAGCACATT
Organism: Dipodomys merriami; assembly: GCF_024711535.1. Lineage (NCBI taxonomy): Eukaryota > Metazoa > Chordata > Mammalia > Rodentia > Heteromyidae > Dipodomys > Dipodomys merriami. The sequence continues at coordinate 4,501,371 of NW_027206179.1, read as the reverse complement.
AGCAAAGAATTTACAAGATGTAATATTACATCTTAGGGAACTGGAAAAGTAAGAACCAGATATGTATTCTCTTAGCAGAAGTGATATGGGAATAATAGATAAGACATCTAATGAAGGAAGGGGTGATGCTGATCAAGAGGCTTCACACTCACAAAATTCCATGATGAAACCCCTCTTGAAAAGCTAGTTAGATATGATTTTTAAAATTTAAAAAAACTCAAATGGCTCTCTGTAGATGAATGAATCAAGAAAATGTGGTACATATACACAATGGAATTCTGTGCTTCCATCAGAAAGAATAACACTGTTCCGTTTATAAGGAAATGGAAAGACTTGGAAAAAATTATATTAAATGAAGTAAGCCAGACCCAAAGGAAAGAGGGTCACATGATCTTCCTCATTTGTGAGAACTAGGACATGTAAAAAATACTCTTAACAGGGGATCTCAAGATCCTAAATCCTTAGTGCATAGGACTATAGATAATGAAGCATATCAACATGAACTCCAACTTGTGGAAAAAAGCTTTCATTAGACCCAGAGACCCAGAGACCCAGAGACTCATTAGACCCATAGACTCATTAATGAGTTCTTTTTCTCTATTGTTGTTTTGTTCCCATGGTTTCTTTCATTTGCATTAATTATATACATCTAGGAAATTTTATCAGATGAGCAGAAAAACTCAAATGTACTATGACCATATAAGATGATGCTAAGTGAAACAAACGCCAAGATATGGACACAAGTGGTTCTTCTTTGTTGTGGTGATTTTTAATGTACTACATGATTATGTTGTTTCCTTTGTATCTTCTTCCCCTTATGATATATTTCCTGTTGTCACTGTATTTGATATTGGTACTCTGCATCTTGTATATACATTTGTCCAATTTGGGGAGAGGAAAAGGGAATAATAAAACACTGAAACAGGGATAAAGGATGAATCATCCTAACAATAATACCCACAAGACAGTATATTGGAAATGAACTTTACAACTTCTTGGGGGGAGGATGAAAAAGGTGGTGGAAGGAAGAGATAGTAGGAGAACAACAAAGGAGATAGTAACAATTCTTGACAAGAAACGATTTGTTTTTTCCCTTCGCCTCCACAAATTATACCAACATCAAATACAGTGAAAGCAGGGGTTGCAACAATGAGATGTACAAGTCCTTATGTTGAAAAACGAACTTTACAACTTTAGTGTGGGGATGGGAGGATTCGGTGGGTAGGGCAGGAGGAGGATGGGAAGGGATGGGAAGAGGAAACAAAGGAGGATGCTACAATGTTTGATAAGAAATGTACTCATTATCTTGCCCCTGTAATTGCAACCCCTCTGTACAGTATTTTCACAATAAAAAAAAATCCAGCTAGCAAAAAAATGTACTCATTACCTTACTCATGTAACTGCATTCCTTCTACACAGCATATTTGCAACAAAATTAAATTTTAAAAAAGAACAAGAAAAAATTAAAGTAAAAGACAAAATTACTAAAACTGAGAACCAAACAGTCATAAAATTGGGAATGAATGAGTTAGTATTACAAAGGACAAATCATCATATACAAATCATCACCATAATTGATTATGAACAATTATTCATGCATCTAGTCTATTTCATTCATAATAAAACATAACTATTCTTATTGGGGAATAGATTAATTTTAGAAATTACTTTTGAATTAGACTTGATGGTACCATCAATTAGACTTGATGGCTCATGTCAAGTATCACATAATCATCTCAAACAACTGACACAACCTTAAGAATGTTTTTATTATTGGCCATAATTGATTGCACTTTTTATTATTGCTTTTACTTAGTTGGACAAAGGATTTTAATTTCAAGATGACAGGTTCTGAGTACCATGCATCTTGAGTGAAAGAACAGAATGAGAACACAAGGCTTTGAGTTCAAGCTCCAGTACACACACACATACACATACACACACACAGAGGGAGGGAGAGAGAGACAGAGACAGAGACAGAGACACAGAGAGACAGAGAGACAGAGAGACAGAGAGAGAAATTCAACAATACTGCTGAATGTTCTGTAAAGGTTAAAATACTTGAAAAGGGGAAGATTTGTGATCTGCAAAATTGATGAAGCTAGGCTACTGGAGAGGAAGAAACTTGCTAAGATAATGTGTCCAAAAGAGAACAAACTGAAGAAAAGGAAGTTCTGCAATCCACATTTATCCCTCGTTTTCCTCTCCTTTCGTCTCCTCACAATTTCCCATCATGCACCTGTTTGACTTCATTTCCAATGTTTCCTAGTTGACTTCAAGAGAAATGAATGAAACTTCTCAATTGGAGATTGAAGATGGAGGACCTGCACATCCGCAGGTGGGAAGATCTACTAAGCATGTTTATCAATGGACAAGAAGGGACATCTTTCTAAGAGAAAACTCAGCTGTTAATTTCTGGCCAAGGTAGAGATGGCGAGGATGATTGTAAAAGGTCATCTCACACAGTTCTTACATGTTCAAATGCTCAACTTTTTAAAACAAATATTTCCTTATCCTCTCCTCTCCAAGAGCTGCAATTCTTGAGTGAAAAACTGTAAAGAATTCAGGATGACCGATGTCTTTGCTCATATGCCTGTCTGTACATGATTCAGTCTTCTCCATTGCTTTTTTTGTTAAGACTAGGGCTTAAACTCATGACCTGGACACTCCATTATCTTTTTTTCACTCAAAGCTGATGCTCTGTCACTTGACCACATATTCACTTCCAGCTTTTGACTGGTTGATTGGAGATAAGAGTTTCATGGACTTTCCTGCCTAAGCTGGCTTTGAACCATGATCCTCAGATCTCAGTCTTCTGGGAAACTAGGATACTCAGGAGCCACACCTGGCTTCCATTGCTTTTGATCATCCAAATTCATGGCCTTGCAAACAAAGTCTATATCATTTCCTTAATATATCTCAACATTCCTTTGAATTACATAAATTGAATTCTCATGTGATTACTAATGCCAGGTAGTATACAATTCTTATTTTACTGAAAATGCATTATATGCTGGTATAAATAGCACATATATAAATATTAGCTAAAGTGTTATAAAATGCTCCGTGTGTGTTTTCTTGATATTTATTAAGCCTTTATGCCTTTCTTATGAAATTCTCATCCATTTAATTAACAACTTCAGTAGAAAAGCTGAAGGTAGGAGAATGACATGCTGCTTATTATTTTAACCATCTTTTTTTTTTCAATATAGCCACAACATTTTAAACTTTTTTAGCCTCCATATTGGAATTTTGCTTCCTGTGGCAATAATTCCAATGGGAAAAGCATGAAAATTCAGAACTCTTGGGATGTGTCCTCTCATTCAGCACATTCTAATAGATATGAAGACATTACCCCCATCACTTGATATGAAGATGCCTACCTTCACATATTTAAGAAAATCAAATAAATGGAAACCAGATGAATGGTACAAAGCTCAACAAAACTAGCATGTGCTTCTTTGACACAATTAACAACCTTCACATTCCCCCACAAAAACTGAATAAAATTGAAATTATATTCAAGTGAATAGAATTAATAAAATTTTATTCAAATGACTGGAATTGTACATAATAAAAAGAAGATATAACAGGTGACATCACAATAGTATTGGAGATGATGATTGTGTAGACAAAATAGGAAATGAAACATCAGTGGCATTTATTTGACACACAGATATTCTCAACATATTGGAATTAAGATGAAATAAAGAATAACTGAACTCATCCAGGCACTAATGCCTATAACTACTCCAGAAGGCTAGTAGCTGAGGATCAATTTCAAAGCTAGCCTGTGTGGCACTGATGGCTCACACCTGTAATCCTAGCTACTCAGGAGGCTGAGATTGTGGTTCAATCCAGAGCAGGAAAGTTTGTGAGATTCTTATCTCCAATTAATCACCAAAATGCTAGAAATGAAGCTATGGCTCATGTAATAGTATGGTAGTCTTTCACAAAACACACACAAACACACAAACACATACAGCAAAACCTCAGGAAGAGCTCCCAGGCTCTGTGTTCAAGCCTCTAGACCAGCACAAAATTTTTAAAAAATGATAGAATGCCAAGCATGAATTAAGTGCCAACTGACAGCACAAGGCGCAGAGTGTAAACCCCAAGTACCAGCATGCACAAAAATAAAGTTCATACCTGAATTAAATAATAGCTACTTTTATCTTTCCTCTGAAGATCTTACACTACAGGGCTTGATTTAACTTGTTTGATTTCAAGTGTGTCACATCCAGGATCTCATTTGGTAATGAAGATAGAAGATATGAAGTACTGAAAGACTGAGACACTGTTCTTGGGTCAGGTGTAGGAGGGGGTCTGCTTTTGTTCTTTATCCTGGAAGGACATTAGAGTGACATGGTTACAGGTCCATTGTTATGGCCTCTGCATCCCCAGAGGTACAACCACCCACGGCCCCCTATTATAATCATTTTTATTATTATCCTTCAAGTCCCAGGAGTCCATATCTTTAAAGTCCAGCTCAATATAAGTGATGGACTCAGATTGGCTGATTTCTCTAACATGGGTTTCCACATTCAGTTCTACTTCTCTGCTCATCTGAATTCCTATCACCTTGTCCACATGACGCTGTGGCTCTTCCAGGAACACAAGAGAGCTCTCACTCCTCAGATGGAAGCCATGGACCCAAGCAATTAGGTCAAGGGAAAGGAATGAAAAAGAGAGAGTATCACTATATTGGCTAAGGAAGACTACTGAGACAACAGGGAAAATGAATTTTGTAGAAAAGCCAAGAAGGAAAATAAAATCATGGATATTCACCTGTCTAGTATAGCTGATGACATTCAGAGAAATATAAATCAATAATGTACAAAATTGACAAATGATTCATAGACTTGTGAATGCATATACTAGGACATTGTATGGAAAAAATTCTACACTATGCCCAAAAATAGGCAGCATGGAAGCTACACATTTGTATGCTTTCTGGTTAAGGATTATTTGTGTATCCCTGAGTGTACAGAATCATTAAAGACAGGCATTAATCAACAGTAAAAATGCTCATACTTAGTCATGATTGCTTGAGGTGATTTTGCTGCTGTTGTTGTATTGTTGCAGTAAATAATAGTAATATATTTGAAGACTCTCACTTTATAGATCTCTAAAATATCATATTGTATTACTTCTCCAGGGAGAATACTACATTAATTTCCTACACATTGTTAACCCTTGTTTCTTGTTGCATGGAAATATTCTTCTATGTAATACATGAAAGGGTTTGGTATAAAAAGTTTTTCAAGCTGAGCCCCAGACATTCAGCCCTGTACTCCTAGCTACTCAGGAGGCTGAGAGCTGAGGATCACAGTTAAGAGCTAGGCCAGGGATGAAAGCCTGTGAGCCTCTTATCTCCAATTAACCAACAGAAAACCAGTTGTAAAGCTGTGATTTCAAGTGGTATAGTGCTAGCCTTGAACAAAAGAGCTCAGGGATAGCACCCAGCCCCTGAATTCAAGCATCATGACTGACAGAAAAATCTTGTCAAATGAAAATTAATTATAATAACAAGTCAGGCACCTGTGACTCAGGCCTATAACCTTAGCTACTGAGGAGGCTGAGATCTAAGATCAGCCTTCAAAGCCAGTCTAGGACAGGAAATTCTGTGAGACTCTTATCTCCAATTAATCAGCAATAGCAGAACATTACTCTGTGGCTTAAGCAGTGGAGTGCCAGTCTTGAGTGAAAACGTCAAGGGACAGCACTCAGGCCAAGAGCTCAATTCCCAGCACACACTTTCTCTAATCTCTTTATCTCACTCTCTCTATCTTTCATGCACACACACACACATACAAACACACACACACACACACACACACACATACAATACAATACAATACAACACAATACTGTCAATAAAGATATGTACAAACTGCCTGATTGGGGCAGGGCAATCTACCTAAGTCTGGTTGTAAACATCCCATTGTGTAACCAACCAAAAAGCTCCCCACCTCCCTAAACTTGATGGCTTTTTCATTAACCTTTGCCTCCTTGTTCAGACCTCATATAAACCCAACTCCTGTCCCATCTCTTTGTACAGTCTCCAAGCCTGTGGGAAGGATGGGCCTTTTGCTGCTATATATCAATAAACAGTCATCACCTGTGGATGATTGAGACCAGCTTGGTTCCTTCTTTTCTCCTTCATGTTCTTATGTATTTTATTCATTTTGTTAATCAATGCTGATATCTGTAACCATACTCCACTAATCTTAACAGATAACACTGCACTCCATTGTCACAATGTCTCTCTACATTTACTGTCAGATGGGGATTGCAATAATTCTTTGCATACCCCTGGCTGTCTTCACTGCAATTAATGCTCACAATTGAACATCTGTTCTTAGGAAAGACAGACACATTGAATGACTGAGTCAATGGGCTCAGGACTGAGATGGATCATCTCTGGGAAGAGGTCTCCGGCTTTGGAGTGAGTTTTTCATCTCTCCATCTCTCAGGACTCAAAGTCTAAAGCTTTTCATTAAACCATAAATTTTCCCACCACCCTAGTCTAGGAGGGAAAACCTTTGGAGCCTGAGTACAAAGAGAAGAACAATTCAGGATGGCTGCTGTGCATCGAGCTCTCTCTTCACTTTTATTTCATACCTAAGACAGTTGCACTTCTGTAACAAATCAGAAACCTACAACATCAAAGCTCCACATTCCATGGTTTCAGAAAATCTATCTGAATTCTTAGATTTGAAAAAAAATAATCCTTATATTTTAGAACTACTACTTCACATGGTGATAAAATATGTTATGGAAATAAGATGCATACTATTTAAAACTCCTAAAACATGTTTCTGTCGATATTTAAGACAATTGTAAGATTGCCAAGCAAGAAAGAGCTATCAGTTCATAAGGATATTGTTTCTTGAATTTTAATTTGAAACTATAGCATTATGTCTTATTTATGAATTTAAATTGACATGCATTAATTATGTAGGTTCACATTTTGCATTCTTGCATGTCTACATCTGGTTCCATGCATATTCGTAATGACATGTTTTTATTATGTGTGTGTGTATGTGCGTGTGTGTGTGTGTGTGTGTGTGTGTGTGTGTGTGTGTGTGTGTGTGTGTGTGTGTTGTGTACTTATCCTGGGACTCTAACTCAGGGTCTGAGCACTATTTCTGAGCTTTTTCACTAAAAGATTGGCTTTATCAATTGAGCCACAGTTCCACTTCTGGATTTTTTGGTAGTTCATTGGAGATAAGAGTCTCGTGGACTTTTCTGGAGTGGTTCTTTACAACTTTTGGTAACATCCAGACATAATAACCTTTTTGGATTTAAAATTAAACTCACTCAAATTTACTCACACAGATTTTAAAGAGCACAAAAATGAAAATCAGTTGTAGGTACATTTTCTGAAATTTTCAGTGGCAAGAGATCTTTTTTGTTTTACAATCTAAAGATTTAAGACAAGACCTTTTAACAACTCACCTTTTCTGGGCCAGAATTATTTACAGGGCTTGCTTGTTTAGCCAAGCTTTTTACTAATTGGAATTTTAAATATCTTCCATTTGAGGAAGGCTGGGTAGAGGTCATCTGAAATTAAACTGGCCTGACTCTGTCTTTTATCCAATCTTAGCTCTGAGAACTTTACAACCTTTTACACTGCCAGGACCAGCCAAATGTCTGAACCATGCTCACAGATTTCTATACCCTCCCCTCTGACAGCCTCCACAGGGAGAAAATGCAGCCTGAGGCTTATAGTCAGGCAGATCTCAAATTTGCAAAGCAACCCAGTTTTAATCACAACTTCCATTGACAAAGATCTTTTGGCAAGCAGAATACTTGGTAACCTTGAAACTGACAGCTTTATGTATTTTACATATAGACAAATAGATATGTTTGCTTAGATTTTAATGTCAGCTGTTTAAATTTTAGTGGCAAAGTAAGAGTATATTGTCTAATTATGATGGAACCATGTGGTGAGTTATAAAAACAAAACTTTGCCAACTACAGAAACTTTTCAGTCGACCAGAGACAGGACACAAATGCAGAGACACATGTGGCTTGCCATAAAGGCACCTAGGCTGTTGGGGAGGCTGGGTCCGGTCAGGGGGGTGGTCACAGAACTATGAGTCACTCAGGCAAGTAAAACTTTCTCTTTCTCTCCATCCTTGCCGGCCTAAATGTTTGCCTGACCCATGCCTGTAAGAGCTGAGATTAGTTCCTGATAACCTCTTCTTTCTTCCAACTGAAGGCATTCAAAAGTCAATTGATATGTAAAATGATCTAGACAATTGGTACAAAACCTAAAATCAAGTACTGGGTTAGCTACAGGAGATTCCCTCCCACTGTTCAATAAAATTATTTGATATGCTAATATACCTGCTAGCCAGCAAGTTGCACAGCTGAAGTAATTTGCTTAAAAATTGTTTTAACTATTGGTCACTTACTAGAGTAAGATTGGCAAAAGTATCTCTTCCTACTAAAGATTCAAGAAAATGTAGGCTGGTATTCATTTTGCACACTCTAAGATCTTTGTGCACAAGAAAATATACCCATGTAGCCGGGCGCCGGTGGCTCACACTGTAATCCTAGCTACTCAGGAGGCTGAGATCTGAGGATCGCGGTTCAAAGCCAGCCCCAGCAGGAGAGACTGTGAGACTCCTATCTCCAATAAACCACCAGAAAACCAGAAGTGGCGCTGTAGCTCAGGTGGTAGAGCGCTTGCCTTGAGCTGAAGAGCTGAGGGACAGCGCCCAGGCCCAGACTTCAAGCCCCACGACCGACAAAAGAAAAAAAAAAAAGAAAATATACCCATGTAAACTTTTTAAGACAAAATATTTTTAAAAAATGCAGATTTGAGCATTCCAAACGCTCCATATACACTATCTTCATAGCTGGAACTGAGTACTGCAAGTGCTTCTTTTTGTTGTTAATTTTTTGTTTTTTTATGGGACGTGGGTGTTGAATTCCAAAGCTGGGCACTGTCCTGAGGTCTTTTGTTCAAGGGTAATGCTCTAGAACTTTCAGCCACAGCAACACTTCAGGTTTTCTGGTGGTTCATTGGAGAAAAGAGTGTCATGAATTTTCCTACTCAGGCTGGATACAAACGACAATCCTCAGGTTGTCTCCAGACTAGCTGGAATTACAGGCTTGAGCCACCAGCACCTAGCACTGCTAATGTTTTAAACCCAACAAATATTCATCTTTAAACCACCCTAAGGAGAAGAGATGACAGGAGAAATATCAGGAGGTATTTTACCAGCATAATGGCTGACAATACTCCAGTCTTCTCCTGTCTAATCCACTTCGAGGAAAGTCCACACTGTTTGGTACTGTAAGCATAAGGGACCCTCTGAAAGCTGGATTGTGGGTATGGCTGGAAAATGTCACTGGAGACTGGGTTCCAGATCGCTGCAATACCACACAGAAACACACGAGGGCAGCAGGAAAACATGGGTCACAGAGTCAGCCCTCTTAAGTTCTTTGCATGGAAGTTTATGGAGAACATCTCTGGAACTAGGCAGGTAGAAATTTTGCCTAATCCTGGTTCCTCATTAGATTGGACACCAATCAGAATTCTTAAGCTTATGTTCCTCTTCCACAGATGGGTTAAAAAAGAGGGTGAAAAGTTTCTTGCCCTTCTTATTAACAGTCATGACACATTCCCCTACACCAAAAGAAAGCAAAAGCATAAAACTTCCCCCATCCTAAGTAAAGGAAAGAAGAGACAAGTACACGAGGTTTGGAAGATATAAAGCAGAAAATATTAGAAAATTAATACCCAAATACATATTATACTAAAACACTAAATAGTTGAATACTGGAGATGGTGACTGAATATAATCCTAGCTACTCAGGAAGCTGAGATCTGAGGATTTTAGTTTGAAGCCAGAAAGTCTTTGAGACTTTTATCTCCAAGGAATTGCCAGAAAGCTAAAAGAGGCAGTGTGCCTCAAGTTATAAAACACTAGCTTTGAGCACAAAAAGGGTGAGCAAAAGACAGAGGCTTCAAGTTCAAGGCCCACTACTTACACATGCGCACACACAGGTAAGAAAGTCAGTGAGACTCTTAGCTCCAATTAATCATCAAAAAGTTAGAAGTCACTTGGTAGCTCAAATGGTAAATTGCTAGCCTTGAGTAAAAAGCTCAGGGACAGTTCAGGATCTGAGTTCAAGTTCCAGGGTTAGCTCTCTCTCTCTCTCTCTCTCTCTCTCTCTCTCTCTCTCTCTCTCTCTCTCTCTCTCTCACACACACACACACACACACACAATTGAAAATAAAATTGTGTTATTTCAATAAATATCAATCAAAGTGGAAATTACCATGTTTAGCTAGATGAGTCAGACACACACAAAAAGGCAAGTACATATTTCCTCTGCAATGAGGAAAGCAAAACAGTTAAAAAATAATAGATGTACTAAAAGTATATGATTCTTTGGGCAAGAGGAATATAGTTGGTGGGAGAGCTTGAAGGAAAGAAGAGATTGTATATTGGAGACTGCAGACAATCTTAAAGCCTGCCTGAATCATGAATGGAAATGACACAGTAAAACTCATTCATTCATACAATCTATATGATTAAATCATGATGAAAATAAGGAAATGCATTGCATGGATCAAATCTACCATAGCAAGGACAACTGAGGTTTCTTTTTTTCTTTTTGGCCACTCCTGGGGCTTGAATTCAGGATCTGGACACTGTCCTTGAGGTTCTTTTGCTCAAGGAAAACACTGTAAAACTAAGCCACATTTCCAGCCTTGAACACTGAGTATTGACATTAGCACAGAGTCTAAAAAGATCTCGATGTGAAGCCATTATTCTTGGGGGTTTTTTTTGGTGAAATATGGTCACATATAATTTCTTGATTATAGCACCCTATCATATAAAATCATTCCCATCTTGATGCCGTAAGCTGACTGTGAACCGGGGTTAACTGACTCTGCCCCTGGGCAATGAAAGGAAATTATGAACCATATCACTACTCTGGAAAAGAGAAACATTCAAAGAATGGTGTTTTCTAATTGCATGTTTTTTCTCCTTGTACAGCTAGTGAGTGTAGATCAAGGGCTGGATTACAGCTTATAGGTAGAATGCTTCTGTAGACTCTGTGAAGGCCTAAATTATTACACTAGCCCTAAGGAAACCAGGAAAGCACAAGTTGAAGGTCAGCTAGATGAAACAACAGAGAAAACTAAAGTATTATCCAGTATAATATGGAAAATAAAACAGAAGGCAAGCCTATGTGAACCAGCTAATCACTGTAGAGGAGAATGTAAGGTCTGCCCAAGGCCATGCAGGTCCTGTGCAGACACCTCCCTATCTCTTGCCTAAGTTTCCACCCAGTATCTGCGGTACATAGGCAATTGGCACACCTGGAAGTTACATTCTGGGCTGCCTCTGGTCAAGCCTCCCATCTAACTGCAGGTGGGTCCCAGGTCCTGAAATCACATCTAGATCCAATATGGCCATACTTTTCTCCCACCTGGCCACACCTCTTCCCGTCCCTGGCCTAGATAAGTCCTGGCTTAGGGGTGGGGCTCTCCTTTGAGGCACACCTCTCTACCACACACTGTGAGGGCAACAGTTTGGTAAATAAACTTCTTTTCCTGTCTGAATACCTCATGGTGTTCTCTTCATCGGCTACCAAATGAAACTTATCTACTTAATATACTTTATGGAGAATATGTCAAAAACATACCTCAGGTTGATAGAACAGATACAAAATGGAGGATTCCTTCCTGAAGGCCACACTAACAAAGAGCCACCAGATGACACTGCAATCTAGGTTTCTCAGAGGAATGTGGTGAAAGTATGCCAGAAAGAGGATCTTCTATATGTAACGTGAGGAAGGAACAAACACACAACATACCACACAAACACAACATACACACACACATACATACATTCACACACATTCCCTTCATAGCTAAAAACAATATACTGCAAGTTTTTTGTTGTTATTGTTTATGTCTTTTTTAATGTTGTTGGGCTTGAATGCAGGGCCTAAGTGAGATCTTTTGCTCAAGGCACCATTGTACTTTGAGCCACAGAGCCACTTATTAGTTTCTGCTGGTTAATTTGAGGTAAGAGTCTCATGGCCTTTCTACCCAGCCCGAATTCAAACCACAATCCTCAGCTCTCAGTCTCCTGAGTAGATTGGATTGCAGGCATAAACCACCTGCACCCAGCACTGCAAGTGTATCAAGCCCAGCAAACATTTATCTTCAGGCCATCCTAAGGAGACGAGTTGACCTGAAAATTATCAGGAGGTATTTAACCATCTTAGAGTCTCACCATACTCCACCCTCTGCATGCTGATATGCTTCCAGTGAAATAAGGGGACTGAGTCTAAGTACCAACATCTTGTTCTCACATCCTGGTGCCATGCCAGGTGGAGGGGCTTTTCACTCATCTCTGAAAAGCCTACAAGTGAGAGGCCATTCATTGAATTGCAGATGCCATGCTGGTTAGCCCCAGGAGAGCTTTGTTACACAGACCATATGCTCTGATTGTTTCCCTAAATGGTTTGATTCCTTCCTCCCAGAGTATCCCTCTACATGGAAATTTTCTCTGGCCACTGAGCTGCTTCTCCTTGAGTATTTCCTCATGTACTCTGTGAAGTACCCCATTTTCGGATGCCCCCTCACAGACCACCAGAGACCATGATAAATGCAAACAGCAAAGAGTCGTTTATTGCAAGCTCGAGCTTGGTCCTCCACGTACTTGGTAACCGGTGATGCTAAGAGGCCCGGAGCATAGAATCAGCACAGTTTTTATAACATTGAACAAACAATTTTAAGGAACTTTTACATAAGAAATTACATGATTAGTTAACATTTAAAGCAAGCTAAGAAGGGCAAATGTAATTGGTTGACCTTTACAGAAAAATATCCTTGTTCCATAGCTTGACTACAAATGGTTATGAGTCACACATGGACCAACAATATGCATGGCATGTTTCACCCTGAGCTCTGGAGAACTGGTTGCTTGGGACATTATATGGTTTTAATTGAAACTCTTAGGCCTAAGTCATTCAGGGGAAAACACCTGCCTTAAGCAAACGCCATCTATGGCTCCAAGAATTGTTTGTGCATGGCTTTCTGTCAGAAATTCCTGGCATTGGGGCTAAAGTGGGTCACGAGTTAAGTCGCAGAACTGAGATGGGGTGTTAAATAAAAATGGAGTTGCTTAGGTTTCTCAGTCTGCTTGTGTTGGTGTTGGGTCTCCACCCCAAAAATGTGGTTTTTATCTTTATAACCTTTGTGCAAGCTCCATTCTGACCTGAAGATCTTTGAGATAAGAGTGGATCTGTAGTAGCCCACTTTCTGAGAAAGATGCCTAATTTGACCTCTCAAAATGGGACTGCCCCATTTTCATGACTGAATTCCCTTACAACACCAGGAAAGTTCACCCTCTTAGTTCCTGTAAGCTTGGGGGCTGTCTCAAAGCTGGATTGGGGGTTGAAAAAGTCATTGGAAACTGGATTTCAGATTGCTGCAATTCCACACATAAACACACGAGGGCAGCAGGAAAAACAATTCACAGAGTCACCCTGTCAAGTTCTCTACATGGAAGTATATAGAAAATCTCTGCACCAGGGAGGGGGAGAGATTTGCTTAATCCTGATTTCTCATTAGATTAGAAACCACACTTTCTCCACTCAAAATTCCCAAACATTCCCCCCCCCTGAGTCTCTCTTACTTCCTGTAAAATAATTCTTTTCAAGTTTTATTTTTTTATGTTCTTACAAATGCTACAAATTCATGCTTTCTGAGACATGCATAGAATTCTATTGGGTTGGTGTGTTTGTGTGTGTGTGTGTGTGTGTGTGTGTGTGTGTGTGTGCACGTGTACTACATTGTCTTAATATTTTCATCACCTTCAACCCACCCCACCTCCCTTATTTTTCTTAATTATGTGGTATACACAATGGATCTTGATTTCATTCTCTCCCCCTACCCCTTTCATTGTTCTTCTACTCACTCTTTGGTCAAAACTACCCATCTTTTGTAAGTTACAGATTCCCTCCATGTTACAGATCCAGATCAAGATGCCTTGTTAAATAGTTCCTTTTTAAAATAGCCACAAAGATCCATGTATAATATAAAACACAATAAAAATAAGGAAAAGGATGAATTGGGATTGGAGGGTGAGAAGGATGAAAGAGATGCATTGATCAAGACTCATTGTCTGCATCAACTGCTTCACAGAATAGTAACTCCTTTGTTCAACTACTTAAAGATAACAACATTCTTTAAGGATAAGCTTGTCAAAACTAAACACATATCACAAGTAAAGAAGCATCCAAAATTTTATTCATTATGGTGGGGTGGAGAATTAACATCAGTGCTACGGGCTGTCTTCAATTAACTGCTAGTGAAAGAACTTGATGCTCATCCTATGACTGAATCAAATCCTCTCTGGCAGCCATCCTATGAATGCATCCACTATGGATGTACTTCATCTTCCTTGCTCCATCTACACTTAAGACGAATCTCATTACTTGGTTGTGGATGTTATTCAACCTTCAATTTTGATGCAACTTTTTGTCTTTCTCTGTGTCTCTGTCTCTGTCTCTGTCTGTCTCTGCATCTGTCTCTCTCTCTCTCTCTCTTTGTTTGTTATTTCTGGTTCACTATCTGTTTCTCCCGTATGTGTTTGTCTCTTTGTCTCTCTTCCTCTACTTCTGTTTCACTGTTTCTGTGTCTCGCTTCCTTTCTCCATGGTGTCTGTCTCCATCTTTATCTGTATTTTTATGTTTCTTTGTTACCTGTTTGCTGCTGTGTTTGTCTCTTTTTGTCTCTTTCTCTCTTTCTGACTCCCCGTGTGCCTTTCTCTGTCCCTTTGTCTCTATTTTTTCTATATGTTAAAGTCTCACTAACCATCTCTGTCTCACATACTTTAACAGTGTGTCTCTCCTGTCTCTCTGCTTCTTTTGTCTCTGGCTTCATTTCCCTCTTACTCTGTTTTTCTCTTTCCCTCTGTCTCTCTGTCTATATGTGTGTGTATGTGTGTGTGTGTATGTGTGTGTGTGTGTGTGTGTGTGTGTTTGTTTCTCTTGCCTTCCTCTATTTTCTCCTCTACCCTAAGGCTGGAAGGCTATTTCTACAGTGAAGACAAAACATGTCATCAAAGTATGCTTGCCACACTCATTAGGACATGAGTTGGCCATAATGAAATATCTGACCTCTCCATGACTTTGTACGGTATTTTCACAATTAAAAAAAAAGAAATATCTGACCTCTTTTGCCTTTCTATGGATCATCTACCCTCCACTGCAGGCACAACCGCCTTCTGCCCAGAAGGACATTATGCTACACTAGTTCTAAGAACCATAGATTGGCTGGGCCAAGCTCTGTTTCCTCTCATGTGTCTACTAGGATGACATGCACTCTCACATTATTTCTACTCTGCCTTGTTCCATTGTTGTAGTGGAACTCAGTCAGAAGAAGCAGAGAAGCCACATTTGGAGAGATCCAATTGGGAGTCTTCACTGGAGAGCCAGCATGTGCAGTTCTTGTCTCAAAGAACTGCAGCCCAGAACAGAGCTTGCGCCAAGCTTTTCAAGACAAAAACCACATACTTGGGGTGGAGACCAAGCCTTAACAGGACAAACCATACTAATATATAGTTAAGCACAAGCTCAAGAGTAAGCTTAGACTCTTCCAAGTAGGGGTTCGGGAGGCTATTGGACAGCCTGAGCTTGCAGGTGAAGAATTCAGTCTCAAAACCTGCAGCCCAGAATGGAGCTTACACAAAGCTTTACGAATATCTGCCCTCTTCAGTATAAAACCTCTTTTTTACTCCATGCTTCTTCCCCAGCTATATCCTCCCTGCCAATACTGTCATCTAATTTCAACACACATATTTTTCTCTTTCCAAACTGTTTTGTTTTCCTCATAGAAAAGAAAATATGGTACTTGCTGTTTTTGTGTTTGCCAAATGTTGCTAAGCATGGTAATTTTCACTTTGATATGTATGCAAAATACATCATTCCATTCTTTGTATAGGGTGTGTTTTTGTGTGTATGTATTTGTGTGTGTATGTGTGTGCATGCACATGCGTGTGCATGCACATGTGTGCCCATATGCTGCTAGTCTTGGGACTTGAGCTTAAATCCTGGATCCTGTCCCTGAGCCTTTGTGCTCAAGTCTAGCAGTCTAGCACTTGAGGCACAGATCCACTTCTAGAGTTTTGTGGTGGTTTACTAGAGATAAGAATTTCAAAGACTTGGGGATCCAGAGATACCATTATCAGGCATTTATCTAAAAGATTACAAGTCAGGATACCATAAAGTCACTTGTATAGCTAGTGCATTGCTGCACCATTTGGTATAGCCAAATAGTAGCAACTTGATAGATGTATCCAAATGGTTGAATGGATCAAGCAAATGCTTATCTACCTATGTATCTATCTTCTATCATCTGTGTCTATCAATTATATATCTCTATATTATCTATCTATCCTCTATCCATCTATCTTATATGCAACAGATATTTCCTTATATATGATTTAAGAAATGGATTGACCTGGAAAATAACTGTGTTAATGGAAAGTAAAGTCAGGCTCAAGGAGACAAAAGAGACAGAATTTCTTTTTTCTTTTTTCTCTTTATTTGTCCTTACCTGTGGCTATGACTTTGGCTCATGATGAAAATGATAAATGCTTACCAAATGAACGAGACCACTTTCACTATAGGCAGACATACCAAATTCCTTGAAAACAATTGTAAAATACACAGCTGACAATAATTAACCATGCCCCTGACCAACTGTAATTGGTTCAGTGAACACATACTTCCTCCCACCCACTTCTCTAGAAATGTACCTTGCAAGGTGAGGCAAGCACCATCATAAATCCTTTTCTAAAATATTCTCACTACCCTGTAATGAAAGCCCAGCACCAGTGATTATCAGTTCCCTTTTAAAACCAACTGTCCATCCCAATAATCTCAGATAGTCAATAATCTACTTTGTCCTTGTCCTTCTCTACCATAACCACCACCTTGTTCTCTTCCTCCTTCTTCTTCTCCTCCTCCTCCTCCTTCTTCTTCTTCTTTTTGCTGCTAGCACTGAAATGAACTCAAGGTCCAGGTTTTGTTCCTCAGTTTTGTGCTCCAGGTTCATGCTCCACCACTTGACCCACAGCAACAGTTCCAAATTTGGCTGCTTAATTGGAGTTGAGTCTCATGGACTTTTTCTGCCCAGGCTGGCTTCAAACTTTGATTCTCATATCTCAACCTTATGACTAGATAAGATTACAGGTATATACTCCAGGAAACAGGTTTATCTTCATCTTTTTGCTGATCAGCTCATTCTCCACATTTTCTTTTATTTTGGTGGGGGGGGGGAAGAAATCCAGTCATGGGGCCTGAACTCTGGGCCTGGGCACTGACCTCAGCTCTTCAGCTCAAGGCTAGCAACCATTAGAACCACAGCTCCACTTCCGGCTTTTTTCTTTTTGCTTATGTGGTGCTGAGGAATCGAACCCAGGGCCTCATGCATGCAAAGCAAGCACTCTACCACTAAGCCACCTTCCCAGCCCTTCTCCACATTTTCTATCAATGAAATCTATTACACATTTTTATTGTGATGTATCCACAGAGTGTCATTTGCAAATGTTCTCACATATGTCAAGCTTTGCATCTGTTTTCCTGACAGAATAATATTCTATCATCTCTGTGGGACCCATTGAATTGATCCTTTCATGTATTCCTGGGTATTGGCATTTTTCTATTCTATTGTGAGTAGGAGCATAAAACATCAGGGATGATTTCTTTTGAGATTCATGCTGATGCAATTGTAATGTTATTTGTACAACTGCAGATTCAAGTGTGTTTTTAATTTGATAAATACAAAAAAAATTTCACTTAACTCTTGAGCACCTTGTGGCATTTGACCACAGTTAGATCCTATGCATTGACCAGATCAGGCCCTTTGAAATATTTACGGATCCTTAAGTATTGGTGATTTCTTAATATTAGTGCTGTGTAAAATATCAACTAAAACCTGTATAGAAGTTTTCAACAAATTGTCCTGCAGCATGGTAAATCTCTAACTACAGAACATTATCATTTTTTCGTCCCCAAATTCATTCTTTTTTTTAATTTGTTTATTGTGAAAATACTGTACAGAGGGGTTACAATCACATGAGCAAGGTAATGAGTACATTTCTTATCAAACATTATTGCCTCCCCACACCAAAAATGTAAAGTTCATTTTTGACATAATGTCTTGTCCATCTCATTGTTACAATGGGTCTACCTGTATCCCTATTTAAACAATTTTTTCCCTTCCCCTCCACAGAGTATACCAACATCAAACACAGTGAAAATGGGGGTTATACCATGGGGGAGGAACATACAAAGCAACAAAGAAATATCTTATAATTATGTTAGAAACAATAGCAGGAAAGAAAAAAATATTTGAGTCCTTATCTTGGGGTTCATTTTGCCTAACATCAACTTATCTGACCCTTTCTGCTTGTCTCAGACATATCCTAGTTATTACAAATAAGGGAAACCATGAAAGCTATGTTTCTTTGGATCAAGAAAATGTGGTATGTATACACAATGGAATTCTATGTCTCCATCAGAAAGAATGACATTGCCCCATTTGTCAGGAAATGAAAAGACTTGGAAAAAATTATATTAAGTGAAGTAATCCAGGCCCAAATGCATTCTTATCCTCTCCCTCTTACCCTAGCCAATGATCTAATTTAATTTTCCACTGTAAGACCAAGATTTGTGTTTTTACATATGAAGTCATAGAAAGGTCATTATATCTGAATTTTCTATTCATGTGGTAGCAGCAGACTGAATTTCATTTCTTTTCCTTGCCAAATAGTATCCCATAACTCCAGCAGAATATATAATTTTAATACATTAATTAGACTGTAGTTTGAATAAGAGAGAAAGACTCAAAGGACAGCAATACTAGATTTAAGAGTATAAAATAGGTGATGAAGGGAGACATAGAATCACCTTAGTGATGGGCAAGTGAATTGAAGGCCTTCTCATGAGATCATGCCATCTCCTAGCACACCTAACTAACCAGATACATTAACAGTGCAGGGAAATAAAAATGGTCCCAACATCTTGTTAAGAGATATTCAAGTTCTACAATCCAATGATACTACTCTTAGGCATTTATCCAAAAGATTACACATAAGGATAACATATAGACACTTACAAAGCCATGTGTATTGCTTCACTATTGTCATAACTCAGGTGTGACCACAATCCAGATGCCCTAATCAGGTGAATGAATCAAGAAAATGGCTATCTATCTATCTATCTATCTATCTATCTATCATCTACCTATGTCTGTTATGTGCATATCTTTGTATTTAATAACTATCTATCATCTATCCATCTATGTTGTACTCAATGCCACTTTCCTCATGCATCAAGGAGAATAATAGCATGGCATTTGCAGGGAAATGGAAAAATTATGTTAATCAAAAATTAGTCAGGCTCAGAGAGACAAAAGATGCAAGTTTTCTGTCATTTGTGGAAGTTAGGCCTAAAGTACAGACTTATGTGAAAACATGTCTAGGCCCATAGGCAGAGATATACACAAAAAATGGACTAAAGCATAGTGTACACAGGGGAAGATTCCAGATGTGTAGACTTCTTTAATCAATGAATCTTGCAGAAGCTGGAAGATACTTGTCTGAGGAAGGATGGAATGTAAGGGGAAGCAAGATCCATGGTTGCAGAGAGAAAATTTGAGTGAATGAGTCATTATAGTCAGTGTACATGTGTGGAAATGCAACCAGGTAAATTGGGTGGAGGTAGGATTGGCAGTAATGGGGAGAACAATGGAAGAAGGGATAGGGAGGGAGATGCATTGTATTCATAAACTGACAAGGTGGATTAAAACCTCTTGGTAAGACTGCTTCAAGATGGTAATAATGTTTTGTTTTGTTTTGTTTTGTTTTGTTTTGTTTTGTTTTGTTTTGCTTGTGTGGTCCAGGGACTTAAACTAAGCTTCCTGGGTGCTGCCCTTGAGTGAGATGTTTTTGTTTAAGGTTTCCACCCTAGCACCTGAGTCAAAACTCTACTTGTGACCTTTTGGAAGCCAAGATTTTGGCTGAGGTGACAAAGGAAATAAGAACTAATAGAGCAGTAAATCCAGTCACCAACCACAAGTCCATTGTAGGCCATAGCTGCCTGTCTGGGTTAGTTCTAGAGTAAGTGCTCCACAACACTGGTCAACAAAGAAGCGCAGTGAGGAGGATCTTCAGCTTCTGTGAATGGAGGTGAGAGTCAATCTGGCACCAGACAGGCCTCAGAGAGACAGAGGTAGGGAAAGAGAGACACAGAGACAAATACATAGGACAGTCAATGTGAATAGAGTTGATGATCATGCTAGCACTCTGTTCATGAGTAACTCATGTGGCTGGCATGTTCTTACCCAGAGATGCATTAACTCCCTTTGTTGAGAGCATTGTGCCCCAAACCCCAAGTGGATCATGAGTCTTACATGTACCCTGAATTTCCCAGATACTGGCTTATTAACCCCACTTTGTCACTGACTCTCTGCTTTTCCTCTTGAACTTTTCTCTCCTGACCCAATCTTACCCTGTGGCTGTGATTTTGGGTCAGGAAGAATGTGATAAGCACTGTATTTTGTTTATTGAAAGGGAACACTTCCTCTAAAGGCAGAAAGAACCAATTCCTTGGAAACAGTTGTAAAACACACTGGTGACAATAATAAACCACACCACTCATTGACTGCAATTAGTTCAGTACATATACCCTTTTCTCCTTGCAATACCTGAAATGTACCCTCACGGGTGCACAAAGCACTGTCATAAATCCTATGATAAAATGTGGTCTTGATTGTGTAATGACAACACAACACCAGTGGTCATCACTTCTCATTTCACACCAACTGCTCATTCTCAAGATCTAGACAGTGATTAAACTGCCTTCAGCCTTCTGTTTTATTTAAGCCAGTCCTGGGGCTTCAACTCTGGGCCTCAGTGCTGTTTCTGAGCTTCTTTTGCTCCAGGCTAGTATCCATCTTTTGAGATACATCTTCACTTCTAAATTTTTGGTTTGTGCCCAGGGGCTTAGAACCCTGATCTCAGCCCTCTGAGTAGAGAGGATTACAGGTATAAACCATGTGTGCCCTGCATACATTCAACCTTTTATGAATTAGCTGCTTCTGGATAACTTGTATCAATGAAGTTATCTACCACGCATTTTGTTTTTATAGTATCATAACTTAAGACTATCACTTACAAAATTCCTTACCTAAGTGAGGCCTTCATCTATTTTCCTGACTGAACAATAATCCATCATTGGTGTGGGACACCGATGTGTTGATTTCTTCCTGTATTCCTGGGCTTTTTCCTCTCTGTGTTAGGTACTAGCAAAGAACACCAAGAATGGTTTCTTTGAGGTATACGCTGAAGCAATTAATTTTCAAATGTATTTTGATTTTTGAGGAAAACATAAACTTGTTCTTATCTCTTGAACATTTTGTGGCATTTGACCACGGGCATATCCTCTGCATACATCACATCACAAGCTTTGAAATATCTACAGCTCCCAAATTATTGGTGAATTCTTGATATTAGTGATGTGTAAAATATCAGCTAGAACCTGTGTAGATGTTTTCCTCTGATTGTCTTCAAGCATGTTATTGTGTCTCAGAAACCCAAATGTTATAATCCAAATGATCCTTATTCCCTGCTTACCACTCCTGCCAAGGATCGAATTTCATTTCATACTTTAAGGCAAACATGTGCCTTTCTGGGCCCAGATTTAGAGTGTTTCCAGCTCTTTCTAGTGTCATGCAAAGTATTTGGATCTAGGTCTTGAAGCACTGGTGGAATGGAACATTCACTGATGCAATCACTAGACTCCCTCTTATACACACTTAAAACTTACTGAACAGCTGAACAGATGTTAGAGCTTTAAGGCTTTCCAGTGCAATTGAATCAGAATCCAATTAATGGGATCTAAAGGATCTGCACTTGGACTTCCTAACTTAGTCTGTCACAGTTGGAGAACTTTCCTCCAGGCTGCCCAGGAAACTAAGATCTGAAGACTATGGTTTGAAGCCAGCCTGGTCAGAAAAGTCTGTGACTTTCTTATCTCAAAATTTTTTAAAAGGCCAAAAGTCGAGTTGTCACTGGTGTGGTACAGTGATGGAATTGTGCTAGCTCAGAGACAGTGCCCAGGCCATGATTTCAATGGTAAAGACAGTTAATAAAAAGAGGCAGCTACTCCAGGAGCACAGAATAGTTATTCTAATTTGGAGTTCACACCAAGATTGTGGGACACAGCAGGTGTCATTCTTTTGTGCACACTGGTTGATTAGTCATCCCTATTGAGCATGTTACACACAATACCACACTAGAGACTTGGCACACATGAAGCCGCCTTTCTCCAGAATCCCACATCACTGAGGTGTCTGTCTACAGCTGCACTGTTGGGGAGGTGTGCCTACAGGTGTGGCACACTGATTTCTCAGGGTGGAACAGGGGAGGCTGGGCTGCTCAGTAGATGATTCAGAGCAGACAGAGTATAAAGCCAGAGGTGCTGTTGTGCTCCACACATCGCCCTTGTCTCTCCTCTCCTCACTCTGCCACCAGGTCCTTGAGGTAAGTGTGTGTTCTTCTGTCATTCCCCCTTTTCCCAGCTTACCTTGTTTGTCCTTAAAGACCAGTGCCATAGACACCACTGTTGCCAAGAAAACCAATACATCCTCTTGTCACTGGTTCACAAATGATGTTTCACTCTCATTTCCAGGGATTATTTCTTCCTGAGGCAAGATGGATGCCAAGTCCTGCAGCAGCAGTGATATTGGTGGAGATGGAGACCGAGGCCTAGGCCAAGAGGGATGCCAACGTGAATTCAAATATAGAGGTGGAGGGGGATGTGGATGTTGTCGATGTTGCCCTGTAGTGCAAATCATAATAGAGATCAATGAGCAGTTTTCCCGAATGATTCTATCACCTGGAAGCTGCAAAGAAGCGCAATGAAGAAGGCCAAGGGTCCCAAACACAGCAAGCATCAAGTTCTCTTGCTAGCAGTGAGA
The DNA here is from genome assembly GCF_024711535.1 of Dipodomys merriami. Taxonomy (NCBI): domain Eukaryota; kingdom Metazoa; phylum Chordata; class Mammalia; order Rodentia; family Heteromyidae; genus Dipodomys; species Dipodomys merriami. The sequence goes on along the minus strand of NW_027206179.1, from coordinate 4,478,339 downwards.
GATTGCCTGCAGCACTGGTGTTAATCATCCACCCCCTAAAATGAATAAAATAGTAAATGCTTCTTTACTTGTTATGTGTATTTAGTTTTGACAAGCTTATCCTTATAAAATGTTGTTATCTTTAAGTAGTTGTATTAGGGAGTTGCCATTCAGCAAAGCAGTTGATGCAGACAGTGTGTGTCTTAATCAATGCCATCTCTTTCATTCTTCTCACCCACCAATCCCAATTCACTCCTTACCTAATTTTTCTTGCATTTTTATAGATGTATGGACCTTTGTGGCTATTTCACCAAGGAACTAGTCAACAAGGCATTCTGGATCTGTAACATGGGAGGAATCTGTAACTTACAGGGGAAGGGTAGTTGTGGCCAAAGAGCAAGGAGAGGATCAATGAAAAGGGTAAGGGGGAGAATACAGTCAAGATCCAATGTGTATACCGCTTAATTAACAAAAATAAGTGAGGGTGTGTATGTTGAAGTTGATGAAAATGTTGAGACAACACACACACACACACACACACACACAGAGAGAGAGAGATTCATAACACAATAGAATTATATTCATCTCTTAGAAAGAATGATTCTGTACCATTTGTGAGAATATGAGAAAACTTGGAAAGCATTCTATTACAGGAAGTAAGCAAGACCCAAAGGGAGGAAAATGTTTGGAAATTCTGAGTGGTGAAAGAGGTTTCTAATCCAATGAGGAATTGAGATTAAGCAAATCTCCCCCTGCCTGATACAGAGATTCTCTATATACTTCCATGCAGAGACCTGGACAGGGTGACTCTGTGAACTCTGTTTTCCTGGGTGGAATTGTAGCAATCTGAAATCCATTCTACAATGACTTTTTCAACTCCCACTCTAGCTTTGAGACAGTCCCTACACCTCCAGGAACTAAGAGGGTGAACTTTCCTGGTGTTTTAAGGGCATTTTTAAGTCATGAGAAATGGGCTAGCCCCATTTTGAGAGGCTGAATTCTTTGTCTTTCTAAGATAGTGGGCAACTACAGCTTCACTATTATCCCAGAGACCTGCAGGTCAGAATGGAGCTTGCACATAGGTTTTTAAGACAAAAACCACATTTTGGGGGGTGGAGACCCAACACCAACACAAGCACACCTCATGAGGAAATATTCAAGAAAAAGCAGCTCAGTCCTCAAAGAAATTTTCGATGTAGGGGATACTCTGAGGAGAAGGAATCAAATCACATGGGTAAACATTCTTAGCATATGATCTCTGTAACAAAACTCTCCTGGGGCTAAACAGCATGGCATCTGCAATTCAATGAATAGCCTCTCTCACCTCTAGGCTTCTCAGAGATGGGTGAAAAGCCCCTCCACCTGGCATGGCACCAGGATGGCTTTGAGACAAAGGTGTTGCTACTTAGATCGGGTCCCTTTTTTCACTGCTTAAGGCCAGCCTGCAGAATGGTGGAGTATGGTGGGACTCTAAGATGGTTAAATATCTCCTGATACTTTTCAGATCAACTCTTCTCCTTAGGATGGCCTGAAGATAAATGTTTGTTGGGCTTGATACACTTGCAGTGCTGGGTGCTGGTGGCTCCTGCCTGTAATCCTATCTACAAAGTAGACTGAGGATTGTAGTTTGAATTCAGGCTGGCTAGAAAGTCTATGAGACTCTTATCTCAAATTAACCATCAGAAACTGATAAGTGTCTCTGGGGCTCAAAGTAGAATGGTGCCTTGAGCAAAAGAGCTCACTTAGGCCCTGCATTCAAGCCCAACAACATTAAGAAAAAAGACATTAAAAAAAAACACCTAGCAATATATTGTTCTTATCTAGGAAGGGAATGTGTGTGTATGTTCATTTTTTTGTGTGTTTGTGTGCTGTGTTGTGTTTGTTCCTTCCTCATTTCACGTTTGCCACATTTCTCTTAGAAACTTAGATTGCAGTGTCATCTGGTGGCTCTTTGTTAGTGTGGCCTTCAGGAAGAAATCTTCCATTTTGTATTGTAGTGGAGAGGGGCAGTGAGACCACTCAGTCTGCAGTGAAAATGTAAAAGATTTAATTGAGGGAAAAGTGCTGATGTGTCAAAACCAGGAGTTGGGATCCCAGCAAACGGCCCCAAGTGCCAGCCCACATTGGCTTTTAAGCGTTTGGGCCTAGGGCGGGGAAAGGAGGTGGCTGGGTGTTGGTTTTAGCCAATAATTGTTACAAGAAATGTGCACCTTAAGTTTAAATTTTCCAAGGTTTTGCTGGTGGGAAGCAGGGGAATAGAACAAAGGGTGGTGATGGTTCAGCTGGGTTAAGACTTGAGTTTCTCAGAAAATAGCAGAAGCAGACATTAAAATTACAGAGTTCCAGGGTTACAGGGTTACAATTACAGTTACTAGCTAACACAGCTAGTTACCATGGAAGTCTTATCCAAAACACACTTACATTTATATCTTAAAATCATTCATTATCCATTTTACACAATCCAAATCAGATATTATATTCCATCTTTACTTCCTCCACCATATCAGTATCTCTCCTATCATTTTGCCATACTGACATATTCTCTGTAAAGTATATTAAGTAGGTTGGTTTGAAGAGATCATCATGTGTTATTCAGGCAGGAAAAGTTTATTTACCAGACTGCTACCCACTTCTTTGCATGTTGGGGGCATGGCGGGAAAGGGGAGACCCCCCCAGGCCAGGACTTATCTAGGCATGGGACAGGAAGAAGTGTGGCTAGGTAGGGTAAAGGTATGGCCACTTTGGCACTGAATGTGACCCCAGGGCCTGGGACCCTCCTATGGTCAGATGGGAGGCATGACCAGAGACAGCCCAGGATGTAATCTTGCAGGAAGAGGCGGTGACTGCTTCCAGGTGTGCCAGTTACCTAGGTACCAGAGGTACTGGGTCGAAGCTTAGCCAAGAGGTAGAGCCGTGTCTGCACAGGACCTGCATGGCTTGAGGAAGACCTTACATTCTCATTAACAGTGATTATCTGATTCACATAGGCTTCTCTTCCTTTTTATTATTATTATTTTCCACATTATACTGGTAATACTTTAGTTTTCTTTGTCCTTTCATCGAACTGACCTTCAACTTGTGGTTTCCTGGTTTCCTTAGGGCTAGTGTAATAATTTAGGCCTTCACAGAGTCTACAGAAGCATTCTACCTGTAAGCTCTACTCCAGCCTTTGATCTACACTCACTAGCTGTACAAGGGGGAAAATATGCAATTAGAAAACAGCATTCTTTGAATGTTTCTCTTTTCCAGGGTAGTGATAAGGTCATAAGTTCCTTTCATCACCCAGAGGCAGAGTCAGTTAACCCCATATCACAGTCAGCATACAGCATCAAGATGGGAAGCAGGTAGTTCTATAAGATAGGATGTTATAATAAAAAACATTATGTGTGATCATGTTTCATTAAAAAAAAAGACCAAAAAACAAAAATGGCTTCATTTTGAGATCTGTTTAGATCCTGTGTTAAGGTCAGTACACAATGTTCAAGGCAGGGAATGTGGCTTAGTTTTACAGTGCCTGCCTTGAGCAGAAGAACCTCAGAGAGAATGTCCAGGCCCTGAGCTCAAGCTCCAGGAATGGCCAAAAAGAAAAAAAAAAAGAAACCTCAATGGTCCTTGGTATGCTAGATTTGATACATGCAATACATTTCCTTATTTTCATCATGATTTAATCACATGTATTTTATGAATGAATGAGTTTTACTGTGTCATTTCCATTATGACTCAGGCAGGATTTAATACTGTCTGCAGTCTCCAATATACAATCTCTTTTTTTCCTTCAGGCTCCCTCATCAGCTATTTTCCTCTTGCCCAAAGACTTATACACTTTCACCCATCTATTTTTTGAACGGTTTTATTTTCCTCATTGCAGAGGAAATATGTATTTGCCTTTTTGTGTGTGTCTGCCTCATCTAGCTAAACATGGTGATTTCCACTTTGATTTATATTTATTGAAATGACACAATTTTATATTCAAATTTTGTGTGTGTGTGTGTGTGTTCTAGCATGGCTCAAGAGACTCTTATCTGTAATTAGCTAGCCAAACACTAGAAGTGATACTATAATTCAAAAGTAGTAGAGCACTAAGCTCCAGCAGAAGTGCTCAGGAACTATACCAAGACTTGAGTTCAAATCTCATGAATACCAACTGTGATAAGTTGACATCCTGAGAAGCCACCCTAAGCTGCATATATGAGAATCTGAAATACACTGGAAAAAGAAATCCAGGCAGGAACAGGAAGTTTGGAAGACAAAAAGCCAACAAGATTAGAAAACAAATAACCAAATACATATTTTATTATAATGCCAAATATTTGGGTCCTGGAGGCTCCTGACTGACTGTAATCCTAGCTACTCAGGAAATTGGGATCTGGGGGTTGTTGTTTGAAGACAGAAAGTATGTGAGACTCTTATCTCCAAGGAATTAACAAAATTGAAATTTTTGCTCAAGTTATAGAGTACTAGCCTTGAATAATAAAAAGCTAAGTGAATGGCACAGGCCTCAAGTTCAAGCCTCAGTACACACCCATGCACATACACACATGCACACCAGCAGAAAGTCAATATCTACAGGAGGAAGGAGGAGGAATAAGTCAATGAAGAACAGTGAGTTCACACATAGGCTCCAAAAACAAAGTGTTGTTGTTGGCTCTCATGTGTGATCCGAGCTACTCAGGAGGATCTCAGTTTAAAGCTAGCTCAGGTAAGAAAGTCTATGAGAAAGCTGGGCTTTGGTGGCTCAGGCTTGTAATCCTAGCTACTCAGAAGGCTGAGAATGGAGGATCACAGTTAAAAGCCAGCCCGGGCAGGAAAGTCCATGAAACTCTTATCTCAAATAAACTATCAGAAAACTGGAAATGGCGCTGTAGCTCAAGAGGTAGAGTGCTAGCTTTGAGCTGGAGAACTGAGGGACAGTGCTCAGGCTCAGAGCTCAAGCCCCACGAGATTCTAATCTCCAATGACCCAGTAAAAAGATGGAAGTGGAGCTGTGGCTCAAATGGTAGACTGCTAGCCTTGAGCAAAAATCTCAGGAACAGGTCTCAGGGCCTGAGTTGAAGTCCCAGGGCTATCACCAAAAAGAAAAAAAATTGAGAATAGAATTGTGTAATTTGAATTAATATTAATCCAAGTGGCAATTACCATGTATAGCACAATTAGTCAGACACACACACAAAAAAGGCAAGTATATACATAATCTACAATGAGGAAACCAAAACAGTTGAAAAAAATGGAAGGGCTGAAAGTAGATTAGTAGTTTGGCCAGAGGAATATTGCTAGAAGGGAGCAAAGAGGAAAGAAGAGATGGCAAACCTTCTACAAGACTGGCAGAAGTATGAATGGTGATGACACAGTGAAACCCATTCATTAGTACAATGGATGTGATTAAACAATAATTGAAATGAGGAACTGCATTGCATGGATCAACTCTAGCAAAGCGAGGACCTTGAGTCTTTTTCTTTTTGACCAATCCTGGGTCTTGAACTCAGTTCAATGCCTGGGCATTTTCCATGAGAGCCTTTAGCTCAAGACAAGTACACTACCACTAAGCCAAATTCCCAGCCTTGAACATTTAGTATTTACATTGACATGCACTCTAATCAGATCTCAACACAAAGTCATTTCTGTTGTTTGGTGAAATATGGTTACTCCTAATTTCTTGATTACAGTACCCTATAGTATAGAACAAGCTGTTTCCCATAGGATGCTGTAAGCTGACTGTGAGCTCACTGAGTGATGAAAGGAAATTACAAACTCTATCATTATTATGGAAAAGAGAAGCAAACAAAGAATGGTGTTTACTAATTGCACATTGCTTTCATTGTACAGCTAGCGAGTGTACATCAAGTGCTAGAGTGTAGCTAAGGGGTAGAATGCTGGTATAGACTCTGTGAGGCCCTGAGGTATGATCTACCTTGGGGAAGAAAAGAAAGCACAAGTGGAAGACCAGCTAGGGGAAACAACAAAGCAAACAAAAAAATTTACTGTAGTATAAGGTGAAAGGCTGATTTGGATCTGCTTGCCCTAAGATTTTGGTTCCAGGACACTCTTTCTGTGGGGCATAGATTTTTAAATCATAACTGTCTAACATGGGAAAGAAGTGCAAAGTCCTCTGATCATATGGGAACCAACCACAAGCAGCTAACTTTTAGCTGCTCGACTCCATACATTACAGGAGAAAATGGCTTAGGCAAAAATTCAGTCCTTTCACAGAGAAATCAATGATTTGATTTCATGTACAGAAGATAAAATGAAGGGAATGAAAAATAAGGAGGTTGGATCTGGTCCGTGCCATGTTGCCCACATAGTGGATGTTAGGGTCTGACATCTTGTTTTCATGCCTGGGAAGAGAACCAGTTGCCTATTACCTGCCTTCCAGGTGATGGGTGTGCCCAGATTCCTGGAGACAAGGGCAGGTGATATGGTGGAGGATGTAAAGATGGAATATGATATTTGACTTGGATTGTGCAAAATGAATAATGAATGATTTTTAAGATATAAATGTAAGTGTGTTGTGGATAAGACTTCCCTGGTAACTCATTACTTTAGCTAGTAACTGTAATTGTAACTCTGTAACTCCCTAACCCTGTAACTCTGTAACTCTGCTTCTGCTGGTTTTTGAGCAATGGGAGCCCTAACCCAGTGGAACCATCACCACCCTTTGTTCTATTCTTCTGCTTCCCACAAGCAAAACCTTGGCGGAAAATTTAAACTTAAGGTGTGCATTTCTTGTAACAATCATTGGCTAAAACCAACACCCAGCCTTCCCCTTTCCCCACCCCAGTCCCAAATGCTTAAAAGCCCACATGAGCTGGCACTTGGGGCCGTTTCCTAGGATCCCAACTCCAGGTGCGGTCCTGGCATGTCAGCACTTTTCGCTCAATAAAATATTTTACATTTTCACTGAGGACTGAGTGGTCTCACTGCCCCTCCTCACTACACAGGCACTTAACTGATAGGTTACTGAATCTGTCAGTCCAGTGCCTGGGACTGGGAATTCCCTGAGGATCTGCCCCTATGCTGACATATTTAGGCTTGGACCAGCCTAGCTGCCAGGACACCATGCCATGTGTGTCTCTGTGATCAGGTCTTGTGTCCTGTCTCCTGGCTCATTTTCAGTCATCATGGAGCTCCAATTCACCTCTCCAATGAAGCTGAATTGGCTTGTTGGTATTGTTTTTATTATTTCCTTCCTCTTTAGCATGTTTCCTAGTTGTGTTATGTGTATTTGTGTTCTGCAGGACTTTGTAACAACTGACTGCCTGCAGCCTATTAACTATACAATAAACACTCCAATATTCTATATTTTAAAATGTGGCTTCTGAGATGATTCACCTTACAACAGAGGAAAGAAAAAAAGCACAGCATAGAATTCACATGTGCATGTGTGTGTGCAGGCACACACACACACACACACACACACACACACACACACACAACCTCTTCTTAGGTGAAGACAACATCCTGCAAGTTTCAGTTGTGTTTTGTGTGTGTGTGTGTGAGAGAGAGAGAGAGAGCACATTGTGGTGTTTGAACATAGGGCCTGGTGAGCTCTTTTGCTCAAAGCCTTCTTCCACTTTGAGCCGTAGAGCCCCTTCCAGGTTTCTGGTAGTTAATTTGAGATAAAGAGTCTCATGGACTTTATTGCCCAGCCTAAATTCAAAGCACAATCCTCAGTCTCCAAAGTAGATAGGATTATAGACAGGAGGCACCAGCACTGCAAGTGTTTTTTTATTTTATTTTATTTTATTTTATTTTATTTGAGAACATACTGTACAGAGGGGTTACAATTACATGGGCAGGATAATGCGTACATTTCTTACCAAGCATTGCAGCCTCCTCCTTTGTTTACCCTTCACCTCCCTTCCCAGCCTCCCCCCTCCCCCCCACCCAATCATATCCCCCTCCCCCCCCACACCGACATTGTAAAGCTGGTTTTGACATGACATTTTGTACTTCTCATTGTTGCAACAGGTCCACCTGAATCCTTAAACGACTTGTTTGTCCCCATCTCCTCCACATGTTATACTGACATCAAATATAGTGAAAGCGGAGGTTACACTGTGGGGGAGGGACATACAAAGCAACAAAGAAATAATCTTATAAATGCGTTAGAAACACATGCATGAAAGAAACGAAAACATTAAAATACATATTTAAGGGTTCATTTTCCTAACATCACATTATCTGACCTTTTCCGCTTGACTCATATATACTAGATATTGTAAATAAGGGAAACCATGGGACCTATGTTTCTTTGGGCCTGGCTTACTTCACTTAATATAATTTTTTCCAAACCTTTCCATTTCCTAACAAATGGGGCAATGTCATTCTTTTTGATGGAGGCATAGAATTCCATTGTGTATATATACCACATTTTCTTGATCCATTCATCTACTGAGGGGCATCTGGGTTGGTTCCATATCTTAGCTATGGTAAATAATGCTGCAATAAACATGGTTGTGCTAGTAGCTTTAGTGTGGTCTTGTTTGTAAACATTTGGGTAAATGCCCAAAAGTGGGATTGCTGGATCATAGGGGAGTTCTATGTGAAGTCTTTTGAGGAACCTCCATACTGCTTTCCAAAGTGGTTGAACAAGTTTACATTCCCACCAACAATGAAGTAAGGTTCCTTTCTGTCCACATCCCCTCCAGCATCTGTTGTTGTTAGAGTTCTTGATTTTTGCTGTTCTAACTGGAGTGAGGTGATATCTCAATGTTGTTTTGATTTGCATTTCTTTTATGGCTAGGGATGTTGAACATTTCTTCATGTGTCTATTGGCCATCCTTCTTTCTTCTTCAGAGAAGCTTCTCTTTAAGTCTTTTGCCCACTTATTTATTGGGCAGTTGTTTCTTTGAGGAGCTCAACAAATATTCATCCTTAAGCCTCCCTATGGAGAAGAGATTACCCTAGAACTATCAGGAGGTACAGAACCATCTTACAGTTTCAACATACTCCACTCTACTCCTGGATGGCCTACTTTCTGTGAAATAAGAAACTAGGTCTAAGTGAAATAAGAAACTAGGTCTAAGTAAAACCTCCTTTTCCTCACAGCTATCTGGTGCCTTGCTGGGAGTGGGGGGAGCTTTTCACAGATCTCTGAAAAGCCTACAGGTGAGAGGCCATTAATTGAATTGCAGATGCCATGCTGGTAGCCCCAGGAGAGCTTTGTTAAACAGATCATATGTTCTGACTGTTTTCCCTAAATGGTTTGATTCCTTCCTCAGAGTACCTCCTACATGGGAAGTTTCTCTGGCCACTTAATTGCTTCTCCTTGAGTATTTCCTCATGTGGTCTCCTGATTTTGCTGTTGGATCTCCACCCCAAACGTGGTTTTTGTCTTTAAAACCTGTGTGCATGCTCCATTCTGACATGGAGGTCTTTGAGACAAGAGTGCACTGTGTACTTGCCCACTTTCTGAGAAAGATGCCCAATTCAACCTCTCAAAATGGGGCTGGCCCATTCTCATGACTGAATTACCTTACAATACCAGAAAAGTTCACCCTCTTAGTTCATGTAGGTGTAGGGGGCCATCTCGAAGCTGAATTGGGGTTGTAAAAGATATTGGAGACCAGATTCTAGATTGCTGCAATTCCATATTGAATCACAAGAGGACAGCAGGAAAACACAGTTCACAGTCAGCCCTATCAAGTTCTCTGCATGGAAGTATACAGAGAATCTCTGCACAAGGCAGGAGGAGACTTTGGTTAACCCTCATTCCACATTAGATTAGAAACCATACTTTCACCAATCAGAATTACCAAACATTTCCTCAACGCTGAGTCCCACTGGCTTCCTATAATATAATTCTTTCCAAGTTTTGTCACATTCTTACAAATGGTACAAAATCATTCTATCTGAGAGATGAATAGAATTCTATCATGTGTATGTATATTTATGTGTGTGTATGTACCACATTGTCTCAACATTTTCATCTCCTTCAACCCACCCCCTCCCATATTTTTCTTAATTATGTAGTATACAAAATGGAACTACACTGCATTCTCCCACCCCTTACCTGATTAATTGGTTTTCTCCTCACTCTTTGGCCACAACGACCCCCCCCCTTGTAAGTTACAGTTCCCCCTCCCACCTCCCATGTTACATAACCAGATCAAGATGGCTTGTTAAATAGTTCCTTTGTGAAATAGCCAAAAAGGTCCATATATACTGTAAAAATACAAGAAAAATGAGGACATTGGTGAATTGGGATTGGCGGGTGAGAAGGATGAAAAAGATGACATTGATCAAGACTCATTGTCTCCAGCAACTGCTTTGCAGAAAGGCAACTCCCTCTCACAACTACTTAAAGATAACATTTCGTAAGGATAAGTTTGTTAAAACTAAACACATATCACAAGGAAAAAAGCATCACAATTTTATTCATTTTGGGGGGACGGAGGATTAACATCAATGTGGCAGGCTAGTCTCAATTCACTGCTAGGGAGAGAACTTGATGCTTGCTGTGTATGGAACCCTTTGTCATCTTCATTGCGCTTTTTTGCAGCCTTCAGGTGATAAGTTCACTCGGGAACACTGTTCATTTATCTTTATTATAATTTGCACTTGAGGGCAATATCGACTATATCCACATCCACCTCCAACTCCACCTTCATATTTGAATAAACGTTGGCAGCCATCATGGCCTCTGACACCATCTCCACTTTCACCTACACCACTGCTGCAGGATTTGGCATCCATCTTGTCTCAGGAACAAAGATTCTCTGGAAAGAACAGAGGAATGTTATCTGTGGATCAGTGACAAGAGGATGCAGCAGTATCCATGGAAAAAGTGGTGTCCATGGCAACAGTCTTTGTGTCTTGGTGGGAGAAGCCCTCTGCAAGACCAAGCAAGGCAAGCTAGGAAGAGAAGAAGGCAGAACAAAACATGCTTACCTCAAGAACCTGGTGGCAGAGTGAGAAGAGGAGAGAGACCAGATGCTGGTGATGTAAAGAGCACCTCAGCACCTGTGGTTTTATACTTTGTCTGCTCTGACTCTACTATTGAGCAGCCAAGCCTCCCCTGTTCCACCCTCTGAGATCAGTGTGCCACACCTTTAGGCACACCTCCCCAAGATTGCAGCTGTAGATGGGCACTTCAGTAATGTGGGATTCTGGAGAAAGGTGACTTCATGTGAGTGAAGTTTCTAGTGTGGAGCTATCTGCTACCTGCTCAATAGGGATGACTAATCAACCAGTGTGCACAAAAGAAAAACACCTGCTGTGTCCCACAGTCTTGGTATGAACCCCAAGTTAGAACAAATATGCTGTCCTGCCAGAGAAGTTGCAGCTACTTTTTATTAACTGTCTTGATGATTGAACTCATGGCCTGGGCACTATCCCTGAGCTACCACAATTCCATCACTGTACACCTTGAGTGACAACTCCACTTTTGGCCTTTAAAAAAATAGACATAAGAATGTCACAGACATTTCTGCCCAGTCTGGCTACAAACCATAGATCTTAGGTCCCAGGGTAGCCAGGATGAAAGGTGCCCAAATGTGACAGACTCTTTGAGTTAGGAAGTCCAATTGCAGATCTGCATCACTGTGGAAGGAGGAGATCCTTTAGATCCCACTGGGTGGATTCAGATTCCATTGCACTGGAAAGCCTGAAACCTCTACCATTTGTCCAACTGTTCAATTAGGTTTAAGTGTGCATGGGAGCAAGTCTTGTACTTGCATCAGTGAATGCTCCATTCCACCAGTACTCTACAACTTAAGTCAAAATACTTTGCCTGACACACTGGAAACAGCTGGAAATACTCTGAATCTGTGCTTACTTTGTGTTTGCCATGGACACAGCAGGTATTTGAAGGGCTGATCTCTGGAACTGAGCATACATGCAGAGTCTGCAAGTGGAAATGGATCTTAAGGTCTGTCATAGCATAGCCATTTATCTCTGGTGAGCCAAGGTGGTCTGGGATCACAGGAGTAACAGCCAAGGGGTGTCAGCTGTGCACTAGACTGAATTTGAGAATGATGACAACATGTGTTTCTTTTTTGTTTCTTTGTTATGTTCTTCCCACATGGTATAACCCCTGTTTTCACTGTATTTGATTCAGGTGCTCTGCATCTTGAATATACATTTTTCTAAATTGGTGATGGGAAGGTAAATAATAAAATACTTATATAAGGATACAGGTTGACCCTTGTAACAATGAGATGTACAAGACACCATGTTGAAAACAAACTTTACAACTACAGGGGGGTGTGGAGGCTTTGGGGGAAAGAAGTTGGGTAAGTGGGGAGGGAAGGGATGACAGGGGAAAAACAAAGGAGGAGGTGGCAATGCTCAATCAGAAATGTAGTCATTACCTTATTCATGTAACTGTAACCCCTCGGTACAGTATTTTTACAATAAAAACATAATGAAAAATGAGTGGTGTAGTTTTTTTTAATATCCTCAGTGTATTTTTACAACTGTTTCCAAGGAGTTGATTCTTTCTGACTCTAGAGGAAGTGTTCCTTTTCAATAAACAAAATCTAATGCTTATCACATATTTCTTGAGCCAAAATGATAGCCACAGGGTAAGACTGGTTCAGGAGAGAAAAGTCCAAGAGGAAATGCGGAGAGTCAGACACGGACAAAGTGGGGCTAATTAAGCCAGTATATGGCTCAGGAGCCACTGGGGGTCTGGGGAACATGCCAATCACATGAGTTACTCATGAACATGTATGTTCAAGGAAATGGAGTGCTAGTATATTCATAAACTTTATTCACATTGATTGTCCTATGTATCTGTCTCTGTCCTTGTCTTCTTATATCTCTGTCTCTCTGTTTCTGTGTCTTTTATCTCTTTGTCTCTGTCTTTCTGTCTTTGTCTATTTGTGTCTATGATTTGTGTGTATCTCTGTTTTTACCTCTTTGTACCTCTATCTTATATCTCTGTTTCTTTTTGTGACCTTCTCTCTTTGTCTGTCTCTATCTTACTTTGTTTCTTTATGCTGGTGACTCCCTCCATTTCAGACTCATCTCTCTCCTTTCTCTGTGATTCTTTTGGCTCTGTCTTCATTGCCCTCTATGTTTGTGGTGCTACCTTGCCTTCTGTCTCTGTCTTTCTGTCTTCCTCTCACTCTGGTTCTCTTTCTCTGTCTATCCTGTCTCTATCTACTGTTTTGTGTTGGTTGTGGAGCCTCAACTCTGGGCCTGGGCACTGTGCTTCAGCCCTTCAGCTTAAGGCTAACACTCTATCACTTGAGCCACAGCACCACTTCCAATTTTTCCTGCTTATGTGATACTTAGGAATTGAACCCAGGGCCTCATGCATGCAAGGGAAGCACTTTGCCACTGAGCCACCTTCCCAACCCTGTCTCTATCTTCTTATATCTACTGAGGCTTGAAGATTATTTCTAGAGTGAAGGCAAGAGACATCATAGAAATATGGTTGCCTCACTCATTAGTATGGGAGATGTCCATCAAGAAATAGCCCTGCATGCAGGCAGACACCTGCCATGTGTTCATGAGGGCATTATGCAACACCAGTTCTACAAACTATGGATCATTGGCTAGCCTCCGTTTCCCCTCTTGTGTCCACTAAGCCAGTATCATGTCCTCTCCATTCAAATCTACTTTTATCATCTTCAATGAAGTACTGGAAAGACATAAGGAAAGAAATTATTTCCACTTCTTTTTGCAAACCTAACCTGATGGTCACATCAATTTGTAAAAATCTTCCCTTCTTTACCTGTCACTTCATATGAGTGTGGAGCACAATACTCTAGGGTGGTTGGGACAAGAAATTACTCCTATTTCTTCCCTTACTTCAGGAAGAAAGGACGAGGCCTGTCTGGTGCCAGATTACTCTCACCTCCATCCATAGGAACTAAAGCTCCTCCTCACTGTTGTCCTTTGTTGAGCTCTGTTGTGGAACATTTACCCCCCGAACTCACTCACAGAGGCAGTCTTTGGCACAATGGACTTGTGTTTGGTGACTGGATTTACTGCTCTATTAGTTTTTATCTCCTTTGTCACCTCAGCCAAAATAGTTTTGACTCAGGTGCTAGAGTGGAAACCTTAATCCTTAAATCTTAAAACAGCTCACTCAAGGATAGCACCCAGGGACCTTAGTGTAAGTCCCTGGACTGCACAAAAAACCAACATTATTACAATCTTGAAATTGGCTTACAAAGACATTTTAACCCATCTTGTCAGTTTATGAATACAATGCATCTCCATCCCTATCCCTTCTTCTATTGTTTTCCCCATCACTGCCAATCCCATCTCCCCCTTCATCTGCCCCCCCACCACAATTTACATGGTTGCATTTCCACACTTGGACATTGCCTATAATAACTTCATTCACTCAGCGGTCTTCTCTGCACTCATTGATCTTGCTTCTCTTACATGCCATCCTTCCTCAGACAAACATCTTCCTGTTTCTGATGTGTTCATTTTTAAATTGAAGATTTGTTGATCTTCCCCTGTGTACACTATGCTTAAGTCCATTTATTTGTGTATATCACTGAATATGGCTTTAGATACATTTTCATACATGTCTGTAATTTAGGCCTAACTACCACATGTGACAGGAAACTTGTGTCTTTTATCTCTGGAGCCTAACATGCACTTAACATATTTTTTTTCTATTTCCCTGCAAATGACTTAGTATTGCTCTTCTTGATGCACAAGAAAATTTGCATTGAGTATAACATAGACAAATAGATGCTAGTTAATAAATACAGAGATACGCACGTAACAGGCATAGATAGATAATAAATAGAAAGAACAGAAGGAAGGAAGGAAGGAAAGAAGGAAGGAAGGAAGGGAGGAAAGAAGGAAGGAAGGAAGGAAGGAAAGAAGGAAGGAAGGAAGGAAGGAAGAAACAAAAGAAAGAAAGAAAGAAAGAAAGAAAGAAAGAAAGAAAGAAAGAAAGAAAGAAAGAAAAGGAAAGAAAGAAAGAAAGAAAAATATTTTCCTTATCCATTCACCTGTTTTAGGGCATCTGGGCTGTTGTCACACCCGGGATATGGGGATAGTGGAGCAATGCACAGGGCTTTGTGTCTATTTGTTATCCTGATTTGTATTCTTTTAGGTAAGTGTCCAAGAGTAGTGTCATTGGATTGTAGAACATGAATATCTCTTTACAAGCTGTTAAAATCATTTTTATTTCCATGCTCTGATAATGTATCCGGTTAGTTAGGTGTGCTAGGAGATGTGATGGTCTCATGAGAAGGCCCTCAATTCACTTGTCCATCATTAAGGTGACTCTTTGTCTCCCTTCTCCACCTATCTTATACACTTCAATCTAATAGAGCCATCCTTTGAGTCCTTCTCTATACATCTTATTCAAAAGTACAATCCAGTGAATGAATTAAAATTATATATTCTGCTGGAGCTATGGAATACTATTTAGCAAGGAAAAGAGGTAAAATTCAGTCTGTATTAATCACATTAAAAATACACTTGAAACTGAAGTTGTGCAAATAACATTACAAGCACATCATCATGAATCTCAAAAGAAAATGTCACTGATTTTTTTGCTTCTACTCATAATAGAGTAGAAAAATGCCAATGCCCAGGAATACATGAAAGGATCAATTCAATGGGTCCCACAGAGATGATAGAATATTATTCTGGCAGGAAAACAGATGCAAAGCTTGACATATGTGAGAAACTTTGCAAATGACACTCTGTGGATACATCACTATAAAGGTGGGTAATAGAAGATATCATTGATAGAAAATGTAGAAAATGAGCCAATCAACAAAGAGGAGGATAAGCCAGTTTTCTGGAGTACATATCTGTAATCTTAGCTAGTCATAAGGTTGAAATCTGAGGATCAAAGTTTGAAGCCAGCCTGGGCAGAAAATGAGTCTCAACTCCAATTAAGCAGACAAATTTGGAACTATTGCTGTGGGTCAAGTGGTGGAGCATGAACTTGGAGCACAAAACTGAGGAACAAAACCTGGACCCAAGTTCATATCACTCTTCTGGTAACAAAAGAAGGAGAATGAGGACGAGAAGGATGAGGACAAGGAGGTGGTTGTAGAGGAGGAGGAGGAGGAGGAGGAGGAGGAGGAGGAGGAGGAGGAGGAGGAGGAGGAGGAGGAGGAGGAGGAGGAGGAGGAGGAGGAGGAGGAGGAGGAGGAGGAGGAGGAGGAGGAGGAGGAGGAGGAGGAGGAGAAGGAGAAAGAGGAAGTAAACTATGGATTATCTAACATTATTTGGATGGACAGTTGGTTTGAAAATAGAACAGATGATTACTGGTGGTAATTTCATTACAGGGTAGTGAGAATATTTTAGAAAAGGCTTATGATGGTGCTTGCCTCACCTTCGAAGGTACATTTCTAGAGAAGTGGGTGGGGGGAGGTGTGTGTGCACTGAACCAATTACAGTCGGTTAGGGGCATGGTTAATTATTGTCAGCAGTGTGTTTTACAATTGTTTCCAAGGAATTTGGTATGTTGCCTATAGTGAAACTGATCTCTTTCATTCAACATAGTAAACATTTATTACAGTCATAGCCACAGGTAAGGACAATTAAGGAGAAAAAGTCCAAGAGGATAATCAGAGAGTCAGACAAGGACAAATTGGAGTTCATTAATTAAGCCAGTATCTGGGAATTCAGTGGAACATGTAAGGCTCAGTATCCACTGGGGTCTGGGGCACAGCTTCTTCTGCAAAGGGATTTACTGGGTTCTAGGCTATGATCATGCCAGCCACATGTGTTACTAATAAATATGTATGTTCATGGAAATGGAGTGCTAGCATTCTCACTGATTAT
Source organism: Dipodomys merriami (assembly GCF_024711535.1). Classification (NCBI taxonomy): domain Eukaryota; kingdom Metazoa; phylum Chordata; class Mammalia; order Rodentia; family Heteromyidae; genus Dipodomys; species Dipodomys merriami. The sequence goes on along the minus strand of NW_027206179.1, from coordinate 4,461,641 downwards.
TTCTACAATGAATTTCCACCCCTCATTCTGCGACTCTGATTCAAATCTTCCCTGGCAGCCATTCTATGAATGCATCCACTATGGATGTACTTCATTTTCCTTGTTCCATCTACACTTAACATGAATCTCATTCCTTGGTTGTGGATGTTATTCAACCTTCAATTTTGATGCAATTTTCTGTCTCTTTCTATGTCTCTGTCTCTCCATCTCTCTCTCTTTCTCTGTTTGTCTGCTATTTCTGGTTCACTATCTGTTTCTCTCCTATGTATTTGTCTCTTTGTCTCTCTTCCTCTACTTCTGTTTCACTGTTTCTGTGTCTCTCCTCCTGTTTCCATGGGTATCTATTTCCATCTTTAGCTGTATTTTTATGTTTCTATGTTACCTGTTTGCTTCTGTGTTTATCTCTTTTTATCTTTTTCTCTCTCTTTTTCTCTTCTGACTCTCCATGTATCTTTCTCTGTCTCTCTGTCTCTATTTTTTCTATATGTTAAAGTCTCTCTAACCATCTCTATCCCACATCCTTTGATTGTGTGTCTCTCCTGTCTCTCTACTTGTTTTGTCTGTCTCTGTCTCCATTTCCCTCTTACTCTGTGTTTTTCTCTTTCCCTCTGTCTCTCGGTCTGTGTCTCTGTATATGTGTCTCTCTTGGCTTCCTCTAACTGGTCCTCTACACTAAGCTGCAAGGGTATTTCTACAGTGAAGACTAGAGCAGTCATAGGCAGTATACTTGCCATACTTATTAGGACCTGAGTTGGCCATAATAAAACATCTTACCTCCTCTGCCTTTCCATGGATCATCCACCTTCCACTGCAGGCACAATCTTGCCTTCTGCCCAGGAGGACATTATGCTACACTAGTTCTAAGGACCATGGATCAGCTGGGCCAACCTCCATTTCTTCCCATGTGTCTACTAGGATGACATGGTGCCCTCTCATGTCATTTCTACTTCTACCTTGTTCCACTGTTGTAATGGAACTTAGTCAGAAGCAGAGAAGCCACATTTGGAGAGGTCCAATTGGGAGTGTGTATTGGAGAGCCAGCATGTGCAGTTCTAATCCTATTTCAAAGAACTGCAGCCCAGAACAGAGCTTGCACCAAGCTTTTCAAGACAAAAACCACATACTTGGGGTGGAGACCAAGCCTTAACAAGACAAACCATACTAACATATAGTCACGTACAAGCTCATGAGTCAGCTTAGACTTTACCAAGTAGGGGTTTGGGAGGCTATTGGACAGCCTGAGCCTGAAGGTGAAGACTCCAGTTTCAAAATCTGCAGCCCAGAATGGAGCATACACAAAGCTTTAAGAATATCTGACCTCTTCGGTATACAACCTCTTCTTTTTTTTTTTTTAATTTTATTTTATTTTATTTGAGAACATACTGTACAGAGGGGTTACAATTACATGGGCAGGATAATGCATACATTTCTTACCAAGCATTGCAGCCTCCTCCTTTGTTTACCCTTCACCTCCCTTCCCAGCCTCGCCCCTACCCCCCACCCAGTCATACTCCTCTCCCCCCCCACACCGACATTGTAAAGCCGGTTTTGACATGACATTTTGTACTTCTCATTGTTGCAACAGGTCCATCTGAATCCTTAAACGACTTGTTTGTCCCCATCTCCTCCACATGTTATACTGACATCAAATATAGTGAAAGCGGGGGTTACACTGTGGGGGAGGGACATACAAAGCAACAAAGAAATAATCTTATAAATGCATTAGAAACACATGCATGTAAGAAACGAAAACATTAAAATACATATTAAAGGACTCATTTTCCTAACATCACATTATCTGACCTTTTCCTCTTGACTCATACCTATACAAGATATTGCAAATAAGGGAAACCATGGGACCTATGCTTCTTTGGGCCTGGCTTACTTCACTTAATATAATTTTTTCCAAACCTTTCCATTTCCTAACAAATGGGGAAATGTCATGCTTTCTGATGGAGGCATAGAATTCCATTGTGTATATATACCACATTTTCTTGATCCATTCATCTACTGAGGGGCATCTGGGTTGGTTCCAGATCTTAGCTATGGTAAATAATGCTGCAATAAACATAGTTGTGCTGGTAGCTTTAGTGTGGTCTTGTTTGTAAACATTTGGGTAAATGTCCAAAAGTGGGATTGCTGGATCATAGGGGAGATCTGTGTGAAGTCTTTTGAGGAACCTCCATACTGCTTTCCAAAGTGGTTGAACAAGTTTACATTCCCACCAACAATGAAGTAAGGTTCCTTTCTGTCCACATCCCCTCCAGCATCTGTTGTTGTTAGAGTTCTTGATTTTTGCTGTTCTAACTGGAGTGAGGTGATATCTCAATGTTGTTTTGATTTGCATTTCTTTTATGGCTAGGGATGTTGAACATTTCTTCATGTGTCTATTGGCCATCCTTCTTTCTTCTTCAGAGAAGCTTCTCTTTAAGTCTTTTGCCCACTTATTTATTGGGCAGTTGTTTCTTTGAGGATTTGTTGTTGGGGGGTTTAATTTTTTGAGTTCCAAGTATATTTTAGATATGAGACCCTTGTCTGTTGTATGGCTAGTAAAGATCTTCTCCCAATCGGTGGGCTTTCTATTGATCTTGCTAGCTATGTCATTTGCCCTGCAGAAGCTCTGCAACCTTATGCAATCCCATTTGTCCAACCTTTCTTTGATTTGTACAACCTCTTCTTTACTCCATGCTTCTTCCTCGGCTATATCCCTCTTGCCAATACTGTCATCTAATTTCAGCACACCTGTTTTTTTTTCTTTCCAAACTGTTTTGCATTCCTCATTGCAGAGAAAATATGTACTTGCTATTTTTTTTGTCTGACAAATCTTGCTAGCCTTGTTAATTTCCGCTTTGATATTAATGCAAAAGACATAATTCCATTCTTGTTGTAGTGTGATGTGTGTGTGTGTGTGTGTGTGTGTGTGTGTGTGTGTGTGTTTGGGGGGGAGGCACCTGCATATGTGGCTAGCCTTGGGACTTGAGCTTAAATCCTGGGTTCTGTCCCTGAGCCTTTGTGCTCAAGACTAGCAGTCTAGGTCTTGCGGCACAGATCCACTTCTAGCCTTTTGTAGGGGATTACTAGGGATAAGGATCGCACAGACTTTAAGGCTGTCTTTCAATGGAGACCTCTACTCTCAGTTTCTTCAGTTCCTTGGATTACAAGCATGAGCCACCAGTGCCGGAATCATAATTACATTATTAATGGATGATAAACTGCCATGAACCAAGCACAGTTTCTATCACATTTGTCTGTGATGTACACCAGTCTGTATATATATGTTGTGTGTTGTGAGCAGTGGCACATGGAAGACAAGTGTGCAGGATATCTTTACTTTGTGTCACCTATCATTTCTGTATAGCTGCATGGAACTGGTGCTCAGAAATTCTTTCCATTGAAAGAAGCATTCTTAAGATGAAAACCATTTCCTGGTTTCATTTGATTTATGTAAGTGGGATTACAACTTAAAAGCCATAGTTTTTGCTAAGGTGCCCACAGAAACAAGAACTAATGGAGCAGTAAATCCAGTCACCAACCAGAAGTCCATTGTAGCCATTGGCTTCCTCTCCGGGTAAGTTTTGGGCTCATGACTCCCCAGCACAGCTCACCAAAGGACCACAGTAAGGCAGAGCTTCAGTTTCTGTGAATGGAGGTGAGAGTCAATCTGGAGCCGGCCTCCTCCTATCTTCAAAAAGTAGAGGAAGAAATCTGGGTGATATTTCTTATCCACCCACCCTAGAGTGCGATGCCCCACCTTCATATGTGAGTAACTGGTAAAGAAGGGAAGAGATTTGCAAATTGAAGTAACCATTGGTTTACACTTGCAAAGCTTCCCAGCGTGAAGGGCAAAATTCATTGCGAATTATTTCTTTCCTTGTGTCTTTCCAGGGCTTCATGGAAGTTGTTAGAAATAGACTAGAAGAGAGAGGACATGATCCTGGCGTAATGGGCAAATGAGAAGAAATGGATGCAGGCCCATCTGAACCATTGTTCCTAGAATTGGTGTAACATAATGGCGTCCTGTGCACATGGCAGGGTTCTGCCCGCATTGGAGGACAAATGATCTATGGAATGACAAGAGGTTAAATATTTCATGAAGGCCACCTCCCATACTAATGAGTGGGGTAACCATACGTTCTATGATGTCTCTTGACTTCACTGTATAAATAGTCTACCAGCCTAGGTGGGGAAATGAAGATAGAGACAGGAGAGAGAGGGGGTGGGCAGAGTGAAAATAAAGAAAGAGACAGAGACAGAAGGAAAGACAGAAATGCAGATACAGAGGAAAATAAAGACAAAGACAAAAGAAACATAAAGAAAGGAGAGAGGTGAGTCAGAAATGGTAAGAGATTCATCAGCATAGAGAAACAAAGAGAGACAGCAAAAGACACAGTGAGTTTCAAAAAGAGAAACAGAGACAGGGACAGAAGTACAAAGTGATAAGCACAGAGATAAACAGGAATCATGGAAACACAGATAGAGAGACCAAAAGACACAGACACCTAAAGAGACAAGAGTTGCTAAAAACAATAGAATGGAAGAAAGACAGCCTCTTCAGAAAATGGTGCTGGCAAAATTGGTTAATCACTTACAGAAAACTAAAGAGAGATCCTTATATATCACCCTGCACCAGAATCAACTCCAAATGGATCAAAGACCTTGGAATCAAAGCAGACACCCTGAAAACATTACAGGTCGGAGTAGGAGAAACCCTAGGTCTCCTTGCACAGGCTGAAATTTTCTTAATAGGGACCCAGAAACAACAAATCAAAGAAAGGTTGGACAAATGGGGTTGCATGAAGTTGCAGAGCTTCTGCATGGCAAAGAACATAGCTAGCAAGACCAATAGAAAACCCCCAAATTGATAGAAAACCCCCAGATTGGGAGAAGATCTTCACTAGCCATACAATGGACAAGGGTCTCATATCTCAATTAAATCCCCCAACAACAAATCCTCAAAGAAAGAATTGCCCAATAAATAAGGAGGCTAAAGACTTAAAGAGAAACTTCTCTGAAGAGAAAATAAGAATGGCCAATAGATAAGTGAAGAAATGCTCAACCTCTCTAGCCATAAAAGTAATGCAAATCAAAACAACATTGAGATTCCACATCACCCCAGTTAGAATGGCTATAATCAAGAACTCTAACAACAACAGATGCTGGAGGGGATGTGGCCAAAAGGGAACCCTACTGCATTGTTGGTCGGAGTGTAAGCTTGTTCAACCACTTTCAAAAGTAGTATGGAGGTTCCTCAAAAGACTCCACATAGAGTTCCTCTATGACCTACTAATCCCACTTTTGGGCATTTACCCAAATAACCACAAACAAGACCATACTAAAGCTACCAGAACAACTATGTTTATTGCAGTATTATTTTCCATAGCAAAGATATGGAACCAACCCAGATGCCCCTCAGTAGATGAATGGATCAAGAAAATGTGGTATATATATACAATGGAATTATGCCTCCATCAGAAGAATGACATTGCCCCATTTGTTAGGAAATGGAAAGATTTGGAAAAAATTATATTAACTGAAGTAAACTAGGCTCAAAGAAACACAGTTCCCATGGTTTCCCTTATTTGCAATAACTAGTACATGTGTGGGACAAGCAGAAAAGATCAAAAGCTATGTACATATGACCAGATAAGATGCTGTTAAGTGAAATGAACCCCAAGGTAGGGACACAAGGGTTTTTTTCTTTCTTTGCTAATGTTTTGAATGTATTTATAAGGTACTATGTGATTTTTTGTTTCTCTGTATGTTCCTCTCCCATGGTATAACCCCTGTTTTCCTTGTATTTGATGTCAGTATAATTTGGGGAGGGGAAGGGAACAAACAACATTTTAAGTAGGGATACAGGTTGACCCATTGTAACAATGAGATGTACAAGGCACTGTTGTACAACGAACTTTACAGTTTAGGCCTGGAGTGGGGGTTGGGAGAGTTGTAGAAGTGGAAAGCAAGGGATGGAGGGGAAAATCAAAAGGGGAGGCAACAATGCTTGATAAGTAATATACTCATTACCTTGATCAGGTAACTGTAACCCCTCTGTACAGTATTTTCACAATAAAAAACTTATTAAGAATAAACAAGTAAATAAATGAGGAAAGGCACAGACAGAGAGAAAGAGGTGGAGAAAGTGAGACACAGAGACAGATACATAGGACAGTCAATGTGAATAGAGTTGATGATCATGCTAACAGTCCGTTTCCCTGAACAAATCTGTTCATGAATAACCCATGCGGCTGTCAGGTTCTCAGTCAGAGACATGTTAACTACTTCTGCTGCGGGAGTTGTGCCTCAGTACCTCAGTGGCTTCTGAGCCTTACATGTACCATGGATTTCCCAGACACTGGCTTAATTAACCCCACTTTGTCCCTGTCTAATTCTTTGCTTTTCCTCATGGACTTTTCTCTCCTGACCCAGCCCTATGGCTGTGATTTTGGATCAGGAAGAATGTAATAAGCATTGGATTTTGTTTATTCAAAGAGAACACTTCCTGTACATACAGAAAGAATGAATTCCCTGGAAACAGTTGTAAAACACACTGGTGACAACAATAAACCACACCACTCCTTGACTGTAATTAGTTCAGTAAATATACCCTTTTCCCCTTGCAATATTCAAAATGTACCCTCACAGGTGAGCAAAGCACCATCACAAATCCTATGATAAAATGTTGTCTGGAACGTGTAATGACAACTCAACACCAGGGGTCATCACTTCTCATTTCAAACCACTTGTTCATTTTCAAGATCTAGACAGTGAATAATCTGTCTTCAGGCTTGTGTTTGGTGCCAGTCCTGGGGCTTGAACTCAGGGCTTGGTGCTCTTTCTGAGCATCTTTGCTCCAGGCTAGCACCCCACCATTTGAGGTACAACTTCACTTCCAAATTTTTTGGTCTTATTGGGGGTAAGAGTCCCAGAAGCCTTTCTGCCCAAGGGCTTAGAACCCTGATCTCAGCCCTCTAAGTAGAGAGGATTACACGTATAAACCACGTTTGCCCTGCATACATTCAGCCTTTTATAGATTGCTGATTCTGGATAACTTGTATCAATGAGCTTATCTGCCATGCATTATATTTTTAAAGTGTTATAATTTAAGACTATCACTTAAGAAGGTCCTTACCTAAGTCAGGCCTTCATATATTTTCCTGACTGATCAATAATCCATCACCTGTGTAGGACAGTTTGTGTTGATTTCTTCCTGTATTCCTGGGCTTTTTCCTCTCTGTGATGCATATGAGCAAAAACTCCAAGAATGGTTTCTTTGAAGTTTATTCTGAAGTAATTGTAATATGATTTACACAAATGTATTTTAATTTTTGATGAAAATATAAACTTGTACTTATCTCTTGAATACTTTGTGGCATTTGAATGTGAGCATATCCTCTACATACATCACATCACAAGCTTTGAAATATCTATAGCTCCAAAACTATTGGTGAATTCTTGCTATCAGTGATGTGTAAAATGTCAGTAAGAACCTGTGTGTATGTATTCCTCTGATTGTCCTCAAGCATATCATATTGTCTAACAAACCTCAACTTTATAAATCAAATGACCCTTATCCCTTCCTTCCTATTCATTCTAAGGATCTAATTTAATTCCCCTCTTCAACATCAACATTTGTTTTCCTACGTATGTGTGAGAGGCTGAGGTACATGCCTTTCGGGGCCTGACTGAATCCACTATCATTCTGTCTTCTATTCACATTTTTGCAAATGATTGATTTTCAGTGACAAAAAAATATGCCATTGTGCGAGTAGAACTTATCATTATAATGCATTCACTGAAATGAATCTTTAATCAAAGGAAGAGTGAGTCAGACTATGAAATATGTGGAGAAGGGAGACATAGAATTTGCTTAGAGATGGACAACTAGATTGAGGGCCTTGTCATGAGACTGTGCTATCTCTTAGCACACCTAGCTAGGCAGATTGATTACAAATGGAGGGAAATCTAAACAGCTATAACAACCTGTTTTTAAATATTCAAATTCCTACTCTATGATGCAGAGATACCATTGTCAGGCATTGTTTTTAAGATTACAACTCAGGATACCATGAAAATACTTGCATAGCCAGTGCATTGCTGCACTATTTGGAAGAGCCAAGTTGTGGCAAACAGGCAAATGACTCCAATTAGGTGAATGGACCAAGAAATGTTTGTCTATCAATCTATCTATCTATGTATCTTTTATCTCTCTATGTCTAACATTTGTATATATATATATATATATTAACTATCATATATTCATCTACTTATATGCAACAGACTTCTCTATGGAGAATCATATTACATCATTTGGAAGAAATAGATTGACCTGGAAAATAGTTGTGTTAATGGAAAGTAAGTCAGGCTCAAAGAGACAAAGAAGCAGATTTTCTCTCTTTTGTGAAAGTTAAACCTAAATTATAAATGTACATGAAGACATACACTAGTACATATACAGAGTTATAGACACAAAAATTGGACCAAAGTGTGGTTTAGTCTCCTTTGATTAAGTTCAGTTTAATAAAATGAATACAAGGAAGTAGCAACATCTTTTATCTGAGGAAAGATGGAGGTAAAGTGATGGAATGGAAATGAATGGAGAGAACACATTCATTATGGTGAATGTGTATATGGAGAGAGGTATATATAAATGATGGGTGGGGTTGGGAGAGATGGGAGGGAATGAGGGGAGGAATAATACTGATCAAGACGCATAATACTCAAAAACCAATATGGTATATTAGAACCTCTCCATAAGACTACTCCAAGATGGTAATAAGTTTATTTTTTGTTGTTGCAGTACTGAACTCAGGCCTGGGCACTGAAATTATGTGTGTTTTTTTCTCAAGGCTAACACTCTACCTCTGCTGCCACAATGTTGCTTCTGACTTTTAGTGGTAACTGAAGCTGCCTTCCTGGCTCTGACTTGTGAGCCTCATATTTTAATTTCCCCAAAAGCTAGGATTGCAGAGGTGAGTACCATTAAAGACATTATTTCTCTTAAAGATGCTCAAGATCCTCAAGACATGGACAGGATGGGATTAAAAATGCTGAATGTGGACCTGAAGCTGGTCTTGTGCAGATTGTGCAGGTATTTTAATCTATGATTTCAAAACAAAGTTTTGATGGGTGACTGGCAAAAATGACGCAGGGGATGAATACCAAATGGAGAAGCAAATGTCGTCACCATTCTCAAATTCAGTCTAGTGCACAGCTGACACCATTTGGTTGTTACTCCTGTGATCCCAGACCACCTTGGCTCACAGAGATGAATGGCTTTGCTATGACAGACCTTAAGACATTTGCCGTGTCCATGGTCAATTCAAAGTAGGCCCAGATTCAGAGTATTTTCAGCTGTTTCCAGGGTGTCAGGGAAAGTATTCGGTGAAGTGGAGCACAGGACTTCCTCCCATACACACTTAAAACTTATTGAACAGCTGGATAGATGGTAGAGCTTTCAGGATTTCCAGTGCAATGGAACCTGAATCCAACCAATGGGACCTAAAAGATCTCCTCCTTTCACAGTGATGCAAATCTGCAATTGGATTTCCTAACTCAGAGTCTGTCACATCTGGGCACCTTTCATCCTGGCTACCCAGGAGCCAAAGCTCTCAAGACTATGGTTTGAAGCTAGACTGGGCAGAAATGTGTGTGATGTTCTTATGTTTATTTTGAAAAAAAAAATAGACATAAGACAGCTCCCCAAATGGGGCTGTCACTCAAAGTGTACAGTAATGGAATTGTGGTAGCTCAGGGACAGTGCCCAGGCCATGAGTTCAATTGTCAAGTAAGTTAATAAAAAGAGGCAACTTCTCTGGGAGCACAACATATTTGTTCTAACTTTGACTTCACACCAAGACTGTGGGACACAGCAGGTGTTTTTCTTCTGTGTACACTGGTTGATTAGTCATCCCTATTGAGCAGGTTGCAGATACTACCACACTAGGGACTTGGAACCCATGAATTTGCATTTCTCCAGAATCCCACATCACTGATGTGCTGGTGTACATCTGCAATCTTGGGAAGGTGTGCCTAAAGGCATGGCACACTGATCACAGAAGGTGGAGCAGGGGAGGCTGGGCTGCTCAGTAGATGAGTCAGTGCAGACAGAGTATAAAACCAGAAGCACTGAGGTGCTCTTCATATCACCAGCATCTGTAGTCTCTCCTCTCTTCACTCTGCCAGCAGGTTCTTGAGGTAAGTTTGTCTTCTTCTGCCATTCTCCTCTTCCCAGCTTGCCTTGCTTGGCCTTGCAGAAGGGCTTTTTCCACACAGGGGCAGGAAGATCATTTTCATGGACTCTGCTGTTGCCATGGATACCGCTGCATCTTCTTGTCACTGATCCATAGATGATATCTCTCTGTTTTTTCCCATAGAATCATTGTTCCTGAGGCAAGATGGATGCCAAATCCTGCAGCAGTGGTGTAGTTGAAGGTGGGGATGGAGTCAGAGGCCCAGATGTTTGCCAACGTGTATTCAAATGTGAAGGTGGAGTTGGAGGTGGATGTGGATATAGTCGATGTTGTCCTCAAGTGCAAATTGTAATAAAGATAAATGAGAAGTGTCCCCAAATGAACTTATTACCTGAAGACTGCAAACAAGCACAATGAAGATGATCAAGGGTTCCAAACACAGTGAACATCAAGTTCTCTTGCTAGCAGTGAATTGGGGAGAGCCTGCAACACTGATGTTAATCCTCTGCCCCACAAAAATGAATAAAATTGTGGATGCTTCTTTTCTTGTGTTGTGTGTTTAGAACTCTGGGCCTGGGCACTGTCCCTCTGCTCTCCAGCTCAAGGCTAGCACTGTACCACTTGAGCCACAGTGCCACTTCCCGCTTTTTCTGCTTATGTGGTGCTGAGGAATCGAACCCAGGACCTCATACATGCAAGGCAAACACACTACCACTAAGCTACCTTCCCAACCCTAGTTCTATTTTTGTAACTTACTTTCTTGCTGATTAAAATTACCACGGAGCACTTCCAAGTGGCCTCTGTGGTTTTTGCCTTTATATCCCCTGAGCTATTTGAGTTCTGGGCTGCTCTTTGACTGTGTGTCTGGATCGTATTCTGGTATTCAGGACATTTTCTGAATAAAACAACCAGGGCAGCAAGGGTAAAGGTGATTCAGTGTTGTAAGGGAACTCAATTTATCATGAGAAACAGAGAAGGCACATTTTGAGAGGTCAGATTGGGAGACTTTATTAGAAATCTGGTGACTGTTTAAGTGGAAAGTGGACTCCTTAAATTATAGGTGGGAACAGCCCAGGCAAAAACTGAAAGGAAACTGCTCAGCCTTAGAAAAAAAATGTTTTTATGCTAATGAACCAGGTCTAGCACCAGAGAGGCTCTTGTAAACTTTGGTTAATGTGACTTGGTTAGGCTCTTGGTTCCAAGAACCTAGGGTTGCTCTCTCACTAGGAAAATTAATGATGTGATTTAATGTGTATAAAACCAGTAGGGAATTAATTAAGGAAACAGGTCTAAATAGCATTGCCTTGTCCTCACAGTCATCCTGGTGCCTTGCTGGGTAGGGGGGGCATTTCATTCTGCACTGAAAAGCCTAGAGGTGAACAAGACCATTCATTGAATTACAGATGTCATGTTGTTTAGCCCCAGGAGAGAGAGCTTTGTTATTATCTCCCTATATGGAAAGTTTAAGCTAACTACTGAGGTACTTCTTTAGATGTAAAGTTCTGTTTGTACCTGAGTTTTCCCTATAAGGTCAGCACTCAATATGTGATTTTTGTCTTTAAAAGCTCTGTGCAAACTCTGTTCCGGGCTGCAAGGTCACTGATACAGGAATCCACTTGCAGTGGCTGGCTCTCTAATAAAGACTCCCAATTAGACCTCTCTGCTTCTCACCAGTCAAATTCCTGTACATTAGTCCCACAGGACTAGAAGATCCCCCCCTGAGCCCATCCCACTGGCCTCTGTATCCTGATCAGGGGCTGGGATTGAGTCTTGGGACTCCCTGATTTGGAGGGAGGCCAAGTTTGTACACAATGGTGTCCCCCCTCTTCGGGGCTTTGCCTGATGACCTTTGTGTGACTTGAAGTCAGGTAGTTCATTTTCTTGCTGGCTTCTCAACTCTGATAAACTGAGGCAGTTAAAACACTTCATCTTCCAGGTCAGCCCCAAATCAGATGAAAAATAGAAAAAAAATTGAAAAACTAGAATATTGACCATCCCATCCTTCCTCTCCCAATCTCTAGTCTAAATTGGAGGATTTAAAACATTTCCAGCCCCCCAAAATGGAGTTTGGCTTGGACGTCCAAAGTACTCCCTTGCATCAATTCTAAGCAAGAAGAAGATGTCTGGCTCAGACTCTGGGTTTTTCCCCACTGTAGGAAGCTTCATCCAAGGACTGATTTTTAGGAAAGGTAGACTCTGCTGTGATCCTGTTTGTCTACATGGTGAAGAGGGACCATGGATGATATTTTAGACCCACATCTATGATCAGCAGATAGTATTTCTTTCTTTTTTCCTATGATGGTCTGAAACTCAAATTGTATAGAGAGAACTGTACTTAATTGGAAGTTCCAGCTTAGTATTCAAGAGTCATTGCCCTGTCAGAGGAAGTTCTAAGTTTCTATGACAGCTAACATCCTTTCTGTCTAATCATCATCTGAATCATTCCTTTTGCTCTCTGAGAGTAAGGCTCTGCTCTCTGGCTAGTTAAAGAAGATCATTAATTGCACATATTGTTCAGGCTGAGCCTCTCCTAGCTCACCTTAGTTTGGTGACCTGTAACCTCACTGTCATTATAGACCTAGGCTGGCAAAATAGTGGTTAGGGGATTCTTTTTTTTTTTTGAAGGATTTTTTTAAATTATTAAGTTTTTTTTTATTGTGAAAATACGGTACAGAGGGGTTACAATTACATGAGCAAGGTAACGAATATTTCTTATCAAGCATTCTTGCCTCCTCCTTTGTTTCCCCTTACAATTCCTGCCCTCCCATCTCCCTCCCTCCACCAAAGTTGTAGGGCATCCTTGAGATAGGCAGCCTAATATGTTCCAAGCCACCAGTGTACCTGTGAGCAGGCTGCCAGGGTGAACAGTAGACATAGTTTGTAAAATATCTGGCATTGGGGGCACACCATAAAGCAGACTCCTGGGTTTGCAGAATAGATTTGAACTCTTGAGGCAACCTGAGAGAGTCAAACTAGACATCTCAGTCCAAGGATTCTCTAAATCCTATCCTCTTGACTTGAGTTCCTATTGTTCTAGAAACTTCCTTCCCCACCCCTTTGATTGGAATGAAGAGTCATGGTCCTGGTTTCTGGGTTTTGTTTTGGAATAAGAGTGCTAAATTGCCGGGCACCAGTGGCTCAGGACTGTAATCCTGGCCACTCTAGCCTGGGCAGGAAAGTCTGTGACACTCTTATCAATTAACCACCAGAAAAACGGAAGTGGTGCTGTGACTGAACTGAACTGTGGCTTGAGCTGAAGAGCAGACAGCAAGTACACAGGCTGAGTTCAAGCCCCATGACTGATAAAAAAAAAGCAGTGCTAAATTTGTGTGCACCAAAAATATTGGACTTGTTCAGTTTGAGTGATCAACTGATACATTAATTTTATTTCAGTGAACATGTCATAAGAAAAATGGCAGCCTCATAAGAAAGGACATCCTTTCAAGGGAGACATAAGCACAGCAGCCCACCTTCAGGGTCCAGCCTGAGCTTGGGGTTTAATAGAAGAGGAATTGGAGCTGGGAGCAAGAGGTACACATAATAAAGTAGTCCTGGTTATTACATAATCTGGTTAATGATGACTTAAGTTCTAGTTTTAAAAGTGGCTCGAGAAAAGTTGTTACCAGTGCTGACAGACAGGTTTTTCTCTACCTTGATTTCCAAAGATTTTTACCTGATTCTCTGGAGGCCAAGATGACTGCCAGGGGGTGGAGAGTTGGCAAGAAGTAGATAAAGAGGCAAAATCAGTATCAGAGAGGACAAAAAACAAGGCAGTGATGGTGTTTTCCTTAGAAACATGATTATAGAGCTGGGAAGGTGGCTCAGTGGTAGAGCGCTTGCCTTGCATGCATGAAGCCCTGGATTCTTCAGCATCACATAAGTAAAAAACAAAAAAGCTGGAAGTGGTGCTATGGCTCAAGTGGTAGAGTGCCTTGAGCTGAAGAGCTGAGGGACAGCGCTAGGCCCAGAGTTCAGGCCCCATGACCAGACCCCCCCCAAAAAGAAACATGATTATAACACAAAAAGAACATAATATTAAACAGCACATATATGCACATATAATAACCTATATGTAAATATATAATATATCATGTTTTTTCTTAAAATTTTATTTTATTTTATTTTAATTGTGAACATACTGTACAGAGGGGTTACAATTACATGGGCAGGATAATGCGTACATTTCTTACCAAGCATTGCAGCCTCCTCCTTTGTTTACCCTTCACATCCCTTCCCAGCCTCCCCCCTCCCCCCATCCCAATCCTTCTCCTTTCCCCCCCTTTCCCCGCCCCCCCCCCCGCACCGACATCGTAAAGCTCATTTTGGACATGACAACTTGTACTTCTCATTGTTGCAACAGGTCCACCTGTATCCTTAAACAACTGGTTTTTCCCCATCTCCTCCACAAGTTATACTGACATCAAATATAGTGAAAGCAGGGGTTATACTGTCAGGGAGGGACATACAAAGCAACAAAGAGATAATCTTATAAATGCGTTAGAAACACATGCATGAAAGAAAAAACATTAAAATACTCATCTAGGGTTCATTTTCCTGACATCACATTATCTGACCTTTTCCGCTTGACTCATACATATACTAGATATTACAAATAAGGGAAACCATGGGACCTATGTTTCTTTGGGCCTGGCTTACTTCACTTAATATAATTTTTTCCAAGTTTTTCCATTTCCTAACAAATGGGGCAATGTCATTCTTTCTGATGGAGGCATAGAATTCCATTGTGTATATATAATATATCATGTTATATCAAATATATATTATAATTACATAGTTATAATATTTAATATAATATATATTATAATTACATAGTTATAATATATAATTACATGTTATATATATAACATATATAACACTTAGAATATATTATATTTTATGTATACAATATGTTATAATATACAATTTATAACATATTTATATTCTACATTTACAAATTATAATATGTTATATATTATCTATATTAGTATATATAAACATATAAATATATAATTTGTATATATGATATACGTGATATTTATATATGTATATATCATATATGATTCAGACTATCAATATTAACACTATCATACTGCCTTCCTCTCATTGATTCAGTGGCCTACATTGTCCAGAGTGGCAGCCATCCATCTACATAGCACAGATGTCTGCTCAGATGAAGACTGAAGACAGATCTTCTAGACTGGGACATTTTTGTCCCTTGTATTGAAGAGCTTGGCACAGTGGTGGTCCAAAGTTGCAAAAGTTGCCACATAGGTGATGTTTGCATTTGTGTGGAGTGATACCATCTTAACTATTATTAAGTTCTTTGGCCTTTGGAGAGATGTTCTGCATGTTTAACTCAGTGTGTGCCATATGAAAATTACTTACTAAGACCAAGCTACCCTTCCAGCCTGCACAGTCTTTCAAAGCACCAATTCAATAAGATTTCTAAGAATTCTATGACTGTGTTGGCCAAATAGGTCAGCTGTCTCTAAAGAGTGACTAGAATCTCTGCATTCTGTATATTCCCTGTAGCTGCTCTCACTGGTAGATTCTTTCTCCTCATCCACTTCTTCCCCATCCAGCAAACTAAATCAGCTCAGCAAACTATTTTTAAGAAGGACAATCCCCTCTTTCTCTGCTGTGGAGGCAGGACGTCTGGAATGTCATTCCTCCCTGAAGTAAATACTAAAATATTTACTTAATATTACAAATATTGAAATTTATCTGAGCATTAGTGTCTCACACCTGTAATACTAGCTACACAGGAGGCTGAGCTATAAGGATCAAAGTTCAAAGCCAGCACAAGCAGGAAGGTCTCTGAGACTTCAATTAAACACCAGGAAACTGGAAGTGGTGCTGTGGTTCAAAGTGGTAGACTGCTCACCTTGAATAATAAAGCTTAGGGACAACACTTAGGCTCTAATTTCAAGCCCCATGATTGCCAAAAAGAAAAAGAAAGATTAAAATTTACTATTTACTATTAAAGTATTTACTATTAATAACCATAAGTAAGCTTTATCATGTAGACAGCAATGTTTACATAGGCATTTTTGGCTCAGTCTTTTCTGTATGATCAACTCCTCATGTGATTATTTCCAACAACATCCAATGTCATGCATTGGATGTTTATTAAAACCCTCTCTAGATCTTTCATCCTCTGTGACATACAGTCTCCCATCTCTTATCTCTTTATAGCAAATCTCTTCAAATAAGACCTTTGTACTTTCAATCATCCATATTTTCCAAATTCAGTGCAAAAAAGGATTTCACTCAATATCTTATCTAGCATTATCAAAATTCTCCTTCAACCATCACCAGCCAATTTTGTACTCTTCAATTGTTATTACTGATTTTCTGAAAATTTTGGGTTTGTGTGTGTGTGTATTTGTGAATGAAAGAGAAAGTATGTGTATTTTAAGAGTATGTTTTAATGGGGCTTGAGCTCAGGACTTAGGTACTGCCTCTTAGCTTTATTGGTCAAGGCTGACACTCTACCAGTAGCCACAGTTTGACTTCTGGTTTTTTGCTTATAAATTAGAAATAAGAGTCTTGGGAATTTTTCTGTCTGTGTTCATTTTGAACTGTAGTCCTCACATCTCAGACTCTTGAGAAGCTGTGATTAGAGGCATGAGCCACCAGTACCCAGAATCTGACACTAGCTCATCAATTTTCACACTAAAAAAAAGAACATTAGTTATATAACTGTAATCCCTCTAAACATAACCTTTATAATAACAATAAAAATAAAAATAAATGAACATTGGAATAATCTGTGAAGTAGAAGACATTAAACATGGATTTCTGCACATAAGTAGCACACAATTTAAATCTAAGCACTTGGAAGGAGGAAGCAGAACAAGATGGAAGTCAAAACTACCCAGGGTACATAGTGAATTCAAGGCCAATGAGATGAAAAGAAACAAAAAAAGAAAAAGAAAAAGAAAACCAAAGAAACATAGGTCCCACGGTTTCCCTATTTGCAATTACTAGTATATGTCTGAGACAAGCAGAAACAGTCAGATAAGTTGATGTTAGGCAAAATGAACTCCAAGATAAGTATTCAAATGTTTTTTTTTCTTTCTTGCAATTGTTTCTAACATATTTATAAGATGATTTCTTTGTTGCTTTGTATGTTCCTCCCCTATGGTATAAGCCCTGTTTTCACTATATTTGATGTTGGTATAATTTGTGTAGTGGAAGGGAAAAACAAATTGTTTAAATGGGGATACAGGTGGACCCATAGCAACAATTAGATGTACAAGACCTTATGTCGAAAAACGAACTTTACAACTTTGGCGATGGGGGGGGGGGTAGGAGTAGGGGCAAGTGGGAAAGGAGGGAGCAGAGGGGGGAGATGGGGAGGGATCCGAAGGGGAAACTAAGGAGGAGGCCACAATGCTTGATAAGAAATGTACTTATTACCTTGCCCATGTAATTGTAACCCCTCTGTAGGGTATTTTCACAATTTAAAAATAAAGCAGAAAGAAAAGAAAAACTGGAAATAGTAACTCAGTGGGCACACATGCTTAACCTGGGCTCTATTCAAGAACCAGAGACTGCACCAAGGCCCAGAGTTTAAGTCCTACAACTGACAAAATTAAAGAAAGAAAGAAAGAAAGAAAGAAAGAAAGAAAGAAAGAAAGAAAGAAAGAAAGAAAGAAAGGAAGGAAGGAAGGAAGGAAGGAAGGAAGGAAGGAAGGAAGGAAGGAAGGAAGGAAGGAAGGAAGGAAGGGGAGAAATAAAGAAAAGAAAAGAAGAAAGAAAAGGAGAAGGAAGGAAGGAAGGAAAAAGAAAGAAAGAATGAAGGAAGGAAGAAAAGAAAGAAAAGGGGAGTTGTAGGTTGGGGTAGTGGGTGAAAATGTTGAAAGGTTGACATTGGTCAAAATGCATTGTATTCATAAACTGCTTTGTTAAATGGCAACTCCTTTGTATTATTAAAGATAATATTAAAAATGAAAAATTAGAGCCTTAAAAAAAAAGAAATAAAATCATCCAGACATCAGTGACTCACACCTATAATAGTAGCTACTCAGGTGGCTGAGATATGAGGATTGGGGTTCAAAGCCAGCCCAGGCAAGAAAGTCCGGGAAACTGGAGAATTAGCCACCAGAAAACTGGAAGTAGCACTGTGGCTCAAATGTCAGAGCACTTGCTTTGAGCTGAGAGACAGCTCCCAGGCCCAGAGTTCAAGCCCCATGACTGATCAAGGAAAAAGAAAAAAGAAAAGAAATAAAATCACAGGTCCATAGTTATTCAACAACATTTAAGGAGAAATAGCCTAATGGTCAGGCAAGCATCATATACAGTGCAGATCAGATGCACACAGTGCAGTTGAGGAGAAGCAATGCACAAACGTAGATGTCCCATGCTTGGCCTGGGGCTCAGGGGATCAACCACACTCTTCTCCTCACTGCTGCCCCCACAGTCTTCAAGGACATGCTCTCCTGAGACTACAATGACAGTGAAATACCTGTTTAATGAGGTGCTTTGGATATTGAGAGACAGGGCTGCAGAGGCTGGAGGAGTTGGTCTATGTCCCTCCCTCCCTCCCTGCACAGCCCTTGCAGAGGCAGGAAACAAAGTCTGAACCCCAGTTAGGCCAGGAGCCTTCCTGAGCAGGACTCTGATGCCTCAGGCACTGTGTTGGTCTTCCCTGAGGGCAGATGGAGCTCCTGTCTTCTACATCTGGATGAGAGGCTGACCTCTTACAATAGTGAAGGCAGCCACGTAAGTGACAGGCTCCTATCAACACCTAGGAAATAGGGGTGGGGGTTAGGAGAATTCCATCAGTGGAAGCAGTGGTCTCACCTACCTCTGTATTTTGTGCTCATGATATGGTTCTGGAACTGTTAACATGAGCTCATTCATCTGAAACTTGACAAGCATTATGATTCAGAGTGTGTCCCGGCTGGAGGAATGTTTTCTTAGAAGATAAATGTGATCAGTCTTGTCTCTTATGTTGTTTGAAGGTGGAGATTACTTCAGAAGAAAGCCTCCATCTTTTTTTTTAATTTGAAATATGTGCAAATTTTATTTCCTTAAATTCTTATTGAAGAGAAATAGAGACATTAAACATAAAACAATTTAGAGAGTTAATTATGATTCATCTTAGTATACAATTTTAGAGCCAAGAAATATTACATATTTAAACATAGAAAAAGTTTTGATATGATAATCAAATCATGTAGTCTTT
This sequence comes from Dipodomys merriami, assembly GCF_024711535.1. Taxonomy (NCBI): domain Eukaryota; kingdom Metazoa; phylum Chordata; class Mammalia; order Rodentia; family Heteromyidae; genus Dipodomys; species Dipodomys merriami. The sequence goes on along the minus strand of NW_027206179.1, from coordinate 4,442,258 downwards.
CACACAAAATAACATTATGTAAATAAATATTTATGATTGCATGTTCACTTGAAGAGAATTCACCGATGCCCAACTCTTTGTTTTACTTCTAAAATCTTCTTATGTATTTATTTATTTTTATTGGTATTGTAGAGTTGATATGCAGAGAGTTTACAGTTACATGAGTCAGGTAATGAGCACAATTCTTTTTGAAACATGTCTCCCCTTTCCTTGTTCTCTTCCAATTTTCCTTCCTATCCCCACCTACAAGATGTACAGTTCATTTTCCACAGAGTGTCTAGTGAGTACCTCAGTTGTATTTGTTCACCCTTGTTTCACCTTTTCTGTTCTCTCCCTTACCCTCCCAAATACAAACATAGGAACAAGACAAAAAGAAAAGAAAAACAACAACAATGGTAGCTTAAAAAACTCTCTTCTCTTTTTAGAGTTCATTTCATAAAATATTATGCTATATGATTATATGTGCATAGCTATTGAACCTTTGTTAGCCACTCTTAGGCATAGCCTCCTTTGGCTTCAGTTTGTGAATGCCAGAATCCTATATAATTTATGAAAATCTCTATCATGTTCTCTATTTTAATCTTTGGTTAGCCCCGTATATATAGTGTGCATGTTCCTTAAAGAAAACAAAAGCTAGAAGCAGAATACACAGAGGAATGGACTGCAAACCTCCATGCATCTGGGATTACAGGTGTGATCCAACATGCTGGATTGTTGGTTGAAATGGATTTCTTACTTTCTCTCTTGGTGAGACTTGGAACCATAATTCTCCTGATTCTGCCTCTCAAGTAGCTGGATTTGCAGGTGTGGACCAAGGGGCCTGACCCTCATTTCATGTTTTTATACCTCAACTTTTCTGTAATTTCCAGAGGGAATATGGAGTTCACAAACCACACAACTGTTGCTGGATTCTTCCTTGTGGGACTCACAGACCATCCAGAACTCCAGCCCCTCATCTTCAGCCTCTTTTTTTCTATCTATTTGGTCACCATTCTGGGCAACCTGCTCATCATTTTGGCTGTCAGCTCTGACCTCCACCTCCATACCCCCATGTACTTCTTCCTCTCCAGTCTCTCTTTCACAGACATCTGTACCAGCACCACCACCATCCCAAAAGTGCTGGTGAACATCCAGGCCCAGGACCACAGCATCTCCTTCGCTGGATGCCTCACCCAGGTCTGCTTTGTCTTGGTTTTTGGTGGTTTAGAAAGTTGTCTCCTTGCAGCAATGGCCTATGACCGTTATGTGGCCATTTGTCACCCCCTGAGGTACACAGCCATCATGCACCCCTGCCTCTGTGTCCTGATGGTTATAATGTCCCTGCTCGTAAGTACCATGAACGCTTTGCTCCACAGTCTCATGCTGCTGACACTGTCCTTCTGCACTTACTTAGAAATCCCCCACTTCTTCTGTGAGCTAGTCCAGGTCATGAAAATGGCCTGTTCAGACATTAACACCAATAACCTTCTCATCTACACAGTGACTACTGTATTTGCTGGTGTTCCTCTCTCTGGGATTATTTTCTCCTACATCCAAATAGTCTCCTCTATTTTGAGGATCCCCACAATGAAGGGAAGATACAAAGCCTTTTCTACCTGTGGGTCTCATCTCTCTGTGGTATCCTTATTCTATGGGACAGCTTTTGGGGTATACATGAGCTCTGAGGTTGCAGGTTCTTCCACTAAAAATGTGGTGGCCTCCATGATGTACATTGTGATCCCTCAAATGCTGAACCCCTTTATCTATAGTTTGAGGAACAGAGAGATGAAGGGAGCCTTAGGGCGTCTCCTCCTTGGGAGGCCTTCGTTGTGACTGGGCTTTAAGAAATAAGATACCAGAAATACCAATACCTGGATAGTATTCTCTACCAACTTTTCTTGCTTTTAACAATTCCTATTCTGCTCCACTCTTTGGGGAGATCAATTTTGTAACGTCATCACACATTGATAGTGATAGCAAAGGCCCCCAAGTTAATTTCATACATGTGTCCATTGTGGACACCAATGTTTGCAGCTTTCCCACATGTAGCATTCACCTTTCTGTTTCTGGCCCATCTCCTCTCACAAGATTTGAAGTTCAAGCCACATTTAATGTCAGAGAATGGAGGAAAGTGGGTGGGGCAGGCAGGATGACAACTCAAGAAGGCAGAGTTCTTGATTACCTGGGATCATCCATTTTATTTCCAAAGCAGTGATGAACTCTTCTTACTATGAAGACTCAACCCTGGCTAGGACTCCATTTGCTGATGCCTCTCTTTCATCATTGGTTCTCATACCATGCTTCTCCTCTCTGTTCATAAATGTAACTATAAAAGCTTGTTTTTCTTACCTCTGGGATCATCTTATGTTTATTCCCATTCATAAAAAAGTGACTATTAATTGGCTCTGCTATAAGTCTCCCATATGTGCATGTTAAGCTGAGTGACATTAGTTCAGGCCTATAATCCTATCTATTCAGGAGGCTGAGATCTGAGGACCAAGTTTTGAAGCCAGCTCAGACAGGAAAGTCAGGGAGATTCTTTTTTTTTTTTTTTTTTTTTTTTTGCGAGTCATGGGGCCTGAACTCTGGGCCTAGGCGCTGTCCCTCAGCTCTTCAGCTCAAGGATAGTGCTCTACCACTTGAGCCACAGCGCCACTTGCAGCTTTTTCTGCTTATGTGGTGCTGAGGAATCGAACCCAGGGCCTCATGCATGCAAGGCAAGCACTCTACCACTGAGCCACTTTCCCAGCTCCATTCAGGGAGATTCTTATCACCAACTAAGTATCCAGCATTTAGCATTGTGCACAAAAATTCAGAGATAGCACCCAGGACGTGCATTCCAGTCCCAGGACTAGTATTAAAAAACAACAAAAATGAGCTTGTTCAGAGGACATCCTCTCAGGGTTTTTGCACTTGGCAATCTAGGCCTTGGGTCTGTATGAGTCTCTCCTTCACCTGTTTAAGATCTTCCATGAAAGACCACCTTCTCAATAAGACTGCCTCTAAGCATTTTATTGAAAATTAGAGTCACGGAGGTGGATTTTAAAGGGTGATCTCTATCCACAGTGGAGTATTATTTACCAATAAATAGGAACAATATTCTCTTATCCACATTGACACAGATGGAAGTGGTACACATGAAGCTAAGTGAATAAATCAGGAACTAAAAGACAGAAATGGCATATTCTCCTTTTTTTGTGGAAGATAAATGATGATCTTGTTGCCTGGGCAATGAATGGAGATGTGGGTGATCAGCAAGATCACAGATCCTACCTGAGAAGAGAAATAACATCTAACAAAACAAAACAAGGAATCCTACATCAAAGTAATCAGAAGGACAAAGATTACATGTGATCCTTCATTTACAGAATGAGGAAAAATCCATTGCATTATTTATTGCTGATATGAATATAAATTATATTCCAATAAAGCTGTTTTAAAAGAAATTATATTCCAATAAAGCTGTTTTAGAAGAAGTTATAATGCTCATGACACTTTAACATTCGTCTCCTTCACTTTTGGAAACTGCAATTAAATATCTTTTGATTACATCATGAATCTTTATATCAACCTATTGCTTACATCATGAATCTTTATATCAACATTGTTATTTCCAGAAGGTCCACAGATTTTTTGATTCTGTTGAATCACAACATAACTATTGGACAATAGGGTTTGGTTCTCTGTGCTTTGATTTCTGACATTTCAGTTCTCTAGGTTCAGTCAGATTTTAATGAGAAATTTCATAAATTTCATCTTATCCTATAATGCTATAAAAGTTATTTTTTATTATAGATCACTAGTGATCATTTCATAAGGTGTTTGTCATGCTTTCACAGAGTCCTTTGATTAAGGGTATATCTGGTAACTATCCCTAATACTCTGTAACTAAGAGAATGGAGCTTTATTAATGGGACACACTAGAGGATAAGGAATATTTCCACCCATCATCAAACAATGACAAATGTTTGTGAGCATGTGGACAAAGGGCAGCTCTACTACAATGTTGGTAAGAATGTAAGCTTGTTCTACCACTCTGGAAAACAGTATTGCGGTTCCTCAAAAAACTAAAATGGGTCAACCTGTATCCCTATTTAAACAATTTGTTTTCTCCCTTCCCCCTCCACAAATTATACCAACATCAGATACAGTGAAAACAGAGGTTATACCATGGGGGAGGGACATGCAAAGCATCAATAAATCACATGGTACCTTATAAATATGTTAGAAACAATAGCAAGAAAGAAATAAAATACTTGTGTCCTTATTTGGGGGTTCATTTTGCTTAACATTATCTTTTTTTATTATATTTTTTATTGTGAAAATACTGTACAGAAGGGTTACAATTACATGGGCAAGATAGTGAGTACATTTCTTATCAAGCATTGTAGCCTCCTCCTTTGTTTACCCTTCCCATCACTTCCCAGCCTCCCCCCACAATCCTTCCCCCCCCACCAAAGTTGTAAAGTTCGTTTTCGACATGAGAACTTGTACTTATCATTGTTGCAACGGGTCCACTTGTATCCTTATTTAAACGACTTGTTTTTCCCCTTCCCCTCCACCAATTATACTGACATCAAATACAGTGAAAGCAGGGGTTATACTGTGGGGGAGGGACATACAAAGCAAGAAAGAAATAATCTTATAATTGCGTTAGAAACAAATGCATGAAAGAAAAAAACATTTAAATGCATATCTTAGGGTTCATTTTCCTAACATCACCTTATCTGACCTTTTCTGCTTGACTCATACATATACTAGATTTTGCAAATAAGGGAAATCATGGGACCTATGTTTCTTTGGGCTTGGCTTACTTCACTTAATATAATTTTTTACAAGTCTTTCCATTTCCTAACAAATGAGGCAATGTCATTCTTTCTGATGGAGGCATAGAATTCCATTGTGTATATATACAACATTTTCTTGATCCATTCATCTACTGAGGGGCATGTGGGTTGGTTCCATATCTTAGCTATAGTAAATAATGCTGCAATAAACATAGTTGTGCTGGTAGGGTTAGTGTGGTCTTGTTTGTAAACATTTGGGTAAATGCCCAAAAGTGGGATTGCTGTGTCATAGGGGAGCTCTATGGGGAGTCTTTTGAGGAACCTCCATACTACTTTCCAAAGTGGTTGAACAAGTTTTCACTCCCACCAACAATGAAGTAAGGTTCCCTTCTGTCCACATCCCCTCCAGCATCTGCTGTTATTAGAGTTCTTGATTTTTGCCATTCTAACTGGAGTGAGGTGGTATCTCAATGTTGTTTTGATTTGCATTTCTTTTATGGCTAGGGAGGTTGAGCATTTCTTCATGTGTCTATTGGTCATCCTTCTTTCTTCTTCAAAGAACGCTTAACATCATCTTATCTGACCTTTTCTGCTTGTCTCAGACATATACTAGCTATTGCAAATAAGGGAAACCATGGTGCCTATGTTTCTTTGGGCCTGGATTACTTCACTTAATATAATTTTCTCCAAGTCTTTCCATTTCCTAACAAATGGAGCAATGCTATTCTTTCTGATGGAGTTATAGAATTCCATCGTGTATATATACCACATTTTGTTGATCCATTCACCTACTGATGGGCATTTGGGTTGGTTTCATCTCTTTGCTATGGTAAATAATGCTGCAATAAACATAGTTGTGCTGGTAGCTTTAGTATGATCTTCTTTGTGAACATTTGGGCAAATGCCCAACAGTGGGATTGCTGGGTCATAAGGGAACTCTTTTTTTTTTTTTATTGTCAGTCGTGGAGCTTGAACTCTGGGCCTGGGCACTGTCCCTCAGCTCTTCAGCTCAAGGTGAGCACTCTACCGCTTGAGCCACAGCGCCATTTCTGATTTTCTACTGGTTTATTGGAGATAAGAGTCTCACGGACTTTCTTGCCCAGAATGGCTTTGAACCATGATCCTCAGATCCCAGCATCCTGAGTAGCTAGGATTACAGGCATGAGCCTCTGGTGCCCGGCATCATGAGGGAGCTCTATGTAGAGTCTTTTGAGGAACCTCCATACTACTTTCCAAAGTGGTTGAACAAGTTTACACTTCCACCAACAATGCAGTAGGGTTCCCTTCTGTCCACATCCCCTCCAGTATCTGTTGTTGTTAGAGTTTTGATTATAGCCATTCTAACTGGGGTGAGGTGGTATCTTAATGTTGCTTTGATTTTCATTTCTTTTATGGCTACAGAGGTTGAGCATTTCTTCATGTGTCTATTGGCCATCTTTCTTTCCTCTTCAGAGAAGATTCTCTTTAAGTCATTAGCCCATTTATTAATCAGGCAGTTGTTTCTTTGAGGTTTTGTTGTTGGAGGATTTAAGTTTTTGAGTTCCAGGTAAATTTTAGATATTAGACCCTTGTCTGTTTTATGGCTGGTGAAGATTTTCTCTCAATCTGTTGTCTTTCTATTGATCTTGCTTGCTATGTCCTTTGCCATGCAGAAGCTCTACAACTTCATGCAACTCCATTTGGCCAACCTTTCTTTGATTTGTTGTGTTTCTGGGTCTCTATTAAGAAAGTTTCTGCCTGTGCCAAGGAGACCTAGGGTTTCTCCTATTCTGTCCTGTAATGTTTTCAGGGTGTATGCTTTGACTCTGAGGTCTTTGATCCATTTGGAGTTGATTCTGGTGCAGGGTGATATATAAGGATCTAGCTTTAGTTTTCTACAAGTGATTAACCAATTTTGCCAGCACCATTTACTGAAGAGGCTGTCTTTCTTCTATTCTATTTTTAAGCTCCCTTTCTTGGTTTTCAGTTCTCTTCCATTGGTCTTAAGGCCTCTTCTTGAGCCAGTCCCAAGCTGTTTTGATATTCCTCTAGCATTGTTCTTTTTGTTAAGGATTGTTTTTTCTATTCAAGGTCTTTTATTGCTCCAAATGAATTTTTGGACTGCCTCTTCTATTTCCTTGAAGAATGAGGTTGGAATACTGATAAGTATTGCATTGAATATGTAGATAGCCTTGGAGAGTATTGCCATTTTACGATGTTGATCCTTCTAATCCAGGAGCATGGGAGGTTTTTCCATTTTCTAAGTTCTGTTTTGATTTCCTTTATCAGGTTTTTTAAGTTTTCATCATTCAAAATAAATCTTTTTAAACTGAAAAAAAAATGTGTGTTAGGTGCCAGAATTCACAGCTATAATCCTAATTAATCAGGAGGCTGAGATCTGAGGGTACCAGTTCAAAGTCAGCCTGGGCAGGAAAGTCAATGAGACCCCCCCCATCTCCAATTAATCAACAAAAAGACTGGAAGTGGAGCTCTGACTCAAGAGCATTAGTCTTGAACAAAAAACTCAGGGACAGCATTCATGCACTGAATTCCAGCTAGAGGACACCACAAAACATTAGTGTCTGAATTTCATAAAATCCCTGCAGCCTAGATATCAGAAAAGGACAATTTGTTGTTCTCCTGAGGTAAAGAGGGCCAGATCCTTTCTAGCAATTAATTTTCTCCTTTTCCTGCACCATTGAGATTAGCGAGTCCTTAGCAATTAGGATCCATGGAACCAACTTGACTAATGATTCGCTCAGAGAATTGATTGACCTTTCAGGTGAGCTAGTTATAAGAACCCCCTCTGCATCCCTGCCTTACAACTGGCTTTTTGTAGCCCCATGGTCTTTGTGGAAGTGTGTCCTTCTGCCTGGCTTATCAGAAGAACCAGAAGACTCCCATGTGGTCATGTCTTCCTGTCAGCCCTTAGCACTGAGCTGAGTATCTTATTCAAAGCAGGGAAGAAAACAACCAAGTATCCTTTGGTCTCCTCCCAGCAAAGACCCAGTGCAGGCCAGTAAGTGCTACTGGACTCCTGGATGGAGGAAGGGTGGAAGTGACCTGGCTTTTTTGCATGCTGAGAATGTAACTGGGGTAGCTGGATGGGAGGTTACCAGGAGGCAGAGTTTACCTCACAGCACTATATATATTATATTCTGACTTATAGTAATGGTAGGTGGACCACAATTACTGTTCTTTTTGTTTCCTAAAGTTGTTCCAAGTCAACGAATCTCTCCCACCAGAGCAGGATGCAGAAACGCTATCATGTCCCCACCCCCAAAAAATCATCATCATAATGATAACTTAACCATGAGGTAATAAACCTTTATCTAGGCCTTCCAATACTAGGACTTTCAGCTCACTTTCTTCATGAAGCAGCCAATTAAAAAAAAATCTGTATCACCAAACATTCTTTCCATGATAAGGAATAGAAAAACACATACTTTATCCTCATGAAACATTTTAGGATAAGCAAATCAAATTGTGTGTGTGTGTGTGTGTGTGTGTGTGTGTGTGTGTGTGTGTGTGTGTGTGTGTGTGTGTGTGTGTGTGTGTGCTGAACCTGTAGCTTGAACTTAAGGTCTAGGTGCTTTCCCTAAAAAATTCTTATCATTAAGGTTATGTAGTTAGGTAGCTGTAAAAGGTAAAGTCAGGTATAGGGTACATTTCTTTTGGACAGTGTCATCCCTTTCCCTCATCCCTGAGCTTTTTCACTCAAGGTTGACACCCTACCACATGAGCCACAACCTTGCTTCCTACTCTTTGCTGGCTAATTTAAGATAAGAGTCTCATGGACTTTCCTGTCTAGGATGGCTTTAAACTTTGGTCCTCATATTAGCCTCTAAAGAGAGTGGGATTATAGGTACGAGCCATTGGTGACAATCTGATAATTGAATTTTTATGCAATTTTTATTCTTCTTCTGATAGTAGATGCAATCAGATTTGAATCTAGATATCAGGACTCCCTCAATAAGCACCCCCCCACACAACATACACACATACATAAGGTTCCTGTCTCTTTCCTACCAACCCAATGTGATATTTCTGTTCCTGTTGCCTTAGGCAACACTGATCTCAGTTCCTGTTGCCCTGGGCAACAGTGATTTCTGTGTCTTTCCCTTTGGGTATTTCCTATACCACAGAGGAGATCTACGGGTGTCCTTGCTGTAGTATCTTCAGGAAGCAAGGCTGGTATTACAGGTAGCCACAGAAAGTGTTGGTACTGGAGAGTTCTGAGCACTTCTTTCTCCTCCCTTTGCTCCTAATTTTGCCTCTGTGGCTCACAGCCATTTTCATCCTGTGATTTCATCCCTGTGCTCATCTCTGAGGGATCTCTGCTGGGTGTTACTCTGAGTCTGATAACAGAAACAAATTAAAATAGAGAGAGAAATTGTTACATATATATTATAATGAAATATATATTACTACATATATTATCATATAATATTATATATGTAGTCCTCTGCTTTTAAACTTTCAAGTTTAAAACAAGTCCCTTGGTTGGGCCTCAAAGGCCCATAATTTCATTTTGAATGCTTCTGTGATCTGTGTCACCTGTGGGTCTCTGGACAAGTTCTTTGTGATGTCATCTGAGTTGTCTCTGCTCATTCCAGCTGCACTGAGATTCAACAGAAAAAAATTAAGACACTGCATGTGACTAAATGTGGTGAGAGATTCAGAGAATTTGGCAATATAAATTTTAGACCTTATTACTTATATACTAGCAAGATAAAGTCACATCCTTTGACTAGTATCTTCTGTCATCTGCATGCTAAGGTTCCCACAGGTTGCTGAGAGCTTCATTTTTATTATTTTATTGTGATTATTATTGCTGTTATTTTGTTATTCTTTCATCTAGCTATTTTAATTTTTTAAGTTGTTTTGAATGTCAAAGATAGGAGATTATATAAAATGGCAGAGGCAGTCCATGGGTAAACAACATTCCTGTCAGTATCCTGCCATCTTCTTAGTATGTATTTGCCCTAGGTTATATGGGATAATGGGAGCTAGGGGTGGAAAAGCATGTATAGAAAAAATAGTCCCAAGTCACAGGTGCTGTTCAGATGTGGCCAGAGGTGCCATCAGGTGGTTTGACAGTACTATTTTCTCGGGACTGGTCTTCTGGAGGTTTTGTTACAATAGAGATCATTGAGGATGGAGTGCTGTTGGTTCACCCCTGTATCTCAGCTACTCAGGTGGCTGAGATCTGAGGATCATGGTGCAAAGCCAATTCAGACAGGAAAGTCTGTGAAACTCTTTGCTCCAGTTATCTGCCAAAAAGCCAGAATTGGAGATGTGCCTTAGTGGTAGAGTGCCAGTCTTGAGCATTAAAAGATCACATATAGGGCTTAGGCCCTGAGTTCAAGTTCCAGAACTGGCACAAAAAATTGCTTTTAAAGTTCCATACTTTACTTTTTGGAAGTGGGCATAAGTGACTCATTTGGATTCTTATAATTTCTCCTTTCAAATAGTTTTTCTCCTTTGAATATTTGTTTGTTCTAAATCGTGTCTGAACCTTTGGTTTTGCTGGAAATTTTTTAAAGGTTATCTCCCCTATAGGACATCCTTTTCCCCAAAGATTGCTCTATTTATTTTTCATTTTCCAGATGCTCTGGTCTTGACCCACTTCAGAAGGGAATAGATAAGTCAGGTGGGTGTCAGTATAAATAGTCCTTTCGTCTCATTGTTTGTGTGTGTGTGTGTGTGTGTGTGTGTGTGTGTGTGTGTATGTGTGTGTGCATATGTGTGTGTGTGAGTGAGTGTGAGCATGTGCTCTGGTATTAAGGCATGAACTCAGTGCACAGAATCTGATTATTTTTTTGCTCAAAGCTGATGCTCTACCATTTGAGCTAAGCTTCAAGATTTCCTTCCTTCCTTCCTTCCTTTCTTTCTTCCTTCCTTCCTTCCTTCCATCCATCCATCCTTCTCTTCCTCTCTCACTTCCTCTATCACTTTATTTCTCTTTCTCACTCTCTTTCTCTCTCTTTTTTATTTCTTCTTCCTTTATCTCTCTCTCTCTTTTTTGCTCATTGAAGACAAGAGTCTCACAGTCTTTCCTCCCTAGGCTGACTTCAAATCAACATCTCAACCTGAGTAGCTAGGATTACAGGTGTGAGCCAACACCAGCATCTAGCTCTGCAAAAATATTTCTTATTCCATGGATCCATTCCCATTGTAGAGACGGGACATTTTCCTGTGTTCTCTACACTGACGGTCTCGAAATGTTCTTTGGCCTAAAGTCTGTAAATGGAATGACATAAAAACAATTACATGGAGTAGAAATTGAACAAAGAGAAGATGTAAGAGTCAGAATGGAGAAATATTGGAAGATGCAAGGCCCTTGTTCAAGTCTGCTTTGCAACAATAGAATGAGGTCCCACATTCAGGCAAACTTTATACTTAGTTTATTTATTTTACTCTCATTCTGGTGTCTAGAAATCCTAGGTGTATAGTAGTAAACCTCGGTAAATATCTATGCAGGAGAAAACATCGCATGCTGGCCAGGAAAATAGAGAGGCTGAGGAATCACAGTCCTTTCTAACGCATTACCTCACCTCCATCCACTTTCATTGTCTCCTTCCTCCCTAACTCCCTGCCTTCCCTTCCTTCTTTCCTCCTCTTTCTCCTTTCTTCCATTTCCTTTTCCTTCCTGTCTCTGTCCTTCCATCCTTATGTTCTCTATCTCCCTCTTCCCTTCTTTCCCTGGCTCCTTTCCTCCCCTTTTTCTTTTTATCCTTCCACCCTTCCTTCCTTTCTTCCTTCCTTTGTTCTTCCCTCTTCCTTTCCCTTTTCTTTCCTTTCTTCCTCATTTCCAACCTTTCTTCTCTTCATTCCTTTCTTCCTCCCTTCCTCCTTTTCTCCCTCCCTTCTTCCTTCCCTTCTTCTTTTCCTTCCTTCCATGTAATAGTCGAGGTTTGCCCCAGGGCCTCAGTCATGCTGGACAAGCTGTGGAGCACTGAGCTACACATTCATTTCCAAAAGAATCCATAAAACTCATCCCACACATGCAGTTTCCTCCTTCACATGAACTTCTGGAAGAAATAATAAACATCTTACCCAAATCATTTCAATGATCAAGTCTGAGTAGATTTATTTTTAGTTGTATAAAGGCAAATTACAAATAATTTGCTGGTGTCACAGATACCACTTTATTTATTCCAATAATCTGTCCTTTTTTTTAAAGGTGTTCTAGCAACATGGAGTCACAGAACTTAACAAGGGTCTTGGAATTTCATCTCCTGGGGCTCACTGATGATTCAGCAACACAGCTCATCCTCTTGAAAATATTCTTGACCATGTACCTGATTACCATGCTTGGAAATCTGCTCATCATCCTGGCTGTCACCTCTGACACCCACCTCCACACCCCCATGTACTTCTTCCTCTCCATCCTCTCCTTGGCTGACATTGGATTCAGCAGCAGCACTGTCCCTAAGATGCTGGCAAACCTCCAGACTCACAGCAAATCCATCAGCTATACTGGCTGCCTAATGCAAGTGGCCTTTTTTTTCTTTTTTGGTGGTTTGGACAGTCAATTACTGGCAGTAATGGCTTATGACCGATTTGTAGCAATCTGTCACCCTCTGCATTACCCAATCATCATGCATTCCAGGCTATGTGGCCTGTTGGTTCTGCTGGCATTGTCCATTGCTCTGTTAGACTCACTGGCTCACTGCTTGATGGTGTCACAATTTAACTTTTGTATGGATGTAGAAATCCCCAATTTCTTCTGTGACCTTCCTCAACTCCTTAAGCTTGCCTGTGATTATGTGTCTAACAGTAAACTACTCCTTTACCTCTTTGCTTCAGTTTTTGGTGGTCTTCCACTCTCGGGGATCATTTATTCTTATGCTCACGTTATTTCCTCCATTCGGAGAGTCCCATCAGCCAGTGGGAAATACAAAGCCTTCTCCACCTGTGGCTCTCACCTGTCTATCGTGAGCTTATTTTATGGGACAGCCCTGGGTGCGTATTGCAGTTCTGCTGTCTTTCATGCCCCTAAGATGCTGATGGTGGCCTCTGTGATGTACACCATGGTCACCCCCATGCTGAACCCCTTCATCTACAGTTTGAGGAACAGGGACATCAAGAGAGCTCTTTGGTTCCTGGCCTGCAAAGCAGCCCGCTGTCCATAGTAAGATCTATAGGTTCAAAACAAACAGCAAAAACAGATGTCTGAATTTAGAAAACATCTTTGACCTTTGTGTGCTTGACTTACAATGTGATTCTGTTCTGCAAACTCATGTTATGGTTGAGAATATACTAAGTACACTTAGCAGTCAGGTGCTGTGGCACACACCTGCAATCCAAGCTACTCAGAAAACTGAGATCTAAGAATCATAGTTTGCAGCCAGCCCAGAAAAGAAAGTCTGTGAATTATTATCTCTAATTACTCACAAAAAAGCCACCAGAAGTGCAGCTGTGGCATAAGTAGTAGAGTGCCAACATTGAGCAAAATACATCAGGAACAGCACCCAGTCACTGAGTTCAAGCCTCAGTACTAGCACACAAACACATTCACAAAAAGGGCATTTAGCAAATGGAGCCTTGTTCTTTGAAGGTATCATTTGAGTAACTATGTCCTAGAAAAGGGCTTTAGTTATATATGGAAAAGGTACCAAAATCAAGATCGCTGTCTCCTCAAAAGTGTATCATGATGAAAGCAGATCATAGAAACATATTTCTGTAACAATGAAGAACTGATTTGTTACTATTTATAATCTGATTTATGCATACAGACATGGTGATCTTCTTTTTCCATATCTTTTTGGTGGTCATTTATTGTATATTTGAATGTCCTCATGTGACATACATCTGTTCAGTTCTATTACCCATTTATTGACTATGTAATTTGCTCTTTGTTTAATTTGTTTTCAGTTAAACATTTGCTCAGTAAATTCAGGCAAAAGTTATGTCTGACTCTGCTAGCTGTCTTCTACTGTGTTATTATCATGATCATAATAATTATTATTATAATTTTTCTGTGCAGCATCTTTATAAGTTGATGTGGTCTCATTTGTCAGTTCTTGTTATTATTTTCCACATAACTGTGCCTTTTAGTTCAGGAATTAACTACCTGGGTCAATATTTTTTTTGGGGGGGTCCGGTCGTGGGGCCTGAACTCTGGGCCTGGGTGCTGTCCCTCAGCTCTTCAGCTCAAGGCTAGCACTCTACCACTTGAGCCACAGCACCACTTCTGGCTTTTTTTTTGCTTATGTGTTGCTGAGGAATCGAACCCAGAGCCTCATGCATGCAAGGCAAGCGCTCTACCACTGAGCCACCTTCCCAGCCCATGTGTCAATATTTTTAAGTGTTTATTTCTTGTTTTTTTTTGTTCTAAATAGTTCTAAAGTTTCAGACCTTTAATCAATATATTTCACCCTCTTGGATTTGATTTAATTATGATGATATATAAGCATCTGCTTTTAAAAATGCATGTTTTCCCTTATATGTGGATTCAAGATTTAGCTTATGAATGTATAGTAAACATATTGGGTGGTATGCAAATGTCTTAGCTGAACTAAAGTAGATTCAAGGTTGATCTCAAATAGTGTGATTCCTTAGAAAGATAAAATCAAAGTTCAGCACAATAAAACACCAGGAAGCACGTACTAGAAATGGATGGGGTGGGGTCAAGGGGAAAGCAGTTGATGAATGAAGAGGAAAAGAGGAAAAGATATGCCGACAAGAATCCAAAGTATATCCTACAAAATTAAGAAGAATGAGTGGAGGTAGAGGAGGATGGGTGGGAATGTTAAAGGGTGACATTGATCAAGATACATTACATTCATAAACTGCTAAATGGCAACTCTTTCTACAAGAACTTAAAGACTTATAAAGCAAAGCAAAGAAAGCAGAAAAAAGAACCTGCTTTTAGTCTTTTACATGTAAATATCTGCTTTTCCCAAAATCCTATGTTAAAAACTCTGTCTTCTCTACAATAATACTTTTGCCAAGAAACACATGAGGATAACCAGTATTGTTTATTTCTGCGACATCTCTTACATCCAAATAGAATGCTTGTTATTTGAAATATTGCTTCCTTTTGAATCATGGAGCTTATACTTGCTAGAAAAGCATTACAACACTGAGCTAAGTCCTTAGCCCATTTGGTTCACATATTCCCTCTTAATAGGTGTTTCCAAATAAATAATTGCATGCTGTATAAACACACATGGACTTGGAAGATAAAGGAGAATCTAGAGTGCCACAGGAGATTTCCCTCTCCAACACAGAGCCAACAAGAAAAAGATTTGAAGTTCTCCTTAGAATTATCCATTGCAAAGGAGAAAAAAAAATGGAACTTGTAGTTGATTCACAATATAGAACAAACTGTGTACATTCCATGTCTGAATTAATAGGTTGGGAAATATCTGAGTTAAAATGTACAGAGATAGCCAAGTAAGGTGGCTCAGGCCTGTAATCCCAGCGACTCAGGCAGCTGAAATCTGAGGATTACAGTTCAAAGCCAGCCAAGGTAAGAAAGTCGGTAAGGCTCTCAGCTCTAGTTAGCCAACAAAACGACGGAAGTGAAGCTGGGGCTCAAGTGGTAGAACAATGGCCTTCAGAAAAATGTTCAGGGACAGTGCCTCGGCTCTGAGTTCAAGCCACATGACCTTCTTCTGAAAATAAAATAAAACAATAAAATGTACAATGACAATACTCAATGAGTACACATATGGAAGTAGAACTCAGGGAGGATAAATGGCATTCAGATAGATGCAGGGAAGAAAGTTGAAAGGGATGACAATGTACAGGATGGATTGTACTCATAATCTAATTTGTTTAATTGAAACCCCTTTGTACAACTACTTAAAGTACAAATGTTAAAAAAGCATAGTTTTTATAGCTGTCATGTAGAATTGAAAACCCTTTGTACAACTGTTGACAGATAATAAAAGGATAAAAATTTTATTTCAAATAGTAACATTTTCAATTGAAAAAAAACATTAGTGCCTGGTGCCAGTGGCTCACACTTATAATCTTAGTTTCTCAGGAGGCTGAGGGCTGAGGATCACAGTTCAAAAGCCAGCACAGACAGGAAAGGCTGTAAGGCCCTTATCTCCAATTAATCACCAAAAACAAACCTGAAAGTAGAGTTCTGACTCAAGTGGTAGAGCACAAGCCTTGAGCAAAAAAGTCCAAGGACAGCACCCAGGACCTGAGTTCAATCTCTAGGACACCACACTCAAAAAATTATTGTCTGAATTTCATAAAAATCCCTGCAACTTAGAAATCATAATAAGTCAATTCAGCTTCCTCCTGAGGTAAAGCAATTAATTTTCCTTGCAATTAATTTTCTCCCTTTCATTCTCCATTGGGATTAGCAAGTCCTTAGTAATTAGAATCCATGGACCAACTTGACTAATGATCAGCTCTGAGCATTGACCCTCCAGGTGAGCCGGTTATAAGAACCCATTCTGTATCACTGCCCTCAGCTATCTCCTTGTAGCCCATGGTCTGTGTGGAAGTGTGTCCTTCTGCCAGGCTCATCAAAGAACCAAGGGACTCCTGTGTGGTCATGTCTTTCTGCCAGCCCTTAGCACTATGCTGAGTATCTCATTCAAAGCAGGGAAGAAAACAACCAAGTGTCTTTTGGTTTCCTCCCAGCAAAGACCCAATGCACCCCAGTAAGTGTTACTGGAACCCTGGATGGAGGAGGGACGGCAGTGACCTGGCTTGTTTGCCATGCTGAGAATGTAGCTGGGGTAGCTGGATGGTAGGGTTACCAGGAGGCAGAGTTTATCTCACAGCTTTAGGACATTTACATCCTGACTTACAGTAATGAATTTTGGACTTCAATTACTGTTCTGTTTGCTTTCCATACATGTTCCAAGTAATTGAAGAATCTCTCCCAGTAGGGAATGCAAGAGCTCTGTCATGGCCCAACCCCCCAAATATTTGTGATGATGATGACATTAACCATGGTTAAATAAACCTTTACTTAGGCTTTGTAAGTCCCAACTTCACAGATAACTTTTTCATGTAGCAGGCAACTAAAAAAAAACCCCAAAACAAAGAAATATATCCCTACTTTTTCTCTCTATAATAAACAATAGAAAACTACATATTTTATCATGTTGATACCTTTTAGGATAGGAGAATCAACTATGTGTGTGTGTACATGTATGTGTTTATGCCGGTCTTGGGACTACAACTTAAGTCCTGGGAGCAGTCCTTGAGCTTTTACAAAATGCATTTTTATTTTTATAATTAGGATTTTGTACGGAGGTATTGCAGTTGCATAAATCAGGTAAAGAGTACCTTTCTTTTTGGAAATTGTCACTCCTTCCCTCATCCTTGAAACTTTTCCATGAAAGGTCTTGTACTCTAGCACTTGAGCCAAATCCAGCTCTTTGCTGGATAGTTGGAGATAAGGATCTCAGGGAGCTTCCTGCCTGGGTTGGTTTGAACCATGATCTTCAGATCAGCCTCCTTAGTAGCTAGGGTCACCTGTGAGTTGCCAATAGCCAGCCAAAAACTGAATTTTTAATGTAATTTTTTTTCTGATATTGAATAGGAGCAGTCATGTGTGAATGTAGACAGCAAAACCAAATCCCTCTTTCCTAACAATACAATGTAATATTTCTGTTCCTGTTGTCCTGGACAATGCTGATCTTTGTGTCATTTCCTTTGGGTGTTTCCTATAACTCAGATATCTGTAGGTGTCCTCACTATAGCAGCTGCAGGAAGCATGGCTGTTGTTACAGGTGGAGCCACACAAAGTGTTAGCACTGGGATTTTTGGCTCTGCTGCTTACAGTCTTCTTCACCCTGTGATTTCATCCCAGGACCCATCTCTGAGGGATCTCTATTGGGTGTTACTCTGGATTAGATAACAGGGAAGAATTAACAATTTACATATATATATACATGTATATGATATATAACCAAAATATTTACATATATTATATTATATAATATGAAATATATGTATATAATTAATATTATATATCTGTATATTTATATATACACCATATAATATATTGGTAAATACAACAGAGAACATATAAATAGTTTGATATATATGATTTTATATATATATATATATATACCTTAGAAAATTTGAATACAAACTCTAGCCCCCTGCTTTTAAACTTCTGAAATTTAGTGGCCTGTTGAGCAAGTCCCTTGGTTGGACCTCAAACACCCACAATTCTATTTTGAATGTTTGTGTCACCTGTGGGTAACCTTCATGTTCTCATCTGAGTTGTCTCTTCTCATTCTAACCACACTGAGCTCCAACTGAAAGACTCATGATACTGCATGCAACTAAACAAGGCTGATTCAGATCACTGGGCATGTAAATTTTAGACATTGTTGTTATTAATATACCGCAAGGATATTTGTTGTATTTGTTCACCCTTCATTGCAACTTTTCTATACACCCCTTACCTTCCCAAATACAAACAAACTTAAAAGACAAAAGGAAAAGAAAAAACACAGCAACAACAGCAACTAAAATTTTTTCCCATTTCCTTTCTTGGAGTTCATTTCACAATATTATTTAACATGCTCATATACTCATATATGTGTATATAAATAAACAAGTAAACAGGACAAAGGACGAACAAATACCACAATGATACTCACTCGACACTATGTTGGAGATGAACCATACAACTAAGGGGTGGTGGGGAGAAGAGTAGGAAAGGGTAAGAGAAAAAATGAGGGAGGGGGTAACTGTTAAAAAGAAAGTTACATATGTAATTGTAACCCCCATTTATCACCTTTACAATAAAATAAATATATTAAACACACAGATCAATATATATATATACACATATATACTATATATACACTATATGATATATAATATAAAATATGTAATATATAAATAATCTAGCACTACATATTTATATATATATATATATATATATACTATTCATATACACACAGATACACACACTGGAACATGCTAAATTAGGTAGTACTCTAGACATTAATTGAACAGATTATTTTGATTTACACGAATGCAAATTATAGATAATTAGCTGGTGGCATGTATACTACTTTATTTATTCCAATAATATATCCTTTTTTTCAAAAGGTGTCCTAGCTACATGGAGCCACAGAACTTAACAAGCGTCTTGGAATTTCTCCTCCTGGGACTGACAGATGATCTAGACCTGCAGCTTGTCCTCTTTGGGCTGTTTCTGAACATGTACCTGATCACCGTGCTCGGAAATCTGCTTATCATCCTGGCCGTCAGCTCTGACCCCCATCTTCACACCCTCATGTACTTCTTCCTCTCCATCCTTTCTTTGGCTGACATTGGATTCATTTCCACCACCATCCCCAAGATGCTAGGGAACCTCCAGACTCATAGCAAATCCATCAGCTATGCAGGCTGCCTAATGCAAGTGGCCTTTTTTGTATTGTTCTGTTGCTTGGACAGTATGCTCTTGGCAGTGATGGCTTATGATCGCTTGGTGGCCATCTGTCACCCTCTCCACTACTCAATCATCATGAGTCCCCGCCTCTGTGGTATGTTGGTCCTTCTGTCATTGGTCCTCAGCCTTTTGGACTCCCTGCCACACTACTTGATGGTGTCACAATTTAACTTCTGTACAGATGTAAAAATTCCCAATTTCTTCTGTGAGCCTCCTCAGCTCTTTAAGCTTGCCTGTGATCATACTTCCACCAAAAATATATTCATCTTTCTCTTTGCTGCAGTCTTTGGTGGGCTTCCGGTCTCCGGGATACTGTACTCTTATGCTCGCATTGTTTCCTCTATTCTTGGAATCCCATCAGCCAGTGGGAAATACAAAGCCTTCTCCACCTGTGGCTCTCACCTCTCAGTTGTGTGCTTGTTTTATGGAACAGCCATTGGGGCATATTGCAGTTCAATTATTTCTGATGCCAACAGGAAAGTAATGGTGACCTCGGTGATGTACACCATGGTCACCCCCATGCTGAACCCCTTTGTCTACAGTTTAAGGAACAGGGATATCAAGAGAGCTCTTTGGAGGCTGGTGAGAATGACCCCTAATAACTTCAGTCATGTTGTTTGGGTTCGTGAATCATGAAAATCTTTAAAACCAAGCACTTAGAAATGAAAGCATACTTGTGAATTTCGGTAGTTTTGATGATGATGACGATGACAATGATGATGATGGTTTCATTGTGAACATCACTTCATTTTAGAACTTCTGTAGTTTGGATCTTGAATGCTTCTTGTTGTCTACCAGCTTCTAGACTTGCTCTACAATCTGAAGTGGTGTACAGAGGTGGTAGAAGATTTCAAAAATGGGGCTTGATAAGAGGAAGTTAGCCCACTTATTTATTGGGCAGTTGTTTCTTTGAGCCATAAAAGAAATGGAAATCAAAACCACATTGAGATACCACCTCACCCCAGTTAGAATGGCTATAATCAAGAACTTTAATAACAACAGATGCTGGAGGGGATGTGGACAGAAGGGAACCTTACTGCATTGTTGGTGGGAGTATAAACTTGTTCAACCACTTTGGATAGTAGTATGGAGGTACCTCAGAAGACTCCACATAGAGCTCCCCTATGACCCAGCAATCCCACTTTTGGGCATTTACCCAAATGATCACAAACAAGACCATACTGAAGCTACCAGCACAACTATGTTTATTGCAGCATTATTTACCATAGCTAAGGTATGGAACCAACCCAGAGGCCCCTCAGTAGATGAATAGATCAAGAAAAAGTGGTATATATGCATAATGGAATTCTATGCCTCCATCAGAAAGAATGGCATTGCCCCATTTGTTAGGAAATGGACAGACTTGGAAAAAATTATACTAACTGAAGTAAGCCAGGCCCAAGGAAACATAGGTCCCATGGTTTCCCTTATTTTCAATAACTAGTGTATGTCTGAGACAAACAGAAACTGTCAGACAAGTTGATGTTAGGCAAAATGAAGCCCAAATGCTTTTTTTTCTTTCTTGTGATTGTTTCCAACATAGTTATAAGATGATTTCTTTGTTGCTTTGTATGTACCTCCCCCCAGGGTTATAAGCCCTGCTTTCATTGTATTTGATGTTGATATAATTTGTGGAGGAGAAGGAAAAAAAAACTTTAAATTAGGTTACAAGTGGACCTATTACAACAATGAGATGTACAAGACATTATGTCGAAAAACGAACTTTACAACTTTGGTGGGCTGGGGGGTGGGGCGTAGGGGAGTGGTAGTGGGGTGTGCGGATGGAAGGGTGGAGAGGGGAAGGGATGGTATGGGGAAACAAAGGAAGAGGCAACAATGCTTGATAAGAAATGTGCTCACTATCTTGCCCATGTAATTGTAACCCCTCTGTATGGCATTTTCACAATAATTTTTAAAAAAGAGGAAGTTAAGTCATTGGAGGCATGACCACAAAGAGAATGTTGAGACCCCATCTTTTCCTGTTCCTCCCTTTATTTGGTGTCACCAGATGCTACCAGCCTCCTCTTTTCCCTTTTCCTCTCCTTCCTTCCTTCCTTCCTTCCTTCCTTCCTTCCTTCCTTCCTTCCTTCCTTCCTTCCTTCTTTCCTCCTCTTCTTTTTCTTTCTATTGTTATTTCTTTTCTTTCCTTCTTTTCTTTTCTATGTGGATTGGCTTTGAAGTAAATCATCTTTATTTCATTCATTTGAGTAACTAGGAATAGAAGATGAACCATTAGTTCAACCAGAGTTTTCTGCTCAAGATTATTTTTCCTCCCAGAACACTTCTTTTCTGTACTTTATGCTTTTTATTTTTTCCTTTCCTGATCCAAAACCTTTCCCTATCACATTGTGGTTTGCAAATTAGAAAAGTTCTGTTTTCCCCCATTCAGTCTTTTATCATTCTTTGACTAGTAGATAGTGACCATCAACATTTATTTATCTCCTTATGCCTCTTAGTGAGTGGTGTGGTTGCTTTTTCTCATTGATGATTCTAGGTTACTGTGTCTTTTTGGTTATAACTTTCATCTTTCAACTATTACCAATTGAAAGATCTACAGAGCAATGTCTTTATGAAGATAATTTTTTGTGCTATTTTCCTATCTTGATCAATAAATGGCCACTTGAGGAATGAAGGTATCTTGTGAACTTGTGTGACTGAAGAAGGCCGTATGTGTTCAGAAAACAAGTTATCATTGTGGTACCTCTCAGTTTCCTTCTCCATTGTAAGCTATATAGTAGCCTATTTGTACTTACTATGTGGCTATATATTATTGTGCTATAGATTTACCTTTTTCCTTATTTAATTTTCCAAAGAGAAAAAACTACCATGCCATTTTCTGGTGGAAGCTTATTCTCTTTTCTTCACTCCCTCCCTCCCTCTCTCCCTCCCTCCCTCCCTCCCTCCATCCTTCCCTCCCTCCTTCCTTCCTTCTTTCCTTCATTTCCTCCTTCCTTTCCTCCTTCCTTCCTTCCTTCCTTCCTTCCTTCCTTCCTTCCTTCCTTCCTTCTTTCCTTCCTTCCTTCCTTCCTTGTTCCTTCTTTCCTGTCTTTTTTCTTTTCTCCCTTCCTTTGTGAGGAAACGGTACTTGGCCTAAAACTCCAGAGCTTTCCTAGAGCCCTGTCTCAATTCTCCTTTTGCTTTGCTTTTCTTAGATTAGTTCTTGCTTTTTCTCAGGACGAGTCATAAATAATGATCTTCCTACCTCTGTTTCATGCAGAGATGGGATTATAGATACATTCCACCTAACCCATATTTAAAAAAAAATAATATGTCCTAAAAGGTGTTTCAAAATTATTAATAGTGTACTGTGCAAACACACATTAACTTGGAAGATAAAGGAAATATAGACTGTTCAAACTAAAGGAAAGCTTCCATTACTGACATAGGTTTTTTCCATTTATAGGAGCCAAAGAAGAAAATATTTGAAGTTCTTCTTTAGTTATACATTGTAAAGGAGGAAAACAATGGAACTTGTATTTGATTCATAATATAGAACAAATGGTATAGTCCATGTCTGAATTAACAGTTTGTGTAATATCCCCCTTAAAATGTACAGAGATTTCCAGGCCTGATTGCTCACAGCTGTAATCCTAGCTACTCAGGAGACTGAGATCTGAAGCCCACAGACCAGGTAGGAAAGTCTGTGAGGCTATTATCTCTAAGTAGTCAACAAAAAAATGGACTGTGGCTCCAGTGGTAGAACACTGGCCTTGAGCAAAAACATCCAGGGATAGTTCTCAGTGCCTTTTGTGCAAGCCACAGAGCCTTCACTAAAAAATAAATATAAAATAATGAAATGTTCAATGACAATGCTCAATTGTAATGTTCCATTACAATGGAACTAGGTGTAACAGGGTGGGGGTGGGTAGTATGCAGTTAGATGTTGGGGTGATTGATGGTTAGGAAGGATTGTGCTTATAATCTGAATTACAGAATTAAAACTCCTTTGTACAATAAAATAAAAATGCTAGCCAGGTGTTGGTGGTTTATGCCTGTAATCCTAGCTGCTCAGGAGTCTGAGATGTGAGGATCATGGTTCAAAGCCAGAATGGGCTGGAAAGTCCGTGAGACCCTTATCTCCAATTAACTACCAGAAAATCAGAAGTGCAGTTATGGCTTAAGTGGTAGAGCCCTCACCTTGGACTGAAGACCTGAGGGACAGTGCCCAGGTCCAGACTTCAAGCCTCACAAGTGACATTAAAAAAGTTAACAAAATATTCATTGTTTTTATAGATGTCATGGTGAGTTGAAATTGCTTGTGCAACTACTGAAAGATTATGAAAGACAAAATTTTTAAATTTCAAAATAATAATTTTTTTTCGGTCAGTCGTGGGGCTTGAACTCTGGGCCTGGGCGCTGTCCCTCACCTCTTCAGCTCAAAGCTAGTGCTCTACCACTTGCGCCACAGTGCCACTTCTGCTTTCTCTGCTTATGTGCTGCTGAGGGATCAAACCCAGGGCCTCATGCA
Organism: Dipodomys merriami; assembly: GCF_024711535.1. Lineage (NCBI taxonomy): Eukaryota > Metazoa > Chordata > Mammalia > Rodentia > Heteromyidae > Dipodomys > Dipodomys merriami. The sequence goes on along the minus strand of NW_027206179.1, from coordinate 4,418,650 downwards.
TGCAAGGCAAACACTCTACCACCGGCCACCTTCTCAGCCCCAAATAATAACTTTTTAATTGAACAAAATTAGTGCCTGGTGTCAGTGGTTCACACCTTGTGAACACCTAGTTCCTCAGTAGCCTGAGATTTGAGGCTGGTAGTTCAAAGGCAGAACAGGAAGGAAAGTCTGTGAGACCCTTGTATCTGTGAGACCACAAAATGTTAGAAGTGGAATTGTGGCTCAAATGTTAAAGTGTTAGTGTTGAGCAAGAGTGCTCAGAGACAATGCCCAGGCCCTGGGTTCAAGTCCCAGAACACCGTCAAATTAAAAAAAATGTTTAGTGTCTGAATTTTATAAAATACCCACAACTTAGAAATCAACAGAGGGCAATTTGGTTTACTCTTGAGGTAAAGAGGGCCAGATCTTTCCTAGCAATTATTTTCTTTCCCATTCTTGCTCCATTGGGATTAGCAAGTCCTTAGCAATTAAGATCCATGGATCAACTTGAATAAGGAGCAGATCTGAACATTGAGCTTCCACGTGAGCTGGGTATAAGAACCCATTCTCCATCTCTGCCCTGCAACTGGCTCCTTGTAGCTCGTGTTCTTTGTGGCAGTGTGTTCTTCTGCCAGGCTCATCAGCAGAATAAAAGGACTCCCATGTAGTCCTGTCTTCCTGCCAGACCTGAGAACTGAACTGAGCATCTCACAGAAAACAGGGCAGAAAATAACAGTGTTCTTTGGTCTCATCCCAGCAAAGACCCAGTGCAGCCCAGTAAGTGCTACTTGACCCATGGATGGAAGAGGGATGACCATGCTGAGAGCATAGCTGGGGTAGCTGGATGGGAGGGGTACCTGGAGGCAGGGTTTATCTCACAGGCCTAGGATGTTAATATTTTGACTTACAGTAATGGTGTGAGGACTCCAATTACTGCTTCTGTTTGCCTTCCATACTTGTTCCAAGTTATCAAAGAATCTCTCCCACCAGAGTAGGATTCAGAAGCTCTGTCATGTCCCCAACCTCCAAAATAACTGTGATGATGATGATGACCTTAACCATGATGTAATAAACCTTTACCTAGCACTTCCAAGTCCAGGATTCTCCGTTCACTTTCTTCATGGAGTGGCAATTAAAATGATAAATCTGTGTCATTGCTCCTTTCTCCATGATAAAGAAAACAAAACGCACACACACACACTATCATTTTGACACATTTTAAGATAGGAGAATCAAGTATGTGTATGAGAGAGAAAGAGAGAAAGAAAGAGAGAGAGAGAGAGAGAGAGAGAGAGAGAGAGAGAGAGAGAGAGAGAGAGAGAGAGAGAGAGAGAGAGAGAGAGAGAGAGAGAGAGAGAGTATGCTGATCCTAGGAGCTGTCACTGAGATTTTTATAAAATATATTTTTTGGTCATTATAAAAATTATGTTTAGTGGTAGTTAAGTTTCATAATCAGGTAATGAGTATGGTTTTTTTTTGACAGTGTCATCCTTTCTCATATCCCTGACTTTTTTCATTCAAGGCTGGCACTCTGCCACTTGAGCCATAGCCCCAAATCCAGCTCTTTGCTGGCTAGCAGAGAAGAGTCTCAGGGACTTTCCTACCTGGTCTAGCTTTTATCTTTTTTTAATTATTATTGTGAAAATACTGTACAGAGGGGTTACACTTACATGGGCAAGGTAATGAGTACATTTCTTATCAAGCATTGTTGCTTCCTCCTTTGTTTCCCTTTCCCATCCCTTCCCATCCCATTCCCCCTCCCACCCCTGATCTAGCTTTGAACCATGATCCTCACATCAGCCTCTTTTGTAGCTACAATCACATGCATGATCCACTGATGGCTAGCTGAGAATTGATTTTTTTTGTAATTTTTATTATTGTTCTGATATTGAGTAGAAGCAGCACGTGTGAATGTCAACAGCAAGGACCGATTTTCATCGGGTGCCTGTCTCTTTCCTACAGATCCAATGTGTTATTTCTGTGCCTGTTTCCCTGGGCCAGGCTTATCCCTGTGTCTTTCCCTTTCGGTGTTTCTTACACCACAGAGGAGATCTGTGGGTGTCCTTGCTGTAGCAGCTGCAGGAGGCATGGCTGGTATTACAGGTGGAGCCACAGAAGGTGTTAGCACTGGGATAATTCAGAGCATGTATGTCTCTTCCCTTTGCCCCTAGATTTTTCCTCTGCTGCTCGTGGAGATTTTCACCCTATGATTTCATCCTGTTGCTCATCTCTGAGGGATCTCTGTTGGGTGTTATTCTGAATCAGACAACAGAAAATATTTTTTTAAATATACAAAACCTTTGCCCTAATTATTTTTTGTGCCACTATTGGGGCTTAATCTTAGGGCTTTGTCTCTGAGCTTTTTGGCTCAAAGCTGGCATTTTTCCACTTTATCCACAGCTCCTCCACCTCTCTCCTTCTCCCTCTGTTCCTTCCTTCCTTCCTTCCTTCCTGCCTTTCTTCCTTCCTTCCTTCCTTCCTTCCTGCCTGCCTTCCTTCCTTCCTTCCTGCCTTCCTGCCTTCCTTCTTTCCTTCCTTCCTTCCCTTTCATTGTTTCATTCTTTGGCCTTACCACTTTATCCACAGCTCCTCTATCTTTCTCCCTTGCCCTCCATTCCTTCATTGCTTCCTTCCTTCCTTCTTTCTTCCTTCCTTCCTTCCTGCCTCCCTTCCTGCCTTTCTTTCTTCCTTATCTTTTATTGTTTCATCCTTTTGCCTTCTTCTCTTGTTGATTTACTGGAGATACAAGTCTCACAGTCTTTTCTGCTTGCTCTGACTTCAAACCACCATCCTCAGATCTCACCCTCCTAAGTAGCAAGCATTACAGGCACAATCCCCATCAGCATTCAGCTTGGAAAAACATATTTCTTTTTATTTTTTTCATTTTCTTTTATTGTGAAAATACCATACAGAGGGGTTACAATTACATGAGCAAGATAATGAGTACATTTCTTATCAAGCATTGTTGCCTCCTCCTTTGTTTCCCCTTCCCATCTCCCTATCTACCCCACCACCACCCTCCCCCGCCTTCCCCTCAGCGCCAAAGTTGTAAAGTTGTAAAGTCATATGCTTTCCAGGAAGACAGGTTGAGGAAGCACAGTCCTCTGCAAGGCCCTTCCTCATCTCCACCCACTTTCCATGCCTCCCCCCTCCCTCCTCTTTCTCCCTTCCTGCATCTTCTTTCTCCTTTGCTCTCTTTCTTCCTCTTCTTCTGTTGCATTCTCCCTCTCTTTCCTTTCCTTTCCTTCTCTTTCTCCTTTTCCCCCTTTCCTTCCACTCTCTCCCCTCTTTCCCTTCCTACTTTTTCTCTTTTCCCTTGCCATTCTTTTCTTCCTCCCTTCCTCTTTTCTTCCTTTTTTCCTTCCTCCCTCTCTCCCTCTTTTCCTCCCCTCCCTTCTTTCCTTCCTTCCTTCTCTTTCTTCTTTCTTCCTTCATTCTGTTTTTGAATTTTTATTTTATTGTAAAAATGATGTACTGAGGGGTTACAGTTACACGAGTAAGGTAATGAGTACATTTCTTGTCGAGAATTGTTACTCCCTCTTTTGTTTTTCTCCCACTATCCTTACCATCCCTCCACCCCCAAAAGTTTTAAAGCTCATTTCTTTTTTTGGGGGGGGTCCTGTCATGGGGCCTGAACTCTGGGCCTGGGCACTGTCCCTCAGCTCTTCAGCTCAAGGCTAACGCTCTACCACTTGAGCCACAGCGCTACTTTCAGCATTTTTTTGCTTATGTGGTGCTGAGGAATAGAACCCAGGGCCTCATGCATGCAAGGCAAGTGCTTTACCACTGAGCCACCTTCCCAGCTCTAAAATTCATTTCTGACATAGTGTCTTGTAGGTATCCATATTGCAATGGGTCATCCTGTGTCCTTGTTTCTGCATTTTGTTTTTCCCCTTCCCCTCCCCAAATTGGACAAATGTATATACAAGTTGCAGGGTACCATTATCAAGTACAGTGCCAACAGAAGATATACCATGGGGGAAGAACATACAAAGGAAACAAAACAATCACATAGTACATTAAAAATAACAACAACAAAGAAGAACCACTTGTGTCCATATCTTGGGGTTCATTTTGCTTAGCATCATCTTATATGGTCTAATGTACATAGCTTTTGAGCTTTTCTGATCATCTGATAAAATTATTCTAGACATATATTAATTATTGCAAATGAGGGAAGCCATGGAAAAACAACAATAAAGAAAATGAACAAACTGTATACAGGGTCTAATTAGAGCCTCTTTTTTTCCAAATATTGGAGTTTGTGTTAATATGCTTCATTATATATAGTCCTTTGCACTAAGCATTTGAGATCCTGATATTCCCTGTTCATTGTATCTTCTCACATATGTGGGAGATACTCTTCCTTCATTCTTTCCTTCCTCTTTCTCTCCCTCCCTTTTCTTTCTTTTTTACCTTCCACCATTTTCCCTCCCTCCTTTCTTCCTTCCTACTTCCTCTTTTTCCATTCCTTCCTTTCTTCCTTTCCTTCCCTCCTCCTTGCTTCCCTCCCTCTTTGATTTGTCCTTCCACCTTCTTTTCCATTCTTCCCTCCCTTATTCCTTCTAACCCTCTAGACTTCCTTTGTTTCTCTTTCTCCTCTCCTTTCTTACTTTCCTCCCTCCTTTCCTACCTTCTTCCTTCACTCTTTCCTCCTTTCCCTTCATTCCTTCCCTTTCTCCTTTCCACCTATTTTATGCTCCTTCCTTCTGCCCTTTTTTCATCCCTTTTCCTTCCTTTCTCCCTCCCTCTCTTCTTTTCTTCCTATTTCTCTCCTTCGATTCCTTCCTTTTCTTCCTCTTTCCTCCCTTCTACCTTCCCTTCCCTTTTGCCTTCTTTCCATTTCTTCCTTTATTCCCTTTTTTTGTTCCTCCTCTATCCCTTCTTCTTGTCCTTTCTTCCATGTAGTACTAGAGGTTTGTCCAGGGTCTCAGGAATACCAGACAAACTGTATACCTCTGAACTATACTTTTATTCTGAAAGAGTCCACAAAATCAACCCACAGATGCAGCTGCCTCTCCACATGAACATCCAGAAGGAACAATTAGGCTTCATTCTGATCATTTCAATACACAAGTCCAATGAGATTTTTTTTCTTAGTTGCATGAATGTAAAATACAGATAAATAGCTGGTGGTATGTATATTTCTTTATTGATTCCAATAATCTATCCTTTTTTTCAAAAGGTGTCCTAGCTACATGGAGACAAAAAATTTAACAAGGGTCTTAGAAATTCTCTTCCTGGGACTGACAGATGATCCAGAACTACAGTCTGTCCTCTTTGGTCTGTTCCTGTCCATGTACTTGATCACCGTGCTTGGAAATCTGATCATCATCCTGGCCATCCGGTTTGATCCCCACCTCCACACCCCCATGTACTTCTTCCTCTCCATCCTCTCCTTGGCTGACATTGGCTTCAGCAGCAGCACCATCCCCAAGATGCTGACAAACCTCTGGACACACCTCAAATCCATCAGCTATGCTGGCTGCCTAACACAGGTGGCCCTTTTTATTTGGTTTGGATGCTTGGACAGTCTGCTCTTAGCAGTGATGGCCTATGACCGCTTGGTGGCGATCTGTCACCCTCTGCACTACACACTTATCATGAACCCTCGCCTCTGTGTCTCCTTGTTGCTGCTGTTATTGTTCATTGGCCTTTTAGATTCCTTGGCTCAATGCTTGATGGTGTCACAATTTAACTTCTGTACAGATGTAGAAATTCCTAGTTTCTTCTGCAACACTCCTCAACTCCTTAAGCTTTCCTGTGATTATACTTCCACTAAAAACATCTTCATCTTTCTCTTTGCTATAGTCTTTGGTGGGCTTCCGGTCTCCGGGATACTGTACTCTTATGCTCGCATTGTTTCCTCTATTCTTGGAATCCCATCAGCCAGTGGGAAATACAAAGCCTTCTCCACCTGTGGCTCTCACCTCTCAGTTGTGTGCTTGTTTTATGGAACAGCCATTGGGGCATATTGCAGCTCAATTATTTCTGATGCCAACAGGAAAGTGATGGTGGCCTCGGTGATGTACACCATGGTCACCCCCATGCTGAACCCATTTGTCTACAGTTTAAGGAACAGGGACATCAAGAGAGCATTTAAGAAGCTGGTGAGTATGACAGCCTAATAACTTGGGTCATGTTTTTGGGTTGGTGCATCAAGAATGTCTAAAATACCAAGTACTTAAAACTGGAACCCTGTTTTTTCTTGTTTAAGTTCTTGCTACTTCCTAGGATGGGTCTTGAATAATGATCCTCCTCCCTCTTCCTCTTGCAGAGATAGGATGACAGATTCACAGTACCACACTCAGCATTCTTTTTAATTTTTTAAAGTTTTTTTTATTGTGAAAATACTGTACAGAGGGGTTACAATTACATGAGCAAGGTAATGAGTACATTTCTTTTTTTAAATTTTTATTTTTTATTATGAACATACTGTACAGAGGGGTTACAATTACATGGGCAAGACAATGAGTACATTTCTCATCAAGCATTTCAGCCTCCTCCTTTGTTCACCCTTCACATCCCTTCCCAGCCTCTCCCTGCCCCCCCACCCAATTCCGCCCCCCCCCCCCGCACCAAAGTTGTAAAGTTCGTTTTTGACATGACAACTTGTACTTCTCATTGTTGTAATGGGTCCACAGTTATCCTTAAATGACTTGTTTTTCCCCTTCTCCTCCACAAATTATACCGACATAAAATATAGTGAAAGCAGGTGTTATACTGTGGGGGAGGGACATACAAAGCAACAAAGAAATAATCTTATAATTGCGTCAGAAACAAATGCATGAAAGAAAAAAACATTTCAATACATATCTAAGGGTTCATTTTTCTAATATCACCTTATCTGACCTTTTCTGCTTCATTCATACATATACTAGATATTGCAAATAAGGGAAACCATGGTACCTATGTTTCTTTGGGCTTGGCTTACTTCACTTAATATAATTTTTTCCAAGCCTTTCCATTTCTTAACAAATGGGACAATATCATTCATTCTGATGCAGGCATAGAATTCCATTGTGTATATATACCACATTTTCTTGATCCATTCATCTCTTGAGGGGCATCTGGGTTGGTTCCATATCTTAGCTATAGTAAATAATGCTGCAATAAATATAGTTGTGCTGGTAGCTTTAGTGTGGTCTTGTTTGTAAACATTTGGGTAAATGCCCAAAAGTGGGATCATATAGAGCTCCCTTATGAGTACATTTCTTATCAAGCATTGTTGCCTCCTCCTTTGTTTCCCCTTACCATCCCTGCCATCCCATTCCCCCACCATCAACAAAGTTGCAAAGTTCATTTTTCAACGTAACATCTTGTACCTCTCATTGTTGCAATGGGTCCACCTGTATCCCTATTTAAACAATTTGTTTTTTCCCTTCCCCTCCACAAATTATACCAACATCAAATACAGTGAAAACAGGGGTATTGGCCCTTGGGTTTGAACCCAGGGTCTGGATACTTTTCCTAACCTTTTTGCTTAAGGCTAGCAGTCTACTACTTGAGTCATAGCTCCACTTTCAGCTTTTTCTGGTTAATTAGAGATAAAAGTCTCATGAACCTTTCTGCCCACACTCATTTTGAGCCATGCTCCTAAGAAAAAAGCCTTCTGAGTAGCTAGGATTATAGGCATGAGCCCTATTATCAATCATAAAAGCCTTAATAGATCTCACTTTTTAACCACACTTCCCTGTCATTCAGCATAACCCATAATTTTTGGGTTTCTTGGTCTTGTGACACATATGCACAACTTGAGCACACATCCATCTGTCCTTTGAGAAGTACTACACTTGAGTTCTCAATTTGCAGTCTTGGATCTCTGAGAAGATATCCAAGGCAGGCTAGGATAACTCCTCAACCTTAAGCCAAATCAATCAACTCCACCAAGAATGAACTTCAATACCCAGAATCCACTCCAACCTGCAAGCCTGAGGACAGACCTCACAATATATGTAATGAAATGTGGAGCAATTTAAAGGCAAACAGCTTAACATCTTTGTTTATTTCATGCTTCTTGTATTACATTAGAATTTTATGCTTGTGATGGTGTTATTCTGATGTAGGTTTGGGACACCATTGTCCATCATTAGCTATAGCTGGGTGGGTTTATTTCTAGGCTATTTTCTTCCATTTATTCCCATCCCATCCCATCATCATATTGGTGTACCTGTCTGGTTTTGTGATAATACAGTGCTAATTTGTCACCACAGTTCTGTTGTCACCACAGTTTTGTTGTCACCACAATTCTGTTATCTAACTTGAAGTCAGGTATTGCGATACCTTTAGAAATGCTCATTTTTGCCTAGGACAGGTGTGATCATATGTGGTCTTCTGTGATTCTGTTTTAATCTTAGGACTGATTTTGCTATTTTGTATGAAGTGTAACTAGAGTGATAGAGTTTCAGGGGAGGTGGAGAAGACAAAGGCAGAAACAATACTCCATGTACACACAGAGAAATGAAGCTAGATAACTTGCAGGTATGTGTGGCTTGGGGTGAGATGGAGGAGAAGGATGGAAAGGGTGACATTGATCAAGATGCATTGTATTTATAAACTGATGTGTTGAATTGCATCCCTTTATACAACTACTTAAAAATAATAAATAAATAAATAGTTTATCAGATCATCTGTAATACAGGAATATTAGTGCAAAGAAAAATGCTTATAACTAAGAATATGTATATTACAAATCAGAGGTAGCCCAGAGCACTCACTGGTCACTCACTTCTGCAATTCCAGTTCACAGGGCGCTGAGAATTGAGGTTTACAGTTCAAAGCCAGCCTGAACAGGGAAGTCCATGAGACCCTTATCTCCAATTAACCACCACAAACTCAGGAAGGAGAGCTGTGGCTCAAGTAGTAGAGTGCTAGCCTTGAATGAAAAAGTTAAGGGAGAATAAGTCAGAAGTACATTTAGTCCTCAGGCACTGGTGGTTCTTATCTGTAATCATTGCTATTTAGAAGATGGAAATGTGAGGATCACAGTTGGAAGCTAGCCCAGGCAGGAAAGTTCTGTAAGAGTCTTATCTCCAATTGTTCACCAAAAAGCCACCAGAAGTGGAGCTATCATTCAAGTGGTAGAGTGACAGCATTGAGCAAAATAGCTCAGGGACAACACACAAGCCCTGAATTCCAGCCCCAATGCAGGCACACAAAAAGTGCATTTGTCAGATGGAGTGCTTGTTCTTTGTGCTAGAGATTTAATTTACACAGCTAAATCCTAGAAAGGGGGTATAACTACCTATGGAAAAGGTTCCAATGTCAAGCCTTCTGTCTCCTGAAAAGTATAGCATGGTGCAAGCAGACTGTAGATACATATTTGCTGTTTGTAATACTGAAGAGCTGATTTCCTGCTATTTATGTTCTGATTTATTCAAACAGACATGGTGATGCTCTTTATCAATATCCTTTTAGTGTGTATTTATTGGGCATTGGCATATCTTCACTTGACAAACATAGGTTCAGTTCTATTGCCCATTTATTGATAATTTGTTTTTTCTTTAATTTTTTGAGTGACAGAATTGCAAGATGAATATCAGCCAAAATTATGTCTCATTCTACTAGTTATGTTTTTATCATCATCATCATCATCATCATCATCATCATCATCATCATCATCATCATTTTGTTCTGTAGCAGCTTTTCAGTTGCTGTAGTTTCATTTGACAGTTCTTGCTTCTATTTTTGGCAAAACTGCTTTTTCATTTAAGAATTAATGACCTATGTCAATACTTTAAAATGTTTATCTTGTTTTCTTCTAGTGGTTCTATATTTTAATATTATTAGTTAAGACCTTTCAGCTTCCAGGATTTGGTTTGTTTAGGATAAGATAGAACAATCTGCTTTTAAAGATACATGCTTTTCATTATATGTAGAACCTAGATTTAGCATACAAACTTCTAAGTAAATAAGTTGTGTAGTATACAAGTGTATTCAAATGTGTTCAGTGAAATATGATAGATTCAAAGAGCAAATGGTGCACATCTTCAGAAAGGCAAAGTCAAATTTGAGCAAAATCAAACACAAAGAATCAGGTATTGAAAGCAGTGAGGTGGGGTCAAGGGAAAGGAGGAAGACAAGCAAACAGGAGAAATGGGAGAATGCACACAAGAATCCAACATGAATTCTACAAATTAAGAAAAGTAAGAGAAGGGGTAGGTGAGGAAGAGATGGAAGAAATCCATTAATATCAAGATACACACTATTCATAAACTGCTTTGTTAAATGGCAAATCCTTGGCACAACTACTTAAAAATTTTACCAAAGAAAAAAAGGGGGAAATCTGCTTATAGTCTTCTACATGTAAATATCTGGTTTTCTTAATATTTTATGCAAAGACCTTTGTCTTCTCTACAACATATGTTTCCATTTTTGCCAAGAAACACATGACTATACGTGTATTGGCTTATTTTTGTGACATCTCTTCTATCCAAACAGAATGTTGGTGTTTTAAAAAACATTGCTTCCCTTTACATCTCAGAGTTTATATGTGCCAAGCAAGCACTATACCATTGAGCGAATTCCTCAGCTCACCTGGTTTGTATTTTGAAGACAGATATCTGTGAGATCCACACATTATTAAACAAATTTCCTAATACATGTTTCAAAATAACCAATAGTGTATTGTACATACACATATTGACTTGGAAGATAAAGGAGAATCTAGAGTGTTCAAACTAGTGGAAAATATTCATTACTGACATAGGTGATTTCCATTTCCAGGAGCCAAAGAAGAAAATATTATTTGAAATTCTTTTTTGAGTTATACACTGTGAAGGTGGGAAACAATGGAACTTGTATTTGGTTCATAATATAGAACCAATTGTGTTTAGTCCATGTCTGATTTAACAGGTTCTGAAATATCCCACTTGAAGTATACAGAGATTTCCAAGCCTGGTTGCTCACAGCTTTAATCCTAACTACTCAAGGAGACTGAGATCTGAGGCTCACAGCTCAACTCCAGGCCACACAGGAAAGCCTATGAGACTCTCATCTCCAAAAGCCAGTAGTGGAGCGGTGATTCTAGTGGTAGAGCACTGGCCTTGAGCAAAAAAGTCCAGGGACAGCTCTCAGTGCCTTAGTGCAAGCCATAGGAACGTCACACAAAATAAATTAAAAACAATGAAATATTCAATGACAATGCTCAATGTATATATATGAACATGAAGCTAGATAACTCAGGGTGGGGGTGGGTGGTATGAGGATAGATGCAGGGGAAAATGATGGAAGGTGTAACCATGGTTAGGATGGATTGTACTTACAATCTGACTTGTGGAATTGAAACTCCTTTGTAAAAAAAAGTTAACAAAATGTGATTTGTTTTTATAGATGTTATGGTGAGTTGAAAACACTTTGTACAACTATTGAAAGATAATAAAGAATAAAATTTTTAAATGTCAAAATAATTATTTTTTAAAAATTGGTTGTGGGTGCTATCCCTCAACTATTCAGCTCAAGGAGAGCGCTCTACCACTTGAGTCACAGCACCACTTCTGGTTTTCTGGTGGTTTATTGGAGATGAGTCTCATGAATGTTTCTGCCTGGGATGGCTTTGAACCACAATCCTCAGATCTTAGCATCCTGAGTAGCTAGGATGACAGGAGTGAGCCACTGGTGCCCAGCAATAATAACTTTTTAATTGAATAAAATTAGTGCCTGGTGCCTGTGGTTAACACCTGTAATCCTAGTTACTTAGGAGATTGAGTTTTAAGCCTGGTAATTCAAAGCCAGAACAGGAAGGAAAGGCTGTAAGACTCATGTCTGTGAGACCCCAAAAAGCTGGAAGTAGAGTTATAGCTCAAGCAATAAAGTGCTAGTGTTGAGCAAGAAAGTTCAAGGACAGTGCCCAGGTGCTGAGTTCAAGCTCCAAAACAAATTTTATATATATACTGAAGTGTACAAAATCCCTGCAATTTAGAAATCAACAGATGGCAATTTGTCTTCCTCTTGAAGTAAAGAAGGCCAGATCCTTCGTAGCAATTAATTCTCTCCCTTTTCTGCTCCATTGGGATTAGCAAGTCCTTAGCAATTAGAATTCTTGGACCAATTTGAATAATGATCAGCTGTGAGCATGGAGCTTCCAGGTCAGCTGGTTATAAAATCCATTCTGCATCCCTGTCCTGCAACTTGTTCCTTGTAGCCCATGGTCTGTGTGGCAGTGTGTTCTGCCAGGCTCATCAGCGGAACCTGAGGAATCCTGTGAGGTCCTGCCTTCCTGCCACCTCTGAACACTGAGCTGAGCATCTCACAGAAAGCAGAGGAGAAAACAACTAAGTGCTCTTTGGTCTCCTCCCAGCAAAGACCCAGTGCAGCCCAGTAAGTGCTACTGGACACCTGGATGGAGGAAGGGTGGAAGTGACCTGGCTTGTTCGCCATGCTGAGAGTGTAGCAGGGGTGGCTGGATGGCAGTGTTACCAGGAGGCAGAGTTTACCTCACAGCCCTGGGACATTTGTGTTCTGACTTACATCAATGGTGGGAAAAGTCCAATTACTGTTCTGTTTGCCTTCCATACTTGTTGCAAGTCATCAAAGAATGTCTCCCACCAGAGCAGGATGCAGGAGATCTATCATGCCCCCACCCCCCAAAATAATCATGATGATGATGATGATGATGATGATGATGATGATGATGATGATGATATTAACCAGGATGTAATAAACCTTTGCCTAGAGCTTCCAGACTCTCAGTTCCCTTTCTTTATGGAACAGGAAATTAAGAAAACAAATCTATATCCCTACACATTCTCTCCACGATAAAGATTAGAAAATCTTGTACATTGTCATTCTGACACATTTTAGGATAGGAGAATCAAACTTGTGTATGTGTGTGTGTGTGTGTGTGTGTGTGTGTGTGTGAGAGAGAGAGAGAGAGAGAGAGAGAGAGAGAGAGAGAGAGAGAGAGAGAGAGAGAGAAGGAGGAGGGGGGAGGGGAGAGGGGGGAGGGAGAGAGAAAGAGTGTTTGCTGGACAAGGGGTTTGATTTTAAGGCCTAGGCGACTCCCTGCGGTTAAAGTTTATATACAGAGGAGTTCCTGTGCATAAGTCAGGTAAAGAGTATGTTTCTTTGTCCCTTTACTCGCCCCTGAGCTTTTGCATGCAAGGCTGGCACTCTACCACTTGAGACACAGCTTCAATTCCATCTCTTTGCTGGCAAATTGCAGATAAGAGTCTAATGGACTTTACTACCTGGGCTGGCCTTGAACCATGATCCTCAGCTCAAACTCTTTAGCAGTTAGAATCGCATGCATGAGCCACAGGTAACCAGCTGAAAACTACATTCTTTGTAATTTTTATTATTGTTCTGATATATATATATATTCTTTGTAATTTTTATTATTGTTCTGATATATATACAAATATATATATATATATATATATATATATATATATATATATATTTGTAGATGCAGTCAGGTTTTATTCTAGGCAACAAGACCCCACCACACCTCCCACAGGGCACTTTCCTACCAATTAAATGTGATAGTTCTGTTCCTTGTGCCCTGGGCAATGCTGACCTCTGTGTCTTTCCCTTTGAGTGGTTCCAACACCATGGAAGAGCTCTGTGGGTGTCCTTGCTGTAGCACCTGCAGGAAGCATGGCCAGTATTACATGTGGAGCCACAGAAAGTGTTGACAATGGAGAGTTCAAAGTACCTGTGTGTCTTCCCATTGCTCCTAGAGTTTGAGTCCACTACTCAGGGCCATCTTTACCCCATGATTCATTCCAGGCCAATCCCTGTGAGATCTCTGTTGGGTGTTAATCTGAGTCAGACAACAGGAAACAAAGATACACACATACACACACATATATATATATATGTATATGTAAATATTTATTTATATATGCATAAATACACATGCGCACCAGGAGATTTGAGTACAAGATCTAGTCTTGTGCTGTAAAACTTCTGAAGTTTAGTGAAGTATTGAACAAGTCCCTTGGTTGGATCTCAAAGTCCCAGGATTCCATTTTGAATGTTTCTGTGACCTGTGTCACCTGTGGATGAGACTGTATGTGAGTAAACTGGTAGATTCAGATAATCTGGGACTGTAAGTTTTAGATTGCTGTAACTTTAAATTGTTTTTATTAATATATTGGCAAGATTAAGTTATATCCTTCAATGACTATCTGTTATCATCTGTACTTTTAGGTTTCCCTAGATTGCTGAGAGTTTAATTTGTATTATTTTATTGACATTGTTGTTGTTGTTTGTTGTTTTGTCAAATTCTTTCCTCCAGCTATTTTTTTTAACTTTCTGAATGTCAGAGATAGGAGATTTAATTTAATGGCAGAGTCAGGCCATATGCAAATAACATTTCCACCAGTTTCATGCCATCTTTCTGTATGCATATTTACCTAAGGTTATATGGGATGATTGGGGACCAGGGGCAGAAATGTACGCATAGGTAAAATAGCCTAAAGTCACAGATGTTCAGACATGGTCAGAGATCTTAGCAGTTGCTCTGACACTCTGTTTCCTCAAGACTGGTCTTGTGGGGGTGCTGTTGCAATAGAAGTCAGTGAGAATGGGGCATACTAGTGGGTCATGCCTATAATCCTAGCTACTCAGGAGGCTGAGATCTGAGGATGGTACTGAGGATGGCAGAGTAAAGCCAGCCTAGACAGGAAAGTCTGTGATATTCTTATCCCATTTAACCACCAAAAAGCTAGTAGTGGAGCTGTGGCTCAAGTGGTAGAATGCCAGCTTTGAGCAACAAAAGGTCAGGTACAGCACCTAGTCCTTGAGTACAAACTGCAGGTCTGGCACAAAAAGATAAAAATAAAAATGCCCCATGCTTTATTTATTTTCTGGAAGGAGCACCCTAGTGACTTTCTCCTCTTGTTTGAATAGTTTTCCTCTAACCTGTTTATCTCTGAACTTTTTTTTGTTTTGTTTTTGTTTTTGTTTTGGGGTCTGGTCGTGGGGCCTGAACTCTGGACCTGGGCGCTGTCCCTCATCTCTTCAGCTTAAGGCTAGTGCTCTACCACTTGAGCCACAGCGCCACTTCCGGCTTTTTTATTTTGCTTATGTGGTGCTGAGGAATTGAACCCAGGGCCTCAGGCATGCAAGGCAAGCGCTCTACCACTGAGCCACCTTCCCAGCCCTTTCTCTGAACTTTTTTTTTCTGCAGATTTTATCAATTACCTCCCCTGCAGTTTCTGGAAGTCCCTTGTCCCAGAGATAGGCATTATTTTTTTCTAGATGCTCTGGTCTTAACCCATGTCAGGAGAGAAGGACAGATAAAGCAGGTAGCTGTCATTGCCAATAGGCCATTTACCCCAATTCTTTTTTTTTGTGGCAGTATCAGGACTTGATCTCAGGACACTGTCCCTGAGCTTTTTTTCCCTCAAAGCTGGTGTTCTACCTCTTGATCCATAGCTCCCTTTCCTTCCTTCCTTTCCTTCCTTCTCCTTCCATCTCCTTCCTTCCTTCCTTCCTTCCTTCCTTCTTTCCTTCCTTCCTTTTTATCTTCTGTTAGTTAAGTGGAGATACGTGTCTCACAACCTTTCCCACCTGGGCTGACCTCAGATCTTAGCCTCTGAGTAGCAAGGATTACAGGTCTGAGCTATCACCAGCATCCAGCTTGGAAAAAATATTTCTTTTTTTGTTGAACAAGAGTTTTTAAATTTTATTTTATTGTAAAGATGCTTTACAGAGGGGTTACAGTTAGATTTCTTATTGAGCATTGCTACCCCCTCCCTTGTTGATCTCCCACTATCCCTTCCCTTCCCCACCTCTCTGATTCTTACCCCCCACCCTGAAGTTGTAAAGTTCATTTCCAGTATAGTGTCTTGTGGGTACCATTGTTGCTCCATGGTTTCCCTCCAAAGATAGAGACCAGATGTTTTCTTGTGTTTTTTACACTGACTATCTCAAAGTGTTTTTTTTACCCTGAGGTCTGTAAATGGAATGACATAAAAGCAAGAACATAGCATAGAAACCCAACAAAGAAGGAATTGTAAAATCAGCTGGAATGGAGAATACTAGATAATATAAAGATCCTTGTTCTAGTTTGCTTTGCATCAATAGGATGAGTTCCCACATGCAGGCAAGTTTATACTAAAGTTCATTTATTTTGCCCTTCCTTTGGTGTCTACAAATCTCATCTGTAAAGTAGTGGACCTAGGTAAACATATATGAAAGAGGAAATGTCACACGCTGACCAGGAAGATAGAGACTGGGGAACCTTAGTCCTCTCCAACTCCCTTCCTCACCTCCACCCAGTTTTACTGTCTTCTTCTTCCATTCCTCTCTCCATCCCTTCCTCCTTTCTTTTCTCTGTACTTCCTTCCCATCTCCTTCCATCTCTGTCTCACTCTTCCCCTCTCTCCTTTCCTTCCATTCTCCTCTTCCTCCTTTCCTCAATTATTTCCTTTCCTATCTTCCTTCCTCTCTCCCTCCATTTTTCTTCCTTTCTTCTCTTCTTTCTTTTCTACTCTCTTTCCCTTCTTTTACTTCCTCCTTGTTTCTCTTTCTTCCTTTCAGTCTATCTTCCTTCCCTTATTTGTTCCTCCCTACCTTCTTCAAGTCGTCCTCCCTTCCTCCCATGAAGTATTAGAGGTTTGCCACAGGGTCTCAGGCATGCTGGAGAAGCTGTGAAACAATGAGCTGCACTCCCATTTCTGAAACAATCCACAAAAGCATCCCACAGATGCAGCCTCCCCTACCACATGAATCTCTGGAAGAGAAAAATTAAAACTTAAGTTTATCATTTCAATGGTCAAGTCTGAGTAGATTCATTTTTATTTTGCATGAATGCAAATCGGTGGCATGCATACTACTTTATTTATTCCAATGATATATCCTTTTTCCAAAGGTGTTCTAGCTACATGGAGTCACAGAACTTAACAAGCATCTTGGAATTTCTCCTCCTGGGACTGACAGAGGATCCAGAACTACAGCCTATCCTCTTGGCCCTGTTCCTATCAATGTACCTGATCACCGTGCTCGGAAATCTGCTCATCATCCTGGCCGTCAGCTTTGACCCCCATCTTCACACCCCCATGTACTTCTTCCTCTCCAACCTCTCCTTGGCTGACATTGGGTTCAACAGCAGCACTGTCCTCAAGATGCTGGTGAACCTCAGGACTCATAGCAAATCCATCAGCTATGCTGGCTGCCTAATGCAAGTGGCCTTTTTTGTAATGTTCTGTTGCTTGGACAGTCTGCTTTTGGCAGTGATGGCCTATGACCGCTTGGTGGCCATCTGTCACCCTCTCCACTACTCAATCATCATGAGTCCCCGCCTCTGTGGTATGTTGGTCCTTCTGTCATTGTTCCTCAGTCTTTTGGACTCTGTGCTACACTGCTTGATGGTGTCACAAGTTACCTTCTGTACAAATATAGAAATTCCCAATTTCTTCTGTGAGCCTCCTCAACTAGTTAAGCTTGCATGTGATTATACTTCCACCAAAAATATATTCATCTTTCTCTTTGCTGCAGTCTTTGGTGGTCTTCCAGTCTTGGGGATCCTGTACTCTTATGCTCGCATTGTATCTTCTATTCTTGGAGTCCCATCAGCCAGTGGGAAATATAAAGCCTTCTCCACCTGTGGCTCTCACCTCTCAGTTGTGTGCTTGTTCTATGGGACAGCCCTGGGTGCGTACTGCAGTTCAGTTTTTTCAGATGCTCCAAGGAAAGTGATGGTGGCCTCTGTAGTGTACACCACAGTCACCCCTATGCTGAACCCCTTTGTCTATAGTTTAAGGAACAGGGACATCAAGAGCGCCCTCCGTAGACTGGTGAGAGTGGCAGCCTAAAACATAACACACACACACACACACACACACACACACACACACACACACACACACACACACACACACACACACACACACACACACACGGGCCATGTTGTTTAGGTTTGTGATTCAGGAAAGTCTGCAAAGCCAAGCCTTAGATTTGGAAGGACACTTGTGAGTTTTGGTGATGATGATGATGTTCCATGTGTGAGCCTTGCTTCATTGTAGAACTTTTGTAGTTTGGATCTTAAATGTTTTCTGAAGTCTAACATGTTGAATGTTTGATCTGTAATCTATAGTTCTATGCAGAGGTGGTGGAAGTTTTTGGAGATGGGGCCTTATGAGAGGACGTTAGGTCATTAGTGGAGTAACTTTAAAGAAAACATAGTAAACCCTGTGTCTTTCTCTTTCTACCTGTGCTTTATTGTCATTTGTCAACATGGTGTTACCATCATCTTTGTTTCCTCTTCTTTCTTTCTTCCTTTCTTCTTTCCTTCCTTCCTGTCCTTGCTTATTTTTCTCTTTCCTTCTTTCTTTCCTTTCTTTTTTTTTCTTCCCCACTTGGGTTGGCTTTGAACTGTAATCCTCCAGATTTCACCCTTGTAAGCAGCTATGGTTACAAGCTGAGCCACCAGTCTTCAACCAAAGTTCTTTTTGGTCAAGACATTTCTTCACAGAACACTTCCTTCCTGTTCTTTATGCTATTTATTTTTCTTTTCCTTATCCAAACACCTTTCCCTAATTTCCCTTGTCTGATTTGTCCATTCAGCCTTTTGTCATCCTTTCAGTAGTGAGCAGTGACCATCACCATTTATTTACTTATTTCCTTCTCCCCTAAGTTGGTGGTGTGTTTGCTTTTTTCCCATTGATGATTCTATGTTGCTCTTTTTGGTTAGAACTTTCATCTTTCAACTATTACCAATCAAATGCAGAGCAATGACTGCATGAATGTAATTAGTATGCTTTTCTCTTTTCTTGATCAATACCTCAATAAATGATCACTTGGTGAATCAAGGTATTTTGTGAACTTGTGTGACTGAAGATTGCCAAATGTGCTCAAAAAGCAAAGGTCATTGTCGTGATATCTCTTTCTCAGTTTACCTCTCAAGTACAGATTATGATAGCCTATTTTCAGTTACTGTGTGGCTATACTTTTGTGTGTGGATTGCACGAATCATGAATAAATTTAGCATTATGCTTTTTTCATTTTCCAAAGAAAACAAAAGACCATGTCAACTCTTTATCTTTCTTCATTTCTCTTCTTTTCTATATGTTATTTATTGTAAAAATACTGTACATTACATGAGTAACGTAATGAATACATTTCCTATCAAGTACTGTTGCCTCCTCCTTTGTTTTTCCCCTACCATCCTTTCCCTCCCCACCTTCCGAACTACTCTCTCCCTCCCACCACTACTTAAAAAGTTCATTTTCAACATAGTGTTTTGTACATCTCATTGCTACAATGGGTCAATCTGTATCCCTCTTCAAGCATTTTGTTTTTTCCGTTCCCTCCCCAAAGTAGAAAAGTGTATATACAAGATGCAGTACACCAGAATCAAATACAGTGAAAACAGGGGCTATACCATGGGGGAAGAACATACAAAAGAATCAACAAAATCTCATAGTAAATAAGTACCCTATTTTCTTGATCTTTTCATCTATTAAGGGGCATCTGGGTTGGTTCAATATCTTAGCTATGGTAAATAATGCTGCGATAAACATCGTTGTGCTGGAAACTGTTCTGAAGAGAAAATAAGAATATCCAATAGACACTGAAGAAATGCTCAACTTCTCTAGCCATAAAAGAAATGCAAATCAAAACAACATTCAGATTCTACCTCACCCCAGTTAAAATGGCTATAGATATCTAATAACAACAGATGCTGGAGGGGATGTGGCCAAAAGGGTACCAACTCTACTGCATTGTTGATGGGAATTTATACTTGTTCAATCACTTTGGAAAGCAGTTTGAAAGTTTCTCAAAAGTCTCCACATACAGGTCCCCTATGACTCAGCAATCACACTTTTGGGCATTTATTCAAATGATCACAAATAAGAACCTTTGGCATATAGGAATAGCAATGCCAAGAGGAATGCTTATAGCTATGAACATGTACATTAAAAATCAGGGAGAGCATAGGGCACTAGTGTCTCCCCCTGTAGCCTTAGCTAATTAAAAAAGTGAGAAT
Source organism: Dipodomys merriami (assembly GCF_024711535.1). Lineage (NCBI taxonomy): Eukaryota > Metazoa > Chordata > Mammalia > Rodentia > Heteromyidae > Dipodomys > Dipodomys merriami. Next base: position 4,398,735 of record NW_027206179.1, on the reverse strand, counting down.
TGAGTGTCTCAGTTTGAAGCCACCCTGAGCAGGAAAACCCATAAGACTCTTATCTCTAATTGTCACAAAACCAGGAAGGGGAGCTGAGGCTCAAGTGGTAAAACACTAGCCTTGAGAGGAAAAAAAGCTAAAGTATAGCATGCAGGTCCTGAGTTCATGCCCCAGGACTAGCACATAAAAATTTATAGAGACAGCTCAACTAAATATTCTAATGACATACCACAAATGCTTAGAAAAACAAGTATAAGTAAAACCCAAAGTGAGTAGATCAAAAGAAATAATGATGCTTAAGGCAGAAATGAATAAAATGTAAACCAAAACAATACAGAAAATCAACAAAAAAAATTGTTCCTAAGAAAAGATAAACGCTGCTGGGCATCAGTGGCTCATGCCTGTAATCCTAGCTACTCAGGAGGATAAGATCTGAGGATTGTGGTTCAAGCCAGCCCAGGCAGGAAAGGCTGTGATATCCAATACACCACTCAAAACTGGAAGTGGTGCTGTGGCTCAAGTGGTAGAGCGCTCAGAGATGAGGGATAGAGCCCAGGTCCAGAGTTCAAGCCCCATGACTGACCAAAAAAATAAAATAAAATAAACCCTTAAATAAATTTATCAAAAGAAGGAGAAGATCTACATTAATAAAATTAGAGATTTGAGCTCCCAGGTTTTCCATTGGTCATTTGGAGCTGGGCAATAGTGGTTCATACCTATAATCTTAGCTACTCAGGAGTCTGAAATCTGAGGATCAGGGTTCAAAACCATCTCAGGAAGGAAATTCTTAAGACTCTTATCTCCAATTAACCAGTAAAAAATTCACACATAAAGCTGTGTTTTGAGCAAAAAAAAAAAAAATCAGGAATATCACCTGGCCCTGAATTTAAGCCCTAAAAAGTATTGGCAATGACCAAGGTATGTAGTCAAACAAAATGTTCACTGGCAGGGTGTATATATATATATATATATATATATATATATATATATATATATATATATATATATATATATAATATAGCAGGAGGATTGAAGATTTCAGTCAGCATGGGAAAAGACAAGTCTCCAAAAATCAAAACAAAAGAAATGGGAACCGGAGCATAACTCAGGTGGTAGAATGCTTGCCTGGCATGTATGAAGCCCTGTGTTTATGTATGAAGCCCATTATTTAAAAATAATCTTATACGTTAATACTTCTGCTGATGTTTTTTTAGATTTACCCACTACTTCACCTACAATATCTGAACTTAGACAAACTAATTTGAAAAAGAAGTAAATTGTAAAGAATGAAAGTAATGTAATTTTAAAATATTTTCGTTGTTATTATAAAGGTGATTGCAAAAGTGTTACAGTAACTAAGTGAGGTAAAGATTACATTTCTTCCATTTCTCTCCCCATCTTTCCCTCCGGTTCCACAGGCTGTTACTTGAATTTTTTTTAAAGTATCGGTAATACTTGGCATTTGAAATTGTCTCTAAAGATCTCTCAACGTTTCAAAAGAAAGATGGCTTCTCCCCCCAAAATTATTTTTCTGGAATTTGCTTCTTGTTGTTTTTTCTGGAATTTGCTTCTTATTGTTTTTTTTTGTCTTATTTTGTTTGTTTGTTTTGTAGGTCATGGGGTCTGAACTCTGGGTTTGGGTGCAGCTCTTCAGCTCAAATCTAGTACTCTACCACTTGAGCCACAGTGCCACTTCTGGCTTTTTCTGCTTATGTGGTTAGATTCCCAGGGCCTCATGCATGTAAGAGAAGCACTCTAATACTGAGCCACCTTACTAGCCCTGGCTTCTTGTTGAAAAATCAACCTTTCCTTGGGGAAACTTTTTGTGATCTTGGGGACATTTTTTTTTTCCTTTGAGAAAATAAATCTATGCAGTTGTTTAGATCTTCAGTTACTCTGTTGAGTTTTTGCCAAGTTGATCTATCTAGTGGGGATAGAGGTGTGTTAAAGTCCCCAACAATTAACGTCTTTGGATCTATGTGAGACTTGAGGGAAAGTAGTGTTTCTTGGATAAATTTGGGCGCTCCATTGTTTGGTGAATAGATATTTAGAATTGTAATATCCTCCTGAAGGAGAGATCCCTTAATTAGTATGTAGCAACTTTCTTTATCTCTTCTCACTAATTTTAATTTGAAGTCTATCTTATCTGATATTAGGATTGCAACTCCCGCTGTTTATGGGGGCCATTTGCTTGGTAGATTTTGTTCCAGTCTTTCACTTTCAAAATGTGTTTGTTTTCATGGGCAAGGTGTGACTCCTGAAGGCAACAGATAGAAGGATCTTGCTTTATAATCCAACTAGACAGTCTATGTCACCTAATTGGAGAGTTAAGTCCATTAATGTTGAGAGATAGGACTGAGAGGTGTTTGGTAGTTCCTGCCATTTTATCCACCTTCTTGGGGGTTGCGGCAACTGGGTTCTTCCTATGGTTCTTGGATTCTCAGTTTGGGTGTGGTTTCTTGGCCTTCATTGTGGTTTTGTTGGTTTTCTATGTGTAGGACATCTTTAAGTATCTTTCGTAGGGCTGGTTTGGTGGAGATATATTGTTTCAGTTTTTCTTTACTATGGAAGGTTTTTATTTGACCTTTGGTTAAGGAGAGCTTAGCTGGGTACAGTATTCTTGGTTAATAGTTGTTTGTCTTTACGGCATGGCATACATCATTCCAGGATCTTCTTGCTTTAATTGTCTCTGCTGAGAAATCTGAGGTGATTCTAATTGGTTTCCCTAAAGAAACATATGTCCCATGGTTTCCCTTATTTGCAATAACTAGTATATGTCTGAGACAAGTAGAAATGGTCAGATAAGTTGATGTTAGGTGAAATGAACCCCAAGATAAGGTTTCAAATGTTTTTTCTTTCTTGCAATTGTTTCTAACATATTTATAAGATGATTTCTTTGTTGCTTTGTATGTCCTTCCCCCACGGTATAAAGGTGATGAGAAGAAACTTTATTCTGGACATCACATATTTGGTGCCTTTTGTCTTTCATCCTCTGTTTCTCATGACACTGGTTTTCCAAATCAAATCTGATTCCAGCTCACAATGTGATAGGATGAACTCATATTTTATTCTTTCAGCCTAGCATTTTCCTTCCTTCCTTCATTCCTTTTTTCTTTCTTCCTCCTTCTCTCTCTTCTTTTCTTCCTTACTTCCTTTCTTCTTTTCTTTCTTCCTTCCCCTGATTAAAAACAATCCATCCCTCTTTGTCAACTCAAAAATTCCTATTTCAGAGAAGGCTGTCCTAAATACTTTCACAAAATAAATTGTTCATTCATAATATTTTTAACTCATTAACATTTCCAGAAATTCATAATATTCACCATTTTGCTAACATTTGGACATAAACATTTATATATATGGACAGAGATCTAAGATAGATAGATAGATAGATAGATAGATAGATAGATAGATAGATAGATAGATAGATAGATAGATAGATAGATATCTGCTGTTAATATTTCTAGGATTATAAGGATTTCAGAAAATGTTTATAGCAGGGTGCTGATGGCTCCAACTTGTAATCTTAGTTCGTTCAAGAGTCTTGAGATCCAGAGGATCAGAGTTCAAAAGCAGCTCATGGAAAAAATAAAATAAAATATATGTACAAGACTTCATCTCCAAACTAACCAGTATAAGGCTGTGTTGGAAGTAGTGTGGAAAAGTGATAAAAAGGGCCATGTGAGCAAGCAAACATAGTGATTAGAAGGCAACTGTGTTCAAATGAACAAAAAAGATTATGTAGTATTTGAATATTTGTAATCAAATCATCCATGGTGTATTTGGGACATTAATTCTCCTGATTTTCATGCAATATGTCCTGACACAAGTGCATGGGTATAATTCACCCATTGCATGATTTTAATTTTAATAGGAACATTCTATTATTTCCTAGCATGCAGGCATTGCCTTCTCGGAATAATTCAACTGGCAGGAATTTTGTTCAAAAAGCAGCCATAGGCATCTTTGTTAGTTACAAGAACTCGATCAAGTTAAAAGAGGTGGACCTCTTGTTTCATTTATCTTGATCGGAATGTCATCTTTGTAGCTCCATTTAAGAGGGCTGTTGGAGGAAGTGATAAGTCACTCAGGAAAATTATATTACAATGGAGGCTCATAGTGATGGCATGTCAATTTAGCACCACAGGAAACACTATAGAACAACTACATACATGAGAACATGTAACTTCATTTTCCAATCACCAACTTACGAATCCTACATGATTGGCAATGTATACTCATCCAAAAGAGTGCATATAATTTTTCTCAAGATCACAGAGGTGGCATATTTGTGCACCAAAATTATATTAAAGGAAATCTGACTGAAGAACTCCACTTTCAAATCACAGCTTTACACTGTGCTTTTTTAGACAAAATAATTGCCCTCAGAATGAGGCATTTAATAATGACAATCAGTGTTTAATAATGACAACCGTCACTTACTGAGATTCTACAAAACACAAGTATTTTAAATTAGTGTATATTAATTGTACCAATGGGTTTCTGTAAGACAGTTCCAGAGTACTTTGATCAAATTCACCTGCTTCATTACATTTATGATCTCTACCCTCTCATCCCAATTTTTAACCAGTGGATTTCATTATGATATACTCATATATTTATGCACACAAAGAGTAATTCTATCATGCCTATGCTTCAGTGCTCTCTCCTTTCCCTCACTTTCCTCCCTCTGATTACCCATAAACTGGCTTCATTTTACATTTATGCACAATTATCATTTTCATTTTGTGTCTAGATTTCACATAGGCATGAAAGCATACAATAGTTGACATTTTCCAGCTTGGCTTATTTTATTAAATATCATATCTTTGATTCTGTTTATTTTCTTACAAAGTAATTTCAGTTTTTATGGTGAAACAATACTTTTTGTGTATGTGCATATATTACATTATATATTTTTAAATTTTATTTTATCCACTCATCAGTGGTTAGACAGCTGGATTAACTGCATAGTTTGACTGTTACAGTAGAGAGTCACAGGTATTTAAAAAATAATCGACAAGAAATCATAGTATGACAGGTGTTGGTGGCTCATCCATATAATTCTAGCTACTCAGGGAGCAGAGATCTGAGGATCACAGTTAGATGCCTGGCCAGGAAGCAGTGTCTGTGAGACTCTTATATCTAATAAACCACCAAAAAAAAGCTGGAAGTAGAGCTGTGGAGTCTAGTGGTAGAGTGTTAGACTTGAGCAAAAACTTAGGGACATGGCCCAGGCCCTAAATTCAAGCCTGGGGACACACAAATACACACACACAAACATACACAAACACACACACATACAGAGTTTGAAGAAAGCTCAGTGGAATCTAATATTTCATAGAGTAAAGAAATATGATACTTTCCCCCTAAGATTACTACGATAGACCAAAGCAAAGTACCTTCATGCTCTTCTCTTCACCTTCTTAGTCCATCATATTTATTGGAAATAAGAGGATTGACCTTGACATGTTATCTCCTCCACATTCTGTGTCCAGGACACTGACTTGAGTTTTTATTGCTTTGATTTCCATTTCTCTGTTAAGTAGTGATTGATGAAACTAGAGAATTGCAAGTAAAGGCAACTAGGACATATTTCAAGTCTCTACTCTCTCAAAGATTGAAACATTCTCTTACACATTTATTTAAAAACTATATTTACACTCACACACACATTCCACACCTAAAAATTGAATCCCTTCCTTTAAGATAGAATGGCCAGAACAGAGGAAGAAGGGAAAATTGTTGTTGTTTTTCTGGTGAAGTTATTTCCACATAGGAATCTATGACATGCATTTATTTTCCCCCAGGAGACACTCTTTCTTTGGTTTGATTTAAAAGTCATGAGATGTTCCCAAAGGATTACAAGGACATCAGGAACCTTCTAGAAGGTTTTAAGGAGCTTACATCACCACTTGTGACTTCTCTTTTTAAACTCCTTATTCCATTTCAGTTTCATTAATTTTACTGTGTACATCGTTTGTACAATGTACATTGTTGTACAAACGATGTACACAGTATAATCAAATACAACCTCATGATATTCATTAAAAATGAAACTCATACCCCTACACTTTCATTTTGGTATTACCTCATTGCTTTGGAGAGTTTATATAATCTTGATATTTTGATTTCCGCATTGCTATGTCTCTGTATCTGTCTCTCTCTCTGTCTGTCTCTCTCCTCAACCTAACTAAAATACAGTCTCTCTCCTTTAAAGAAAAAGAACTTTATATCTCAGGGGAAATGAATGATCTTACTAAGTTCAAATCCTTCACTGTAACAATAAAGGGAAAAAATCATTAGACAAATAAAATTTTGCCTCTTACCAAAATTTTCTTTGAGGAGATGAAACTCAGACAGCTTTGTCTTCTACCCTAAGGGAGAGGACTGCTTACATACTAATGAGGACAGAACAATTTCTTGAATGCAATGCTCCCATATTTGAATAATTCCCAAAGGTCTTAGAAACGTTAAATAAGTTCCCAGAATCACCCAGACAAACCGCCAGGGAGCTCCTGGATACAGAGGTGAATATTTTCCTGACTGGAGCTTCTCCCTGTATCATATAGGGAAAAGCCATGGTAGGTAGAAAAAACCAGGCCCAGAAGGAGTTTCCCATGATGCAATATGAAAGTGAGATTTACTGTTGATGCCAGGATTAATTGGGTCATGATAGAACAGAAGGAGATGATTGGAAGGGAAATCTTTGTCAAATTGAAGCACTAGGGACACAAAGAGAACAATGTTGCTCCAAGTGTTATCTGCAAATCTGTAGGATTACATGAACTGAAAGCTTCTTAACCTTCAAATCCTTGGCTTCCAGTCCACAACTACCAAATCATTTATTTAGTGATCTCACCCAGACATTTGCCTTTAATAAGCAAAATTTTCCCCCTACGTGGTTAACATTTGGAAACAACTGTTTTAAAGGATTACTTACAAGTATTTTAAGGGATTAGTTAGGGCTGTGTGTTGACAGAAATCAGGGTTTTCTACCTCCAAAAGCCTACAAACACATCCAGAAAAATCACAATATGTTGATTTTTTTAGTTCATATTTCCCCCATATTTTTATCTCATACATTTATTTCTGAAGTTTTCTTATACATGTATTTTTGGAATATGTTATATTCTCCATTGACTCTTGAAATGTTCTTGGTCATAATTCTTCACATGTTTTTAAACCATCATTTTTAGTGCCTCAATTTAACGTGATTGTCTCATTGTAAAATTTGACTTTATTTATGTCTTTACATTTTTCTAGTTTGGGAGTGTGTGTGGCATACACACATACAGATCTACACAGCATGTTTGAAGCAGGTGCATAATTTATTAAACTCATTTTGGATTCTAGTGGACTTTGTTTCATGTATTTATATGGTCAGTTAATATAAATAGGTAGTCATAATTGGATCATAATTTAACTTACCAGAAGCAGTATGACTCCCTCACGGAATCTTGTTTCAACATATTGACAAAAATGACTTTAATCTTTCCCTCAGCTTGAACAAACTTTATTTTTTGAACCTCCTGTCTGTCTCACTTCATTGTTCTTGAAGATAATTGATAATGCCTGAAATACTAGGCATGAAACCCAGGATAGGGAATATTCCATGTTATTTAACATGTATTTGATATCTGGATATTGTGGGTATTTGAAATTCCTTAGATGTATCAAAATATCCCATTGTATGCTATAAATATGTATAAATGTTGTGTGTCAGCAGTTTTAAGGGAAAACAACTCATATATATGTGATATATATGCATATATACATATATATACATATACATATATATGTCATACAATAGACAACAGGCACATTAAAATGTTCAGTATCACTAATATCTGAGTAATGCTCTGTTATCTGTGCAATACACTGGTATATTCTAGGTAATTCATTAATATCTGGGTAATGCACTAATATACTTGAATAATTCACTAACACCTGGGTACTACACTAATATACCTGAATAATTCAACAATACCTGTGCAATGCATTAATCAATTGTATCTAGTAATGAACTATTGCCTGCGTAGTGCTCTAATTAATATCTAGTTAATTCACTAATGTTTGAGCAGTGCACACTACAATGTAATACATTAAATCCACAATAAAATGCTACTTTGTTAGGATAAACACTAGGTATTGTGGTCAGGCCATAGGTGAAAGAGAGCATTTGCATGTTTTTGGCAGAAATGTGCAGCTATTGTGGAAAGTCATATGATAACAATATGCGTCAACTATGTCCCTTATGTCAATTATGTTGATCTACATGTCTCTCCCTATTATACTGGCAGCACGACTCACAGCCTAGCAGATAAAGAAAAGATACTATATATACCCAAAGGAATACCACATACCTTAACAAAAGAAGAACCTTCTGTATTTACTACCACATGAATTCAATTGGAGCACATCACGTTAAAAGAAGAGAGCTGGGGTTGTGGCTTAGTGGTAGAGTGCTTGCCTAGCATGAATGAAGCCCTGGGTTTGATTCCTCAATACCACATGCACAGAAAAAGCTGGAAGTGGGGACTGTGGCTCAAGGGGTGGAGTGCTACCTTTGAGCACTGTGTAGACCCTGAGTTCAAGCCCCAAGACTGGCAAAAATAAAATAAAAATAAAAGTAAATGAAAGAAGGGAGAGAGTCACAGAAAAAAGAAACACTACAGGAACTCATTTAATAGTGTAATCACAAAATCTCCTTCTCATTGATTCACAAGAAAATAAATAGCAGCTACTAAAGTCCATAGAATAGTATTAGGCAAATGTCCATAAAAAGGACATAGAAGCTTTGTTAGACAGGATGAATCAAACTTCAAGAGATCTTTCAAACAATTTTTAGTTAATAAGAGTAAATTATGACTGAAAAATGCAGATATCCCATAAATAGGGTGGGATGAATGTTTTTATTGCATACATCTGGTAGGGGGCAAATAGTGAAGATGTAAATAGTCACCACAAAAAGATTAAATCATGTTTATCACTGTTATTTTTATTAATATTTACAAGTCACTGTACAGAGGGTGTCAGTCTTTGAGAGCAACACTTCTTGATCAATATTATCCATACAGACACAGGGAGCAACTCAAACAGCATTTTCATCCAGTCTCTAGGTAAAGGGATTCCTTCCTCACTGACATCTACCTCCCAGGGAGGAGGGCTGACTGCCACTACTTGTATCCATGACAGGAAGTCTGCTTAGTATCACAGCCAGGAATTACAGAAGGGATAGAGAGGCAAGAATTTAGAAGAGAATTATTGTCTCTATTCTTAAATACCCATACTTTGTGTGTGTGTGTGTGTGTGTATGTGTGTGTATGTGTGTGTGCACATGTGTGTCTGTGTGTGTACAGTCCTCCCCTACAGAGACCACACTTTAGTTAATATGTTCATGTATATATGTATATGGCCTTGTATATGTTCACATATATATATATATATATGATCTCAATCTAGCTTCCACTTACGAGAGATAGGAGGAACCCTTTGTCTCTCTGAGGCGGAGTTGCTTCACTTAACAAATTTTTTTGTAGTTCCAGCTATTTCTCTGAAAATGATGTCATATTCTTCCTGAGGGATAAGATATATATATAATAGTAACATATTATATATTTCATATTGCATGATATAAATTATATATTATTGTATATTCGATATGATAATATGATATATTAAGATAATTATATATAATAATAGCAATCCCACTTTTGGGCATTTACCCAAATGTTTACAAACAAGACCACACTAAAGCTACCAGCATGACTATGTTTATTGCAGCATTATTTACTATAGTTAAGATATGGAACCAACCCAGATGCCCCTCAGTAGATGAATGGATCAAGAAAATGAGGTATATATACACAATGGAATTCTATGCCTCCATCAGAAAGAATGACATTTCCCCATTTGTTAGGAAATGGAAAGGTTTGGAAAAAATTATATTAAGTGAAGTAAGCCAGGCCCAAAGAAACATAGGTCCCATGGTTTCCCTTATTTGCAATATCTAGTATAGGTATGAGTCAAGCGGAAATGGTCAGATAATGTGATGTTAGGAAAATGAACCCTTAAATATGTATTTTAATGTTTTCGTTTCTTTCATGCATGTGTTTCTAACACATTTATAAGATTATTTCTTTGTTGCTTTGTATGTCCCTCCCCCACAGTGTAACCCCCGCTTTCACTATATTTGATGTCAGTATAACATGTGGAGGAGATGGGGACAAACAAGTCATTTAAGGATTCAGGTGGACCTGTTGCAACAATGAGAAGTACAAAATGTCATGTCAAAACCAGCTTTACAATGTCGGTGTGGGGGGGGAGGGGGGAATGATTGGGTGGGGGGGAGGGGGGAGGCTGGGAAGGGAGGTGAAGGGTAAACAAAGGAGGAGGCTGCAATGCTTGGTAAGAAATGTATGCATTATCCTGCCCATGTAATTGTAACCCCTCTGTACAGTATGTTCTCAAATAAAATAAAATTAAATTAAAAAAAGATAATTATATATAATAATGTGCAATATAATTAACATATTACATACAAATATTATATTTTAATATTTCACACTATATATTAATATAAAATAGCAATGTGCAAAATATGTATTATTTATATTCATATAGTAATACATAAATTACATGTCAACATAATCATATATTAATATAAACTTTATATAAATATATAAATATATATTAATATTTATGTAATAACATATATTAATACATATGTTATATGTTTTATATAATATATAGTATATAGCTATTTTATACTTCATAATTTATATTATTATAATATATGTTTTATATTATATCATATTATATTAGTAATATCACATATAACATAATAATATAATATAATATATAACACATGCATTCTATGATATTACCAATATTATATGAAATATAATATATTATATGTGCAATATATTATATTATAGTATCATATAATGTATATGTATTATACAATATAAAATAATGATATAATAATATCAAATACATTATGTATACATATTATACATGATATTATTTTTACTATATACTAAGAATATTATATATTACTATATAGATGTAAAATATAGTATTATATTATACATATGATCGAATGTAACACAATATATAGCAATGTAATTATAATATTTAATAACTAATAATATAATTTGTAACAATTATAAAACAATATATACAAACATTATATATACATATATACATACAAAATAAAGGGTTCATGATAATGCTGGAAGGCATAGAATATCAACAGCACACAAATCAGTTTTTGGCAATTTCTGTTAGCACTAAATCTCACACACACACCTGTGTATATATGTATATACATACCTATATGTATATATGTATATATGTGTATATATATGTCTATATACATACACATAAAAGACAAAAATACAACTGTGTCAAGCAGCACACATAAATGTTTCTGCTGTGGGTTTGTACAAACACAGTAATTTGGGGGATCATGGTAGAAATGAAAGAGATTTCACCTGAGAATAGATCTACAGATAAGTTTATTCTAGGAGAATTTTATTTCTCCTTCAATCATGAAGGATAGTTTTGGTGTTTAGTTAGTGTCTTCTATATTGGCAGATTTTTTTCCCCATTCTATACCCTCTTTGATTTCAAGATTTTTGCTGAAAAATCTGCTACTGTTCTGATGCATTTGCTCTCTCTTGTAGGAGGCAATATTCTTACTTAGTTTCTGCACTTCATGTTTTAAGTAATTTTCCTTGGGGAGATCCTGTACTGACCTTGTCTGGAATCCTAACAGCTCTTTTCACTGGGTGTGCATCTCTTCCTCAAGTGGTGCCTTATAATTTCCCATAATTGTAATAACTTACAATCTATCTACTTCGAGGATTTTCTTTTTCTTTCTTTCTTTTTTTTTCCATTCCTGGGGCTTGATCTCAGAGCCTGGTGGTCCTGTCCCTGAGCTTTTTCTCTCAATTCTAGCACTCTACTACTTTAAGCCACAGCTTCACTTCTGGTTCTTTGGTGGTTAATTGGAAATAAGCATCTCACACACCTCTTGCCTGGGCTGCCTTTGAACCTTGATCCTCAGATCTCAGCCTCCTGAATAGCTACTATAACAGTGATGAGACACCATTGCCAGCAACTGGAGTCTTGTAAAATTCAAGCAAAAAGGCTGAGTAAATGAAATTTTTCTTGGATGAAAACATTGACAGTTGTACAAAATGTGGCTAATTATTGGCATTAAATTATGCACCTTAGACATGGAAGCTATGTGCACATGATCATATAAAATGATATTACTTTAATGAACTCCAAGAAATGGAAACAAGGTTTTATATTTTACTTTTTTGTATTTGCTTCTTTTTCCTTTTTGTTGCTGTTTTTGATTTCTGTACTTTTTGTCTTCTATGTAAGTTTCTCTCTTTTGGGAAGGGGAAGGGGGAAACATAGAAATGTTAGGATCACTATGTTGAAAATGAAATATACAACTTGCAGGGGAAGTGGGTGAGGAGGGAAAAGCCAGGAAGAAATTAGGGAAGAGATGACACTGTTCAAAAGGAAATGTACCCGGGCGCCGGTAGCTCACGCCTGTAATCGTAGCTACTCAGGAGGCTGAGATCTGAGGATCGCGGTTCAAAGCCAGCCTGGGCAGGAAAGTCCGTGAAACTCTCCAATAAACCACCAGAAAACTGGAAGTGGCACTGTGGCTCAAGTGGTAGAGCGCTCGCCTTGAGCTGAAGAGCTGAGGGACAGGCTCAGGCCCAGAGTTCAAGCCCCACGACGGACCAAAAAAGAAAAAAAAGGAAATGTACCAATTACCTGACTTAAGTAACTGTAACCCCTCTGTATGTCACCTTTACAATAAAAAAGAAATGGTGACAATGATAGATGAATTTTAGTAAACATGGGCTTTAAAATCTCTAAAAGGAAGAAATGAAGAAAATTAATTGTATATTTGACTTGATTCCTGGCTACTCAAAAAGTCATTTTTTCTGTGTGATTACTCATTGTCTGTTCTGTTCCTTCCTCCAGTAATACAGCCTTAGAAAGTGGGATCTTAGGGCTGGGAAGATGACTCAATGGTAGAGTGTTTGCCTTGCATGCATGAAGCCCTGGGTTGATTCCTCAGCACCATATAAAGAGAAAAAGCCGGAAGTGGCGCTGTGCCTCAAGTGTTAGAGCGCTAGCCTTGAGCTGAAGAGCTGAGGGACAGAGCCCAGACCAAGAGTTCAGGCTCCATGGCGGAAGGAAGGAAGGAAGGAAGGAAGGAAGGAAGGAAGGAAGGAAGGAAGGAAGGAAGGAAGGAAGGAAGGAAGGAAGGAAGGAAGGGGAATCTCAGACATCTGGTTAGGTATTTGTGTCTGTCTCTCTCACTATTTGTTTGCGTGTGCACCTGCACGCGTGTGTGTGCATGTGTGCGTGTGTGTGTGTGTGTGTGTGTATATAAGTTCCATTCCTGTTAAAATAAACAACAGACTTCCACACTTTTTTGTGTTCCAGTCCTGGAGCTTGAACTTGGAGCCAGGTCACTGTCCTTGATCTTTGCCACTCAGGGCTCGCACTCTACCACTTGACTAACAGCTCACTTCCAGCTTTTTGGTGGATAATGAAGATAGGAGTCTCATGGACTTTCCTGTTTGGGCTGATATCATTTTTATGACTCCTGTTTCATTGGCAGTGTGGCTTTATCTTTTCTGTTTATCCTGTGCGTGCCCAGAAACTCTGACTATTTTTAAAACAATCCTGGGTCTCAGATATGGGAGGGGGGTTGGATCCATAACACTGGGTTAATAATATTAATGTTGCTATTAATGCTAACAATACTTGGTTATAATACATTGAAGGAGTGTGGGAGATAATAGATGGAGGAAATAATATTGAAAACATCAAAGTTGGGTATGGAGATGGGGCAATGACATAGGCAAAGTTGTAGACCGGGTGGCTGGGACTTCACGGAACGTGTTGTCATCCAATTCCCCAAATTTTTGTCCAAACTTGTGCCACACTTCCACAGTGGTCCCACTTCCCATACCAATCTCATTTATGATAAGAAAAAAGAAAGGTCTGGAAACAGTTTCCTCAAATGTGGAGGATTACAGTGAGGAGAAGTGAAGAAAGAATGGGAAAAAAAATCAAAATTGTATGTCTTACAATTGAGAGATTTCTAAATGCATGGATCTGAGTTGCATTTGTAGAGGGAGGAAAGAAGTCTGAGGGCCTGGGCACTGTCCCTGAGCACTCTACCACTTGAGCCATACCTCCACTTCTGGTTTTTGGGTAGTTAATTGGAGTTAAGTCTCACAGATTTTCCTGCCTGAGCTGGTTTTGAACTGCAATCCTCAGATCTCAGCCTCCAGAGTAGCTAGGATTACAGGCATGAGCAGCCAACACCTGGCTTTTTTATCACAGTATCAAAGATCTGATGGCTTCCATTACACATAGCAAATCCTTTTATCTATGTTCCAAGGAATAGGGATCTTAAAGGGGTTCCATGGAGGTGCTACAGAAGATCAATCTTATTTCAGGACCTGTGACAACCAACGAATTGAAAGATGGAAAAACAACAAAATAAAACATCCATAGCTGTAAATTCTGCCTCTTTGATCGAGTGTGTGTGTGTGTGTGTGTGTGTGTGTGTGTGTGTGTGTGTGTGTGTGTGTGTGTGTGTGTGTTCTATATTTGTTTTTAGTTTGCTTTGTTTTTTGTATGTGGGTCAGTTCTGGGGCTTTTCCTCAGGGCCTGGGTGCTGACCTTTAGCTTTTTCACAAAAGGCTAGCACTCTATCACTTGAATCACAGGTCCAGTTCCATCTTTTGGTGGTTAATTGGAGATAACAGTCTCATGGACCTTTCTGCCCAGCCTCAAGCTGCAATCTACAGATATCAGCCTCCTCACTAGCTGGGATAACAAGTGTAAGATACCACCATCCAGCTGCATAATTATTATTATTTTTTAGTTTTATGGCTGTCATTTATCATTCAATTTCTTAATAGTAGGTAGATGTAGCCAGATTTAGGAGAGAAATGAGATGGAAGTCATTTTTATATGCAGACTTAAGTGTTTCAAGAGGCAAATTTAGTTGAAATGGATACTTTTAAATTCTAGTTTTCATTATCTTTAGGTACTGATACAAAGGAGTTCAACTCAATGTGTGAGTTTTATGAGTATGATGAGTATTGATCAATGTCACCCTTTATATTGTTATCCCCCATGTTCACTGTACAGATAGATTTCTTTTTATTTTATTGGTGCTGGTCCTAGAGCTTGAACTGAAGGCCAGAGCACTGACCCTGAGCTTTTGTGCTCAAGGCTAGTAATCTACCACTTGAGCAACAGTTCAATAGACAGCTTTTTGGTGGTTAATTGGAGATAAGAATCTCATAGACTTTTTTTTTTACCTGAGCTGCATTTGAGCCATGATCCTCAACTCTCAATCTCTTAAGTAGTTATGATGAGCCACCAGCACTAGGTTGAAATGGATATTTTAATGGAGGCCACACATGTCAGTGTATTCAATGCCACAGAAATACATGGTGAAAAATCATACTTTTTAAATTGGAATTTTACCACAATAATTTTATCATGTTAAGTGAATTAAGTGGAAACCAGGAAGACATGTATTTGCTGTTTTCTCTCACATATGAAACTATCAAACAATTGACATAGATAAAGAAGGTGGCTCTTGAGAAACAGGAAGGAGCTGGGTGCCAGTGGCTTAGGCCTGTAATCCCAGCTGCTTAGGAGGTTGAGATCTGAGGATGGCAGTTCAAAGCCAGCCTTGGCAGGAAAGAGTATGAGACTCTTAACTTCAGGTAAACACCAGAAAACTGAAAGTGGAGCTGTGACTCAAGTAGTAGCACACTGGTTATGAGCAGAAAACTCACAGACGGCTCCTAGGCTCTGAGTTCAAGCCCCAGGGCACAGAGAGAAAGAGAGAGAGAGAGAGAGAGAGAGACAGAGACAGAGACAGAGACAGAGACAGAGACAGAGACAGAGACAGAGACAGAGACAGACAGAGAGAGACAGAGAGAGACAGAGAGAGAGACAGAGAGAGAGACAGAGAGAGAGAAAGGAAAGGAAGGAAGGAAGGAGGGAAGAAAGGAAGGAAAGAAGGAAGGAAGGAAGGAAGGAAGGAAAAGGAAGAGGAAGAAACTGAGTGTTTGGTAGGGGGTGAATATGAGTAAATGGGTATTAAACATAATCAGAGCACCATATTCAAAATAAAACTCTTTTATACAATGCATAGATACGAATTTCTGCAAAGGAAAATACAAGGTTTTTTAAAAAAAAATATAATACACACAATTGATTTCTAAGGATAAGAAAAATCACCATAATTCAAATATAAAAAAGTGGAAATTTTCATCACTGAGGACAGATCTTTGTCCTTTATTTGATTCACAAGATTATTGTGGGCATTAATTTGCTCCTGTTTTCCACCCTCTACATTAATGTTAAAAAGTCCTTAGAGAGTGCGATATCCTGAATCAAATCTAGGCAATTATGACCTTTGTGCTTTGAGTATCCAAAGCCATATAATAATCAATAGTCAACCTGTCCCTCTCCCGCTGTTTCTTTGGTTCTACATCTTCTGGAGAATTGACTGCTTAACTGCCTCTTCTTCCTTGAGTAGTCTGAATTCTAAATCCATAGCCAGCCCTGCTTCCATATTAACCCTACTGATGGAAACTAAGGCTTCTTTAGTCTTCGAGATGTAAGTGAATATCAGATTCTCATTCTTTAAACCATAGTCTAAATCAGTCCATGCTGTGAAGCTAAAAATGCAGGACAGACTACGAGAAGTGTTCTTTCCTCTTCATCAAGACACACAGGTCGTTTGCAAAGATAGATGGGAGAAAAATAAGGTATCAGTCGCAGCCAGCATAAGGATTTTAAAAGTTTATGGTTTATTTTTCCTTAGAAAGGCAAAGTCAAAGTTCAGCAAAATAAAACACCATGAGGTTGGTACTTGAAAGGGGTAGGGTCAAAAGGAAAGTGGTAGACAAATTAAGAGGAGAATGGGGAGAATGTAGTCAAGAATCCAATGTATATTGTATAAAATTGAGAAGGGTGAGGGAAGGAGTAGGTAAGGAAGGGACAGGGGAAAATGTTGAAAGGGGTGACATCAATATATTGTATCCATAAACCTCTTTGTTAAATGCCAACTCCTTTTTACAGCTACTTAAAGATAATTTTAACAAGCTAAAAAACAATAAAAATAAACCTATCTAACCACAAAAAATTATGTTTGTTATTTTTTGTTGATGGTGGTCATAGTAGTGGTTAATATGCAAGAAATCTAATTTGAGATTTTATTTTTATTTCCTCCAACTATAGTTCCACTTCCCATACACATTTGATCCAAATAGAAAATAGTTATCACCAGACAGTTTCCTGAGCACCCTCAAAAGGGGTCTATAGATGATGGTGATAGGAGGAAGAAAGAGCAAGGGAAGGATAGGAAGAAAGAGGAAGTTATACCGTGGGGGAGGGACATACAAAGCAACAAAAAAAATCACCTTATAAATATGTTAGAAACAATAGCAAGAAAGAAAAAAACTACTATAACCCCTCTTTTCACTGCATTTGATGTTGGTATAATTTGGGGAGGGGAAGGGGAAAAAATAAATTGTTTAAATAGGGATACTGGTGGACCCATTGCAACAATGAGATGTATAAGATGCTATGTCAAAAAACAAACTTTACAACTTTGGCAGTGGGGGGGTGGGGTGGTGAGTGTAGTTGTAGAGATGGGAGGGCTCAGATGGTAGGGGAAAACAAAGGAGGAGGCAACAATGCTTGATAAGCAATGTACTCATTACCTTGCTCATGTAATTGTAACCCCTCTGTGTGTTATTTTCACAATAAAAAACTTATTAAAAAGACAAAAGAAGAGGAAGGCATCCAGAATCACTTTAGAGTTGGGGTATGAGTTGTGTGTAATGTATAGATTATTTTTAACCCAGATGTTTGTACAAGTTGTAGCTGATGATTTTATATGAAAAAATTCCCAGCACAGCATTGTAATGAAAGAATGCCATGTTTAGATAAAAAATACTAAAGTTAGAATAGAATTGAGCTGTCCAATTAAGGCTACTGAGAAAGACGTTCTTCCAGGTAGTTTTTTTTTTCCCACAATGAATTCAACTACTCATTTCATATCTCTGTTACTGTGGGATGAGAACCCTATCACACAGGTGTGTTTCTGTTTGAAGGAATTCCTGGAAGTTCCACAAAAGTTTTGTGGGTGTCATCTGCTGCAATCATGTCAGAAAGAATGGATGAGTTTTTTTTTGGGGGGTGCACATTTTTGGAGCTAGGTATATGCTCTGCCCATTTTTATTAACAACCCTCTCATTCTCAAAGGACTGGGATCAGACTTTCACCTCCTAATATAGTCACTGAAAATAGTTTTCATATGTCCCAGTAGTGAGTAGAACTGTATTGCTTTTCTGTATCTTATTTTAATTTATATTGTTATTATTATTATTATTATTATTATTATTATTATTAAGTCATTGTACAAAAGGGTTTCAATTTAACATGTCAGTTGGTGAATCGACATATCTGTATCAATGACATTCCTTCCATCATTCTCCCCACCATCTGTCTACATCCTACTGATAATTAGGAAATAATAGAAATAATATCCTCTAGAGATGGTAGTTTTTAAAAAATTGTTTGCCATTGTGTTATTATTTCTATTTTAAAGTTTCTAAACTTCAAAAAGGAGGTACAAGAGAGTACCAATTTAGCATATCTATCTAAGTGTCCAATACTTCCTGTTCAGTCACCCTTTCTCATCTGTCTTTTCCTTTCAATTTGCATTTCCCACTGTCTTTAATCACATGTACATTGAATATTCTTCCTGTATTTGTCCCTTGTTCCATTTGACATTCATCCATTCCCTTGCCCCCACACACACATTATCCCCCTCATTTTGAATCTGTTGGCCAAACTTTTCTATTCAAATAAGAAATGTGGGCAACTGGAAGTTATAGTTACAAATGGGATCATTTGAAGATTACTTCTAAATTTGCTTAACACATACTTTGGAGTAATTGTTAGGCCCCAGTTATGCTTTGTTGTTTTAAACACTTTTTGCATGATGATTGGTGTGTATGTGTGTGTGTGTGTTGCTTTCTTTTTTTTTTATTGTGAGAATACTATATAGAGGAGTTACAATTACATGGACAAGTTAATGAGTACATTTCTTATCAAGCACTGTTGCCTCCTCTTTGTTTCCCCTTCCTATCCCTTCCCATACTCCCCCCCTCCCTCTACCCAATCCAGCCCCCTATCCTTCCCCCCCCACCAAAGTTGAAAATGTGGTATATATACACAATGGAATTCTATGACTCTGTCAGAAAGAATGACATTGCCCCGTTTGTTAGGAAATGGAAAGACTTGGAAAAAATTATATTAAGTGAAGTAAGCCAGGCCCAAAGAAACATAGGTCCCATGGTTTCCCTTATTTGCAATAACTAGTATATGTCTGAGTCAACCAAAAAAGGTCAGGTAAGTTTATGTTAGGGGAATGAACCCTAAGATAAGTATTCAAATGTTTTTTTTTCCTTTTATGCAATTGTTTCTAACATATTTATAAGATGATTTCTATGTTGCTTTTTATGTTGCTTTTTTTTGGGGGGGGTCCGGTCGTAGAGCCTGAACTCTGGGCCTGGGCACTGTCCCTCAGCTCTTCAGCTCAAGGCTAGAACTCTACCACTTGAGCCACAGCGCCAGTTCCGGCTTATTTCTTTTTGCTTATGTGGGCTGAGGAATCAAACCCAGGGCCTTATGCATGCAAGGCAAGCGCTCTACCACTGAGCCACCTTCCCAGCCCCTGTATGTTGCTTTCTTATTCAAGTCTTTTGTCTTCAGAGATCACCAGGAGGATGTTTTCCACAATATTTACTATGTTTAAACAAAGATTGAATTATTTTATTCAGTTATGTACTATTTGATTCCTTGGTGTAATTTTACAGCACAGTTACAATTTTTACGACTTTTACAACTACAATGATAACTCTGTTTTGTACTAAAAGCCAAAATAAGCTAAGTATTTTAAAATGTGGGTGATTCATAGTAAAATGGAGTAGATATCAATTATTGGAAATGAAACAAGTTGATTCACTAATTTCGTTTTTCTTCTTTCTCTATCCTTTTAATTCTGTTTCTGAAAAGGTGTCCAAGCAAGATAGAATCACAGAATGGAACACATGTCTCAGAATTCCATCTCCTTGGCCTCTCTGAGAATCCAGACCTGCAGCCCTGTCTCTTTGGGCTATTCCTGTCCATGTACCTGATCACTGTATTTGGGAACCTGGTCATCATCCTGGCCATCTGCTCTGACCCTCCCCTCCACACTCCCATGTACTTCTTCCTCTCCGTCTTGTCCTTTGTGGATATCTGTTTCATCTCTACCACAGTCCCAAACCTGATTGTGAACATCTGGCTTCACAGCTGGGTCATCACTCATGCAGGTTGCCTGACACAGATGTCCATTTATATCCTTTTCGCAACAATGGATGACATGCTTCTGACCGTCATGGCCTATGATCGCTTTGTGGCCATCTGTCACCCTTTACATTATTCAGTCCTCATGAGCCCTCACCTGTGCAGGTTCTTAGTCTGCACATGTCTGTCTGTCAGCATCGTGAACTCCCAGCTACATACTTTGTTTGTCTTACAATTTACCAACTTTCAAGAGGTCCAAGTCGCCAATTTCTTCTGTGACCCTTCCCATGTGGTGAATCTGGTCTGTTCCAACACCTTCTCTAAGGACATGGTGAAATATTTTGCTGTTGGCATCTTTGGTTTTTTCCCTGTAGTAGCCATTACTTTGTCTTACTATAAAATCATAGCATCCATTCTCAAAATAGCATCCTCAAGTGGGAGGTACAAAGCTTTCTCCACCTGTGGCTCTCACCTGTCAGCTGTTTCCTTATTTTATGGAACAAGCATTGGTGTGTATCTTGGTTCAGGTATAACAGAATCCCCTAGAAAGGTTGTAGTTGCCTCTGTGGTTTACACTGTGATCAACCCCATGCTGAATCCCTTCATTTACAGCCTGAGGAACAGAGATATGAAACAGGCTTTCAATAGAATCCACAGAAGAAAATTCTTCTTTAGGACTTAAAACAATTTGTTTCATTTGTACCAAGGTAAAGCTAGAAAAATAAGTGCCGAGGCTGCTAATTTCAGCTTTTGGGGTCATATTAATTTCTGGTTTAATGGCTTTAATTTCTAACAGTACAGCATAGTAAAAAGTTGGTAGCCAATATTGGCTATGTAAAGAATGGTTAGAGTTGAGATGATTTTTTTCTTTCTTTCAAGAATAGGTAGAAAGTTTAGTTTGGGATAATTAAACATTTTGGAGACGTATCTTATTGATAGATGCACTATAATATGAGTGCTTTAATGTATTAAGTTGCGCATTTGAAAATTATTCATAACAAAAATGTTTCAAAATTTATTTTATTTTTTAAATTTATTATTGTTTTAAAGGGGTTGTATGGAGGGGTTAGTTACATAAGTCATATAAAGAGTGAATTCCTCTTTAAACAACATTACTCCTTCCCTCCCTCTCCCCACCCATAAGTTGTATTGTTTATTTTCCACATAGTGGGTATTACTGCTGCATTTGTTCACCTTTTGTTCCACCATTTTTGTGTCCCCTCCTCCTCTTAATCTCCTAAAGCAAGATAAAGAAACAAACAAGACAAAAGGAAAAGAAAACAAAAACAGTAACAAATTAAAAAAACCCTCTTGTTTCCATTTCCTGGAGTTCATTTCGATAGATATTATTTTATATGATCAGACACACATAGCTATTGTACCTTTGTGATCCTCTCCTAAGAATATTCTCCTTTGTTCTGAGTGAATGCCTAGAAACCTATGTAATTCAAGCATTCTTTTTCTTTTACGATACAGTGTATTTACTTGACAATTTATTGTTGCAAAAATATGAATGGGAGTAAAAGGAGATTTGGAAAAAATACAGGAGACACAGAAATGATTGGTACACACAATAAGGTCCTCCCAAGAAGAGGAATAATTAAGAAACTTTTGTGGGCTTTATTTCCTTTCTTCTCCTCCCTCCAATGAATCTGGGCAGGTCATTCCTGTCTGTAGTTAATTATGAGCTTTGTGTTGCATCTCTGTGGTCCCATGTGGGTTACACAGATGTCAATAATCAGCCTGTACATCCAGTTTGAGTCATATGAAGTCCAGGAGCCACCATATGTGTGTCTCTTTTATTAATGTCTGTGTCGGTAAGCTCCTAGCTAAGACCACATTCATATCAACCCTGAGGACAGAGCCTAAACTTTCACTGGGAACCAGACAGTAGACAGATACACATCAGTTCCCCATTGCTTCTTTGTAAACTTTCAGAGGCACTGTCTACAAGACCTAGTGCTGAAGAATATGAAGATAGAGGAAGAAGATGGAGATGGAGGAGGAGCAATCAAGACCTTTGTATCCTCATTACCACTACAACTATGTGCTTCATGTAGTCAGATGGGAGTGAGTTACTATCAATGCTTGATAAGAAATGTACTCATTATCTTGCCCATGTAATTGTAACCCCTCTGTACAGTATTTTCACAATAAAAATATAAAAATAAATAAATTTAAGTTACAAATATGGTGATGTGAGCCAGTAGATATGTGAGTAATATCCAACCTAGATCAAAACTAGCTGCCCACAGAAAAAATAAATTCTGGAGAGGATAGTGGAATACTCTTACCCACTGTTGATGGGAAGTCAAATAAGACCAATCTTTGTAGAAATCAGTATGGATATTTCTACAAAAATATTAAAAATTAAACATAGT
The DNA here is from genome assembly GCF_024711535.1 of Dipodomys merriami. Classification (NCBI taxonomy): domain Eukaryota; kingdom Metazoa; phylum Chordata; class Mammalia; order Rodentia; family Heteromyidae; genus Dipodomys; species Dipodomys merriami. The sequence continues at coordinate 4,375,924 of NW_027206179.1, read as the reverse complement.
ATTTACTATATACCATTTCTGATTATATTTTCCCCCAAATAAAAGTCAATTTTAGCCTGGTGTCTGTGGCTCATGCCTGTAATCCTAGTTACTCTGGAGTCTGAAATGTAAAGATTGAGGTTCAAAGCCACTTTGGTTAGGAAAGTTCATGAGATTCTTATCTCCAATTACCCACCAGGAAACTGGAAGTGGTACTGTGGCTCACGTGGTAGAGTGCTTGCCTCGAGCTGAAGAGCTCAGGGACAGCACCCAGGCCCAGAGTTAAAGCCCCATGACCCAAAAAAGTCACCTTACCATAGAGGCACCCCTATGTACCTGTTTATCATCATGCAATTCAAATGCCAAGGCATGGAACTAGCCTAAGTTTCTGACAAAGGATGAAGAGATGACGGATATATATATCAGAAAATGTGGTGAGGCCTAGATAAGGCCTAGATAATTTTATGTAATTTGTTTTCAAGTCCTTAATAAATATTAAAGAATATGTTGTGTGTTTTTGTGTCTCTGTGTGTGTGTGTGTGTGTGTGTGTGTGTGTATGTGTGTGTGTGTGTGTGTGTGTGCTAGTACCAGGGCTTGAACTCAGAGTCTGGGCACTCTTTGTTATCTTTTTTGTTGAAGGCTAACACTCTCCCACTTGGGCCACACCTCCATTTGTGGCTTTCTGCAGGTTAATTGGAGATAAGGGTATTGTAGACTTTCTTGCTCAGGCTAGCTTTGAATCTTCATCCTCAGCCTCCTGCGTAGTTAGGATTACAGGCATAATCCACCAGCACCCGACTTTTCCCATTATATTGAAGTAACTCTCTTGTAGTTGTTTAGGAAGGAAAGAATGAAGCCATCTCTTCCATGAGCTGATTTTAGACAGTCATGGAAGCTTATTTATGGCCTCTTGCAAACCCAGACAGTCATTTCTTTTCCCTTTCACTCCAGGAGTGGACTCCCTTGCTACAGAGTATCATGAACTACAGCCCATTCTCTTTGGTTGTTGTTGTCCATGTACCTGGCCACTATGTTTAGGAACCTGCTTGTCGACCTGGCAATCAGATCTGACCCCCCCCACACACACACACCACATTCCTATGTACTTCTTCCTCTCCAACCTGTCCTTCATGGACATCTGCTTCATCTCCACCACCATCTCCAAGATGCTGGTGGACATCCAGATCCAGAATAAAGCCAGAGCTGCCTGACTCAGGAATATTTTAAAGGTATATTTATTGGAATGGGTTATTTTCTACTGACTGTTATTGCCTACAATTGCATTGTGGCCACTTGTCATCTGAATTACACTGTGATCATGAGCTCCTTTCTGTGTGACCTCTTGCTTCTGCTATCTTGGCTCATCACGATCTAGGTCTCTCTGACACATATTTTGTTAATGAAGCAGCTGAATTTCTCCAAAAGCACCAAAATCCCCCCATTTCTTCTGTGACCTCTCCCAGACCTCTCACTCAGAATAGGCACAATCTTTTAAGTAATGTCTCCAACCATTTTTCAATGGCTGTTTTTGAGTAAAGGCCTGATGTATTGCCAGGGACTTTGCAAATCCATGATCCTCTTCCTTATGTTTCCCCCATAGCTGTGCTGACAATTGCTTGCCACCATACCCACTCTCTATCATGGGGATGAGTTCACATTCACTTTAGTTTGCTTTTGCCCAGGCTGACCTCACAGGCCCTCTCAATCCTCACTTCCTGAGTAGCTGATATTATAAGTATGAGCACCACATATTTCCCTCATTTATCCCTTGCATTGCATTTCCATATAACTTGAGAATTGTTAGGTAAATGCAATAGGTGGCTGAGGAATGAGAATATCACATGGTATTCAAGCCAGGGAGACAGGTTTATTTTCCAAACTGCTGGCTGACCTGCAGTCAAGTTGGAATCACACATGGTCAGAAAAAAGGGTGGAGCCAACCCCAGGCCAGGACTTATCAAGGCCAGGGCCAGGGAGGGCAGGATATGGATGTGACCTCAGGGAGGGGGGAGGTGGCTATCTCCAGTTGTGCCAGTTACTTAGGTGACACAGGTACTAGGTAGAGATTTAGCCAAGAGGAGGGAGGAGTTTGCTCCACCTTCCCAGGGCCAACCTTACATTCCAACCTTCTAATAATTATGATAAAGGATGCAGATTCTCTCTGATACTTCCTGCTGGCAAGGTGTGTCAACATTAGGTGTAAAAATTGAAATATGCCCCCCACCCAGAAGGCAGCAAGCAGCAGTTGTGCTTTGGTAGATGCAAGTCCTTGAATGGTAGAAGTCTCCTAAGGCAGGGGCTGGACAACAATAAGAGGAAAAATATAACTGAAAAGAAAAACTTGGGTGCCTATGGCTTAGAGATGACAACAGGGATGAGGTAGAGGGGTGTCAGGGATGTGAGACAGCATTACCTTTGTAGGTTCAAGGGGTGGAACAAGTTTACCTCGAAATCAATGATGGTGTAGAAGGGGCAGGAACAGGAGCCCTTTTTATACTTTTTTTTTGGTTGGTCCTGGGACCTGAACTCTGGGCCTGGGCACTGTCCCTCAGCTCTTCAGCTCAAGGATAGAACTCTACTACTTGAGCCACAGCACCACTTCTGCCTTTTTCTGCTTATGTGTTGCTTAGGAATTGAACCCAGAGCCTCATGCATGCAAGGCAAGCGCTCTACCACTGAGCCACCTTCCCAGCCCCCGCTTTTTATTCTTAACAGATGAATCCAGTGGCTGTCCTTGAACTTGACTGCCGTGGGGTGGTCAGCAGAACCTGGTGAGGGCCTGTCCACTTAGAACATAAACCAGACAGATTAAGGGTCTTGAGAAACACTTGAACCCCAGGCAAAATTGGGGGAGTGGGAAAGGGACCTTGATGAGGCTGAGGGAGACATTGGTCAGAATATTGGCATAACATGTGCCTAAGAAAAGTTAGGACAGGAAGGTAGTCTATTGGTGGAGTCTTTGTATTGTTGGTAGGGAAATTACCTAGAAGGAAAGGTCTCCCATGCATTAATTCAAAGGGACTGAGAAAAGTAGGGCTGCGGGGAGAGGCATGTAAGCAGGTGAGGGCCAGAGGTAAAAGTTCTGGCCAGGATAGCTAAAGCTCTAAAGAGCATTTAGTAGGTTGTTTTTTGTAGCTCGCCTCTCAGCTCTTCAGCTCAAGGCAAATACTCTGTCGCTTGAGCCACAGTGCCACTTCCAGTTTTCTGGTGTTTATTGGAGATAAGAGTCTCATGAACTTTCCGGCATGGGCTGGTTTTGAACCACTATCCTTAGATCTCAGACTCTTAAGTAGCTAGAATTACAGGCATGAGCCACTGGCACCCAACGTAAGTTGTGCTTTAAGTAGGGCATTAGCACTTTCAACCTTTCCAGAAGACTGAGGTCTATAAGGAATGTGAAGATTCCACTGGATATTTAAAGAGCCTGCCAACTGTTGTGTCACTTTAGAGATGAAGGCAGGTCCCTTGTCAGATTGAAGTAACTTGGGTAAGCCAAACCTAGAAATAATTTCTTTTATTAAGACAGGGGCAACAGTGTCAGCAGTCTCTGACATTGTGGGACAGGCCTCAATCCATCCTGAAAAGGTATGTCAGCCTTACATCCAGGCATGTGAGTGAAGTCTATTTGCCAGTCTTCCCCCGTGCTTGGTGCATGAGGAATGCAGCCGGTCAGTGACCTCCCTGTGAGGAGGTAAGGGAACAAGTGGGGCAGGCTTGGGTAATAGCCTTTAGTCGGGCTGTTACACTAGAGCAATGGAGTAAAGGTTTGAGAAGATGGAAGAGAGGCTTGTATTTGATGTGCAGTGTCTGGTACACCTGGAAAAGAAAGCTGCCTGCTTGTATCTCTGGAAGAATGACTTGTCCTCCTAGGGGCTGTCATCCCTGTGCTTCCTGGGAGGCTGCCTGGTGGGAAAGTTCCTCGAACTCCTGTATAAGAGGGTTAAATTGAAGGCAATACCAGAAGCAAGGGAACTGGAAGTTGTTTCTGGCTGCTAGCTTGGCCTCCTGGTCTGCTTTTGAATTGCCAACCATGATGGCATCCAGTCCCATCTGGTGTCCCTGGCAGTGAATGATGGCTGCCTGTTGGGGAAGGGAAGCCACTTCTAGGAGCTTAAGAATAAATGAGGTATTAGTAGTGGGGGTCCTTTTCGTGGACAGGTAGCCATGCTGCTTCCAGATGGCAGCATGTGAGTGGAGAATAGGATTGTTGTAATTTGGGGAGGGAAAGGGGTATAGCAGAATGCTCAAATGGGGATGCAGGTTGACCCATTGTGATGACGAGATGTACATGACACTATGTTGAAAACAAACTACAATGACATGGGTGGGAGGGGGCAAGAGGAGTTGGGGAGATGGGAAGGTTAATGATGGTAGGGAAAAACAAAGGAGGAGGTAACAGTGGTAGATATGAAGAAATGTATTCATTACCCTACTCATGTAACTGTAACTCCTCTGTACAATATTGTTACATATATATATATATATATATATATATATATATATATATATATATATATATATATATAAAGCTATAAGTTCTGTGTTTTGTTAGGTAATGCCAGGGAGCAGAGGGCTTCCATTGATGTACCAGATGTCTTCTGGGTCAGGTGTGAATTCCTGGTCTCTCCTCCAAGGTCTCTGTATAGGAGGGGGAAAGAGTGGTAGAACTAGATGGAAGCAAAGTAGCTGGACTGGGAGGCTAGCAGTCAGGGAAAAGTCAGGGTTTTTAATAAAAGTATCATGAAGTAGCTGTAGGCCAAAAGGGGAAAGGGAAGACAGGGCTTTGTTAGATAAAAAGGTCCTTAAATCTATGGGGAGAGCAAAGGATGACTATTTCCAGGTGTGCCAGTTGCCTAGGTGACATAGGTACTGGGTAGAGGCTTAGCTAAGAGGAGGAAGGAGTCTACTCTGCCTTTCTAGGGTATACATTACAAGAATCATCTGCAGTTAATAAATCTTCTGTTGAAGAAATGCCTTACCTGTCTTGGTGCATTTTAGAATTCATGTAGATTTTGCTTATATTACTAACTTGTTAAAAGCTATGATGTATTATGTAATGTTGAACTTTTTCGGATCTGTTTTGCAAATCATTCCCCATTCTCTGTGATATTTTTCATTTTCCTCTAGTCTACCATTTTTATTATTTTATTTATTTTTATTGGAAAGGTGATACACAGAGGGGTTACAGTTACACAAGTCAGATATTGAGTATATTCCTTTTTGAGCAAGGTCACCTCTTCCCTTGTTTTCTCCCAGTCTTTTCCCTCCTGACTTCCTTCCCCATATGTAATTTAGTTCATTTTCAACATAATATCTATTGATATCGCTACTAAATTTGTTGACCCTTTGTCTCACCATTTTTGTGCTTCCCTTTACCCTTCACCAAACAGATAAACTTATATACAAGACAAAAAGTACAGACATCAAAAACAGTGACTAAAGTGGAAAACAAAACAAAAACACAAAAAGTAAAATTAAAAGCCTTTTGTTTCCATTTCTTGGAGTTCATCTTTATACAGATCATTTTATATGATCATATGCTATTGAACCTTCATGATCCTCTCCTAAAAATATTCTCCTTTGGTCTTACTGTGTGAATGTTTATGGTCCCGTTTATTTATCACGTCTAATTGTAATATTTTTGTCTTTTGCCATCCATTGTGTTTATTTGTAGATTTATAGGCACATTCTAATTATTACAAATGAGGAGAACCATGCAACCTATGTTTCTTTGGGTCTGGCTTACTTTGCTTAATATAATTTTTTCTCAAGTCTTTACATGGAGTAATCCCATTCTTCCTGATGGATGCATAGAATTCCATTGTGTATATACACCATATTTTCATGATCCATTCATCCACTGAGAGAAATCTTGGTTTATTCCATAGCTTGGGTATGAAAAGCGGTGCTGGTAGCTTTAGTGTGGTCTTCTTTGTAGTTTATTAGATAAATGCCTGGGAATGAGATTGCTGGATCATAGAGAAGCTCTAATTTTAGTTTTTTGAGGAGCCTCCATATCAGAGTAGTTGAACAAGTCTGCATTCCCAACAGTGTAGTAGCATTCTCCTTTGGACACATCTCCACCAGCATCTGTTATTGCTAGTTTTCTTGATAATTGCCATTCTAACTAGAGTATGGTGGAATCTCAATGTTGTTTTATTCACATTTCTTTTTTAGCCAGAGATTTTGAACATCTCTTCATGTGTCTATTCTTACTTCATGTGCCAATCTTATGGCTTCTTCTGATATGTCTACTTTTAAGTCTGTAGCCTATTTATTAATTGGGTTGTTGGTTCTTTGAAGGTTTGTGTTTGAGTGTGTATGAGGCTCTTGTCTGTTGCATAGCTAGTAAAGGTCTTTTTCCATTTTGTAGGCTTTCTATTGGTCTTGCTAGCTATGTCCTTTGCCATGCAGAAACTCTTCAGTTTGATGCAATCCCATATATCCAAACTTTCTTTGATTCATTGTGATTCTGGATCTTTATTTAGGAAAATTTGGCCCATGCATCTATTGTGGTGATCATGTAGTTCTTGGCCTTGCTTCTCTTGGTGTGTTTTTATTAACTGTATCTGTCATGACCTACAGGAGTCTTCTTAAATTCACTCAAGTCAAGATGAGTTTCTAAAGTCTCTAACTAATATCTACATGGTATTCTTCCTAGCATCTTCTGTTGGTACCTGATATATTCTCTTTCTTTGAATTTTACAACATTTAGATCCATGCATCTGTTGAGATACTGCCATTTTTCTCATGCCTAGCTTGTTTCACTTAATATAATGTCATTCAAGTTGATCTCTATCACAGCAAAATTCAAGATCATAATAATTGTTATACCTGAATACAGTCTTATTTTGTATAAGTACCACATTTCTCTACCTGTTTACATGATTCTTAATATTCATTGATTATTTCCATAAACTTATTATTGGAACTAATTCACTAATTCATCATGGACAATGGGAATGTACATAAATTTCACCTTAGCAATTTCCTGCCTTTTGGGTAGACATGAAGTAATGGATAGCTTGAAGATACAGTAGCTCTATTTTCATTTTTATTTTCCCCCAAACATCAAAGTCCCACAATAACTGCACTAGTAAAAATAATGAACAATACCATTATATTATCTAAACTTATATTTTTCTTTATTGGTCTAAGCCTGGGACTTGAACTCTATAGCTGATGATTTTGCTCATTGGCTGGCACACTTCTAACTGAGCCATGTCTCCAATTCCCGTCTAATTTTTTTCCTATATCATTAGTGGCTTTTATTATCTTCCAATTTTTTAACTTTTAGGGTTTTTCTTGCTGTTGTCACCTTTTGAAAATACATATTTGTTATCTTAGTTAATTGAGCAAAGGATTTACCACTCAACAAATAACTTTTCAAATACAATGCATCTTGACTGATGTCATCCCTTTCTTGAATATCTCCCAGACCTCCAACACAAACTTTCTTCTCAAGTTTCCTCATTTCATAGAATATGCACTGAATATTATGAGTGAAGTTCCCCCCTAACTCCTCTCTTCATTTGTCTATACTCGTCCTTTGACCTTCCTTTAACACACACCATTTAATATCATGTTGTTATTCCTGGTATTAATTTTTCTGGGGAATCACACCAAATTCTGCAAATACAATACTTGGAAAATATATTTATGAATATTTGCATAGAATGCTGTATGTGTTTACTTATGCATGTATAAATTAGTATAACTCCTTCCAAGGTATGTTTGCCTCAATTTAAGTAGGGACCCTAGACTAGTGGTGAATTCATGACTTTCCGACCCCAGTCTCTTGGAACTCTGGAATTACAGGTATATGACACCACACCTATCTTCCCTTGTGTTTGTGTGTGTGTGTGTGTGTGTGTGATAGCTCATCTACCAATTGTGAAGGCACACATCTTATTCATTTTCATTATTATTATTATTATTATTATTGTGGAAATAGCATACAGAGGGGTTACAATTACATGGGCAAGACAGTGAGTACATTTCTTATCAAGCATTGTTACCTCCTCCTTTGTTTCCCCATACCATCCCTTCCCCTCTCCACACCCCTCTACCACCACCCCACCACCATCCCCATCCTCCATCCCGCCAAAGTTGTAAAGTTCGTTTTTCGACATAACATCTTGTATATCTCATTGTTGTAATGGGTCCACCTGTAACCCTATTTAAACAGTTTGTTTTTTCCCTTCCCCTTCACAAATTATATCAACATCAAATACAATGAAAGCAGGGATAATACCCTGGGGAGGTACATACAAAGCAACAAAGAAATCATCTTATAAATATGTTGGAAACAATTGCAAGAAACAAAAAAAATTTGAATCCTTATCTTGGGGTTCATTTTGCCTAACATCAACTTGTCTGACAGTTTCTGTTTGTCTCAGACATATACTAGTTTTTGCAAATAAGCGAAACCATGGGATCTATATTTCTTTGGGCCTGGCTTACTTCACTTAATATAATTTTTTCCAAGTCTTTCCATTTCCTAACAATGTCATTCTTTCTGATGGAGGCATAGAATACCATTGTGTATATATACAACATTTTCTTGATCCATTCATCTACTGAGGGGCATCTGGGTTGGTTCCATATCTTAGATATGGTAAATAATGCTGTAATAAATATAGTTGTGCTGGTAGCTGTAGTATGTTCTTGTTTGTGATCATTCGGGTAAATGCCCAAAAGTGGGATTGCTGGTTCATAGGGCAGTTCTATGTGGAGTCTTTTGAGGAACCTCCATACTACTTTCCAAAGTGGTTGAACAAGTTTACACTCCCACCAACAATGCAGTAAGGTTCCTTTCTGTCCACATCCCCTCCAGCATCTGTTGTTATTAGAGTTCTTGATTATAGCCATTCTGACTGGGGTGAGGTGGTATCTCAATGTTGTTTTGATTTGCATTTCTTTTATGCCTAGGGAGTTTGAGCATTTCTTCATGTGTCTATTGGTCATCCTTCTTTCCTTTTCAGAGAAGTTTCTCATTATAAATAAAATACCGGGCTGGGAAGGTAGCTCAGTGGTAGAGCACTTGCCTTGCATGCCTGAGGCCCTGGGTTCGATTCCTCAGCACCACATAAACAAAAAGAAAAAAAACCTGGAAGTGGCGCTGTGGCTCAAGTGGTATAGCGCTAGCCTTGAGCTGAAGAGCTGAGGGACAGCGCCCAGGCCCAGAGTTCAGGCCCCATGACTGGACCCCCCCCCCAAAAAGAAATTAAAATGAAATTGGATGCAGGTAGTTCATACTTGTAATCCTAGATAATCAGGAATCTGAGATTTGAAGATCTAAATTCAAAGTTAGTCTGGGCTAGAAAGTCTGTAAGACTCTTATTTCCAATAAATTACCAAAAATCCTGAAATGGAGCCATGGGTCAATGGTAGAGTACTAGTTAGAGTACAAAAACTCAGAAATGATGTCCAAACTCAGTTCAAACTCCAGCATTGGCACACACACAAAAATATTGTCATTCCATTTCCTAGCAAATGGGGCTATGTCATTCTTTCTGATGGAAGCCCCATTTGTTAGAAAATGGAAAGACTTGGAAAAATCATACTAAGTGAAGTATGCCAGACACAAAGAAATATAGGTCCCATGCAATAATTAGTATGTCTAGGATAATCTTATCAGATGAGTAAAAAAGCTCAAAAGCTATATACATAAGACCATATAAAATGATAATAAGCAAAATGAACTCCAAGATATAGACACAAGAGGTTTTTCTTTGCTGTTGTTGTTTTTAACGTACTATGAGATTATTTTTGCTTCTTCTGTATGTTCTTCCCCCTATGGTATATATCCCCTGTTGTCAATGTATCTGATATTGGTACCCTGCATCTTGTATATACATTTATCTAATTTGGGGAGGGAAAGGGGAATAACAAAATGCTGAAACAACGACACAGGATGACCCATTGCAACAATGATACAAAACATTATATTGGAAATGAACTTTACAAATTTGGGGAGAAGGAGTTGGGGAGGTGGGAGAGGGAAGGGATATCAGGAGACAAACAAAGGAGAGGGTAACAATGCTTGACAAGAAATGTACTCATTACCTTACTCGTGTAACTGTAACCCTACTGTATAGCATCTTTATAATAAAATAACATTTAAAATATATATTGTCAAAAGGTGTGGAAATATAAACTACAAATAAAAATGGTGTACTATTCTATATAACTAATAGAAGTTAATGTCCACAAGGAGTCCACAAATAATTTGGCAATTCCTTAACTCTTACATAGTTAAATATTTGAAAGAAATAGAGTTAGGGATGGCTCCATGATGAATGCTGATGTTTTCTTGTAAAGTTTTCATAATATCATTATGTCTGGTAGAACACAGTTGAATGGATTTACCAAACTAAGGGGACACATGATTGCCAAGAAATAGCTTTTTTATTGGGGAAAAAGAAGAACATGTAGAAATTTACAAAATGTGTTTTAGGGCCCCCAATTTCCACTCCATTCTAAAGATCACAGATACAGGAAGGAAAGGAGATGGCTCTGCTGAGGAGTCTCCCCAGGGCCCCTTTCACATCCTTGTTTCTCAGGCTGTAGATGAAGGGGTTCAGCATGGGGGTGACCACTGTGTACATCACTGAGGCCATCATGCTTCTATCAGCAGAATAGGAAACAGCAGAACTGAGATAAACCCCCAGTCCTGTCCCATAGAACAAGCAGACAACACAGAGGTGAGAACCACAGGTGGAGAAAGCTTTGTGCTTGCTAGTGGTGGAGGACATCTTCATTAAAGAGGAGAGAATCTGATAGTAAGAGAACAGGATCCCTGTGGCAGGAAAAACCCCAAATAAAGCAGCTGACAGGTACAAGCAGATTGTATTGACCAGAGTGTCAGAACTGGCTGCCTTGAGAAGTTGAACTAATTCACAGAAGAAATGGGGAATCTTGGTGCCCACGGAGAATGTCAGTAGCTTTATCAGCAGGACATGGAGCATGGCAACACAGAACATGATAATCCAAGACACAAGGACCAGGAGACTACAGAAATGAGTGTTCATAGTAACTGAGTAGTTTAATGGATGACAGATGGCCACAAATCTATCAAAGGCCATGACTGTCAATAGGAAATTATCCATTCCACCAAAAATCATGAAGAAATACAACTGAGTGAGGCACTCTGAGTAGGAGAAGTCCTTCCTCTGTGTCTGGATATTCACCAGCATCTTGGGAATGGTGGTGGAGGTGAAGCATATGTCCACAAAAGAGAGTTTGGAGAGGAAGAAATACATAGGGGTATGGAGATGGGGGTCAGAGGTGATGGCCAATATGATGAGAAGATTTCCAAGCACAGTGATCAGGTACATGGACAGGAACAGCCCAAAGAGGATGGGTTGCAGGCTTGGGTCCTCTGAGAAGCCAATGAGGATGAATTGTGCCATGGATGTGTGATTTTCCCCTTCCATGTCACTAGCATTCTCTTTCAGAGATAAGCAAACACTCAAAGTCATCTGCCTGCAATTCAGACCACTATTTAACATTACCAGCCCAGGGTTAGTATCTGTGTATGTGTGTGCATGTGTGTGTTTGTGTGTCTATGTGTACATCTGTGTCAGTATCTGTGTTTGTATGTATGTATGTGTGTGTGTATGCCACTCCAAGTTCTTAAACTCAGGGACTGAATTCTCTCATTTTGCTTTTGTACCCAAGGCTATCACTCCACCACTTGAACACCACCTGCATCCTGCCTAGGCTGGCTTTGAACTGTGATCTTGAGATCTCAGCTTCCTGAGTAGCTAGCATTATATGCATAAATAACCTGCACCATGGCTATTTTTTTTATACCATGTCATCTTACACTGAATTCTTTTCATTGAAGTATGCCTGCTGCATCTTTTGAATGCCTGTATCATTTCTTATCAAGTGACTCAGAAAAAAAATGCTTTCTGGGTGAATTCCTTCCAATACAAACCAAAATAATGGCAGGCACACAGATAAGAGAACAAATGAATTCCCAATCATCTGTAAAAGTAACCACATGGATGGTCTGGGAAGGTGGCTCAGTGGTAGAGCACTTGCCTTGCATTCATGACGCCCTGGGTTTGATTCCTCAGCACCACATAAGCAGAAAAAAAGCCAGAAGTGGCACTGTGGCTCAAGCGGTAGAGTTCAAGCCTTGAGCTGAAGAGCTGAGGCACAGCACCCAGGCCCAGAGTTCAGGCCCACGACTGGATCCCCCCCCCAAAAAAAAGTAACCACATGGAATAGGTTTGTCAATGTTCTTCAGCTGCTATGGACTGAGTAAGTTTCACAGAGTTCATGGATAAAAGATATATTTGATGAAATTAATTAATATTTGGAGGTAGAAGCTCATGCCTATAATCCTAGATATTCAGGAGAAAAAGATTGGGAAAATTGAATTTATAAGCCAGAGTGGTGAAAAACAAATAATAATAAATAAATCAGTGATAACCCTATGTCAATTAAAATAAGCTGGGAGTGGTGGCGTTGCTCCTATAATCACAGCCAAATGAAAGTTATAACTAGGAGGTTCATGGTCTGAGACTGGACTGGGTGAAAAATATAGGAAAGAGCCTATCTGAATAATAACCTAAAGACTAAAGGGTTGGAAATGTGCCCTGAATGCTTAAGTGCTTCCCTAGCAAGCACAGAACTAAGAGTTTAAACTCCAGCCAATCAAATAACAAAAAAGTCAAGGCTTGTATGAACTCCAAATCATCTTAAAGTATTAAAAAGTGGAGAGTCCATGTGGAAAGAAGCAATGTCATATACATACACTTGACCACACACACACACACACACACACACACACACACACACACACACACACACACACACAAAACAATAAGAAATCATGTTATTTTTCAGGACAATGGATGGACCTGAATGTCCTTGGGTGAGTTGAAACATACAGCCTCAAAAAGAAAGCTATCACATGTGTAATCTAGAAGACTGTGCAACAAATAAACAAATTTATAGAATTGGGAGAGCTGTTGGAGGAAAAGCAGGTGACTAGTGGGAGGGTTACATATGAATAAAGCTCCTGCTATGCATCTATGAAAATATGACATAATCAAGCTTAAAGAAGACACAAATGTAAGTTTGTAAGTTACGTTTACAATGACAGTGATTCAAGGAAGTCAAGGTTCTCGATGTCTGTTGAGTGGAAATTAAGGAAATAGACTAATGACTCATGCCCTGCCAAGTACATGAGAAAGGGACTAGGAGTTGGTCCTCTAGGCAAGAAATGGTTGTGCTCTGAATGCAAAGATGGGTCACCTGTGGTCCCTCCTAGCACCAAGAGGCATTCCAAATGCAGGAAACAGACTCTTCAGCTGGTAGATGGATGGGGAGGTGAACCCCCAGAAGGATTTGAAAAGATGGTGTGATGGGGAGTAGAGGCTGAGGGCTGGGAGAGATCAAATCTAAGCCCATACAGTAAAATTTCTGGCAGTCTACCCCGATGTTCCTCTTACACTGGAAAAACCAGGTTCATGTGTGAATCTGAGATTTTGTGTTGCTTTCATCTTTTGCTTTTTTTCAGTGACTATAGGAATCCCATTACCTGGTAAGCAGTGACAAATATAAATGTCAGCAGAATCTAGAGGTTTGGAGGCTGTGATGCTGGTTACTAATCCTTGTAATTCTAGATATTTGGGTGGCCAGTCCAAGCAGGAAAGCCTATGAGACTCTTCTCTTCAAGTATTCAGAAAAAAAAGTCCAGCTTAAGTGGTGAAGAACTAGCCTTGAGCTCAAAGAGGTCAAGGCTAGTGCATAAGCCCCAGTGCTGGCAGACAGACAGACAGACAGACACACACACACACACACCTGTTACACCTCTATCCTGAAAGCTAACATTATGATAATACAAGTTTATCTTGTTTTTCTTTATTATAGGGAGAAGAAAGTGTCATTATATAGATAATAGTACAACACCTGAAATGCATCCTTATTTCACTGTATCACCCCTCTTATGTGTGTGTATGGTGTGTGTGTGTGTGTGTGTGTGTGTGTGTGTGTGTGTGTGTGTGTGTGTGTGTGTGTGATTCTTAGAACTTGAATGCAGGGATGGGGTGTTTTCCCTGAGCTTTTTCGCTCAAAGCTTGTACTCTGCCACTTGAGCTACAGCTCCACCTATAGTTAATTTCTGATTATTTGGAGTTAAGAATGTCATGGACTTTTCTACCTAGTCTGGCTTCAAATTGTGATCCTCTGGTCTCAGCATCCTGAGTAACTAGGCTTACAAGCATGAACTACAAGCACCTAGCCATGTAATTTTTTTCTACAAAATTATAGGAATTATTATCAAAACAAAAGGAAACAGCAATTAATCTAGTTCATAAACAGACAATTGACAACAGGAAATACAAAGAAAGATAACAATGTATAAGCAAGAGTGAAGATTTGTAGACTCGGCAGAACATACCTTGTGGTTAAAGGCAATCTAGATTTCACAGCATGATGAAGGAAGCAAAATAAAAAGCTGAAGAGGATGCAAAGTAATAGATTTGTTCATGTTAATAATGATAAATGTTACTGGAAGTCTGTTTTTGTGAAATCTGTCCTGAGGAACTCTTCTGGGGTTTTAAAGGACCCTTGAAACAGACAATTCCAGGGGATGGTCAACAGGGACCTGGTTAATGTTTATAGTGTTAATGGTTGCATCATCAGAACTTCTCATTAAATAAATTGTTCAATTATGTTTCCATTCTCCAAATATTGTAGCTCTCTTGAGGTCTCAAGAGGATTACAGTATGGAAAAAGTTCAGGCAAATTCATGTCAGTTAAGACAGCAATAGAAACTAACAAGTTAATTTCATTCCAAGGGCATGTAAATCTTTTATTTTGTTTGATTCAAAAGTCACAAGAAGGGGACCAAGATGGCGATGGGGCAGTAGGGAAACCACAGCTCTCTCCAACCAAAAGGAGAGTTCGAATTCCAATGCTCAATTTCTCCAGGAGACCACCAACAACAAAAAGAGAAACACCCAGAGAAAAACAAGTGGCGGAAAAAGACAAAAAAAAAAAAAAAGAAAGAAAAGGAAGAATTTCAGAACAGATAAGTGCAAAGACCCCTCTCCCAAACTTTACTGGCTGCGAGGCAACATGCCAAGCCATGGCCATCCTGGCTCGGTGGGGGCTGCTGGAGCCCCCAGAGACACAGGGGGTCATCTGCAGATCACCCACGCAGAAGACACCTGTGGTACCAGTGTAGGACCCACTGATTGTGGTGAACAGAGAAACATCCGAGCCAGGAGCCTGCACAAAGAGCCCTCCCTAACCCCTCAATCTCCAAGAAGAGGGGCTCAGAACCCTAGAACTACACAGGTCACCCACAGAACACCAGAGCAGAAGCCCTGGAAGGTACTGGTGCTGATCCGAAGAGCACAGAGACAAACCTCAGCACTCAGTACCTGCATGGAAACCCCTGCCCTACCCATCGGACAGAGGCTGGCACGCAGCCCACCCAAGGCACAGCCCATCCCACTGTGCCAACCCGAACAGCATCAACAGAGGAAAAGACAGGAGGAGAAACATGCAGAGCCACCACTGCCCAGGCAAGCCCACAAGGATCTCAACTGAACACTGACTGCAGCAGCAACCAGTGACCTACATTGCACAGAAACAACAACTAGCTCCAGGGTGAGTACCCCTCAGGGACAGTGTATCCCTCCTTAAGGGAGATCAGAGCTGGCAGGAACCCCCAAATCTTGACCCAGACCCCCTACCCCAACACCTGGACCACAGGACCCACTAAAACTAGGCACTGTGAGAGTGTTCCAACAGCCCATGGAGCATATCCAGCTGGCCAGGCTAGATCAAGAGCACCCCTGGAAGGGACCTTCAACACCCAAGCCAGGAACAGCACCCATGGGTCACAACAGTGAAGTGGAAGAAACCTGAACAGTGTACTCCAGGCTGCATAACCCAGATGGGATATACAGCAGCACAGGTCCAACTGGCATGCCCTAGGCTGGGAGAGTACACCCAGCACACCAGATCCTGCCAAGAGCACCTGTAGGAGTAAACAGGAGCAGTCTAGGCTGCTGAGTCCTTCTAAAGGCAGGAACTGCAAGTAATCTACAGCAGACAGCCGAGAGCCCTACAGGGTCACACCAGTAGCTGGAGGTTGGCTCCCAACAGAATTGAGACCAGGTACAGACTCTCTATGCCAACCCAGAAACAACAACCAAGCAAAGACAGACACCTATTGACCAAAACAAAATTTCAGATTAGTCTCCAATAATATCTGAATCTCCATGAAAAAAATCACAGAGAAAAATTACAAGGTTTATCAACACCCAGGATAGCAAGCTACCCTCAAAAGCCAGCAGCCACCCAGGGAAGAGCTCCAATGGAAGCAAAGCAGGAATGGAAGACAAAAGCTACATCCAAGAGATGCTGGGGGCAATGACTCAAGAATTAAAGTGAGAAATAGATCAGAAATTTAAAGAACAAAGGAACAAACTATCAAAAGAGATGCAGGAGTTCAAACAGGAGATGCACACAAAGATAGAGGCAGTACACACCCCACTAAGAGGTGAGATTGGTACTTTGAGAACCAACATCAAATCCATAAATGAGTCAATTTCCTCCATGCAAACTACAATGGAAGCAATAGTTAACAGAGTGAACGAAATGGAATTTAGAGTATTAGATACAGAAGAGAGAGTGCACCAACTGGACCAAAAAGTAACAGATATGGAAAAATCACTTAAATTATGCCAAAGAGAAATCCAAGAGCAAGCAGGTAGTGCCAAGAAATTTAACCTTCGTATAATTGGAGTGGACAAAGGTGAGGAATATAAAAGCAAGGGAATGCAACACCTATTCAACAAGATTATCAATGAAAATTTCCCCCATCTTAAAAGAGAACATCTTACCTACATAACAGAAGCATATAGAACACCTAACAAGCAGGATCCCAGGAGAAACACTTCTAGGCACATTACAGTAAAAATGATAGATCTGAATAATAAGAAAACAATCTTGCATGCAGCAAAAATGAAGAAGGAGCTATACTACAATGGGGGAAAAATTAGAATAACTGAAGATCTCCCCACACAGACATTGAATACAAGACAGGCCTGGGAAAGTACAATCAGAGCCCTGAGAACCAATAACTGCCAGTGCAGACATAAATCCAGCAAAGCTAGCATTCACATTCGATGGAGAAACTAAAATTTTAATAGTAAAGAAAAACTAAACAAATCCATAAACAATAAGCCAGCATTACAAAAAATACTAAGAGGGGGAACACAACCTGAAGAAAGTAACCAGGAACAGGGACCCACACCAGACTGGAATTACTAGAAGTCTAACAGTAAGCACAGGAGGAAAGGAAAGAAAACTTAGGAAAACAGGAAATGACAGTAACCACAATGCATCTCTCTATAATAACGTTATATTAATGGACTTAATTCACCAATCAAAAGAAAAAGAACTGCAGATTGGATAAGAAAACATGACCCATCCATCTGTTGCCTTCAGGAGACCCACCTCTCAGCCAAACATGCAAACAAACTCAGAGTGAAGGGTTGGAAAAAGAATCTGCCAATCAAGTGCCCCAAGTAAGAAAGCAGGAGTAGCTATCCCGATATTTGACAAAATAAGCTTTTCATTAAAATCAATACAAAAAGACAAGGAAGGACACTACATATTAATACAGAGAAAAATCCAAGTGGAGCACATTATCATTATCAACTTATTCTCCCCAAACATTGGAGCACCCAAATATGTTAAGCAAATACTCTCAAACTTACAGAATAAAATAGATCCAAATATGATACTACTAGGAGACTTTAATACCTGACTCTCACCAACCAGAGGATTAGCAAAGAAGCTACTAAATTATGTGAGGCCATACTTCAAGCAGAACTAATTGACATCTACCAAGTATTTCACCCTAAAATGACACAGTACACATTCTCAGTAGTTCATGGACTTTCTCCAAAATAGACCATATCATAGTTCATGCAAGGAACTTAAGCAAATACAAGGGGATTGATATAATCTCCAGTATCCTATCTGACCACAGTGGAATCAAGCTAGTTCTCAATAACAAAGCATACCGCAGAAATTACTCAAATACATGAAAATTGAACATCACACTTCTAAGCAACATCTGGGTAACAGAAGAAATTAAAAAAGAAATTAATTAAGAAGTTCCTACAATTCAATGAAAATGAATACATATCACAAAGAAACTTGTGGGACACAGAAAAATCAGTCCTGAGGGGCAAATTTATCACCCTTAGTGTCCATGTCAAGAAAATGGAGACAGACCAAGTTAATAATCTCATGTTGCAATTAAAACAGCTAGAAAAACATGAAAAAATGGAACCTAAAGTTACTAGATGGAGCCAGATAATCAAATTAAGAGAGGAAATGAATGAGATAGAGAATAGGAAACTTATAAATAAAATTAATAAAACAAAAAGATTGTTCTTTGAAAAAATAAATAAAATTGATGACCTTTGGCAAGATTAATTAAGAAAAGAAGAGAGGAAACCCAAATTAACAAAATCAGGGATGCCATGGGAAAAATCACAACAAATACCCAAGACATCCAAACAATTATAAAGAACTATTCTCAAAACTTATACTCTCTAAAGAAAGAAAACCTAGCAGAAATGGATGCTTTTTTAGAGAAATACAAGTTACCCAAAGGGAGCAAACTAGAAATAAATCAATTAAATAAACTAATGTCTTACAACAATACAGGAAATAATCAGAATTCTTCCAACAAGGAAAAGCCCAGAACCAGATGGATTCACAACGGAATTCTATAAGACCTCTAAAGAAGAACTAATACCCGTACTTTTCAAGCTCTTCAGAGCAGTAGAAAAAGAGGGAGCTATCCCAAACTCATTCTATGATGCCAATATCACACTCATCTCCAAACCAGGCAAAGAACCAACAAAAAAAGAGAACTACAGACCCATATTCTTGAGAAACACAGATGCAAAGATCCTTAACAAAATTCTAGCTAACCGAATTCAGAAACACATAAAAAAAATCATACACAACCACCAGGTAGGCTTCATTCCAGAGATGTAGGAATGTTTAACATAAGTAAATCAATAAATCTAATCCACACATCAACAGATCCAAGGTCAAGAACCACATGATTATCTCCATTGATGTAGATTTGCCCCATGAAAGTTACAATATGTTTATGCCTTTAACTAAGCATCACTATCCCACAATACCGTGAAATTTGGCAAATTATGTAATCACTTAATCACAATAAAGAATTTGAAAAAATATCACAAGAAATGTCAGTAAGGAATACTTATTTCTAGAAGAGACAAAAATCTAGGTATCATTTGTTTATAATAAATGTCTCTAGAGGAATCTCTGGAGATATAGAGAATTATTTGTCATCCTCCTAAATATAATAAAGAGGAAATTTATTTTGAATTTTTGTTGGAAAGGTGATATACAGAGGGGATACAGTTAAATAAGTCAGGTATTGAGTGCATTTATTTTTTGAACAGTGTCATTTCTTTGCTCATTTTCTCCCTGTTTTTGTCCCCTCCTGACCCCTTCTACCACAGTTGTTTAGTTTATTTACAATATACTATCTAGTAAGTAGCACTGTTGAATAAGTTCACCCTTTGACCCACTATTGCTGTGTTTTCCCGTAAACTCCCCAAATCACATAAACTTACATAAAAGTCCATAGGTACAGAAAACAAAAACAGCAACAGAAGACAAAAGAGGAAAGAAGACCACAAAAAGTAAAAAGACTCTTTTTCCATTTCTAGAAACTCATCTCATTAGGTATAATTTTGTATCATCATATATACTATTAATCCCTTGTGATCTTCTGCTAAGACTATTCTCCTTTGGTCTCACTGTTTTACTAACCATTGTGTTTACTTGTAGATTTACTGGCACATTCTGATTACTACAAATAAGGGAAAGCATGCAACCTCTGCTTCTTTGGATCTGGCTTAATTTGCTTACTATAATTTTTTCCATGCCTTTCCATTTCCTTACAAATGAGGCCAATGTCATTATTTCTCATGGAAGCATTGAATTGCATTGTGTATATATACCACATTTTCTTGATCCATCCCTCCACTGTGGGGAAACTGGGCTGATTCTGTATCTTGGTTATGGTAAGCAATGCTGAAATTAACATGGTTGTGCTGGTAGCTTTAGTGTGGTCTTCTTTGTGGGCTATTGAATAAATGCCTAGGAGTGGGTTTCGCTGTATCATAGGGAGCTCTATGTTTAGTCTTTTGAGGACTCTCCATAGTGCTTTCCAAAGAGGTTGAACAAGTTTCCCTTCCTACCAACAGTGTAGTAGCATTTCCTTTTAGTCACCTCCTCACCAGCATTGGTTATTGTTAGTTTTCTTGATAATGGACATTCTACTGGGGTGAAGTAGAATCTCAATGTTGTTTGATTTGCATATTTTTTGGCCAAGGATGTAGAATATTTTTCATGTTTCCATTGGCCATTCTTATTTCTTCTTCTGCTAAGATACTTTTAAGTCTACACCATTTAACGATTGGGCTGATGTTTCTTTGAGGATTTCTTTGTTGGGGATGTAATTTATTGACTCTGTATGAGGCCCATGTTTGTTGTATAGCTAGTAAAAGTATTCTCCCATTCTGTGTAATTACTTTTTTAATTATTTTTCTTATTGTGAAAATACCATACAGAGGGGTTAGAATAACATGGGGAAGGTAATGAGTAAATTTTTTATCAAGCATTGTTGCCTCCTCCTTTGTTTCCCCTTCCCACTTTTCCCATCTCCCCCCCTTTAACCCCACCCCCATCCCTGCCAAAGTTTTAAAGTTCGTTTTTCAACATAACATCTTGTACATCTCATTGTTGCAATGGGTCCACATGTATCCCTATTTAAACAATTTGTTTTTTCCCTTCACCTCCACAAATTATAAGAACATCATATACAGTGAAAACAGGGGTTATACCGTCGGGGAGGAACATACAAACCAACAAAAAAATCACCTTATAAATATGTTAGAAACAATAGCAGGACTTGAGTTCTAATCTTGGGGTTCATTTCACCTAGCATCAACTTAGCTGACCATTTCTGCTTGTCTCAGACATACACTAGTTATTGCAAATAAGGGAAACCATGGGACATATGGCTCTTTGGGTCTGGCTTACTGCACTTAATATAATTTTTTCCAAGTCTTTCCATTTCCTAACAAATGGGGCAATGCTATTCTTTCTGATGGAGGCATAGAATTCCATTGTGTATATCTACCACATTTTCTTGATCCATTTATCTAGTGAGGGCATCTGGGTTGGTTCCATATCTTAGCTATGGTAAATAAGGCTGCAATAAACATAGTCGTGCTGGTAGCTTTTGTGTGGTCTTGTTTGTGAACATTTGGGTAAATGTCCAAAAGTGGGGTTGCTGGGTCATAGGGGAGCTCTATGTGGAGTCTATTGAGGAACCTCCATACTACTTTGCAAAGTGGTTGAACAAGTTTACACTCCCACCAACAATGCAGTAAGGTTCCCTTCTGTCCATATAACCTCCATCATTTGTTGTTATTAGAGCTATTGATTATAGCCATTCTTACTGTTGTGAGATAGTATCTCAGTGTAGTTTTGCTTTGCATTTCTTTTATGGCTAGAGAGGTTGAGCATTTCCTCATATGTCTATTGGGCATTCTTATTTCCTCTTCAGAGAAATTTCTCTATAATACTTTAGCCCACTTATTTACCAGGCAGTTGTTTCTTTGAGGATTTGTTATTGGGGGATTTAATATTTTGAGTTCCAGGTATATTTTAGATATGAGACCCTTGTCCATTGTATGGCTAGTGAAGATGTTCTCCCAATCTGCAGGCTTTCTATTGACCTCCCTAGCTATGTCCTTTGCCAAGCAGAAGCTTTGCAGTTTCATGCAATCCCATTTGTCCAACCTTTCTTGGGTTTGTTATGTTTCTGGGTCTCTATTAAGAGATCCTTCAGATCTCAACCAAGAGCTAGGCTTTTGGGTGTGATCCACCAGTGCCTGGAAATATATATATATATCATTTTGATAATGTTAAGGCTACTATGGAAACATATTTAATTTGTACACCACTTAATGTCATTTAAGTTAATGATGATTGGCTATATTGTTATATAAGATTATATTACAAGTCATATCCAAACTGAAATTACTAAAAATATGAGCTATTTTGCCCACACAGCAATGAAATCTGCTGTCATTGCCTTTTTCACAAGAAAGTACTATCTTGCCAGGTGCCAGAGGCTCATGCTTGTAATCCTAGCTATTCAGAAGGCTAAGATCTGAGATTTCTAGTTGAAAGATAGTCTGGGCACAAAAGCCCTCAAGACTCTTATCTCCAATTAATCACCAAAAATGCTGGATGAGGGGCTGTGGCTTAAATGGTAGAGCACCAGCTTTGAACAAAAAAAAAAAATCAGGGACAATGCCCGGATCCAGAGTTCAAGCCCCAAGACCAGCACCCAAAAAAAAGACAGTACTGTCATTAAACACTGCTTGCCTGATTATATTCATTATATTCATCATTCATATGTATGCATATAAATGAAATTGATGGGTTATTCCTTATCTATTTAATTGTTTCAGGAAAAGCCATCTATTTTTTCCAGAGTCACTTTCCCATTATACATCCTATTACATGAAGATACATAAATTCTCTCAAATTGATTCTTTTCATTTTAACAAACATAAAACCTGCCATTGGATAGAAGTTTGTGTCCCTTGGGCTTCTGGTTTGCATTCTTGACTAATGTATGCTCTTTTATAACTTACATATTTTCTAGGGATAATAATCTTGCACATTTCGCCTATTTTGTCATTCTATGGCTTGTCCTTCATTCACGGGCTATGAAAGAATGTCTATATTCTCTATATATGTTTTGCAAATATTTTCCCCATCTTTGCACTTTAAAGTGTGAAATTTATTGTTTTTACCTATGCTTATACCTCAGTTCAAGAGATCTCTTGAAGTTATCCTGTCTACTGGCATTTTAGGTTCTATGAAAAGCCTGTGCTCCACCAAGCATCTCTTCTGTGCCTCATTTTATTCTCTTTTAATGATTATTATTGGTTTATTCAGTCATTGTAACTATTTTATATTGTACCTACATGTGGATGGGACATTTGCTTTTCTACACCTGCCCCATGGCTCTTAGTTGAATGGCATAGAGCTTACTTCACATTCCTTTTCTTTGTTATGGCTGAGTCATTTTCTACTGTCTGTGTGCTCTGTTGTTTTAATTTTGCACTTTATGATAAAGAAGTTGATAAGTTGTTTGATTCCTATGTTTTGTGACTAATGCTGACATAAAGATAGGGAAGCTCATATATCTATGTCATATTCTTTCTATAAAAGAAAAAAGTGTCAGTGCCAAATTGTTACACACATAAATTTTGACTTATTTGTCCAACTATTTTTGTGAAGTGAGTTCTCATTACATTGAATCATACTGTGACATTTGACTGGGTGAGGAGATGGAAGAATTGGGAGTTTTGGAAATGAGTGCAAATTTAAAGTTTGGAAAGTTGAATAAATTCTGGGGATCATGGGCAATGATATTTGTCATCTATATTTCAGAACTGTGCACATAAGAAGTATGAAATTGCTTATATGTACTTTCCCCAAATACCCAGTGTTCAGTGGTAATGTTCAATGTACATCTGTGAACATGAAGTGGATAACTTGCAGACAGGGGTAGAATAGACAGAGACAGGGTCAAGAAATGATAGAAGGAGGGACATTCCTTGAGATGATGCATTGTACTCAGAAATAGACAAATTGAATTGAAATCCCTGTATATAACTACTGGAAGATAACTTTTTAAGCACCGATGAGAATTTTAAATATGTGAAGCAAATCAAGTAATGGCTCCAGAGCCTTCTGCCACAGAGGAAGAGACTTGAAAACTTTAGAGGACACTCACATCATCTTTTCTTTTCCTTAGTAATTCTCAGAAGTCATAAGAGACTGGGATGATAATGAACCAATCAAGCTAATTATGAGCTCTGGGTGTTAACCCTGTAAACTCCTCTAATAGTCGTCAATAACCAAATTATGTTCCCAGCCTTCTGGTTGGGTAATGCACTCCACTCATGTTTGTGCTCTCCTTGTGCTTTTCTTCCACCAGGAAGATCTTCTCTGACACTGCTACTAAGTATATCAGAGACAGAGACAGAGAAGGAGTGAGAAGACTGCTTTCCATCAGAGGCCTTGGCCATGTCACAGCAACGAAGAAACCTCACCCAGTAAGTACTGGGGTTGGGGGACCATGGACAGATGGAGGACCCAGCAGGAGTAGTGTTTTCTCATCATGGGGAATAACAAGACAAGTTGCATAGCGATATAGGAAGCTTTCAGTTAGAAAGACTGTAATTGTGTGCTTGTGGTTGTGATGAGGGTATGAGAAATCTTGTTCAGATGGAAGCTTTTCTTGCCCAAGGCTTCAGTTTCCAATAGACCAATTCAGGCATGTTGGAAAGATGGAGACACTCACTCAAAACTCATTTTTTTTGTTGGTTGTGGGACTTGAACTCTGGGCCTGGGCATAGTCCCTGAGCTCTTCAGCTCAAGGCAAATTTTCTACCACTTGACCTACAGCACCACTTCTGGCTTTTTCTGCTTATATGGTGCTGAAGAATCAAACCCAGGGCCTCATGCATGCAAGGCAAGCACTGTACCACTGAGCCACCTTCCCCACTGCCTAATGCCTCCATGCTCATTTTAACTAGTAGCCAAGTAAAGATGAAGGAAAAATAATGTACTCCTGTGTGTGCTGTGAAAGAAAAACAATGTGGGCCTTGATAATTAGAGGAAGGCTATGGGGATGTGTGAGTAAACTGCTTAAAACACAGACCTCACAGCATGATCTTGAGCACCAGATTGCTTGAGTTCGAAGCTCACTTTTGCCATATACCCAGCTCTTCAGTCTTAGAACACTTAACCACTGGGCATCATGACTTGAGAGGAGTGAGGCCACCTGTGTTATAGAAGTGCTTTGAGTGCAATCATGTGTTGTTGCAAGATGGTGTGGTCCAGAGTTTGCACTGGATGATTGTTAGCTCTTAATATTATTCGTTCCTACAGGAAGATTGTATATTGTCAATTTCTTACTTGGAAAGTATGTTTTATGGAGTAAATTACTCTCTCAGTGACTTTCACTGTTTAAATTTAAAGCTGACAATCCATCCCCACTCAGCTAGTCTGCCTCACTTGCTACCTGCCCTTGGAAGAATAAGTGAGTATTTACTCAATCTCTTCCCTGAGCAGGGACATGGACAAGAGTGATTATAACTTACTGCATTTATGTGACAGGATTGACTTCACTCATTGTTTATTGGATTGAGTTAGTATTTCTAAATAATTACAGTCTATCATTAAATGCATGTACAATAAATAATTGATCACGTTTGAAAAAACACCCAGAAACTAAAAATAAAGCACAGCACTCAGCACCTGTGATTTAGGAAGCCTTGAATAGCCCTTCATGATACAATTTACTGGGTTATATTTCCTCTTTCTAGGCCATGCTCCAATTCTTAAAATTTACTTGTCTGAGCTAGACATCAGTGGCTCAGACTTGTATCCTTGCTACTCAGAAGGCTGACATTATGAGGATTGGGATTAAAACTCAGCCTGGGAATGAAGTCCATGAGACTCTTATCTTCAAAGAACCACCAAAAAGCCAGAAGTGGAACAACTATGCAAGTGGTACAGTGTTAGCCTGGAGTGAAAGAATCTGCCCAGGCTCTGAGTTCAAGCCCCAATACCAGCACACATGCACACACACATACACACACACACACACACACACACACACACACACACACACACACACACACACACACAAACACAGAGTTCTTGTCTGTAAAGTAGATTTGGAATTTGTCAGAATATTTACATTATTTCTGATTATTCATTTCAACCATTATTTTCCCTAACTAATACAAAGGTCTAGCTGACAAAATAAGGAACCTATCAATTGCTGGTAACTGCAGAGAATTGTAGTTGATGTGTCAGTGAAAATGACAGGAATCAGAACCTACTAAACAGGCACAAGAATGTTGACACTCAAAATATATTTTAGAGCCAGGCACTGATGACTCACACCTATAATCCTAGCTGCTCAGGAGTTTGAGATCCAAAGGATGATGGTTCAAAGTCAGCCCTAACAGGAAAGTCTATGAGATTCAATCTCCAAAATAACCCAAAGACAAGCTGAAGGGAAGGCTCAAGAGGTTAAATGCCAGCTAAGCAATCACATAGCAAAGGACAATGAGTTTGTCACCCATGACAATGAAAATCAAAAGTATGTTTGGTGATACTCTTTATGGCTAAAGTTCTCTAGGTTAAATAACTTTTACATTAATAAAAACATGAAGATTATTAGTGGTTTGTAATGAATAGCCCATTATAGAATACAGAGTGAAATGGAGAAGAGAAAAGAACTGGCTGTACCTGATGATAATTAGTAATATTTAGTTGTTTTCATACAAATTAGTCCCAACAAAACAGACAAAACTAATTCTTGCCTATTTTTTGTGCAATATTAGGGCTAGAACTCAGGACTCTCCCTTACCCTTTTAGCATACGGTTAGCTCTCTACAACTTGAGCCAAACCTCGACTTCAGGGGGTTTTTTTTGGTTGGTTCATTGGAAATAAGTCTCAGAGACTTTCCAGCCTAGACTTATTTAGAACCTTGATCCTCAGATCTCAGCTTTCTGCATACTAGGATTACAGGTATGAGACAACCAGCATATAGAAAATTGAAACATTGGGCTGGGAAGGTGGCTCAATGGTAGAGCGCTTGCCTTCCATACATGAGGCCCTGGGTTCAATTCCCCAGCACCACATAAGCAAAAAGAAAAAAAGCCGACAGTGGTGCTGTGGCTCAAGTGGTAGAGTGCTAGCCTTGAGCTGAAGAGCTGAGGGACAGCCCCAGTCCCAGAGTTCAGGTCCCACGACTGGACGCCCTCCCAAAAAAAAGAAAACTGAAACATTTTTGTACAAGCAATTAAAGATATTTTTTTGCAAACGACTTTGTTTGGACTTTCAAAATTATAGAGACCTGCTCCATACTATTTTGTTTTTTCAAACTTTTGTTTTCCATTTAAACAGTTGTCCAAGCCGTATAGAAGCACAAATCCTAACATGTGTCACTAAATTCCATCTCCTGGGCCTCTTGGAGGACCCAGACTTACAGCCCATCCTTTTTGGTCTGTTCCTGTCCCTGTACCTGGTCTCCATGCTTGGAAATCTGCTCATCATCCTGGTCATCACCTCTAACCCCCACCTCCACATCCCCATATACTTCTTCCTCTCCATCCTCTCCTTGGCTGACATTGGCTTCCCCTCCACCACCATCCCCAAGATGCTGGTGGACATCCAGACTCACCACAGAGCCATCTCTTACACAGGCTACCTCACACAGTTGTCCTTTTTTTAATTTTTTGCCATTTTTGCATGCATGGGTGACATGCTTCTGAATGTGATGGCTTATGACCGGTGTGTGGCCATTTGTGACCCCCTGAAATACACAGTCATCATGAATGCCCATGTCTGTGGAGTATTACTTAGTCTTATAGAAAACTAGCATTATCTCATTTCTAGAGAAAAATAGATTTAACTATAGACCACTAGGTTAAATGAAATAATTCAGGTTCAGAAAAATAAATACCATATGTCTTCCCTCCTATGGATGAAATCTAGATTTATAGAAAAATGGAGCTCATTATTTTTACAGTGAATAAAAAAAAGAATTGCTTCTTTCCTCCATAGAATTTAGGATGACAAATAATTTTCTCTTGTTTTTTAGAAATAATTAGTCCTCAATGAGATTTTTTTTGATTTTAAAATTTAAAAATATATAAATTCCCTTTGGACACAATAAATCTATTAATTCCTATTGTTTCCTAAACTGACATTAATTTGGCTAAATTTTTCCATACTCCAATGCTCTTGGTACCCAAAGAGAACTGAAGTATTTGGAGAATGGAAAACACCTGAACAATTTATTTAATGAGAAATTCTGATAATGCAACCATTAACACACTAGAAACAGTAAACAAGTCCCTGTTGACTATACCTTGGAATTGTCTAATTTAAGGTTCCTTTGAAATCCCAGCAGGATTTCTGAGGACAGATTTCATGAAAACAAAGTTTCAGTTACTCTTATCAGAGAAATCAGGGATATCTTGATGAAAAAATCAAGTGGATAAAAGGGAAAAGCAAAAAAAAGTGAGATCTTGATTTTAGTTCTGAAACAGTAAGAATGGGAATGAATTAAGTTTATGTAGTATTTGAACATGAAGTCTTTTTCTTTAGGAAAAAAAAAGAGTTCCAATTTCACAAAATCTATTCTTTTCCCCTCAGCTTTTAATTTTGTTTTCTTCCTCATGCTCTGGAATCTAGATGGGCTTTCCCCATGAGGTATGTTCTGCAGAGTTTTCAACTCATATTCACTCTGTCTTATACATTGTCGTCTTCATTTGTATTTCTTATCATCAATGATCTGTTTTTTAATTATACTCATTGCAATTTCCTTGATCTTGTTAACACAGCATCCGGCTATGAGTTCAAGTACCAGGACTTCCATAAAAATAAATAAATAAATAAACAAACAAATAAATAAATAAATAAAAGAATTACATGGTTAGAGTTAAAAGAGACTGCACTGATGTGTCACCTGCTACATTTCTTCTCCCCTTTGTTCCTCTCTCCCAATACAAGTATTCTAGTGATTTAATTATCCGTTCTTCTTGACTGCAGTTTTCAAACACCCTTTTTTTTATTTGTTTAGGATGTTGTCATAGTTAACTCACAGACTCAGATCTAGCAGCTAGCCACAGGAGGATTGTAAATAAACTTCAAACGTTTTTTCTATTGTGATCATGTTTACAATGTATATTTGTTGACTTAACATTGGTGATGAATGAGGTTAAAAAAATCCTCATGTTTATTGGCCTTCTGTTCTCAGAAAATAGAAAGGATGGCATTTAAAAATTTTTTTCCCTGTCAGCTTTGTGTCTGGCTCCAGGAAAACAGTATAGATAGTATTTTTTTTTGTTCTATCATTGCTCTTTTGGTCTCAATCATGTGTGTGTGTGCATGTGTGTGTGTGGTGGGGAGGGGGTTGCTTAAAGCTATAGCACTCTACCACTTGAGCCGCAGCTCCCCATCTATCTACCAGCTGCAGGTTTTACTCTCTGAATTTGGAATGCCTTAGGTGTTAGGAGAGACCACAGGTGACCCATCTTTGCTCTCAGAGCACAAGCATTCCTTACTCAGAGAACCATCTCCCATTCCCTTCTCATCCACTTGGCAGGCCATGAGTCTCTAATCTATTTCCTTAATTTCCACTCAACAGACATTAAGAATTTTGACTTGCTTGAATCACAGTCATAGTAAACACATACAAACTTCCATCTGTGTCCTCTTTAATATAGATTACTCATCTATATTAATCGTGCCTAGTAACAAATTTCATTGTCACATTTTTAAAGTTGCATAATTATTCACATTCAGCCCTCCCACTGGTTGCCTGCTTCTTCCTCAAAATGTCCTCCTAATTCTGCATTTTTGTTTGGTGTCTGTTTATTGCACAATCTTCTAGCTTACATGTGTGATCACTTCCTGTCTTTGGCTATCTGTTTCAACTCACCTAAGGATTTCCAAGCCCATCCATTGTCCTGAAGAACAACGTGATTTCTTGGAATTTTGTCTCTGTATGTCTCATCAAGTGTTTGTCCATCTGTATAATACATCATCATACATGTATACCACAGCGTATTGATCTGCATGGACTTTCTGTAAGCATTATGCCCATTTTTGGTCCTCAACTCCATCCAGATCTGAGCTCCTCCCAGCCCTGGAGTTCCCATACAGCTAGCCACTCCCTCTCTCCATCCAGACCCACCTGAGCACCCACCTACCTCACTTCCTGCCGGCGACCCTCCTGTTACCTGAATAGGGAAAGACACCATGTGCTCTCTCTCCCCCATGGAAATATGACTCCTCTAATAAACCTTGTAATCTTTCTCCTGTGCCGGCCTGCCTCCACATGGTCCCCTGGGATGGATGTAAAGCCTTCCTTTCATTTTCTTTTTTTTATTTTTTAGCACTTTAAGACAATTAGGGGTTTATAGAAACCTTGAAATTTGTAACTTTTGATCGACTGGGGTTTGAACTCTTAGCCCATTGTTGTTAGGCAAGTGCTTAAGCATTCCCAGCACATCTGCAAGCTTTTTGGCATTACTCTATTATTTAGAAAGGGCTGGTCAGACCATGAATCTCCTAGCTGTGATTATGGGAGCACTTGTCACCACTTCCAGCTTATTAATTGATGTAGGGTTTTATTTATTTATTTATTTATTTATTTATTTATTTATTTATTTATTTATTGCTGCCCAAGATCAACTGAAACTTCAATTATCCCAATCTCATCCTCCTGAATGTTTGTCATTTATAGAAATGAGCTACTGCACCATGTAAGCATTCAATACTTTAATTGATTCTTTCCTATATGTGCTTTTTCCATGAACTCTGCTGATACTCAGTCCTAAGCCACTGGAAAAAACTGAAACATGAGCAGTAAGTCCCACATATATTCCTTGCAATTGCTTTTAGAGATGGTTTGGAATTGGCGCTTTCTCTTATCTGTGTGCCTGTCATTATTTTGCCTCATATTGGAAAGAATTTACCTGAATTGCATTTTTTTCTGAAAGATTCATCTGATGAGAAACGGTACAGTTGGTAAAAAGATGTAATGGACATGTTTGAATGAGGAGAATTCTATCTTGGTCAGCTGCCCAGTATAAGATGACATGGTTAAAAAATAACCTTTTAAGGTTGATGCAAAGGACTTCTACCTGCGATCCTGGATACTCAGGAGGCTGAAATCTGAGGATCACAGTCCATAGCCCAACTGGGCAGAAAAATCTATGAGACTCTTATCTCCAAGAAACCACCAAAAGAGCCAGAAATGTAGGTGTGGCTCCAGAGATGGAGAACTAGCCTTGAGCACACAAGCTCAGGGACTTCCAGGTCAGTTCAAGCCCCAGGGCTAGAGACTAAACCAGGTATGAGAATGTAAAATAACTGACTTCCAGGTGAATGAGGTTGAATGTGTATTCATCTTTGAAAGAATAAAGCTAGCAACATGGTAGGGGAAAATGATACATCAATACCACAGTTTCTCCTCTTGGGCCTCTCAGAGGATCCAGAATTGCAATTTCTCCTCTTGGGCCTCTCAGAGGATCCAGAATTGCAATTTGTCCTCTTTGGGCTGTTCCTGCTCATATATCTGATCACTGAGTTTATAAATCTGCTCATCATCCTGGTCTCCACCTCTGACCCTTACCTCTATACCCCCCCCATGTACTTCTTCCTCTCCAGCCTCTCCTTCATGGATATCTGTTTTGTCTCTAACACCATCCTCAAGGTGCTGGTGAACATCCAGACACAGAAAAAAGACATCTCCTACACAGGCTGCCTCACTCAGATGTATTTATCATTTTTGCTGGAATGGATATTTTGACCGCTTTGCGGCTGTCACCCATTAAACTACCTGGTCATCATGAACCTTCATTTCTGTGGTCCCCTGGTCCTTGTGTGTTGGCTTCTCATTTTCTGCATTGCACTATTCAGTATTCTACTGATGAAGCAATTAACCTTCTCTGCGGGCACTGAGATCTCCCATTTTGCGAACTAGCTCAGGTCTCAAGGTGGCCAGCTCTGATGCCCTCATCAACACCATCTGCTTATACATATCAACTGCTTTGGTGGGGGTCTTTCCTGTCATGGGGATCCTGTTCTCTTACTCTCAGATTGTTTCCACTTTAATGAAGATGTCCTCTACCACTAGCAAGCACAGAACTTTCTCT
The DNA here is from genome assembly GCF_024711535.1 of Dipodomys merriami. Lineage (NCBI taxonomy): Eukaryota > Metazoa > Chordata > Mammalia > Rodentia > Heteromyidae > Dipodomys > Dipodomys merriami. Next base: position 4,344,069 of record NW_027206179.1, on the reverse strand, counting down.
ACCTGTGGTTCTCACCTCTGTGTGGTCTCCTTGTTCTATAGGACAGGACTTGGGGTATACCTGAGTGCTGCCGTGTCCTGATATTCTTACAAAAGTATGATGTCCTCAGTGATGTACACATGTCACCCCTATGTTGAACCCCTTCATCTACAGCCTGAGAAACAAGGATGTGAAGGGGGCTCTGGTGAGACTTCTCAGCAGAGCCGTCTCCTTTCCTTCTTAGATTCCTAATCTAAGAATTAAATAGTACTTGTGGCCCTTAAAGAACATTTTGTAAATATCTACATGCTCATTATTTTCTCAAATAAAAGGATATACTTTTCCTTTTTTTAATTCTGAAAATATCCTTGAATTTGCATATATGTGTGTATGTGTGTGGGCTTATATTTGTTTTTCTTCAACCTCTCCTTTTCTCTCCTTTCCCAATTTTCCTTCCCTATATATGATCCTTAATGATTTATGTACAGTAAAGCATTTTTAATGTTTTTACTTTGTGTGTAATCCTGGGGCTTGAACTCAGAGCCTGGGTGCAGTCACAGAGCATTTTTTTTTTACTTAAGACTAGTGCCCTTCCATTTGAGCCACAGATCCACTTCCAGCTTTTTGGTGATGAATTGGAGATAAGAGTCTCACTAAATTTCTGCTGGGTCTGACTTTAAACCATGATCCTCAGGACTAGATGTCTGCTACCACCACCTGCTGAAATCACCTTTCAGTAGTTGTTCAAAGAGGCTTCATTTCAATAGGTCTGTTTATGTGTACAATGCTTCTTGATCAGTGTCACCCCTCCCATCCTTTTCCATCTCTCCCATCCCCACCACCGCTTCAATTTTCCTATATGTACATTGAGTATTATGCGTCTCCATCTGTCTGGCCCCCTTCCCTTAATCTCCCCTACAATAACTTGTACATGTGTTCTGATATCTCTGATTGGAAATTCACAGCACAAATCACATCAAATGCTCCCAGGAACTGCTCAAAACTTATCCTGTTGAATCTTAAACATTTTTTTTCTTCAGGATAAGATGGGTTAGCTTCATGTTTTTACAGAGAGAACAGGAATGAAATTAAGCATTAAATAGTGAACAAAAATTTTTTTCTCTCAAATTCAGATTCTACTGACTCTCTTAAATGTATGTTTTTATTGTGTGGTGAGAACTTTTTATTGCAATTATTTCTCTTATTCACAGGTTTCTGAAAAGGAGAGATTGTAAGGAAACTGAGTCATGGTTGTATCGGGATAAAAAAAGGGCAGAAAGTGAACTCAACACACCAACAGGTTTTATTCAGGAATGAAACCTGGGAAGAACAACTAAGTCTCCTTTAGGATGTCTGAAGGCAAAATGGCATTTCTCTCCACCCCCTTACATCTAGGGCATTTTAAAGATGAGGCAGAAAGAATAAAGTCAGGTAGAGAGATGGCAATGAGATGAGATGGAGGCAGCATGGGTGAGCAATGTTATTTTGACTGAGTTTCAAGGTTTCAAAAACATTCATCAGGGGGCATTGTCATTAGATGTGGCCTTGGTCTCAGTCTCTCTTTCAAGACTGCTGGTGCATTTGTTCAAAGGGAAAGGGAAGGGAAATGATTCTACGTGGTCTGCAGCTGAAATAAGGATACTGGGTCTAAATAACAATGTCTTGTCCCCACTGCCATCCTGGCATTTTAGTTGGAAGCTGGGGGCATTTCATCCAGTTCTGAATTTCAGATGCCTTGTGTTGTTTGGTCCCAAGAAATTGTGGCTCCAGAGAATATGCAAATGTGTCATGCTGTTTAGCCCCAAGGACAGTTTTGGTGCTGAGATTGTTCCCCTAAATGGTTTGCTTTGCTTACCCCTGATTGTTCTCCACACCGATCAGGTGGCTATTACCTTTATAAGCTTTGTGCTAGTTACACTCAGTGCTGCAGGTCTTTGGGACAGGAGGCCACCTTCAGTCTCCGGCTTTCTCATAAAGACTCCCAATGTGACCCCCTCAAAATGTGCCTTCTCTGTATTTTGCGATTCAATTCCCATATAGCATAAAGAGGACAGTCCTAAGATATGGCTGGTTGGTGGTGGGGGAGATGAGTTCTTAAGGTTAAATCATCCTTCATTAGAGATTTGGATTCAGATTCAGAATTGTCTGGCCCTTGGTACTGAACACAAGCTTTGAAAATCCCATGTAGATTTGCAAATGAAGTCAAGAGCCCCATTGCACCTCATGACAACAGTAAATGAAGATATATTGACTTCCTGAAAGATATTGATCTGGTGTGATATGTATTTATACATAATTATGTAACATATAATATATTATATATAATATGTGTACATAATATATAAGATAATATATATTATATGTAGAATATATTATATATTACATATGTAGTGTATAATATAATCATTATATATAGTATATAATCATTATATAATATGTAATAATATAATATATACAACTGGGATGGCAGGGCAGACTCCTCCCTCCTCTTGGCTTTCTGCCCAGTACCTGCATTACCTAGGTAACTGGCACACCTGGAAGCAGATACCTCCCCCTCCTTCAAGGTTATATCCTAGACCACCCCTGGTCAAGCCTCCCATTGGATCGGGGGAGGGTCCCAGGCTCTGAGGTTACATCTGGATAGAGTGTGTCCACACCTTTCCCCAACCAGGCCAGACCTCTTCCTGTCCCTGGCCTAGATAAGTCCTACCCTGAGAGTAGCTTAGCTCTTTCTGCCTTGTGCAACATCCATCATGTAGGACAGGCAGTTCAGAAATAGAACTTCTCTTCCTACCTGAATACTGCATGGTGTCTTTTTATCTGCAACCTAATTAAACCTATTTAATTTACCTTACAGATATAACTTGAGAATAAAAGCTCAAAATACTCTGAAAATGGACCTGGGAGGGGGAATTCAATGGGAACTTGGTGGCAGGAGCAAATCTGTTCAAAGTGCACTGTGTACATGTATGGAAATATCACAGTATCACCACTGCATATTAAAAAGGTAAGAAGACTGAAAAATAAAAAGTAGAAATTTTTTTTAAGTTTGTGTGACTCTTGTTCCAGTTAACCATCACAAGGCTGCAAGTAGAGCTGTGTCTCATGTGGTAGAGTGCTAGACTTGAGGCAAAAAGCTCAGGAACAAGTACCTAGGCACTGAGTTCAAGCCAGAGGGCCCTCATACAAAAACAAAATTAAACTATCACTTCATTATGATACAGAATTTCCTGGGTGAAGATTCCAAGGATTTTAATTTTTAATATAAAAACCCAATGCATATACTCATGTTTATTGTGACAATGTTAGCAATAGCCAACTTGTAGAAAAAATTCAGATGTCTGTTAACAGATGCACACATAAAACCATGTGATATTATACACAATGAATTATTATTTATTCCAACAGAAAATAACATTGTGTCATGTATAGAAAACATGGATTGAATTATAGACCCTCAGATTAAGAGAAACAATACAGGTTCAGAAGGATTAACATAGGATGTCATCCCTCTTATGAGAAAACCTAGGTTTATACAAAAATGATAGCTCTTTTTTTTTTTTTTTTTTTTTGTCGGTCGTGGGGCTTGAACTCTGGGCCTGGGCGTTGTCCCTCAGCTCTTCAGCTCAAGGTGAGCGCTCTACCACTTGAGCTACAGCGCCACTTCTGGTTTTCTGGTGGTTTATTGGAGATAGGAGTCTTACAGTCTCTCCCGCCCGGGCTGGCTTTGAACCACGATCTTCAGATCTCAGCCTCCTGAGTAGCTAGAATTACAGGGGTGAGCCACCAGCGCCCGGCTTGAGAGCTCATTTTTTTGCAATGAATTAAAAAGAGAATTTCTTCTCTCCTCCATAACATTTAGGATGATGAATAGTTCTCTATATTTCCAAAGATTCTTCAGAAGACTTGCCATGGATCAATGAAAGCTGGATTTTATCTCTTTGAGAAACAATTATGCCTTCATGAGATTTCTTGTGAATAAAGAAAAAAGAACTAAATTCTCTTTTGACAGAATAATCTATTAATTCCTATTTCTGTTTAAATTAATCGGAATTTGGTTAATTTTTTTCCATTCTGAAATCTTCCTTTTAACTCCAGAGATAAAAAATATTTGGAGAATAGATAAACAATTGTATAATTAATTTAATGAAGAACTCTAGTAATCCAATCATTAACACACTAGAAACATTTAACAAGTCCTTGCGGACCACACTCTGTAATTGTCTGATTCAAGGTTTCTTTAAAATCCCAGCAGGGTTTCTGAGGAGAGATTTCACAAAAACAGAGTTTCAGTTACATTTATCAGAGAGATCTGGGATATCTTTGACAAACACAAGATCAAGTAAATTAAAAAAATAAAGGAAAAAAATGAATTCTTGGCTTCAGTTCTGAAACAGAGAGAATGGGAACGAATCTAGTTTATATAGATTTTAATGTGTAGTCACTTTCTTTCTTTTTTTTTTTTTTGCCAGTCATGGTGCCTGAACTCTGGGCCTGGGCACTGTCCCTCAGCTCTTCAGCTCAAGGCTAGTGCTCTACCACTTCAGTCACAGCACCACTTCCAGCTTTTTCTGCTTATGTGGTGCTGAAGAATCAAACCCATGGCCTCATGCATGCAAGGCAAGCACTCTACCACTGAGCCACCTTCCCAGCCCCTGTAGTCACTTTCTTTAGAATAAAAAGTATTAATTTTACAAATCTGTGTGTTTTTTCTTCTCAGCCTTTTGTTTTGCTTTAATCATCACACTCTGGAATCTAGACCAGCTTTCCTCACATGGTATATTCTGTACTCTTCAAATCTAATTCACTTTTTCTTATACATTGACATTTTCCTTTGTTTCCTGTTTTCAATTATCTTCTTAACTATACACATTGCTATTTCCTTTTCTTCTTGTTAGCAGCCCTTATAAATTTTCTGGACCAAAAAAAGAAAATCACATGGCCATGTACCTGTGGCTCATACCTATAATCCTAGCTACTTAGTAGACTGTTATCTAAGGATCACAGTTAACCACCTAAAAGACAGAGACAGAACTGTGGCTCAAGTGGTAGAGCACTAGCCTTCAGTGAAAACTTTCAAGGACAACACCTAGGTCCTGAGTTGAGGCCCAAGACTAGCAGAAAATATAATCATCAACATCACATAATTTTTAGAGGAGACTGAATTGATCTGCTTATGAAATTTACCTTATTTGTGTATATTAACTTCTACAAAATGAGGGGTTTGGTCCTGAGCCTTCTTTTTTGGTCAGTTGTGGGGCTTGAGCTGTGGGCCTGCACATTCTCCCTGAACTCTTCAGCTCAAGGCTAGAGTTCTACCACTTGAGCCACAGCACCACTTCCAGTTTTCTGGTGGTTAATTGGAGATCAAAGGCTCACAGACTTTCCTGCCTCAGTTGGTGGCTTCAAATTTAGACCCTCAGATCTAAGCCTCCTACCAGCACCCTGCTGTCCTGACTTTTCTATATATAGATTTTAATGTATACACCTTACTCCTATTCATATCTGCAACCCTTTCTGCTCCTCCTTTCTCTCTCCTAACACAAATACTGTAGTGATTTGATTCATCTATACTGTAGATTTGGGTTTCAAGCACCTATTCTTTATTTGTTTAGGGTATTTTCATTGTTAACTCACAAGCTCAGATAGAGCTGCTAACTACAGGATTGTTAATACCCTCTTTCAACTATTTTCCTATTGTGATCATGTTTCTAATTCCTATATATTGATTTAACATTGGTGGTAAATGAGGTTAATATCCTAATGTTATTTGTCTGCTGTTTCCAGAAAGAACAGAAGAATGAATTTTATTTAACTTACCCCAGTCAGTTTTGTGTCTTCAATCAGTAAACATGATGTTTGAATTTTTTGTTATATCATTGGCCACTTAGTCTCAATCTTCTGTGTGTGTGTGTGTGTGTGTGTGTGTGTGTGTGTGTGTGCACCAACACTGGGGCTTGAACTCTGGGCCTCTAGCTCTTGTTTGGCTTTTTAGTTGAAGGCTAGTGCTCTACCACTTGAGCCACAGCTGCACATCTGGCTATTTAGTGGTGACTTTGAGGTCCGAATCTCGTGAACATTACTGCCTGGGCTTGCTTTGCAACTCAAGTCTTAGATCTCAGCCTCCTGAATAACTAGGATTGCAGGCATTAGCCACCAATGCCCCCATTTTTAATCCTTTTGATACTACTGACATTTGTATTTTTCACCTCTTACCAGGTGATAGGACTCAGGTGAGTCACTGATGAAAGCAAAAGATGAGAGAAACACAAAATCTCAGACCCACACATGAGTTCAGCTTTTCTAGTTCAAGAGGCATATCCAGGTAGTGTGCCAGAAGTTTTACTGTAGGGGTTTAGATTCCATCCCTCTGGCCGTGAGCTTCTACTCCCCATCACACCATTGTTTCAAAACCCTTCTGGAATCCAGCTCCCCATCTGTCAGCCAGCAGCCAATTCTGATCTCTCTTCACTTGGAATGTCTCTGGGTGCTAGGTGGGCCCACAAGTGACCCTTCTTTGCTCTCATAGCACAAGCATTCCTCGCCTAGAGAACCATCTCCCATTCCCTTTCTCACCTACTTGATTACCTCTCAACAAACATTAAGACTCTTAACTTGCTTCAATCACGGCCAGTGTAAACACATAGCTTATGATCTTGCATTTGTGTCTTTTTAACTTGCTTATCAATGTATATTAATTGTGCTTAATAATAGTTTTCATTGTCACATTTTCACAGATGCCTAGTCCTTATTTTATTCATATTCAACCCTGACTAGTTGTTATTTTATTCATATTCAGCCCTCCCACTAGTTATCTGCTTCTTCCTCCTAATTCTGCATTTTTATTTTTATTATCCATTGGTTGCACAATCTTCTAGCTCACACATGTGATCACTTACTTTCTGTGACTATAGACTTCAACTCACATAAGGATCTCCAGACCCATCCATTGTCTTGAAGAACGACATGATTTCTTGTCATTTGGTGCTGCCTTGTCAGGTTTGTATCTGCCTGCAACATCAGGTATATATACCACATTTTATCAATTCACATGGACGTTCATTTTTTAATAATGTAAGATGATTTGAGATTTATAGAAGCCTTGAAATTTTTTTCATACTTTGTCTTAGTATAATGTAATAAAGTAACACCTTATTTCCAATAGATAGAGCAAAATTAATATAGTTCATTGGGCAGTTATATAGTGATAGGGGGTGTTACATCCATTTTTCATCATTCTGCTCTTCCATGATATTTTCTATTTGAGCACTGAATTTAGGTGTGACTTCTCACACATAATAAAAACAAGACCCTTGACTTTATAAATATCAGTCAACCCTTCAAGTCTTCTAATTGAAGTTGGAACAGAAGAGACATTACCATTCCTTCTAAAAATTGTGCAGTTCAGGACAATAAGCATATTTTGAACTCTTTCTCTGTGAGTCCTTGTGTTAAATATTGTCATTTGATTGGACTATCTGTATTACTTATATCCCTCACATTCAACTGCTGGTATTTTGACAATAATCAAACAATGGTCACAGTTCTAATCCCTTCCATACAGGCCTGAGACATATGCAAGGTGTTCAAAAAATAATTGTTGGTCATTTGCTCATTTCTTTGTTGTAAGTTGGAGCTTTTTCAGAGCTGTGCAAGAAGGGCTAACTTCAGACTGCAGCTGACCTCAGACTTCCTCCCATGTGCGGTCATCGAACTCATTTTTCTGAAGAACAGAACAAAAAAAGACAGATTACAATAGAAGGTAAAGGAAGAGAAAGTCAGGTGAATAAAAATGCTCACTCAAAGAATAGACTTTGATTTCTGAATTTGGAGATCAATCAATACATATTAAAATCTAAAGATAAATTCCTAATACTAAAAAAATCCTAAAAATGACCAATATTAAGCCTTGGAATTTTTAGTCTAGGGTTTGAACTCTTACTTCATTCTTGCTAGGCAAGTGTGTAAGCATTCAAGGCACATATCCAAACCTTTTGCTTTTAGGTTACTATTCAACTAAGGACTTGCACTTTACCTCCAGGCTAGCCTCACACCATGAACCTCCTAGCTATAACACCACTCCCAGCTTATTAATTGAGAGGGTCTCACTATGTGTGTATTTATTTATTTATTTATTTATTTATTTATTTATTTATTTATTCCCAGGCTGGCCTAGAGCTTCAATTTCCCCTACTTCTTTCTCCTGAATATCAGAGATAATAGGCATGAGCTAACTCATCAAGTAAGCCTTTGATGCTTAAATTGATTCTATCAAACATATCTTTTATCCACAAACCCTGCTGATTTAACTCAGTTCATAGACACTGAAGAACACTGACAAATGAGCATAAGTCTCACATACATTCTCTGTGATTGCTTTTAGGAATGTTTGGGAATTGGTTCTATCTCTTATCAGTGTGCTTGTTATTATTTTAGATCCTATTAGTAGGAATTCACCAGGATGACATTTTCCTGAAAAATTCATCTGATGAGAAATGGTGCAGTTGTTTGAAAGATGTTTGAATGAGGCGAGTTCTATCTTGGATAAGTGCTAGTGTAAGATGACACAGTTAAAAAACAACATTTTAAGCAAGTCACAACGGACCCAGGCCTGTAATACTATATACTCAAGAGGCTGATATCTGAGGAGAGCAATCCAAAGCCCACCTGGAAAGGAAGTCTGTTAGACTCTCATCTCCAAGTAACCACCAAAAGAGCCAAAAAAATCTCAGGATCAGCACCCAGTCTCTGAGGTCAAGCCCCAGAAGCAATGCACGCACACAGATACTAACCCAGGGGTAAGAATGTGAAATTCTTGTCTGAGTAGCTGGAGATTGAGTCACAATGTGTGTTTGTCTCTCTGAAGAAGAAAAGCCAGTGCCATGGAAGAAGAAAATCACACATCAGTAGTACAATTCCTGTTTATGGGCTTCTCAAATGACCCTAAACTACAGCCAGTCCTCTTTGGGCTGTTCCTGTCCATGTACCTGGTTACTGTGCTTGGAAATCTGCTCATCATCCTGGCCATCAGCTCTGACCCACACCTCCACACCCCTATGTACTTCTTCCTCTCCATCCTCTCCTTAGCTGACATTGGCTTCACCTCCACCACTATCCCCAAGTTGCTGGTGAATATCCAGACACAGAAAAAAGACATCTCCTACTCAGGTTGCCTTACTCAGATGTATTTCTATATGATTTTTGGTGGGATGGATAATTTCTTATTAGCAGTGATGGCCTTTGACCTTTTTGTGTCCATCTGTCACCCGTTAAACTACCAGGTCATCATGAACCCTCACTTCTATGGCCTCCTGGTCCTCATGTCTTTGATCATCATGTTCCATGTCCATGTTCCATGTCCTACTGATGAATCGACTGACCTTCTCCATAGGCACCATCACCCCCCATTTCTTCTGTGAATTAGCTCAGGTTCTCAAGTTGGCCAGCTCTGCTAACCTCATTGACACCATCTGTATGTATCTGACAGCTGCTTTAGTCAGGGGGCCTTTTGTAATTGGGATTATCTTCTCTTACTGTCAGATTCTCTCTTTAATGAGGGTGTCCTCTGCTGCTAGCACCATGGCTCTCACCTCTGTGTGGTCTCCTTGTTCTACAGGACAGGGTTTGGGGTGTACCTCAGTTCTGCTGTGTCTCATTCATCTCAACAAAGATCTGTGGTCTTGTAATGTACATGGTGATCATTCCCATGCTGAACCCCTTCATATACAGCCTGAGGAACAAGAATGTGAAAGGGGCCCTGAAGAGACTCCTCAGCAGATCCGTTTCTTGTCCTTTCTAGACTCCTGATTTCAGAATTCAGTGGAAATTGGGCCCTTAATTCACATTTGGAAATTACTCTAAGTTTTCTCTTTTGTGTCAAGAAGGGCATACGTCTGCATTTTTTCCTACTCTAAAAACACCTTTGAATTTGTTTATATATGTAATTCTGTTTCTCTTCAGTCTCTCTTCCTCTCTCCTTCTTTCTCTATTTTTCTTTCCTGTCCATAGCACTGGATGTTTTATGGGCGGTGAGGTATTTTAAAAAACTTTTTAAATTATCTTTTTGTGTATGTGCCATCCTTGAGCTTTAATTCAGGGCTTCAGTGGTGTACCTGAGTTCTTTTTGCTCAAGGCTCTAACACTGGAGCCACAGCTCCAGTTCCAGCTTTTGGTGATTCACTAGAGATAAGAGTCTCACAGGCATTCCTGCTTGGGCTGGATTTGAACCATGATTTTCAGATCTCAACCCCACCAATTAGCTAGTTTGACAGATGTGAGGCACAGTGGAGAAATGTCTCATCATCCTTTTATGCAATTTGTTTACTTACTGAGTTTTTCAGCTTCCATATATTCTAGATATGCACCAATCATCCTATGTATACTACTCTGGTATATTGCTTATTCTGTTGTATGGTGCCTCTTTCTGTACTGGTGCCTTCTTTCTGTACATTTTTTTGGCCAATAAAATCATATCTCAAATGAATATCATGATGTTTTCTCCTGTTTCTTTCTTTCTCTCTCTCTCTCTGTGTGTGTGTGTGTGTGTGTGTGTGTGTGTGTGTGTGTGTGTGTGTGTGTGTGTGTGTGTCCTGAGCTTCTTTTGTTTCAAGGTAGTGCTCTACTACTTGAGCCACAGCTCCACTTCTGGCTTTTTTTGGTAACTTATTGAAGATAACAGTCTCACAGATGTTCCTTTCCTCAAATCTCAGCCTCCTGAGTAGTTAGGATTACAGGCATGAGCCATGTGCCTGTCTTCCTTCTACTATTTTACAAGGTTAGAACTTACATTTAAGTTTTTAAAGGTCAACTTTGAGCTGATGTATGTGTATGGTGTGAAATAAAGATCTAGTTCCATTCTTCAGATGTAGATAAGTATTCTTACAGTGCTATTTTGTGAAACAGTTGCATTTTAATTGTGCTAATTTTTTGGCATCTTTATCAAAACTCAATTGGACAAAAAAAACACTGCAAAATGAAGAGCCATGAAACTAGAAGAAGGAAATGTAGAGGGGGAACCAATCCCTAGAGGAAAGGGAACAAGGAGAGTGACAGAGGGGTGAAATTGATGGGAATGTAGTGGAAACATGAAATCAAGTGTTGCTAAATCTTCTGGGATTGAAATTTGGGAATCAAAATTCCAGTTAATTGATTCCACAGGCAAAATGATTGTGTCCACTGAACTCTGCTGGCCATCACAGCATCCTGGGAGCCATCACCCTCTGTGTTCACTGCTGACATGATCATCCCTTGCTTTTCACTCTTAGCTTTTCCCTCACATCAACTTCAAGCACAACTCTCTATGATCTGTCATGTCATGTCTAGGGCCTGTCATCTGTGGATGTACCTGACTTCATATCTCAGGAATCCCATTCAAAATTCTCAGAAAAGAGAACCTCATTGGCCCTAATGGGTCTTTGGTATTTGATCGGTAGATTGGCTGATGGGTATTAAAACTGCAGGTGTCCAGGCACCAGTAGCTCATGCCTGTAATCCTATCTACTCAGAGGCTGAGATAGGAAGACTGTAAACCTGGGTAGAAAAGTCTGTGAGATTCTTATGTCCAATGAACGAACAAAAAAGCCAAACGTGGAGCTGTAGCCTAAATGGTAGAACACCAGCCATGAGCAAATTGAAGCTCTGGGACAGCACACAGGCCCTGAGTTCCATTCTCCTCCTCCCCCCAAAAAATGCAATCATATACCGCTTGATAAAATGTAAAATAACTATTGAAGGAATCTCAGAAAATGTCCAAAAAAATTGGAGAGAAGGCCAGGCACAGAGGCTTATGCCTGCACTATCTATATCTCTTGTTAATTAATGATACCTCTGGAGAGCATTTTTAGTTCATTAGATTCATTCCCATATATTTCATAAAAAATGACCTACCTCATAACCCTGTACTTCCTTCCTGATAAATCCCAGTTTTAAAAGAGTTGACCTAAACTTGATATTTTTTGTTCATACAAGGAATTTCTGCTTTTACTGCAATATTCCCCCTTCAAACTGCAAAGAGTTTATTCATACCCAAACTGTTTTTTTTTATGTTTTTAAAAAATGTTTTTATTGTAAAAATAGTGTACAGAGGGGTTACAGTTACATAAGCAAGGTAATGAGTACATTTCTTATCAAGCATGGTTACCTCCTCCTTTGTTTTTCCCCTACCATCCCTTCCCTCCCCACTTCCCCACCTCCCCAACTCCCCCCCCACCGCCTGCCTGCCTGCTTTCCTTCTTTCCTTCCTTCCTTCTTTCCTTCCTTCCTTCCTTCCTTCCTTCCTTCCTTCCTTCCTTCCTTCCTTCCTTCCTTCCTTCCTTCCTTCTTTCCTCTCTCTGTCTCTCTCTGTCTCTCTGTCTCTCTCCCTCTCTCCCTCTCCCCCTCTCTCCCTCTCTCCTTCTCTCCCTCTCTCTCACTCTCCCTCTCTCCCTCTCTCCCTCTCTCCCTCTCTTTCTTTTACCAGTACTGGGTGCTATCCCTGAGCTTCTTTGTGCTCAAGGCTAGCGAGCTATCCCTTGAGCCATAACGCTACTTGTAGCCTTTTCTGAGTAGTTTATTGGAGATGAAAGTCTCACTGACTTTTCTGCCCAGAAAAGTCAGTGAGACTTTGAACTGTGATCCTTAGAACTCAGCCTCCTGAGTAGCTTGGATTACAGGTGTGAGTTCAGAGTTTTTCTTAAAAGATTGTTGCATATTGAGTCTATCATGTGGTTGGTTCTCTGTTCCAGAAGCATGATGAATTAATTTGATAATTTTTTATACTTTGAACCAATCAAATATTCTTGGTATAAATCTTACTTGTTCATAATATATAATTCTTTTTATACATTTCTGGATTTGGTTTGTTAGTATATTAAAGGAATTTTGTGCTGGTATTAACAAATGATACTGGTATATAGCTTTCTTCTCTGGTTATATCTTACCTGTTTTGATATCCTGGTAATACTGGCCTTCTATACTTATACTGGCTTTCTTTTTTTTTTTTTAAATATTATTTTATTTTATTTGAGAACATACTGTACAGAGGGGCTACAATTACATGGGCAGGATAATGCATACATTTCTTACCAAGCATTGCAGCCTCCTCCTTTGTTTACCCTTCACCTGCCTTCCCAGCCTCCCCCCTCCCCCCCACCCAATCACACCCCCCTCCTCCCCCACACCGGCATTGTAAAGCTGGTTTTGACATGACATTTTGTACTTCTCATTGTTGCAACAGGTCCACCTGAATCCTTAAACGACTTGTTTGCCCCCATCTCCTCCACATGTTATACTGACATCAAATATAGTGAAAGCGGGGGTTACACTGTGGGGGAGGGACATACAAAGCAACAAAGAAATAATCTTATAAATGCGTTAGAAACATATGCATGAAAGAAACGAAAACATTAAAATACATATTTAAGGGTTCATTTTCCTAACATCTGTCCTTTTCTGCTTGACTCATGCCTATACAAGATATTGCAAATAAGGGAAACCATGGGACCTATGTTTCTTTGGGCCTGGCTTACTTCACTTAATATAATTTTTTCCAAGCCTTTCCATTTCCTAACAAATGGGGAAATGTCATTCTTTCTGATGGAGGCATAGAATTCCATTGTGTATATATACCACATTTTCTTGATCCATTCATCTACTGAGGGGCATCTGGGTTGGTTCCATATCTTGGCTATGGTAAATAATGCTGCAATAAACATAGTTGTGCTGGTAGCTTTAGTGTGGTCTTGTTTGTAAACATTTGGGTAAATGCCCAAAAGTGGGATTGCTGGATCATAGGGGAGATCTATGTGAAGACTTTTGAGGAACCTCCATACTGCTTTCCAAAGTGGTTGAACAAGTTTACATTCCCACCAACAATGAAGTAAGGTTCCTTTCTGTCCACATCCCCTCCAGCATCTGTTGTTGTTAGAGTTCTTGATTTTTGCTGTTCTAACTGGAGTGAGGTGATATCTCAATGTTGTTTTGATTTGCATTTCTTTTATGGCTAGGGATGTTGAACATTTCTTCATGTGTCTATTGGCCATCCTTCTTTTTTCTTCAGAGAAGCTTCTCTTTAAGTCTTTCGCCCACTTATTTATTGGGCAGTTGTTTCTTTGAGGATTTGTTGTTGGGTGGTTTAATTTTTTGAGTTCCAAGTATATTTTAGATATGAGACCCTTGTCCGTTGTATGGCTAGTAAAGATCTTCTCCCAATCGGTGGGCTTTCTATTGATCTTGCTAGCTATGTCATTTGCCCTGCAGAAGCTCTGCAACCTTATGCAATCCCATTTGTCCAACCTTTCTTTGATTTGTTGTGCTTCCGGGTCTCTATTCAGAAAATTTCGACCTGAGCCAAGGAGACCTAAGGTTTCTCCTATTCCATCCTGTAATGTTTTCAGAGTGTCTGCTTTGAGTTCAAGGTCTTTGATCTATTTGGAGTTGATTCTGGTGCAGGGTGATATATAAGGATCTAGCTTTAGTTTTCTACATGTAGTTAACCAATTTTGCCAGCACCATTTACTGAAGAGGCTGTCTTTCTTCCATTCTATTGTTTTAGCTTCCTTATCGAAGATTAGATGGCTATAGGTCTGTAGGTTCATTTCTGGGTTTTCAATTCTATTGCATTGGTCCTGAGGTCTGTTCTTATGCCAATACCAAGCTCTTTTGATTACTATGCCTTTATAGTAGAGTTTGAAATTTGGTATTGATATTCCTCCAGCAGTGTTCTTTCCGTTAAGGCGCGTTTTTGCTATTCGGGGTCTTTTATTGTTCCATATGAATTTTTGGATTGCCTCCTCTATTTCCTTGAAGAATGAGGTTGGAATTTTGATAGGTATCGCGTTGAATTTGTAGATAGCCTTGGGAAGTATTGCCATTTTCACGATGTTAATCTTGCCAATCCAGGAGCATGGGAGGTTTTGCCATTTTTTAAGTTCTGTGTTGATTTCCTTTTTCAAGATTTTAAAGTTTTCATCATAGAGGTCCTTCACTTCTTTAGTTAAGTTAATTCCTAGGTATTTTATATTTTGTGGGGCTATTACAAATGGAGTTGCTTTCCTAATGTCAGCTACACTTTTCTCATTGTTGGCATATAGAAAAGCCATTGATTTTTGGGGGTTAATTTTATAACCTGCTACTTTGCCAAAGTTTTGAATCATCTTGAGTAATTTGGGAGTAGAGTCCATGGGATTCTTTAAATACAAGATCATGTCATCTGCAAAGAGGGAGAGTTTTATTTCTTCTTTCCCTATTTGGATCCCCTTTATGTCTGCATCTTGTCTTATTGCTGTAGCTAGGCATTCTAATACTAGATTGAAGAGAAGTGGAGAGAGTGGGCATCCTTGTCTCATTCCTGAGTTAAGAGGAAATGGCTTTAGTTTTTCACCATTGAGTATAATGCTGGTTGTAGGTTTGTCATATACAGCCTTTATTGTATTGAGGAATGTTCCATGGATTCCTAATTTTTCCAGAACCTTCATCATAAAGGGGTGTTGGATCTTGTCAAATCTTTTTCTGCATCTATTGAGATAACCATGTGGTTCTTATTCTTGCTCCTGTTGATGTGATGAATAATATTAATTGATTTGCGTATATTGAACCAGCTTTGCATCCCTGAGATGAATCCTGTTTGATCATGGTGTATGATTTCTTGGATGAATTGTTGAAGTCGATTGGCCAAAATTTTGTTGAGAAGTTTTGCATCAATGTTCATCAAAGAAATGGGTCTATAGTTCTCTTTCTTTGATGAGTCCTTGCCTGGTTTTGGGATGAGGGTTATGATGGCTTCATAGAATGTGTTCGGTAGTGAGCTTTCTCTTTCAATTTCATTGAAGAGTTGGAGGAATATTGGTGTGAGCTCTGCTTTGAAGGCCTTGTAAAATTCCTCTGTAAAACCATCTGGTCCTGGACTTTTCTTAGCTGGGAGGTCTCTTATTGCTGTTTCTATTTCAATGCTTGATATGGACCTGTTAAGCTGGTTTAACTCATCTTGGTTTAGTTTTGGCATGTCAATATTTGCTAGGAAAAGGTCCATTTCTGTCAAGTTCTCAAACTTATTAGCATAAAGTTTTGAGAAGTATTCCCTTATAATGTTCTGAATCTTGGTTGTTTCTGTGGTGATGTTTCCATTCTCATCTCTGAGTTTATTAATTTGGGTGTGTTCTCTCCTTTTTCTGATTAGATTTGCTAAGGGTCTGTCAATTTTGTTAAGTTTTTCGAAGAACCAACTCTTTGTTTTGTTGATTCTTTCTCTTGTTTTTTTGGATTCTAATTCATTTAATTCTGATTTAATTTTGATTATTTCTTTCCGTCTACTGGATTGGGGTTTATCTTGCTGCTCTTTTTCTAGGAGGTTTAGATGTGTCATTAAATAGTTAATTTCAGATCTCTCCAATTTGTTGATGTAGGAGCTCAGAGCTATAAACTTGCCTCTGAGTACTGCCTTTGCTGTGTCCCAGAGGAGCTGGTAATTTGTGTGTTCATTTTTGTTGAATAGCATGAACATTTGAATTTCCTTTCTAATCTCTTCCCTGACCCACTCATGATTCAGCAGTGTGTTGTTCAGCCTCCATTTGATACCGGACTTTCTTTGGTGGCTTTTGGTGTTGAGTTCTAATTTTATTCCCTTGTGGTCAGAGAGAATGCAAGGTATAACTTCAATGTTTCTGAATTTAGACAAGTTTGCTTTGTGGCCTAAAATGTGGTCTATTTTAGAAAACGTTCCATGTGCTGCTGAGAAGAACGTGTATTCTGATGCTGCTGGGTGAAATGTTCGGTAGATATCTGTTAAGTCTAGTTGATCTATGCAGCTGTTTAGATCTGCGGTTTCTCTGTTGAGTTTTTGCCGAGTTGAACTATCTAGTGGGGAGAGTGGTGTGTTAAAATCCCCAACAATTAATGTCTTTGGATCTATATGGGATTTGAGGGAAACTAGTGTTTCTTTGATAAATTTGGGTGCTCCATTGTTTGGCGAATAGATATTTAGAATTGTAATATCCTCCTGAAGGAGAGATCCTTTAATTAGTATGTAGCAACCTTCTTTATCTCTTCTCACGAATTTTAGTTTGAAGTCTATTTTATCTGATATTAGGATTGCAACTCCCGCCTGTTTATGAGGGCCGTTTGCTTGGTAGATTTTGTTCCAGCCTTTAACATTGAAAATGTGTTTGTTTTTACGGGCAAGATGTGACTCCTGCAGGCAGCAGATAGAAGGGTCTTGTTTTTTAATCCAACTAGACAGTCTATGTCGCTTAATTGGAGAGTTCAGTCCGTTAACGTTAAGAGATAGTACTGAGAGATATTTGGGAGTTCCTGCCATGTTATCCACCTTCTTGGGGGCTGCGAAAACTGGGTTCTTTCTAAGGTTCTTGGATTCTCATTTTGGGTGCAGTTTCTTGGCCTTTGTTGCGTTCTTGTTGGTTTTCTATGTGTAGGACATCTTTAAGAATCTTTTGTAGGGCTGGTTTGGTGGAGATGTATTGTTTCAATTTTTCTTTGCTATGGAAGGTTTTTATTTGGCCTTCAGTTATGAAGGAGAGTTTAGCTGGGTACAGTATTCTTGGTTGATAATTATTTGTTTTTAGGGCATGGCATACGTCATTCCAGGCTCTTCTTGCTTTGATTGTCTCTGCTGAGAAATCTGAGGTAATTCTAATTGGTTTCCCTTTGTAGGTGATTACCCTTTTCTCCCTGACAGCTTTAAGGATCTTTTCCTTGGTCTGGGTTGATCCTGTGTGGATTATAATGTGACGGTGGGATGTCCTATTCTGGTCTGGTCTATTTGGGGTTCTAAAAGCTTCTTGTATCTGAATAGGCCTATCTTTTTGTATGTTTGGGAAGTTCTCTGCTAGGATCCTGTTAAACAAATTTCCTAGACCATTAACTTCTGTTTCTAGGTGCTCCTCTACACCCATTATCCTTAGATTGGGCCTTCTGATGGTGTCTTCCAGGTGTTGGATAGACCTATCATATTTCTTGGACTTGTCTTGGATGGTTGTATGTTCTTTCTCTATAATATCTAGGCTGTCTTCAATCCCTGAGATTCGATCTTCTGCATGGTCTAACCTGCTGTCAAGACTCTCTACTTTGTTTTTTATCTCTTTTCCTTCTAATTGGTCAGCTTTGATGGCTTCAAGTTCTTTGTTGAAGCTCTGTTTTAGGTCTTGTATGAATTTCTTTACTTCCTTAATTTGGTGTTCAGTGTTTGTTCTCAAATCACTTAGTTGATTGGTTCTTTGTGTATTCTCTACCTGGTCTCTCAATTCCTGAATTACTCTTTGATTAGCTTCTTCCCGTCTGTGGGATTCCTGCAGTTCTCTTTCTTCCCGTTCGTGGGAATCCTGCAGTTCTCTTTGAGTGTTCTCTGCCTGCTCACGCCATTCCTCCCTTTTTCTTTGAGCATTCTCAAGTTGTTCACGCAAATCCTGTATCAGTTTTTGAGTAGCTTCCTCACGCTTATGATATTCCTGTATAAACTTCTGGGATGCCTCCTCTCTCTCCCTATCACGCTCATACAGAGTCCTTTGTACATTGTCAAACTTCTCATTTATCATGTTTGCTATTAGTGTTTGTAGAGCTATTTGGGAACTCTCCTCTGGATTATTCTTTATCTGTTCTAATCCCTGATTATCAAGATTGGGAATTGAGATACCCGAATTTGCCATTTTTCTTGTGTTTTTCCGGCTTACTCGGCCCATTTGAGATGAAGATTGCACCAGTTTTATGCTAGAACACTATCTTAAGGCAACCATCAACCAAAGTTTGCGTTTGTACAGTCAATAGTCTACAGATACAATCTAGTTCAACAGATACATCTATTCAACATCAAACAACTATATGTTAAAGTACTTCGAACCGCAGAAAAGAATTTGGAAAACCAGAAATTATTAGGATTACGGAGAGATGTGGGTAAAAAATAGGAATAGATTGGTGTGGGGAGGCACAGGGAGAGTTAACTATGTCCTAATCACAATGCAGGAAATGGGTTGGGTAGGATGCAAGTAGAGAGAGAGAGAGACCAGAAAAAAATAGAAACGTAAAAATTATTGTTATTATAGAAGTTAAAAGACCGTCTATTTAGAGAGGAATGTGAATATGTTCCGAGAAGGGGAGGGACATAGAGGAGATGTGATAAACTTTAGGGATGGGAAAGGGAGAAGAAAAGATCAGAAGTTCAGTAGAGCTAGACAAAAAACAAAAGATAATTAAGAAAGAAAGAAAAAGAGAAAGAAGACAAGAAAAGAAAGGAAAACGCTCATTCACATATTCCTAAAATAAAAATTATAAGATGAGAAAAAAAAAAGTTACTGGAAAACAATTATTTTTTCAGAAGAGGCAAAAATTAAAGATTAATAAAAGTTTTAGAAGGGGAAAATATATATATATATAAGGTACCAAAAAACAAAAACAAGCAAAAAAAGAAAAGAAGAAGAAGAAAAAAAAAGAAAAAAGAAAAAAAAAGTCTTTTGATTTTTTTTTTTTGGGGGGGAGGAATGGGAAGAATCCTGTATCTCCCTTTTGTCTCTAACCAGTCTCTTGTTGGAGTCTCTGGTCAGCTTGAGGTCCTGTGGCTTGATTGGTTTCTTAAGTCGGTTGGTTGGAAGAGGCCGAAAAATGCTCTGCTTTACCCAAGATTTTGAGATCCCCCTCCCAGGTTAGTTTTCTGGGAGGGTGATCTGCTTTGAGAATCACAAAAGTGGGGGATGTGGTGATGGGGCTAGGTTCTGGGTAGAGTTGAGGCCTTTCAACAAACAGTAGCTTTTCCCTGGGGCTATTTTGTGATAAAGCTCACAGCGCCCAGCCTGGAGCCATTCTCAGGGTTTCTGTTTTTCAATTGATTGTGGTGGCTGCTAGAGGGAGGGGCAGCCTCTGGCTCTGGTTACCCAGTGAGGCAAGGCACTCCAATGGCTGGCGCCTGAGCTGGGTGACTTTTCCCTGGATGGTGCTGAGTCTGGCAGGTCACTTCGCCGTTAAGTTCTTGTGACCTGCTAAATGACTCGTTTTATTCCAAGGCCTGAGCTGGAGCTAGCAGCTCCTCCGAGCTTTGTCGGCATCCAAGATGGAGATCACTGGTGCTGGGGGGGGAGGGGTAGCCTTCCCTCCTCTGCTTCCTGAGAAGGAGTGAGGATGTCGGGCTTGTACTCACGCCGAGTCTTGGATCCTGGGTCGTCTCTGGTCTGCAAACAGCAGGATGAAGATTTCCGCTCCTTGTCGGTTCTTGTTGGTGTTGAGTAGAATCCGCTCGTCCGCTGCGTCTGGCTCCTTCGTCCCGGACTCTCTGTGTCTCAGGTATGACCCCGCGGCGGTGGTCGCCGCCGCGACCCTCCCACCGTAGCGGCAGCTGATGTGTTTCCTTGGCTTCCCCTCTCTTGTCTAACTCTCTGTCCTGTGATGGCACACTTGGTGTGATTCTCTGGCTTAGGACTGTTCACTAGAACTCTAAAATTGCTTTCTATGCGAGAGCTTGTTCAGATTCCAGCTTCTCCTCCGCCATCTTCCCCTGAGGCCTGTTTTTTTTTTTTTGGTCCGGTTGTGGGGCCTGAACTCTGGGCCTAGGCGCTGTCCCTCAGCTCTTCAGCTCAAGGTTAGCACTCTACCACTTGAGCCACAGCACCACTTCTGGTTTTTTTCTTTTTGCTTATGTGTTGTTGAGGAATTGAACCCAGGGCCTCAGGCATGCAAGGCAAGCACTCTACCACTGAGCCACCTTCCCAGCCCAGAATCCTGTATTTTTAAAGCACTTAATTGTTCTGTAACTAAACCAATGGGCACATCACGCTTTTCTTTCCCCCTTTATGTTGTTTGTGGAGCTTCAACTCTGCACCTGGATGTTCTCCCTGAGCTCTTCAGCTCAAGGCAAGAGAGTGCCCTACCACTTGAGCCAAAGCACCACTTCTGTTTTTTTTTCTGGTGGATAATTGGAGAGAAGAGTCTCATGGACTTGTTTTTCTTAATATATATATATATATATATTTTATTGTAAAGATACTGTACAGAGGGCTTACAGTTATATGAGCAAGGTAATGAATCGATTTCCTATCGAGCATTGTACACTCTCCTTTATTTTTCCCATACCATCCCTTTCCTCCCCACCTCCCCAACTCCTCCCTCCCCTCTCCCACCCCCAACCCCACCCCATCCTCATCCCTGCAAAGTTGTAAAGTTTGTTTTCAACATACTGTCATGGACTTTCCTGTTGGGGCTGGCTTTAAACCGTGATCCTCAGATCTCAGCCTCCTAAGTACCTAGGATTATAGGCATGAGCCACGGGTACTGGGCTGACATCATGCTTTTCTATGCATTCAATTTTGGATATGATTAAATGATATGACTTCCAGAACTAATGCGGTTGGAAAATTCGGTAGCAGAAAATCACCCCCAGGGACAAATTTCTATCTTTAGAAATAAATATATATACTCACACATATGTATAAATGTGTGTGTATATATATATATATATATTCTCTCCATATTTAGAGACTATATATAGAAATGGTAATAACTCTGTACAACACCTTAATAATAACAATAATATATATATAGGTAGAATATAGATATATACATAAGAAAAGAACAAATTTTATGTTGTAAAATTATATATAAAGGTAAGTAACAATCACAATAATATATAGTTTAATATGGACTATATAAATATGTTTATGTATATATTTATATATTTATATATTATATAAACATATATAGCATATATAAACATATATTTATATTATACATATAATATATTTCTATAAACATAATATATATAAATATTTATATATACTTATATTTATATATATGCTTTCTATATTAGAGAACTTATATATATATATATATAAATGGTAACCCCTCTGTACAAAACTTTAATAATAAAAATAAAATTGTATTCTAGATATAGTATATATTTTATAATATATGTTATATATATAATAAATTTAAAAATATATAAAATAAAAAATATAAAATAAATAAATATACAAATACAATGAGAATATATATTCTCTATATAACAGAGAAGATATATTCTCTATATAACATAGAGAATATGTATTCTCTATATTACATAGAGAATACATATTCTCTATATAACTTAGAGAATATAGAGAGAATAAAATTGCAAGGTCTATATAGTATATAGAGAATATAGAGACTATATAATTTTATATGCATTGCTATTATTGTTATTGATTTCTCTATATTTTATTATGTGTTATTGTTTTATCATTGATATAATTCCATATATTCTACACATATTCTTAATATACATGTATAGAATAAATATAATTTTGTTATTATTATTAAGGTATTGTACAGAGGGGTTACCATTTTGTAAGTCAGATGAGTACATTTCTTTTATTTTCTTTTTTATGTTTAAAGTTTATTGTAACAATGATGTACAGAGGAGTTATAGTTATGTAAGTTAGGTAATGAGTACATTTCTTTTGTAACAATAACACTCCCTCTCTCTTCTTCTGGGCAATGTCACCTCTTCCCTTGCTTTCTCCAAGTTTCTACCTCCTGTCTGTGCCCACAAGTTGCATAGTTTATAGTCTAGTGAATACCATGCCTGCATTTGTTCACCCTTCCTACCTCCATTTCTGTGCTTTCCTTTTTCCTCTTTCAAAAGAGCAAAAACAACAAATAAAAAACCAAAAAGCAAAAAACACCACCGACAACAACAATAAAAAAAAAAGTCATGTTTCCATTTCCTGGAATTTGTGGCTCAAGTGGTACAGTGCTTGCCCAGACCCAGACTTCAAGCTCCTGGACCAAAAAAAAAGTATTTTAAAAGTTCAGAGGGATTATGCCTTTGGAGTTCTCCCCTAAGAATATTTTCCTTAACAAATTTCTGTGTTTTAAGTTTAACCATCATTAATGGAAAGCCAACAAGCACAGGCCACTATAAGGAGTCCTGTGAGACTAATTTAAAAAGAAATAATGAACAATTTTGAATCTCCAGGCAAATGATCTTGTTAAAAATTGCTTTTTATCAATGTTATCTTCCCAGAGGCAAAAGTAATTTTTTAATTTGTATTTTTACCTTAAGGGAGTATTACTGATTAGAGACCAGAATGATGATAGAACAATTTATTGAATCATGCAATTCTTTCCCACTTTTCTGGAAGACTTAAAGAAACTTCCAGTATCCTCAAGACAAAATGTTTTATAACCCCCAGAGATTTAAGTTAGGAAATCCCTAACTAAAATATTTCCCTGTGCTTTCTGGAGGAAAAAAAATGTAGGAGAAACAACAGAAGTAGGGTCTCATTTTTTTTTCTTTTTTTTTTTAATTTTATTTTATGAGGGAGTTCCATCTTGAAGTAGGGGTTTCCACAAATGGAAGAATTTGGGCAGAGCAGAGAAAAAGCAACTAATAAAGGGGGAACTTCTACCAGACTCAAAGAAGTGTCCCTCTGAAATGTTATCTCAGATCTGCAGGATCACATCCTTTCTCAAAGTTCATTAAACATGCAAATTCCAGGCCTGGGTTTCACAATGGTTAAATTAGAATTGTGAGGGATCTGGATTCAAAGTTGTCATTTAATTAACAATGCATTCTAATGATTCTTTCTTCTATGTGGTTAAAATTTGATTAGCAATTGTTTGTGAAAATGGATGATGAAGCTGAGCTAGGTGGTTGACTCCTACAATCCCAGCTACCCTCTGGATGGAGAGGCAAGAGGTTCATTAGTTCAAAGCCCTATCTTAAAACAAAAATATCAAGAAAGGATTAGGCAGGAAAGTATAGTATAAGCTGTAAACTGCCTGACCAGCAAGTACAAAGACCTGGGTTCAGTTCCAGTATGGTTTTGAAGTGAGGAGGCTGAGTCTAGTAACCTCTCACAGCCATCCCGGTGCCTTGCTGGGTGGAGGGTACTTTCTACCCAGCTCTGAAAAGCCTAGAGATAAGAGAGGCCATTCATCGAATTTCGGATGTCATGCTGAAGCTGGATAATGTAAGGTCCGCTCCTGGATGGCCAGCAGACTCCACCCTCCTCACAGCGAAGTCTCCACCCAGTACCTGCATTACCTAGGCAACTGGGACACCTGGAAGAGGTCACATCTGCATCTGCTGAGGTCACATCTGAATTTGATGTGGCCACACCTTTCCCCACCCATACCCTACATAAGGCCTAGCCCAGGCCCAGATGCGCTCTTGCTCTTGCTCTTGCTCTTGCTCTTGCTCTTGCTCTTGCTGCTCTTTTCTTGCTCTCTCTCTGTTCTTTTCTTGCTCTCTCTCTTTCCCAGCCACGTGGAGTGCCAACCTTGCCTGGTCCCAGCAGGTCTACCCCTTACCTGAATACCACGTGAGTGCTACTGTTCTTACCCCTCTCTCTGCTCTTTTCTGGCTCTTTTCTCTCTCTTTCCTCTCTTCCCAGCTCTCTCTCATTCCCAGGCCTTTCCCAGCCACGTGGAGTGCCAACCTTGCCTGGTCCCAGCAGATCTACTGAATAAACCTACCCCTTACCTGAATACCACGTGCGTGCTGGTGCTGTTCTTACTCGGCTACCTCTTTTTAAAAACCTAACAGATAAACCAGGGAAAAAATGAGGTATGGTCAGCTAACAGCAAATACAGGAGATATTCCTTCATATATTTAGGAAACAAAGTCATTTTAGGGAAAACGAAGCAAGATAACGTAAGGAAACTGAGGCCTGGTGAAGGCAAATTAGTAATATAGTATTTAGAAACTTAGAAACGCTATCTTTGCTTCAAAGAGAGACAACAGGATGTATTCCTTCCTGAGGGATGCATTTCTCACCCAAGGATTAACAACTGTCTGACATGATGCCCTAAAATACAGATTGCAGGGCATCTCCTTGTCTCAAGGATAAAAATCTTTTTTTTTATGGCAAGATACATTCTGACCTGGAAACTCAGAAATAGCACTAGGTGGGGCTGGGAAGGTGTCTCAGTGGTAGAGCGCTCGTCTTGCATGCATGAGGCCCTGGGTTCGATTCCTCAGCACCACATAAGCAAAAAGAAAAAAGCCAGAAGTGGTGCTGTGGCCCAAGTGGTAGAGTGCTAGCCTTGAGCTGAAGAGCTGAGGGACAGCACCCAGGCACAGAATTCAGGCCCATGACCGGACCCAAAAAAAAAAAAAGAAGAAATAGCACCAGGTATGGTTAGAGCAAAGACAAAGCACCTAGCTTCGTATAACTTGAAGCTAGACAACTCTGCCTTTATCCTATAAGTACCCTGACAGCCCAAGGAGCGGTGTGCCTCTCTCTGGGTCTTTCCGTGTGTGTGTGTGTGTGTGTGTGTGTGTGTGTGTCTGTGTGTGTGTGTCTGTATGTCTGTGTGTCTGTGTGTCTGTGTCTGTGTGTGTGTGTGTGTGTCTGTGTCTGTATCTGTGTCTGTGTGTACCTGTGTCTGTGTCTGTGTCAGTGTGTGTGTATCTACATGTTTGTGTCTCTGTGTCTCTTAACTCCCTATGAGGGCACCTGCACTCTCCTACAGTGTGCTCCTTCCTACCTTTCTGTTTGTCTGCTTTTTTGTTGTCTGCTTGCCTGCTTGTTTACTTATTCAATAAAGCTCTGCCAAGTTTTCTTACCATTGTGGCTTGTCCAGAAATTCTTATTCTGCAATCAAAGTCAAGGACCCTAGGTGAAAAGTTCCTCTTTTTAAAGGGAAGCTTCACTAAGCCTTACCTCTGTCCAGTGACAATGCTATTTAGCCCTAGGAAAGCTCGGCATAGAGAACGCTCTGATTCTGCCTTGATTACCTGCCTACATGGTTTTATTTGCTTGCCTCTGAGGAAACCTCTATATGGAAAGGTTAAGGCATATCCACCCTAGATGGGAAGTTGAAGCTGACCCCTGAGTTATTTCCTAAAATGGAAAAGATCTGCTGGTACCTGAGCTACTTTCCAAGATGGTCTTCTTTAGTTGGGCTTGGGGGCTCCACCCAAATATGTGGTTGTTGCCTTTAAAAGCTTTGTGATAACTTTGTTCTAGGCTGCAAGTCTTTGAAACAAAAGTCCACCTGCAAAAACAGCTTTTCTATAAAGACTCCCAATTCGACCTTTCAACATGTGGCTTCTCTGTTTCTCACTGAGTGAGTTACAAAAGTTTAACAATAAAAAAATAAAAGGATTATCATCAGATGCAGGTGAATATTAATGAATTTCCCTCTAAAACTGAGACTCTTCACTTAAGGTCCTTGACTTTTCTTCCCTGGCCACTTATGGCTTTTTTGATGAGGTTAAGTGGAGTCTCCTGGATTTTCCTGCTTGGGCTGCCTTTGAAGCACCATCCTCAGATCTCAGGCTCATGAGTGGCTAGGATTACAGGCTTGAGGCTCCAGCACTTGGATCACTAATAATTTATAAATATTTACATAAACACATATGCATTTTGGTCACCTGTAGAAAATGACATGTAACAGGAAAAATTCTTGGCTCTGATCTCTCAGATTTTTCTACGAATCCCAAATAGTCTAATTAAGCTAGAAAACTTCTACAATAGAACTAATCATTCATTCAAACTAAACAGAAGTAGCAACTTCTGGCACTCACAAAATATACAACAGTCACTCAAGAATATCAAGATTCTGCTTATATTAATTTTATAATTGGTATATATTTAGTGTCTTAGCCCAAAGGTTAGATCTTCCATATATGTATATATATATATATATATATATATATATATATATATATATGCACATATAAGTGTGTGTTTACCTAAAATTTTTAGAAACAATAAATGAGATGAAACAAAAAGGGATGATTATCTTCCACTGCTTGAAAGTAAGAAGAACCTGAACGGCAAAAAGACATGAAATACATACCAAAATTTGAATATAGTATTGTAAGTTGTAAACACATATATGCACACAAATCATTCTCTAATCAATGAGAGCAATTGGCAAGAGAAAAAAATGGATAAACACAAAGCAGAAGGTCATTTGGCTATACAGATATACACTGTGTCATGAGAGAGAATTTCTCATTAATATTATTATTACTTTTAATTATTATTATTAAGTAGCTGTAAAGAGAGGTTACAATGCCATAAGTCAGGTTATGAGTACAATGTTTCTTGGTCTCCTCCTTGTTCTCCATTTTCACCCTCCATCCCTTTATTCAAGTTACATAAACAGAATTTCTTTTGCCCATTTTTAATGTTTTTTTTATTGTAAAATTAGTGTACAGAGGGGTTCCAATTACGTGAGTAAGGTAATGAGTACATTTCCTCTAGAGCATTGTTATCTCCTCCTTTGTTTATCTCCTACCATCCCTCCCTCCTCATCTCCACAACTTCTCCCACTCCCCACCCCCTAAGTTGTAAAGCTCATTTTCAATATAGTGTCATATATATCTCATTATTACAATGGGTCAACCTGTATCCTTATTTCAGCATTTTGTTATTTCCCTTCCCCTCCCCAAATTGGGAAAATGTATATACAAGATGCAGGGCGCCAACATCAAATACAGTGAAAACAGGGGTTATACCATGGGGGAAGCATGTATGTGCAATAAAAAAAAATCACATAGTCTTTTGTGCATTTTTTATTTTGCTTAGAGGCAGAGAGATTATACCATTCTTGAGAATCCTCAAGAGGGTGTTCTTGATGTCCCTGTTCCTCAGACTATAGATGAAGGGGTTTAGCATGGGGGTAACCAGGGTGTACATCACTGCTACCACAGCCACCATTCTGGGGGAGAGTGAGATGGCTGAACTGAGGTAGACATCAGTGGCAGTGCCATAAAACAAACCAAACACTGACAGGTGAGATCCATAGGTAGAGAAAGCTTTGTACTTCCCTGCTCTTGAGGGGATTTTCATAATGGAGGAAATGATTTGTGTGTACGAATAAAAGATCCCTGACACTGGGATGCCACCCAAAACAGCACCTGTCATGTAGATCAATATGGAGTCCATGGAGATGTCAGAACAGGCAAGGGTGAAAAATTGAGAAGCCTCACAAAAGAAATGAGGGTTCTCCACCTCCTTGCAGAAGGTCAGATGGGACACCATCAAACAGTGCACCTGGGCATCCAGAAGGCTGAAGAACAATGTCACCACAACTAACATGCCACAGAGATGAGGGTTCATGATGATTTGGTAGTGTAGGGGGTGACAGATGGCCACCAGGTGGTCAAAGGCCATCACATCAAGAAGCAGACATTGCAAACAGCCAAAAAGGTAAGCAAAGGACACCTGAGTTAGGCAGCCAGTGTAGCTGATGGATTTGCTGTGTGTCTGGAGGTCCAGCATTTTGGGAACTATATTCTTGCTAAATCCAATGTCAGCCAAGGAGTGACCGGAGAGGAAGAAATACATGGGGGTCAGAGCTGAGAGGAAGAAGTACTGGGGGTCAGTAAGGGTCAGAGCTGACAGCCAGTATGGTGAGCAGGTTGCTCAGCATGGTGACCAGGTAAAATGTCAAGAATAGCCCAATAATAAGGATTGTAGTTCAGGATCCTGTGAGAGTCCAAGGAGGAGAAATTCCCAGACACAGGCGAGGTTGTCTATCTCCCCATAGATGGGACACCTGGTGAAGAGAAAGTTGGTGTAAAAACACCAAGCCCAGAACAGCAAATGAATGTTAAGGCTTTGGAATCACACACACACACACACACACACGTCCTCATGGATTGCACATTCAAATGTCTTCAGGAATATTCCTCACAGCTGTGCTCTTTAACTGAACTCATTGGAGTTGTAATAGTCCCTTGTTCTGTACTCATCCAATATGGGGTCTGTGGGCCAATTAACCTTAAAGATTCAAGGTCATTTTTTAATTCACAAATCCTGGGCCAGGTAACTATCAGTTCATTCTATTTGAATGGATAAAATAAATAAGACAAGCAATTAGCCTTCCCTCCCTTAGGGGAAAATAATCTAACTAATAAGACAGCATGAATCAGTCAAATATATTTTCTTCATGTTCAACATTCATGCTCGTATTAAGAATATAAATCCTTCCAAGTATTGGTGTCTAATTCCTATAAGCTGAAGGTATGAAGATCTGAGATCTAAGGATCACGGTTCAAATCCAGCCTGGGCAAGAAAGTCCATGAGACTCTTATCTCCAACTAAGCATTAAAAAGGTGGAAGTGGATCTGTGGCTCAAGTGGAAAAGTGATAGCCTTGAGCAAAAAAGCTCAGGGACGGTGCCCAGGCTCTGAGTTTAAGCTATAGGACAGGCACCAAAATATTTTTTTTTAAGAATATGAATCCTCTTTCTATGGATCAGAACCTGTTAGGGCAAAAGATCCATTGTCTGGATGTACAATCACAATGAAATACTTGGAATTCAGCAGCACATTTTGTGCTTGGTGGCTGGTGTACATTATGTAGTCTTTAGATGGTCTCTTTTAGGGAGATAAAGGAGATAAAGGATTCAACTGTTGGGTGTTTCATGTCAAACATTATTTTTCCTTTTGATTTGTTTTAATGTGACTCAAAATATAACTGTTTAGGCACTAGACTTCTTATTTGGATAATGAGTTTTGTTTTGTTTTGTTTTGTTTTTGGTCTGGTCATGGGGCCTGAACTCTAGGCACTGTCCCTCAGCTCTTCAGCTCAAGGCTAGCACTCTACCACTTGAGCCACAGTACCACTTCTGGCTTTTTTCTTTTTGCTTATGTGGTGCTGAGCAATCAAACCCAGGGCCTCATGCATGCAAGGCAAGCGCTCTACCACTGAGCCACCTTCCCAGCTCTGGATAATGAGTTTTTTTTTGAATGAACAAAAAGTTACAAGACCGATCCTGAAGATGACAGATGATAGTGAAGTACCATGTTAACACATTTTAATGTTCTGTGCTTATTTTCAATGAGCAGAATTTGTGTGTGTTTGTTACGTGTGTGTGTGTGTGTGTGTGTGTGTGTGTGTGCATGTGTAGTGCTTGCTCCAGAGATTGAATCAGGATCTGGACCAAGGCCAGTCCTCTACCACTTGAGCCATAGCTCTACTTTCAGCTTTTCATGGTTAATTGGAAATCAGTCTCACAGACTTGCCTGCTGGGTTTGACTTCAAACCACCACCCTCAAATCTCAACCTCCTAAGTAGCAAGGAATACAGGTGTGAGCCAGGGACACACAATAAGAAAAGAATTATTTCATCATGCCTCAACATTCTCAAAGAAATGCCTCAAGTTCTGCTTACTAAATAGATATTTACTATCATCTATCTGGTGGAATTCTCCTCATCAACTACAACCCTCCATTGTGGGTACTGGAAACCAATGTCAGAACCACAATCAAGTGAGAAACTATAACTATCAACTTATGTGAAATCAAAATCTTTTAACTACACACTTTCTCATAAAAAAAGATAGAAGAATATCACCTTAATTTAAACTCCTTATGAAAACTCAGGCTTTTGTTTTTCCTAACAATAAAACTATAATTAAGGGAACCAATTTTAAGAATGTTGAGTGATATTTAAAAAACTCAGCAGTTGATTGTCAATAAAACAGATGTAATATTACCATAGATGTGACTATTTTGAAAATTTTAAATATACAAAGTGTTCAATTGCAAGGGAAACAAAGGAGGAGGCTACAATGCTTGATAAGAAATGTACTCATTATCTTGCCCATGTAATTGTAACCCCTCTGTACAGTATTTTCACAATAAAAAAGTGTTCAATTGCTCCTTTTATTGTTTTAATTTTAAGTTTGCAAAGTCCTGGGGCTTGAATTCAGGGCCTGGGCATTTTCTCTGAGCTATTTTTCACTCAGTGCTGATGTCTCTACCATTTGAGCCACAGCTCCCTGTCTAGCTTTTGGCTACTTGACTAGACCTAAGAGTCTCACATACTTCCCTGCAAGCTTCAGATCTCAGCTCTTGAGTAGCTAGAATTACAGGTGTGAGACACCTACACGCAATCATTCTTAGAACTTTATTTAGTAGGAGCCATTTTCTCCACTAATGCAGAAGATTTTAATGAGCTAGAACTTGTGTAGAAAGAAATCAAAATCACCTATGAGAGGAATTCCATCCTCACAATAAAAGACCTTAAACTGTCTAGACCTCTGAGCTCAACTTTGCCCCCTGGAACGTTTGCATCTGGCTCACCTTCCTGCCATGTCTGAACAGATGATGAGGAAATAGGTCGAAGTTCCCCTCTCCCCCATCCCTGAAACCTCAAAACTCACTGAGATGCCCTGAGCCTCTGCTGGAGCATGAAGGGTGTGTCTCCATCCTCTCCCTTTCCCATTCACTAAATTGGTCCTGGTTATTTCCAATCTCTGGAGACTTGATCATTGGATAAGGAACATTCTTAGAAGGATCTGGGGCTGGCAATCTTCTCACGAAAAAGTCACCATGTACTCTAAACCCATGGATCTCAAGTTCCAGGATATCATCCCACGGTGTGACTTGAAAAAATGTGTGACTCAGCTGGGAGCCAGTGGCTCAGGCCTGAGATCTGAGGATGGTGGTTCAAAGCCTGCTCAGGGAATCAAAGTCCCTGAGACTCATCTCCAATTAACCACCAAAAAGAAGTCAGAAATGGAAGTGTCGCTCAAGTGTTAGAGCACCAACCCTCGGCAGAAAAGTTAAATGAGAGCCTGAGTCACTAAGTTCAAACCCAGCATATGTCTAGTGAGGTGTACACACACACACACACACACACACACACACACACACACACACACACACACTCACTACAGGAAAACTGGTAGGTCAATAGGAATTCACTTTGATTTCTGCATTTCTTCGGATAATCGTTATTTCTTCCAGATCAGGTAGACAGTAGAAGAAAATGAATTTCCTTTTACATCATTTGCAAACCTTTGTTGGTGTCATACCAGACATTTAACAAATGGCCCCAGAAGATTATGATTTCTACTTTTCCAGAAATAGCCCAGATTACTTTAGGAAATAATTGGTTCTATTTTTTCTCGTGTGTGTGTGTGTGTGTGTGTGTGTGTGTGTGTGTGTGTGTGTGTGTGTGTGTGTGTGTGTGTGTGTGTGTAAGTGTGTGTAAGTGTGTGTATCTGTGCTAGTCCTGGAGCTTGAAACTCAGGGCCTGGACACTGTCCCTGAGCATTTCAAGGCTAGTACTCTACCACTTGAGCCTCAGTTCCACTTCCAGCTTTTATGGTGGTTAATTAGAGATAAGAGCTCTTTCCTTCCCAGGCTGGCTTTGAACCACAATCTCATGATTACAGGTACAAGCCACCAGCATCTGGTAAAATATTTGTTTTCTTTAGATCACATTGTATTAACTGTTCATAGAAGTATGAATAATTAAGTATTTGGCGACCTTTTGTAATTTTCAAAATAAGACAATATAATTGTGATTGCTGTTGACAGTAATAGCAGGCTGTTTCTGTCTATCCTTTTCTGACCTATCCTGTGGCACCCCAGCCAGGATGACCTCATAAAGAATTAAAAATAAATGTTAAAGTTAAGTCACAGAACCTGAGATGTCTTTGAACCATGATCTTCAGAACTCAGCCTCTTGAATAGCTGGGATTACAAGCATCACCTGTGTCCACCTCAATGAGAGGACCTCATCATTATGAAGAGAGGTGGTTGTGAAAATAAATAGAAAAACACTAACAATACACTGAAATTGGAGGATACTCTCCAAGGTGTCCCAACCAGCCTCAAAAATATATCTAAACCCACCCACCCCATTTCTGTTCTTTTTTTATTGTGAAAATACTGTATAGGGGGTTACAATTACATGAGCAAGATGAGTAGATTTCTTATCAAGCATTGTAGCCTCCTCTTTTGCCCATTTCTGTTTTAATACCCATGGAAACCTTTCTTATGGTATTGGAGTATTAAATGATGCTGATAAAGCTCAGTGGAATTACAAAGTTCTGATATTCATCAACTAGCACATGAGTGCTGTTTTACAGAGTCTCTGGGGTTGTGATCTAATCTTGAAGAGGATCAAAGCCATAACAATGATGGCCAAGTCTTGTGAAGTAAGGATGGATGTGGTCCATGTTTAACAATTTCACAATTTGAACTCTTGATTCAACACTTTAGCTCACTGGCTGATGTCCTACCACCTGGACCATGCCTCAAATCCCCAGGTTTTTATTTTTAGTGTTCCCCTATAGTTTGAATGATGGTTAGGGTCTGAAGACTTATATGTGCAAGAGAATAATTGAATTGTCTCCGAAGATGCACATACTATTATTTTAAAAACATAAAAATAAATGTTTTTCTATGGTGTAATTCCTTTCAATAAATTACCTCAAATAATAAATTTTAGGGAGTTCAAATATGTTTTATCTGATGATAAGATGAACTTAAGAGGAGTGGAGGTAGACAAATGGAGAGAGGAAGGGTGGGCAATATTGATCATAATACTCAATGTACATATGTGAAAATGGAACTGAGTAACTTGAGGGTATTGAAGGGATTGGAAGAGATGCAGGGCAGGTTGTGTGTGGAAAGAATGACAGAAGAGGGGTGATAATCTTGAAGTTAATAAATATCCATCATTGTGGGGGATTCTTATATATGGAAGCTACATTTAGCTTACAAACTCCTCAGTAAATGTGCAGTTATATAAATTATAAATATGCAAGTATATACAAATGTATTCACTGAAACATGGTAGATTCAAGGGAGATCTCTGGTAGTATAATTCCTTAGAAAGGCAAAATCAAAGTTCAGCAAAATAAAACACCAGGAAGTAGGTACTAAAAAGGGGTGGTGTGGGGTCAAGGAGAGGGATAAGTGAATGAAGAGGAGAAAGGTGAGAATGCAGACAATAATCTAATGCATTTCTTACATACAACTAAGGTGAGTGAGGGAAGAGATGAGTAGGGGAGGGATAGGTGAGAATATTGAAAGAGATGACATTGATCAAGACCTACTGCATTCACAAGCTTCTTTGTTAATGGCATTTCTTCTGTACAACTACTTAGAGATCATAATAATAATAATAATTTTAAACAAAGACATTTATCTAAGAGCATTGTACTCATAAACTGACATGTTGGACTGAAATCCTTTTGCATAAATATATACATAAATTTGACTTAAAACTCAAATGGAAGCTGGGTACTGGTGGCTCACACCTGTAATCCTAGCTACTCAGGTGGCTGCAATCTGAGGATCATTGTTCGAAGCCAACCCA
Organism: Dipodomys merriami; assembly: GCF_024711535.1. NCBI lineage: Eukaryota > Metazoa > Chordata > Mammalia > Rodentia > Heteromyidae > Dipodomys > Dipodomys merriami. Next base: position 4,310,062 of record NW_027206179.1, on the reverse strand, counting down.
GGCAGAAATGTCCCAGTGAGAATCTTATCTCCAATTAACCACTTAAAACCTGTAAGTGGTGTTGTGGCTCACAGTAGTTGAGTGCTAGCCTTGAGAATAAAAAGGCTCAGGGACAGCACTCAGGCCCGGAGTTCAAGCTCTAAAACCAATTTTTAAAAAATCAATGGGACCGGGTGCCAGTGCTTCACACCTGTAATCCTAGCTACTCAGGAGGCTGAGATCTGAGGACTGTAGTTCCAAGCCAGCCTGGGTGGAAAAGTCTGTAAGAATCTTATCTCCAATAAACCACTACAAAACCAGAAGTGGTGCTGTGGCTCAAGCAATAGAGTGCTCGCCATAAGCTGAAGAGCTGAGGGACAGCACCCAGGCCAAGAGTTCAAGCCCCATGACTGATAAAAAAAGAAAAAAATCAAATGGGATTGGAGTAAGAATACCCCCAAATTTCTGTAGTGTTTGAAAATAAAAATTGAAATGGCCAATTTCTAAAACATGAAAATTGTAATTTCAGATCCTGGACTCATTTAATTGAATTATATGATGTTTATCTTTATCATAGCATCATATGGAAGATAATAATAACAACATATAACATATTTTTTCACTTTTTAAAATATGTATTCATCACTTAAGCATATAACAAGAGGATCTTTTGATCTCTTCACTATTTCCTCGATCTAGTTCTAGCAACTATTAAGTCTTCTCAGATTATAATAATGACTCCCAGATAGCTTTCAAATTCTTCCCTGTGCTACAGAAATAATAAGATAAAGTAAAATAATAAGATAAAATAACAAAATAGAATAGAACTTATCAAAAAACCCAGGCTCTGATGGCCCACACCTATAATCCTAGCTACTCAGGAGGCTGAGATCTGAGGATCATGGTTCAAAGCCAGCCTGGGCAGGGAAGTCCATGAGACTTTTACCTCCAATTAATCATCAAATAGCCAGAAATAGAGCTGTGGCTCAAGTGGTAGTAGAGTGCTGGCCTTGAACACAAAAGCTCAAAGATCTGTGTCCATGATTAATATTTATGGAACCTATACCCAGAGCATTTATAAAAGCAAGCCTGGAATGCGATTTATGAAGCCATAGTGAAATCTACTAAAAACTACTGAAAAGGCAGGAAGACGGGTTGGAAGGCAGGCATTAAAAATATAATATTTACAAGGGGATTTTTTTGGCAGTTTTGAGGCTTAAAACTTGGGGCCTTGATGCTGTCCCTGAGCTTTATTCCTAAAGGTCAACATTCTACCATTTGAGCCATAGCTCCACTTCGGATATTTTGATGCTTGATTGGAAATAAGACTCTCACAGACTTCGTTACCTGGCCCGGCTTTTAATTGTGATCCTCAGCTCTCAACCTCCTGAATGGTTTAAAGTTTCAGGCATGAGTCAGTGGTACCAAGTCACAAGATGAATTTAATCAATGAAATTAATCAATTTAATTATGTGAGTGTTTTGCACTTACCACCATGAAACCCAGTTGTATAATTCACTGATACTGAGGAATTCTCAAGGACCCATGGTGTTTCCATGACAACCAAGAACACATTCCACTATTCTTATGAATCCATGGATGATATGTACATAAACTAATCACCTCCCATCTTCAGGATCCAAGCCCTCATGCTTGCTTTCATGAAAAGGAATCAGTATGTCAAGACTGCTTTATTGAACTGTGTAGCTTCCCTGCTGAGCCATGACAAAGGAGTGTAGATTCAGAGATGTCTCCATAACTGGTAGCCAATTCAGGCTCAATCTAAGCCCTCAAAATGGATGAGAATGTTCAATGCCACATAGGATCGTCTGTGAGCAGAGGACCACTGTGGAAGAAGAGAAAAGCTGTAGACCAGCTCCACTGGAGATATCAAACTGCAGGGCTGAGGAGACAGGCCAGGTATGACCTTGGGGGCTCAATTCACAGAATGTGGCAATTAGCCAAATCTGCTCCTTTTGTCCAAAATAAAATCTCTAAGGATCTTCTCCTATTAATAGAGGAATAAAGAAGAGAATAGCAAATGTCCCCAAAGGGGTTTTGACTTAGGTACCCAGCAGGAAAATATAATCATTTCTTCCTTCTCTATTATTTTATTAACATTATTTTATTGGCATGAGGTATACTTGCCATTTTTACCATATTAAGAAATTTAGAGATGAATGATGAGAGGAAGGGAGGACTACAAAATTAAGAAAATTGAGTGAGGTTGGGAGTGATGAAAGGGGTGATATAGGTCAAGATGTATTCATGAGCATCTTTGTTAGGTGGCAACTCCTGTGTACAACTCCATTAGATTTTGTGTGTGTGTGTGAGAATACCGTACGGAGGAGTTACAATTACATGGGCAAGATAACGAATACATTTCTTATCAATCATTGTTGCCTCCTCGTTGTTTCCCCTTCCCATCCCTTCCCATACTCCTCCCCTTCCCCCACCTGAACCTCCCCCCAAAACCCTCACCAAAGTTGTTAATTTTGTTTTTTTGACATATCAACATGTACATCTCATTGTTGCAATGGGTTCTCCTATATCCCTAGTTAAAGGATTTGGTTTTTTTCCTTCCCCTCCACAAATTATACCAACATCAAATACAGTGAAAGTATGGGTTACACTGTGGGGGAGGGACATACAAATCACATAGAAATGATCTTATAAATATGATAGAAACAATTGCATGAAAGGAAAAGAAACAAAAAAAACTTTTACAAAAGAAATTTACATTCACACTGTTGGAATGCAATGACAGCATTCAGTTCCAGAAACTTTTCATTTTATAAAGCTGAAAATTTTTTGTAAATCTCTTATCCTACCCTCTACCCTGAAAAATATCATGAGAAAGCAAAAAGCCAAGATACAAAAAAAGAAAAATCTTTTCAAGCCCCACGACTGACAAAAAAAAGAGAAAAATCTGATGTCAGTTTAATCCACACGTGTAGATAGTTCATTTAAAAATACATATTTTTTAATTTTTCATTTTAAATATATATTTATATGTTAATATATGGACAAAGAAAAAATTAGAATGTGATATATATGCATATATATGTATGTATTTGTTGGCTGTTTTGTTTAAAGCAAATGGGAATTTAAAAAAAAGAATTTTATCAAGGAAACAGTGTTTTGGGGCCATATTACCAAAAGTCCTATACAAATTCAAGCACTAGCAAAATTCCAATAGGAGCCAGGTGCCATTGGCTCTTATCTAAAATCCTAGCTACTCAGGAGGTTGAGATCTGCAGATCATGGTTCCCTGCCAGCCCAACAGAAAAGTCTGTGAGACTCTTATCTCCAATTAACCAGCAAAAACCACAAGTGGAGCTATGGCTCAGTGGTAGTGAAAAAGCCTAGTGATAGCACCCAGGCCCTGAGTTCAAGGTCCAGGACTGGAATACACACACACATGCGCACACACACACACAAATTCAATGTTGTTTCAATTTTTTAGTAGTTTTTGTATTACATTTTATTAGTATTGAGAATATTTTGGTTATATATAATGTATATATATAATATTTTAAAATATAAATTATAGGTGGTAATCACTGATACTCTACCTTCCATAAAAATCAGAGAACACCATTCCTACTGTACACTGTAGCAACTCTTCATTTGATTCAGTCATAAATATATAAAACTACAAATGTAGGGGCTTGAACTCTGGGCCTGAGCACTGTTCCTGAGCTTTTTCATTCAAGGCTGATGCTCGCTCTACCACTTGAGCCACAGCTCTGTTTCTGGAGTTCTGGTGGGATTAACTGGAAGATAAGATTCTCACAGACTTTCCTGCCTTAGCTTGCTTTGAATCATGATCCTCTGATCTCTGTCTTCTGCATAGCTAGGATTACAGGTGTGAGCCACCAGTGCCTGGCCTACCATGCAATTCTTAAACTGGACATCTACTGTATTTCTGAATGTGACAGGAACTGAAATTCATTAGTCCATCAGCTAATAGTGGAGACTATTTAACCAATTAGACATCAGTTTATACATTTTACATGTGGCCAAAGTTAAGCAGGGGAAATGATGTGGTTTTCCCTCTAGGAAGTTGAAGGTCTGATAGAGTAGAGTAGGTAAAATGACAGCTACCACCTAATCAGTGGTATAAATGGGAACTTGGAGGGTGCCATGGGAGCCAAGGCAGGGACCGGGTCCGCTCCTTGAGAGGTGTGGTGGAGGGGCTGATGATAAATGCCAGGTATGTGTTCAGGCACTGGACACTTCGTGGTTCTACAGCCCTGATTGGTTTCTGCTTTGTACAAGATAAGAAAGAAGTTAGCTGGGCACAGGTGGCTCACACCTGTTATTCTACTCAGGAGGCTGAGAACTGAGGATTGTGGCACAAAGCCAGCCTGGGCATGAAAGTCTGTGAGACTCTTATCTCCAATGAACCACCTAACAGCTGAAAGTAGAGCTGTGGCTCAAGTGATAGAGTGTTAGCCTTGAACAAACAAGTTCAGGATCAGCACCCAAATCCTGAGTTCAAACTAGGACTCGCACAAATAATAATTAAAATAATAAACAAGGAAAGATAAATTAAAACAAGCAACAATAACACAAAACACGTGAAAGCTTTTATTTAAAGCACTACAAGAACAAATCACATTTTACAAATTGTACAAAGGACACTCCATAGGAGCACAGATTGTAACAGCTGAGTCAAGAATGAAGACATGAATTTACAAATAGTTACAAAGCTGACATTTTGTACCCTGGCAGAGGGGCACGTCCCTGCATTGTTCCTCCACCAGACAGAGTTTAACTCTGTAGATTAGTATTAGCTGCAGAGTGCTCTCAGTTGCCTGCAGCCCCAAAGTTCAGTGTCCATGGAACTGGCAAACACAAGAGAATGTGCGATGCTTTTTGTTCCACAATCTTTCATCTTATGTCAGGGTCATAAACTTACCCCCATCAACACTAACCCTTGCCCATTCACCTGTCCTTCTAGTTGATCAACAGGTGTCAAAATAGCTTCTTTTCCCACAATTTGAGGGTCTCATAGTAAAGAGCAATGGCCATGAATATTAGACCAAGTGTGTATGTGTGTATACGTGTGTACATGTGTCCATTATAAGCATTATGGAAATATCATAACAAAGTCTCTTCTTGTAACTAATTTTTGCTAATATAAAGAGAGAACAACCACAACAGGAAGCTTATTAGAAGAAGCTTGTGTGTGTGTGTGTGTGTGTGTGTGTGTGTGTGTGAGCGTGAGCATGGGCTTGCTCACACGCACTCACATGCGCACGTAGGTGTGTGTTGAAAAACATCCACAAATGTCATAGGATTTTCCTCAACTTAAAACACATTATATGAGTTTCAGCCAAAATACGACGCAGGCAGCATTCTTGGGAGCTATTTTCCTGCATTCTTTTTATATTTTCATTGAATGATAACGAAGAGAACATACAATAAGAAAAAGAAATAAAAAACCACTTCCCGGTGACATTCTTGGGGTGTAAGCCCATCTCTTTTAAGTGATACCAGGCTGCCTGTGACCAGAGACTCCCATGTATCTGAGTCCTTTGCATGACTCCTTGTGCAGAATGTGGTGTGTTCTGTCTTTCTGATGATCCAGTGAAATGTCTTGTGCACTTTCCCCATATTTAGACTGCTACACCAGCTCCCCAACCCCCACCACCCCCACACCAAACCATTCTCATCTTGGGGATGAGAAATAACCACATATTGAACATCGTTCCATTTGCAAGCCTAATGACTGCATTGGATTAATCTGTGTGCATAGTTTCAAGCAATTCTTTGCCTTCCTGTAGCCTACAGTTAGAAAATAATTTACATTTTTTTAATGGATGGTTGGTTTTGGAGGGGAGCTTGGGAACAGTGCCCAGGCTCTGGGTTCAAACCCCAGGACCAGCACAAAAAGAAAGAAAGAAAGAAAGAAATTGGTGTCTGTCTGTCATGGTGCTCAGACAGGGCCCATCCTGGAGCCCATGGAAGCTGAGGTGCAGGGAGCCTCGGGCCTGGGTGGGTGGAGCTCTTTCCTTCTGTACAAGGCCAGCTAATAGGTCAGAGCATGCCATTAGCATGGTGGGGATGCCTGAGAAATGTCCACAGTGGGGTCTTCACCATTAGCAAGTTCTCACTATCCTCTGCTATGGTATGATTATTTGAACCTTTCAAAGCTGATGAGGAATTCTAACATATTGGGGTGATTCCTAGTGAACCCTGGGAGGATACATCCCAGAATTCTAGCATTTTCTGTGAAACAGCTAGCCTTGTTGGGGTGGGGGTGGAGTCAGGGTGGGTGGCAGTTTGTGAAGTCACACACAACCCTTGGACTTTCATTCCCTCTGTGGCCCATCGTTACTTGTGATTCCTTTAAGCAATGACACTCCACTAACTGGACAGCTAGAAGATCTAGAAGAACAATGAATGCCACAGTATGTTGTAAGGGTTAAATAAGGGAATAACCCAACCTTTAAGAAAAATAAGAAGATACAGATAGGGATAAGAAGTGAGGTTTCTCCAAAAACACATTACATGCCACCGCCAGCAGTGCAGTTCTCAAGCCACAGGCAGACCATCTGTGGATTTTAGATCCCTCAAGGACTCTGGTCTCCATCTTGGGACCCTCTTTTCACACTGCATGATTTCACTTAAGATCATCCATAGAGATGAAGATACTGAACTCAAACAGCCTGCTAAGCCCCAGCTGTTGGATGTTTGGCATGATGGGAATGGACAGAAAAGATTCACTGGAGCTGGGCAGAAGGGAGGATAGGAGGCCGGGAGGGTAGGAGGGAGTCCGGTGTGGGGGTTCCCATCCATCACAGGTACAGCAGGTGCTCCTCAAAAATCTCCAGGTTAACAGGTGACATTCACTTGCCCAGAACAGCATCCTCCATCTAGATTCAAATCTTTTCCTATGTCATGGAGTTTTGCCCGGAACAAAAAGAAAAAGATATCTGTATCCTGCTACAATGCAATCCATTCTCAAAAAGATGAAGACTTATCTTCAACACAGTAAGTCCCACACAGAAATGTGATTGCAGATGTCTGGTATTATATATTATATTTAATATAAAATACAAGTAAAATGTGTACTAATAAAAAATTGAACCTTTTCCACCCAGTGCAAGCAAGTGGTCATTTCTGTGGTGACTTGCCAACCTGGGCTGTCCTGGGAGCAGTCTAAGAACCAATCCTGTGTCCCAGAGACCCCTGCATCTTCCATCACCCACCGCCACCAACCAGGAGTTGCCGGCAATAGTTCAAGAACATATCAGCTCTGTTCACAGATCAGCTCAGATGATCAGAGTGGCAACCTGTCTTCTTTTAGGGGTATTTATTCAAAGGGAAATAAAATTCAAAACATAAATAAAGGCAACCATGACAGCCTTTTCTGCCAACTGGAGAGACTGATTTTGAACATGGCGGGGGGGGGGGGCTTGGGGGTTAGGGTTGGAGTGTAGGCAGGGAGGGAAAACAGAGGTGGGCAAGAGTAATGCCACAATGCAAAGCACTGAGGAGGTTTTACTCCCTCCCAAAAGTGAATCTTTGCCCAAAGGGTTAGGCATCACTTCTCCTGTTCCTCCTCCTCCTCCCCTTTCTCCTTCTCTTCTCCTGGGTCACCAGAAAACTCCAGGTTGGTGTTCTCCCAACCCATCCCCACTTCCAGAATTCTACACACTTCCTATTCACAGACACTGAAGCTTCTGATAGATGGCTGGGCCCTTTTTTGGGTTCCAAGAACCCAGGAAGAAGAGCTTTCTTCTGATGAGTGTGTGTCCAGCCTCGTTTCTAGAATGCCCTTTCTAGAACGCAGCAGAGAAGACTCCTACAACAACAACAAAAGAGTTCACCACGGGGCAGACATTTTCAAAGGCAACTTGTGACTCTTCACCCGAGCACTTGGGTGAGAGAGAAATGGGTTGGCCAGTTTGAAAACAAAAACACTACCTCTCAAAAACTAAAGCATAAATAGCCAGTCCAGAGGAAAAGAAAATAGGCTCTCTAAAGGAGGAGGATGGGAGCCTTTCACAATTGCCACCACATACTCTGCGGCTCCTGAAGCCAATGAGAGCACAGGGTGAAGGCAGGGAGAGGGGCAAGAGATTGGAAGACCACAAAGGACTTAGTTGGGAAAGTGGGCAGATATGCCCAAAGATGCAGCCCTTAGCCCATTCAGGACTCAAGTGAGATACCCCGAGACCCCATGTCGCTCAATGGGGGCAAATAGAAAGCAGACCTAACGAGGGACAAGTAGGCAGAGGGCAGCAGCCTTGCCCATGTGCCACCTCTAGCGTCTTATCCCACTTGGCAAGCATGGATAATTTGACTGGTTCAGACACAGGCCTCTGGTAGCTTGGTGGGGCTTGGTATCCAATATTTAACCAAAGACATTCAGCCACAATTAAAAAGGAAATGAACGTTTAATGTCTATGAGAACAGGAACAGGGCCTGGGCTCATAGTACTATAAAGGCAAGAGTCATTATGACCACTTGTTTTCTTTTTTCTTAATGAGACACTTGGGGCAGGCTGGAAAAGGACAATCATTTTGAATTTCCCTAAGTCAAAAATTATTCTCCATCGACATGACTTGGGCTCCCCACCCCCCGAAAAAAAGTTATGGTGAAAAATGTTATCACCTAATGTTGTAGGTTTTTTTCCTACTAATGCATGGGATTTGCACTTTTCTGAGAGTTTAGCTACTTGGCAGAGGACTAGAGAACGCATCTTCTATAAAAAAAATGCCTACATTGTTTGTCTGTGAGATCAAGACCCACAGAAGAACAGCCTGTCCTAAATGAAGAATCAGAGACTGAGAGAGAAAGGAAGCAGTAGGGAGTTGTCATCTCCATGCTATGTATGGAATCCTCTCAGTAACTAAGCAACCAAACTATCACTAAGCAAAACACCAGGAAGAGAAGCGTGTATTATCGAAAATTAAAGTCTAGACACCGTTCCTCCACTATCCTTCTTCCCTCCCCAATTCTGAGGGTTGACTATTTCTGTGGCATCTTCCAGTGCCACAGTCTCCAACACATCCTTCTAGAAGCCCACAAAAATGGATAGCTTTGGGGGGGACATCACAGGGTTGGTGTGTGTGTGTGTGTGTGTGTGTGTGTGTGTGTGTGTGTGTGTGTGTGTGTATGTAATTGGCTATGTTGGCCAAATTAATTTTTCCAGTACTGTCAAAATGGTGTTCAGTGCCTTCAGGAAACAACTGTGAGGAGAAAGAAGGAAGAGTTTACTCATTTCAGTGCCCTTTCTTTCCAAAAAGTGCCTGGGCTTTGAGGAAGCTGACCTTCATGGCTACACTGGGGTAAAGGAACAAAGATGGCTGTGTACACATCAGACATATACAAAGGGGGCCTACTGACACCCCCGAGAAGCATTGCAGGAGAAGATAGTGCACTTGGTCTCTTAAAAATGCCAGCAACCGACCAAAGGGCAGCTGCTTCACTGTTGTCAGCAAGAAAAAAGTGCCAATAACCAAAAATTATTACAAGAAAATAAAGGCAAGAGAAAGAACATCCTAATCTGGTAATGAAGACAATCATGTGTAATTTTTCACAATGTCCAAACCAGTGGCCATTTCTCTCAGGCTGACAGCTTCCCCAACTTGTTTCCTTATCAGTCACCTGGAAATCACCTTCCCTTTTAGACAGTGCTTTTTTCTGTTTTTCAGTTAGAAGATTAAAAATAAAAATTTTAAAAACATTCTTTCTAGGAACTCACATAATTGGAGAGTTCATAAAACCACACATTTTTCTACCTGCTTGTGGACCCTTTGGCCCACAGTTATAGTTACAAGGATTATAATTAGAATTGTCACAACTCTGTCCTCTAGGGTCATCTTGAGTACCCTGGCTACTCTCCCAAACAATCAGAGGTGAAGGTGGAGGCTGGCATTGCCAAACTGAGGCTCCTGGGGACCCATGTTGGGTAAGCTAAGGGCCCCCAAGACAAAGCCAGCCTACAGGGTTCAACTAATGCAAGGCTGCAAGGTATGAATGAAGATCTCATGGTAGGGGTTGCCTTCTTGGAAGAAATTACTTCTCTACTTACCAGAAATCATAGATCATTTCCTTTCCTATTGGCAGGTAGGAAAAGGAAAAACAACATCACCCACCCGATTGGAAGACAACAAGACAGTAGTTGCTAAGGATCTTTTAACCACTCAGCCATCCATCCCCTTTTTCCACTTCTCCTTCTCCAAACTCTCCATTTATTGATCTTGTTGTCAACTTCTGTCTGATCTAAAGACAAATGACAAGTTCGTTTGCTCTACTCTATCCATACAAGAGAGACAAATCCTTTATCCCAAAAGCTTTGAGTTTCATATAGTGTATCTTTGTTGTTTGAAACCACTACTGCAAACATTGCAATTATTTGGCTCTTAAGGCACTCAGAATGGATGTGCTTGAAACCCATGCAGCTGGACAAGGAGAAGGCCATTCTCCGGAGAACACAGCTTGATGAAGGCTGTATTGACTTTGGAGAGACCAGGTACTCCAGAGACCCTATCTTGCAGGACACATTGAGTAAGCTCACAATTCATGTTAAATCAACATTGCTGCACATTTGAGGAATTAGGCCTAAGTCACCCCCTCCCTAAAAGAAGGAATGGGCATCTTTTTACCCCTTCACAATTATTCTTTTCAAAATCTAATTTATAATGAAACAAGTCACTCTGTCGACGTAGAGTCTTCATTTATGTTTCCAATGGACTCAGAATGTTGAGTCTGTGTACCTCGATAACAAAACAACAATCATTGGAGTTTCATTGACTGGATGGATGAGAGTGCTTCATCTGAGTTTGGACTGTTCCTGACTTGAGTCACCTCCACCCCCCTTTGTTCCCCCTGCGTGGACATCACACACACACAAGGCATGAATGATGGGTGGGGGAGTCCGCGGGTGAAACACTAGCTCCTGGTAGTTGTTCCGTCTTCACCCTCTTGGCATTGGCAGATGTCTCCTCTATATAAACTTAACCACCATTTCAAAGGGATTCTGAAGAATATACTGCCTTCATCCACACAAAGAAAAAAACAGAAAGCATCAGCTCTAACTAGGCAATAAAGACCTCAACTGCATTTTCACTCATGCTATACTCAATGCCTGGACAAAGTGCACATGTACACCACAGGTGTTTTTATGTTTATCTCCTTTTCAAGGTAAAACGTCCAATTCAAAGAATCAGATATATCTTTGACATAATAGCATATCTTTTTTTCCCTCTGTTGAAAAAATAACACAGTGCCATATTCTGTCTTAGAAGATAGATTCTGCTGGTAAGTTTCAAAGTCATTTTCCTATTGATGGGTGCCTTCAATGATCTGAAAGGACATTGCTATGAACTTCCTACTTTAGTGCAAAGAAAAAAAATGTATTGCCCAAGATAATCTTGAGTCCAATTGACGAAGTAATAAAGTAGGGTAAGGTGGCTACCTTCCCTAAATTCTTCGCATTTTTTAAAAATTCTGCCTCTGAGGGTATCCATAAGCTAAGTCTCTTACCAAGATCAAGAACACTTTTGGCTCTGACTCCTTGAGCTTCTTTTTATTGTTTTTGTTGTTTTTTGTGATGAAATGGTTTGCACTCAGAACCTCAGATTGGCTAGACAGAGAGGGGTTCTACAATATCCTAGCCCTTTCTCTTTCTGCTTTAGCTATTTTTTTCAGGTAGGGGAGGGCTCATATTTTTTTTGAGGAGGGGCTGACCAGGCTGGCTTGGACCACAGTATCCTTTTAAAATTAAGTTTCCCATCCAGCTGGGTGGACAGGCACAGTGCAACCCCACTCAACATTTTCTTTAAAGATTGTGTCTCACAAAGCTTTTGCCCAGTTCTAGTCTTCAATGGTGATCCCTCTTCTTCTCTACCTCCCAAGCCACTGGGGATCCAGGCGTAAGTGACACTGCCAGACTTGCTTCTGTCATCTTTGTATTAACATATGATTTTTATGGTAGAATTGGCACAGGTCTGGGGGAGGGGTTGACTTGAAAAGTTTAGTTTTGAAACCCCAAAGACACATACATCCATCATATTCAATTAATTCTGTCCTTTACCTCTGTGTGCTCATTGCACAGCACATTTTTAGGTCAGTCAAAGTGTTTCCTACTACATTTTCACTTGCCAAATCAAAGCCATCGCTTTGACCCTGTGTGGTACTATAAGACATACATTTCGTAGCCCTTACGATTCAGCCAATAGTTGTGTTCACCAAGGCTTCATTTGAGATTTCATGAATGTACCTTACAACTTCTCTTTCCAGCCTCGTGATCTTCACTATAAAGTAATAAAATTGACTAAAATAAAAACATAAACCACGTAAAAGTAATCTCATCCCTTGAGCAAATAAAATGGGGACTGCAAAGAATCTTTCCTTTTTTGTCAGCTCCCAGGAACTGTGGTTATTACCCACCTACAATATTCAAAGGGGAAACTGATCTTTTATATCATTTCCCAAGAATAGCATAATCTTGACTATCAAAACACATGCATGCAGAGAAACTCACGACTTTGTGGCACAGAAAAAAAAATGAATAGAGAGGGGGAAAAGCCTTACATGAGCTACCACCACACACCAGATACCGAATCACAAGGTTTTCCTAAAAGACAAAGAGAATAGAGGGAGGGACATGGAAATATTCAAGTATGAAAACTCTGCTTGGTTGGTTAGGTGTTTGTGGTTAGGTCCTGTTCTAGACCCTCTTAGTAAGACAGGCAGAGGGCAGATGGCTTCTGTACTCAGAATCATTTAACCAAACTGAAGACATAATGTGTTCATAAATAAGGAGAACTAACATCAGACACTGCTCTGTGGGACTTGCACACATTTAATAAGGACGTTATATGAACTATGATATTTGATGCTCTCAATGGCCCCAGGTTGGTTCCTTCAGATAGAACGAACCTCACTGTGACCTTAGTTTCCCCCCCCCCACACCCTACCCACCACACTCTTACACTTCAGAATACAGATGTAAGCACTTCTTTCATAATAAATCAGGCACAAATGCAAATTATGCCAGATAATGACACCTAGGCTTGGCATCTATACTTTAGGAAAGCAACTGGGGATGGGCAGGGAATATTTGGAAAACTAATCGTAACTGAGAATTATTCTTCAGACAAATGGAGGTGTTGCCTTAATTCTTCTCCTCTGGGTACAACTGCAAAGTCTGGAAACAATGCAAGCAAAAGGAAAGATGGCAAGAAGAAGGTGAGTGATTTCAGAACCCCAGAATTGGGCAAAGCACTGCACCAGAGTATCCTGAGCCAACACACCCAGGAGCAGAAGGCAAGCTGGGCCTGGGTCTCCCAACCCAGCAGCCCCAAATAGTTGCCATTTGCTCATTTCTCTCCCTGGCCAGTCATAGTCACTCTGGCATCACCAGGTGAGGCACACACCACACTGCTGAGATGGGAGGAGTGAGTCCTTCTAACAAGGGGCCCAGGAAGAGTCCCCCTGACACATACACTAATCCCTCTTTGAGATGTCAGGTTGACTAGACAATATCAGAAAGTGTTCAGCCACAACCATCCCCTCTAAGAATCTCTTCTCTTCAAAAGCTCCGACACAACTAGATGGCAGAAAGGGAGGATTCCACCAAAAGACAAACCCATCACGGAAGCCTTGAGGCCCATCAGACACAAAAAAGCACAGACTCAGGTAGGCTTCACCATGAAAGGTCTGAAAACTAAGCTTCCACTGGGTCCATAGCTCCAAAACATAGGCCGGGAGCTAATGTATGCTGAAGCTACCAAAAAAATTAAAAATTAGAAATTTACAAAAAATGTGTGTGAATGCAACTGGGTTTCTTAGTTGGAAAATAAAAATTAAAAAGGGTCACTTGCCTACAAAACTAGATTTAAATATAATCACGTGTCCAAAGACAACCTGGGGGGTGGGGGCTGGGGGAGTGGTGTGGGGGGAATGTCCAGCATATAACTGAAAATCACCTGATACATCAGGAACCTAGAGAGACACTCCACATCCCTGCCAGGGTGGGTCTTCACTGGATTGACCCAAAGCTCTGGTGAGTGCATAGTTATACATAGCTGAACAGCTCTGTACATAGCTATGTTAGGGCATCAGAGAGTCCCTAACATCTAGAACTCAGTCCTGAGGTATGGGGGAAGTGTAAACACTGCCCCCCTATGCCCTGTAGAGCTAGAAGGAAAGGGAGCACAGCTGGGGGGTGGGATCTGGGGGACAACCTCACCCACATGCAGAATCTGGTAGTGTGTAACAGGAGGTGGCCCTAGCTCTGTGTGGCCCTTGCAATTTTATTTCTCCAAGTGCCAATGGCCTCCTCCCTCTCCACCCACCCCCCTGCTCCCCCCTCCCATGTCCAGCTGGGGCAGCCACCCTGAGTAACAGTGTTGGGCCAGGGAAGTAGCTATGACTCTGACAAAAGTTCATGTGTCCAGGGTGCTAACAATTAAGTGGTCATAGCTCAGCAGATAGCTGTTTTGGAAGTTGGCCCTCTCCCTGCCCCCTTCCCATCCTCCCCCACCCCCATGGCTTATCACCAGATTGGGGCTAAGAAATAAAATATCAAGCCTTGGGCCAGTTTGACCACTTCCTCCCCAGGGCAGATCTCTACTCATTACTTGTGCTTGCAGGAAGGTGGGGTAGAGGCACAGATGGCACTAGTACAGTTGCCAAGGCTAGGTGGGAGCCTACTTGTGGTTCCACGCCTGCACTGTTCCTCTCTGTCTCACCCTTGGTCTGGGCCTGAGGGCAGCAAAGCCCAGGGCCAGCAGATTGCCAGAGTGTTTGAACTAGCACTGAGGGTAGCTGTGCCACAGACCAAGGTTGGGAGGATGGCTGGGGACAGTGGCTCAGCCACCCCAGGCTGCAAAAACTCCAGGGCCTTCCCTTACTCTCCAACACATTAAGGAAGATGCCTTAATTTGGGTATTTGCTATGCCCCTCATGCCCTGCCTCACCCCACCGTGTGTGGACAGGTAGGGACAGGGAAGCTCTAGGACCAAGAGTACACTGAATCAGCTTACACCTTGACCCTGAGGGCACATCAGTCTGATACCCTCAGATACCAAGGAGAATGCAGCCCTACCCCCTAACAAAACATCCTTGAGGCCACACCACTGCAGGAGACATGGAATTTGGGCTTTTTCTTTGGGGTGAGGGGAGGAGAGGAAAACTAGAAAAGAACTACAACAGCCCTCAGCTGTCACACTCTGTCCCCTTCTACACCAGCAGACTCCAAAATCAGAGGTCTCTCAGAACAAACCTCAGCAAACCCAAATATCTCAGGTACAGGGAATGACTCTCACTTCACTTTTGATGCTGCTTGGTTGGGCGTCAGGATGGTACTCCTGTTATTTCATCTACTTTTATCTACTTACCTAATGTTTTTTTTAAATTCTCAGAGTGACTTTATTCCCCCACACACACTTCATTGCCTTTTTAATCTCTCACTATTTTCCTCTACCCCGTATTCTTTTTCTTTTTTCCAAATTGCTCCTTCTCTGTTTTTCCTTTTATACACCCCCTTATTTTATTATTATTATTATTATTATTATTATTATTATTATTATTATTATACTGTCATCACTTTTACCTTAATTAATTCACATGGAGCTTATTAGCTACCCCTAGATTATTTCTGACCCATCCTTTTCCCACATTACTGGCTCTGAGCAGCCATTTTCCTTTCTGAACATATTTTTTACTATATCACCATGTCTACAATATCTCAGTGTTCTTGCTATTGCAGGTGATCTTCCTCTTCCTCTTCAGGCCTTGAGGCCACCTTGCCCACTCATGGAAGGGGATGGTCACTCAGAAGACCCTCAACAAAAGCCATCCAATGACGTGACCAACAATTCATCGCATGGAAACACAAACATTATGAGCAACAAGGCAGGGCAGCTCCTCCATGGGTTCACCACAGCTCCAGCACAATGGAATCCAAAGACATCAAAGCAGACAAAACGCCAGGCAGAAAGTCCAGAGTCCCCCTGTGCCCCCCGGCAGACCTTGGTGTCCACGGAGTTCCCATCCCGGGGACACTGTTCCAGAGACAACCCGGCAAGGATCCGGATTCAATACAGTGGAGTTCAGACGCTTAAGTCATTTTTCCTCTAATGCCACCAAACTTCTGATCCAAGCGTGCTGCCTCACAACAAATCCAAGACATCCACTCTGTCATTTAAATCAAGCACATTATATACCCCTTATTATTTTGAACCTTGCCTTTTCTTTTAAGAACCACTTGCTTTTGGGCAACAGGAGACACATTTTTCAAAAAATTAAGGGCAGCACATCAGAGATTGAAACCAAGCTGATGGTAGTATCAAACTGATCGAGGCCTCCTCCACTCTTCTAAGCTCAGAATGCACTTACAGGGCTTAAATTTTTTACTCTATGAATTATGTGTTTATTGATTTATCTGGTTATTTACTGTCCCCAGTCTCAACCACAGAAGTAATTATGCAACTAAGGCATGCTACCTGTAATTGAAAAACTTAAATGAATTCATAAAGGATAACTATCTGAATCAACTAAGGAAAACAATGGAGGGACTCGAGTAAGGAACTCATCAGAGAATGTAGAGGTTCTGGACAAAAAGAGAGAAATTTCAAAAATTCAAAGCTCAATTAGTCAAATAAAATGTAGTGTGATAGTGTGAAGCTCATTGAGAGACTTTGTGTCAGGCTAGGGCTGAAGGTCAGTGAATTAATTACTCTGTGCACATAACAATGAAGAAAATAATATTCAGATACCTGGAACACAAGATATAGAAGAGGGAACTGACATAGAGATTAAGAGTAGAAATTAAAGCAAGAATTTATCCAAGTCGAAGAAAAAATGTGTGCAGGCACACAGAGGAGACAACAAAACCCATAATAGACATAGCAAGGAAAAACCTCTATGTCATATTACAGTTAAAATGACAAGAGAAAAAGAAAAAACACAGAGTGCCAGGTCATTTGCAAAAGAAAAACCATTCAGAATAATAATGATAATATATATAATAAATATTTGTTACATATAATAAATCTAAAAATAATAATAATAATTCAGGATAATAGCAGACATCTCAGCAGAAACCCTCCAGACAAGGAACAAATGGAAAGGTATTTTAAGCCTTGAAAGAAAAATCACTTCCAAGATTTTTATGAATCTTACACAGTTAAATCATTTAAAGCCAATAGATATATAAAGACTTTCCAAGGTAAGCATAAACTGAAATGATTCACAGCCTCTCACTCCAACAGTGCATAAAATAACTAAAGAAATCTTACATGGAAAAGAGGAAGACAGATATGTCCAATCATGAGAACTTAGGAAAAAATAGTTCTCACAAGAAGTGTACACGAGCAATGATTGTGAGGTGAGCAAGACATCAACTCAGTCAGCAGCACATATCTAAGACATATAACAGAAAGGAAAGGAACACAGAGTATTTGTCTTTGCCCAAGTCCCCCAAGAATTAATATATAGCTTTCACTAATAACCTTTAACATAAAAACAGTCTTACCTCTCCAATTAAAATATGCAGTCTTGCTGATCAATTTTTTTAATCCTTTTTTAAAATCTTAAACTCGGTCGGTACCTGATGCTTTTGCTCATTGGCTAGCACTCTACCAAACCTAGCCACACCTCCAACCCCAAACCACTCCTTTTCTATCAGCAAGATCTCACCTCACTGGTAAAGGCACACAAAAGCCAGGAGTCAAATCGGGGGAAGATGGTATTCAATGCAAGTGGAAACAAACCAGGAAAAGAAGCAGGAGTAGACCACGTACAAAATTAGAAAATCTTAAAAAGGCTACGACCTATTAGAAGAAGGAATAATGCATAAAAATGATATAACAATATCCACCTACCATGACACAACACTACCAAAACCAACTGGGACAGATAAATCCAGATACAAAATCAGCAGTTGACTTCAGCTCCCTACTCTCATCAATAGGGAGGATCATTTAAACAATTTTTTTACAACAAACTTCAAAGTTAATCTACCAAGCAGATGGCTAAAATGTGCCAACAAAGAAAATACCAGGCTGAGAATGTTTCACTGATAAACTCTACTAGAACCTTTAAAAAAAAGAAACACGTTCAAACTCATCCTGTGAAGTTAGGATTGCTCTGATATCCAACTGGATAAACACATAACAAGAAAAGGAAAACGCACACCTATCTCCTTTAAGATCAGAGACCCAAATATTCTCAATAATATACTTTCAGATAAAATTTCGACAACATATTAAAAAGGTCAAATAACATGATCTAACATGCTGCATTCAACTCTTACAAGGTGGCTTGACATAGCAATTCAACAAGTTTAACACAGAACTTCAAAGGAACTAAGGATAAAAATCACATGATTATGTCAATAGATGCAGACAGAGTCTTTCACAGATCCAAAACCCCTTCAGGGTAAAAAGCCTTGAAAAAATTATAGGTGAGGGGCCATACCGCATAATAAAAGCTTCATCCAACATTACACTGAGTGGGGAACTCCATAAAGCAATTCCTCTAAAATCAGGGGTGAGACTAGGGTGCCTGCACTCCTACCGCTTTCATTTAAAGAACTTGTACTCAGAGAAATAATGTAAGAGAAAGAAACAGACAAAAAAGAAAGGAAAAACTCAAATGATGCTTACCAGGGAAGAACAAAAAGATTCCATCACAGAGGACTGTTAGATGCAGTTAACAAACACACCAAAGTTCAGGGAATAAAATCAATGTATGAAGTTCAATAGCTTTTCTATACATTTACAAGGGACAAGTAGGAAAAGAAATTAGGAAACAACTCTACACTCTAATTAGACTCAATAAATCATTTAGAAATAAGCCCACTAATGTGGTGGAAATGAGTATAAGGAAACTTAAAACACTAAAGGAATAAAGTGTAATAAGATGATAGAAGATGAATGGACCTCCAGTGCTCATGGAACAACAGAATTAACAGCATGAGGATGGCTGCATTAAAAGCAAACTCCTGAGACTCCAGTGAAAGCACAATGACCTCAAATGACCAAAACAATATTGAGGGGAACAAGAGCGAGGATACAAGAACCACTGCAAATCATTTCATATTTCATTAAATATTTCATATTTCATCCACAACAACAAAAGAGTCATAAAAACAGACACACAGGCCAATAGAATAGGCAACCCAGAAATAAATCATTTGCATACATCTAGTCTTTCACAGTGCTGTTTAAAACATTAAGGGTAAGGCCCTTTGACAACTACATACCCAAAGATACAAGACTGAAAATAGATCCCTATTCTTTCCCTGTCCAAAAAGCGACTCAACCCAACTCAACTAAAACTCAAAGACCTTAATGTAGGACCTGAAAAAAAATCAAAACTACTAGAGGAAAGCACCAGAAAACACTTCCAGAAAAGGACCCAGGAAATAAGAAGTATCAAGATCTGGGATCACAACCAATTTAAAGTTTCTGCACAATAATTATCAGAGTGAAAGGCAGCTCCTAGAAAGAACAAATAAACAGAATGAACAGAATATCTTGGTGAGTGTTAACTTTTACACTGAAAGGATAAAATGGGCCAATGAAATGAGTGAGCACTTCTCAAAAGGAGAAACCATAAGTAAATAAATCTATCAATAAATCTATGGAAAAATGGTTCAACACCTGTTTTCCCACCTTTGAGGAAAATAATTAGCATTATTTCCTAGCTCACTCAAAAAGGCTGCTATAGCTGAGCAAGGGCTCATCCTAGGAAAGGGCCTCTTTTCTAAAATCATCCTACTCTAGGAAACTGGCTGTCTGGCATGTACTCCTCTCTGACGCCCCACAGACATTACATTCCCTGAGAGGAAGGCTGTAACCTTACCAAAACAAACCTTAACCCCATTCAGTCAGCTGTGACTCCAGCCTCTCTCAGCATCCTGCATTAGAGGAGGCGGTGCTTTAAGGCAGTGGAGAAATGAGGGTATTGTGGTCAAGAACCTAGAAATCAGGACACAAGAACCAAGGGAATGGTCAGTGGGGCTCAAACCAGACAATCAGTATGTAGTTCCTCCTGCCTCATCTCCTTTTGCTTTTGATCCTTGGAGTGAGCACTGTAATTCCAACTGCCCATTCATTCCTCTGCACATATCTAGGGCACATGGTACTGTCAGAAAGGGGAGCCAACACTACACTGCAGCTCCTGACATGGCCCCTCTGTGTTTCAGTGTGTTGGCTCATTTGACATTGTTGGCTTCAGTACTCAGCCCTTGCTAGGGCTGCTGGCAGCAGAGGCCCTAACCAGGGGCAGAAACTGTATCAGCAGTGTCTGAGGAATATACAACACCCAACCAATACCACATGATGACGATGACCCCATGTGCACTGTGTGTGCATATGTGTGTGTGTGTGTGTGTGTGTGTGTGTGTGTGTGTGTGTGTGCATGTGCATGAGACACCTGCCTGGGCCTCTAAATGTCTCCACCCCTTCCCTGGCCTCCATAGACAGTACATCGCTTCCATGCCACCCTGTCAGGTCCTCTTCCCTCAGAGCAATCATCACAGCCAGTGATCTACTACTTGGGGATGAAATCGTGATGCACAACTGGAACCTGGTATTAAAGCACACACTGCCCACCAAACCAAGCCTCCAGCTGCTGTCCCCAGGGGGGAGGCTCTGCACCACCAAGGCAAACCCCACAGAAGTGGTAGAGACAACTGATCCAACAAATGCACAAACCACCATGTAGCACCGTAAGAAACAGGGAGACAAGGGAACATTCCACATTTGCAAAGCACAAAGTTACATGTGTTCTTCCACTCAGAGGGCATGGTGGCTCATGTCTGTAATCCCAGTTAGCTCAGGAGATGGAGGCAGAAGTGCTGACAGTTCAAAGCCAGCCTTGGCTACATAGCGAGACCCTCTCTCAAATTTAAACAAAATGGACTAAATCTATCTATAAGAAACTCGCTGCAAATTCAATGATGTAGACAAAAGAAATTGATTTAATATATATATGTGTGTGTGTATACATACATATATGTATATATATATATCACATGCCAAAACTGATCAAAATAAATCTGTATTAAAATTGGATAAATGAACTTCAAAGCAAAGAAAAAGCACCAGAATCAGAAAGGGACGCTATGTAACAAAGTATAGATCCACCAATAGGGAGTTAATAACCTTTCATGTGTATGCAAAAACCACAGATATTTAATTTAGACTAAGGGAAAGATAACAAAGGATCACTACACTAGACACCTGTCTGCAAACAAACTCGAGAAAAAGAAAAAGGCAAGACGGGGCACGGCTGGTATCTTAGAAAACACTTGCCTACCAAGAAAAAGGCCCTGAGTTGAAAATATTACTACTGTAAAAAAAAGTTAAGAGTCTCAGAAAATAAGGGGATTAATAAAGATCAGAGCACACATCAGATTTAATATCAGAAAAGAAAGGAAAAGATTGATTGAAAAACAGAATGCTGGTCTATTGATGAAAATCTGTGAAACTGGGAAACTTCCAGCAAGACTGAGGGGAGTGGGGAGGGGAGCATACATATGTAATGACAGATCACCAATATCAATATCAAATATAACACATGGGACATGATTACAGGCTCAAGAGTTTTAAAAATTTTCAAATTAAAAGTAAAACAGGTGATCTTGAGTAGTGATCTGTAACTCTTAACAGTCACCATTTATAGCTCATGCAAAATATCTTTCAGACCCAGAAGATTTCTCCAGAGCATTATGACAAATATTTATAAAAACTAAAACTTGTTATCAATTGGTCATAGAACATATAATCTCTCCTTCAAATAAAATGGGAACAGAACACTTATGAGGCCAATACGAAGCAAGATAAATTCTAAATAAAGAGCACAACAATAAATAGCAGGACTTCATGCAATTAGTTAACAAAGTCCTTAAAAAAATAGTAAACTCAACCTCATAGTAAATAAAAAGAACCAAACACTATGTCTAGAAAGGATTTTTCCCCAAATGCTGGGTCATTCTGCCTCCATTTCCATATCTGTAAAATAACAAGTGGGAGATGGCCGCTCTCCAGGACAGAAAGCTGTCTCTGTGTGTTCCCTGATGGATAGGGCAGCGCAGAATGGTTAACTTCTGACTGGTGGACAGTGCTGAGGAGCAAAGCCCAGTAGAGCAAAGGAAGATGGAAGGGACAAGAGCCCTGGGGGCCCCCATGGGGAAACTCCAGGACAGCTGTGTCTATGCAGGACTTCTGAGTTTCCAGGTTGAAACCCAGGCCCAGGGAGCACACAGCTGGTCAGGTAAAGAAAGGGAAAACTACTCAAAGAGTTTATTAAAGCTTTCTCTCTGTATCCACACACAGGTTGATTTGATATCTTGGCATTTTTGTCTTTGTACTTCTCTATGTTTCCTCCAGGTTTTGTGAAAGAATCTAAAATGTCACATAAAGCCAGAGGCCTTTGGTGTGATCTAAGAAATGAATGGGCCAGCCTTAAGAGACCACTGCCAGGCCACACCAGAAGATGGTTTATTTGAGAGCTTCTGGTGAGTTTTCTTTTGCCATACTCATTCACAGGTGCTCAGTATTTTAACATTGTTCTGCTCCTAACATTCTCTTTCCTCCCCCCTCCACCACCATGTACTTCCCAATGTCCTCAGACAGCCCCCCTCCCCAATGACAAACCTCTTATAGGATGTGCTCCTGCCCCATATCCATTTCCCTGCATACTACACCCCGTTTCATTCTTTTATGGCTGAATAATATTCCATTGTGTATCTGTACCACATTTCTTCAATCCCATTCATCAGTTGAAGGGCATCTGGGCTGTTTGCCTAGGGCAGTCATCGGCCATTGTGACCAGCGCTACAAGAGCCTGAACGTGGCAAGAACCTGAAGAGTAACCTGACTTACAATCCCAATTCCAGATGCATGCTTGAGTAGTACTGACCTGCCACCATTGCCATTAATTCTACGTTTAGGGCTTTTCTTGTTTGTTTGAGGAGCCTCCATACTGACTTCCATAGTGGGTTGCACTGCTTCTTTACCTTCACAGGCACAGTGAGTGAGGAGAATCATTTACCCCTGGGCATCCTTACCAGCATGAGGTCTGAAAGGCCTAGGGCTCTCTTACCCTCTTTTCCTTTGGCTTTGAACCCACTTGGTGGCAAGCCCGCAGGGGGAGGGGGGAGTTCCCCTTACTTCTCCACCTTCCCAAAGACCTGCCACCCAGATATTTTTGTTTGGTGTCACTCAGAGCTGTGACCACTAGAAGAAAAAAACAACAACAAATCAAAACACAGCCCAGCCTCTTCTTCCAAGACTAGGTGAGAAACACCCAAAGTGCTTAGCCTCAGGCAATGCAGAAGTGTTTGATTCGGCCTCCTTCTGAGGGATTCCCTTCCTTCCTTTTGACTTCTATCCTCTGTCCACTGGGGTCAAGCCTAGGTTATACACAAATAGTGGCATAGCTGGCCTCAGTTCAAGGAGCTCTGTGCAAACCAAAATGTTTCTGAGATTAGGCCTTCCTTTTTGGGTACCCTCCCCAAACCTCCCCTTGCATTGAAGTTGCATTGGACTGAGTCTCAGAGATGTGGCCAAGTGATTGGTCCAGCTGGGGCCCTCGTACTCATGAACTGCAAGAGTCCTTCACAGAAAAGTTGACTTACCCAAAAACTGACGAAAAGTCATTTAAAAAAGAAAAAAAAGGAACCCATCAAGGTGATAAATTAAAAGCTACAAGCCAAGGAGGGAGGGAGAAAATACATGCCACACATACCTCACAAATAAGAAAACCTCAGGAACAGAGAGTACAAGAGGCAGTGTGTCTAATGGAAGATACTGGTCACAGCCTGAAAAACCAATTGGGCAAAGGTGATACCCAGAGGGCCAATAATCACTGAGGAGCTGCAGGGCACCATCCCCTATGAGAAAATGTACATGAAATCATGATGACCTGACTCCCTCACACCTCCCAGAATGGATAAACTTGGTAAGACCAACTTCAGTGGAGAAAGGAGCAGCTGCATCTCTTATACATGGCTGCGTCATGGAGGCAGGGAAGGGGGTGGGGGACAGGAATAAATAGAAGCTTAGTTTAGAAAACTGGCTGGCAAGTACCTAAAAAGGCTACGTATTATTCCTCTGTAACAAGAATGAATGTGTGTCCCTTCATGAATTTACACATAGGGATCCATTTGTGGCTAGGTGAGGTGATGCATGCCTGTAATCCCGGCTGTTTGCGAAGTACAGATAGGGAGAGTCTCATGTTTGAAGCCATTCCCTGGGGGAAGTGAAGGGGGAAAATGACATACAGAGGTCTTGAGGCATGTCTAAAGAGGTAGAGGACTTGTCTGGCAAGAACAAAGCCCCAAATTCAATCTCCAGGTAATGTGAAAAAATGAGAGATAATACTTGGGGTTTTTGCAGAGCCAAGAGCGACTTTAAATCATTTAAACATTCCTGGAGAGGAGGGAGGGCACATAAACCATTGCATATTTATGAAATGGACTACTAACTACACAGTGTCTCTGAGTGTGAAAATATCCTTCTAACTTGACCCATAAGAATTATTTGGGTCGATTGTCAATCACTTTTCAGTAAAGTTAAAGAACCAACCGACCCATCTACATTTAACTACACAGGTCATGGTTAGGGCTCTTTGAGCACTAAGTTTCTCCACCTGAGTGGAACGAATAATCAGCTAATGAGCCCCTCTCAACCTGGATCTAAAGGAATAAGGGAGTGAAAAAAATCCACTAAAACTATTTTTTAAGAAGAAAACCTCTATCTTCACAGGGCTGCTGAAAGACAGCTGTCTCTCTGTCCCCATCCCCAGATACAGAGACCCCAATATCTGTTATCTTCATCTATTAAAACAGGAGGAAAGGGGGGAAACCAAAAGCATTCGTAAGTCATCTCCCAAAAAAAGAAAAACAAAAACAAAAAAAGGAATAAAGCACCTTTTAGCAGAGTACTGGTGATTTAATACACATGGTCAGGCTGGGCAAGGATGTACATCTGGTCTTGTTGGGCATAAAAATCAGCTCCTATAGCTGAGTGCTATAGGAGCTGGTGGCTCACGCCTGTAACCCTAGCTACTCAAGAGGCTGAGATCCAAAGATCATGGTTCAAAGCCAGCTCTGGGCAAGAAAAGTCCATGAGAATCTTGTCACCAAAACCTGTGGCTCCAGCAGTAGAAGGCTGGCCTTGGGTGATAAAGCTCAAGGATAATACCCAGGCCCTGAGTTTAAAACCCATGACTGGCACACACACACACACACACACACACACACACACACACACACACACACACACCAGCTCTCCTAATTCTAGAATTCAATAGACCTAAGCTTTGAAAAGCAATTAATCAAAAAAGTATACACAAAAAAAGAGCACTGGGGTTTTTAGGCCATATCTATCTATTGATAGACCAGGATAAGCATAACAAGCTCTGGGAATCAGGAAATTCTAGCCTAGGGGGACTAGGACAATGGAAGGTAGAAATAGCCAGTTTTTATGGACAGTCCAAAGGTTTTCATGCCGTTAACTGGGATAAAGCTTAGGGAAGATACCAGGCTAACCAACCGTTCAAATACCTCTAAGGGGAAAAGAAAAACTTCCTTGGCCTCATCTGTTCCCAGCTGTAAACTTGTAGCTAATGTGCAGACATAAGAAGCTGGATTTTGATGCAACCTGAATAGAACCTAGATGTTCGATCCCAAAGTCAGAAACACCAGACTCTTACACACAGACACACATAGACACACACACACATACACACATACACACACACATATACACACCAGGATGTATCCAGCAGCTGCCAGGCTCAGGCCAGAAGCATGCTCACTGCGTCCAGACAACCATCAAGATGTGTTAGATACAAGGCAGTGAGTGGCAGCCACAGGGAGAGGGCTAGGTCAGGATGGAAGAGAAAACAAGTCCCAGCCACTTCAGGGCCTGGAGTGGGGGTGCAAGAGGGGGAATAGATGCCTAGCTCATGACTCCCTGATTTAAAAGCTGTTTTAAAGCTGTGTAGACAAGACAATCTGGATTTCAGAGCTCCGGAGAGAAAAGGGCTGGAATGTGCACTGATGTGACATCCAGGGGGTGGAGGTGGGGGTGCTTTTATAGATGGGAAGAAGCAGGTGTGTTTTTTATCTCTACTGCACCATCTTGGAGGAGACCATCCTCCCACTTTTCTTGTTTTCAAGTGCAATGACTTCCTGACTCACCCGGAAAATTTGGATCATGTTCCCCCTGCCTTCCCTCAGCACACACATGCTAGATACATCACCAGCTCTCTCCACTGTCCTGACCCAAGTACATTCTGATTCACAGGCAGAGAGGGTCATCTTCTGAGACCCACCTCCCACTTGTAATGCCTCCTCCTCCTCCTCCTCCTCCTCCTCCTCCTCTTTCTCCTCCTCCTCCTCCTCCTCCTCCTTCTCCTCTTCCTCCTCCTCCTCCTTCTTCTCCTCCTCCATCTCCTCTGCCTCCTGCCTCAGCTCTCTCCTCACTGACTGACTGGTCCCCAGCTCGCCAACTCCTCCCTCTCTCACAGTTTTCCCTCAAGCTCCCTGGCTGTTCCCCAAGACCAATTTGGACCAAGCCCACTATTCAAAGATAGACTCCCAGCAAAGAAAAGGTCTTGATGGATCTCTGTGTGCCCTTCATCATTGCCACCAAAGGGCCAGGTATCATGGGGACCTGCATGAGTATCGGCAGAGCCCCCTCCCCACCAACTCCCTAGCTTGTGGGCACACAGCACTTCCTGCTGTCCTGCCTCCTCTCCCACCTTCTTCTAGGCTTAAGTCAGCCAAGGCAGGCCATGTGAATACCCACAATCATCAGACTGCCAGGATGGACAGATGGACATATAGACTGATGGAGGGTGGCTGGCTTTCTCCTCATTGTGATTCACTGTTCTAGGAACTTTAGATTCTGTGTCCCCCAGATGACCTCCCGAAGCCTCAGCTCCATTGTCTGCCACTTTCAGGAGGCAAAGGTAACACAGGAGCTGGAAGTTTCCATGTCCTATACCCTGCTTGGGGTAAGGGGATCGCTGTGGTGATGATAGTGGAGAATCCACTGTAACCACACCCACACCAGGCACCACTGGCTCACGCCTGTTATCCCAGCTACTCACAAGGCGAGAGGTCTGAGGATTATGGTGTGAAGCCAGCCCAAGAAGGCAAGTCCCTAATACTCTTATCTCCAATGAACCAGCAAAAAGCCAGAAGTAGAGCTGTGTGGCTCAAGTGGCAGAGCACCAGCCTTGAGCAAAAAAATAAAAATCTTCAGGGACACTGCACAGACCCTGAGTTTAGGCCCCAGGAATGGAAAAGAAAAGAAAAAAAGATGACTAGGCCCAGGATAAGATTGCCTCAAGCTATGCACACACAGAAATTATGTCCAGTAAACCATACATACACTGGTTGGATCTAAGGAAGTGCTGTAAACTCAAGAGCCAGGGTGGGGAATCTTTTTTTTTTTTTTTTTTTTTTTGGTACACCAAGGACCAGTTGGACCATTTGCATATGTATATCATTTGTAGGCCATACAGAATTATCAATACACTAAGATGGGCCATAGACAACCAACAAGAAGCATACTTCTCTGTCTGGTCACACACCACCAAATGGTTTCATGGCCCAAAGGCTGTACAGTCCCAACCCTTGATCACCCCAGGGCCAGTGTTTTGGTTTGGATACTGTGCTGTGGGTATAATATGACATAAATATTGGGAGAGTTTGGGGTTAAGGCACCAGAGCCTTCATTATATAAATTTTCTTGCAAATCCCCAGCAATCAGTATTCCAAAATTTAAAGCTAAAACCTAACATGAATACATATTTGGCTTCCAAAAGGAAAAAAGTAATAACTTAAAACATACAAGAAAACCATTCAATGGCTCTCCATTTCCTCACAGGATTAAAAACAAACTCCCTGGGGCTCAATATTCAAGGCCCCTGTACAAGCACAGCCATGAGCTCTCTCCAGGCTTTTTATTCAGTCATTCCTCCTGCTTGTCAGACATAACCATTGGTCCCTCTACAATGGACTGAGACCTTGAAAATGTGGCAACACACACAGCTAGGGCTCTTGGTGCCGGAAACCTAAGTCCTTAGAGATAATATCTCATGTGGACCAGAATGAGCCAAGAGGTCCAGTGCTGGATTGTGGAGGGGGCTGTCCATCCGTTCTATGTCTCATCCACTTGTTTTGTTCCCTTTGTCCCCCCCCCATCAAGTGCTCTTTCCCACACTAATCAATTCCTGGGCTCTGCCCTTCCACATACTATTCCCATTGTTCATTCACTCAACAAGCATTGAATGGAAACCTCTGACTGGTGCTTCATATGTCAATGAGAGAGACAGGTGGCCACCCACAAGCTGGACAGACAAATGCCAGTGACAAGATTTGACAGAGTGGAAAGCCAACTGGCTCTGGCTAGGTGAGTCAGAGGTGGTTTGCCAAAGCAGGTTGTGTTTATACTCCTCCCTAAATGACCAGAGCTAGGTGGGGCATCAGAGCCCATGAAGAAAAGTGGGCTCAGAGACTTTGAAATACTATTTAAGAAGAGCAAGACTGAAAGGGAAGCAGGCAACACTGGAGAGGAAGGGATCTGGAGGGAGACAGTTTCCAAGGGCTTTTAAAGCCAGAATGGTTTGTCCTAGAGGTGACCCCAGGAGGGCTGGAGGCAGCAGGGAAAAAAATAGGCCATTCTGGTCAAAGCAAACTCTTGCTTTTGTTCATACATGCACTTAAAACTAAAATAGGTGGAGAGAGTACAAGAGAAGTGACAGAGAGAAAAGCTAGGGGCCAGAGGTGCTGGAGGCTCAGCCTCATCACTCCACAGAGCCTCACGCTCATGGTTGACTTCTTCCTTGTGCCCAAGTTAAGGCTGTATGCCTGTGTGTTCACATGTGTGTGTGCACGCACCTGTATTCCTAATTAAGCCAGAGCTGAACAGCACTCGCCAGTAAATTGAATAATGCTTTCCAGGAAGGGGAGAAAACAACAATAACAACGACAACAAAAGCTGAATGACTGATAGAAAAATCAGTGAACTTTTGCTGTGGCACAGCAGCAAAGCCGGGATGCAGGGTGAGCACGAGGGGCAGGAGAAGATAAGTGGGAAAGATGTGAAAAGGGAGTGAGGTTAAAAAATAAAAGCAATGGCAGTTTCTTAAAGTCTGAAAACCAAGAAACTGGTCTTTAAGCTACATGCTGGTGGGTTGTGTCTATAATTAGAGCTTAGTTACTCAGAAGGCTGAGGTCTGGAGGTTTGTGGTTCTGAGGCCAGCTGGGGCAGAAAAGCTTACTAGACTCCCTGTCCAAAGTAACCAGCAAAAATCATGGCTGGAGGCAAAGTTCAAATGGTTTCATGACCATTTAGTAACCATGAGTCCCCGAGTTCAAACCCAATACTGCCCACCCCCCAAAAATACGAAAAAACTTTTAATGTTGAAGACAAAGGTGGAACTTTGTCTTTTTTTTTGAGCCAAGGAATGATAAAATTTGGTTTCTAATTTACAAAAAGTAAAACTGGAAGCTACCAGAGTGGTGAGGAGTGAGAAACAGGAAATGGTGGAGAAGGGAACACAGAGTTGAAGGTCACAGTGAAGAACCTGAAGGTCACAGTGGGGCACCTTGAACAACCTTTCAAGTCCTCTTGCACCTGGCGCTGTGAAGCAATCTGCACAAGCCCTTTACTCCCAGTATCTCATGGTTTATAATCTGCACAAGGCAAGTTATTATAAGTGTTTCTGCTGCTGTTTAACAGCATAGTTGACTGAGGGTTAATTTTTATAAAGGCCAGAAATTCATTTCCTCACAGTTCTGGGGTCTGGGAAGTCCAAGCTCATGGCACTGGCTTCCAGGGAGCATCCAGGCTGCTCCCTCACCAATTAACAAGAAAACTGGAAGCCCCACCCTGCAGCCCTTCTCATTCACCAGGGAGAAGCTTTTGTGATCTGGGCACCTCCCTTAAATATTTCCTACCTACTAAAAAAAAATCCTATTCATTTTTTTCTACACATATGTTTGACAGAAACCACAACATCTGTTGAAGCCCAAGCCAAGACGCAGGAAGATGGCTTCAAGAAAATGACCCCACCCCATCCTCCTTCTGTTTTCCAGGCCAAAGATTAGGACACACCTTGAAAAATAGAGGGGGCACGGTAGAGACACAGAGATGGCAGGACAACCTTCTGGCTTAGAATGGGAAGATTTGGGGTTTCACTTGCGTCTCCTTCCAGCAGGCTAAACGTGTCGTGTCCTCTTCTCTTAGTCTCTACTCCTCATGGTAGATTCTGCGTGTGGGCCTGTTTCCATGAATGCTTCCACCATGTACTTTCCCCCTCCCTGCCTTCTGTTGACAGGCACTTCCCTCCACCATCCTGGACAGCTTCTTCTCCTCCCGTGGTGCTATTCTGGGCTCCTGTTGGGAGATAGGCCTCTGATTGACATCCTTCTGTCCAGTACACCATTATCCAGTCTCGCCCCTTTGTCCGCATTTGACTCACCACCCACAGAATGCAGCATTTTATTCATCTACCAGGAAGAATGATATTGTTCAGGGAAAGGACAAGATGAGAGGGGGAATATTTGTGTGAAGTGAAAAGTCAGACAGAGAGACAAAGGTTGCATGCTGTCTGTCATATGCAGAAGTCAGATCTAACTTATAAATATATGTGTAAGTATTGCTGGGCACAGGTGGCTCACATCTGTAATCCTAGCAACTCAGGAGACTGAGATCTGAAGATTGTGGTTTGAAGCCAACCAGGCAGGAAAGTCTGAGAGGCTCCTCTCCAAATAAAAAAGTGGAGCTATAGCTCAAGTGGTAGAGTGCTAGCCTTAAGCAAGAAAGCTCAGGGACAGTGTTCAGGCTTGAACTGATAGTAAGACAAGACATAAAAGGTGGGCATTGGTGGCTTACACCTGTAATCCGAGCTATTCAAGAGGCTGATATCTGAGAAGCCAGCCCAGGCAGGAAGTCCATGAGACTCCAATGAACCACCACAAAACCATAAGTGGTACTATGGCTCAAAGTGGTAGAGTGCTACCCTTGAGCAGAAAAGCTCAAGGACAGCACTGAAGCCCTAAGTTCAAGCCCCACAACAACAACAAAAAGAGCTGGGAATGTAGTTTAGTGGTACAGTGCTTGCCTAGCATGCATGAAGCCCTGGGTTCGAGTCCTCAGTACCACATAAACAGAAAAAGCTGGATCTGCAGCTGTGGCTCAAGTAGTAGAGAGCTAGCTTTGAGCACAGAGAGGCTTGGGACAGTGCCCAGGCTCTGAGTTCAAGCCCCAGGACTGGAAAAACACAAAAACAAAAAAAGACGAAAGAAAGAAGGAAAGGAAGGAGGGAAGGAAGAAAGGAAGGAAGGAAGAAAGAAAAAAGAAAGAAGGAAGGAAGGAAAGAAAGAAAGAGAAGAAAAGAAAAGAAAAGAGAAAAGAAAAGAATGAGGCTCTAACAGTGTCTGGCACTTACCATGCCCAGCACCATCTTCCATGGTGCTTAGAGGATATAATATGCTGACTCAACAATTGTCCCAGAACAGTGATCACCTGACTCTTCAATTTTAGACAACAGCTCAGTGCTCATCATCTGTCCCATTCTATAATCAAAGGATAGCTGGGATCAGAATGTTTTCATCCTGACATTTAAACACTTGAAATGCATATAATCAAGTCTGAACAAAGTATGAGATGTGAGGGAAAGTGAAGGAAGGGGTGACATTTAAAAAAGAATTAAAAAAGGAAATGTACTCAGGACCTGACTTATGAAGTGGTAGCCCCTCTGTACAATAATAATAATAATAATAATAGTAATAATGATATTTTTTAAAAAGTTCCAGGGGCTGGTGGCTTATGCCTGTCATCCTAGCTACTCAGGAGGCTAAGGTCTGAGGATGGAGGTTCAAAGCCAGCCCAGACAGAAAGTCTGCAAGACTATTGTATACAGTAAACCAGCAAAAAAAAAAAGTCAGAAGTAGAGGTGAGGCTCCAATTGTAGAGCTCTAGCCTTGAAGAAGAAAGCTCGGGGTCAGAGCCCAGGCCCTTAGTTCAAGCCCCAAGACTGGCACACACACACACACACACACACACACACACACACACACACACACACACACACACACACACACACACACACAGAAAAAAACAACCTACAAAAAAACACCAAAAATAATCCTGAGTGTTTTTGCACAAAAGTGTCACAGAAATAGAAAGATGCTTAAAATGGAAGAGAAATTTAGAAATGTCAGGAATTGTCAAGATAACAATTTTCTTTTTAAATGCATAGTAAATTTAGTAAATTAACTCACAGAAAATTTGTGACATCATCTGTGCTGTTCTAGGCACTAAGAAGAAAGTCTGGTCCAATGCAGGTAAAGTGCTGAATCTTCTGGTTTTTATAATCTGGTGAGATATGCAAATTATAAAGAACACATGATAAAAAAGAACTACCAGGTACGTGGCACTGGTGGCTCAGGAGGTTGAAATGTGAAGATCACAGTTGGAAGTCAGCCTGGGCATGAAAGTCTCTGAAATTCTTATCTCCAATTAACTACCAGAAAACTAGAAGTGGCACTTTGGCTCAAAGGGGTAGTTGCTAGCCTTGAGCAAAAGAGGTCAGGGACAGTGCCTAGGGCCCTAGTTCTAGGCACATAATTGACAATTTAAAAAAAAAAATCAGGCAACATGTGATGGAAATAAAGCAGGAGATTCAGTTTAACTGAAAGGTGGCTTCCCTTTAACACATGAGGACAGTTCTGAGAATTACAGTTCAAAGCTAGCCCCAGAAGGAAAGTCTGTGAGATTCCTATCTCCAATTAAGTAGCAAAAGGCCAGAAATGTAGCTGTGGCACAAGTGGTAGAGTGCTAGCCTTGAACAAAAAAGCCAATGAACAGCAAGTTGAGCTGTTAGTTCAAGCCCTAATGCTGGCACCAAAAAGGGAGGGGGGATAAGAAGAAAGAACAAGAAGGAGAATGAATAGGAGGAGGAGGAGGAAATAGATATGGAGGAGGAGGAGGAGCACCATGATAACAGGGAGGATAAGGAGGATGAGGAAGAAGATGACAGGCTTCTGGAAGGAAAAGATTTTAAAAATATTGAAGTAGCATTAGAGTAAGTTGATTCTACCCAAAAAGGGAATTAACAACACCAACACCTCAAAATAGGAGTGATATTGATAACTTATTTCAAAAAGGATTACAAAGCTGAGAAACATACAAAGGAAAAAGAAAGAAAAGAAGTAGAGGGGGCCAAGAACAGGACACTGGATTTCATTCCATATCTAATGGAAAGGCACCTAAAGACACATTTACATTTATTTTGGTTCTCCATTTTGATGAGACAAGGTCTCACTTCGGAATTAGGCTGGATTTGAACTCACTAGATAGCTCAGGCTGGCTGGAACTCAAGATCCTCTAGTCTTAGTCTTCCAGTTGCTGAGATTATATGCATGTACCATCATGTCTGCTCCGATTATGGTTTTTAAAACTGGCGCTGTTCGGTGAAGACGGTTAAAAGAAATAAAGTTGGAGAAATTCAAGAGACAATCAGTCATGCGTTTGATTAGCTGCACATCCCAGGTCTGCTCTACCAATCTCAGAATGAACACTAGGGATTCAAGCTGTTGTTAACCTTGCAACCTAGCCTTGACTCCTGGGTCAGGAGAGGAGGATTGAACTCATGATGCTAATTTCCTACTTCTTTCATACCTGTCCATCAGAGCCAGCAGCCATACCGCTGGAGGTGGGACATGGGGGAAACCCCGATGACTTCAGGAACTGATGGGAGCCCAGAGGACTTGGGAGGGAGAGGACCCAAGCAATGCCTTGCGACAGCCCCCTTGAGGCCTGCATCCAAACAGCTGATTCTTCTAGGCAGATGCGAGACTGGAGGGAGGTTGGGTGAAGAGAAGTTTTGGAGAGTCCAAGTCATTATGCTAAAAAACAATCCAGGGTCTGTGGGTTTAGGGATGAAGTGGGGTTTTGAGGGGAGAAGCAGAAGACAGGGGATGATACCGCGATCGGCTAGTGGGAGATGCCCAGGAGCAATGACCGTTTGGCCAGCAACCGTCTGGATAACGACCGTTTGCTTGGCCACAGTAACATCCACGTGGGAACCCGAGGCGCGTGCTAGGGAGCATGAGTGTGCGCAGGGGGTTGGGGAAGGAAAAGGGGGGCAGATCTGCTTGAAGGCTTCATCTTTAATCTCTGCACTTGTAGAAGAGTACCTTAAGGTTCTTGCCTAGGACATCCTGTTGGGCTGCATGAAGAATATATGCAAGCCTGTCTCAGGACCTGGAAAAGCTGCAGAACAGATGGGAGCCAGGATGCACAGCCAGAGAGGTCCCTACCCCACCTCACCCCCCGTTCCCTGTTCCCACAAGATGGGCTTAGGCAGGGGAAAAACTCTGGGCATTGAGATGGGCATCCTGGGCTGGGTGACTGTAGCATAGAATTCTCCTAGGAGTATGGCTAGCTTGCCTCAGTTTCTCTCTCCTCTTACTCCCCTGGTCCACCCGCAGGCTTTTTGGTACCGCAGGAGCCTTTCGAGACAGAGCCCCCAGGTCACCAACTGACCTTGGTCTGTGACTCCCAGGTTTGGTCCCAGCACAAAGTGGGCACCTCTCCAATTATGGCCTTCCGGGGATAAACCGTTCATGATCACGAGATTTGCTATCCATTCTAAACCGCCTCCCCTTCCGAACCCTGCGCCCCTCCTGCCCAGCTTTGCGCTCTGGTAGGAATGTCCCCTTAACTTCAGCTGCGACTACAGAGGTGATGCCTTCCATCTACAAGACAGGAGAGTGCGGGGAGGGGGGTCTTCCAGCCAGTGTAAGGGGGGATCAAATGCCCATCCCCCACGCCAGAGGCCGTGGCGGGGGTTTGGGGGTAGAGTTTGGCATGGTAGATAGAGTTTGGCAGAGTGTCAGGGGCCTGTGTAAAGTCGTAAATCCAAGCATCATTCACAGGCCCCCTTCTGCCATCTCCAGCTACAGTTTGCCTGTCCAGATGCTGGCCTGCCACAACTCCACCCTGCCACCCATATGAACTTGAAAGTGCAATTTAGGGAAATGGGAGGGAGAGAGGATGCTGACATTTGGCTGAGCCCTGGAGCAGGGCCCAATCTATTCAAGTGTCAATGGGATAACCTGCGTTGGGAGAGTGTCTGGCTTGTCTGTCCTAGTATGGCTATTCCTTGCTTTTGTTGCTTAAGAGAAATTGGAAGAAAATAAAAAGAAAAACAAGTACTGCCACAGTATCCATGACTCTAGAGGAACGTCTGGAGTTTAATATTGAAACATCAGTGCTGGTTGTTTTGTTTTTGTTTTTTTTAATAAATGAAGATACACATCCTTATGGAAAAGGAGGTGGGAGGAAGAAGGGAGGGAGAAGAGCAAGAACAGAAAGGGGGCCTTGGTGGCTCACGCCTGTAATCATAGCTATTCCGGAGGCTGTGATCTGAGAATCCTGCATCAAAGCCAGCCCCAGGTAGGAAAGTATATGAGACTTAATGATTTTGGTCCAGTTTCTTCCATGAGATTGAAGAGAGCTGAAATCTTTTGCATCCATGAAGACTGACAGGAAAATATATTAAATAGGAATAAAGTTTGAGCTGAAAACTGGGCAGGCTATTTTAGGCTTTCCCTGGAACAAAGCCTTGAAGTATCAATTTGAGTGGTTACATTCTAAAGGACAATGAAACAGATTATGTTAAAATGGAACCCCAAATGGAGAAGAGCAGAAAAGATCTCATGTACTATTACCATGAGGTTTGATGCAAATAGCATTGTATGAAATGAAATATTTCAAAGTCCTTCCAATCATTTATAATTGTGTGTGTACACAAACATGTGCATGCATACATGCAAGTTTACCCACATTCCGAGATTAAGACCAAGGTCTAGCACCATAAAAAAAAAAACCAAGCAGTCCCACTTTTGGGCATTTACCCAAACAATCACAAGGCCATACTAAAGCTACCAGCTCAACTATGCTTATTGCAGCATGATTCACCTTTGCTAAGATATGGAACCAACCCAGATGCTCCTCAGTAGATGAATAGATCAAGAAAATGTGATACACACACACACACACACACACACACACACACACACACACACACACACACAAAATGGAATTCTATGTCTACATCTGAAAGAATGACACTACCCTAGTTGTTAGGAACTGGAAATACTTTGAAAAAATTATATTAAGTAAAGTAAGCCAGGCCCAAAGGAACATAGGTCCCATGGTTTCCCTTATTTGCAATAACTAGTGTATATCTAGGACAAACAGAAAAGGTCAAAAGCTATGTATATATAACTATATAAGATGATGCTTAGCAAAATGAATCCCAAGATAAGGACACAAGTGATTTTATCTTTCTTGCTGTTTTTAATGCATTTATAATGTACTATGTGGTTTTTTTTGTTTCTTTTGTATGTTCTTTCCCCATGGTATAACCCCTGCTTTCACTGTATTTGATTCTGGTGCCCTGAATCTTCTATATTTTTATAATTTGGGGAGGGGAAGGGAAATAACAAAATGGTGAAATAAGGTTACAGGTTGACCCACTGTAACAATGAGATGTACAAGACACTATGTTGAAAACAAACTTTACAACTTCAGGGGCAGAAGAAGGAGTTGGGGAAGTGGGAAGTGGAAAAAAAGAAAAAGAAAAAGAAAATTGGAGCCTGAGGACCTAAGGAATTTATTTGGAATACAGCTTTAGTAAAACCATGAAATCCAGCTTTTAAACTTATATAAGCTTCTTCCCCCCCCCTTCCCACACACACACACACACACACACACACACACACACACACACACACACACACACACACACACACACACACTTTTTTTTTGGCCTGACACCAAGACTTGAACTCTCAAACTGAGTACCTGATGCTTTCCTCATGGCTAACATTCTATCAGCCTAAAACAAAATGTCTTGTAAATATTAGAATTTAATGACTTTGTGAATTTTCATCATGTAATGCTGGTTGCCACAATTCAGTGTATAACTAAAGGGGAATATTTAAAAATGATGCTGAATATTTATTGTCACAAAATAAAGGGCTTCAGAGAAATGTGTTTGCGCTATTTTCACAATAATAGTACTATCATATATGTTACTCAAGTTTCCTCTGAATATGGATTAAATTGCTAGATTTGGATGATTTGTTTTATACTCCAATAAAAGTGATTTGTTTTATGCTCCCAAAATCTAAATGGAGATTGCCTTTACAAAAATAGTAATAAATAAATAAACTGAAAGAAGTAAATAGCACACTTGAGTATCACCTGAGAAAGGAAGATTTTTAAAAATCCTCATGCACATTCTCTTTCCTTTTTCCTATATTACCACCAAATATTCCTAAGAGACTTAGGGCATACACATGGACCAAGTTGTGTTCTGTGTATTGTGTATTAAAATTGAGCCTCCAAGGTCATTTAAAAGTCAGGAGCCAGCCTGGCCCTCCATCTCTGCAGCTCCATGTCTCCTTAACTTGATCCCAGTTGTCTGCATAAAAAGCTCCACTCACATGACCTTGTCAGCCTCAAGGACAATCGATGGGGCTTCCTGGGACCCTTGCAAGGGAAAGTCTTTAGGGCTTCCGGCCTTGGCCATGGCCCAATCAAAAAGCAGCACAGCCCAGCGAGTGCAGAGGGAGGACAGGGGTGGGGAAGGATTCACACAACTATTCTTTCCTCATCTTGAGGACAAACACAAAAGCTACCAAGCTAAGTGTGAGCATCTTGATTTAAATAGATCATGCCTGAGGAATGGGAAGTTTATGCTCTCAGTTGTAGTACAGGTGCAGAGAAGTCTCTCCAAACTGTCATCCTACCCATTCTGTCTCTATTTCCTTTATATAATCCACATGTGATACCATAAAAAAGGGCCCACTGAATGGATTTCTGGGTACCCACAAGTTCATAGTGGAATTTGTGATCCAATCACACCATAAAGGTACCCAAACATTACAGGCTGTGATTAAATCTTAAGTTCTAGGAAATAAGTGAAATATAATACATAGTTTTTGCATGTTCCTATACATGGTACCTACCTTATTCTTTATAATTATAATCATTATTATAGTCATTTTGTTTATTATTATTATTAATTATCTTATAGGAAATTAATATACACTTATTACCAGGTTAGCTGTATTAGTCTGTTAGATTAAGGAGGCCAGTCATCATATTTATATAGGATTTTCTGATTAGAGACACAAGACATCACACCAAGAGAATCCTGGCAAGATTTCTCCTTGACTCCCCTCCCAACCCCCCAAGGCATTTCACTCCCTATCCTTTCAGGAACAGAGTTTGTTTTCTTGCTTGGGTTCTCTGTGACTTTGCTGTTGGGTCTCAGAGCACAGCTGGGTAGCTTTAGATGAATCCATTCAGGGATAGACAGTTTTGGACCACAGGCAAATATGGCAGAAAAGGGTCACATGAGAATCAAGCAAAGTAATAATCAAGCGAAAAGATCTCTTTTCCTGCTAGTCCACATATAAATTATCCTTCCAAGTCTCCAAACAGATCTACACACACACACACACACACACACACACACACACACACACACACACACACACACACACACACACATACACAAACTCTCTCTCTGTCTCTCTCTTTCTCTCTGTCTCTGTCTCTGTCTCTGTCTCTCTCTCTCTCTCTCTCTCTCTCTCTCTCTCTCTCTCACACACACACACACACACACACACACACACACACATACACACATCAAAACATGCTGTCAGGACTTGATGGCATTTCAACTTAAGAATCTCAACTTCAAAAATATCCAGATGTGGCTAAGACCTCAGGTCTTCTCCTTAATGCTTTCTTCTATCTAGAAAGCAATAAAAAATAGGTCAGTACATCTGTCAATGAGTCTTGTCATTTAAATGATGAGTCCTGGCAACAACTCTCATTATTTCTGGGATACAGGACAAATTGTTAGTATGTCAGACGCTCAACATAACCATCAGTGTTAATTTGAATTGAGACACCTGCACTGAGGACTTATTAAATACACAATGGGTTCCCTCTTTGGGTTTTAATATAATATGTATAAAGTGAATGGAACTTTGGGCATTTATTGCCAGAAGTAGAGAAAAGGTTAGTCATTTAAGAATTTATTGCAGAAAGTAAGCAATCATTAGACAATTCCAGGAAAATATACTCCAACCAGAATTGACAGTTATGACCATTCTGAAACAGGACATTTTGCTTTTATCTCAGTATCATCTCAGTTTCTGGGTGTAGAGGAATTGATTAAATCAGGAAAAGAACTAGGAACTGTGTACCAAGGGCTCCTGACAATAAATAAACTCCTCAAATACTTAGGGGAGGTTGAAGTCTGAGGATCACAATTGGAAGCCAGTGCAGGGCAGTCAAATCTGTGAAATTCTGATCTCCAGTTAACTAGGGAAAACCTAGAAGTGGAGCTGTGGCTCAAGAGGTAGAACTTCAGCCATGAGCGTAAACAAAGCCAAGCAAGGACAGGCACTGGTGGCTCATGTCTGTGTCCCCCCAGGAATACTGCAGTCCCCATAGTGATGTACATGGTGTTCACTCCTCTCCTGAACTCCTGCATCTACAGCCTGAGGAACGGAGACCTCAAAAGTGTCCTGAGCAGGTTATACAAGGCAAGAGCCTAACATCAGCACGTAGCAAATCCATCTGTAATGTTTTGCATTAGCAAGACAATTTAGAACAAAGTCCTGTAAATCCTAGCTGTCTGCACACATTATTTGTGTCGTTTCATTAGTACAATTCATCAGCAGTGGAGAAATTTGCTGGTCAGGCCAGGGGAAATTCATGAAGAAGTAGTTCATTTTTTTTAATGAATCAAGTTTTATTTTGTAAAGATGATGAATGTCTGGAGATGGTTGCCCAACAAACTGAATTTTAGAGTAGTCAAAATGTGAAGTTTGTATTAAGTATATTTGACCTCAATAAAAATGGAAAGAAAGAGATCTTTTTTTTGGTTTTGGCAGTAGTAGGATTTGAACTCAGGGCTTTCTGATTACTAGGCAGATGGTGTGCCATCCAACCTCTTATTTTTCATTATTTTCTAGATGAAACTTAGTGCTTTTATCCAGTGGGTTTTTTTTTCAATCAAGACAGGTCCTCAGATGTCAGCCTCCTGAGCAGCTTTGAGCAACCAGGTATGGCTAATAAAAGTGGGGTGGGTAGGGCTTAGTTGTTATTTTTTAGGGGGAGGGCTTATTTGTTTGTTTGTGTTGGTTATTGGGCTGGAACTCAGGGCTTGGGTACTGTTCCTGAGTTTTTTTGCTCAAGGCTAGTGCTCTACTTCTGGCTTTGTGGGGATTGGGGAGGAGTGGGTTGAATTGGTTGATAAGTCTGGTTGTTTTCCTTCCCTGGCTGGTTTTGAAATCAAAATCCTCAGATCTTACCCTGTAAGTAGTTAGGCCTAAAGGTGTGAACCACTGGTGCCAAGCTTAAAGTGTTTTTGACCTGGGAAAAAAAGAATAATATTTGTGACTCTTGACAGGAAAATGAGTACATAAGCTATCTTACATGGCAGAAGGTTTAGTGATATACAGAAGGTGGTTGAAACAAATAAATCTGCATAGATAAATAATATAAAAGCGTGTGTCTCCATGAAGAAATGTTCAACATCCCTAGCCATAAAAGAAATGCAAATCAAAACAACATTGAGATATCACCTCACTCCAGTTAGAACAGCAAAAATCAAGAACTCTAACAACAACAGATGCTGGAGGGGATGTGGACAGAAAGGAACCTTACTTCATTGTTGGTGGGAATGTAAACTTGTTCAACCACTTTGGAAAGCAGTATGGAGGTTCCTCAAAAGACACATAGATCTCCCCTATGATCCAGCAATCCCACTTTTGGGCATTTACCCAAATGTTTACAAACAAGACCACACTAAAGCTACCAGCACAACTATGTTTATTGCAGCATTATTTACCATAGCTAAGATATGGAACCAACCCAGATGCCCCTTAGTAGATGAATGGATGAAGAAAATGTGGTATATATACACAATGGAATTCTATGCCTCCATCAGAAAGAATGACATTTCCCCATTTGTTAGGAAATGGAAAGGCTTGGAAAAAATTATATTAAGTGAAGTAAGCCAGGCCCAAAGAAACATAGGTCCCATGGTTTCCCTTATTTGCAATATCTAGTATAGGTATGAGTCAAGTGGAAAAGGTCAGATAATGTGATGTTAGGAAAACGAACCCTTAAATATGTATTTTAATGTTTTCGTTTCTTTCATGCATGTGTTTCTAACGCATTTATAAGATTATTTCTTTGTTGCTTTGTATGTCCCTCCCCCACAGTGTAACCTCCGCTTTCACATTATTTGATGTCAGTATAACATGTGGAGGAGATGGGGACAAACAAGTCGTTTAAGGATTCAGGTGGACCTGTTGCAACAATGAGAAGTACAAAATGTCATGTCAAAACCAGCTTTACAATGTCGGTGTGGGGGGGGGGGGGAGGGGGGTATGATTGGGTGGGGGGGAGGGGGGAGGCTGGGAAGGGAGGTGAAAGGTAAACAAAGGAGGAGGCTGCAATGCTTGGTAAGAAATGTATGCATTATCCTGCCCATGTAATTGTAACCCCTCTGTACAGTATGTTCTCAAATAAAATAAAATAAAATAAAATAAAATTAAATAAAATTAAAAAAAAAGAAAAAAAGCGTGTGTCTCATTATTTATTATTTTAATTACTGATACGTTAATGTGTGCAGATGTCACTTCTGTGATTGGGTATAGAATACAACCATGTGCATTTAACTGACACAATTTTAGACAAGTTTGCTTTTCACAGAAGTCACTGATGTGAGTTAAAGAGTACATAATTTAATAATATGAATAAGTTACATTCTATTTTAATATAATATTGATATTAATATATCAATTAATCAATTTTCACTTATTTACTATGTTGTTATTGTTAATGTTA
This sequence comes from Dipodomys merriami, assembly GCF_024711535.1. Classification (NCBI taxonomy): domain Eukaryota; kingdom Metazoa; phylum Chordata; class Mammalia; order Rodentia; family Heteromyidae; genus Dipodomys; species Dipodomys merriami. The sequence goes on along the minus strand of NW_027206179.1, from coordinate 4,268,132 downwards.
ATTAAATAGTAATAATTTAATATCTTCACCTAGTTGTAGAAAGGAAGTTTCAACTTAACATGATTTTGTATGCATGCAATGCATCTTAATCCTGGTCACTCCTAACATCATTCTCCCCCTACACATTCACTAATAGACACACCAAGATCCACACTTCATTTGTTCACATATGACATTCATTGAGTATTACAACTGTATTCTCCCACTGTTCCCTATTTCCATTTGTTCCCCCCCTTCTTCTAGGTCCCCATTCAATTTCTTTGGTTAAATTATCTGGGATCCTTTCAAAGGGTTTACAATATGGAATTGCTTTCCTACATATTCCATAATTAGCCATACTTTGGTCCTCATATAGATGTATAGACATATTCCTGCTTACTACAGGAAGAGCCTAAAATCTGTTCTTTGGACACTCTTTTTTAATTTTTCCTCCATCGATGTTAGTGAGTCCATAGAGGTTTGTATGCTTTGAACCAACTTGACTAATTGCGAGCCCTGTGAATTGTGAGTCCAAGATCACAGGAGAGCCCATTATTAGCTTGTCCTCTGGCCTCTCCATAAATATAAATGTTTCCAAGCCCATATTGGCCAGAGCTGGAAATTCTTCTGTGTCATTCTATATGTGATTGATTGTGAGGAGTGGAGCTGAGATTTTATTAGACTTCGGGCATGGACGGATCTTTTGATCTGAACTTCATAGACATGACCCAACAGAAAGGCAACTCATCCCAGTAAGTATAGAGCAATACCATGCTAATCACGCAAGCATGCTTTCTACAATCTTCCTGATGACCTAGAGTTGTCCTTCCTAGAGAGAAACATAGTCAGACGTCTTGTATCCTTAAATGAAGTACTATTTCTACATAAAGAGGGCATCTAGCAGTTGCAGTTTCCTCTCCGAGGAGGCCAAGGAATAGCAGTAGTGAAGAGTGTAAAAGTTATTACTTTTGTGAACTACAGGTCACAAAATCTCTTATTGTATTTTGTTTTCCTGTAGACTGCCTTGTTACATAATAGCATACGACGGAACACGCTATCCTTATGAAAGCTGTAATAGATGGTTAGGTTACAAAAAGAAAAGCATGAATCCATGTTTCTATTTATCTATTGACACAGAATATCAATTTAGGAGAGTGTGATTTGTTAAAAAGCTGATAGGTCCCCAGTGACAACCTGGGCATCTGTCTCATTTCTCTCTGGCTTCTAGGAAGAGGATCCTGATTTCTTCTTTGAGGTAATACTAATTGATCACAAAACAGAAAAGCAAGTGGGGATCACAGCTAGTAAACAGTATAGTAAGTGCAATAGGTCAGATAGATGGCAGAAAAGGAAGGAACCCAGCAATCAAATATCAACCACGACTGTCCACATCCCTTGCTAGTATCAGCATATTTCTAAATTCTTGAAATTAGTTAACAGAGAAGCAGATATTTATTTATTTTTATTTAGGAAAATGCCTGGTGCTCGTGGCTCACACCTGTATTTCTAGCTATTCAAAAGGCTGAGATCTGAGGACAGAGGTTCAAAGCCAGCTTGGGCAGCAAAACCTGTGAGACATTCATCTCCAATTAGCCACCAGGAAGCAAAAAGTGGAGCTGTTGTTTACATGATAGAGTGCTACCCGTGTGTGCGTGTCAGGGGGGAACAACATAAAACAAACTTCCAATCCTAGGCCACGCACACACACACACACACACACACACACACACACACACACACACACACACACACACACACTCAAACACAAGACGGGAAAGCAAAGTGGAAATCAGAAAACCAAGCAATGATAAGAAATCTCCCGGGAGATATTAGGCATTGTACAGTGTTTTCCTGTTGTCTATGTGAAATTAAGGTTTAGCTCATGCAGTTCTCTATATTTTACAGAGTGATTGTAAACAGGATATCTTTAGAAATTTTCACTATTGCAGTAGTCATTACTTCACTGTTTCCTTATGATAGAATAAAGCTTGTAGGAGTGTTTCTTTATTGATTGGATGAGAATTTTTATTTCAGCAAAAAAAATTGCTGTAGATTATTCTGAATAATCTTAGAAGAGTAGCTTGTACTTTCTATGATCAGAAAACCCTGCCTATAATGTTCTAATATAGTTGAGTGTCTAAAATAAATACATAAAAGGAGTAAGTGACCAGGAAGAAATCTAGGGTTATTGGGTTTCTGACAGCTAAAAATGTAGGTGATGGAATATAGTTATCAACTATGAATACTTGAATTCAAAATGATGGCAGAATTCTGAGTTCTTCATTAATTATTGTTCTCTTTTTGTATCAAAGATGTCTAATAAATGTAGGGCCTCAAAATTTAACAGATATCTCAGTATTTTATCTCCTGGAACTCTCAGATGACCCTGAGCTACAACCCATGCTATTTGGGCTGTTTCTTTCCATATACCTCGTCACTGTGCTCAGAAATCTGCTTATCATCCTGGACCTCAGCTCTGACCCACCTCCACACCCCCATGTACTTCTTCCTCTCCATCCTCTCCTTGGATGACATCTGTTTTACCTCTACATTCTTCTGGAGTGGGTACAGTGCCCTCAGTGATGTGCGCTACGGTCACCCCCATATTGAACCCTTCAACTAATGGCCCTGAGGAACAGGGAACTTAAAAACACCATGAGGAAACTCTTCCATGGAAAAAAATAATGTCAGCTATTGAAATAATCAATTTGTTTGGAGGTAGGTAAAAGGCCGCCAAGACAGGCACCTAAATCTGTAAGTTCTGCCCCCTAGATATATTATTTATATAGTTGCATAACTTTAACAATTTGTCATATTATTAAGAAGAATGTTGGTTTAGAGTCTTATGGGTGGGGAAGAATGGAAGTGAGTTAAAATATATAAAGATTCAGTTTGTGTTGAATAGCAAGTCCTTTGTAGAGCTGTGTAATGTTAATTAAAATACAGTTAAAATAAAAATAAAAGGCTTAATCAAAAAGAAATTTCCATTAGGAAAGGGTAAAACTAACCAACATCCATTGTGCTCATGAACTGACACAGTGAATTGAAACTTCTTTTTTTTTTTAAATCCCCCAACAACAAATCCTCAAAGAAACAACTGCCCAATAAATAAGTGGGCTAAAGATTTAAAGAGAAACATCTCTGAAGAAGAAAGAAGGATGGCCAGTAGACACATGAAGAAATGCTCAACCTCCCTAGCCATAAAAGAAATGCAAATCAAAACAAAATTAAGATACCACCTCACCCCAGTTAGAATGGCAAAAATCAAGAACTCTAATAACAGCAGATGCTGGAGGGGATGTGGACAGAAGGGAACTTTACTTCATTGTTGGTGGGAGTGTAAACTTGTTCAACCACTTTGGAAAGCAGTATGGAGGTTCCTCAAAAGACTCCACATAGAGCTCCCCTATGACCCAGCAATCCCACTTTTGGGCATTTGCCCAAATGTTTACAAACAAGACCACACTAAAGCTACCAGCACAACTATGTTTATTGCAGCATTATTTACTATAGCTAAGATATGGAACCAACCCAGATGCCTCTCAGTAGATGAATGGATGAAGAAAATGTGGTATATATACACAATGGAATTCTATGCCTCCATCAGAAAGAATGACATTACCCCATTTGTTAGGAAATGGAAAGACTTGTAAAAAATTATATTAAGTGAAGTAAGCCAAGCCCAAAGAAACATAGGTCCCATGGTTTCCCTCATTTGCAATAGTTAGTATATGTCTGAGTCAAGCAGAAAAGTTCAGATAAGGTGATGTTAGGAAAATGAACCCTAAGATATGTATTCAAATGTTTTTTTCTTTCATGCATTTGTTTCTAACGCAATTATAAGATTATTTCTTTGTTGCTTTGTATGTCCCTCCCCCACAGCATAACCCCTGCTTTCACTGTATTTGATGTCGGTATAATTTGTGGAGGAGAAGGGGAAAAACAAGTCATTTAAATAAGGATACAGATGGACACGTTGCAACAATGAGAAGTACAAGTTGTCATGTCGAAAACGAACTTTCCAACTTTGGTGGAGAGGTGGGGGGAGGATTGGGTGGTGGGGGAGGCTTGGAAGGGATGGGAAGGGGAAACAAAGGAGGAGGCTACAATGCTTGATAAGAAATGTATTCATTATCTTGCCCATGTAATTGTAACCCCTCTGTACAGTTTTTTCACAATAAAAATAAAATAAAATAAAATGTTTGTAAAGGAGGAGGCAACAATGCTTTATAAGAAATGTACTTAATACCTTGCTCATGTAATTGTAGCCCTTCTTCAGGGTATTTTCACAATAAAAACTTATTAAAAATAAAATAAAAAATACAATGAATTGAAACTTCTTTGTTCAAGTATTGGAAGATTATAAAAATAAGTTTTAATGTAAAAGCTTATCAATAATGGTTATCATATAAGACATCTTTACCTTGGAAATGGGAACATAGTTTTTGGAAAGAATGATCCTGATGGGTACAGAAAAAATGAGCATCTCTTATGGAAATACAATGTTTCAGAGCAAAAAGATTAATTGTGATGTCCATTATTAAACTTCTATGCTAAATTATTGTGTTTCTTCACTAAAACAGGGTGTGTATGGTAAAATTGTAAGAAAAATATTAGACAAAAAATCAAATGGAATTCTGAACTTGATCATTATACTCCTCACTACAACAGAGCAACACTTTATATCCTATTTTCAGAGGCAACTACTAATTATACAATGTTTATATAACAAAAAAAGAAAAAATGAGCATCTCGTTAATAGTGCTGAAATGCCTTAAAATTGATAGAATGTTTTTATACACTTACATTATCACAATAATCAGTGCAGGGAAAAGATTGTTCTATAAAGAAAAATAAAATAAGCTGATAAAGTGCCTAGTGGAATCTTGGAAATAGAGAAGAGAGGAAATGATTATGGATATTCTTTTTTTTTTTCTTACTCTTTCTTCATGAGCAACTGTCCTTAAACTTTAGCATAATTTGAACATGCAGGCTCACTATGAGCTCTATCAATTGACCCTTTAAGGTTGTACACCTTTTCATACTGTCCTTCAAGACCTTCACAGTCCAGCTGACTCCATATTTGGTCTCCCTATCTCACAGCTGTGTGTATATGAGGTATCTCTGGTGGAACATGACAATTTTAGAAGTTCTGTGGGTGACCCTGTGCTTTCATTGGGCCCTTGGCAGGATAGGCATAGAGTCTACCATCCATTGCTCCTGAGCCAGTAGACATAAACAAGAATAATGATCAGTCAGTTTCCAAGAATGACCAATAGAATATCTATCACATGCATTATTTTCTTTGTCAGGAGTACAAATCAGAGCTTCAGGAATTGACTGCTGGGATAGAAATACAGAACTTTTCAACACAGAGGATTGTGGATTTGGCTTCTTCCTTGTGCTTGAGGTGCCAAAAGTCTTGTTCAAATCTTTCTTTTGACAATGGGTGCACTTTCCATAGATACATCACCCATGCTCTACAAAACTGGGGTTCTGTAAAATGTTCCCTTAGTTCTGTAGGTTTATATGGGTAACAATGAGAATAAGAATAACTACGGGAAGGACAGCATCATCTAGCATGATGGCCATCACAAGCCATCCCAGTCAGAAGTTCAGTATCCATGCATCCAAAAAGTAATATACAGCAACATATGTATTAAGCAGTTCTCATAGGAGATGGCTCTGCTGTGACACTGCATGTCCACCAGTATCTTGGGGAACGGTGGTGGAGATGAAGCAGATGTCACCCAAGGAGAGCATGGAGAGGAAGAAGTATATGATCATGTGGAAGTGGGGGTTGGAGCTGATGGCCAGGATAATGAGCAGATTGCCCAAGATGCTGATAAAGTACAGGGATAGGAAGAGGCTGAAAATGAGAGGAATTCTGGATTCTCTGAGAGTCCCAGTACCTGGAATTCTGATAAACATGTTAACTTTTGTAGTTTTATATTATCTGGACATCTTTGGGAACAGAAAAGTTTAGAAAAAGCAACCAAATATTCATCTAATCCTTGTTTTTGTTGTTTTTGTTGTTGTTGTTGTTGTTGTTCTTGTGTGTGTGTGTGTGTGTGTGTGTTTTGTTGGTCATGGTGCCCAAACTCTGGGCTTGGGCACTGTCCCTCAGCTCTTCCGCTCAAGGATAGCGCTCTACCACTTGAGCCACAGCACCACTTCTGGCTTTTCTGCTTATGTGGTGTTGAGGAATTGAACCCAAGGCCTCATGCATGCAAGGCAAGCACTCTACCACTAAGCCACCTTCCCAGCCTACATCTAATCCTCTTTATATACTCTGAATTCAACCTTTCCAAATTCATAGTTCATAGAAATATTTTACAGTTGTAGCATACTTAGTCCTCTCAGATGTACCATTACTTCCATGCATTATTCTATGCATATCTGTATTACTTACATGGAAGTAGACAATGATGCAAGACCAAAATTATTACATAAAACCTGAGCATCATCACAGACCAGTGTTTAGCTAGCACCATTAAGAAAAGTAGAAACCCTAGGAACCTTCCCCTTTAATATTACTTCTTTTTTTTTTTTATTTTCCAGAGTAGCATGAGCTTTTAATGCTTTCCCAAGAAGAGCATGAGTCAGAAGAAGATTGAGAAATTCAGATAAGAAGTTTTTATTAAAGGAAAAGAATACATATGACTCACACATTAACATATAATTATATGTTTTAATTACACAATTTACATAATTACATGTTTATTATCTAAAACCACAAGGAAGAATGTTCAGGGAACTTCAAATGTGAAAAATCCCAAGATTGCATTATGTAAACACAAATTTGGTTCATAAAAAGGAAATTTTGGGGGCTGGGAAGGTGGCTCAGTGGTATAGTGCTTGCCTTGCATGCATGAGGCCCTGGGTTCGATTCCTCAGCACCATATAACCAGAAAAAAAAGCTGGAAGTGGCACTATGGTTCAAGTGGTAGAGTGCTAGCCTTGAGTTGAAGAGCGACAGCATCCAGGCCCAGAGTTCAGGCCCATGACCAGACCCAAAAAAAAAATAAAAATAAAAAAAGGAAATTTTGTTAGGTGCCACTGGAGTTTTCTTTTATGTATTCCTTCTTCTTTTATTTTTGGGCCATTCCTGAGGCTTGAACTCAGGGCCTGGGTGCTGAGTTTATTTTGCTTGATGCTGGTGTTCTACCAATTGGACCACAGATCAACTTTTTGGCTTTTTGCTGAATAATTCGAAGTAAGTCTCATGGATTTCCTTACTCAGGATCAATTTGAATCCACATCCTCAGGTATCAGCCTCCTGAGTTGGTAGGATTACAGACATGAGCTAGCATGTTGATCTTCATCTACTTTTAATGTTCATTATTTTGATTGGGGTAAAAGACAAGTAATTAAAAAGTACCATTTTAATTCAATGGAATTAATAACATTTATATCACTATGAACCAGTATTTATATTTTGTTTCAAGAGATCCCTCAGGCTTTCAAAATGGAATTTAATTCCTATTTAGAAAACTGCCCTTCATTCATCCCCAGTGTCTGTACTATGAAATTTCATGAGAAACTTTAGGCCTGAAACCCAAAAATAATGTGAACACACAGGAAAGATTTGTGGGTCTACCCGCAAATTCTATTGCTTTTTCAAACTTGCATTACAATTCAAGTGCTAGTGGCACACCCCCCCACCCCCCCCCACCCCCACCCCCACACACACGCACACACACAAAGAACCAATCTTCCCATACTGTGGGGGATATGATCATGAAGAGTAGAAATTATGTAGTTAGAAACTTTGAATACCATGTCTGGTGGGGGGATTTGTTGCCTTTTTATTATGCTCTTTAAGTAGTTGTACACAGGAGTTTACACTTAACTAAGCAGTTTATGAATACAATATATCTTGATCAACCCTTCCAACATTATCACTCATCCTTCCCCTCCCACTTCTTTTCTTACTCTTCTTAATTTTGTAGGATATACATTGGATTCTTAGCTGCATTCTTCCTTCTTCTCTTTAGTCTACTTCTTTCCCCTTGACTACACCCAACTCTTTCCAGTATCCAGTACCTGGTATTTATTTTGCTGAACTTTGATTTTTGCCTTTCTAAGAAATGACACTATTTGAGATTTCCCTTGAATCTACCGGATTTCAGTGAATATATTTGCATACACTCACATACCACCCAACGTATTTACTAAGTAGTTTATAAGCTAAATCAAGCATCCACATACTGGTAAAACAAGGATCCTTTTTTTCTAAGGCTTTCCATTTCTTTACAAACATCATTCTTTCTAAAGGATGAGTAAAATTCCATATATATATATATATATATATGTATGGAATTATATACTATGTACACTATTATAATTATATACTATTATATATATATATATATATATATATATATATATATATCTCACATTTCCCTGATCCTTTTATCCATTGAGGGGCATGTGACCTGATTCCATTTATATCTGGTGTTTTCAATACACCAACAATAGAATCCTCATCCTTCCTGGCTGATAAGTTTTTTTTTGTTCATTCTCCTCCCATCTGGCTGCCCTATCTCTCCTCATAATAGGATTAATTGCTTCTAAGAACACTTCCCACATCTGGGGGCCCCTGTGCACTTACTGCCTTATGCTGCCAGTCCTTTGGATCATTGCACCAAGGGGTGCAAGCACAAAGCACTCCCCATGCCTGGGGTCCCATGAAATCCAGGATGCTGTGGTGTCACATGGGAGCTTTTTTATCCATGGAAGAAATGATGCAGGGGGACCCAACTACACCAAGGCTATCATACTGCAGAGGTGAAGGGACATCAGCTTTGAAGGTTATATGGACAGGGAGACACAGTGCACACAGCTGGTAATTGGGCTAATTGGCACCGCTATTGGTCCAAGTCTCTGAAGGTTTCCTGGTGTTAACAGAGGAAGGAAAGGAAAAACTGGAAATCAACTCTGTGTCTTAGTGAATGAATAGATTTAAATAATGTGGATTATCTACATAAGGGAGTCATTCTCCTCCAACAGGAATATTGAACTTACATCATTTGCAAAGAAATGACTTGAGTGAAAAGAATGAGGGGAAGTAGAGTCAGGCCAATATGTGGAAGCTAGATCTGATTTATAAATATATATATATATAAGCATATGTGGAGTCATATACAACGACACACAAATATGTTAACTGAAGTGCATGATATGTATAGAGGAGAATTCAAGCAATGCCATTCCTTAGAAAACCTAACTCATGTTCCAACAAAATGAATACCAGAATGTTACCTAATATGTGTGGGAAGGGGTCAAGGACAGGGAGGAATATAAATGAATAGAGGAAGAGGGGACAATTAATTCATAATATTCAATGCACTTCCCATGACACTAGGAAACTAGGAAAATTGAGGGGATGGGTTGGGTTGTAAAAGGTGAGGGAGAGGGGCTGGGAAGGTGGCTCAGTGGTAGAGTGCTTGCCTTGCATGCATGAGGCCCTGGGTTCGATTCCTCAACACCACATAAGCAAAAAGAAAAAAAAAGGTGAGGGAGAATGATGAAAGGGGCAACATGGATCAAGATTTGTCAAATGGCCTTCCCTTTGTACAGCTCCTTAAAGATAAAAATTTAATCTAAAAATCCAATATGTCTTAGACCCTTCCTTTTACAAAATCATTTGCTTCTTTCTTGTCTACTTAGTTTTCAAAGCCCCATCTGTTTCCTTCCATTTTTTTAGGGGGACAAATCACAGAAGACAAAAACTGAGCATTTTAACCATATTAAGTTCAAGCTTATATTCATAAGTTCAGCTTATATTCATACCATTGTAAAAGGAACAGCAACATATATCTTTTCTTTTAAAGATCCTTTTATCTCCACAAACTGAAGAATTTATCATTGTTTTAAGTCCCTGTGAACTATTTTCCCAATTCTGAAAACACAATTATACTCAGAAAAATCTTCAAGGATAAGAGCCATGAGATCACAAAACTAAACATGGCCAAGATCGAAGAATTTGTTTCTTCCTTTAGTTCAGAGACTAAGAGTTTTCAAATACTTTTCACTACTACATTCTAAATGGAGGTCAAGACAAAGAGTTGCGTTCTCCTCAAGGAATTTGAATGTCTCTGTTACAGTTCACATAGATAAGTGGATTCTGTTTATAGATAATCACAAGTCACTAAGACCACTGCTTTATTTCTGGAGAATGTGATACACATGAACCATTTTATCCCCCAATATATATTCCATCAAACAAGGAAATAACTTATAAGCAAGAACAACAAGTAGACAACAGTTTGGATTTCCTATCAATGGAGGATTCTCAGAATGAAAGAGAATGTTTTGTTGTTGTTGCTGCTGTTGTTTGAGAATCCCAGTAAAGGATCAGAAATGGGAATCAGTTTGACAACCCTGACACCAATGACTCATACTTGTAATATAGTTACTGAGGAAGCTGAGATTTGAGGATCATGAATTATGGTTCAAAGCCAGCCCAGAGATAAAAGTCTGTGAGGCACTTACCCCCAATTAACTACCAAAAAGCTGGAAATGGAGCTGTGACTTAAGTTGGTAGAGTACTATCTTTGAGTAAAAAGGGTCAGAGACAGTGGCCAGTCCCTGAGTTCAAATCCAAGGATGAACAGAAAAGGAAAAAAAACAACTTAATAAAGAAAAGAGAGAGGAGACAAACAGATGCAGTTTCCTTATCATGGAAACAAACTTGGATTGGAGAAGAGCAGATATGCAAAGTTTTAGCTAAAGAGACTATGAAGTTCAACCCTAGGATGTGTTCAGGTGCCAGGAGGCCTTTCCAGAATTTTGTATTCTTTGACCCAAGTTCTGCTCCCAGAAACAAGAGTCCTCTCCCATTCAGCTAAAAATATTGAATGTTTGCACTAATAGGAAAACAATGCTTCTGATAGCCTTGCCTAGATCATTCACTTCCCACACAAATGACTGGACAAACTGGAACTTCAAGCATGAACTGGAAGTTCATGACCAGAAGCAGCAAATTTTAATCTCATTACTGCCTGGGGACCACTGCAGACTCAGGTTCTGTCATTAGGATGGCTCTAGACACAGCATTAGACAGGAGCCTCCCAAGATTAATGTGAATATAAGGAGGGGACACATAGTGTCATATAACATTAAGGTGGAGTATGAGAGGGACATACAGATTACTAACTAATTACTAATGGTTATGTGGCTTGGTCCAGGTAAACACAAACACTAGTAGCTTTCTAATAATAATGGGGGAAGAAGAATAAAGTTTTGTAAGAGAAAGGTGCTCAACATTTTCTACTGAGAAGGAATAATCATATTCATTCCTTTCATTTTATTTTTCCTATAAATTACTTCATTTTTAAGATTCCCATTTATCTTAAGATAAAATTTTATGTACAAATATTTACATTTCATACAAGTTTCAACTGTAGAACTCATACTCAACAAGATCAATCACCAAAATATTCCATTTTTCCCAACTAAAACTTTCCATTAGAGAGAAACTAAGCATGGGCCCCTTTGTCACATGGGTGGTCTATATTCTATTATGAAACATATTATAAAATTAAAGTCATGAGGTCATTTAAGGATGGTGACACAATTTACAATCCAAAGTGCTTATGTTGTCTTTTTCCCCCATGTTCCATTTGAACACTAAGCCTATAGTTCTGGGATTAGATTGTTCTGTTCGGCTGTGGAGCCTCCTCAGAGCACTTTGAATATCCCTGTTCCTCTGGCTGTAAATGAAGGATTCCACATAGGGGTAATTACCGTGTACACCACAGAGGCCAACAGCACCTTTCCAGGAGACCCTGACACAGCTGATCCAAGGTACATTCCACTACTTATTCCATAAAACAAGCAGGCAATGGACAGGTGATAGCCACAGGTAGAGAAGGCTTTGTACTTCTATCATAAGGATGGAATTCTCAAGATTGAGCAAACAATTTTAGAGTAAGAGAGAAAGATGCCTGAGAGGGAAACAAGCCATACACCTTTTTAAAGAGGTCATTTATGAAGCTCCAGATCAGGAAAAATTAAGCACTTGGGAAAGGTCGCAGAAGAAATTAAAGATGTCCATCATATTGAAATCGGTTATTTGCAATGCAATCAAAAGTGCAGCTGTCCTTCCAAGAAGCTGGCCACAAATGATAGCACAAGGCGGCACAGAGACGAGACGGGAGCTCATGATGAGAATGTAATTCAGGAGGGGGGGCGGTGACAGATGGTTACAAAGATGTCGTAGGCCATTGCAGTTAGAATCAAATCATCCATACATGCACAAAGGATGATAAGAGACATCTGTGTGAGGAAGCCCACGTAGGAGATGACTCTGCTGTGATGCTGGATATCCACCAGCATCTAAGGGACGTTGGTAGAGGTGACACAGAGGTCATCCAATGAGAGAACAGAGAGGAAAAATCACATGGGGTATGGAGGTGGGAGTCAGAGCTGATGGCCAGGATGATGTGCAGATTTCTGAACATGATGACAAGGTACACAGAAAAGAACTACCCTAAGAAAGTTTTCTGTAGTTCTGGATCCTCTCAGAGTCCAATGAGATGGAATTCTAGGACTGGGGTTAAATTCTGTGTTTCTGCAATTCTAGGACATCTTTGATAGCAGGAAGAGAATAAAAAAATAAAACACATGTGATCTTCTTATCTCAGCCCTCTGATTGTCTGGATTGCAAATTCACTCGGTACTCTCTCTCTCTAATTTTTCTGTCTCTATTTTTTCTTTGGAAGTTAGGGTCTCACTTGGTAGCACTTTTACTCTTGAGCACTATACATCCCAAGCATTCCTCAGATCTACAGTCTTCTACCTCAGTTCCCCAATCGTTAAGATTATAGACCAATGATACCACATTTGTTGTTTATTTTTAGACAAGCATTATTAAGATAAAAATTCATGAATGAACCAATATTTCTTAGTGGTGGGAAATCTGTTTTTCTTGTAATTCTTTCATTCATGCCCTCTGTATTGTTCAACTCCTTTCTATATACTCTTATTTTTCTTTCTCCTTATTTCTTTTTTTTTATTTTGAAAATACCATACAAAGGGGTTACAATTACATGAGCAAAGTAATGAGTACATTTCTTATCAAGCATTGAGTCCTCCTTTGTTTCCCCTTACCATCCCTTCTCATCTCCCCACCCCCACCCCATCCCGTGCCAAAGTTGTAAAGTTTGTTTTTCGACATAACGTCTTGTACATCTCATTGTTGAAATGAGTTTACCTGTATCCCTATTTAAACAATTTTTTCCCTTCCCCTCCACAAATTATACCAACATCACATACAATGAAAACAGGGGTTATACTGTGAGAGAGGGACATACAAAGCAACAAAGAAATAATCTTAAAAATATGTTAGAAACAATAACAAGAAAGAAAAATGTTTGAGTCCTTATCTTGGGGTTCATTTTTCCTAACATCAACTTTTCTGACCTCTATATACTCTTCTATGTGAGAGACCCTCATTCAAAGAGTACCAGAAGACCAGGAGAGACAAATAAATGCCTAGTAATAATTGAGGTGTTATGAGCCCTAACACAAGCATGGAGAAAGGTTGTTAAGGGGATGAACTTCCTATGTTTTCCAGTGAAAGAGACATATTTGCTTAATTATCATGCTCCACCACCCTCCATCATTTTTTCTGTAATCTACAATTATCCAACATATAATGAAGGTAGCTACCATTACCCTGTCCTCTACCAGAATCCACCTCTAAAATTTAGGACAAGCAAAATTGTGTGTCTTCACAGTAATATGAGATGAAATGGCTTGTGAGTTGGCAAGGAGAAAAACCTGCCAAGAGTTTCTTGATAGAATAGTCTTTTTTATAAATTAAACAACCATTTTATCATATCATTCTTCTTGTTGTTATTTGCCAAAACCAGGATTTGAATTCAGGGCCTTAAATTGTTACTCAGATTTCTTGTTTATGACTACAGGTGTCTTGAGTCACATCTCCAAACCAGCTTTTTGCTACTTAGATGGACACAGAATCTCATGGACTTTTCTAACCTGAATTTTTCCAACAAGCTTAGGCTCTGAGTAGCTGGAATTACAGGTGTAAGTCACTGGCACACATCTCAGACAACAATTTTATTGTTGTTGTTGTTGTTGTCATAATCATCTTCATCCCTATTTGTCAGTACTAGGGATTGAACTCAGAAATTTGCATTTTCAGCTTTCTTGTTTTCGGCTGGCACTCTACCATTTGAGTCACATCTCTAGATCAACTTGTTTCTGGATAATTGGAGGCAGAATATCAAGGAATTTTCTGCATTGGGCTGGCTTTAAACCACAAGTCTTTCTGAGTTCCAGCCTAGTGAGTAGCTAGGATTTCAGGCATGAGGCACCAGTGTACTTGTCATGAACATAGCCCACACATTTCTACTTAGACTCCTAATTCAGATGACGTAATAACAAATGTGCCCTTTCATTTCCAGTAAGATAAACCACAGTGGTGTTGGCAACATGGACTACTGGAAACTATAAGCACAGGAAATGAAACAAGCTACACAGAGAAATATTTATTGTCTAGAATTTAGGAAGGATGTAAAAAACAGTACCTGAAGTTATAGGAAATTATCACCTTCTTTATCAACTTTCCCTATAGCCCTTCCAGAGAACTTAGGAAAATTTGAAGCAACAGGGTTTTCTGTGTGCCAATAGCTCACACCTATCATTCTAATCACTCAAGGCATCTGATACATGAGGCTCACAGTTCAAAGCCACCCTAGGCTGAAAAGTCTGTGAGAATCTTATCTGGAATGAACCACCAAAAATGTGGAACAGACTCAATTTGTAGAGCAGCAGTGTTGAGCAAAAAAAAAAAAAAAAAAAGCTCAGAGACATGCTCAGGCCCTCAGTTCAGGTCCTGGTCCCAGAACCTACATACACAGAGAAACACACACACACACACACACACACACACACACACACACACACACAGAGAGAGAGAGAGAGAGAGAGAGAGAGAGAGAGAGAGACAGAGAGAGAGAGAGACAGAGAGAGAGAGAGACAGAGAGAGAGACAGAGAGAGAGACAGAGAGAGAGACAGAGAGATGGACCAAACTTCTCCTATTGGGGAGAGATGTCTATAGATACCAGAAATTATGTAGGTGGTAAACTTCACATACCATGTCTAGTATTCAAACTTTACATTCTTGCTAGCTGATTGTTTTTCTTACATGTTGTCTTCCTCGCATCTGGCTGCCCTGTCCCTCATCATAAGGGGAGCCATTGGTTCTAAGATTTCTTCCCATATCTGGGGGCCCCTGCACACTTACTGCCTTACACTGCCTATCCTCTGGATCATTACAAAAGGGTTCAAATCCAAAGTATTTCCCATGCCTGGAGTCTAGTGAAACCCAGAAATCTGCCCTGTGTCACACAGGAGCTTCCTTATCCATAAAAAAAAATGATGCAGGGAGACCTAACGACACCAAGGCTGTCACACCACAGGTGTGAAAGGACATGAGTTTTGAATGTTATATGGATGTGGAGACACAATGAACAGTGCTGGTAATTAACTTAATTGGTCGGTGTGATTGGTCCAAGTCTCTGAGGACTTCCAGGAGAAACTGGAAGTCAATGTTGCATCTTAGTGAACTAATGGACCCCAAAAAAGTGGTGTATCTACACAAAGTGTATCTACACATTGCAAAGAAATGGATGGACTTGGAAAAAACATTAGGTGAAGTAAAATCAGGGCAAAGAGACAAAGGATGAATGTTTCTTTCTTATACATGGAAGCTAGATCTGATTTATAAATACAAAATTAAATGCGTACGGAAGTTGTTTCAAGGTACACAAATGTATGAACTGAATCATGCTATATGCAGGGAAGAATTCAAATAAGGTCATTCCTTATTTGGCAGAGCACCAGTGGCTCACGCTTGTCATCCTAGCTACTCAGGAGGCTCAGATCTGAGAATTGAGGTTCAAAGCCAGCCTTGGCAAGAAAGTCTGTGAGACTCTTATCTCCAATAAATGACCAGAAAACCAGAAGTGGTGCTGTGGTTCTAGTGGAGGAGCACTAGCCTTGAGCTGAAAAGCTGAGGCCCAGAGTTCAAGCCCCATGACTGAAAAAAAAGAAAGAAAGAAAAGAAAAGAAAAATGAATTCACAGTTCAATAAAATGATTACCAGGAAGCTGTTAAGAGAGTTGTGAGGGGACTGGTTTAAGGGTTACAGTTTAAGTGGAGGAGGATAGTCCAATGAAAAGAAGCAAAGAGAATGCAGTCAAAATATCCAGTTTGAGCTGGGAAGATGGCTCAGTGGTAGAGTGCTTGCCTTGCATGCCTGAGGTGCTGGGTTTGATTCCTCAGCACCACATAAGAAAAATGAAAAAAGCTGGAATTGGCACTGTGGCTCAAGTGGTAGAGTGCTAGCCTTGAGCTGAAGAGCTGAGGGACAGGGCCCAGGCCCAGAGTTCAGGCCCCATGACCAGACACCCCCAGACCCCCCAAAAATATATATATATTCAGTTCATAACCTATGAAAGTATGAAAATTGCAGAGAAGGAATGGAGGAGAATGATGAAAGGGGTGACATCAATAGAGATGCATTGTCCTTGTAAACTGACATGTTGACTGGCCATCACTTTGTACAACTCCTTAAAGACAATAAAGATTTAATCTAAACAAAATCCAATATATCTTAGACCTTTCATTTTTACAGATGAAACTCATCAGAGTCATTTGCTTCTTCCTTACCACTTATTTTTCAAAGCTCCATCTGCTTCTTTCTATTTTATTGGGCCAGCAAACATCACCCAAAAATTAACACTTTAACTATATTAAGTTCAAACTTGAGAACATATATTACATCCATACTGTTGTAAAATGAACAGCAATATGCATTTCCATAAAACAACATCCCAAAAGTAAACCTCTCTTATTTCTAAAAACTGAAGAATTTATCATTATTTCATATATTCCTTATGAACTATTTTCCCAACCCTGGAAAATACAATTCTACTCAGAAACGTCTTGAAGGTCCAGAGCCATGATATTGTAAAACTAAATGTGACCAAGATGGAGGGATTTATTTATTTGTAAAGTCTAGAGACTATGAGTTTTCTATTTGTTTTCACAGCTTTGTTAGAGCTGCCTCCTCCTCAGGGAATTTGAATGTCCCTGTTCTACCCCACATAGATAAGCGGATTCCGTTTACAGATAATCATATATCATATATATATATATATATATATATATATATATATATATATGCTTCCATCAGAAAGAACGACACTGCCCCATTTATTAGGAAATGGAAATACTTGGAAAAAATCTCATTAAGTAAAATTACCCAGTCTCAAAGAAATTTAGGTCCCATGGTTTCTCTTATTTGTAATAATTAGTATAGATATAGGATAATCTTGTCAGATGAGTTGAAAAGCTCAAAAAAATCATGTACAACTGTTATAAGATGATGCCAAGTGAAATGAACCCAAAAATGTGGATACAAAAGGTCTGTCTTTATTATTATTGTTTTAAATGCAAATGTGAATGAAAGGCTGAGACCTGTAGTGTCATGGAACTATCAAGGTGAAGTATGAGAGGGACATACAGATTGCTAATTGCTTTCATCACAAAGTCTTATTTCAATATACCTCACAATTATCAGCTTTGTCCAAGTAAACACAAATACAAGTAACTCTCTAATACTAATGGGGGATGAAAAAGCATGTTTTGTAAAAGAAAGATGTACATTTTATACTGAGAAGGATTAACACATATCCTACTAATTTCTTTCATTTTACTTTCCCTAAGAATACTTTGATTTGGAAAATTTATCTTCTTCATAGGAAAAACCTTCATGTAAAAGTATTTACATGGGCTGGGATGGTGGCTCAGTGGTAGAGTGCTTGCCTTGCATGCATAAGGCTCTGGGTTCAATTCCTCAGCACCACATAACCAGAAAAAGCTGGAAGTAGCACTGTGGCTCAAAGAAAGCACCCAGCCCAGAGTTCAGGCCTCACGACCGACCAAAAAAACAAAAAAAGTATTTACATGTCGCACAAGTTTTGACTGCAGAGCTCAGTGACATTCAGTATACTTGACAAGATCACTCTCTACAGCATGCTATCTTTCCATACTAAAACTTCTTCCATTGCAGTGAAAATAGGCATGGATGGTTTTCACCACATGGATGGTCTATTTTATTATGGCACATTGTGTACTTGTGTGTGTGTGTTTAATCTGTGTTTTAAATGATTTCTGTTATTTAATGATGATCGCAATTTTTATAGTCCAAGTTCTTTATTTTTGTGTGTTTTATTTTCTCCATGATCCATATAAGCATTAAGCCTACAGTCCTGAGATTACATTGCCCAGCTGTGGAGCCTCCTCAGGGCCCTTTTAATGTCCTTATTCCTCAGGCTATAAATAAAGGGATTCAGCATAAGGGTGATCACTGTGTATATCACAGAGGCCACCAGCACCTTTCCAGGAGCTTCTGACACAGTTGATCCAAGGTAACTGGCTATACTCGTTCCATAAAACAAACACACAATGGACAAGTGAGAGCCACAGGTGGAGAAAGCTTTGCACCTTCCCTCTAAAGAGGAGATTCTCAGAATGGAGGAAACAATTCTATAGTAAGAAAACATGATGCCTGAGATTGGAACAAAACCAAATTGAACACCAGAAAAATAATTCAGAGTGTCACTGTGGAATTTGTCATAATAGACAAGATTAAGAATATGAAAAGGGTCACAGAAGAAATTGGAAACATCCACATCTTTGAAACTGGGAAAGTGTAAGACAAATAAAGTGGGCACCAGGGAGTCCAAAATACTAGCCACAAAAGACACCAACATTAAGAAGCCACACAGGTGAGGGTTCATAATGATGGTATTATAGGGGTTGACAGATGGCCACAAACCTATCATAAGCAATCACAGTCAAAGCATATCATCCACACTTCCAAACAGAATATAAACAGACATCTGAATCAGACAGCCCACATAGGAGATGGCTCTGCTGTGAGTCTGGATGTCCACCAGCATCTTGGGGACAATGGTGGAGATGAAGCCAATGTCAGCCAAGGAGAGGATGGAGAGGAAGAAGTACATGGGGGTGTGGGAGTGTGGGTCAGAGCTGATAGCCAGGATGATAAGCAGATTTCCAAGCACAGTGACCAGGTACAGGAACAGAAACAGACCAAAGAGAATGGGCTGCAGGTCCTGATTCTCAGAGAGACTCAAGAGATGGAGTGAGACTGGGGTAAGATTGTGTGTCTCTATGTTGCTTGGACACCTATTGATATAGGAAAACATTTGAGAAAAATTAAACAAACAACAAAGGCTATGTGTATATTGAGGTCAAGTATTGGAAGCTATAATTAGAACCTGTTACCAAACCTCCTGAAATCATTCTCCATGTTTTCATTTCCTAAATCTCTAGAAGTGGTTGTCTTGATTGTCCAGCTCTCCAACTCTATTTGCTTCTACTTTAGAAATACACAGAATTAGGAGGCAAAGATATTTGTTGCTTTGTATGTCCCTTCCCCACAGTATAACCCCTGTTTTCATTGTATTTGATGGTATAATTTGTGGAGGGGAAGGGAAAAAACAAATTGTTTAAATAGGGATACAGGTTAACCCATTGCAACAAGAAGATGTTTAAGATGCTATGTCACAAAACGAACTTTACAATTTAGGAAGGGGGGGGTTGTAGTTGTGGAGATAGGAGGGAAGAGATGGTAGGGGAAAAACAAAGGAGTAGGCCACAATGCTTGATAAGAAATATACTCATTACCTTGCTCATGTGATTGTAACCCCTCTGGACAGTATTTTCACAATAAAAAACTTATTAAAATGTGAAAAAATGTAAAATTTACAAGTCCACGATCACACTGAAATGCTTTCTACTCTCTTCAGAAAAGAGTGTAACAAGTTGGGTATTGATGGCTCACACCTGTAATCCTAGCTTCTTAGGAGCTTGAGCTCTGAGGATCATGGTTTGAAAACATCCAGGACAAGAAAGTCCAAAGACTCTTAACTACAATTAATTACAAAACACAGGAGTGGAGCTTTGGGCACCAAACTTGAGGGGGAAAAACTCAAGGACAGTGCTCAAGCCTGTAGTACAAAGCCCAGGACTGGTATACATACACACAGGAGCAAAAGAGTCATACCCAATCCTTTATAGCAAAAATAAAATTATTCTAATGGAAGGAAATTCAGGATCAATCAAATGTTCTTTATTTTCTTTTAAAATGAATGCAAATATTAATCAGTTGGGGCTTTTATAAGCACTCCATAAGGTACAATAGTATTACCTGAACAGTAAAGTTTATGATTAATCAGATAATGTTATACTATGCCAATTATCTTCTAGCAGTTTCCCATATTCTATGCTTTCTTATTTCTGTCCTTTAAGTAGTGAATTGTTGCCTCACAGTTTGTTTGTATAGCTTAAGTTTAGTTAGTAAACTGCTCCTACAAATGGCTGTTTTTAATCATATTGTTTTATATAAATGATACTAACAAAAATATAAAAGAATGATTTAAGGTTTGATAATATTTATATCAGATATGATTTACAGATGTCTTTAAAAATTGCGTACAAAATACGATTGTTTTCTTTACATGATTCCATTTTTCTTTACATCTATCACTAAAGAGAATATTGTTATATTTCTGTGTTTAAATTCTCTTATCAGTATTTCCATGTCAGTATTCATTTATGTCTACAGAAAGACTTTTTCCTAAAATGTTACTCTCAAATTACCTAAATTCTGTCAGGGCAGTATACAGTAAAATAGGTATTGCTCATAAAATGTATTAGCTTCATTTTTTGTTGTCTTTTCATTTATTTTATTTGCTCATTCATTTGTCTTTGGGAGTGTAAAGGAACAGAAATGAAGGGACAGAGTGAACAAATGCACCAATGGTACTGACTAGACACTATGTTTTAAATGAACTATACAACTTGTGAGTGAGGGAAGGGGCAACACATTCCAAAAAGAAATGTACATATTAATTGACTCATGTAACAGTAGCCTCTCTCTACATCACCTTCATAAAAGCAATACAAAAAAATCTAAAGAAAAATTAATATGTACATTACTTCTACATTTTGGGAAATATCTAAGCCAGCTTGTATTTGTTTTTTGAGAGAACATATGGTAAATACATAAAACCCTATTCTAGAAAATCCTTTTGGTTGTGTCCTTAAGTAACAATTCTTTTTTGGGAGTTAAGAGGTGGAAGAGAATTAAAAATTCCTCTTCTACAATTATCTAATCTTGCTTCAATGTGATCATTTAACATGCTATAAACCTTGTATTTTTGCTCATAAGAAAAAAATTTACAAAGAAAAATTACTAGGTTATATTAGCAAGCTAAGGATAAATGTCTACTTCAAACCTTGTAGATGACACATAACATTAGTTGAGAGAGGGTTTTCATCTAACTTGTTACATTTATTATTGCAACACTTTAAAATTCTGTGCCTATCTGTACTGAACATAAGTGAGAATTCCTACATATCATTTTGAAGAGTGAATGCTATGATTTCCAACAATTGATTTTCAATTTTACTACTAATTGATGCATATGTTTTCCCATTAATAGGTGAATTATTATCAAATACATCACTGATTTTTTTGAAATATCCTATCTAGACCTTGTGTCCAAAGTCTTAGGATTAGAACAAAAAAATTGCCCTTTCAGTTTTCTTAGATAATATTCATGTGGGTATTCTTTAACTCTGGGAATCAGACACAGGAAATGCAGAAAGACATAGAATACAGAGCTCAGAGCTAGATTATAGAATCATGGCATGATGCTAACACTATCGTGGTACAATATATCATATTACAAATAATGACATAGTAACATTTCACAGATTGTAATTTCTGCCATTCTCACCCTCTCCTAAACTTCATAATCCTTTGGAGTGCTTGGAATATAGATTAAATAGAAAGAGCTCAGAAATTTAGGGGATCTAGAACCAATACAGTTGAGTGTGCAGATACTGGGGCTTGAACTCAGCATCTGGGCACTTCCCTAATCTTTTCATACAAGGTTAGGCTTTTTGCTGGTTAATTGGTGATAAGAGTCTCACAGACTTTCCTGCCTGGCCTGGCTTCAATCCTCAGCTCTCAGCCTCCTGGGTGACTAAGATTATATGGGTGAGCCACTAATGCTGGGCCAGGACTACATTTTAAATAAATCCCTCAGGTCCTGAGTACAGGACCTGAGTCTTATTTGGAGCCCCCTAGGGTGGTCCAAATGTCTCCAACACATTGATATTTTTGGACAAGTTTATATAAAGAGATGGATTAAGCATGGGAGTCACCACAATTGACTGTGCTTTTCCTGACCAAGCGTGGTAAAATGGAGCCAAAATGTCTTCTCACCCCTTCTCCACAAACTAAATAAATGGTTGATTAGTGTGATATCCAGGTGGAGAGAATTTACACTTCCCTCCTGAGAATGAGCAGTCTCAGAATGAAGGAAAAAATAATTTTATAATAAGTGAGAAATATCCCAGAGAATGAGAAAATGCAAATGAATTTCTGATGGTGGAATCCCTTGTGTTATTTTGGAAGTTTGTCCACAAAGGCTAGATTAAAGAATGTTGCAAAGCAGTGTGGAGGTTCCTCAAAAGACTAAACATAGATCTTCCCTATGACCCAGCAATCTCACTTCTTGGAATTTACCCAAATGACCACAAAAAAGGCCATACTAAAGCTACAGCCCAACTATGTTCATTGCAGCACTATTCACCATAGCTAAGATATGGAACCAACTCAGATGCCCCTCAGTAGATGAATGGATCAAGAAAATGTGGTACAAATACATTTCTCTTAGTTTTTTGTACCTCATGTTTGATCCTGGTGCCCTGAATTTTGTATATATATCTATATTTTCTAATTTGGGCAGGGGAAGGGAAATAACAAAATGCTGAAATAAGGATACAGGTTGACCCATTGCAGCAATAAAATGTACAAGACACTATTTTGAAAACAAACTTTACAATTTGGGGGGGAAAGGGGGAGTCAGGGAGGTCAGAGAGAAGGGATGGAGGGGAAACACAAAGGAGGGACAACAATGCTAAATAGGAAATGTACTCATTACCTTACACATGTAATATAACAGTATATTTACAATAAAATATATTTTAAATAGATTTTGCAATATGTGGAAGGGAAATGGAATCACAGAAACAGCAGGACAATAGATGAACCAAAGCAACATTGATACTTAGTTGACACTATATTGGATATGAACATTACAACTTGGGAAGAAAAGATTAAGGAGGATTAAGCAGGAGATAATGAGGGATTGAATAACAATGATTAAAAACAACTGTATCCATTGCCTTACTTATGTAACTGTAACCCCCCTGCTCATCACCTTTTCAATAAAAAAAATAATGTTGCAGTGGATAGAGGGTACCTGGAAAGAGAGAACAATGGGAGAGGTCAAGCCAATTAAAATGCATAAGCATGTGGGAAATATCATAGAGAATGCACCTTGTATAAATAAGAGACACAAATACACACACACACACACACACACACACACACACACACGCGTCAAGAAATCAAAACAGATTATGGTGGCATTGAGAATGGCAGAAAAGTAAGACAGGTTCCTGTAGGAGTGAGATCCAGTGGATAGAGAGAAGGTGAAGGGAGAGGATGAATAAGGGTGAACACTCTTTAATTACTTGATATATATGTATGAAAAGAGACAATGAAGCCAGTCACAGTGGCTCATGCCTGTAATCCTAGCTACTTGGGAGATTGAGATCTGAGGATCATCATTCAAAGCCAGCCCAGGCAGGAAAGTCCATGAGAGTTTTATCTGTAATTAACTACCAAAAAGCTGGAAGTGGAGCTGTGGCTCAAGAAATAGAGCACTAGCCTTGAGTAAAAAATGGTCAGGGACAGTACTCAGCCCCTGAGTTCAAGCCCCAGGACCAGCACCAAAGAAATAGATCAGGAGAAGGAAGGAAGGAAGGAAGGAAGGAAGGAAGGAAGGAAGGAAGGAAGGAAGGACGGAAGGAAGGAAGGAAGGAAGGAAGGAAGGAAGGAAGGAAGGAAAGAAGGAAGGAAGAAGGGAGGGAGGGAGGAAGGAAGGGAAGGAGGGAGGAGAAAGAATGAAAATTGTTGAAATTATTTTTTAAGAAGGGGAAGTTAGTGGAAAAAGAAGAAGGGACTGGATTTAGGGGAGGTATATTGTATACATATATAGGAAAGACACAATGCAGAGATAACCCTTTTAAGAGGCTCTGCATCTCGGCCAGGAAGCAGAGACTCATGCCTGTAATCCTAGCTACTCAGGAGGCTGAGATCTGAGGTTCATGGTTCAAAACCAGCCCAGTCATGAAAGTTCATGGGACTCATCTCCAATGGACCACCAAAAAACACAAAGTAGAGCTGTGGTTAAAGTGGTAGAGCGCTAGCCTTGAGAGCGGGAAAAAAAGTTCAGGGAAAGAACCTAGAACTGGCACCAAAAACAAAACAAATTTTTAAAAAAGAGGTTCTCCACCAGAAATCAGCCAGTCCAAATCAATTGCCTCTGTACTTCTTTTTTTTTTTGGGGGGGGGGAGGGTGTGTCCAGTCATGGGGCTTGAACTCTGGGCCTGGGCGCTGTCCCTCAGCTCTTCAGCTCAAGGCTAGCGCTCTACCACTTGAGCCACAGCTCCACTTCTGGCTTTTTTTGTTTTTGTTTATGTGGTGCTGAGGAATCGAACCCAGGGCCTCAGGCATGCAAGGCAAGTGCTCCACCACTGAGCCACCTTCCCAGTCCCCCTCTGTACTTCTTACCCCAAACTTACTCACTATACAAGCATGTGGTCATTTTTCTTTTTTATGATAACAGCAGTGTAGGAGCTTATACTTGGGGAAAACAGTGCAGAACACTTGGGATCTTGTCCAGTAGAAATCTCCAGCTAATGGCTCTGGATGGGTTGTCTTCCTCACCAATGTCTGTACCGTCACAATACCAATCTCTCTGTGGCATTCAGGAAATTGTCTATCAGAAGACACCTATTTTCTACTGCTAAGGTTGAGTGGACTACAAGAGGTAGAATTATTGGGGGGAGGCTAGCAACATGTTGAATATTAATTCCTAGAATCCTAGGATGACCCATTAAAATATTTCAAGTCATTATGCTCATAGTCTCACACCTACAATCCTAGCTACTGAGGTGACTGAGATCTGAAGTTCATGGTTCAAGCCAGCCCAGACAGGAAAGTGTGTGAGACTCTGATCTCCAACTAACCAGGAAAAAGTCAGAAGTAGAGCTAGACTGCTAGCACTTGAGCTCAGGGACAGGCTCAGGCCCTGAGTTCAAGCAATATAACAGACATATGTGTGTGTGTACATATGTGGGTGTGTGTGTGTATTTTTTTTTCCAGTTTTCAGAATTGAAGCTTTTCATGTTATTATCCTCCCAACTGTCTACTTAAGTCTTGAGTTTTTCTTCATGATAAGAAATGACCTTGAATGGACCTTCCTCCATCCACCCACCCCTTCCTACAGGCATGAGATACTCGTCTGTGGCCCCAGCAGAAATTGAGTCATTACTCCACATAGAGCTCCCCTATGACCCAGCAATCCCACTTTTGGGCATTTAGCCAAATGTTTACAAACAAGACCACACTAAAGCTACCAGCACGACTATGTTTATTGCAGCATTATTTACTATAGCTAAGATATGGAACCAACCCAGATGCCCCTCAGTAGATGAATGGATCAAAAAAATGTGGTATCTATACACAATGGAATTCTTTGCCTCCATCAGAAAGAATGACATTGCCCCATTTGTTAGGAAATGGAAAGGCTTGGAAAAAAATTATAAGTGAAGTAAGCCAGGCCCAAAGAAACATATGTCTCATGGTTTCCCTTATTTGCAATATCTAGTATATGTCTGAGTCAAGCAGAAAAGGTCAGATAAGTTGATGTTAGGGAAATGAACCCTAAGATATGTATTCAAATGTTTTTTTTTCTTTCATGGGATTGTTTCTAACACATTTATAAGATTATGTTTTTGTTGCTTTGTATGTCCCTTCCCCACAGTATAACCCCTGCTTTCACTGTATTTGATGTTGGTATAATTTGTGAAGGGGAACGGGAAAAACAAATCATTTAAATAGGGATACAGGTGGACCCATTGCAACAATGAGATGTACAAGTCATTATGTCAAAAACAAACTTTACAACTTTGGTGCGGGTGGGGGGGTGGGGGGGAGGATGAGAAGGGATGGGAAGGGGAAACAAAGGAGGAGGCTACAATGCTTGATAAGAAATGTACTCATTATCTTGCCCATGTAATTGTAACCCCTCTGTATAGTATTTTCACAATAAAAAAAAGAAATGGAGTCATTAAAAATTAAGGAGCAGGACAAGGCCTACTAGCTACTATGATGCGCCTTGGAGTTAAGACAGAGACCTCATAACTACCCCAATAGGTTTTATACCCCAATCTCTCAGAATATCCATATGTGTTTCAAGAAGAAGAATAAAACAGAGAAGATACCCAGATTTTGTTTGGACTCTCCATATATTCAAGAAGAAACTCAAAGGTCAAATTCATTCCATTCAAGCCTTCCCTTTTCTATCATTGTTCCTTGTGGGAAAATTCCTGTAGTCTAAAGTACCATTGCAACCCTTTCAAAAAACACATTCTGTTTTGTTAATTGCATTGTGATTTTTGGGCACCCATCTGCAGCAAAACCTTTTATTCTCGAGAATTGAAACATTGCATCTGTCTGTAAATACTCAGTCTCCAACATCCTAAACCTCTCAACCACAATGTAAATAGGAAATTCGATAGAAAATTGATTAACTAATTAGTCTTCAAAATTTCCACATGGAAGAGGAAGCAAGGATATCCCTAATTCTTCCATTTCGTTAATGTCATACCTACAGTTCTTCAGTAGCTACTCCAAGCTCTGAGTTCTGATGATCCTACTGTGCAGCCTCTTCAGGCTCCTGGTGATGTCCCTGTTCCTCAGGCTATATATGAAGGGGTTCAGCATGGGGCTGACCACTGTGTACATCACCGAGGCCACCACAAGTTGCCTGGAACAATGAAATACAGTGGAACCACAGTAAGCACCAAGCAATGTTCCATAAAAAAAGCAAACCACCGACAGGTGAGCGCCGCACGTGGAGAAGGCTTTGTGCCTCCCGCTTTGCGATGGGATCTTCAGGATGGAAGAGATGATTTTGTAGTAAGAGAGAAGGATCCCTGAAACAGGAACAAATCCCAATACGACACTAATTAAATATATGAGCAAGTTATTTCTAAAGGTATCAGAACAGGAGAGCTTAAATATTTGAGAAGCATCACAGAAGTAATTTGGAATTTCTACACTTTTAAAACAGCCAAATTGTAAGATGATTGAATTGTGCAGCTGGGAGTCCAAAAGACTGAAGAAAACAGACACCAATACTAAGATCCGACAGAAGCGAGGGTTCATGAGGACTGGGTAGTGTAGGGGGTGACAGATGGCCACAAAGCGGTCATAGGCCATCATGGTCAGAAGCATGTCATCCATACATCCAAAAAAGAGGAAAAGAGACATCTGTGTGAGGCAGCCTGCATAGGAGATGGCTGTGCTTTGAGTCTGGATGTCCACCAGCATGATGGGAACAGTGGTAGAAGTGAAGCCAATGTCAGCCAAGGAGAGGATGGAGAGGAAGAAGTACATGGGGGTGTGGAGGTGTCGATCAGAGCTGACCACCAGGATGATGAGCAGATTTCCGAGCATGGCGATCAAGTACATGGACAGAAACAGCCCAAAGAGGACTGGCTGTAATTTAGGGTCATCTGAGAGGCCCAGGAGATGGAACTCTGAGACTGTGGTTAGATTTTGTGCTTCAGTATCACTTGGGCAACTGCTAAAAGAAGAAATCTCATTAGAAAAATAAAATGTATGTCCAGCAATGCTTACCTGTGTATATTTGGAATTCAAGTATTTATAACTTTGAATGTTGGTACTTGAGGTCCAGTGTACTTAGAAATATTTCTCAAATATTTCTCAAAGTGGGGCAATCCCCCACATCTAATATCTTCTCACTCAGAGATGCTTTATTCCCCAACTCTTTGTCTACATATCTGTCTCAGTGGTGAACAGCATTGTTAGAAAGCCAAAAACATAAAGGTCATCTAGAGCATGATCACATGAAAATTCAACTAACTCTTGTCTTGCTTTTAGAACAGCTTCACTGAGGAGTCATTTTAATGTGTATAGTTCTGTCATTTTTAATACATTCACAGTAAGGCAACTATTAGCATAGTTGATTTTTACCACACTGAAAAGAAACCCAGACCCATAAGCAGTCACTCCTTATTTTACTCCAACCTAAGGCAAACACAAATCTACCTCTGGTCCCTCTGGATTTGCCTATTCTGGTAATATGTATTTTGTAGAGAAATTGAAATGTGGTGTTGAGTAAAATACGTAAGGCTCAGAGACAAAGGGCACTCGTGTTCTTTCATACATGGAGGTTAGATCATTTATCAACATATATGAATACATATACAGGGTCATGTTCATCAATACACAAATTGAGTAAATTGTGGTATAAGTAGGAGAGGATGCTCCTTGATCAGCTAAGCTGCAGTTTGAGCAAATGAATAGCAGAAAGCAAAAGCAACCTACTTTTTAAAAGTATACATTGCAGACACCAGTGGCATGAGCCTGAGCAGGAATGTCCATGAGACTCTTACCTCCAATTAACTATCAAAAAAAAGCAGGAAGTGGAGCTATTCATTTAAGTGCTAAAAACTTCAAGAAAAGCTCCAAGTCCCTGAGTTCAAGCCCTGACACCAGTTCACACGTGCATGCAAGTATACACACACACACACACACACACACACACACACACACACACACAAATACATGGAGGAAGGTGAAGTATATGAAATGAGAAAGAATGACCTATAAAACTGAGCTCAAAGACAGATACAGGGCAATCTGTCAACAGTGGCTCATTGTTGTGTGGTGCCCCTCTAACTGACATTATCAGCAGCAGCAGCAGCAGCAGCCGCCTCTGCTAACCTGTCCTCATGATCCAGAGAAGACATTTTCAAGGTCCTTCACCATCTACCCTCAGTACTCACTCGCTTGAGCTGCTTCTCTCTTCAGACATGACCCAGTTGGACAGATCCAAGGACCCCAGACCTGGAACTCAGGAGAAGCTCAGCCTCTATCCTCAGGATGGAAATGAAGACACCATAGGAGCAGAGCTAGTGGATGCCAATGATGAGGAGAGAGACATAGGACCAGAGTCCTAGAGACAGTAGAGTGAAGGGCAGGAAGAACAGGCTCATCCTTGACTTCTATATGACTTTGGAGGATTAATGCCCACAGCTCACAATTAGCCAAATTGTGCATATTATTGGATGAAGTCTCTGTGGACATTTCAAACTGAGAGCTGAGAGGACCCAAAAGAAAATCCATGATAGGTTTAAGATTCTTTGTTTATCCAGAAGATTCATACACTTGAACTTCCACCATTTATACTTATTGTATGGTCAGAAGCCATCTACTTTACAAAGACCTTATATAGTATTTACAAACTGGAGTAACTTTTAATAAATTCAAATTGTTCTCTAATTATCCACACAATACATCTTCAGAAACATCATGATTTCAACTTGAAAGTGTAATTTATTCAAACTTTATTTTATTATTTATATAAACATTTATCTAACACTTCCTTCACACACACCAAACACCATTCCATGATTTCAAAGAAAAATCTTGACATTACAAGCCCTGAAATTACAAAACAATAAGGGCAAAGAGTTGAGAATGTCTTTTAATCTGGATATCAAGTTCATTGGCATTCAAAATTACATTCCAAATAAATATTGTATGTTCTGGGTTTAGATGATTCTTCTGTGAATTCTCTGTGGAATATTTTTTGAGGATTAATTTTAAGGTTTAAATCAAGGACCTCAGCATAAAATTGACCTTAGATATCAGCACAGAGACCACCCCACACTTATTTTAAAGAATAAATGTAGATTAGTTTTATTTGTATTTACATATAATCCACATTAAGAAAATTTGTTAATCAAACCAATATAGTAAGTAAACAATTAATAAATCACTCTTAAATATAATATAAACATAATGTTTTCTATTTCAAGTATATGTATTACATATAAGAAGGAAAATATTTCTAAAAAGTATACTATTTCTTAAAATGCATAGTTTTATTTTTATTGTAAGGTGATATACAGAGGGGCTATGGTTACATGTCAGGTAATGAATATGTATCCTTTTGAACAGTGTCACCCCTTCCCTTGCTTTGTCCAGTTTTTCCCTCCATCCCCCCGCAACAAGTTGTATTGTTCATTTTCAAATTAGTGTCTAGTGAGTATCACTGCTCCATTTGTTCATCCTTTGTCCCTCCATTTTTATGCCCACCCTTACCTTCCCCAAACAGGTAAACTTACACATAGGACAAAAAAAACCAACAACAACACAGGAGAGAAAAACCAAAATAACAAAAAATATCTTGTTTACATTTTTGTAGTTCATTTGGATAAATATTGTTTTATATGATTATATGCATACAGCTGTAGAGTTGTTGTGATCCTCTATTAAGGCTATTCTTTGGTCTCACTGTGTGAATGTTTAGAGTTATGTATAATTTATCATGTCTAAGTCTATTTTTTGTCTTTTGTCTTTTGTAGATTTATAGATACACTCTAGTTACAACAAATGAGGGAAACCACAAAACCTGTTTTTCTTGGTGTCTGGCTTACTTTGCTTAATATAATTTTTCCAAGTCTTTGTATTTCCTTATGAATTGTACAATATCATTCTTTCTGTTGGAAGCATAGAATTGCATTGTGTATATGTACCACATTTTCTTGAGCCATTCGTCTACTCTGTGGTATCTGGGCTGATTTCATATCTTGGATAGGTAAATGATGCTGCAATGAACATGGTTGTACTTGTGGATTTAGTGGGGTATTGTTTGTGGTCAGTTGGATAAATGCCTAGGAGTGGGATGGCTGGATCACAGGGAAACTCTCTGTTTAGGCTTTTGAGGAATCTCCATAGTTTTCCAGAATATTTGAGCAAGTTTACATTCCCACCAACAGTGTAGGAAATTTCCCCTTTGGCCACATCCCTGCCAGCATCTATAATTTTTTGTTTTCTTGATAATGGTCATCTAATTGAGATGAATGGAATCTCAATGTTGTTTAGATTTGCATTTCTTTTCAGGCCAGAGATGTTGAACATTATTTCATATGTCTATTGGCCATTCTTAATTCCTCTGTAAAGTCTTAACGTTTTTAGCCCACTTATTACTTGAGTAGTAGCTTCTTTGAAAATTTATTTTTGCCACACTCTTTTTTTGAATATTCATATTGCCTTTATGTCAAGGTACAAATGGGTACAATAATTCACTTTAGGGGTACAAACATCTTGATTAATGTCGCCCCTTTCATCATTTTCCTTCATCTGTCCCAATCCTACCCATCCCTTTAATTTTCCTAGTTTCATTTTCATCTATATTCATTAAATATTTTGATTACCTTCTCTATCACCCTTGTTTTTTTCATCCATTTCCCCTCCTCTTCTTGGTTTCATCCCCGTCCCCAACACTGAGTTCCAGCTTCCTGATATTCATTTTCATAGACAGTAAGTTCATTGTTCGAGGGAACTACACCATTAGAATCCTCTCCTATGTATTCCATCTTTTAGTCAATACATTTTTCAATACGTGCCTATGACCCTGAATATCTTTACATGTATATTTATAAAGTGGAATTCACTTCCACCTATGAGAGAAAGCATACAACCTTCTTCTCTCTGGGTTGACTTAGTTCACTTCACATAACTTTTTGCAGGTCCATTCTTCTTCATGGATAAGTATTATTCCATTGTATATGCAAACCACATTTCTTTGTCCATTGTCCATTGAAGAGCATCTACACTGTTCCCATTACTCAGATGTGGTGAGCAGTACAGGAATAAGCATGGCTGTGTGAGGCTTAAGTGCACACTAAGAGAACATGCTGAAACAGATCCAAGGTCCCTCTAATACTGAACGCATCCACTAAGCATATGACAATAGAGGGAGTTAGAGTCTGAGAAGCTTTATGCTTCCCACAAGAGGAAAGGAAGAAGTTGGCTTCTAACACAGAACAAAAATATACACATAAAGTTCTAGAAATGGAATCCTTTATGTGCTTGAGAAAGTCAGTAAGATTCTTATCTCCAATTAAGTGCCTAAAAAGCTGGAAAATTTTCCCCATCTCCTCCACAAATTATACCAACATCAAATATAGTGAAAGCAGGGGTTATACTCTGGGGGAGGGACATACAAAGCAACAAAGAAATAATCCTATAAATGCATTAGAAACAAATGCATGAAAGAAAAAAACATTTAAATATATATCTAAGGGTTCATTTTCCTGACATCACATTATCTGACCTTTTCTGCTTGACTCATACATATACTAGATATTGCAAATAAGGGAAACCATGGTTGTCATGTTGAAAACGAACTTTACAACTGTGGTGCGGGGGGGGGGGGACACGTGAGGGGGCAAGGGGGGTTGGGTAGAGGGGTGGGGGGAGGCTGGGAAGGAATGTGAAGGGTAAACAAAGGAGGAGGCTGCAATGCTTGATAAGAAATGTACTGATTATCTTGCCCATGTAATTGTAACCCCTCTGTACAGTATGTTCACAAAAAAAAATAAAAATAAAAAAAAAGCTGGAAGTGCAGCTATGGCTCATGTGATAGAGTGCCAGCCTTGAGCAAAACAACGTTCAGACACAGGGTCAGGTAAAGCTCACCACTTGAATCACTTTCTTTGATAATTTCTTTCTTTCCCCTTTTCAAAAATTGTATTCTCTTTAAATAGTTGCACAGGAGAATTCAATTTATCATATCATTTATGGGATCTACACATCTTGATCAGTGTCACTCATTCCATTATTCTTCCTTGTCCCTCAAACCCCACACATTCCCTCAGTTTACCTGGATCCATTTTCACATATGTACATGTGTGAATGCAGTCATGGTTGTCTTTTGTATTCTCATATATTTAATTTGTCACCACTATACATAGTGAAAAGTTGGTTGTCATGGTTTCATGAAAGGAAGAAGAAAGGAAGTTTATGTAATTTTTTTATTTAAGTAGTTGTACAAAGGGGTTTCAATTCAACATGTCAGTGATGAATGCAATCCATCTGGATTAATATCATAAAATCAAATGTGTTTGAGTGAATAATAAAGATTCTGTTTGGCAAAAAAAGATGTTTCTGGAGAACTCTTTTTTTTTACTTTCATAATACAAATGTAATGAATGTCACTTCATAGGTATAACATTCTCTTGTTTTATGGTATATATTTTACTTTGAGAAAAGTGGAAGTAAAAGACTGAGTGGATCATTAAGAAATAAGACAGACCAGGCAGAAAAGTCCTCATGAGATACTTCTTTCAAAATAACCACTAAAAAACAGGAAGTGGCACTGTGGCTCAAGTAATAGAGCACTACCCTTGAGCACAAAAAGGACTTGAGTTCAAGTCTCACAACTGATAAAAAAAAGAAAAACAGAAAGAAGCAGAAACGAAGAAAAAGAGAAAGAGAGAGAGAGATCAGTAGTAATCAGAGGAGTACATAAAACACAAATCTTAACCTGAATAGATGCAACATCTAAAGCCTATTGTGGACATTCTCTTTTTCCACTTCTTTTCCAATTAATTTTTTAATTTAATATTTACATTTTGCGTTTGCTGATGTTGTAACAATTCTGAGCACATTTTGTCTGTTCCAATTTCAACAAATAATGAAAACCCCATCTTATAAAAATTCAAAATAATAATAGAATAGGCACCAGTTCTCTAGATAGTGAGTCTGTTTGATAAAATATTTCTATAGATTCCCCATAAAAAATTTTATAGGACAAAAATGCATCCATGAACAAAGGGTGAACCAATTCAGCAGTGGTATTCTATGTTGGCCACTATGTTGGAAATGAACTGTACAACTTGAGGGGGAGGGGAAAGACTGAGAAAAAATGAGGGAGGGGTGACATTGTTAAAAAAAGAAATACACTTAATACCTGACTTAGGTAACTGTAACCCCTCTGGACATCATCTTTGCAATAAACAAGGAAAAAAGGAAAAGAAATATGTCTATGAACTAACTCTCTCTCTCTCTCTCTGTGTGTGTGTGTGTGTGTGTGTGTGTGTGTGTGTGTGTGTGTGTGTGTGTGTGTGTGTGTGTGTCTGAGACCAGGACTTCAACTTGGTATCTCAAACTTTAGCTCATTAGCTGACACCTACTTCCTGAATCATGTCTCCAACCCCTGAACTTTTAAAGAAAAATTATATTTCTATTATCTTTTTTTTTGTCGGCCAAGGGGCTTGAACTCTGGGCCTGGGCATTGTCCCTCAGCTCTTCAGCTCAAGGTGAGCGCTCTACCACTTGAACCACAGCACCACTTCCGGTTTTCTGGTAGTTTATTGGAGATAAGAGTTTCATGGACTTTCCTGCCCGGGCTGGCTTTGAACCACGATCCTCAGATCTCAACCTCCTGAATAGCTAGGATTACAGGTGTGAGCCACCAGTGCCTGGCTTCTATCATCTTTAAGTAGTTGTACAAAGCAGTTACAATTCAGCAAATCAGTTTGTTCATTATCCATGTCTGACAGTCCTTTGAGAGTTGACCTGATAATATCCATGGGTTGGCTAATGATGAGCTCTGGGCATTGAGACTCCAAGGCCACAAAAGTCAGTGATGACTCTGTCTTCTCAGTCCTCCAGTTTAGTGTCTCCCGAACAGTTGGTTCTGTGTCTGCCTATTCGTTTACCAGCATCAGCTGGATCTGATGTCACTGTCTTCCCATCAGTCCTGAGGACACAGGCTGAAGCCTGGGCACCAGGCTTGGGATGGGCCTTGGAGCTGCACTACTCAGTCTTGGCTAAAAAGAGAAAGAACTTCGCCTTGTAAGTGCAGAGGCATGGATATGTGGAGGACTTTGGAAAATTAGAACATGCATGATAGTAGTCAGCTGGATAGGAGGATACCAGTAAAAGAACAGGCCCTTGTAAGGATTTGTGAGTTTATGCTCTTAGGTTTCTTTGTGGTACTTGAAAGTGGCTCATGTCTGGAATCCTGGCTGTTGAGGAGACTGAATTCTGAGGACCAAGGTTCAAGTCAGCCTGGGCAGGAAAATCCCTGAGATTCTTGTCTCCAATTAGCCAGCAAAAAGCCAGAAATGGAGCACCGGCTTAAGGGGCAGGGCACTGCCTTGTGTAAAAAAGATTTGGGAAGTGCCCAGATGCTGAGTTCAAGCCCCAGCATCTACACACTCACCTGTATTGGTTCTAGATCCCCTAAATTTCTGAGCTCCTTCTATTTAATCTATATCCCAAGCACTTCAAAGGATTATGAAATTGAAGAGAGGATGAGAATGGCAGAAATTACAACCTCTGAACATTATATCATTTTATATAATATATTTTACCATTTTAATTTTAGCATCATCCCATGATTCCATAATTCCACATTCTGTGTCTCTTTGCATTACCTCTGTTTCATATTCCTAGAGTGAAAAAATACTCACATGTTTATTATCTAACAAGAATACAATTGCAATTATGCTAGTCCAAAGACTTGAACTCAGAGTCATGGTAGTATATTTCACAAACTAATGGTGTGTCTGATAAGAATGCACTTCTTAAGGGGAAACATATATATCAATTAATAGTAAAAATGAAAATAAATTGCTAGAAATCATAGGGCTCCCTCTCCAACATAATATATAGGAATTATTTCTTGTGTTCAATGCAAACAGGCACAGAATTTTAAAGTGTTGCAATAATGATCTTAACAAGTTAGATGTCAACCCTCTCTCAGCTAGTGTCACGTGTCATCTACAAAGTTTGAAGTAGACATTTGTCCTTAGACCATATTCTGATACAAGCTAATATATTTTCTTTCCTCTGAGCAAAAATACTAGGTTTTTGTCATGTGAAATGATTACATTGCAGCAAAATTAGGTAATTGTAGAGGAGGAATTTTTAATTCTCTCCATCTTCCTAACTCCCAAAGAGAGTTGTTTACTTGAGATACAACTAAAAGGATTTTCTAGAATAGGTCTTTATGTATTTACCATGTAGTCTCTGGAAAAACAAATGCAAGCTTGTCTGGATATTTTCTAAAATGTAGAAATAATGTGAATATTAATTTTTTCTTTTTTAAAAATTTTTGTTGTTTTTGTAAAAGTGAGGTACAGAAGGGTTACAGTTACATGAGTTCCTTAATGAGTACATTTCTGTCTGGAACATGTTACCTCTTCCTTCGCTCTACCATCCCCACTCTCAAGTTGGTATTTAAAAAATTGTGTCTAGTGAGCACCATTGCTGCATTTGTTCACTCTTGGTCCCTTCATTTCTGTGCCTCCCTTTATACTCCCAAAGGCAGATAAGATAAAATGAGAAGATAACAGAAACTAAGCTATTACATTTTATGAGCAATAAATATTTTGTTGTATACTCCCCTAACAAAATTTAGGTAATTTAGGAGTGACATTTTAGGGAAAAGTCTTTCCATAGACATCAATGAATACTCACATGGAAATACTGATACAAAAATCTAACCACAGAAATATTACAATATTTTTCTCTTGTAATAGATGTAAAAAATCATATTTCATATGTAGTTATAACAACCTCTGAAAGTTCTATATGATGTGAATATGACTACACCATGATTCTTTTTCATTTTTATTAGTGTCATCTTTATAAAACTGTGCAGTTCAACAAAGCCACAGATAAGGGCTGGGAAGGTGGCTCAGTAGTAGAGCGCTTTTCTTGCTTATCTGAGGCCCTGGGTTCAATTCCTCAGCACCACATAAGCAAAAAGAAAAAAGCCAGAAGTGGTGTTGTGGCGAAAGTGGTAGAGCGCTAGCCTTGAGCTGAAGAGCTGACAGACAGCACCTAGGCCCAGAGTTCAGGCCCCAGGACTGGACCCCCCCCCAAAAAAAAAAACAATAAGCCACAGATAAGAGTTATTAATTAACTTTCAGCTATTGAAAAAACTATAAGGCAACAATTAACTCCTTAAAGGAAGGAAATCAGAAAGCACAAGCATAATGAAAAACTTCTGGGAGATAATTGCCATACCACCACGTTTTCTGATCAGCAACTGAAAACTTTTATGTTCCAATAATGCTGTTGTTCCTTATGTAGTATTTAAAACCTTCCCCCCACTCAAAGACATTTGCACAAATTTTAAAAGAAAGGAAGATATATTTGATTGATTCTAAATTTCCTTCCATTACAATGATATTTTTCTACAAATGGAATGGATGTGACTTATTCTCGTGTGTGTGTGTGTGTGTGTGTGTGTGTGTGTGTGTGTGTGTGTGTGTGTGTGTGTGTTATGGGACTTGAATCAAGGGCCTAAGCACTGTCTGTGGTTAGATTTTATATCAGTGTTTCCATGTGAGTATTCATTTATGTCTACAGCTCTGTTTGCTGGAGACTGATGCTCTACAACCTTGAGCCAAAACTCTACATCAGTGTTGTTAATTGGAGAGGAGTCTCACAGACTTTCCTGTATGGGTTGGGCTGGCTTCAAACTCTGATCCTCATATCTCAGTCTTCTTAGTAGCTAGGATTACAGGTGTAAGCCACCAGAAACCATTTTTTTTTAATTTTCTATTTTTAACAAGTAGATTACATTTCAGTGTTATCATGGACTTGTTAACCTGTATACCTTTTTCTTTCTTGTGTTAATCTCTAAAGTAGGATCAAATAGAAGTTGAAGAACAACTGAAAGACAGAGTTACAGAGATTCAAG
Source organism: Dipodomys merriami (assembly GCF_024711535.1). Lineage (NCBI taxonomy): Eukaryota > Metazoa > Chordata > Mammalia > Rodentia > Heteromyidae > Dipodomys > Dipodomys merriami. The sequence goes on along the minus strand of NW_027206179.1, from coordinate 4,230,343 downwards.
AAATGTCATTATGGAGAATGATTTCAGAAGCTTTGGTATCAGGTAGCAAATATAGTTTTCAAATCTGGAAGTCAATATACACATAGCCTTTGTTATCCGTTTAATTTTTCTCAAGAATGTTCTTTTTGCAACAGTTGCCCAAGCAACAGAGAAGCACAGAATCTAACAACTGTCACAGAATTCCATCTCCTGGGATTATCAGAGGACCCTGAACTACAGCCCATCCTCTTTGGGCTGTTCCTGTCCATGTACCTGATCACCGTGCTTGGAAATCTGTTCATCATCCTGGCTGTCACTTCTGACCCCCACCTCCACACCCCCATGTACTTCTTCCTCTCCATCCTCTCCTTAGATGACATCTGCTTCATCTCCACCACTGTCCCTAAGATGCTGGTGGACATTCAGATTCACAGCAGAGCCATCTCCTATATGGGCTGCCTCACACAGATGTCTCTTTTCATCCTTTTTGTCTGTGTGGATAATATGCTCCTGACTGCCATGGCCTTTGACAGGTTTGTGGCCATTTGTCATCCTCTACGTTACCAAGTCATCATGAACTCTCGTCTCTGTGGCTCCTTAGTTCTGGTGTCTTTTTCACTCAGTCTTTTTGAATCCCAGCTGCACAATGTGATTGTCTTACAACTTACCTGCTTCCAGGATGTCAAAATTGCTAATTTCTTCTGTCACCCTTCTCAAATTCTTAACCTTGCCTGTACCAGCAGATTTAGCAATGATATAGTCATTTATGTAATTGGCATCACACTTGGAGTCTTCCCTCTTTCTGGGATCATTTTCTCCTATTATAAAATCATATCCTCTATTCTGAGAATCTCATCGTCCAGAGGGAGGTGCAAAGCCTTCTCCACATGTGGCTCTCACCTGTCAGTCGTTTGCTTGTTTTATGGAACAGCTCTTGGAGAGTACTTTGGCTCAGCTATTTCTCATTCTCCCAGAAACAGTGCAGTGTCCTCATTAATGTACACGGTGGTCACCCCCATGCTGAATCCGTTCATCTACAGCCTGAGGAACAGAGATATCAGTAGGACTCTGAAGAGGCTGCACAGTAGGAAAATCTGAACTCACAACTTAGGGTGTACATTTGAACACCACTTAGAAAAGCGAGAAAAACTGAACACCTAGATCTGCAAGCAACTGTATCTTTGTTGAATCTGAGGGGGGATGGGGGAGAACCCCTGGGTCTTGAACTTAGGGTCTGGGAACTGTGGTGGGCTTTTATTTTGCTCGTGGCTAGCACTCTACCACTTGAGCAATGGCTTAACTGCCAGCTTTTTTGTTGGTTCATTGGAGATAAGTATTTCACAGACATTCCTGCCCAGTGCCTTTGAACCATGACTTTCAGATCTCAGACCCCTAAGTACCATTACAGGTATGATCTGCTAGAACTTTACTCAGGTTATTTTTTAAAGAAAGGTATGACCTTCAGTCTCTCATCATTTTTTGTACATTTTTATTGTAAAAATATGTACAGAGGGCTTAGAATTACATGAGCAAGGTAATGAGTACATTTCCTATGAAGCATTGTTGCCTCCTCCTTTGATTTTTCCCCTACCATCCCTTCCCTCCCACCTCCACAACTACACTGCCAATCCTCACCTAAATTGTAAAGTTTGTTTTCAACATAGTGTCTTGTACATCTCATTGTTACAATGGGTCGACCTGTATCCCTATTTAAGCATTTTGTTTTTTTTCCCCTTCCCCTCCCCAAATTAGAGAAGTGTATGTACAAGATGCAGGGCACCAGAATCTGGGCTGGGAAGGTGGCTCAGTGGTAAAGTGCTTGCCTTGCATGCATGAGGCTCTGGGTTCGATTCCTCAGCACCACATAAGCAGAAACGGCCAGAAGTAGTGCTGCGGTTCAAGTGGTAGAGCCCTAGCCTAGCCTTGAGCTGAAGAGCTGAGGGACAGCGCCCAGGCCCAGAGTTCAGGCCCCACGACTAACAAAAAAAAAAAAAAAAAAAGATGCAGGGCACCAGAATCAAACACAGTGAAAACAGGAGTTATACCGTGGGTGAGGAACATAAAAACAAATTTTTAAAATCACATGGTAGATTATTTTTATAGTAGAAAGACATGTTATATGTTTAGTGAAGGGAGAATTTGAAGTTTTTCAAATGGCTATAAAATTTCAGATCAAGAGGTTGAACAAATAGTAAAAATAATACTACTATATGGTAATAAAAAGGTGATGGTGGACCAAAATGTGGATGATGTGTAGAAAGGCAAAGATAATGGGTTTAATATTATAGAAATCAGTCTATCTACATTTATGACTATCACCTATCAATCATCTATCTCATCTATCTACCTACCTATCTGCTATCTCTTCTAACATCTATCTATTTAGTTCTATAACTCTAATTATCAATGGTAATTTCCTTCCTACTTAGAAATCTGAAAGGAGTTTAAATATTCATTTGATATATGTGCATTAAACACTTGTAACCTCTGCTTCAATGTCTGTTAGGGCTAGAAAACAATAAAAATTATTAGTACAAGCTGGGTACAGGCTCATGTCTATCATCCTAGCTACTCAGGAGGCTGAGATCTAAGGCTTGTGGTTCAAAACCAGCCCAGGCAGGAAAGTCCAGAGACTCTTATCTCCAATAAACCACTAGAAAATCGGAAGTGGCACTCCAGCTCAAGCGGTGGAGCACTCGACTTGAACTGAAGTGTGCAGGGTCAGCACCCAGGCCCAGAGTTCAAGCCCCATGCTGCCCCCCCCAAAAGAATTAGTAGTACATTTAATTTGTTCAAATTGGTTTAGGTATGAGTTTGGCATTCCTGGATTTTATAAAATTCTCTAAGTTTATTGGTTAGTGAGCCTGAAAACCACTAGTATACTGTTGTTAACATGATGAAATACTGGAGCTAAAGAAATTTTAAAAGCCATAGAGAAAAAATAGAGAGGCAGCGGGTGCAAGAGGGCCTAAGGCTCAGCAGCTCTTGCACCCCAAATTTCTGTAAGCAAGCTTATTTATTAGATTTAGTATAGGGAAGGTTATCGTAGGTACACGCAGAAAATGCAGCATCTATACTGTTATTACAATCAGAGACAAAACAGATTGTGAAAATAACTGTCACCCTTATTATTTCGAAAGAGAAGATTATGAACTATGCTCTCACTTTCTGAATGTTTAGAATGCTGTTTAATTTTAAGTAAAATGAACCCTAAGATAGAGACACAAGTGGTTTTTTTTTCATTTGATAAATATTTATTGAGAATATACTATGAACCTATACTATGAACCATGCACTGTTTCAGAAGCTATGGTTACATCCATGATTAACAGTTAAGACTAAAGTATCTACATTCATAGAGCTTATGCTATAGTGTGTATGTTTAGTCAATATTTATTATTTAGAATAAATAGATATTATAAGTGTATATATGTTAAAAGAGTTAAGCACTATAGAAAAATACCGCAGGGTAAGGGTTTGGGGAAGAGAAGGCTATTATTTAGAATTTTTACAATTTCAGCAATTTGGCTCAACCAAATTGCAAACTCTATAAAAGCAGGAACCAAATGAGATTCATCTGGAACACAGCAGTATCTTCCATAGCTTCTGGCACCGCACCAAGTAGCCATCTGCTACAGAACTTGCTTTTCCTTCCTTATCTTGATTCTTTGGGAAGATTATGAATGTTCCAGCAGAATCTTAATTTCCTCTCCAGCTCCTGGTCCTCTTCCATCGTGGGGGCGATTTCCTGGATCCTCAGGTGGTACGAAAGGAAAGGAAGCTCTGTCCCATAACACCAAACGTGCGGGAGAAGCAGGAAGGATGAACCGGTTTTTTTCTTTGTTGCTATTGTTTTTCACTTATTTATAATGTATTGTTTGATTTCTTTTGTTTCTTTTGTATGTTCTTCTCCCATGTTATAACCCCTGTTTTCACTGTTTTTGATTCATCTTGTATATACAATTTTCTAATTTGGGGAGGGGAAAGGAAATAACAAAATGCTGAAATAAGGACGCGTTGTAACAATGAGATGTATAAGACACTATGTTGAAAACAAACTTTATAACTTTGGTGGGGGGGAGGGAAGGTGGGGAGAGAAGGGATGGTAGGGGAAAAACAAAGGAGAAGGTAACACTGCTGGATAGGAAATGTACTCATTACCTTACTCATGTAACTGTAACTCCTCTGTATATTTTCTCATTAAAAACATATATATATATATATATATATAAAAGACAAAAGAGCTAAAAAAGAGTGCTGTTTAATTAATCCTATCCACATGTAATTATTTGTCATTTACTATCCATTGGGTTTACTTGTAGAATTATCAACACACTCTAATTATTACAAATGAGGAAAAACATGCAGCCCATGTTTCTTTGGGTCTGGCTTACTTTGTTTAGCATAATTTTTCCAAGTTTTTCCATTATCTTATAAATGGGGCATTGTCATTTTTTTCTGATGAGAGCATACAATTCCACTGTGTATATGTACCACATTTTCCTGATCCATTTTTACACTGAGGGACATCTGAGTTGATTCCATATCTTAACCATGGTAAACAATGCTGCAATGAACATGGTTGTACTGATGGCTTTAGTGTAGCCTGGTTTATCATCATTTGGATAGGTGCCCAGGAGTGGGATTGCTGGTTCATTGAGGAAGATCTATGCTTACTCTTGTGAAGAACCTCCATATTGCTTTCCTGAATGGTTGAACAAGTTTACATTCCCACCAACAGTGTAGTAGGAGGATATTCTTAGAAGAGGATTGCAAGAGCTCAATAGCTATGTGCACATGATTATATAAAACGATGCCTATCAAAATGAACTCTGAAAAATGTAAACAAAGGTCATTTACTGTACTGTTTGTGTTTTTTTCCTTTGGTTTATTTTTTAAAATGTTATTTATTAATGTTATTTTTTTAGATTTCTGTACCCTTTGCTTTTTGTATAAGTTTAGCTGATTTAGGGAGGGAAAGGGGAATCTCAGAAACAGTGGGACAACAGGTGAACCAATTCAGCAGTGATACTTACTAGACACTATGTTGGAACTGAACTATACAACTTGGAGGGGGGGGAGGGAAGTCAGGAGAGGAAAATCTGGGAGAGAATGAGGGACAGGGTGAGTGACAGTGTTTAAAAAGAAACGTACTCATTCCCTGAGTTAGGTAACTGTAACCTCTCTGTATATCACCTTTACAATGAAATTTAAAATAAAAAAGACTGCAACCTAAGCAAAAATCCAAACATATATTCCACTATATCTACTTTCGAGGTTTAGCTCTCAGCTCTTCTAGCACTAAGGAAGGGAATGGCATTCCAGTCTCTTAATCCTTTCCAGAGCTGTCTGTTTTAACTTTTCCATGGTCACTTCTCAACATTCTGAGTACTGTTGAAGTAGCATTCCAACCTCTCAAACCTTTGCCAGGTTTCACAGCTTAGCTTCAAAATGCTCCACAGTGTACAAAATTACAGATTGTGTGTGTGTGTGTGTGTGTGTGTGTGTGTGTGTGTGTGTGTGTGTGTGTGTGTGTGTCTGTATGTGTATGCATGTGTGTGCATGCACATGCCAGGCTTAGGACTTGAATTCAGGGCCTGGGCACTATCCTTTAGTTTTTGCTCAAGGATTGCTCCACTCCTGACTTTTTGGAGGTTAATTGGAGATAAGAGTCTCATTGACTTTGCTGTCCAGGTTGACTTCAAACCACAATTTTCAGATTTCAGCCTCCTGAAGTAGTAGCTAGGATTATAGGTATGAGCTACTGACACTTAGCTGATAGCTTCATTATTTTATCTTTTGCCTTTCACATTGTGTGTGTGTGTGTGTGTGTGTGTGTGTGTGTGTGTGTGTGTGTGCAGAGATTTGGAGCCAAGTAGAGAATGATCTGCTGGACTGTGGACATTCATCTTCTATTCTTATTCCTCAATCACTAATACTGGGAAATCCTCAGAGACAGATTGCACAGTCTGATTTGTGTTTAGTTGCTAATTAGCCTGTCTTTCCAGTCTGTTATTTGTATGGTCTCAGTCCACTGGAATCACCTATTCTTCTCCTTGGCGGGATCTCAGTATGCAAAAGCTTCTTATTGAACCTGTCTGTATCTATACTAGGTGGTAAGCATAGGAGGATGTTCATATCTGAATGTGGGGACCCAGACTCTGCAAAGAAGCAGGACAATTCTGTAAGATCTGAGACATGGGGGAGTTAGGAAGAAAAAAGTGAAAGAAAATTCTGAAAATTTCTTTATCATAATGTGGGAGAATATCAATGTAAACAATCTCATTTAGGAAGACTATCATGTATACATAATATATGCATATCTATATACTTGTGTATATACATATACAAATATATGTGTATACAGACATGCATATACACATATTTCTTTTGTGTGGGCTGGGGCATGAATTCTGGAACCTGGGTGCTGTCCCTTAGCTTTCTCATTCAGCCTGCTTCTCTACCACTTGAGCTGCACTTCCATTACTGGTTTTGTGCTGGTTCATTAGAAATAGGAGTGTCATGAACTTTCCTGCCAGGCTGGCTTCACACTTCAGTGCTAAGTTCTCAGACTTCTAAATAGCTAGGGTTTTGGCATGAACCACTGGTGCCTAGCTCATGTTTATAAATCTTATTTTTAAAATGTCTTTACTACCATTGCATAGGCCAAGTTGAGGAAGTAGTTTGGAGGAACAACTTCAGAGGCAGTAGCCTCTTCAATTTGAGCCTCCAAAGGTGAACAACCTCAGATGTTCTCATCACAATGTTGACTTAATGGCAAACCCTTTGGTGTTTCCATAGCATATTTTTATATTGTGTAAATTTTGTTGTTATTATTATTGGGCCTTGTCCATGATAAGCACACTCTTTTGGTGAGTTATATTTCCAACCCCAACACTAGTGTGTGTGTGTGTGTGTGTGTGTGTGTGTGTGTGTGTATGTCTGTCTGTCTGAGATGAACTTGCTATGTAGCCCAGGCTGGCCTTAGACTTTTATTCCTCCTGCATCTGCCTTCACAGTGCTTGGATGATAAACTATGGGTATATCACTTCATGCCCAGTAAATGAATCTCTTTTTGTTTGTAGGTGTTAGAGGAGAATCATGAAGTAATCCCTGGCATAATATTAACTCTTTGGAAAAATTTCTGGTCCTTGTGGTCATGTCACAATGCTCTTGTCTTTCCTCCTCCAAGCTGAGAACGATATAAACCTTGATGTTTTCCTTCAAGTACGGGGTCTATAATTAAACCCTATTTACACTTAAGAGAAGGTTGATTCTCCAAGTCTGCTTCTATTTTGCAGATAACTCATCTTTTCAAAGAACATGGTTCCTTTTGTTTCCTAAGCACCCCCTGCCCCCACTCACACCAGTCATTATGAAGGTAGTATGGAGGAAGAGAAGTTGAAAACAGTAACCATATCACCTCTAAATTACTTTTCAGAGCTATCTAAGTTCAAGGCACCAAGAAATATCTTTAAGGCAGCTGCTTTCCTTTTGGATGCTTCATCTTTCTCTAGTTAAAAATGTCTATATTCTTACCAGACACTGAAAGAGCATACATATATACATATATGCATATGCATATATATATATATATATATATATATATATATATATATTTGTGTGCAAGTCCTTAGGTTCGAACTCAGGGCCAAGGTGCCGTTCCTGAGCCTTTTTGTTCAAGGCTAACACTCTACCACTTGAGCCTCAACTCCATTTCTGGCTTTTTTGGTGGTTTATTGGAGATAAAAGTTGCACAAACTTTCCTGTTCAGGCTGGCTTCCAACTGTGATCCTCAGTTCACAGCTTCCAGAGTGGCTAGGATTATGGGCCCAAGCCAACAGCTACTATTAGGTAGCTACCTACCTAAGTAGGTAGGTAGAAAACAATGGAGTTATGTTTTGTATTGACTTTTCTAATTATGGAACAAGATATTCTATCAAAAAGAATCCAAGCAGATTGCTTGCCAAACCGAACAGAAATTGTATGTTTCTGTTATTCCAGAGAGAGAAAGAGAGAACCTACTCATTTTGGGGTGTATAATATATCATCATAAAAGTGTTGGGGATGCTTGTGGCATGCTCTATATAAAGTCTGGGCAAAAATAACAGACACAGACCATAGAAAGTGTGCTCATGCAAAGAGAACAGAGCTTTCTTTTAATCCCTGCAAGATGTCATTTCAACCTCCAACGTCCTTCCCCTGTCTTTATTAGCCTCAGAAAGAGCCATCATATAAATGATTAGTGTACACTGAATCAAAAAACTGGAAAGATTATGACCTGTGAACCTCTGCTTAAACTGTTGACCAGGAAACAAGCAAAAGGTAAAATGCCTTAGCTACAGAGTCTGATAGTTTAATTTATTTGAAAGTAAGTTTTCTTGTGAGATAGGGGATAGCTAACTTCACTTTGCTGGCCTCGAAGGTGCAATCCTGTATTTGAGTTAGTATCTAGGAAGGGAACCAGAAACTCAAGAAGGATACAACCAAAACAAAAACAAAACAAAAGATGGCTCATCCCTATAATCCCAGAAACTCAGGAAGCCAAGATGTGGGGATTAGGGTTTAAAGCCATCTCAGGGAAGGAAACATCTCCAATTAACCATGAAAAATCCAGAAGTAGATGTATGAATCAAGTGGTAAACACTAGCTTCTGGCACAAAAGCTTAGGGACAACACACAGACCATGAGTTCAAGCCCCATGACCATCACGCGCGCACACACACACACACACACACACACACACACACACACACACACAAATGGGAAGTAAGGGGCACAGGACACTGTTTTAATATAAACCATCACTTTAAATTCAGTATTAGATGATACAGCTCTCATTCAACTATCCATCCTAAAGTTGAAAGGATATTGTATTCCGTCCTTAAAGTGAATTGATTTATTTTATACTTAATTGCCTTCATATATCTAATATGTAAGTAGAAGGAAGAAAACAGGAAAATCAGTGATGAGTTTGATGGAGATTGGTTTCATCACAATTAAGAAAATATAGGAATCCTAAAGATAAATTATTTGCATGCCACTGCTAGCACTCAAAGCACCGAGATCCAGGTGTATTTTATTTCTTTTTTTATGTCAGTGTATTTTCTTCCTCTTTTTTTAATCTTGTTGCAAGTGTTCTATGCTACATTGACACAAAAAAATATGACCTCTGCCTCAGAATTCCTCCTCCGGAGCCTCTCGGAGGACCCTGAACTATAGCACATCATCTTGGGGCCGTTCCTGTCCATGTACCATGTACCTGTCACTGTGCTCGGAAATCTGCTCATCATCCTGGCCATCAACTCTTACCCCCACCTCCACACCCCCATGTAATTCTTCCTCTCCAATCCGTCCTTGGCTGACATCGACTTTACCTCCACCACTGTCCCCAAAATGCTGGTGAACCTCCAAAATCACAACAGAGCCATCTCTTGTGTGGGCTGTCTCACACAGATATCTTTCTTCATGATTTTTGCATGTATGCATAATATGATTCTGACTGTGATGGCCTGTAACCACTTTGTGGCCATCTATCACCCTCTGCATTATTCAGTCATCATGAACCCCATCTCTGTGTCTTCTTACTTTTGGTGTCTTTGCACTCAGCCTTTTGGAATCCTTGCTGTACAACTTGATTATCTTACAACTTACATGCGTCAAGGTTTTGGACATTGCTAACTTCTTCTGTCACCCATCTCAGCTACTTCACCTTGCCTGTACCGACAGACTTAGCAATGAGATACTCATGTATGTGGTTGGCGTCATACTTGAAGTTTTCCCTGCCTCAGGCATTCTCTTCTCATACTGTAAAATTCTGTTCTCTATTTTGAAAATCCCATCCTCAGGTGGGAAGTACAAAGCCTTCTCCACCTGTAGTTCTCCCTTGTCTGTAGTTTGCTTATTTTATGGAACCAGACTGGGGGATTACTTTGGTTCAGCTTTATCAAAGTCTCCCAGAAACAATGTGGTGGACACAGTGATATACACAGTGGTCACCCCCCTGCTGAACCCTTTCACTTACAACCTGAGGAACAGTGACATCAGTAGTGCTCTGAAGAGACTCCACACATGGACAGGTTCAGTTTTTGCTCCTGTAGCATTCACATAGGAAATCAGTTGGGGAAGTTGAAAAATGGACACCTATTTTTTTTAACAATACCCTCTTTGCACTCCTTACTTTTGAGCTTCTCATCTTTAACTCCTTCCTTGTTGTCACATATAGAAGAATCTTGGCTGGCAAGGTTGGTAGAGGGAGAATTTGGAAGTTTCCAAACAAGTATAAAGTTTGAGGTTGAGAGTGATGGACAATTTGTGAATGGAAATAACCATTACCAAAGGGGGGGGGGAGTATCAATGTAAATAATGCCACCAAACTGTTTAAATAAATGATTGATATAGTAAATATTTTTCTATGTCTATTTTTTTTCTTTTGCCACATGAATGGGAAAAAAAAGCTTATCAGACTTGAAGGAAAAGGAGGGATTGGACAAAATATATTTTATCCTTCATCTGGAATAGAAGAGTTTAAATTATAAGGAGGATGATTTTTGCTATTCCTTTGTTTTTCATGGGCTAATTTGGGTAATTATGCATTTGGTAATTGTAATTTGGCTGTCTATGCATTTAGACTCCATGGCTTCATATTAAGAAATGATCACCTTTTTTCTCCCCTCCATTTAAATTTTGTAACGTTGAGGCTTGAGCTCTGCCTTTGAATGCTGTCCCTGAGCTTCTTTTACTCAAGACTAGAGAACTCCAACTTGAGCCACAACCTCCCTTCTGGCTTTTTTGAGTAGTTTATTGGAGGTAAGAGTCTCACGTACTTTCCTTCCTGGGCTGGCTTCAGACCACAATCAGATCTCTGAATAGCTAGGAATGCATGCCGGAGTCACAGGCACCTGACTCCCTCCCACCTTTCAATCTGATTTTTCCAGTCTACATAGAACATACTATGAATGAATAATTATTAAACTTAGATAAAGTTTAGCTGGGTACAGTATTCTTGGTTGATAAGTTGCTTGTCTTTAGGGCATAGCATACATCATTCCAGGCTCTTCTTGCTTTAATTGTCTCTGCTGAGAAATCTGAGGTGATTCTAATTGGTTTCCCTTTATAGGTGATTGATTTTTTTCTCCTTGACAGCTTTAAGGATGTTTTCCTTGGTCTGAATTGATCTTGTGCAAATTATAATGTGATGGTAGGATGTCCTGTTCTGTTCTGGTCTATTTGGAGTTCTAAAAGCTTCTTGTATATAAATAGGCCTATCTTTTTGCATGTTTGGGAAGTTCTCTGCTAGGATCCTGTTAAACAAATTTCCTAGACCATTAAATTCTATGTCTAGGTGTTCCTCTATACCCATTATCCTCAGATTAGGCCTTCTGATGGTGTCTTCCAAATGTTGAATAGATCTATCATATTTCTTGGATTTGTCTTGGATGGTTGTATGTTCTTTCCTTATAATATCTAGGCTGTCTTCAATCCCCGAGATTCAATCTTCTGCATGGTCTAACCTACTGTCAAGACTTTCTACTTTGTTTTTTATTTATTTTCCTTCTAATTGGTCAGCTTTGATGGCTTTGAATTCTTTGTTGGAACTTTGTTCTAGATCTTTTAAGAACTTCTTTACTTCCTTAATTTGGTGTTCCGTGTTTATTCTAAAATCACTTAGTTGATTGTTTATGGTTTCCTTGGACTCCCATTCCTTCTGTTGGGCTCCATTGAACATTCCCTTTGTGGTCTCCCTGATTTTTTTCAGCTCTCTGTTTATGGATTCCATGAATGCCTCCATTGATCTTTGTCTATTCTCATTGCAATCTCTCTGTTCCTGTATTTCTCTTTGATTAGCATCCTCATGTTTTCACGCATTTCCTGTAGTTCTCTTTGAGTGTTCTCAGCCTGTTCACGCTATTCCTAACTTTCTCTTTGTCTGTTCTCAGCCAGCTCACGCAATTCCTGTCTATCTCTTTGACTGATCTCAACCGGCTCATGCAATTCCTTTATTTCTCTTTGAGTGTTCTCAATCTGCTCACGAAATTCCTGTATCAATCTTTGAGACTCCTGTATTGATCTTTGGTTTGCCTCCTCTCTCTCCCTATCATGCTCACACTGAGACCTTTGCAGGTTTTCACTCTTTTCATTTACCCTGTTTACCTGTAGTGTTAATACAGCTTTTTTGGAACTCTCCTCTGGATTATTCATTATCTGTTCTGTCCCCTGATTGTCGTGAGTGGGAGTTGAGATCCCCGAGCTTGCCATTTTTCTTGTGTTTTTCCAGCTTGTTCTGCCCATTTGGGATGAGAATAATACTAGTTTTGTGCTAGAACACTATTTTAAGGTAAGCATCAACCAAAGTCTGTAGTTGCACAGTCAAAGTCTGCAGATACAATCTGGTTCAAGAGATACAAACTATTGAACACCAAACAACTGTGTCTTAATGGCCTAAGAAGAGCAAAGGAGAATTTGGCAACCAGAAATTATTAGGTTTGGGGAAAATGTGGGGAAAAATAGGATTAGATGGCTGTGGGAAGGTGAGGGAGAATGGAATTAACCATGTCTTAATCTCAAAGAGGGAAATGGATTGGATAGAATGATAGCAGAGAGAGAAAAAAAGAAAAAGAAAAAAGAAGAAAAAAAAGAAAAGAGAAAAAAGAGACAAGAAAAAATGGAAAAACAAAAATTTAAAATTAAAAAAGTGAAACCCTTAAAAACTGCAAGTTTGAAGAAGTAGTATTCAGAGAAGAATAGGGATGGGATGAGAGGGAGGGATGCATAGAAAGGAGACATGAAAAATAGATAAGTAAAAATGTTTAAAAATATTATATGGGTATAAAGAGGTAATACTGTTATTAAGGAATTTAAGTCTAAGAGGAGAAAATTTTTGGAAGTTTGTACCAAAATTGGTAACAATTTAGTGTAAATGGTAAGTTTTCTGTGGCTGTTAAGATTTAGGTTAGATATTGTTCACACTGAATCAAATAATCAGCAGGTCATTATAAATGGCAGATTAAGATTAAGAATGTCAGCTAGCCAGGCTCTTGTGGTTCTGGCCTGTAATTCAACCTATTCAGTAGGCGGAGATCTGAGGATCACAGTTCAAAGCTAATCTGGGCAAGAAAGGCTGTGAGACACTTATCTCCACTAAACTCCCCTGAAAAACTGAAGTGAAGTGGAATCTCAATGTTTGTTTTGGCTAGAGAGGTTGAACATTTCTTCATGTGTCTATTGTCCATTCTTATTTCCTCTTCAGACAAGTCTCTAAGTCTTTAGCCCACTTATTTATCGGGCAGTTGTTACTTTGAGGATTTGTTGTTGGAGGATTTAATTTTTTGAGTTTTAAGAATATTTTAAATATGAGACATTTGTCCATTGTATGGCTAGTGGGCTTTCTATTGGTCTTGCTTGCTATGTCCTTTGCCATGCAGAAGTTCTGCAGTTTCATGCAGTCACATTTGTCCAACCTTTTTTAAATTTTTTGTGTTTTGGGGTCTTTATTAAGAAAATTTTGGCCTGTGCCAAGGAGATCTACGGTTTCTCCTATTCCTTTCTATAATGTTTTCAGGTGCCTGTTTGAGAATGGCTATAATCAAGAAATCTTATAACAACAGATGCTGGAGGGGATGTGCCAAAAGGGAACACAACTGCATTGTTGGTGGGAATGTAAACTTGTTCAACCACTTTGGAAAGCACTATGGAAGTTCCTCAAAAGATGAGCTCCCCTATGACCCAGCAATCCTACTTTTAGGCATTTACCCAAATGTTCACACACAAGGCCATACTAAAGCTACCAGTACATTTATGTTTATCACTGAATTATTCACCATAGCTAAGATATGGAACCAACCCAGATGCCCCTCAGTAGATGAATGGAGCAAGAAAATGTGATATATATGTATATATATATATGATATATGTATATATGTACATATATATACATATGTACATGATATATATGATATACACATCATATATATGATATATACATCCTATATGTATGTATATACATATATATATATACATATGTGTGTGTGTATATATATACATATACATATATATATGTACACACACACATAGTGGAATTCTATGCCTCCATCAGAAAGAATGACACATTTAAGAAATGGAAAGACTTGGAAAACATTATGTTAAGTGAAGTTAGACAGGCCCAAAGAAACATAGGTCCTATGGTTTCCCTTATCTGCAATAACTTGTACAAGTCTAGGACAAGCAGAATAGGTCAAAAGCTACATACATATGACCATATAACCTGATGCTATGCAAAATGAACCCCAAGAGAGGGACACAAGAGATTTTATCTTTCTTGTTGTTATTTTTAACGTTCTTATAATGTACTATGTGATTGTTTTTGTTCCTTTTGTATGTTCTTCCCCCATGGTATAACCCCTCTTGTCACTGTATTTGATTCCAGTGTCCTGCATCTTGTATATATATATTTCTAATTTGAGAAGGGGAAGGGAAATAACAAAATGCTGAAATAAGAATACAGGTTGACCACTGTAACAATGAGCTGTACAAGACACTGTTGAAAACGAACTTTACAACTTTGCGGGGGAGGGGAGGCAAGTTGAGGGGGGAATGAACGTAATGGTAGGGGGAAATACAAAGGAGGGTATAACAATGCTCAATAGGAAATGGACTCATTAGCCTGGTTATGTAACTGTAACCCCTCTGTATAATATCTTTACAATAAAGAATATGTATTTTTAAAAAACTGAAATAAAGCAGTGGCTCTGGTGGTAAAAAGCTCATGGACAGCCCCAAACTCTTAATTCAAGCTTCGGGACAAAGACCAAAAAGAAAAAGAAATACAGAATGTCAATGGTAAAAGTGTCAACTGGTGGCAGAGAAACTGCTTACCATGCATGAGGATCAGAACAGAAGTATATAATTATATTGTTGGCCTGAACAAAATATTCATGTATCCCAGTACTGGGGCTTGAACTTGGGGCCTGGGTGTTATCCCTTAGTTTCTTTTGCTCAAGGCTGGCAATCTATCACTTGTCCACTTCCAACTTTTTGGTAGTTAACTGCAGAAAAGAGTCTAGGATTACTGGTATGAGCCACCAGCACCTGGCTTAGAGTTTTGTTTTTATTTTTTGTTTGTTTGTTGGTTTCTTTTTTTTTATTTTGAAAAAATTTTACAGAGGAATTACAATTACATGGGCAAGATAATGAGTACATTTCTTATCAAGCATTGTTGCCTCCTCCTTTGTTTCCCCTTTCCATCCCTTCCCATCTCTCCCCCCCTCCCCCATCACCCCTCTCCCCCACCAAAGTTGTAAAGTTTGTTTTACGACATAAGGATTTGTAATCAAAACAAGTGCTCTCGCACAATTTTTCTATTAATCTAGAAAAAAAAAAAAAAAGGAAAGAATGACAGTGCCCCATTTGTTAGGAAATGGAAAGACTTGGAAAAAATTATATCAAGTGAAGTAAGCCAGACCAAAAGAAATGTAGGTCCCATGGTTTCCCCCATTTGTAATAATTAGTATATGCCTAGGATAATTTTTTCAGAGGAGCATAAAAGCTCATGTTTAACTCATGTGAAAAGCTCCATGTTAAACAAACACAAAAATAAACAAAAAACTATCTACTGAGTGCCCAGTAGATACCTGCTCAGACCTGTAATTCTGGCTACTTAGGAGGCTGAGATCTGATTATCCAGGTTGAAACCCAGCTCAGGCAAGAAAGTCCTTAAGACTTCTATCTCCAATTAGCCATCAAAAGGCCTAAAGCTGGGTGTGACTTAAGTGGTAGAGCAAAGTTCTAGCCTTGATCTGAAAAAGTGAAGAGAGAAAGTAGGATGCTGAGGTCAGGCCCAATTACTGGCCCAACACACACACACACACACACACACACACACACACACACACACACACACACACACACACACACACACACAAACACACACACACACACACAGAGATTATCTTTGTCAGTGACTATGGGACGCCTGCCTAGAAGGCAAAACATCTACCACCACACACATCCAGAGCTGAGCAAGGCTTTCTATCTAACACACTTGGAACTTGAAGGTCACAGAGGAGTTGGTAAAGCACAACCAGTAGGGGCACAGAAGCCAGGACTGGGTGTTAAAACTTTCATGGTCTCCCTAATCTTTCCCATTTCCTCAAGGACCCTCTGGAGAAGGAAAAAAAAATAATAATCAGAATGAAGTAAGTGGAGCTTCACACCCTGAGCAAATGCTGCTTTCTGATTGGACAATAGGAGTTGGCCAAGGGAGGGATGAGTAGACAGGAGGAATAAAGCTTCAGCAGAGTCATTGGAGAAGAGAATCTTGGTAAGTGGAGTCACTGCCTGTGCCTGCTGCTTTAGAGAGCCCCAGGGACCTGGGCCACGTCTGGTAAGTCCTTCACATCCCTAAGGATACTCCAAGATTTCTCTCAGCTAGTCCCAGGGCTGACAGTAGGTCCAAGATGCCACAAAAAGTATTGTAATTTGGTGTTTTCTTTTTTGGTGTGGGCTTGAACCTGAGGGTCCTGGTACTGTTTCTTTGTCTCAAGGACTGGCTACCTCTTGAAGCACAACTTCCAGCTTTTTCTGAGTAGTTTATTGGAGATAAGTCTTAGACATTTTACTGCCAGGGCTGGCTTCGAACTGCATTCCTCAGATCTCTGCATCTTAAGTAGCTAGATTATAGGCAGGAGCACAGGCATGTAGCTCAAAATGTTGTTTTTCAAACAAAATCATTTACTTGAGTTGAAGTGGCTTTTTGTTGTTGTGGTTGTGATCATGGTGGTGATGCAGGTTTCAGGGCTTGAACTCAGGGTCTGAGCACTGTCCTCAAGCTATTTTTGCTCAAATCTAGTGCTCTACCACTTGATCTACAGATCTACTTATAAGCTTTTTGGTGGTTTATTGGAGATAAGAATCTCAGGCTTTCCTTCCCAGGCTGCTTTTGAACTGTGATCTTCAGATCTTAGCCTTTTGAGGAGCTAGGATTACCTGTGTGTGCCACCTGTGCCTGGCTTGAAATTTTTAAATAAATTCTTAATTTTAATATTTTTGAACCAGTACTAAGACTTGAACTCAGAGTCTGGGCATTGTCCCTTAACTTTTTCATTCAAGGCTAGTACTTTACTATTTAAACCACAGCTTCTCTCTAGCTTTAAATAGGGTCTCAATATTTTTACCTGGAAACTCAGAGTCAGATCCACACACCCATGCTTCTTTTTTGAAAAATTAGTAATGGGGCTTGAACTTGGGGCTGGGCAGTGCCTCTGAGCTCTTCTGCTCAAAACTAGCCATCTACCACTTTGATAATGCACAACATCACTTCCAGTTTTCTGGTGGTTAATTAAGGATAAGAGTTTCACAGACTTTCCTGACCTGGCTGGCTTTGAATCTTCATCCTCATACCCCAGCTTCCTGAGTAGCTAAGGTTACAGGCATGAGCCACAAGCCCAGGCCTTTTTGTATGAGATTATAGCTAAGAACCAGACCCCAGACGGTTGGGGTTGGTTGGGAACTGATTGGATAGGACTTCAATCCTCTCAATCTCTATTCCACAGTAATTGGGATTATGGGTGGGAACCACTGGGCCAAGTCTAAGTTTTTTGTTTTTGGGGGGTTTTTTTGGGTCCGGTCGTGGGGCCTGAACTCTGGGCCTGGGCACTGTCCCTCAGCTCTTCAGCTCAAGGTTAACGCGCTACCACTTGAGCCACAGCGCCACTTTCAGCTTTTTTCTTTTTGCTTATGTGGTGCTGAGGAATCGAATCCAGGTCCTCAGGCATGCAAAGCAAGCGCTCTACCACTGAGCCACCTTCCCAGCCCCCAAGTCTAAGTTTTGACATGTTATATATTTAGTTCAAAGCTGGTACTAGTGGCTCATGTTCATAATTCTAGTACTTGAGAGACTGAGACTAGAAGAATCAAAGCTAGAGGCCAGCCTAAGCAGAAAAGTTCTTGACATCCTATCTCAAAACAAAATAAATCAGCTGGACAGGACACTGGTGGCCCACACCTGTAATCCTAGCTACTGAGGAGGCTGAGATTTGAGGATCATGGTTCAAAGCCAGCCCAGGAAGGAATGTCCATGAGACTTTTATCTCCAATTAACCACCAGAAAACTGGAAGTGACACTGTGGCTCAAGTGGTAGAGTGCTGAGGGACAGTGTCCAGGCCCAGAGTTCAAGCCCCATGACTGACAAAAAAAAAAATACTAAATAAATCTTAAATGGAGTTGTAACTCCAGTGATAGAGTACTAACCTTGAGAGTAATAACGCAGAGACAGCAGCCAGGCCTTAAAATCAATCCCTGGTACAAGCACAAAAAGCTAATAATAATAATAATAATAATAATAATAATAATAATAATAATAAACTAGCCAGATACTCGTGGCTTATATCTATAAATCCTAGCTACTCAGGAGGCTGAGGTCTGGAAGATTTTGGTTAAAAGCCAACCCTGTTAGAGAAATCTTTGATATTTTTCTCTTCAGTTAACCATCAGAATTTCACAATTGGATACATGGTTCAAGTGGCAGATTACCAGCCTTGAGTGGAAAAGCTGAGGGTAAACAAGAAGCAATGAGTTCAAGCCACACACTTGCACACACATACACACACTCTCTATTCTGTATTTCCTTTCAGAGGTGGGTGGAGCCTATAAGATAAGTTCTTGGTATTTTAGAAATTAACCCGGGTCCTGCTACATTCTAGGCAACCCTCTACCACAGAGCTCCACCTCAAAGGCAGAACCTTATCCTGCTCTGTCTCCTCTCCCTGCTCCTCTGGAAGTGGGAAACATCTCCTGGATGGGAGAGCTGCCCTGTGAATATCCCTCTTGGAGTCAGCCTTGAGTGAGTATTCCATCTCAAAGGTCGTGCACAGACCGTACCACACTGTGCATGGCTTTACTATTGCTCAGTAACAGTCTTGAAATAGAAAATTAATGGCCTTTATTGCCTGTAGTCTTTAAGCATCCAGGCTGGAGCATCTAAGAAGGAAAAAAGAGAGTAAGGAGGTTGGGCAGGTGACATTCCTGTAACTTTTGTTTTAGAGCTTTGAGTGTTGGCCAGACCTTAAGATAAAAGACCAGGATATGCCAGGCACCTGTGGCTCACTCCTGTAATCCTAGCTACTTAGGAGACTAAGATCTGAGGATTGGGGTTCAAAGCCAGCCCAGGCAGGAGAGTCTGTGATGTTTTGATCTCCAATTAAACATGGAAAAAGCCAGAAATGGATTTGTGGCTCAGTTGGTAGAGTCCTAGTTAGCCTTGAGAAATATAGCTCAAGGACAATACCCAGGCCCTGAGTTCAAGCCCCAAAACACACACACACACACAAAAGCTTGATGATCTTGAGTCTGTCTATGTTAGCAAGCATCCTGTTGCCCAGTATTCTAGAGCTGTGCCTGTGTTGGTATCAGGGATAAGTGGAAAAGGCATAAGCTGCAATTTCTCCCCATTGCTGAAGTACTGACATTGACTCAGATTTCTTTCTGAAAAGACTCCTTCTTGGTTGGGCCCAAAAAGCTGCCTCTTCCTGGCTGCTACCCCAGGATCTTTCCACTGCAGGTTCACCATGTTGACCAAGATGTCACCACCCACATTGCAGCAACTGGCAATGCAGAACCTGCTAGAGGACCAGGCCTTGGCCATCTCTGCTCTGAATGTCCTTCCCTTGGATCTCTTCCGTTCTATGTTTACAGAGGTCACTATCAAGAACCACATGGAGGTGCTGAAGTCCATGGTGCAGGCCTGGCCCTTTGCATGCCTCCCCTTTAGGGCTCTGGTGCACAGAATAGCCTGAATGTCTTACAAGCCACCCTGGAGGGGCTTGATATGTTGCTTGAGCAGAAAGTGCAGCCCAGGTAAGGGGGAGCCAGGTTGCCAGCAAAGGAGGAACTTGGAGTCCAGCATTGAGACACACAGGAGTCAGGGAGAATGAGGTGGACGAATGAGAGACCTGAGGGGCCAGAGTATCTCTGGGCTTACTGCTGATCTCCTTCAGGAAGAAGACTTCTGAGTGTGGAAGTTTGCTCAGCCTGGCTGCAGGATCTACTCCCTACCTCATTCCATAGGTGATGGAAGTGGGAAAGGTGGGGAAAAAGCTGCAGGATGCCAGTGGCTCAGTCCTATAAATCCTAGATGTTTAGAGTGCTGAGTTCACAGTGGTTCAAACCTAGACATGACAAGAAAGTTCCCGGGGCTCTTACCTCAAGTTAGCCAAAAACACAAGTCAGCAGTAGAGGTGTGGTTCAATTGGTAGAGCAGTAGACTTGAGCAGAGAAGCTAAGGGACAGCACCCAGTCCCTGAGTTCAGGCCCCATGCCTGGCACACAAAAAAGAAAGAAAGAAAGAAAGAAAGAAAGAGAGAGAGAGAGAGAGAGAGAGAGAGAGAGAGAGAGAGAGAGAGAGAGAGAGAGAGAGAGAGAGAGAGAGAGAGAGAGAGAGGGAGGGAGAGAGGGAGGGAGAGAGGGAGGGAGAGAGGGAGGGAGAGAGGGAAGGAAGGAAGGAAGGGAAAGGAAAGGAAGAGAAGAAAAAGAAAAAAGAAAGAAAGAAGAAAGAAAGACTAGAAAAGGCAAGGGGAAATGTGGTGGGCTGGCTTGGCTAGATGGAATAAAAGCAGAGAGTAAACATTGTATCATGCATGTTCTGAGACTGTCCTGTATCTCTCCCAGTAGATGCAAACTGCAAGTGATAGATCTGCAGGAAGTGTCCCCAGACATCTGGACCTCGGGGTACATAGCAATGTCTCGAGCCTGCTCAGCACTGGCCTTGGCCATGACTGACAAGCCAGCGGTGAATCACCATCCAGAGATGACGGAAGACCCACCCTTGAGAATATTCATAGATGCCATCATCAGGGATGGCCCCCAGGATTGCATCCTAGCCTATTTGCTGCAGTGGGCTGAGACAAGAAAAGGCCAAGTTCAGCTGTGCTCTAAGAAGCTGCAGATTCTGTCAGTCTCCACCTCTAGAATATAAAGCATGCTGCGTGTACTTCTTCTGGCCTCCATCCAGGAGCTGGTTGTGGATGATTTCTAGAATCAAGAAACAATGGAAAATATGGTTCCTTATCTGAACCAAATGAAGAACTTTTGCATCCTTTCCTTCTCTGAGAGGAAGGCAGCATGCTGGACTTCCAGATTCAGAATTCCTGTATATACTTCATGCAACTACTGAAGCAGAAAAATTTCCAACACCTTTATATGCATGAAGTCTTCTTCCTCTATGGAAAGCTGCATAAGGTCTTCGGGTAAGCATGCAGAGCAGAGCTGGCCTTGGGTTTGGTAGATATGAACAGGTCTCAGCTGTGTGCAATGAGACACAGGAAGAGGCTCACCGACAAGTGTACTGCTTAGTTCCTACCGGGTTGTCTCAAGCACATCAGAAAGCAGGGCTCTTGCTGAGAATGTGCTCAGGGGAAGAAGCCCACTGTTGGGTCTTATGTGGGAGTGAGCAGTTGTGAGTTCCTCTGTAGGAAGTGAGTTTGAGCTGATACGATGGAAAATAGAAGGACAAGAGGGCCCAGAAGCAAGGGAAACAGGAAAGGATGCTTTGCAGGGATGGTGAGATGCAGGGGTGAGTGGGCCTGTGAGCAGGAATCCCACTTGTGTGGCCAGATAGTGAGGAGATGGAGCTGAAGAGAGGGCAGCCTGAGCCAGGCACAGGTGGCACTGAGAGATCTCAGTCAGCTGCATTCTGTAGTTGGTCTCCATCAGTACATCAGGACAAACTTTAATGACCTCTCCTACCCCACGTCAACTCTGATCACCACCACCATTTACCTCAGTCTCTCTGCTCTCTCTTCAGCACCATGAAGCCCTTGAAGACTCTGTTTTTGAATTCATGTCCACTGAAGGAAGCAGACTTGAGGAATCTGTCGCAGGGTCCCTGCACCAAACAGCTCAAGTACCTGCATCTCTGGTATGTGTTCCTGGGTAACTTCCATCCTGAGTCCCTCCGGGCTCTACTGGAGAAAGTGGCTAGCACCCTGGAGATCCTGGCCTTAGAGCACTGTGCAATCACTGATGGCCAGCTTTCTGCCATCTTGCCCACCCTGAGCCAGTGCTCCCAGCTCAGTTTGTTCAGTTTCTATGGGAACTGCATCTCCATAGCCACTTTGCAGAACCTGCTGAGCCACACAGCTAGGCTGAGCCAGTTAGAGCAAGGGGTGTATCCAGCCCCTCTAGAGAGCTATTCCAACCAATGTTTGTACCAGCGTGAAGTCAATGAGGAGAGATTTACCCAGGTCTGTGTGAGCTTGGTGCAGATCCTGAAGGACATACAGCCAGCCCATAAGGTCCAGATCTGTACCCATTACTGTATTTGTTATAGTAAGTGCCAATTCTACAGCCTGACACCCAGTGGCAACTGGGAAGTCACAGAAGAATATCCCTTTTCAGGGGATTTTAGATACTCTGAGGTTTGTGCATTTCACTAGTTTATGCTGTTTTCTTTTTTTTTTTTTTTGTCGGTCGTGGGGCTTGAACTCTGGGCCTGGGCGTTGTCCCTCAGCTCTTCAGCTCAAGGCGAGCGCTCTACCACTTGAGCTACAGCGCCACTTCCGGTTTTCTGGTGGTTTATTGGAGATAGGAGTCTCATGGTCTTTCTTGCCCGGGCTGGCTTTGAACCGTGATCCTCAGATCTCAGCCTCCTGAGTAGCTAGGATTACAGGCGTGAGCCACCAGCGCCCGGCTTTGCTGTTTTCTTGAGGTCTCTTGGACATGAACATCAATGTCCCTGTTAGGACACTGGTACCCCTTAGAGAGGACACAAACACCATGCCATTCCCCAAGGATAAAGGAGAGGAAAAGTTCCTGTCTTTTTCTGTCTTTCCAGTTTAGATGCAAGGAAGGTGATGTGGGGTATTCTGGGAACCTGTTTTCCTGAGTGGCTCTATGGAAATGGCCACCTCCTGATGATGCTCCTTACTATGTTCATTTAATAAACAAGTTATTTTAAGCCAGATGCCAGTGGCTCATGCCTGCAACTAGCTACACAGGATCTGAGATCTAAAGATCAAGATTCAAAGTCAACACAAGGCAGGAAATTCCACATGACTCTTTTTTTTTTTGGGGGGGGGGAAGGTCTGGTCCGGTTGTGGGGCCTGAACTCTGGGCCTGGGTGCTGTCCCTCAGCTCTTCAGCTCAAGGCTAGTGCTCTACCACTTGAGCCAGAGAGCCACTTCCGGCTTTTTTTCTTTTTTCTTTTGTGGTGCTGAGGAATCAAACCCAGGGCCTCATGCATGCAAAGCAAGCACTCTACCACTGAACCACCTTCCCAGCCCCACATGACTCTTATCTCCAATAAATTACTCAAAAAAGGCCAGAAATGGGTCTGTGGCTCAAGTGTTAGAGGTCTAGCCTTGGGAAAAAAGAATCTCAGGGACAATATCAAGAGCCTGAGTTGAAGCCAAAGGACCAGTAGAGGAATAAATAAATAAATAAATAAAAACAGCCTTTGTCTAACACCTGTAATCATAGCCACTTAGCAGGGTGAGAACTGGCATGGCTTAAGGGATAGAGTGCCAGCACTGAGCATGCAAGGCAATCAAGATTATGAGTTTAAACATTCTTAAGGGTAAGAAAAATCTAGCTTGTGTTTGGTTGCAATTCAGTATTCCCATATCTCCACAGGGGGGAGGGAGTGAGGGGTGGGGAGGGGTGAGGAAGGGATGGGGGAGGAGGGTTGCGGGAGGAGAGGATTAAAAACAGTTCAAGATGGGCTGGGAAGGTGGCTCAGTGGTAGAGCACTTGCCTTGCATGCATGAGGCCCTGGGTTTGATTCCTCAGCACCACATAAGCAAAAAGAAAAAAAGCCAGAAGTGGCGCTGTGGCTCAAGTGGTAGAGTGCTAGCCTTGAGCTGAAGAGCTGAGCGACAGTGCCCAGGCCCAGAGCTCAAGCCCCATGACCGGACCCTCCCCTCCCCCCCTAAAAAAAACAGTTCAAGAGCTTGTTGAGTTCTCCTGTACAGTTGTCACACTTATAATTCTAGCTATTCAAAATGCTGAGATTCAAAGATCAAGGCTCAAAGGCAATGAAGGGCAGTCTAAAAGTCTAAAAGATTATCTGCAATTATCTGCATTTCTTCCCAAACTAGAAGTAGAGTCCATGGTTCCAAGTGGCAGAACCCTGGCCTTCAGCAAAAAAGCTCAGGGATAGCACCCAGGCATTGAGTTCAAGCCCCAGAACCATCACAAAAAAAATAAGAAGCAGCCTAATTTTATTTAGGAAGAAATTGCTAGCTGAGCCAAGCACGTGTCTGAGTCCAGAGATCTTCACATCAGTAAATACTATAGCTGTGGCTGAGTGGAATGAGCTCACCCACATATGCATGACAGAGACACAGCACTGTCTCTAATTCTGCTGGGCCATTGCTGGAAGACAGGAAACCATCTGCACCAAGACAGAAATGGCTGGAAGCCACAGGATTATTCTCGGTTACAATGAATCAAAGAAGAGAGTGCTCACTGTTCTGTATAGGTGCTTATGTAATGACTGCTATTGTTGGACAAGTATGTGAACAATACAGGTGCATTGATAAATTTTTCTACAGTAAAGCTTGAATGAGAACCAAAACAATTTATGTACAGTTTATCTCTTATCAGTGAAAGGCAAACTTTTATAACAAATGTGTCAGTTAAATGTATATGGTTGTATCCTATAGCCAATCACAGAAGTGACATCAGCACACCTTAACCTCGCAATAATTAAAATAATAAATGATAAAACACACCTTTTATATATTATGAATCTTATGCAGTCTTATTTGTTTCAACCACATTCTGCGTATCAGTAAGTTTTGTGGCATGTTAGATAGTAAAAGTACTCATTTTCCTATCAATATTCAAATGTAATACTAGCTACTCTGGAATTTGAAATTTGAGTATCTGGGGTTCAAAGCCATTCAAGGCAGGAAAGAAAGCCCATCAGATTTTTATCTCTAAATACACACACACACCCCTAGAAGTAAAGCTGTAGTTCAAGTTGTAGAGCAGTCGCTTTAGCAAAGAGCTCAGGAATAGTGTCCAGACCCTGAGCTGAAATCCCAAACTAGCAGGCAAACAACAACCAAAAGTACCTGCCTCTTTCTCCTTCAACCTTATTTTTACTTGAAATCTGCTAGAAGAAATGGCAAACCAAAATTTGTTTTATGCACGAGTTAATACCACTGGCTCAGCAAATACAAGTTAGTTTGCTTTAGGCAGGACACTGTTTTTTCTTTTGTAATGGAAGAAATGCACTACAAACAAAGTAAGCCAGAGTTTTGCTTAGTGCAGGAGGCCCTTTATTATTGCTGCAGAAAACAAAAGCCTGGCTGAGTCCATGTTTCCCATTCTCCTTTACTGACATCTACCTGACAGGATGCTTCTTGCTGGGTTTTTGTATACTTAAACATTGTCAAGCTGTGAAAGAAAAATGGCGGGAGATGTGCTTTGGGTGAAAGGTGAGCAATAAAGTATCTGTATGTTCAAAAAAGTACCTGCCTCACTTTTATTAGCCAATAGCTAGAGGCTCACACCTGTAATCCTAGATGCTCAGGAGGCTGAGCTCTAAAGATCTGGCCAAACCTGAGGATAAAAAGGTCAAAGATCCCATCTATAAAATAACTACAAATAAAAGGACTGGTGGTCCACCATTTGCCTAGCAATCAGAAAGCACTGAGCTCAAACCCCAGTACTACCAAATCTAAAAAAAGGTCTTTGACTGTCCATTTTTATTGAGGTAAAATAGAGATAAAACAAACTTCATGTCCCAAGCACTGTAAAATTCAGTTTGTGGGGTGACCATCTCCAGATACTCATTATTTTTACAAACTAAAACAGTCTATATTTTTTAAAAATTAATTCCTCTTTCATAAATGCCTGTTGAACTGGTCAACAACTCTCTCAAGGGCTACTTTGTCCGAATTGTACAAATAAAAGCAGACAAACAATGTTTACAGACAGGATTCATCAGACTAACTGCTAAAACTGTTTGTTTCAAGTGATGAGGGGTAGTTGGAGCTGTCTGACAAGGCCAGGTTACTACCAGTACAAGATCCATTTTCTTTTTAAATTTCAGGAAGCTAAAATGTGTGGGAAGAGTTCACAAAAGGCTTTTGAGTTCTATGTTAAGGATGGCAATTTGTACATAGATGACAATGAGCTGGATACTTTCCTGAAAAATCTCTGTGAAAAGAAGATCTGCATATTAATAATAGTTCAACATACAAGAAGGACATAATGGATTTGTCAGATGGAGTGGAGCTGTACCCAACAGATCTGGCTCTTATTCTCTCTGCTGAAGACAAGAGGGTTGAGGACCACAATCACAAGCTGATACATTGTATCTACAGAAATAACTGCACTGTAGAGGAATAGTCTGTATTTTCTTCTATATCTGTAAATTTCACTTCAGTAGGTAGTTATCCAGGATGCCTGGCTTGTTTCTATAGCTTGTAATGTATGTATTTTTTGTAATGTATATGATTGGAAAGGAGAAAGCTTATGCTTAGACCAATTAATATACTCAATTTAGAATGTATACACACACACACACACACACACACACACATATACATATATACCTATTTTCATGAATGCAATTGGACCTTAAGATTTTTCCAAATATTTCATCAGAATGAGCTTTAAAATTCTAGCTTCTGATATGCAAATGCACCTTTGTCTTTGAATAAGATAATAGTCATGGTAAGCCAAGCATTCTTACACAATCATCTGCCTGTTCTTTTTTTTTAAAAAAAAGGTAAGAAAATCTTTTTGAGTGTACCTGAAAGATGGACTTCTTGGAAAATGTAAATCATTATATAAATGTAAATAATATAATTTCTATTTTTTTATTTTTTTATTGTGAAAATACTGTACAGAGGGGTTACAATTACATGGGCAAGATAATGAGTACATTTCTTATCAAGCATTGTAGCCTCCTCATTTGTTTCCCTTTCCCATCCCTTCCCATCCTCTCCCCGCCCCCCCCACTCAATCCTCCCCCCCTCCTAGCACCAAAGTTGTAAAGTTCGTTTTCAACATAACGACTTGTAAATCTCATTGTTGCAATGGGTCCACTTGTATCCCTATTTAAACGATTTGTTTTTCCCCTTCCCCTCCACAAATTATACCAACATCAAATATAGTAAAAGCAGGGGTTATACTGTGGGGGAGGGACATAGAAAGAAACAAAGAAATAATCTTATAAATGTGTTAGAAACAATCCCATGAAAGAAAAAAAAAAACATTTGAATACATATCCTAGGGTTCATTTCCCTAACATCACCTTATCTGATCTTTTCTGCTTGACTCAGACATATACTAGATATTGCAAATAAGGGAAACCATGGGACCTATGTTTCTTTGAGCCTGGCTTACTTCACTTAATATAATTTTTTTCCAAGCCTTTCCATTTCCTAACAAACGGGGCAATGTCATTCTTTCTGATGGAGGCATAGAGTTCCATTTTGTATATATACCACATTTTCTTCATCCATTCATCTACTGAAGGGCATCTGGGTTGGTTCCATATCTTAGCTATAGCTCCCCTATGACCCAGAAATCCCACTTTTGGGCATTTACCCAAATGTTCACAAACTAGACCACACTAAAGCTACCAGCATGACTATGTTTATTGCAGCATCATCTGCTTGTTCTATAAACTATGTCTACACTATTATTCCCAGCTATTAGGAGGAATGTACTTTTACATGTATATCAATAAAAAATCATTTGTGGCTTTCAGAAGTTGACAGTTTACTAATCCTTTGAATCAATATCAAATGATTGTCTTGAGTTGATTTGGTAACAAAGGATGGCAGCACCAGATGACACAAAAATCTGTCTGATTTGACACTGATATGTTGACCAAGATGTCGACTGTCAGAAAGCATGTTATTTCATTTTCTAAACTATTTTATGTGTTTCAAATTATAATTATTCTAGTAAACTGATGCCTTATGTCATACAGTGTATGTAACCTTCAATTAAGTTTATGATGTTGAGTATCCTAGGTTCTTGTTTGCACACTAGCTGCATATTCTTTCTATGTAGAATTGTTCATTTACATCATGGGTATCTGCAACCTCTGAAAATATGTTTTTCTGTCTATAACAACTACAGAGTTGGAGGATATTACTTCCCCTCCATTCTTTTGTGTGGCTGATTTGTGTCCGTTCCTACCAACTTAAAGGAAACTATGTGACAGAATTAAAATTACTTCACTGTTCAACACAGTTCTAAAAGGGGTTTTCCAAATACTCTAGACCTAGTCCCCTAGTCCTGCTTCTTAATTTGATGTCTGCACAACTTTCTCTGATATAAACACAACGGCTCAAGTACCAGATTCCCACTTATCTGTGAGCTCCCTTGTTAACACAAAGAACATGACAAGAAGAATAAGGTTGTTTTCATTAAAAAAAAAAAAAAACATTAAGTAGAATATCAGATGAGAACGTAGGAAGAAGAGAAAAACCCAATCACGTGGAAGGATTATTTTTGGGGGGGGTCCAGTCATAGGGCCTGGACTCTGAGCCTGGGCGCTGTCTCTCAGGTCTTCAGCTCAAGGCTAGCACTCTACCATTTGAGCCATAGCGCCACTTCCGGCTTTTTTTCTCTTTTGCTTTTGTGGTGCTGGGGAGTAGAACCCAGGGCCTCAGGCATGCAAGGCAAGCACTCTACCACTGAGCCACCTTCCCAGCCCATGTGGAAGGATTTAAAACAAAACAGACCACAACCCTTGTGTCCATTGGGAGTTGCACAAGGTCTCGTTCTTCTTAATAGAGTGCTGGGGAAAAGATGGGCTGTGATTGATCCCCAACAGCATTGCTTTTGTGTTCCTGGGTGTTGAGCTCTGGGGACAATACTTTTCTTTCCCCTCCAAGTGTCAGAGTATCCCAGTAGTAGCCATGCCCACATCCTCCCCAACCCCAACTCCTCCCTTGCCTGCAGAAATGTTGCTCTCACCATAGCCACATATGTGATGCCCAGGACATGAACAGCATGGAGGGAGAAAGGCCTTCATCACCCCTATCATTGTGTCAGTGGCCCTGTTCTCCTCTGCCAGGTATCCCCATCTGAACCCAGTCTGGGCCTCACTTTCTTGAGAGCTGATGCAGCAAAGACTTCTACCTCAGAACCCAAATTAGGGTTGATCCCAGCACTGGACCCTGATGACAGCTCCTCCTAGCTGCCAACACCATGGAGCATTTGCATCCTTACTTTGCTGTCTGTGCCTGGCTTTGCCAAGCCCTTTCTCATTTTAAATGTATAGAGCAAGATCACAAACCACCACGGTGCTCTGTGCGGGGAGCAGGGTCATGATCTGTGTGACTCGTTTGTTTTTTGTTTTGTTTTGTTTTTTAAGTTGTGACTCTAGTTTTAGTTCTATTCTGAGGAACTGTTAAAGGAGACTAATAGAGAGATATGGACAGAGCCAGTCCCAAGAAACCAAAAACTCTAAGGGACAGTGCTCAGAAACTTAATTCAAGCCAGAGTACAAGCAAACACACACACACACACACACACAGAGAGAGAGAGAGAGAGAGAGAGAGAGAGAGAGAGAGAGAGAGAGAGAGAGAGAGAGAGAGAGAGAGAGAGAGAGAGAGAGAGAGAGAGAGAGAGAGAGAGAGAGAGAACTCAAATGGAGAATGGACAGAGCAGAAGATATTTCTCCCATCTCCCGGTGGGACATATTTCGAATGCTCTGCTTACACATGACTCCAATCTTTCTCATCCACTTTCACATTTCAGTCCCCAATATCCCTAACAAGGCTTTCATGGAGTAGTGGATTCCTCTCTTGAATAAGTCCTACACACGGTGGTTTTTTGTTGTTGTTGTTGTGAAAATATCATACAGAGGGGTTACAATTGCATGGGCAATGTAATGAGTACATTTCTTATCAAGCATTGTTGCCTCCTCCTTTGTTTCCCCTTCCCATCCCTTCCCATTTTCCCAAACTTTCTTTGATTTGTTGTGTTTCTGTGTCTCTATTAAGAAAATTTCGGCCTGTGCCAAGGAGAAGTCGGGTTTCTCCTATTTCTTCCTGTAGTATGTTCAGGGTGTCTGCTTTGACTCCAAGGTCTTTGATCTATTTGGAGTTGATTCTGGTACAGGGTGATATATAAGGTTCTATCTTTAGTTTTCTAATGTGATTAACCAATTTTGCCAGCACCATTTATTGAAGAGGTTGTTTTTCTTCCATTGTATTTGTTTAGCTCCTTTATCGAAGACTAGGTGGCTATAGGTCTGGGGGTTCATTTCTGGGTTTTCAGTTCTATTCCATTGGTCCTCAGGTCTTTTCTTGTGCCAGTACCAAGCTGGATTTTTTACAATGGCTTTGTAATAGAGTTTGAAATTTGGTATTAGTATTCCTCCAGCACTGTTCTTTCTGTTAAGGAACATTTTTGCTGTTCGGGGTTTTTCATTGTTCCATATGAATTTTTGGGTTGCTTTTTCTATTTCATTGAAGAATGGGGTTGGGATATTTATATGTATCACATTGAATTTGTAGATAGCCTTTGGAAGTATTGCCATTTTCACAATGTTAATCCTCCCAATCGAGAAGCATGGAAGGATTTTCCACTTCCTAAGTTCTGCTTTGATTTCCTTTATCAGGTTTTTCAGGACCTATGTTTCTTTGGATCTAGCTAACTTCACTTATTATAATTTTTTCCAAGTCTTTCCATTTCCTAACAAAGAGGGTAGTGTCAGTCTTTCTGATGGAGGCATAGAATTCACACACACTAGGGCTTGGAAGGTGGCTCAGTAGTAGAGCGCTTGCCTTGCATGCATGAGGCCCTGGGTTCAATTCCCCAGCACCACATAAGCAAAAAGAAAAAAAAGTTGGAAATGGTGTTCTGACTCAAATGGTAGAGTGCTAGCCTTGAGCTGAAGAGCTGAGGGACAGTGCCCAGGCCCAGAGTTCAGGCCCCACAATCGGACCCCCCCCAAAAAAAGAATTCACATCCACACACACAATCACCCCCCCACACAACATACATAAGTATATATCACATTTTCTTGATCCATTCATCTACTGGGGAGCATCTGGGTTGGTTACATGTCATAGCTATGGTAAACAATACTGCAATAAACATAGTTGTGCTGGTAGCTTTAGTGTAGCCTGGTTTGTGAACATTAGAATAAATGCCCAAAAGTGGGATTGCTGGGTCATATGGGAGCTCTAGGTGGAGTCTTTTGAGGAAACTTCATACTGTCTTCCAAAGTGGTTGAACAAGTTTACACAACAATGAAGCAGTCTTCTTTCGGCTATATCCCATCCAGCATGTGTTGTTATTAGCTTTCTTGATTGTAGCCATTCTAACTGAGGTGAGGTGGAATCTCTATTTATTCTAATTTTCATTTCTTTTGTGATTAGAGAGGTTGAGCATTTCTTCATGTGTCTATTGGCCATTCTTATTTCCTCTTCAGAGAAGTCTCTCTTTAAGTCTTTAGCACATATAAATTGGGCAGTTGTTTCTTTGAGGATTTGTTGTTGGGGGATTTAATTTTTGGAGTTCTAAGTATATTTTAGATATGAGACCCTTGTCTATTGTATGGTTATTGAAGATCTTCTCCCAATCTGTGGGCTTTTTCTATTGATCTTTCTAGCTATGTCTTTTGCCATGTAGAAGCTCTGTAGTTTGATTCAATCTCATTTGTCCAAACTTTCTTTGATTTCTTGTGATTCTGGGTCTTTATTAAGAAAATTTCAGCCTCTGCCAAGATCATGTAGAGTTTCCTTCCTGTATTGTGTTCAGGGTGTAGGCTTTGACTCTGAGGTCTTTGATCCATTTGGAATTGATTCTGGTGCAGGGTGATATATAAGGATCTATCTTTAGTTTTCTACATTGATTAACCAGTTTTGCCACCATTTACTGAAAAGGCTGTCTTTCTTCCAGTATATATTTTAGCTCCCTTATTGAAGACAAGGTGGCTATAGGTCTCTGGGTTCATTCTTGGGTCTTCAGTTCTATTCCATTGGTCCTCAGGTCTGATCTTGTGCCAATACTAAGCTGCTTTGATTACTATGGGTTTGTAGTAGAATTTTAAATGTGGTATTGGTATTGATATTCCTCCAGCACTGTCGTTTCTGCTAAGGATTGTTTTTGGTATTTGAGGTCTTTTATTGTTCCACATGAATGTTTGGGTTGCTTCTTCTATTCCATTAAAGAATGAGGTTGGGATAGTGATATGTATTGCATTTAATTTGTAGATAGCCTTTGGTAGTATTGCCATTTTCATGATGTTAATCCTTCCAATCCAGGAACATGGGAGGTTTTTCCACATTCTAAGTTCTGCTTTGATTTTCTTTTTCAGGTTTTTAAAGTTTTCATCATACAGGTCCTTCACTTCTTTATTTAACTCCTAGGTATTTTTTTTGTGGAGCTATTATAAAAGGAGTTGCTTTCCTGATTTCAGCTGCACTCTTCTCATTTTTGGCATACAGAAAAACCTTTGATTTTTGAGGGTTAATTTTATACCGTGCTACATTACCAAAGTTTCAAATCAACTCGAGTAATTTGGGAGTGGGGTCCATGGGATTCTTTAAATACAAGATCATGTCATTTTCAAAGAGGGAGAGTTTAATTTCATCTTTCCCTATTTGGATCCCCTTTATGCTGTAGGTAGGTATTCTAATACTAAGTTGAAGAGAAGTAGAGAAAGTGGACATCCTTGTCTCATTCCTGAGTTTAGAAGAAATTCCCTTAGCTTTTCACCATTAAGTATAATTCTGAATGTAGGTTTGTCATACACACCATTTAATATATTGAGGAATGTTGCATAGATTCCTAGTTTTTCCAGAGCCTTGATCCTAAAGGGGTATTGGATCTTGTCAAATGCTTTTTCTGCATCTATTGAGATAATCATGTTTTTCTATCCTTTCTCTTGTTGATGTGATGTGTTATATTAATTGATTTCCGCATATTGAACCAGTGTTGCATCCCTCAAATGAATCCTGTTTGATCGTGGTGTATGATTTTTTGAAGAGATATTGAGGTCAATTGGACAAAATTTTGTTGAGAAATTTTGCATCAATGTTCATCAAAGTAATGGGTCTATAGTTCCCTTTCTTTGATGAGTTCCTGCATGGTTTTGAGATGAGAGTTATGATGGATTCATAGAAATAGTTTGGGAGTGAACTTTGAATTTTTACTTTCATTGAAGATTTCAAGGAGTATTGGTGTGAGTTCTGCTTTGAAGGCCTTGTAGAATTCCGCTGTAAATTCATCCAATACTTGGCTTTTCTTGGGTGGGAAGATTCTTATTGCTGTTTTTATTTTGATGCTTGATATGGGCCTGTTAAGTTGGTACAGTTTTGGCACATTGATATTTTCGAGAATATTGTTCATTTATTCCAAATTCTCAAACTTATTAGCATGAAGTTTTGAGAAGTATTCCTTTATAATGTTCTGAATCTTGGTTGTTTCTGTGGTGATGTTTCCATTCTCATCTCCAAGATTTTTAATTTGGGTGTGTGTATTCTTTTTCTGATAAGGTTTACTAAGGGTCTGTCAATTTTATTAATTTTTTAGAAGAACCAATTCTTTTTTATTCTTTCTATAGTTTTTATTTTTGGATTCTAATGCATTTGCTTCTTATTTAATTTTAATTACTTGCTTCCATCTACTGGATTGGAGTTTAGCTTGCTGCTCTTTTTCAAGGAGCTTCAGGTGCCTTGTTAAATTGTTGCTTTCAGATCTCTCCAATTTGTTGATGTAGGAACTAAGAGCTATAAACTCAACTCTGAGTACTGCCTTTGCTGTGTTCCAGAGGAGCTGGTATTTTATGTGTTCATTTTTGTCACATATCATAAACATTTGAATTTCCTTTCTAATTTCTTCTGTGACCCTCTGTGGTTCAACTTTAAATAGATTCCTTGAGAATTGTTTCATCTATAGACCTACCTCAAGGTACTCAATGACTTGGTGTGTGAGCTGGGAAAGCTTCTGTGACCCAGATATCACTGTTTTTCACATATGCACAAATGACAGAGAGGAAAAGCCAGCTCACTAACTTTCTACAGAAGAATAGCCCTCTAGTGTATGTTGATCAAATCCTGTTTCAAGAGCTCTTCTACTTCTAATTACCTTCCTAAGTCTACAAATTCTAATTCCAACCACTTTGCAAATAGGGTCTAAACAATTAATGTGTGTAGAGAAAAGCATTCAACCCAACAAGTCTTGAGATTTCAACTTAATTAAATTTGTAATACTTACTTACCTACCCAAATTTCTGTGACCTCTGTGCAGGCTCAACGTAAAGGAATACCAATTGGTTCTGTCCCTGACCCTCCCAGTTGAGTAAATCAACAATAATACCCATCTGCTACCCAACATAACCCTGGGGTTTGAGATCTATATTTCATACTATGTAGAATTGATGTGTTTGAGAATCCACTCACCTTACTGTCTGGGAAGAATAAAAATAGCCCTAATTTCACCTGCAGGAGAGACAGCAAAGCTGTAGCAGTACTCACAGGAAACTCAAGCACATCTACCCCAACTGGGACACTGCTATACTTCTAAAAATGTCCACAGGTGATATTAGGAGGGGTGGGGAGATGGGAAGGCATGTTCCTCTTGTCCCTGTCCTCAACAGGCTGAAGAAGGGGAAAGGAAGCATTAATATTATGAACTTCTCATATTGAATGACCTCAAAGGAAAAGACACCCAAAATTGCTTGGGTGTCCCTTTTATCTTTGTTGGAAAACATAAAAGGAGAGATTCTAAGAGAGAAAAGGATGACAGGTTCTGAACCTTATCCATTCATTTCTACAAAGATCTTTACACGTGGGAAAAGCAAACCTTCCCTCCCAACACTGCCAGTTGTTGTTTAGTTCACATCAGGACTGAAACTCTGACTTTGACTATTTTCTTCCTTTTACTTTTCCCCTTTTTAATTCAGTTTTTGGTGTTTTGATCGTCTCCTAAGTGACCATGGACAGTTCAATACTGTCTATCAGATGGCTAGCAAGGACTCAGCTCTAGCCTTGGCCATGGTCTCCTTGATGCTTCATTTCAGCTGGACCTGGGTGTCACTGTTCATCACTGAAGATGACTATGGTAGTTCTTCTCAGAATTGACAAAAGAAATGGAGTCTGTCTTGCCTTTGCAAACACAATCACATACAATCCATACCAAAGTTCACAAATGATGCCTTGACACATGGCCTGATTACAGAATCATCAACCAATGTGATTATCATTTATGGGGACAGTGAATTTCTACTAAGCTTTATTCTTAAATTAGGGGACTTTTTGTTTTGGTTTTTGATTTTCCTTTTGTTTTTTGTTTTGTTTTGTTTTTTTTGCCGGTCATGAAGCCTGTACTCTGGGCCTGGGTGCTGCCCTCAGCTCTTGAGATCAAGGCTAATGCTCTACCACTTGAGCCACAGCACCACTTCTGGCTTTTTCTGCTTATGTGGTCCTGAGGAATTGAACCGAGGGCCTCATGCATGCAAGGCAGGCACTCTACCACTGAGCCACCTTTCCAGCCCAAATTAGGGGACTTTTAATTACAGGGAAAGTCTGGGTTATGAACTCTCCCTTTGATGAGATGACCCTCAGTAAAAGATATTTCCTGCTAGACACTTTCTATGCACCCCTCACCTTCTCTCACCACCATGGGAACATTTCTGGGTTCACCAGTTTGATTCTGTCAGCTGAGTATTCATGAACTCAGAACATATTTCCCATCCTAACTTATGGATTCAGGCTGTTCAGTGTATATTGATTAAGTCTGACTGTACAAAATTGGGGCACACTGGAATGGTGCTGGGGCACATTTTTGACACAGCTCTGTCAGAAGAGAGTTATAATATTTACAATGCAGTGCACGCGTGGCCCAAGCCCTTCACGAGATGCTTCTTCATCACATGGAAGAGTGACCAGAACAGAATGAGCAACCAAGGGCATTTCTCTCTTCACAGGTAATGACTTATCTTTTGAGTGCTCTAGGTACAGTGTCATTCTAGAACCTTTCATAGCAGATGGAATGAGGAGGTAGTCTGGCTCCTTTTTGGAAAATACAAGTTGCACTTGGCCCATCATGCTCCCCATGAAATGACCAAACAGCTGTTTGACAACATTTTCTGAATAACACTGCATCTTTGAGAAGGAAGTGCTGTGTCTTCTGTCCCCATCCTCACTTTGTAGAGAAGTTTTCAATTGTACAAATCTGAATTCTCCTTGTAACTGATTAAAATAACAGGTCAAGGTTGACTAGTGCTTGAAAACCTTAAGATTTTCTGGACATAAATCTCTCACACTGTGGATCAACGCAGGCTACTTATGAGGCTGAGATCTGAAGATTTCAGTTCAAAGCCAACTCAAGCAGAGAACTACATGAGACACTTATCTCCAATTAACACAAAAAAGGCAGAAGTGGAGCTGTGGCTCTAGTAGAAGCTTCTTAGCCTTGAGAAAGTAAAAACAAAAAAAACCCTCAAGTTGAGTGCCAGGGACGAGGTTCAAGCCCCAGCATAGGCAAACAGAGATACCATAAACTAAGTCATGCTTAAGGTAATTTTTCATAGCTGTCATAAATATTCTATGATTCTACTGAGTTTTATTTTACCTATTTTTCAGACTGACTCTGATCACATTCATAAAATAAGTTTGCTGGAGAGACAGTGAAGGTCTGTCTTATTATATTTCATTATTTAGGTGGATGTGGCTGGAGTTTTAATCTCTTAAACTTGGGTCTCTGCATCCTGTCCTTGGTTTTAGAATCTTGGTAGCACTTCAGTTCTCTACAAACCTGCATTTGCTCCAGTTGGTTGGATTCCTGTGCTGAGTGTGAATTGTGTGGTAGGAATGAAAGTTAATCGGTGACTCTCCATTATATTGGATTA
The DNA here is from genome assembly GCF_024711535.1 of Dipodomys merriami. Taxonomy (NCBI): domain Eukaryota; kingdom Metazoa; phylum Chordata; class Mammalia; order Rodentia; family Heteromyidae; genus Dipodomys; species Dipodomys merriami. Next base: position 4,193,534 of record NW_027206179.1, on the reverse strand, counting down.
CTGTGATCACTCTGGGAAGCACTTCAACATAAGGTAATGTGTGTCTTTTAGCGGCATCCTTTTTTGAAGAAGATCCAATTTACCAGTACAGGCAGAGAACAAGTGGTTTTGGATGAGGAAAGGAAAATGGAGGCAGAATATGACATTGTGTAGTTCTGGAATTTTCCAGAAGGTCTGAGACAAAGGGTGAAAGTTGGCAAGTTTTCTCCATCTAGGCCACATGGTCAACAACTGACTGTTCAAAAATCTGATAGAGTTGCCAATAGGAATTACCAAGGTGGGTCATTTCTACATCTTTCACTTTCTCCTTTAAAAAAATATTGTTATTATGAAGTAGTTGTAGAATGAGTATAGTAAATAAAATTTTAAAAGCTACCATCATTCTTATTGTAAAATGTCAAATTATTCCAAGGAGGAGATAAAACAGCAGGAACAGTATAGATGGTTATATCCATGTCTCCCCAAACAACAGGTTCCAATAAGGGAGCATTAGGAACAAAGGCCCAATAACTTACATTAGCATTAGCATGGACAGAGTTTACATTAAGCAGGGCGCACAAGGCCAGGAACAAGTTCTCGGCCGTGACAGGTTTACCAGTGTGTTGTAACATCTTTTGTCCTTCTCCAGTCAACTTTTTAACGTGCACCCAGGTGGGCAGTGGGGATTTCTTCTTCCTCAACTGGTGGCCGATTCCTTGTAGGATACGGGGCTGTCCTCACTGGGCCATGTCTTTATCCATTGGGCAGGAAGCCAGTATTGTTTGCCATCCTGTGTAGACACAAAACCCCATACTCGCCCCTTATGTAATAATGTTCCTAGTTGCCATTCTGCATTCAATGCAATCTTAATCCATATGGGAGCATTTAAATAAGTTTTTTTTTGATATTTGTTCAAAATAGTGCTCAGCTCTAGTTAAAATATCTCCTTGTGGTAAGTTTAAAAAGTTACGAACAAAAAGAGCTTGATGTAAAATTATTTTAGGATTTTGCCTGGAAAACCACAAAATATCCATACCTTCATCCAACCTTTTCCTACTTTTTAATTTTTTAATTTATTGTTTTAGTGTGTCATGAACTTGTTCAATAATGGCTTGTCCTTGGGTGTTATATTCTATTCCTGTAATACATATTACATCATAAAGTTCACAAAATCTTTTAAATTTGATACTTTTAGGCAGGTCCATTATCAGTCTTTATTTTGTCAGGCACTCCCATAATGGCAAAAGCTTCCAATAAGTGTTCTATTACATGGTTAACAGTTTTTCCCGTAAGGGCAGAAGCCCAAACAAATTTGGAATAAGTATCTATTGTAACATGTACAAAGGAAAAATGGTCAAAGGCTTGTACATGGGTTATATCCATTTGCCAGAGCTTGTTAGGTTGTAATCCTTGAGGATTTACTCCAGCAGTTACAACTCTCAAATGCATTGGTCTGCAGATAGGACACCTTTTTATAATTTGTTTAGCTTGAGAATAAGGTATTTTATAATGCATATGTAAATAGCTAGCATTTGTATGTAAATGAGCATGATCCTGTTCAGAAGAAGCAAAACTAATTTATCAACCTGATTATTGCCATATACAAGGTACCCAGGTAGCAAAGAGTGAGCCCTAATGTAAGTTACAAAAACTTTGGCATTACATTGTTGCAGTGATGCTTATAATTGTTTAAATAATTGATTTAGCTGGGGTTTAGATGAATATGTAACAGCAGTGACTATATTAGTCACAACTCCTACATCATAGGCAGAATCAGTAACAATATTAATATCTCCCACAAAATCTTGTAACACCTTAATAATAGCAAAAAGTTCATTTTGTTGAACTGATGTTAAAGTAGTTGTCTGTACCCAATATTTATTTGTTGTCCAATAAGCACTTTTTGTTTTGGAGCCATCTGTAAAAAACGATAAGAGCAGTGGGAATAGGGACCTTGGTAATTATATCATTAATGACAAATTGTTGTTTATGCAAGCAATCCCATAATCTACCTTTGGGAAAATGGTAGGAAAATTGCCCAGTAAAATTTACTAATGCTATTTGCAGCATTTCAAACATGTTTAACAAATATTCTACTTGGTTTTTTGGCAAAGGAAAAATAATTTCAAATAAATCATACCCCGATAGGTGTCACTGTTTGTCTAGAAACAACATATCCTAATTTTTTTATATATTTTTTAGGTGCTATTTTAATTGTGATAAAAATTTAACACAGAGTTTAGTAGGTTTTTGAATTACTTTAGTCCAAGAGCCATAATGCTCTTCTACCGGCTGAATCCTTTCCCATGCCTATGTCTTGTAACTGCTTATGGATCTCTTTTGGAGAGTTCACTTGCATATTGTTCTGTTTCACTTAACATGGGAAAGGTTATGACCTGCACACATGGATTATTGCTCTGTGCATTTTGTCTAGCCCTTTCTGTACATAACTCAGTAAACCACATTTGCCATTGTAGGTATTTAGGTTCCTTAAGCAAGGCTCTACAAAGCATCTTCCAATCCTTGGGAGCAAAATTATTGTAATGTTGAGCAAGCCCATTAAGCAATTCCTTAACATAATGAGACTGAGGACCATACAATGTCATTGCCTTTTTAAGTTTCTCAATATCATCAACAGCAATACCTTCATATCTAACTGGTTGAGCTATACCATTCATAGGGGGTCGTCGAATTACAGGATAAGAAAAAATAGATATTTCATCATCAAACTCACTGTCTGAGCCCTCTGTTTTGTGAGGGAGTGACGCTGTAAAAATTGTATCGACCAGTGGAGGAGCCCAAGGCTGCTTTACTTTCATTTCTCAGGTTCTCCTTTCACTCTGCTAATTTCCAACTCCATATGTTGTAATTTTGATAAAATCAATTCCATTTGCACAGACATTTTATTTACACTTTCAGTTTGTTCCTTTTCAGCCTTCTTTACCTCTTGTTTTTTCTCTGCTAATTGCAATGCATCCTTATCTATTGCGTCCTTAACCTCAGAGTCCAATTGTAAATCTACAATAGAAGGGGTGGCCTCTTTCTTAAGTCTGCTATTAATCTTTCCTCATTCAAAGCTTTAAAAATGGTATGTAAAATAGCCCAAATGGACCAAAATCTAACCTTTTCCCCTTCTCGAACAGCTCTTTCTACATTATTCTTTACTCGTTTCCAATTATCAACATCTAATGTTCCTTCATCAAGGAACCAAGGATTCCATTCCCGAACTACATTAATACACATTTCTATGTCAGAAGAAGAAATATTTATACCATAAGCAGCAAGTAAATGTTTAAGCATATGTAAGTAGGAAATAGACTTAACTTGTCCCATCACCCTGTAATTAAAAGTACTTACCTGACTATCCCTTCCTGAAATCAACAATGCAGGGTCCCTGTTGGAGTGCCAATTCTCAATGTCTAGTGCGTTGGGGTCCCTGGGTAATGGTCACGAAATCACCAGGACACAGGGGATGCAGAGTGCAAACAGCAATTGCCACTGCATGCTGTGCTTTATTGTTAGTGGGTATTTAAAGACAAGCAAGCATGATCTTTGCCAAGATCTGGTCAGAAGACATTTACACAAAAAATTTCAACAGATACATTTTTACTTGACCTATGGGACAATGTCTTGGGATATTATTATCTAAACTATTTTAGAGCAAGCTCAAACCACTTCTCCAATCTCAGGAAAATGCTTGACCAGCTGTTCATGCTTAAGCAAGCATAAGAGCTACTTCCTCAGCTCCAAGGTGTCTGTGACATGAGTTTTGAGATAGGGAAAGAGAACATTTTCCCTCTCTAGCCCAGCAAGCCAAGGGCTTTCCTAATACTCAAACACAGTCCTCAGATAATCCTGAGGCCAGAGACTGGATCATTCTGCCCCTTCAACATAGACCCTGAGTCTTCACACTGGTGTATGATTTTTTTTTGATGAGTTGTTGAAGTCATTTGGACAAAATTTTGTTGAGAAATTTTGCATCGATGTTCATCAAAGATGTGGGTCTATAGTTCTCTTTCTTTTATGAGTCCCTGCCTGGATTTAGGATGATTATGATGATGTCACAGAAAGAGTTTGGGAGTGAATTTTCACTTTCAATGTCACTGAAGAGTTGGAGGAGTACTGGTGTGATTTCTGCTTTGAAGGCTTTGTAGAATTCAGCTGTAAATCCATCTGATCCTGGGCTTTTCTTGCATGGGAGGTCTCTCATTGATGTTTCTACTGCAATGCTTTATGTGGATTTGTTAAGTTGGTTTAAATAATTTGGTTTAGTTTCAGCATGTCGATATTTGCTAGAAAATCGCCACTTTTTCAGATTCTCAAACTTATTAGAATAAATGAGAAGTACAAGTTGTCATGTCGAAAACGAACTTTACAACTTGGTGGGGGAGGTTTGGGGGGGAGGGAGGATGGGAAGGGATGGGAAGGGTAAAGAAAGGAGGAGGCTACAATGCTTGATAAGAAATGTACTCACTATCTTGCCCAGGTAATTGTAACCCCTCTGTACAGTATTTTCACAATAAAAAAATAAAAATTAAGGAAAAATTTTTTTGAGAAATATTCCCTTATAATGTTTTGAATCTTGGTTGTTTCTGTGGTGATGTTTCCATTCTCATCTCTAAGTTTATTTCTTTGTGTGTTCACTTCTTTTCCTGATAAGATTTGCTAAGGATCTGTCAATTTTTTAAATTTTTTTGAAGAACCAATTCTTTCTTTTGTTGGTTCTTTCTATGTTTTTTTTGGATTCTAATTCATTTATTTCTAATTTAATTTTAATTATTTTTTCCATATTCTGGATTGGAGTTTATCTTGCTGCTCTTTTTCAAGGAGGTTCAGATGTCTCATTATATTGTTGCTTTCAGATCTCTCCAATTTGTTGATGTAGGAACTCAGAGCTATAAACTTGCTTCTGAGTACTGCCTTTGCTGTGTCCCATAGGAGTTGATAATTTGTGTGTTCCTTTTTGTTGAATATCATAAACATTTGAATTTCCTTTCTAATCTCTTCCATGACCCATTTGTGGGACAACTTTAATTGGATTTCTTAAGAACTGTTTCATCTACAGACCTCATGGTACTCAATGACTTGGTGTGTGAGCTGGACAAGCTCCTGTGACCCAGTTATCACTGCTTTTCACATATCCACAAATGAAAGAGAAGAAAGCCAGCTTTCTCACCTCTGCAGTCTCAGAAGAATAACATTCTAATGTATGTTTATCAAACCCTGTTTCAGGAGCTCTCCTAAATCAAATTACCTTCCTAAGACTTCAAATTCTAATTCCACACTCTTTGCAGATAAGGTCTAAACAATTAATATGTGTAGAGACAAACATCCAATCCATCCAAGTCTTGAGATTTCCACTTAATTAAATTTGTAATACCCATTTACTTACCCAAATTTCTGTAACCTCTGTGCAGGCTGATCTGTTTGAGAATCCACTCACCTTACTTTATGGGAAAAATAAAAACAGCCCTAATTACACCTGCAGGAGAAACAGCAAAGCTGTAGCAGTACTCATAGAAACCTCAAGCTCATCTGCCCCAACTGGGACACTGCTATACCGCTAAAAATGTCCACAGGTGAGACTAGGAGGGGTGAGGAGATGGGAAGCCATGTGCCCCTTGTACCTGTCCTCGAAAGGCTGAAGAAGGGGAAAGGAAGAATTGATATTATGAACATCTCATATTGAATGACCTCACAAATTGGGTGAGGTGTCCATATTATCTTTGTTTGAAGAGATAAAATGAGAGTTTTTAAGAGAGCAAAGGAATATACCAGGCTCTGAGCCTGATCCATACATTTCCATAAAGATCTTGGAAAGTGTAAGTTGTCTGCATATGGGATCAGCAAACCTTTCTGCCTACCACAGCCAGTTGTTGTTTAGTTCACATCATGACTGAAACTCTGACTTTGACCATTCTCTCTTCCTGTTACTTTTTGCCTATGTAGTTCACTTGTGTGTTTTGATCCTCTCCTGAGTGATGATGGAAAGTTCAGTACTGTCTATCAGATGGCTGCCATGGACTCAGGTCTAGCCCTGGTCATAGTCTCCTTGATGCTTCATTTGAGCTGTACCTGAGTGGGACTGCTCATCACCAAGCAAGCATAATCACATACAGCTCCATACCAAATTTAGCAAATGATTCATTGACACATGGCTTGATTACAGAATCATCAACAAATGTGATTATCATTCATGGAGACAGTGAAATTCTACTAAGCTTTATTCTTAAATAAGGGGGCTTTTTAATTACAGTGAAAGTCTGGGTTATGAACTCTCCCTATGATGATGTGACCCTCAGTAAAAGATATTTCCTGCTAGACACCTTCCACGCACCCCTCATCTTCTCTCACCACCATGGGAACTTTTCTGGGTTCACCAGTTTGATTCTGTCAGCTGAGTATTGCAAGAATTTAGAAGATATGTCCCAGCCTAACTTATGGATTCAGGCTGTTCAGTGTATACTGATTAAGTCTGACTGTACAAAATTGGGGCACTGGAATGGTTGCTGGGGCACATTTTTGACATGGCTATGTCAGAAGGGAGTTACAACATCTACAACGCAGTGTATGTGTGGCCCAAGCCCTTCACGAGATGCTTCTTCCTCCCACAGAAAATCCACCAGCACACAATGGGCAAGTAAGGGCATTTTTGTCTTCACAGGTAATGACTTATCCGTTGAGTGCTCTAGGGACAGTGTCTTTCTAGAACATTTCATAGCAGATGGAATTAGGTAGTCTGGCTCCTTTTTGGAAAGTACAAGGTGCACTGTGCCCATTATGCTCCCCATGAAATATTAGTTTGAAGCCATCCTGAACAAGATAGTCCATGAGGCTCTCATCTCCAATGAACCACCAAACAGCTGGAAGTAGAGCTGGGGTTCAAGTGATAGAACACAGCCTGAGCACAAAAAGTTCACAGGGGCAGAACTCAGGCCTTGAGTTCAAGCTGCAGGACCAGAACACACACACACACACACACACACACACACACACACACACACACACACACACACACACACTCACACACACACACACACACACACACACACACACACACACACACCACTGAATTCCCATAGTGTGCATAAAATGAAACCCATGCTTGGTCCCATGGTTTCTTTGGGGTATTGCCTCACATTTTGGGGGATTTTGATTTTACTTGATATTCTAATTTCTAATCGGATCCCTCTCTCAAATTCACTCACATTTTGTCTTCCTACTTCCAAGATACTACCATCCTCCAAGGGCTGCAGTAATATTTGTACTGCCAAAGTCATTAAGACACTTCTGTTCTTCAATATGCTTGATGGCTCAGTAGCAGAGCCACAAAGAACTGTAGTTGCTCTTTTTGATATAGTTATGGATTATTTCTCATGCATTTCATTTTTGGTTACAAATGAGATCTTGAAAGTCAAGGCTGTTGGGAGTCCTGTGGTATTAAAACATGTCATGCAGGCTGAAGCATCTACTTTGAAATTGAATTGTTGTTGTGCCAGTCCTGAGGCTTACACTCAGGGATTAGGCACTGTACCTGAGCTTTTCTGCTCAAGGCTACTGCTCTCCCACTTAGTAACAGCTTCATTTTCAGCTTTTCAAATTTCTGGTGGCTAATTGGAGATAAGAGACTCATGGATTTTCCTACAAGGGCTAGCTTTGAACTGTGATCCTCAGATTTCAGTCTCCTGAGTAGCTAGGATTACAGGTATGTGCCACTGGCACCCAGCCTGAAATTAAAATCCTTTAATGGGAGACTGTATTGCTTGATAAGCTGACATAGGAAAGATTTTTCTTAGAATGGGAAAGGAACTAAAAACTCTCCATGCCACTGATCATCTTAGCTAACATTGGTCACACATAGCAGGTAAAGAAAAATATTAGAGAAAACAAATGTATGTGTCTTTAGAGAGAGGTAGCTGGCAAGACATTTTTCTGTCTCCTCTATATTTCAAGAAAAGAGTAGCTAATTGAATGAAGACCTCTGAAAATTAATTTCTCAATGTCTTGAAAAGTTGAAATAAGTTCCCATCATCCCAGAGGAAAAACATTGGATCTCTTAGAAGTTAGGGATTTTCTATATGCAATATTTCCCTGAATTTTTTTTCTTTTTTGGGAACAGTCACTCTGGGAGAATGATATATATCAGACAGGGTTTAATGATGCGCTCTGAGAGTGATGTCTTATAACTGCAATAATTTATTTAGAACTAAATAAAAATTAATTTGAAGCAGTAAGGACCCACTCATGACCCAGCTTCCCTAAGTATTGTATCCAGATTAGCAGGACCAGCCTTACCTGGCAGCTTATTAAACAGGAGAGTCCTTGGCTCTGTTCCCAGATCTACTGAGTCTGAAACTCCTGGGGGCAGACTCAGACTTTTGTGGTTAATAAGCTCTTCAGGAAAGTCATTTCTACATGGTTGAAGTTGGAAACATCTGACACTAAGGGATTTGTTATAATGAGTGATGAGGGACCCACAGAGGGCTGCCTCTGTCAGGTTTCAGGGCTCTCTGCTTCCCTACAAATGCTCATGGGTCCATCTAAAGAAATAATGATGTGTTCATTTTGGAATTCATTAAAGAAAACAGTCTGAATTTATCTAAATGGCTTTTGGGAACAATGCTTTCCATGTTTATCAGCTGCCAATTCTTAATGCTTCTATGTCCAATGAAATGTTATCCCCCAGTTGAGAATCCAATATTTATCATTTTTAAAAAGCATCTTGATGTTTCTCATTTGAGAGTGTGCATGCATCTTCCATCTCTGCATTCAATTACAGATGCCATAAAAATTATAGACATATATTTTGATTTCTATTTGACTGAGGTAGATATATTTACATGAGAAATGAATGTATATTTATGTCCTAAAGTGATGCACATTCAAATTCCTGGGAAAAATATTATTGATTTTTTTTTTGTTGTTGGTCATGGGGAGTGAACTCAGGGCTTGGATACTATCCCTGAGTTTTTTTCCTCAAGGCTATCACTCTACCACTTTCAACTACAGTGCCACTTCTGGTTTTCTGGTGGTTAATTGGAGATAAGAGTCTCATGGAACTTCCTGCCCACGCTGGTTATTTTTTTCTTATATTGTTCTTTAAAAGTATAAGACACCCTTACCATTCTGCTCAACTTGACTTTTATTTCTTTTTATGTTTATTTTAATATTTTGAAACACTATATTGTATGTAATGTAGCTTTTTATATAATAGATAGAGCATATAATATAATAATTGTATCACATAATTTCTTATATTATGTTTATATTATAAGATATATAAGTTGTATGATAAATCATAAATATAACAGTCATTTTATATGATAAGAGTAATTTCTATTACTTGTTTTTGCTATTATAAAAATACTTATATTATTTCTAATTCAAATACAATATTATATATTATATCATATTGTAGATGTGAATACAAGTGTGAGCCATTGGTGCTCAGCATATTGTCTTTTAAAGAAGGAGTCAGGAGAGGATGGCCGATTAGAAGCACCAACAATTGTCCCCATGAATGTGAAGAATCAATATACATAGGAAAGAAAGTAGAGCTATGGCTCAAGTGTTAGAATGCTAGCCTTGAGCAGAAAAGCTCAGGGACAGAGCCCAAGCCCCCAGTTCAAGTCCCAGGGCCAGCTCAAAAAAAAAAAAAAAAAAAGGAAAGAAAAAAAGGAAAGACTATATTGTAGGGAAAGAGAGGAAGAGCATTGGGAATCACAAAGGTGGTAGACAGACAGCAGAAAAGCATAGAGAAACAGGGACAATTTTTTTCAGTGTACAGATACTCTGCATTCATTAAAATAAATTCAATCAAGCATATTGCATATGTTAATAATAAACATGTAAAATCATCTGTAATATGTAGTGTTTCATATCATGTATTGTATATGTATTATCTTTAAATAGTTGTACAAGGGACTTCAATTCAAGAATTCAGTGTATCCAGGAGCCCGGGGTTTACATCTGTAATCCTAGCTACTCGGGAGGCTGAGATTTAAAGATCTCAGTTCAAAGACAGCCAGGGCAAGAAGTCTGTGATACTCTTATCTCCAATGAACCTCCAGTAAACCAGAAGTGGCACTGTGGCTCAAGTGGTAAAGTCCTTGCCTAGAGCTGAAGAGTTGAGGGGTAGTGCCCAGGCCCAGAGTTCAAGACCCATGACCTACAAAAAACAAAAACAACAAAAAAAACAGGCTGTGTATGAGTACAAAGCATCGCCATCCTAGTCACTCCTTCCATTTTACTCCTCCGTCTCTCCAAACCTTACCCCTCCCCTCAAGTTATCTGGTTCCTGGGGCTGGGAAGGTAGCTCAGTGGTAGAGCGCTTGCCTTGCATAAATGAAGCCCTGGGTTCGATCCTCAGTACCACATAAGCAAAAAGAAAAAAAAGCCCAACTTGGCGCTGTGGCTCAAGTGGTAGAGCACTAGCCTTGAGCTGAAGAGGTGAGGGACAGCGCCCAGACCCAGAGTTCAGGCCCCATGACCAGACCCCTCCCCCAAAAAAAGTTATCTGGTTCCATTTTCACACATGTACCTTGAATATTATGCTTGTGTTCTCCCACCCTATCTTTCTCTATTCATCTGCCTTGCCTCACCTTGACCTCTGTCACCCTGACAAAACATGTTTCAGCTTCCTGCTATTCCTTTTGTTAAACTCTTTGATCGTGTATATTACTAATGACAGTTACTTATTAATGAATATGAAATGCCTCCTTACCCCTGACCCCAGTTTTATTGCAAAGGGCCATGCAGAGTTTCATGATAAGGCTAAAGCTGGAGTTAAAGGGTAAATGTACCTCCTGAGCAAATTGTTAAAACTAGAACTCCTGTTTTACAATCTACCTAGGTCATGAACCCCTTAACTGTCCTTTTGTTTAAATTAAGAGATATACACTGCCATCTCCTTGCAGTCTTGTAGTTGCCATCTCCTTATCTGGTCAGTACTAATTCAACCTGTGCAAAATTTGCCATTCCTATCTTTTAAAACAATATGGAAAGAGCCCAAATTCCCTACAATAGGAGTAGATCCTAAAAGAATGTGGTATGTATACACAATGGAATTTACACAGTCTTTAGAAAGAATAAAATAATGTCATTTGCAGGGAAATGAATGAAGTAGAACAGATCATGTTAAGTGAGGTAATCCAAGCTCAGAGAGAAAAGTGGTGCATGTTCTCCCTGCTATGTGGGAATTAGATATAAAATGCACAGGGATATGATAAATTATACAGGATTCTTCAGTGACACCAAAAGAGGAAACTTAGGAGAGAAACACAAAGGCACAAGCCTATGTGTCTCTTCATATTTACATGAAATTACCTATGTATCTATATCTACTATTTACCTGTATATTTCTACATAAACAGACTCCAAGATATGGAAACAAGACACAACTCTTCTTTTTTGAAAAATTTTAACATTTCTTTTTTGAGGATTCTGTCTTTTTTCCTATGTATGGTATATTCAAGTGTATATCTTTAGGATAGTGGGGGGCTACAAAACTCAGGAAAAAGGGGTGAACAAGTGCAGCAGCAGAGCTCACTAGACACTGATGACAGTGAACTATATAACTTGTGGGTAGAGACAGGAGGGAGGGACTGGGAGAGTCTGAGGGAATTCAAACAACAAACAGGGTAGTGGACAGTATGTCTTATTTTTTTCCAAGGAATATTCTTTTTTTTTTTAACTCTGAGCTTTTAATGAGTTCAATTTTTTACATTATTATTTAAAGTAACAATTTAGCCTTATTAGGTGTTCAAGTAACATAGAAGTACAAAACCTAAAATATGTAACAGAATTACTTTCCCTGATCTCTCAGAGGATCCCAAATTTCAATCTGTCCTCTTTGGGCTGTTCCTGTCCATATACCTGATCACCATGCTCAGAAAACTGCTCATTATCCTGGTCATCAGCTTTGAACACCAATTCCACACCACCATGTACTTTTTCTTCTCCATCCTGTCCATCAGTGGCATTGGTCTCAACACCATTGTCCCTAAGATGCTCGGGGACATATAGAGTCACAGCAGAGCCATCTCTTATGTGGGCTGCCTCACACAGAAGTCTTTTGCTATCATTTTTGGAAATGTGAATGACATGCTTCTAACAGTGATGGCATGTGACAAGTTTGTGTCCATTTGTCACCCTTTAAAATACACAGGCATCATGAACCCTCATGTCTGTGCACTCTTGATTCTGGTGTCTTTCCTCATTTTGGAGTTGCAGGTGCACACTCTGATTGCCTCACAGTTTAGCAGCTTCAAGGATGTGGACATTGATAATTTTTACTGTGACCCTTCTCAAGTGTTTTACCTTGACTGCTGTGAAATGCTGTTTAAATAGGGATACAGGTGGACCCATTGCAACAATGAGATGTACAAATCATTATGTTGAAAAAGGAACTTTACAACTTTGGTGTGGGGGGTAGTGAGGTAGGAGGAGGAGGGAGATGGGAACGGATGGGAAGGGGAAACAAAGGAGAAGGCAACACGGCAACACTGCCTGATAAGAAATGTGCTCATTATCTTGCCCAGGTAATAGAAATCCCTATGTACGGTATTTTCACAATAAAAAAAAGAAAAAAAGAAAACAAAAACAAACAAAAAAAAGAACCTAGCCCTATATTTTGCTGGTTCCCTATTCGTTTTATTTCCTATCTCTGGAATCATTTTCTCATACTATAATATCCTTTCTTCTATTCTGAGAATCACATCAGCAGGTGGGAAGCATAAAGCTTTCTCCACCTGTGGCTCTCAACTCTGCATAGTATGTTTATTTTATGGGACCACCATTGGTGTGTACCTGGGTCAACAGTGTCCTATTCTCCAAGGAAACAAGCAGTGGCCTCAGTGATGTACACTGTGTTCACCCCATGCTGAACCCCTTTATCTACAGCCTGGGGAACACAGTGATTCAAAGTGCCCTGTGGAAATTGCAGAGCAGAACTATCTAAGCCATCTATGGTGGTCAGAAGTTCCCTTCAGCTAATATGTTTATGGCTGCATTGTCCTCATCTTGCCTTTGCTCTCATGTCACTATCCATCCAACCAATTGTCTATGTTCCACTATCTCTATTAAAGTTACTAGTTGGGTTCCTATTTCTTGACAGAATCCTAGGTGATAAATCACACTATAAGGTGAAAAATACTCACCTTATGACCTGTCTGCAATTTAAAATGTCTCAAAACACACCCAAGGAGGCAGGTGCTGTTGGCTTACACCTGTAACACTACCTACTCAGGAGGATGAAATCTGACCATCTCAGCTTAAAGCCAGCCTGGGCAGAAAAATCCATAAGACTTTTATCTCTAATTAACTAGCAAAAAGCCAGAAGTGAAGCTATGATTCAAGTTGTAGAGTCTTCATCTTAATTAATAATGTCAAGTGAGAGCACAAAGCCCTAAGTTCAAGCTGCAGTACAGTCACACAAAAAATGTGTTCCTAGAATTCAAAACTAATCTGATATTAAAGAACTTGTGATCTTCAGTATGCTACTGTTGTACTTAGCTTGCTTCTCAGAAGTGTTGTGGTGATCAGAGCATTTAATTGAAATCCTGTATCACAATATGTAGTCAAATGTCCAAATCAGAATTTAGTCCACAGTAATATAGTAGGGAAACTGTCATTATCAAAAAAATTATCACTGTGAGCCTGTGGCTCATGTCTGAAATTCTAGCTACTCAGGAGTGTGAAATCAGAGGATCTAGGTTTGAAGCCAGTGCAAGCAAGAAAGTCCATGAGACTCTTATCTCCAATGTATTACTAAAGTAACTGGAGTGCAGTTTTGGTTCAAGTGGTAACTTCCTAGCATTGAATAAGAGAAGCTCAGGAACAATGCTTATGCCCTGAATCTAGCCCCTGGACCGGCAAAATAATACTAATTATATTTATACAAATATAATTCATGGATAACCCAACATATAGGCTTGTAGTTCAAAGCTGTTTTTCAACATTAGCTGAAAATTACAAACTGAGCAGACTGGGATGTGTTTTTGAGCTCTTAGGCCCCAAATCCCTCATTTTTAATGGTGCTTAGCTGGGGAGACAAACAACGGAATAGATAATATCCACATTGAATAGGAATTTAGTAACTACAATTGTGGTCCTCTTCCTCCTCCTCCTCAATATCATGATCTTGATTGTTGTTATCATCATCATCATCACCATCATCATCATCTATAGGATTATTGAGGCATTTCAGTTAGCTACTGGAACCGCAGTAGTGCTTCATCCTCCTGAGAAATCATCACGTTTTTATCTTTACATATTTTTTAATTATTTTTGTTTTGTGCCAGTCCTGAGATTTGAACTCAGGGCCTTGGGAGCTCAGAGGTTTATAGGTGTAAGCCACAGTGCCTAGCTATATTGACTTTCTTCTGGACACTGGGGCATTGATGTCCCTTCTATCCTCCTGGAGAGGTTCTTCTACCCTCTCCAATTTAACAGTTACTGGGGAGGGGGTTGTTACAGGGACTCCTTTTAGGCCCCTCCACACTCCTGCTGTACCTTGCCAGTTTGGAAACATAACTGTCAGCAATTACTTTCTCATTATGCCTCAGGGTGTTCTGCTGTTGTTAGGAAGGGACCTGCTTTCTAAATTAAGTGTTTCCTTATATATCCCACCCTTAAAATCCACCCCTATTTTTCTCCTCCTGAGCAAGCCAGACTCAAACAAGCCCCCATACCAAACCCAATCCTCTTCTCCCCCAAATCCCCTCCTAGAAGTAAATTCCCTTAGTTTGGGACAGTTCAGGACACCCACCCCCATTGCCTCCCACCGTGACCCAGTTCTTATTTCCCTTAAAGTTCTCATATTCTTTCTTTAAACCCAAATGAATATCCCCTGTTTCCTGCTACCCACTGATGGCCAGAGCCTATTATCATTCACCTACTTTCTGCCTCTCTCCTGATTCCTATTCACTCTCCCCACAATCCCCCATTTTAAAAATTAAAAAATAAACACTTAATGGTTACTATTGCTTGCTTTTGGACTTCTGAAAAATTAATCAGAGAGTCATCTCCTCTGTTCTTATTGTATCCAACCCTCCTCTCCCACATCTCCTCTAACTCCCCAGTCTTTTCTGTTTTTGATTTAAAGGACACCTTCTTTATTATCCCCTTACACCTCACCTTAAGAAACCTCTTTGTCTTCCTCTAGAAAAGATCCAGATATCCTTCAGGCTCAACAACTACCAGGACAATATCGCCTAAAGGTTTTAGAAACAGCCCCCATTACTTTGGCCAAACCCTACAAAAGGTCTTGACTAATCTCAACCTATCCTCTTGTTTTTTTCTACAATACGACCTCCATCTCTTCGGGCATTTAGCTGAGCTAACTACCAAGCATCCTGCTCATTAGTTGTTCAAAGGATCTATTCTCTTGGAATCCTCCCTTAAGTGTACCATTTTTAGTCAATTTTTTTCATATGTTTATAGTTTAGACTTAACTTCCATATCTGGCAATATCTGCCATACTGTTACATATGTAATTCATATACTTTGCAATCCAAATGTAAAGATACACAATCTCTACTTCAATTTCATTATTCTCCAATTTCTTCTCATTTCATTCTCCCCCCACCATTACAGTGTTAAATCAGTCTTTCTAAAGCATTGCTTTGATATTTTTTTCCCCATGTTTTAAAAAGGCAATGATTTTCTACCACCTGAACTTTTTCACTCTTCAGATCCACAGCTCTTCCTTCAGCTTTGTCTTTGCTATGGTTTGAATGTATCTTCTCGGATATGACAGTATTAAGAGGTAAGGCCTTTAAAATTTGATTAGGGAAATGGAGGGACAAAGAGTGAACCAATGCATGAGTTGTACTCACTAGACACTATGTGGTAAATGACCTATACAACATGTGGTTGGAAATGGAGGGAAAAACTGGGAAAGAACAAGGAAAGAGATGACATTGTCCAAAAAGAAATGTATTCTTTACCTGACTTGGGTAAGTATAATCCCCATGTATATCACCCTTATAATAACAATGAAAAATTTAAATTTAAAACTAGTAATAAATATCTTTTATGAATTAGTAAAAAAATATATCAAGCATTCCATTCTCCTTCTTAACTCTCTTGGGGCTACAGAGACTTGAAAGATAAGGCCCAGTTATGCCAGCTATTAGTTACACTTGGGGGTCATTATTTCACATCAGTGACAAGCTATACCTCTCTGCAGAATTCAACAACTCCTCCATTACTGCTGCCTCTGTCCAATTAAGGCCATCTGGTCCTTCTTGGCCTCATTAACTTCTTTCACATCTGGATTCCCAATTTTTTTCTTAGAGCCTTTCCCTTGAACTCTGCCACTAAAAGGGCCCTTTTCTTTCAGCAAGCTTACCAGTAGCGTTTCTAGAGCATTTTGAGAACGGTCCTCTAGGTTTTTCATTGACTGCTCTGTTGCCATATCCAAGTGGGCAGAACAAGCCATAGAAACACAAGAAAAATGGCAAGTCAAGGAGCCTCAACTCACATTCCAAATAAACAGGGAACAGATTTTGATTTCTTCAGGGAGCCTTCTGAATGGTTGAATTGTTCCTTCTCTCATACTATTTGAAGAACATTGACAGATATTGAGTCTGAGCATGTTCTAATGTATTTTACCCATCTTGCAGATGCTTTTCTCTTTCTCTATCTATTAACATTGAGGATTGTTAGAGAGTGAAATGACAATGCTCAGCTCTGATAGTCATGCTAACTCTATCTTCAACTTCCAGTGAGAAATAATCATCAATAACCAAACTATTCCTCCAGTGGTTCGTTTGGACAGCTTAAGTCATGTTGATGCCCTGACACTTTTTCCAGGAAAAGGTACACATAGAGATTCCCATGTGATACTGGTGCTGATTAATATCCTGAACTAAAATACTAAAGGGCAGGAGAGAGCGAGGGAGGGGTTGGGTGGGAGAGATTTCCTAGGAAAACACACTCAGTAATATTGCAAAACAGCAAATATGTGAACAGAAATACACAAATTTCTAAGAAAATATACTCAATTAAATAGAATCAAAGCATGGAAACTTTTACCAAGATAAATGTTCATATATCAGTGATCAATATAGTGATATACAAGCAGTGATATAGCCTATATACAGGGAAAGGAAGAATCACAGTAGATAATGTACTCAAAAGGATGATTGATAGAATAAAGGCAGATTACATTGGAGGAAACAAAGCATATCTAAGATAAAATGCAAATGTACAACATCTAGATGGAAACTTGCTGTGACTCTAACATAACAGCAAAATGAATAAGAGTAATTTATTTGTTGAAAGAATTCCTTAGGTTAAATTGATTTTTGGCTGCCAAAATTGCATACCTGTTTCTTAGAACTTCTAAGCATTCCCGACAAAATTATATTCATCTTAAAATTGATTTCTTCCAGGTGATCTTTCCCTAAACCTATTCAGGGCATTTCTCTCAGGTCTTATCAAGATGATGTAGCACTTGGGGGCAAAGATGCAGCCCAGGAGACCTCCACTAGAGGCCAAGATGGAGAAGACCTCCACGGCCACCATGACCTTCCCCTTGGTGCTGTGGTAGACAGGCAGGAAGGTGAGCCACACACTGCAGAACACCAGCATGCTGAAGGTCAGGAACTTGGCCTCATTGAAGGTGTCAGGCAGGTTCCTGGCCAGAAAAGCCACCGTGAAGCTGGCCAAGGCCAGGGTGCCCAGGTATCCCAGAACACAGTAGAAAGCAGTGAGGGAGCCCTTGTTGCACAGGATGATGATATGGCCATGTTCAGAGTGTGCATCTCTGTCCACAAAGGGAGGAGAGATATGCAGCCAGAGTCCACAGAGGGTCACCTGGATGAGAGTGCAGATGGGGATGATGAGGTTAGGAGCTCGGGACACCAGCCACTGCCTCATGCTTCTCCCTGGAGCAGTGAGTGTGAAGGCCAGAACCACAGTGATGGTCTTGGCCAGGACTGTGGAGACAGCCACAGTGAAGACCACTGCAAATGTGGTGTGCTGGAGGATGCAGGTGGCTGTATGCGGATGGCCAAGAAAGAGCAAGGAGCAGAGGAAGCAGCAGATGAGGGAGATGAGCAGGATGTAGCTGAGGGCCCGGTTATTGGCCTTGACAACGGGGGTGTCTTGGTACTTGATAAATACCCCAAGAACAAAAGCTGTAAGTGCAGAGCAGCAGAGAGCTGTGCAGATCAGAGTCATGCCCAAGGGGTCTTCATAAGCTAGGAAGCTCTCAGTTTTCATCAGGCAGTGTTTTCTCTCAGTGTTGGCAAACTGAAGATCTGGACACCTCATACACTGCTCCATGTCTTGTGAGGAGTGAGAATCACTATTAGTCCGGTTCAGTACTTCTCTTTCCTCTCATCCCTCTCTACTTAAGCAGCTCATTTTCTCTGATTCACATGTTGATCTGTATTGCTTTCAATAAAAATAGGGTAACTCTCTATTTAAAAATCTTTCAGAAATTCTCAACCTCCCTAGCTATGAAAGAAATGCAAATCAAAACATCACTAAGATACTACCTAGCCCCCAGTCAGAATGGATATAATCAAGAATTCTAATAACAAGAGATACTGGAGGGAATGAGGACAGAAGGGAAGCCTAATGCATTGTTGGTGGGAGTGTAAACTTGTTCAACCACTTTGGAAAGTAGCATTGAGGTTTCTCAAAAGACTCCACATAGAGCTCCCCTATGAAACAGAAATCCCACTTTTGGGCATTTACCCAAATGATCACGAACAAGACTATAATAAAGTTACCAGCACAACTATGTTTATTGCAGCATTATTTACTATAGCTAAGATATGGAAACAACCCAGATGCCCCTCAGTAGATGAATGGATCAAGAAAATGTGGTATATATACAAAATTGAATTCTTTGCCTCCATCAGAAAGAATGACATTGCCCCATTTGTTAGGAAATGGAAAGACTTGGAAAAAATTTTATATATTTTTTTTGAAAAAATTATATTGTGAAGTAAGCCAGGCCCAAAGAAATATAGGCCCCATGGTTTTCCTTATTTGCAGTAACTAGTATACATCTGTGACAAGCAGAAACTGTCAGATAAGTTGATGTTAGGTAAAATGGACCCCAAGATAAACACACAAATGTTTTTTTCTTTCTTGCTATTGTTTCTAACACATTTATAAGATGATTTCTTTGTTTCTTTGTATGTCCCTCCCCCATACCCCTGTTTTAGCTGTATTTGATGTTCGTATAATATGTGGAGGGGAAGGGAAAAAACAAATTTTTTAAATAGGGCTACAGGTGGACCCATTGCAACAATGAGATTTACAAGACATTATGTTGAAAAACAAACTTTAGAACTTTGGGGGGGTGGGGAGTGGGGGTGGGGACAAGGGGGCAGGTGGGGAGATGGGATGTGATGGTAAGGAGAAACAAAGGAGGAGGCAATAATTCTTGATCAGAAATGTACTCATTAACTTGTTTATGTAATTGTAACCTCTCTGTAGGTTATTTTCACAATAAAAAATAAAAATAAAAATAGAACATTCAGGTGAATTTTTCTTTCTCATATTTTTTCTCCTTTCCTTCCTCACATGCACTTTTCTAATTATCTCTTTCCTTCCACATTCCTTCCTTTCTTCTTTCCTTTCTTCCTTCTCCCCCTACTTTCTCCCTCGTCCCTCCCTCCCTCTCTCTTTCTTCCTCTCTCCCTCTCTCCCTCCCTCCCTCTCTTCCTCCCTCCCTCCCTCTCTCCCTCTCTCCCTCTCTTTCTTTCTTTCTTTCTTTCTTTCTTTCTTTCTTTCTTTCTTTCTTTCTTTCTTTCTTTCTTTCTTTCTTTCTTTCTTTCTTTCTTTCTTTCTTTCTTTCTTTCTTTCCTTCTTTCAATGCTTGAACTCTGGACCTGGAAATTTTTCCAGAGTATTTGTTCACCTTTTATGTTGCTTAATTGTGGAAATGAATCTTACTGAATTTCCTGCCCATCATTGCATCCAAGCTCCATCCTAAAATCTCAACTGCCTGAGTCACTTGGATTACAGGTGTAATATATAAATACTTAGTATTATGTGCTGCGTTCTTGGCAGGTCAGACCACTCTGACTCATTGCTATTCATTCAAGAAATTATGGAGAATAGAGAATCAGCCCTATCGCTCCATTTTTAACAAGAGGGTCTAATCCAAACCTCAGCCTACTCCTTACAACAAATACAAACTTCCTGAGCATTTGATCTGTGTCAAGAACAATGATCCTCCAATGATTTAAGAGGTTCTGGGAAAGATCAGCTGGGAGAGGGAGATGAGAAATGAAATGAAAATGGTAAACTACTTCTGAATCAATTATATTTGAGTAATTGCTAGTCTGCCTAGTGCCAGTGTCAGATATGGAGTGATCATAACAAAGCCCCTTGTATTATTAGTATATGATAAATAGAAAATAAAATTTAATTAGAAAAGAGCAGCAAAGGACACTCAGAAATGAAAGTCTATGTTAGATCCAAAATTCCATGATGATTTGCACATCATTTCAAAGGTCAGCAATTGATCTTTGATATTTTCTCTTTTTTTTTACTTTTTTTGAATAAAAAAAACATGGGATGAGGAGGGGGGAACAGGTTTATTCTCAAGATAAATCCTGTAATAGATTAGAAAATACAATCAGAGATATAATGGAGGGGCAGTGTGTTGTTCCTTCTAAGGAGAAGCATGGTCAATGATAGCCATGGAACTCTGCATGAAGGTGCATGTGTTTCCCTGCTTTTCTACTGTAGATCACTCCACTGGCTTACATGGACTGAAGATTAGGAAGGAGGGATGGAAATTTCTCTATCACTGCCAGACTCACCTGTCACATTAGAAATCTCATTCTCTGGGCAAGGAGTGCAGTCAAAGCAACAGGTAGCATTTCCCTCCAGAGAGGTCTTCCTGAATCCAGGACCACAGCTCTCAGTGCAGACAGACTGAGGAGTCTGAGAACATTCAGATGAAGGTTAGTGACTATTCATATTTTACCTGATATCCCAGACACGCCAGTGATTTGGAGGATAAGTTCATCAAAACACATAATCTTTATATACATACAGCCAGTGAGTTGATTGAGCCTTCTTATAGTTTCATCTAACATGACCTGAAGAAAATGTGGGTCCTCGACACCCTGTCCTCCATGCTATTGGGAAGTCATGGAGCCTTCAAGAACTGAATGTTAATTCTAGGAAATTAGGAATTGGGAGTTAAATCTTGCATCCCATTTTTGAATTCAGGTGATGTATTTTCTCTCTTATTCATCTGTGAGCAGATGAATAAGAGCATGAGAGGAAATGACTCAGGGAAACTTCAAACCTACACTCTAAAGCATGGCTAATTGCTTTGGAGGTGCTGCTGTACCCAGGTGATTCACATCTCTCTTGGCTTCCCAGCTTTTATGAGGTGGGTGAACTTCACTGGCAGATGCTCCTGTCTCAGCACAGACTCAAAAGCAACATCTACCCAACCATGGTCTGAAATCTCCAGGCAGAAGCAAAGCAAGCCCTTCTGCCTTCCGATTTGGTTCTCTCAGATATTTTGTCACAGTGCTGGAATGATGGTTCACAGGTGTCATTCACCTTTTATGATATTCAATATGCAAACATAGAACAACATAACAATGTAATGGTAATAAAATATTCCCCTATGCCTTCCATGAATCTATTAGTAAGAAATTTCCAGAAACAAGAAGTGGTGAAATGTATACCACTGAGTCATAATTTTAGTGAACAACATTTCGAACAGGAAAAGCTCATTGTTTATTTATGAATGGATCATGACATGACATTATGGTTAGAAAACACCAACTCTGGGGGAGAAATAAGGATGTGGTGACATTGTCTACAAGCATTTTACTCATGACCTGACTAAGAGAAATGTAAGCTCTTTCAACAACTACTTCGTAATACAAATATTTTTTTTAAAAAGGAAAGAGTAAAAAAGTAGAAATGACCCACCTTGGTAATTCCTATGGGCCACTCTATCAGATTTTCAAACAAAGTCAGTTGTTGACCATGTGGCCTAAATGGAGAAAACTCGCCAACTTTCACCCTTTGTCCCAGACCTTCAGGAAAATTCCAAACACTTATAATGTCATACTCTGCCTCCAATTTCTTTTCCTCATTCAAAACCACTTGGTCTCCAACAGGATTGGTAAATTGGATCTTCCTCAAAAAGGGATGCAACTAAAATGGACACATTACAGTATGATGAAGTGCTTCCCAGACTTATCATGGAACCTCAGAGCAGTGGAAGCACACAGATTAGTCTTCATTCCCACCACTTGATTCACACACACCAAAGGAATTCAATCAACTGTATCATGCAGGCTCACAGCAGAAGAAAGTTTTACCAAGTTCTAAAACCTGGTTATCCAGGATGGGATGCAGAAACTCAATTTAAAGGGAGTAAAACTCTAGCCACATCCAACCAAATAATGAATTATCATGTGACAGACCACAACCACCTCTCTAAAGTGCATTCCAATCATTTATATTATGTTTGTGATAAGAGAGTCAGTCTGAAAAATATGTAAGTAGAATCATAGAATATTTATGATAACTACGAAAGATTACATGAACCAAGACTTAGTTCAGTGTGTGTGTGTGTGTGTGTGTGTGTGTGTGTGTGTGTATGTGTGTGTGTGTGTCTGTGTATGTGCCTGTCCTGTGGCTTGACCTCAGGCTTAGGTCCTCAAATTGAGGTGTTTTTTTTTCTTTCCAAATAAGCATTCTATCCATTGAGCCACAGCTCCACCTCTTGCTTTTTGGGGGTTAATTGTAGTCAAGAGTTAGCCACAGGTATGAGCCACTTATGTCCAGACAATCGTAGGTTTTCAAGAACTAATCACAATTGATCTGTCATTTTAAAAAGGTACAAGGAGAGTTTGGATATATGCTATTGAAAAGGTATGGCTTTTTCCACACATAGTGAAGATGGGGACAGAAGACACAGCACTCCCTTGTCAGGGATGCAGCTTTCTTCAAGAAGATTGTCTTCATAGCTCTACAGTCATTTCATGGACAGCATGACAGGCCCACGGTCTCTTGTACTATCCAAAATGGAGCCAGTTGACCTAGTTCTATCTGCTATGAAAGCTTCTATAAAAAGTCTGCATGCCTAGAGTAGGTCACCCAAAAGCAAAGCCATTACCTGTGAAGAGAGAAATACCCTTGGTTGGGCATTGTGCACTGGTGGTTCTTCTGTGTGATGAAGAAACCTCTGGTGGAGGGCATGTGCCAAAGCATACACAGTGTTGTAGATGTTGTAACTCTCGTCTGACATGGTCATGTCAAAAATGTGCCTGAGCAACCAATCCAGTGTGGCATTGTATGAACAGTGCCCCAAGTCTCTGCAGTCAGACTTAATCAGTAGGCAATAAACAGACTGAATCCATGCCCTGGAAAGGGAATCAACTCCTGAGTTCTTGGACAATGTATCTGTCAGAATAAAATTGGTGAACCCAGAAGTGTTTCTAAGATGGTGAGAGAAGATGAGAGGTGCATGGAAGGAGTTGATCAGAAAATATCTTTTACCAATGGTCACGTCCTCATAGGGTGAGTTCATGACCCAGACTTTCCCTGTAATTAAAAAGTGCCCAAATTTAATAATAAAGCTTAATAGAAATTTACTGTCCCCATAAATGATAATCACATTGGTTGATGATTCCATTAGCTGGAGATGCATTGATAGATCATTTGAGATATCTGAAATGGCTATGTAAGTTATCATGTTCTCAAAGGCCAAACAGATTCCATTCTTGCCCATCTCTTCTCTCAATTCTGAGAGGAACCACATACTGTAGTCGTCTTCTGAGATAAACAGTCCCACCCAGGTCCATCTAAAATAAAGCATCAAGGAGACCATGGCCACAGCTAGACCTGAGTCCTTTGCAGCCATCTGATAGATACTACTGAATTTTCCATGGTCACTCAGGAGAGGATCAAAAGACCCAAAGGTGAACTACAGGGAAAAAATGAATACAACAGCAGGAAGATGATGGTCATAGGCAAGTATTAGTCTAAACAACAACTGGCAGTGGTGGGAGAGAAAGTTTGCTTATCCTACTTGCAAAGTTATCTCCCATGTTCCAAGTTCATTGTAGATATGTATGGATAAGGCTGAGAGCTTTGAGCTATCCCTTGCTCTCTTACAATCTCTCCTTTTATTTACTTATTTTTACAGCAAAGAAAATGTGTAGGTCCCACCCACTTTTGGAGTCCTTTCCTTGTAAGATTATGCATTTGGAAGGGTTTGTGCTAACACCTCTTTTTCAGCCTGTGGAGAACAGAGTCCATGTGGACATGGCCTCACATTTGCCCACCTCTCCCAGCCTCACCTGTGGAAGTTTGTAGAGGTCTAGTAGTGTCCCAATTGCAGCAGATGTGCTTGAGGTTCCTGTGAATGCTGCTAAAGCTTTGCTGTCTCTTCTGCAGGTGTAATTAGGGTTGTTTTTATTCTTCCCAGACAGCCAGATGAGAGGATCCTCTAACATATCAGTATCTTTGTAATGTTCACTATAGATCTCAAACCCCAGAGTCATGTTGGGAAGCAGAAGGTGATTCTTGTTGATCTCCTCCACAGCAAGCACCAGGGTGAGAAGCAATTGGTATTTCTTTAAGTTGGTCCTGCAAAAAGGCCAGAAATATTTGGATAGGCATACGTGAATTACAAATGATTAACTGCAAATCTCATGACTTTGTTGAATCAAATGCTTATCTCTATACACAGTAGTATGTGTAGATCCTATCTTCCAACAAGATGACATTATAATTTGGAGTCTTAGAAAAGTTCTTTCAATTTGAAGAGCTCCTGAACAGGCTTTGATCAGCATACTCGAGATGATTGTTCTGAGATTGCAGAGAGGTTGGGTAGGGGGAAATAAGCAAGCTGGCTTTTCCACTCTGCCACGTATGGATTTGTGAAAAACAATGTTGTGTGGGACATTGGAGCAAGCCAAGGTAACATATCAAGCCATTAACTACTTTGAATTAGCTGTGCATATGAAGAAACTCTTAAGAAATAAAATTGAAATTGGGAGCTGATTGTCCACCTGAGTACAACCAATATGAGCAGAGAGGCATGGTCTGCTGTGTTAGGAGTAAAAAGGAAAACAGGCTGCCTTGTCTCTGTGCTTGTTTGCCACACTCTTGCTGATGGGGCACCCTTCTGCAAAGAAGTAAATCTTGCCTTGTGAGGCATGTAAAGAAAACAAAGAAGGGCTGGGATGGTGGCTCAGAGGTAGAGTGCTTGCCTTGCATTCATGAGGCCCTGTGTTCAATTCCTCAGTACCACATAATCAGAAAAAGCCAGAAGTGGTGCTTTGGTTCAAGTGGTAGAGTGCTAGCCTTGAGCTGAAGAGCTAAGGGACAGCACCCAGGCCCAGAATTCAGGCCCCACAATGGGCAAAAAAAAAAAGGAAGAAAGAAAGAAAGAAAAGAAAAAAAGAAAGAAATAAAATTCATTTCATGTGGTAGAAGCACACTAAATTGACGCAGAGAATGTGATCATTTAAGGGGATTCCCCAGAAGCAGAGCAAGATGGCAGCTGAGGAAGCGAGAATATAAAGATTGCACCACCCAACAAAGAACATATGAGAGTCAGGGAGTGTGGACTGGAGGATACTTCTCTAGTCAAACAAACAACAGAAAAGGATGTGTGAGAAAAGTTAGAAGAAGCTATCTCCATGTTCCTCCCCATCACCAGCCATAGTAGCTCATTATGGACAGAAACCCTCTGACAT
This sequence comes from Dipodomys merriami, assembly GCF_024711535.1. Classification (NCBI taxonomy): domain Eukaryota; kingdom Metazoa; phylum Chordata; class Mammalia; order Rodentia; family Heteromyidae; genus Dipodomys; species Dipodomys merriami. The sequence continues at coordinate 4,167,843 of NW_027206179.1, read as the reverse complement.
GGCAGGGAGGGAGTGAATTAAAGTTAAATCTCAGCATCATCCCTATATACAGAGACCAGTGCTTGGAAAGTGCTTATAGTCTCTACTCTTCGGTACAGACATTTAGATTGTGCCTCTGGAACTGTTTTAGGACAGAGAAGAAAGACACTGCCAAAACTTTCCTCCTCAACCTTGTGAACAACACCATGTATGGAATACAACCTCCTAGTGAGCAGGGCAAGAATAGCGGGTCTAGGTTTTGTTTAGAACTCTGTGTCAGGCATGTCATGTTTGGACCAAAAATCCAGTATAAATTAGAGGCTCTGTTTGCATGCTATCACCACAGCTTCCATTAGAAGCTTTCAAGAGGTGTTAGGAGGAAACAAATGCCATTTCCATCAGTTTCCACCATGGGTGAAGTAGGCTGACACCTGTCCACCTGTTTAGCATTGTGAAGCCACTGTTGCTGTGTGACTCTGTTGTCATCTCGTCAATCCCAGTCTTGTTGCTTAGTGAATCATCTCAGAGACCATTGCCCTAGAAGGACAGTGCTCAAGGTGGTACCAGGCAGAAACTTAGGTTACTCTAGGAAACTAGTGTGCATTGGTCTACAGCAGCACAAGCTGGAGTGTGGACCTCACTGTATCCACATGACAGTTAGGGCTTTCTGGATGGGATATTAAGCCTGAGTGCATGGTGGTGGTCACCAAAATGGCTTTATGGCTTCTTTTTTTTTTGTCGGTTTTGGGGCTTGAACTCTAGGCCTGGTATCTGACCCTGAATTCTTCCGGTCAAAGCTAGTGCTCCACCACTTGACCACAGTACCACCACCAGTTTTCTGATGTTTTATTGGAGATAAAAGTCTCATTGAATTTTCTGTCTGGGATTGCTTTGAACCCCAATTCTCTGGTGTCAGCATTCTAAGTAGCTAGGATTACAGGTGTCAACTACTGGTGCAGAGCTTGTGGCTGCCTTGACAAAACTTACCACACTGATATAACACAGCATAGTTCTCTATCCCACTTGTCATGAGTAGGACAGGGAAGCAAGATAGTGATATTGTCCCACAGTTTAGTGTGGGCCAGGTGATAGCACTAGAACTGTGCCATGACCCCATAGCCAGGCCAGCTTCTGGCAGAGCTCTGTAATCACCTTAGTACCTGGCAAAGTCATCTACCACCAGACAATCAGTTCTATTCTAGCTATCACTAATGGTGTATGGTTGTGGCCATTATGGCCCATGAGGACACTTCTACTACACACAAATTGGGTGGATATTTGTGCTTACCCAGCACTGCTCTGGTCTTGATTGCAATGGACTGAAGATGTAGTACTGAGGCAGGGTTGACTAGGGAAAATGAGGCCTGGTTAATGTATGCCAGGAATTCAAAAACTCAAGCTTAAAGCTTGTCATCTACTTCTCTTAATAATAAGGGAATTAAGTCATTCAGAGGAAAATGGAGTAGCATAGATGAGGAGAAATGAGGTATGTTATTCTCACAGCAAATAGAGACACATTCATTCACCTATATCCCTTAAGATTAAGGGACCAAAGTCACTGAGCAGAAAATGAAGTTGGATAAATTGAGGGGAAAAAAATGAGTCTTGGTGAAGGCAACTCTGAAACATATGATATAGAAACACAGAAGCACTAACTTTGCTTCAGAGAGACAACAGGATACATTTCTTCCTGAGATATATTTCTTATCATATGAATTAACAGTTGTATGGCAAAAAGGATGCCTTCCCCCAAAAATGCTCCCCAAAAACATAAGCAACGTCCTACCCAAAATATAGACAACAGCACACCTTCCTCACTGCAAGAGTAATCATCTGTTTTAGGGAAGGATGACTTCGTATCTGAAAAGAATGTCCAAAACATACAGAAACTCAGAAAGTGTAATACCAGGAGTGATTAGAGCAAAGATGAGCCACCTATGTTTGTGTAAGTTTGAAGTCAGACCTCCTGCCTTTATATTAATACCCCTGGCAGCCCAAGAGCCATGTGCCTCTCCTCAGTTGCAGTGTGTCTGTGCCTTTCTGTTTCCTGTTTCTCTTCCTGCTTGCTTGTTTGCATCTTTGCTCAGTAAAGCTCTGCCACATTTTCTTACCATTGTGACTTGTCTAGAATTTGTTCTTCTGAGATCAAAGTCAAGGATCCTAAGTGAAGGGTCCCTACTTTTAGATGGAAACCTCATTAATCTTCACCTGTTTTGGTGTCCCTGCTGGTTGGTATTCCAGTTGTAATAGAGTTCTAGTGGCCATGGCTGTGACTAAGACCTGTTCCAGCACACAGATCTTGCAATTGCTAAACAGAATCCCATCATATGGTCATTCCTGTGCATGAAACATATGGGTCCCCGTGTTCTCAGGAGGAGGCATGCTTGGACCCACCACTCATTGGGGTCTCTTTGAGGTTTTTAGAACCACAGAGTATTTGTCACCCAACTTGCCTTTGGTTTTCTCTGCTACTGAAGAGGTCTATCACCTCACCAGCTCACTTCCCTCAAGGCCTTTGCTCCCTCTAGTGGTGACATTGTGGAAGTCACTACACACTCAGGAAAACTGAAGCCTGCCTGGAATTTCTTGAAAGACAGGCACAAAGCCAGACCAGGCCGACTGGTCTAATTCTGCTGAGACATTTCAAAGGCCAGATGGTATCACATGTTAATATGAATCAAGAATGTTACACAACTATAAGTTCTCCTAGGATTCAATATAATCAGTTTGGGGAAATTCTCATAGAGAGAATCTCAATTCTCTAGGTTGTTTTTGATATGCTCTTGTACAATGTAATTCTGTGGCTTGACAGCTAGAATGTCAGGAATACTAAATATTAATTGGGAACTGGTGGCTCAGACATTTAATTAAGGCTACTAAGGAGGCTGAGATCTGAGGATTATGTTTTGAAGTTGCTTTGTGTAGGAATGTCTTTGAGATTGTTATCTCACTCAGAAGCTAGTAGCAGAGCTGTGGGTCAAGTAGTAGAGTGCCAGAAATCAATACTAAGTGACAGCCATCAGAATTTGAGTTCAAGTCCGAATACCAGAGCATGTGTGAGCATGTGGGAAAAGGGGTGTGAGAGTGTGCGCACACACAGAGAGCTCAATTAGAGAGTGGACAGTGCAGAAGAAATGTTTGACTTCTCCCACCTCCCATAGAGGTACATTTCTAATTCTGGATTTACACATGAGCCCCATCTGTTTCACTTTCACTCCGTGTTCAGTTGGCTTCAGTATCTCTCACAAATCTTTTGTGGCATAAAGTATTCCCCTCTCAAACAAAGTCCATACAGTGTTTCCATACAACTGTCTGAGAAGATTTATCTGTGACTTCTAGTTTACAGGTATTTCTGGAGATCTGAAAGTAGTGAGCTCACCTGCATTCAAATGCATGAATCCAAGTGTGTATAAAACATATGAAAAACTTCAAATCCAGTTTTGAAAGTTATGACTAGGAATAAGTTTGAGAATCTGGAGGAAATGGATGATTTGATAGAAAATATTGACATGTGGAATCTAAACCAAGTTGAATTACACCAACTTAACATATCTATATCAAGCATTGAACTAGAAACAGCAATAAGAAACCCCCCATCTCAGAAAAGTCCAGGACCAGATGGATTTACAGTGGAATTTTAAACAGCCTTCAATGCAGATCTCACACTAATACTCTTCCAATTTTTCAATGAAATTGAAAGTGAAAATATACTACTAAACTCTTCTATGAAGCCATCATAACCCTCATCCCCAAACAGGCAGAAACTCATGAGAGAAAAAGAACTATAGACCCATTACTTGATGAATGTGGATGCAAAACTTCTCAACAAAATTTTGGCCAACTCACTTCAACAACTCATCAAAACAATCATACACCATGATCAAATAGGCTTCATTTCAGGGATGCAAATCTGGTTCCATATATGCAAATCAATTAATATAAATCATCACATCAACAAGAGTAAGGATAAGAACCACATGATTATCTCAATAGATGCAAAAAAAGAAGTTGACAAGATTCAACACTTTTATGATGAAATCTCTAGAAAAACTAGGAATCCATGGAACAGTCCTCAATATAATAAAGGCAATGTTAGACAAACTTACAAGCCAGCATTATACTTAATGGCAAAAAGATAAGGCCATTTCCTCTAAACTCAGGAATGACACAGGATGTCCACTCTTCAATTTCATATTAGAATGCCTAGCAACAGCAATAAGAAAAGATGCAAACATAAATGGGATCCAAATAGAGAAAGATGAAGTAAAACTCCCCTCTTTGCAGATGGCATGATCTTGTAAAGAATCCCATGGAAGCCAGGCGCTGGTGGCTCACGCCTGTAATTCTAGCTCCTCCGGAGGCTGAGGTCTGAAGATAGCAGTTCAAAGCAAGCCTGGGCAGGAAAAGTCCCTAAGACTCTTATCTCCAATAAACCACTAGAAAACTGAAAGTGGCATTGTGGCTCAAGAGATAGAGGGCTTGCCTTGAGCTAAAGAGCGCAGGAACATCGCCCAGGCCCAGAGTTCAAGCCCCATGACCAACCAAAAAAAAAAAAAAGAAGAATCCCATGGACTCTACTCCCAAATTGCTTCAGCTGAATTGAAACTTTGGCAAAGTATCAGGTATAAAATTAACTCTCTAAATTCATTGGCTTTTCTGTATGCTCTTCTGTATGAAAAGAGCATTGCTGCAATCACTCCTTTTGTAATAGCCACACAAAAAATAAAATACCTAGGAGTTAACTAAACAAGTGAAAGACCTCTATGGTTAAAAATTTTAAAACCTTAAAATGGAAATTAATCCAGAACTTAGGAATTGAAGAAACCTCCCAATCTCCTGGATTGGGAGAATTACATTGTGAAAATGGCAATACTTCCAAAGGCTATCTACAAATTCAATGCAATACCTATCAATATTCCAACCTCATTTTTCAATGAATTAGAAGAAGCAATCCAAAAAAATCATACAGAACAATAAAAGACCCCAAATAGCCAAAACAATCCTTAGAAGAAAGGACAGTGCTAGAGGAATATCAATACCAAACTTGAAACTTAACTACAAAGCCATAGTAATGAAAGCAGCTTAATACCTTAGGACCAATGGAATAGAACTGAAGACCAAGAAATGAACCCTCAGACCTATAGCCATCTAATTTTTGACAAGGGAGCTAAAAGAAATAGAATGGAAGAAAGACAGCCTCAGCAGTAAATGGTCCTGGAAAAATTGGTTAAACACCTCTAGAAAACTAAGCTAGATCCTTATATATCACCCTGCACTAAAATCAACTCTAAATGGATCAAAGACCTCAGAATCAAAGCCTACACCCTGAACACAGTACAGGAAGGAATAGGAGAAACCCTAGATGATTTGGCATAGGCCAAAATTTTCTTAATAGAGACCCAGAAACACAAAAAAATCAAAGAAAGTTTGGACAAAATGGGATTGCATGAAATTGCAGAGCTTCTGCATAGCAAAGGACATAGACAGCAAGATCAATTGAAAAAGTCCACACATTGGGAGAAGAGCTTCACTAGCCATATAACAGACAAGGGTCTCATATCTAAAATATACTTAGAACTCAAAAAATTAAATACCCCAACAACAAGTCCTCAAAAAAAATTGCATGGGAAATAAGTAGGCTAAAGACATAGAGAAACTTCTCTAAAGAAGAAATAAGAATGGCCAGTAGACATATGAAGATATGCTCAATTTCTCTAGCTACAAAAGAATTTCAAATCAGAACAACATTGAGATTTCACCTCACCCCAGTTAGAATGTCTATAATCAAGAAATCTAATATCAACAGATGCTGGAGGGGATGTGGCCAAAAGGGAACCCTACTGTATTGTTGGTGAGTGTGTAAACTTGTTCAACCACTTTGGAAAGTAGTATGGAGGTTCCTCAAAAGACTCCAGATAGAACTCCCCGATGACCCAGCAATCCCACTTTGGGCATCTACCCGAATGATCACAAACAAGACCTTACTAAAGCTACCAGAACAATGGTGTTTATCACAGCATTATTGCATTATTTATCATAGCTAGGATATGGAACAACCCAGATGCCCCTCAGTAGATGAATGAACCAAGAAAATGTGATACACACACACACACACACACACACACACACACACACACACACAATTTAATTGTATGCCTCCATCAGAAAGAATGGCATCACCCCATTCGTTAGAAAATGGAAAGACTTGGAAAAAATTATATTAAATGAAGCAAGATAGGCCCAAAGAAACATAGGTCCCATGGTTTCCCTTATTTGTAATAACTAGTATAAGTCTAGGGCAAGCAGAAAGGTCAAACACTATGTATATATATGACCATGTAAGATGATGTTAACGGAAATGAACCCCAAGAAAGTGTACAAATAGTCTTTTCTTTCTTGCTATTGTTTTTAACATTTATAATGTACTAAGTGATTTTTTTGTTTCTTTGGTATGTTCCTCCACCACAGTTTACCCCCTGTTTTCACTGTATTTGATGTCACTGTCCTGCATCTTGTATATATATATTTCTAATTTGGGGAGGGTAGGGAAAAAAACAAAATGCTTAAATAGGGATATAGGTCCAGCCATTGTAACAATTAGATGCACAGGACACTATGTTGAAAATAAACTTTACAACTTCAGGGGAGGGGGTAGGGGAAAGGCAGGCAGTACTTACTTGGGGAGGTGGCTAAGGAAGAGATGATAGGGGAAAAACAAAGAAGAGGCAACAATGCTCTATAGATAACGTACTTATTACCTTACGCATGTAACTGTAACCCTTCTGTACAGTATTTTTACAATAAAAATATTAAAAATGAAAAAGAAAGCATGAGTAAGGGAAAAATAGATAAGTCTGGAAATATAGCAGAGAACATGGTATAGAAGCCAAGCTTTTTGGAATGATATAGGATACAGGCTGAGATAATGACAGCAAGGCAGAGGCTTACTTACACTAGTTAATGTGAAAAAAAATCAAGCTTGTCATGAATCTCTTATTCCTGATCTGACCAGCACCTCCCCATTTCCAGAGCTTTGCTGACATGAAATAACCCCAGAAGCAGAAACTGCATGTCTATCTAAGAAATGTTGCCCTGAAGGAGGTCCAAACATTGGACCTGTTTTGAAAAGTACAAAGATGAGAATTGATTGAAGATTCCTTGGCCTTTGCCCTATGGATAGAGACATTGCATTTTAGTCTCTTTGTGTGGACTCTTGGTCACCCAATTGACGCTGAGTAACAGTGATGACTGGAGGAGTCACAGTGATGGTGGGGTGGTTAGGCCAGCCCTGGAAAAGGGGAGCAGAATTGAAGACAGGCAGAAACCTCTCTGCTCTTTGGAAGGAAGAAAAATATTCATCGAGACAACATGAAATAAAGTAGAGCTGCTGTGGTGAGGACAATGTAGGTCCAGAGAACATTAGTGGATGCAACCAAACTTCCCCCAACTAGTCTGATAACCAAACAGAAAATGCAAATTTTAAGAAAACCAAAGAAATCACTTACTGAAAACCCTGTTGGTGCATGGCAAGGTTGTTCACATTGGGAACAAATTCCCAAGAATAAAGGGGAAAAAACCCGGCAATCACCACATCTCCCCTGCTATGGACCACATATTTCTCTCTGCAAATGCCTCTGGCATCTTCAGAGGAACTGGCCCCGAGTGGAAGTTGGAGGAGAAGCAGTATCAGAGCCACGGGGAACATTGCTGCTACTTTGGCACAGAGCTGCAATTCTGTCTGCAGACTGAGCCTGCAGCATCGGCAGGTATGTAAATGGATCTTCAGTTTCTGTGGCATCTTGTTACCTGGATGGCCACTGAGATGCACCGCCATCCTCCTCCACTATCCTAGAGGAATACAGAGCCCGTTCTGCCCTCTGGCTGCATCTGGGGTCCGGCTTCAAGGTCAAAACACAAGTTGGAAAACATGTGTACCATTTTCCTCTCCACACCCTCAGGACTGTGATTTCATCCAAGACTATAGATAATGAAACTCTAGGGATAGATTCCTTTCTTGTTGATTTGCTCACAAACTTGTGTGAAAGCAAAAAGTTGAAAAGAAAAAAGTACACAACATAAAGTCCAATAGGAAAGCCACTAGGGATGATGGGAATGGATGACACCAGAGGATGCCAGGTGAAGGTCAAAAGGTCATAGAGGGCCATCGCCAGCAAATGTTCAATCAGAGTTATTGGAGCACAATCAAGGATGAGGATGGGCAGATTCACAAACTCAGGGCCAAGGGAGCCACAGAAGTTTGGAGAAATGACCTATTCAGGTTTCCATACCAACTCCACATGAAGAAACATCCAGAAGTGGTCAATGCATTTATTTACTGCTGCAGGAGTTACCAACAGTATCCCTGAATTCAACGATTTTAGATCAATACTTCAAGGTCAAGACACACATCCTATTGGACATTTGCACTCTGACCCTTGAACTTCTTTAGTGTTTGCATGTTGTTGACCAGAAGAATGCATCTATCAATACATTGTGGCCATCCACTGTTAGACAGAGATATTCTATGATCTATGACATTCTGAGAACATAGCAGGCCTGCCTACTGAGGATCCTGGAATCTGTGGGTATATGGATGGGTCTTGCTCTGCTGTGTGTCCTGGTCATGTCCTGTGTGCTGGGGAAATTCTTGTTCTCACTTGGACAGCCACATGATGCTATCTCTGTCCATTTCTCCCTACCTGTTTCCTCTATTATATTCTGTAAATAGAAGTGAAAACAAGGTCACAGAATAGCATCCTGCACCACTGTGGTGGCTGGTTATGTGATGTGGCTCCATATATTTATCAGGAAGGGCTTGGTAAAAGTAAGTTGGAAAAGTAAGGATGCAAAAGCTACATGGTGTTGGTAGCAAGACCTTGCAAGAGGGTCAGTGCTGGGTCCAAGTCTGGCTTGAGTTCTGAGGTAGAAATCCTTGTTGCTTCCTATACCCAGGATTATAGATATGAGCCACCCATGCCTGGCTCAGAGAACAAACTTTTATACTGTTCCCTTCCTCTATTACTCTACTTCTGTTAAGTCTTCCCAGGAGAACAGTCTTTCCCCACTTCCTCTTCATCTGCCTGAAACCAGTAGTCACCTGTCAATCACATGACTGTGAGTCAGGAAAGGAGCCCACACTTTGAGGTCACTTTCTCACCTGCTGAGGCCACTCCCTGAACTGCCCTGGTCACAACTCCCTCAAACTGTGACAGGTTCCCCAGGCTCTGAGGTCACTTCCACATTTGCTGTTATCCTGGCTCAACACAAGTCCCCTTCTCTCTCTCTCTCTTTTTCCTTTTCCTCTCTCTTTTCCATGGACCTCCATCTCTTTCAGGAGCGAAGTTTACTATGTCTTCCTGAACCATGTGTCAGATATCCCTTATGGCAAACCTTAAAATTTCTACTTCATTGTCATTGATATCTACTGTATTACTCTAAGATTTCTTCTGCCCACATTTCAAAAATGAGAGAAATATTGGGGATCTGTATTGGGTGATAATGCATCTATCTATCTATCTAACTATGTGTCTGTGTGTGTGTCTGTATGTCTATCTGTTTTGTAAAAGTGATGTACAGAGGAGTTACCATTATGTAAATCAGGTAATGAGTACGTTTCTGTTTTTACAGTGTCACACAGTTTTTCCCTCCCTTCCCCACCAATAGGTTTTATACTTCATTTTCCACACAGTGTCCACTATATACTATTGATGTATTTGTCAGGGTGCTTTACTGACCACAATGATCTCCACTTCCTCCCATATTCCTGACTCAAATATAATTGCATTCTCAAGCCTCTATTATGTCTGTGTGACTCAATTTACTTTTTCCATTCATGGCTTGATTGGAATGGTACCTGGTTCTACAATTCAGCTTCTAAGTAGTATCATGACAAACACTCATCATATGTAAACATAGATGTAGCAAACACCTGTACATGTTTGTATGTGTAATGTTCATGTAATATTATAACTTTTGTTATCTCATTTTATCAACAGTGTTATTCCTTTTGGCCACATACCCACCAGCATCTGTGATTAATAATTTTCTTGATCATCAACCAAATTATTTAATACCATTTATTTTATAATAAGCTCTATTTTATGAATCTCAAGACCTACTCAGATCAGGTGCTACTTGAACATTTTTGGTTGGAAAGAGTGAAGACAATGTTTGCTTCTCAAGTCACTTTTTACCCAAATGAAAACAATTTGTTTCCTCAATTTCCTTTCTGAGGGCTTTTATTTACTAACTTCCCTTTTCCTTTACATTTCTTATTTCCTTACTGAATTTTTGGCAGTCGTGAGGCTGTAATATCTCAGTTTATATTAATAAAGGGCAAAAAAACTCTTGGTAAAGAAAACCCCATATAAAGGCTGACTACTGGTCAGCCTTTGCTTCTCCATCCTTGCTAAAATCCAAAAGAACATCACTCTCTCAATCAAGGTTACCAAGCTGGCAGCTTTGCAGAAGGCTGCTGACAACCTTGAGGCTTATCACCAGCTGCTCTGAGATGCTGTATTAGTCAAGAGTTTATAATAAAAATAATTTTAATAGTGTCAATTGCATTAATAGTATTAGTCATGCTTACCAAATCAAGATTATATTTTGCCTATGTTCCTGTGACTCAAGGCTATGTTTTTGTTATATTTTGCTTCTGTAACCTTGGTTGCTTGCCTCAGTAACAGGGCCTTATGACCACCAATTAAAAACCACCACCCAGTGGTCCCACTATGGGCAGCCCATTGTAAATTTGTACCTATGATATTTACTGTAAAGAACAAATGAATTTAAAGGTCATATAACTATAGCCAATGAAAATGCCCCAAACCTACTTTGCATGGCTCATCTATGTAACTCTATGTAACCTACCTCTTAAAAACTCCAGCTTGAGGAATGCTAGGGTTCCCAGTCTCAGATCCTGGATCTGTGCTGCATCCCTGGCTGGTCAGTTACTCACTTCTGCAACTTTTTACATGAGGCTGTCTCTGCACGGTGGACCTTAGTGGAATATAAAGTCCCCATCAGGAGGAATGTGGAATCCCCTCCACCAGACCCTATAACAGGGCTTAAGCTCTAGACTTGGGTGACATCACTCAATTCTTCAGCTCAAGGAGAGTGCTCTACCATTTGAGTCACAGTGCCACTTTCCATTTTCTTGTGGTTTATTAGAGAGAAGAATCTCACAGACTTTCCCCTGGGCTAGCTTTGAATCCTGATCCTCAGATCTCAGCATCCTGAGTAGCTAGTATGACAGATGTGAGTCAACCGCACCTGGTTTCCTTAGTGAGTTTTTAAAAATTGCATTTTCAATTAACTCTTTGAAACATTTGATCTCAAAATGACATGTTTAAAAATGTAAAGTAATTATCCTCAGACAAACTAGTTGTATTGATATTTCTCATTTGGTATTAAAATAGGAAGAACAGGAGAATGACATGTAGACTGACATTGAACTAAGAGTCCAAACTTAACAAACTTGAGGAATATCAGACCGTTACTTTTGCTGTTTACAAAATGCATCTAATTGTATCACTCTAACTTTCTTCAGGCAATATTAGGTAGAAACAGTCAAACACTGGCCTTTTAGCATAAAAATAATTGAGCAATAGCCAGGTGCCCATGGCTCATGCGTATAATCCTATTTACTGAGGAGTCTGAGATCTTAGGATCAAGGTTCAGAGCCAACCTGAGCAAGAAACTCCGGGAAACTCTTACCTCCAATAAACCACTCAGAAAACCAAACTTTGCCCTGTGTCTCAAGTGGTAGAGTTCTTCCCTTGGGCTGAATTGCTGAGGGAGAATGCCTAGGGCCAGAGCTAAAGCATTAAGACCAACAACAACAACAAAAAAGAATTGAGCAATATAAATTAGGTTTTACATTGAACTAAATAGCTAATCAAAGCCAGGAAAAAAAAATTTATTGTAAAAATGCTGTACAGATGGGTTACAGTTACATGAGTAGGGTACTGAGTACATTTCCTATCAAGCATTGTTACCCCCTCCTTTGTTTTTCTCCTACCATCCCTTCTATCCCACCTGCCAACTTCTCTCACTGCCCCTCCCCGTGCCCCTTCCCCCTATCTCTATCCCACACCCAATAACTTGAAGCTTGTTTTCAACATAGTGCCCTGTACATCTCATGGTCACAATGGGTCAAACTGCATCTCCATTTAAGCATTCTGCTTTATCCCTTCCCCAAATTACAAAAATGTATATACAAGATGCAGAACACCTGAATCAAATACAGTGAACACAGGGGTTATACTGTGGGGGAAGAACATACAAAAGAAACAAAAGAGTCACATAGTGCATTATAAGTACATTAAAAACAATATCAAGAAAGAAAAAAAAACACTTGTGTCCCTGTCTTGGGGTCCATTTCACTTAATATCATCTAATATGGTCATATGTACACGGTCTTTGACCTTCTCTGCTTGTCCTAGTCATGTCTAGTCATTGCAAACAAAGGAAACCATGAGACCTATGTTTCTTTGGGCCTGGCTTATTTCACTTAATATAATTTTTCCATGTCTTTCCATCTCCTAAAAAATGGGGCAATGTCATTCTTTTGATGGAGGCATAGAATTCCAATGTGTATTTATACACCATAGTTTCTTGATCCATTCATTTACTGAGGAGCATTGGGGTTGGTTCTATATCTTAGCTATGGTAAATAATGCTGAGATAAACATGGTTGTGCTGGTACTTTGGTATGACCTTGTTTGTGATCCTTTGGGAAAATGCCCAAAGTCAGATTGCTGGGTCATAGGGAAGCTCTATGTGGAGTCTTTTGAGGAACTTCCATGCTGCTTTCCAAAATGGTTGAACAAGTTTATACTACCAACAATGTAGTAAGGTTCCCTTTTGGCCACATCCCCTCTAGCATCTGTTGTTACTAGATTTCTTAATTATAGACATTCTAACTGAGGTGAGATAGAATCTCAACGTTTTCTTGATTTCCATTTCTTTTATGGCTAGAGAAATTGAGCATGTCTTTATGCGTTTATTGACCATTCTTATTTCTTCTTCAGAGAATCTATCTTTAAGTCTTTAGCCCACTTATTAATTGGATGGTTGTTTCTTTGAGGATTTGTTGTTGGGGGATTTAATTTTTTGAGTTCTACCTACACTTTAGATATGAGACCCTTGTCCTTTGAATGGCTAATGAATATCTTCTCCCAGTCTGTGGGCTATGTCCTTTACCATCAGAAGCTCTTCAGTTTCATGCATTCCCATTTGTCCAAACTTTCTTTGATTTGTTGTGTTTCTGTGTCTTTATGAAGAAAATTTTGGTCTGTGCCAAGGAGCCCTAGAGTTTCTACTATTCCTTCCTGTAATGTGTTCATGGTGTCTGCTTTTAATTCAAGGTCTTTGATCCATTTGGGTTGATTCTGGTGCAGATTGATATATACCAATCTAACTTTTGTCTTCTACAGGTGTTTAACCAGTTTGGCCAGGATCATTTACTGGAAAGGCTTTCTCCCATTCTGTTTTTTTAGCTCCATTGTCAAATATTAGGTGGCTATGTGTCTGTGGGTTCATTTCTGGTCTTCAGTTCTATTCCATTGGTCCTCATGCCTGTTCTTGTGCCAGTGCCAAACATTTTTGATTACTATTGCTTTGTAGTAGAGTTTGAAATTTGGTGTTGATATTCCTCCAGTGCTAACCTTTCTGCTAAGAATTTTTTTTCCAATGTTAGGTGATACGCCAAAATTAACAGGACTTAAGAAACAAAGAACTTCCACTCATCTGGTTGAACCACCACTAAATATCCCCATGTTGCTGATCACATGTCTGGTGTATATGTGTACACTGTCATATGTTATAGACCGTCATAGACAATTTGGTCCAGGAAAGTTAGAATGAACTTGTGACTTTAAATGAGCATCATTATTCCTCAATACTGTGAAATTTGGGAAATTATGTAATCACTTAATCACAATTAAAAACAACAAAAGAACCCCGGTGAAGGTAGGGAGGGAGGAGATGGTAGGGGGAAAACAATGGAGGGGGTAACAATGCTCAATAGGAAGTGTACTCATTACCTTGCTCATGTAACTGTAACCCTCTGTATAGTATCTTCACAATAAAAAAAATTTAAAAAAAGAATTGTTTTTCCTATTTATGGTCTTTTATTGTTCCATATGTATTTTTGGATTGCTTCTGCTATTTCATTGAAAAGTGTGGTTGGGATATTGATAGGTATTACATTGAATTTGGAGATAGCCTTTGGAAATATTGCCATTTTTATTATATTAATTCTCCCAATCCAGGAGCAGTGGAGGTTTTCCCACTTGCTTAGTTCTGCTTTAATTTCCTTTTTCAGGTTTTTAAGGTGATCCTCATAGAGGTCTTTTACCTCTTCATTTAACTCAAAAGTATTTTATTTTTACAAAAGGAGTTTCTTTCCAAATTGGAAAGCAGTAGGCTGCCAGATCCTACTCAAAAGGTACACAGAGATATCCCAGTCTGGTTGGTCTATGAGCCCCACCTGTTAGAGCAAGAGTGGGGCTTCCAGATCCATCCCTACCAGACCAACAAACCTAGGGCACAGGCCTCACTGTGTGCATCAGAACATCCCCAGACATGACAAACAGTGTGTCCCAGATGCCCAGCTCCTGGGCATGCTTTGGCCCCTCTGGGGAAAGATGAGGTTCAGGGTTCTGCTCTGGAAGGGGAAGGATACTCCCAGCAGCCCTTGAGGCATGGGACAATGAGCATCATCAGGAAGGAGACCAGGGCATTGAGCATGAGGGGCTGCACGAGGCTCTGGAATATAGCAAGGCCTTGCCCTTGTCTGAGCCCAGGTTCAGCAGCACCAATATAGGACAGATCCTGATCAGCAGGCCCAGGGATGACCGGTGGGATCCAGAGCCTATTCCTACTATTACAGGCCTTCTCCGGGTTGGGGTGTCACACCTGCCATGTGTAGGCAAATCTTTTCTTCTGCTTACACATATTAGGATGTTTTTCATTTAATGATTGTGTGACTTTAACATATTGGGTATTTCTCTCTCTCTCTCTCTCTCTCTCTCTCTCTCTCTCTCTCTCTCTCTCTCTCTCTCTCTCTCTCTCTCTCTCTCTCTCTCTTTCTCTCCTTTCCCCTTTTTATCTCCTGGTATCGGCTGAGCCTTTGGCATCATTAGCACTGCCCACAGTGGCATCCATAGACCATCGTGAGAAAAGACATCACTTGCTTTTTTAAAAATGAATTTATTTTATTTTTGGTCGGCCGAGGGGCTTGAACTCTGGGCCTGGGCGCTGTCCCTCAGCTCTTCAGCTCAAGGCGAGCACTCTACCACTTGAGCTACAGCGCCACTTCCAGTTTTCTGGTGGTTTATTGGAGATAGGAATCTCTCGGTCTCTCTTGCCGGAGCTGGCAGATCTCAGCCTCCTGAGTAGCTAGGATTACAGGCGTGAGCCACCAGCGCCCGGCTTAAAAATAAATTTAAAGACAGGATTGACATTTTCAGAGTTGGGTGGAGGGAAGAAAAGGGAATTTAAAAAATCAACTTATATTTTCAATATGGATAAAAACGTGTGTGTGTGTGCATGTGTGTGTGCGTGTGTGTGCAGCAGCCCTGGAAATCAGGGCCCCAAGCTCTCTTTCTTGGCTTTCTAATTCACAAGTGGCATTTTACCATTTGAGAAATACCTCTAGTCCCATATTTTTACTTGTACATTAGAGAGGGCATGTCACAGACTTTTCTGTCTAGGCTAGTTTTGAACTGCGATCCTCAGATCTCAGACTTCTAAGGGAGCCATTGCTGTAGGACGTGAAAAAGAGATTATGTATACAATATTGAAATTAATAGTGAATTTACTAATTGATTTCTACAAGAATGTGAAACTTTAATACATATTACTCAATGTTTTAGTCAGTATTTTAAAACAGTAACACTTTTCTTTATTGAGATTAAATAATTATATAAATTTCACAGTATTGTGGCATAGTTATACTTAGCTAAAATCACTAACACATTTTAACCTTCACCATGCATCTTGTCATTGTCTGATCTACAAAGCTTATGGACTCTTCAGACTTTAACAATAAAGTTGTTTCTTACAAATCGTGTGATATGTACATTTCTCTCCTTTTGCTCAGTATCACCTGTTTCCTCTTTCTCTCCCATTCCCTCCCTCCCATCACCACTCTTGAGTTGCTTAGTTCATTTTCATCAATGACCAGTGCTGCCAATGGGCCCTCTGTCTATTTTTTCACCCATTTTCCTCCACTTTTTTGCCCTCCTAGCTTCCCTCAGATGTGCATGTGTAAATACCATATATGGGGCCCAGAATATGGAATCATCTAGAAATGATATGACAAGAAGAGGTTATTTGTTTCTTGGGACTTGTTTACTTTGTCATATCTCACTGTAAAACACTAACACTTTTTTGATATATAATGTAGTCCAATAAAGTGGAGAATGAACACCACTGGATCTTAAAAAATAAGCAGAAAATAAAGCAGTGGAAGAAAGGACACATTATATTTTGCCAGCATAGCCAAAGAAGTCCCTCCAAAATCTAGTGTGGACATTATTATCTTTTCTCTTCTTCTTCCATTTCTATTTGAGAGTTGTTAGAGATTTGGTACAATATGCACAAATTGACTACTTGTGAGCACTGGGCATTGGTTTCCCCAGGATATATGGAAGTCAATGATAAGTCCATCCTTTCCCTCCTTCACTTGAGCATCTCCAGGACAGGTGTGGGTTCCATGCTTGTATCCTCAGAGACAGAGGCCAGCTCCTGGTCTGTCAGTCCTGATTATGGAGGCTGAGGACTCTTTGGATACTAAGCTTGAAAATGTCCTTGGTTCTTGATCACTTGGTTATGTCTAAAGATAGAAGCAGCTCTACCCAGTAAGTACTGATGTATTTGATGGGTGAAGAGTTTTGGAAATATCAACTCTTAATCATAAATACCAACATCATTGTTTTGGGTAGCCAGATGTTATGACAGAGCAGTAAAAATTATTTCACCCCTTGTGTGACCATCACAGTTCACCAAGATTTACACGTTCTTAGTTGTTCTTGATTATAAGAATGGGTAATCATTTTTTTTTCATTCTACCTATAGAATACTGGCTCTGTTTCCTGTTGAGGTCTTCCCCAAACTAAAATATTTCCATTATTCTAAAGTCTTTCTGAGTACTGCAAAGGGACTATCAAAATGATAGTAAAGGTCTGGACCTCAGTTATCAAAAAAGTGTTGATGATATTATTTGGAAATTCCTATTTTGCCCAGCTATGACCTGTGTTGTCTTTTTATTCCATATGCTTCATCTTTCTTTACTTCACAGGGAATTTACATTTTTGCCACCTAAAGAAATGAATGTGAGTTCCGGGAAGATGGCGGAGGAGAAGCTGGAATCTGAACAAGCTCTCGCATACAAAG
Organism: Dipodomys merriami; assembly: GCF_024711535.1. NCBI lineage: Eukaryota > Metazoa > Chordata > Mammalia > Rodentia > Heteromyidae > Dipodomys > Dipodomys merriami. The sequence continues at coordinate 4,150,464 of NW_027206179.1, read as the reverse complement.
CAGTTTTAGAGTTCCAGTGAACAGTCCTAAGCCAGAGAATCACACCAAGTGTGCCATCACAGGACAGAGAGTTAGACAAGAGAGGGGAAGCCAAAACAAGGAGACACATCTGAGCGCTTGCCAGCAGCCGCCGAGGTGGCGGCAGGGTCGCAGCGGCGACCACAGCCGCGGCCATAGCTGAGCGCTCACACAGAGAGTCCGGGACTAAGGAGCCAGATGCAGCGGGCGAGAGGATTTTACTCAACACCAGCAAGAACCGACAAGGAGCGGACATCTTCATCCTGCAGTTTGCAGAACAGAGACGACCCAGGATCCAAGACTTGGCGTGAGTACAAGCCCGACTTCCTCACTCCTTCTCAGGGAGCAGAGGAGGGAAGGCCACCCCTCGCCCCCCAGCACCGGTGATCTCCATCTTGGATATGGACAAAGCTCGGAGGAGCTGCTAGCTGCAACTCAGGCCTTGGACTAAAACGAGTCATTTAGCAGGTCACAAGAACTTAACGGCAAAGTGACCTGCCAGACTCAGCTCCATCCAGGGAAAAGTCACCCAGCTCAGGCGCCAGCCATTGGAGTGGCTTTCCTCACTGGGTAACCAGAGCCAGAGGCTGCCCCTCCCTCTAGCAGCCTCCACAATCAATTGAAAAACAGAAACCCTGAGAATGGCTCCAGGCTGGGCTCTGTGAGTTTTTCACAAAATAGCCCCAGGGAAAAGCTACTGTTTGTTGAAAGGCCTCAACCCTACCAGAACCTAGCCTCATCACTGCATCCCCCTCTTTTGTGATTCTCAAAGCAGATCACCCTCCCATTAAACTAACCTGTGAGGGGGATCTCAAAATCTTGGGTAAAGCAGAGCATTTTTCTGCCTGCTCGAACAAACTGACTTAAGAAACCAATCAAGCCACAGGACCTCAAGCTGACCAGAGACTCCAACAACAGGATGGTTCCAGACAAAAGGGAGATACAGGATTCTTTCCACCCCTCCCAAAAAAATTTTAAAAAAATCAAAGTACTTTTTTTTTCTTCTTTTCTTGTTTCTTTTTTTTTTTTTTGGTACCTTATATACATAAAAATTTTTCTCCTTTTCTAAAACTTTTATTAATCTTTAATTTTTGCCTTTTTTGAAAATATAATTGTTTTCCAGTAACTTTTTTTCCATCTTATAATTTTTATTTTAGGAATACGTGAATGTGCATTTTCCTTTCTTTTCTTGTCTTCTTTCTCTTTTTCTTTCTTTCTTAATTATCTTTTTGTTTTTCGTCTAGCTCTACTGAACTTCTGATCTTTTTTTTTCTCCCTTTCTTGTCCTTTTCACCTTTTCCTCTCTTTTGTTCTTCTGTATGTGACTTAACTCTTGTCCTGCACATCCTGAGATAAAGCCATGGTTAACTAGTAGACCCTATCCCCCATTGTGTACACACTTAATCCACAAATTTATTACTCAATCCAAAACCTCTGAGACTTAAAATCCTTAGTAGCAGTACTACCTCTTTATACCTATATAATATTTCAAGCATTTTTTTAAGTTTTTCACATCTCCTCTATCTCCCTCCTGTTTTTTCAATACATTCATATTCCTCTCTAAATAGATGGTCTTTCAATCTCCATAACTATATTAATTTTTATGTTTCTATTTGTTTTCTGGTCTCTTTTCATTTCCCTTTCCCTTTCTTCTTTTTCTCTCTCTCTTTACTTGCATCCTACCCAGCCTATTTCCTGCATTGAGATTAGGACATAGTTAACTCTCCCTGTGCCTCCCCACACCAATCTATTCCTATTTTTTACCCACATCTCTCCCTAACCCTAAAAATTTCTGGTTTTCCAAATTCTTCTCTGCGGTTCGAAGCCCATTAACATATAGTTGTTTGATGTTGAATAGATGTATCTGTTGAACTAGATTGTATCTGTAGACTATTGACTGTATAAATGCAAACGTTGGTTGATGGTTGCCTTAAGATAGTGTTCTAGCACAAAACTGGTGCTATTTTCACCTCAAATGGGCAGAGTAAGCCGGAAAAACACAAGAAAAATGGCAAATCCGGGTATCTCAATTCCCAATCTTGAAAATCAGGGGGCAGAACAGATAATGAACAATCCAGAGGAGAGTTCCCAAATAGCTCTACAAACACTGGTGGCAAACATGATAAATGAGAAGTTTGACAACTTACAAAGGACTCTGTATGAGCGTGAAAGGGAGAGAGAGGAGGCATCCCAAAAGTTTATACAGGAATATCATAAGCGTGAGGAAGCTACTCAAAAACTGATACAGGATTTGCGTGAACAACTTGAGAATACTCAAAGCAAAAGGGAGGAATGATATGAGCAGGCTGAGAACACTCAAAGAGAACTGCAGGAATCCCACGAACGGGAGGAAAGAGAACTGCAGGAATCCCACGAACTGGAGGAAGCTAATCAAAGAGTAATACAGGAATTGAGAGTCCAGGTAGAGAATACAAAAAGATCACTAAAGGCAATCATGGAATCCATTAACAAAGAGCTGAAGGAAGTCAGGGAGACCACAAAGGGAATGCTGAATGGAACCCAACAGAAGGAATGGGAGTCCAAAAGAAGTCATAACCAATCAACTAAGTGATTTGAGAAAAAACACTGAACACCAAATTAAGGAAGTAAAGAAATTCATACAAGACTAAAACAGAGCTTCAACAAAGAACTTGAAGCCATCAAAGCTGACCAATTAGAAGGAAAAGAGATAAAAAACAAAGTAGAGAGTCTTGACAGCAGGTTAGACCATGCAGAAGATCAAATCTCAGGGACTGAAGACAGCCTAGATATTATAGAGAAAGAACATACAACCATCCAAGACAAGTCCAAGAAATATGATAGATCTATCCAACACCTGCAAAACACCATCAGAAGGCCTAATCTAAAGATAATGGGTGTAGAGGAGCACCTAGAAACAGAAGTTAATGGTCTAGAAAATTTGTTTAACAGGATCCTAGCAGAGAACTTTCCCAAACATACAAAAAGATAGGCCTATTCAGATACAAGAAGCTTTTAGAACCCCAAATAGACCAGACCAGAATAGGACATCCCACCTTCACATTATAATCCACACAGGATCAACTCAGACCAAAGAAAAGATCCTTAAAGCTGTCAAGGAGAAAAGGTTAATCACCTATAAAGGGAAACCAATTAGAATCACCTCAGATTTCTCAGCAGAGACAATCAAAGCAAGAAAAGCCTGGAATGACCTATGCCATGCCCTAAAAACAAACATCTATCAACCAAGAATACTGTACCCAGCTAAACTCTCCTTCATAACTGAAGGCCAAATAAAAACCTTCCATAGCAAAGAAAAATTGAAACAATACATCTCCACCAAACCAGCCCTGCAAAAGATTCTTAAATATGTCCTACACATAGAAAACCAACAAGACCGCAACAAAGGCCAAGAAACTGCACCCAAACTGAGAATCCAAGAACAATAGAAAGAACCCAGTTTTCGCAGCCCCCAAGATGGTGGAAAACATGGCAGGAACTCCCGAATACCTCTCCGTCCTATCTCTTAACGTTAACGGACTGAACTCTCCAATTAAGCGACACAGACTGTCTAGTTGGATTAAAAAAGAAGTCCCTTCTATCTGCTGCCTGCAGGAGTCACATCTTGCCTGTAAAAACAAACACATTTTCAATGTTAAAGGCTGGAACAAAATCTACCAAGCAAATGGCCCCCATAAACAGGCGGGAGTTGCAATCCTACTATCAGATAAAATAGACTTCAAATTAAAATTCATGAGAAGAGATAAAGAAGGTTGCTACATCCTAATTAAAGGATATCTCCTTCAGGAGGATATTACAATTCTAAATATCTATTCGCCAAACAATGGAGCACCCAAATTTATCAAAGAAACACTACTTTCCCTCAAATCCCATATAGATCCCATTAATTGTTGGAGATTTTAACACACCACTCTCCCCATTAGACAGATCAACTCGGCAAAAACTCAACAGAGAAACCGCAGATCTAAACTGCTGCATAGGTCAACTAGACTTAACAGACGTCTACCGAACATTTCACCCAGCAGCATCAGAACACACGTTTTTCTCAGCAGCACATGGAATGTTTTCTAAAATAGACCACATTTTAGGCCACAAAGCAAACTTGTCTAAATTCAGAAACATTGAATACCTTGCATTCCCTCTGACCACAAGGGAATAAAATTAGAACTCAACACCAAAAGCCACCAAAGAAAGTCTGGTATCTCACGGAGGCTGAACAACACACTGCTGAATCATGAGTGGGTCATGGAAGAGATTAGAAAAGAAATTCAAATGTTCATGCTATTGAACAAAAATGAACACACAAATTACCAGCTCCTCTGGGACACAGCAAAGGCAGTACTCAGAGGCAAGTTTATAGCTCTGAGCTCCTACATCAACAAATTGGAGAGATCTGAAACTAGCAATTTAATGACACATCTAAACCTCCTTGAAAAAGAGCAGCAAGATAAACCCCAATCCAGTAGACAGAAAGAAATAAGCAGAATTAAATGAATTAGAATCCAAAAAAACCATAGAAAGAATCAACAAAACAAAGAGTTGGTTCTTCGAAAAACTTAACAAAATTGACAGACCCTTAGCAAATCTTATCAGAAAAGGAAGAGAACACACCCAAATTAATAAACTCAGAGATGAGAATGGAAACATCACAACGGAAACAACCAAGATTCAGAACATTATAAGGGAATACTTCTCAAAACTTTAAGCTAATAAGTTTGAGAACTTGACAGAAATGGACCTTTTCCTAGCAAATATTGACATGCCAAAACTAAACCAAGATGAGTTAAACCAGCTTAACAGGTCCATATCAAGCATTGAAATAGAAACAGCAATAAGAGACCTCCCAGCTAAGAAAAGTCCAGGACCAGATGGTTTTACAGCGGAATTTTACAAGGCCTTCAAAGCAGAGCTCACACCAATACTCCTCCAACTCTTCAATGAAATTGAAAGAGAAAGCTCACTACTGAACACATTCTATGAAGCCATCATAACCCTCATCCCAAAACCAGGCAGGGACTCATCAAAGAAAGAGAACTATAGACTCATTTCTTTGATGAACATTGATGCAAAACTTCTCAACAAAATTTTGGCCAATCGACTTCAACAATTTATCCCAAAAATTATACACCATGATCAAACAGGATTCATTTCAGGGATGCAAAGCTGGTTCAATATACGCAAATCAATTAATATTATTCATCACATCAACAGGAGCAAGGATAAGAACCACATGGTTATCTCAATAGATGCAGAAAAAGCATTCGACAAGATCCAACACCCCTTTATGATGAAGGTTCTGGAAAAATTAGGAATCCATGGAACATTCCTCAATACAATAAAGGCTGTATATGACAAACCTACAGCCAGCATTATACTCAATGGTGAAAAACTAAAGCCATTTCCTCTTAACTCAAGAACAAGACAAGGATGCCCACTCTCTCCACTTCTCTTCAATCTAGTATTAGAATGCCTAGCTACAGCAATAAGACAAGATGCAGACATAAAGGGGATCCAAATAGGGAAAGAAGAAATAAAACTCTTCCTTTTTGCAGATGACATGATCTTGTATTTAAAGAATCCCATAGACTCCACTCCCAAATTACTCAAGCTGATTAAAAACTTTGGCAAAGTAGCAGGTTATAAAATTAACCCCCAAAAATCAATGGCTTTTCTGTATGCCAACAATGAGAAAAGTGTGGCTGAAATTAGGAAAGCAACTCCATTTGTAATAGCCCCACAAAAAATAAAATACCTAGGAATTAACTTAACTAAAGAAGTGAAGGACCTCTATGATGAAAACTTTAAAATCTTAAAAAAGGAAATCAACACAGAACTTAAAAAATGGCAAAACCTCCCATGCTCCTGGATTGGAAAGATTAAAATCCTGAAAATGGCAATATTTCCCAAGGCTATCTACAAATTCAATGCAATACCTATCAAAATTCCAACCTCATTCTTCAAGGAAATAAAAGAGGCAATCCAAAAATTCATATGGAACAATAAAAGACCCCGAATAGCAAAAACGCTCCTCAATAGAAAGAACACTGCTGGAGGAATATCAATACCAAATTTCAAATTCTACTATAAAGCCATAGTAATCAAAACAGCTTGGTATTGGCATAAGAACAGACCTCAGGACCAATGGAATAGAATTGAAAACCCAGAAATGAACCTACAGACCTATAGCCATCTAATCTTCGATAAGGGAGCTAAATCAATAGAATGGAAGAAAGACAGCCTCTTCAGTAAATAGTGCTGGCAAAATTGGTTAACTACTAGTAGAAAACTAAAGCTAGATCCTGATATATCACCCTGCACCAGAATCAACTCCAAATGGATCAAAGACCTTGAACTCAAAGCAGACACTCTGAAAACATTACAGGATGGAATAGGAGAAACCCTAGGTCTCCTTGGCTCAGGCCGAAATTTTCTGAATAGAGACCCGGAAACACAACAAATTAAAGAAAGGTTGGACAAATGGGATTGCATAAAGTTGCAGAGCTTCTGCAGGGCAATTGACATAGCTAGCAAGATCAATAGAAAGCCCAAGGATTGGGAGAAGATCTTTACTAACCATACAACGGACAAGGGTCTCATATCTAAAATATACTTGGAACTCAAAAAATTAAATCCCCCAACAACAAATCCTCAAAGAAACAACTGCCCAATAAATAAGTGGGCGAAAGACTTAAAGAGAAGCTTCTCTGAAGAAGAAAGAAGGATGGCCAATAGACACATGAAGAAATGTTCAACATCCCTATCCATAAAAGAAATGCAAATCAAAACAACATTGAGATATCACCTCACTCCAGTTAGAATGGCAAAAATCAAGAACTCTAACAACAACAGATGCTGGAGGGGATGTGGACAGAAAGAAACCTTACTTCATTGTTGGTGGGAATGTAAACTTGTTCAACCACTTTGGAAAGCAGTATGGAGGTTCCTCAAAATACTTCACATAGAACTCCCCTATGACCCAGCAATCCCACTTTTGGGCATTTACCCAAATGTTTACAAACAAGACTACACTAAAGCTACCAGCACAACTATGTTTATTGCAGCATTATTTACCATAGGTAAGATATGGAACCAACCCAGATGCCCCTCAGTAGATGAATGGATCAAGAAAATGTGGTATATATACACAATGGAATTCTATGCCTCCATCAGAAAGAATGACATTGCCCCATTTGTTAGGAAATGCAAAAACTTGGAAAAATTATATTAAGTGAAGTAAGCCAGGCCCAAAGAAACATAGGTCCCATGGTTTCCCTTATTTGTAATTTCTAGTATATGTATGAGTCAAGCGGAAAAGGTCAGATAATGTGATGTCAGGAAAATGAACCCTTAGATGTGTATTTTAATGTTTTTTTCTTTCATGCATGTGTTTCTAACGCATTTATAAGATTATCTCTTTGCTGCTTTGTATGTCCCTCCCCCACAGTATAACCTCTGCTTTCACTATATTTGATATCAGTATAACTTGTGGAGGAGATGGGGGAAAACCAGTTATTTAAGGATACAAGTGGACCTGTTGCAACAATGAGAAGTACAAGTTGTCTTGTCCAAAACGTGCTTTACAACGTCGGTGCGGGGGGGGGGTGGAGGGGGGAAGGAGAAGGATTGGGATTGGGGGGGAGGCTGGGAAGGGATGTGAAGGGTAAACAAAGGAGGAGGCTGCAATGCTTGGTAAGAAATGTACGCATTATCCTGCCCATGTAATTGTAACTCCTCTGTACAGTATGTTCACAAATAAAATAAAATTAAATAAAAAAAAAAAGAAATGAATGTAAGATTGTGTTCTTATGGGGGGTTTTGGTGCTGGTTCTGATAGTTGTACTCAAGGTCTGGGTTTTGTTTCTGGGCATTGTTTTTGTGTAAAGCTAGTGCTCTACCACTTGAACCACAGATACATTCTGGCTTTGTTGGTTCCTTGGATATAAAAAACTCAAGAATTTTACAGCTTCAGGCTGGTTTGGAACCCTGGTCCTCACATATCAGCTCCCTAAGGAGCTAAGTTTACAGGCCTGAGGCAGTGGTACTCAGCTAAGTGTGAGTGATTTTAATATTACTTGTAAATGTTTAGACATAAACTCTTACAAGTGTGCTTGCATTGGGCTCCCTGCTTCTGGACAAAAGACATGAGATCAGAATAATTCTGGTAAGTTGTCCTTTTTGACAAGGTAAACATGCATTTCATTTCACTGAGTGTCTCTACCGCCTCGACCAGCAAGGAAGACGCGACACCGGACTCTTCTCTCTGCAGTTTATTCAGGACCTTTTAGTAATCTTCTCACCCCAACCCCGGGGAGAATTCCCCACAGCCTTAAGTACCCGCTGGATAGCCAACCCTGATACGCCACGTGGGAATCACCAATAGGTTCAGGTGCGTGGAAGCAAGCCAGATTCTTTGCCTTAGCCATATCAGGAGTTGTTTACACAGAGAGCACTCGCCATCGGGAAGGCGGAGGGCGGAAGCTGGCACCATCTTCCAGGTGCAGCCTCTCGCAGCTCTCTACAACTGAGAGCCCAGGAACAGGTCCCTTGTACCTTAGCCTCTTTCCTTACAAATTACTCAATAATTACTTCCTTTACTATTAGAGTATGTTGAATGTATAATGGCAACTATCTATTTATTATTAGCACAAAGTGGTAAGGTTGCACTTCATAAAGGGCAAAAGTGATTGGATCTGAAGTTTCCTTGTTCCTATTTTTCAAGTGGACGACAGATACGTCATCATAATGCTTGATGTAGACATTTGACATAGGAGTCTAACACTCATTTCTTTTGTGTGGTTAGGCTGTTCTTGTTCTTATTAAAGCTTTATGATAGTAAAATTCATCAGTACCCCTGTGTTGTATACATAATAATCCAGCAATGGCATTCAATACAAAAGCAAATGCTTACAGAACAGTGAGAACCATCTTCTATGAGTCACTGTAAATGGAATAATCTGTTTGGCTTCCAGACATTTTTGTCTCTGTGCAGATGCTATTTATGTTTTCCAGCAATGGCCCAGCAGAATTACAGACAGCGCTGTGTGTGTCTCTGTGATGCATGCATGGATGACATCACTCCACTGACCCACAGTTACAGCATTGAATGACGTCAAGATCTCTGGACAGCGAAAGGAGCTTGCTTGTCTTTTGGACTCCTGAGGGTATAATGCAGTGGTGGCATGACAATAGTCCCACTTCAAGCTTCTTCACACTTCTGATTTCTTAAGGACTCTTCTGAATCATTCCTGCTCTTGTAGAATTTTAAAGAACCTAGAGAGGTGCGGGAGTCTGAGCCTATCTAATGATTTTATCCTCTCTTTGGGAAGCTTTTTCTCTTCTTATAAATGATTCCATTTCTCCTCCCAAATTAATATTGAGGATTCTTAGAGACTAGACAAAGCTGTGCTTGGCACTCTGTATCTTTGGCCTTCAATAAGAAATAATGACCAATAAGCAAACTATTGTTCCAGCTGCTCATTGAGACGCTCTACTTATATTGATTCACTCACATTACTTTTCTCAAAAATACACTTAAAGACTTCTTTGGGAAACTGAAACACATTAACATCCTGCTCTAAAATTCTTAATCAAGGAAGAGAGAGAATTAGAGATTTTCTGAAGAAATGCACTCAGTAATATAGCAAAATAGAAAATTGTGAAGAGAAAAACACAGCTAGGCCAGAGAATAGACTCGAGGTACCATAATTAAAGCATGGAAACGTTCCACAGCATATCGTTCAGATACTAGCAGCCTTATAAATATAGTGATATGCAAGCAGCAATATAGCATAGGAAAGAAGAATAATTGAGCAGGTAAAAGAAAGAAAGAATAACAGTAGATAATGTACTCATCAGAAAGTATGATATCATAAAGGACACATTACACTGGAGGCAGAATAAAATATCCAAATTAGAATGAAAATTTAGGAAGTCTTGTTGGGAATTTGATATGACTCTTACATAAGCAGTAGAATGAAAAACAGTAACAACTTTGTCCAAAGAATTCCTCAAACTAAAAAATAAAAAAGAATTCCTCAAATTAAACTAAGATGTGACTGCCAAATTGGTATAGATTGCTCTCAGAGGCTCTAAACAACATTGTAAGCAACACTTATGTTCATCTTAATGTTTGTTTCTTCCGGACTGTGATCTCTCCCTGAACCTGGACAGAGAATTTCTCTCAGGTCTTATCAAGATGATGTAGCACTTGGGTGCAAAGATGCAGCCCAGGAGACCTCCACTGGAGACCAAGATGGAGAAGACCTCCACGGCCACCATGGCCTTCCCCTTGGTGCTGTGGTAGACAGGCAGGAAGGTGAGCCACACACTGCAGAATACCAGCATGCTGAAGGTCAGGAACTTGGCCTCATTGAAGGTGTCAGGCAGGTTCCTGGCCAGAAAAGCCACCGTGAAGCTGGCCAGAGCTAATGAGGCCAGGTATCCTAGGACACAGTAGAAGGCAGTGAGGGAACCCATGTTGCACAGGATGATAACATGGTCATGTTCAGAGTGTGCATCTGTGTCCACAAAGGGAGGAGAGATTCCCAACCAGAGGCCACAGAGAGTCACCTGGATGAGAGTACAGATGGGGATGATGAGCTTAGGAGCCTGGGACACCAGCCACTGCCTCATGCTTCTCCCTGGAGCAGTGAGCGTGAAGGCCAGAACAACAGTGATGGTCTTGGCCAGGACTGTGGAGACAGCCACAGTGAAGACTACTGCAAATGTGGTATGCTGGAGGATGCAGGAGGCTGTGTGGGGACGGCCAAGGAAGAGCAAGGAGCAGAGGAAGCAGCAGGTGAGGGAGATGAGCAGAATGTAGCTGAGGGCCCGGTTATTGGCCTTTACAATGGGGGTGTCTTGATGCTTGATAAACACCCCAAGAATAGCAGCTGTGAGTGCAGAGCAACAGAGAGCTGTGCAGGCAAGAGACATGCCCAAGGCATCTTCATAAGCCAGGAAACTCTCAGTTTTCAAGAGGCAGGTGTTTCTCTCGGTGTTGGCCAACTGATAATCTGGACACCTCACACACTGCTCCATGTCTGGTGAAGAGTGAATATCACTGTTAGTCTGGGTTCCATACTTCTCTTTCCTCTCATCCCCCTTCATTCAAATAGCTCCCTTTCCCTCATTCACTAGGTGACCTGTATTGAGTTCAATACCAAGTACAGTAACTTTCAATGTCAAAATACTTTCTGTTGAATACTTTCTCACATTACTTCTTCTTTCCTTCTTCCATTTTTCTTTTTTCTGTTTGTTTCCTTCTTTCCTTTCTCTGTTCCTTCCTTCGTCTTGCCTTATATCCTTTTTCTCTTCCTCTTGCCTTTCCTCCCTCCCTCCCTCCCTCCCTTCTTTCTTTTTTCTTCCTTCCTTCCTTTCTGTCTTTCTTCCAGCGCTTGAACTCTGGCCCTGGGAATATTTTCAGAGTATTCATGCCAAAACTACCACTCTACCACTTGAGCCACAGCTTGAATTACAGTTTTTTGGGGGTGCTTAATTGTGGAAAAGCATCTTACTTAGTTTCCTTACCATCGATGCATCTTAGCCCCATCCTAAAATCTCAACTGCCTGAGTCGCTTGGATTAAGGGGTAATATATAATTACCTAGCCTTATGTGCTGCATTCTTGACAAGTCATATCATTCTGGCTCTCTGATACTCATTCAAGAAATAATGGAGAATATAGAATCACCCTAATCATTTCAATTTTAACAATAGGGTCTAATTCAAATCTCAATCTACTCCTTATACCAAACACAAAATTCCTGAACATTTATCTGTGTCAAGTACAAATTTTCTCCACTGATATGATAAGGTCTGGAAAAGATCAGCTGGATGGGGGAGAAGAGAAATGAAATGGACATGGTAAACTACTTCTGAATCTTTTATATTTGAAAAATTGTTAGTCAACCTAGTGCCAGTGTCAGACATGGAGTAGCAAAGTCCCTTGTATTATTAGTGTTTGCTAAAGAGAAAATCAAACTTAATTAGAAAAAGCAGAACTGGGAACTCAGAAATGAAAGACTGTGTTAGATCCAAAATTCCATGATGATTTGCACATCATTTCAAAGATCAACAACTGGTCCTTGATATTTTCTATATTTTCTTTTTTTGTTTTCTTTTTACAGTCTTTTACTTTTAGTTTTTCCATTTCTCCTTTTTTACAAAATATATTTTTTTATTGTGAAGATACTGTACAGAGAGGTTACATTTACATGAGTAAGTTAATGAGTACATTTCTTATGGACCATTATTAAGCGCTCCTTTGCTTTATTTATGTTTTTCATTGTAAAAATACTGTACAGAAGAGTTACAGTTAGGTAATGAGTAAGGTAATGAGTACATATACTATCAACATTGTTGCCTCCTCCTTTGTTTTTCTCCTACTATCCCCTTTTTCCCCACCTCCCCAAGTACTCCCTAACCCCCATCCATGACCCCCAGTCAAAGTTGTAAAGTTCATTGTCAACATAGTGTCTTGTACATATCAATATTACAATGGGTCATCCTGTATTCCTATTTAAGCAGTTTGTTTTTTCTTTCCCCTCCCCAAACTAGAAAAATGTGTATACAAGATGCAGGACCAGAATCCAATACTGTGAAAACATGGGTTATACTGGGTTAGACAGAAACCAAAAAATCATATAATATATTATAAATACATGTAAAAAAGAAAGAAAAAAACCACTTGTGTCCCTATCTTGGGGTTCATTTCTCTTAACATCTTATATGGTGATATGTACATAGCTTTTGCCTTTTTCTGCTTTTCCTAGACATGTACTAGTTCTGCCAAATAAGGGAAACCATTAGTGTATATTTTCTTTAAATACAAAAAATGTGACTGACGAGAAGGGAATAGGAGTATTCTCAAGATGAATTTTGTAATAGACAAGAACATACAATCATATATATAATGGAGGGGCAGATTGTTGTTTCTTCTAAGGATAAGTATGGTTAACAGTAGTCATGGAATTCACATGAATATGTGTTCTTGTGCTAATGTAGATCACTCCACTGGCTTGCATGGACTGAAGGTTAGGAAGGAGAGATGGGGAATTTTTCTATAACTCACAGACCCACCTGACACATTAGAAATCTCATTCTCTGAGCAAGGAGTACAGTCAAAGCAACAGGTAGCATTTCCTTCCAGAGAGGTCTTCCTGAATCCAGGACCACAGCTCTCAGTGCAGATAGACCGAGGAGTCTGAGAACAGTTAGATGAAGGTTAATGAATATTCATCTTTTTACCTGACATCCCAGACAATCTAATGCCTTAGGGGGAAAGATCATAAAAACATGTACAACCAATAAATTGATTGAGACTTTTACAATTTCATCTAACATGATCTAAAGAACATGTGGGACCTAGACACCAGCCCCACATGCCATCGGGAAATCATGGAGCCTTTAAGAGGTGGATGTTAATTCTAGGAAATTAGGAAATGGGAGTTCAATCCTGTATTCCATTCTTAAATTCGGGTGATGATGTGTTTTCTCTCTTATTCATCTGTGAAGAGATGAATAAGAGCATAAGAGGAAAATCACTCAGGGAAATTTCAAACCCACACTCTAAAGCATGGCTAAGTGCTCTTTAGGTGCTGCTGTACCCAGGGCCATTCACATCTCTCTCTCTTGTCTTCCTAGTTGCCATGATGTGGGTGAACTTCACCGGCAGATGCTCCTTTAATTACAATCTGTCTCACCACAAAGTTAAAAACAATTGACCCAACTGTCATCTGAAATCTCCAGGCAGAAGCAAAGCAAGCCCTTCTGCCTTCTCCTTTGATTCCCTCAGATATCTGGTCATAGTTCTGGAAACATCTTCACAGGTGTCATTCACATTTTATGATATTCAATATGCAAACATAGAGCAACATAATGGTAATGAAATGTTCCCCTATTCCCTTCATGAATGTGTTAGCAAGAAACTTCCAGATACAGGAAAATGTAAAATGTACATCACTGAGCCATAGTTTTGATAAACAAGCTTAAAAACAGGATAAGCTTATGGCATATTTATACATAGATCATGGCATATATAGTTAGGAATGACCAACTCTGCTGGAGAAATAAGGATGTGGTGACATTATCTACAAGCATTGTACTCATAACCTGACTTAGGGAATTACAACTACTTCATAATAATCTTACATTTTTTTAAAAAAGGAGAAAGCCAAAAACATAGAAATGACCCACCTTGGTAATTCCTATGGGCCACTCTATCAGATTTTCAAACAAAGTCAGTTGTTGACCATGTGGCCTAAATGAAGAAAATTTGCCAACTTTTACACTTTGTCCCAGACCTTCAGGAAAATTCCAAAAGCTCATAATGTCATACTCTGCCTCCAATTTCCTTTCCTCATTCAAAACCACTTGGTCTCCAACAGGATTGGTAAATTGGATCTTCTTCAAAAAGGGATGCAGCTAAAAGGGACACATTACAGTATGGTGAAGTGCTTCCCAGAGTTATCACAGAACCCCAGAATAATGGATTCACAAAGATTAGCCTTCATTCCCACCACATGATTCACACACACCACAGGAATCCAACCAACTGTGTCAAATGCAGGCCCACAGAGGACTAAAGTGCTACCAAGTTCTAAAACCTGGTTATCCAGGATGGAATGCAGAAATTCAATTTCAAGGGAATGAAATTCCAGCCACATCCATCCAAATAATGAAATATATTGTGACAGACCTCAACGGCCTCTCTAAAGTGCATTCCAATCATTTATTTTATAATTGTGATCAGAAAGCCAGTCTGAAAAATAGGCAAATAATAAACTAAGTAGAATCATAGAGTATTTATGACAAGAAAAATTACCTTAAGGAAGACTTAGTTCAGTGTGTGTGTGTGTGTGTGTGTGTGTGTGTGTGTGTGTGTGTGTGTGTGTGTGTGAGTGTGTCCTGTCCTGTGGCTCCACCTCAGGGCCTAGGCAACCAACTTGAGGTAGTTTATTTTTTTTCAAACTAAGCATTCTATCAATTGAGCCACAGCTCCCCCTCTGGCTTTATTGTGGTTAACTGTAACCAGAAGTGAGCCACAGGTATGAGCCACGTGTTTCCAGACAATATTAGGTTTTCAAGAAATAGTCACCGTGATCTGTTATTTTTAAAAGGTAGAAGTACAATTTGGATATATGCTATTAAAAAGGGGACAGCTTTTTCCACACATAGTGAGAATGGGGATAGAAGATACAGCACTTGCTTGTCACGGATGCAGTGTTCTTCAAGAACACTGTGTTCACAGCTCTACAGTCATTTCATTGTAAGCATGACTGGCCTGTAGTCTATTGTATTTTCCAAAATGAAGCTAGATGACCTAGTTCCATCTGCTATGAAAGCTTCTATAGAAATGTCTGCATGCTTAGACTAGGTCACCCAAAAGCAAAGCCATTACCTGTGAAGAGAGAAATGCCTTTGGTTGTGCAATGTGCACTGGTAGCTCTTCCATGTGATGAAGAATCATTTGGTGGTGGGCGTGGGCCAAGGCATACATGGCATTGTAGATGTTGTAACTCTCTTCTGACATGGTCATGTCAAAAATATGCCTCAGCAACCAATTCAGTGTAGCGTTGTATGAACAGTGCCCCAAGTCTCTGCAATCAGACTTAATCAGAAGGCAATAAACAGACTGAATCCATGACCTGGGAAGGGAATTATCTCCTGAGTTCTTGGACAAGGTCTCTATTAGAATAAAATTGGTGAACCCAGAAGTGTTTCTATGATGGTGAGAAAAGATGAGAGGTGCATGGAAAGAATCAAGCAGAAAATATCTTTTACCAATGGTCACATCATCATAGGGTGAGTTCATGACCCAGACTTTCCCTGTAATTAAAAAGTGCCCTAATTTAAGAATAAAGCTTAGTAGAAATTTACTGTCCCCATAAATGATAATCACATTGGTTGATGATTCCATTAGCTGGCGAGGTATGGATAGATCATTTGATAAATCTGAAAAGGCATGATAAGTGATCATGTTTTCAAAGGCCAAACAGACTCCATTCTTGTCCATCTCTTCTCTCAATTCTGAGAGGAACCACACACCATAGTCACCTTCGGTGATGAACAGTCCCACCCAGGTCCAACTGAAATGAAGCATCAAAGAGACCATAGCCAGGGCCAGAGCTGAGTCCTTGGCAGCCATCTGATAGATAGTACCAAACTTTCCATGGTCACTCAGGAGAGGATCAAAAGATCCAAAGGTGAACTAGAGAGAAAAAAAATGAACACAACACCAGGAAGAGGATGGTCATAGGCAAGGCTATATCCTGATGTAAGCTAAAGAAATATTAGCAGTTGGGGGAGGAGGGGAGTTCGCTTATCCCCTTTGGAAAGTCATCTCCCAAGTTCCAAGCTCATTGCAGAAATGTATGGATAAGGCTCAGAGCTTTGGATCATCCTTTGGTCTCTTACAACCTCTTCTTTTATTTATTTATTTTTGCAGCAAAGAAAATGTGTATGTCCCACCCATTATTTTTGTCTTTTCCCGGTGAGATCACAGATTTGGAAGGGCTTGTGATTGCACGTCTTCTTCAGCCTGTGGAGGAAAGAGTCAATGTGGACATGGTTCACATCTGTCCACCCCTCCCAGCCTCACCTGTGGAAGTTTGTAGAGGTCCAGCAGTGTCCCAATTGGGACAGATGTGCTTGAGGTTCCTGTGAGTACTGCTAAAGCTTTGCTGTCTCTTTTGCAGGTGTAATTAGGGCTGTTTTTATTCTTCCCAGTCAGCCAGATGAGTACATTCTCTAATAGATCAGTATCTCTGTAATGTGCACTATAGATCTCAAACCCCAGAGTCATGTTGAGTAGCAAATGGGGATTCTTGTTGATCTCCTCCACTGCAAGCACCAGGGTGAGAAGCAATTGGTATTTCTTTAAGTTCATCCTGCACAGAAGTCACAAAAATTGTGTAGGTATATGTGTATTACAAATGATTAACTGCAAATCTCATGACTTTGTTGATTCAAATGCTTATCTCTACACACAGTAGTATGTGTAGATACTATCTTCCAACAGGATGGCATTGTAATTTGTAGTCTTACAAAAGTTCTTATGTTGTAAGGTAAATCATCCCAGAAGTCACATTTTAAAATATAGAATATTGGAGTCTTTATTTTACAGTTAACAGGCTTCAGGCCACCAGTTGTTACAAAGGCCTACAGCATGGGAAAACACATAACACAGCTAGGAAGTATGCCATAGAGGGAGGAAATCAAAACAATTCCAATAAGCAATTCAGCTCCAATGGAGAGCTGAATTGGGACTCCATGATGACTGGAGCCGAGCCAGGAGACAGAACACAGGAATTGATCGCAGTGATACATGTGGCATGGAATCCTGGCAGCTAGGTTGGTCTGGGCCTAAATAGGTCAGTGCAGGGGGCAGATTCTCAGGAAATTCCCAGTCCCAGGCACTAGACTGACAGATTCAGTAACCTTTCAACCAAGTGCCTGTCCCTGCCTCCAGGGGTCCAGGCATGCCCATTACCTGGGAGGCAGGTGCTGGGGGAAGGGTGTTTCATTCACCCAGCATGAGGACAAGATGCTAGACCCTACTAGCCAACATGTGGCCAATATGGTGCCGGCCAGACCTGGCCACCTTACTTCATGTCCTCCTTTTATTTTTATGTACATGATATCAAATCATTTATTTCTCTGTAAAAAGACTGAAATTTTTCCTAGGCCATTTACTCCTGTAATTTATGGAGTCTCCAGCAATTAAAACTTGGCTCCATATGATTGTTACCCATATAGTCAGGGGACTTTGAACTTCCATCCCATGTCAGGCAGGGTATGATTTACAGATCTGTGTCCCACAAAAGAATGTTCCTCAACCAAACTCCTAGGTTAAGCATATCCAAAGCAGTCATTCACCAGGTATCAGCTGCAGGTGATGGAGTCAGGCAAGAAGGAGTCCAGTCCACATTGACCACAGTGGATATGGTCAGATTGATGCTGTAGTCTCCTCTGGATGATGCCAGGCTGTTTTTGAACTTTACTCAAACAGATTAGAACAGATAAGCTGGAAAGCAGCATCAATGTCTTTCAGCAGCTATGGTGGATTGTCAAACCTCATACTGAGGTATGTGCCATTTCTGCACAAACTAGTTAAAGAAGCTTAACCTAAGGTTTGACTTTAGTGAAATTTCCCACTACCTTCCTGGTTGTACACTGGCTCTTGCAGGCTGGAGTCCCATTGATTTTTAAGGCAATTTAGGCAGTAGCTCCTCCTGAGTAATTTACCAAGGTGACAACATTTTAATAACCAGAGATTTTATTAAATAAGGCTAGGTTTTTCTAAGTGGACACAGAGGGCTTGGGCTTGTTTCCATGCCTCTTTTAATTTATCCTGCCTCATTCTTTTAATTTTTTTTTCATTGTGAAAATACCACATAGAGGGGTTACAATTACATGAGCAAGTTAATGAGTACATTTCTTATCAAGCATTGTTGCCTCCTCCTTTGTTTTTCCCTTATCATCCCTGCCCTTCCATCCCCCAGACTACACCCTCTCCTCCCTCCTCCACCAGCCAAAGTTGTAAAGTTCTTTTTTTGTTTTTTGTTACTTTTTGATATAGCATATTTTTTTTGGTGGGTCATGGGGCTTGAACTCTGCACTTGGGGGCTATCTTTATGCTCTTCTGCTCAACGGGTGTTCTCTACCACTTGAGCTACAACACTACTTCTGGTTTTTGAATGGTTTATTGGAGATAAGAGTTACACATGGACTTTCCAGCCTGGGCTGGCTTTGAACCATGATCGTCAGATCTCAGACTCTTGAGTAACTAGTATTACAGGTGTGAGCCACCAGCACCTGGCTTGACATAGTATCTTGTACATCTTATTGTTACAATGGGTCCACCTGTATCCCTATTTAAACAATTTGCTTTTTTTTCCCTTTACTTCCCCAAATTATGCCAGCATCAAGAATGACATTGCCCCTTTGTTAGGAAATGGAAAGACTTTGAAAAATTTACATTAAATGAAGTAAACCACACCCAAACAAACATAGGTCCCATGGTTTCCCTTATGTGCAATAACTAGTATATGTCTAAGTCAAGCAGAAAAGGTCAGATAAGTTGATGTTAGGCAAAATGAACCACCAGATAAGGGCTCAAGGGGTTTTTCTTTCTTGCTACTGTTTCCAACATATTTATAAGGTGATTTTTTTGTTGCTTTTTATGTCCATCCCCCATGGTATAAGCCCTGATTTCCTGCTTCATTTTTAAAATGACTCTGGTCCCTTGATCTTAAGGGCATTGATGGGTGAAGATTCATCTTCTGTAACTTCTTCAAGCTGACTCAGGGGCATTGAGACTACTTAGTCAGGAACCTATAGCCTTAATCTATTTTACCAATGTGTTGCCAAGACGATATGTTATTAGGAGCAATATTTTACTCCAAACTGGAAATTATATACAACATTTAACCTTTGACAAATGCACAGACCTTTTCTCCGGCTATAGTAGTGTAGCTTGTTTAGCATACTAGTTTGCAAAAGCATCCTTCTGGCTGACTTAGTAATGTGATCTCCAGTGACCCTACCCATGCCTAAGTTACCTGTGTAAGCCTTTAGACAGATCCCAATATGGACACAATCTCAGGTCCACAAATTTCTTTCCTGAATAGATGAATTTAGGTGGCTGTTGCCAGCCCAAAAGTTACTGCCAATTAGAGCTTTTAGCAAATATAGGGAAGTTGGGATTTTAAACTATCCCCCACATTTTACAACCTTAACTTTTTACTACTATCACAGATGACTAGCAAGTTCTTGTCCCTTTACAAGGTAAATAGTCATGGACATTAGGCATGCCTACAAACTATCTTCCCATGATCTAGCTCTGACCAATTTTTGAAGGGCCATGCACAAATGGTTCTAGGATCTTATACCACCTCTGCCATCCAAGCAATTGCTTACTGCATCAGGATGCTACATCATTTTCCAGGGTCCCAGGAGTGCCTTTCTCCATGCTGGAATAAATGCACCCTTGGTATTTTCCTTGGTCTGTTGCTGGACTTGAATTCAGGGTTTTAGTGCTATCCCTGAGTTCTTCAGCTCAAGGCTAGACTCTGCCACTTTGAGCTCTAAAGCAACTCTGATTTTCCATCACTTTGCTGGTAGAGTAGCAATGCCAATCTCTCAGGGACCTTTCTCTGCCTGGGCTGGCTTTGAACAAGTTTTAAGATCAATGAGTCTTATACATATGGCCACTTTACTTCAATTAAAAGCAACAAAATGGTCACTGTAAGTAGTTTTATAAGCATGGTCTAACCTGGAACCTTTTTCTTGGTCATAGGGCTTGAACTTTTGGCCTGAATGCTGTTCCTCAGCTCTTGAGCTCAAGGCTAGTGCTCTACCACTTGAGTCATAGCACCATTTCTAGCTTTTTTCTGCTTATGTGGTGCTGAGGAATCGAACCCAGGGTCTCATGCACTCGAGGCAAGCACTCTACCACTGAGCTACTTTCCCAGCCCCTTATCTGGAACTTATTAAGTGCCAACATCTGACAAACTTGTGGGCCTGCTGGAAACTTACAAAAACCTATAATGGAACCTGGAATAGCAATTAAGCAATCATTTTGGGAATCCTAATTTACCTTTTTGGATTTTTAAAGAAACTTTTAGGACAATTTTAATTTTAAACTTTGTTGGGGAGGTCAGCCACTCTTTTACCACTTCCCAAATCCTTACAATAGGGATGCCATTTTTAATCCCTTTACCTAAAGTGACTTTAATTTGCATTTAAATGCCCTGTTGAAACACTAGGCATATCTATTACCTCTCAGCCAAAGGTTTATTTTTTTATTTTATTTTTTTATTGTGAACATACTGTACAGAGGGGTTACAATTACATGGGCAAGATAATGAGTACATTTCTTATCAAGCATTGTAGCAGCCTCCTTTGTTTGCCCTTCACATCCCTTCCCAAGCTCCCCCCCCAGCCCTCCCCCCCCACACCAAAATTGTAAAGTTCCTTTTCAACATGCAAAGGGTCCACCTGTATCCTCGTTTAAACAACTTGTTTTTCCCCCTCCCCTCCACAAATTATACTGACATCAAATACAGTGAAAGCAGGGGTTATACTGTGGGGGAGGGACATAGAAAACAACAAAGAAATAATCTTATAAATGCATTAGAAACAAATGCGGGAAAGAATAAAAACATTTAAATATATATCTTAGGGTTCATTTTCCTAACATCACCTTATCTGACCTTTTCTGCTTGACTCATACATATACTAGATATTGCAAATAAGGAAAACCATGGGACCTGTGTTTCTTTGGGCTTGGCTTACTTCAATTAATATAATTTTTTCCAAGTATTTCCATTTCCTAACAAATGGGGCAATGTCATTCTTTCTGATAGAGGCATAGAATTCCATTGAGTATATATACTACATTTTCTTGGAAGAAAGACAGCCTCTTCAGTAAATGGTGCTGGAAAAATTGGTTAACTAGTAGAAAACTAAAGCTAGATCCTGATATATCACCCTGCACCAAAATCAACTCCAAATGGATCAAAG
This sequence comes from Dipodomys merriami, assembly GCF_024711535.1. NCBI lineage: Eukaryota > Metazoa > Chordata > Mammalia > Rodentia > Heteromyidae > Dipodomys > Dipodomys merriami. The sequence continues at coordinate 4,128,922 of NW_027206179.1, read as the reverse complement.
ACCTCAGAGTCAAAGCAGACACTCTGAAAACAATACAGGATGGAATAGGAGAAACACTAGGTCTCCTTGGCGCAGGACGAAATTTTCTGAATAGAGACCCAGAAACACAACAAATCAAAGAAAGGTTGGAAAAATGGGATTGCATGAAGTTGCAGAGCTTCTGCATGGCAAAGGACATAGCTAGCAAGATCAATAGAAAGGCAAAGGATTGGGAGAAGATCTTCACTAGCCATACAACGGACAAGGGTCTCATATCTAAAATATACTTGGAACTCAAAAAATTAAATCCCCCAACAACAAATCCTCAAAGAAACACCTGCCCAATAAATAAGTGGGCTAAATACTTAAAGAGAAACTTCTCTGAAGGAGAAAGAAAGATGGCCAATAGACACATGAAGAAATGCTCAACCTCCCTAGCCATAAAAGAAATGCAAATCAAAACAACATTGAGATACCACCTCACCCCAGATAGAATGGCAAAAATCAAGAACTCTAATAACAACAGATGCTGGAGGGGATGTGGACAGATGGGAACCTTACTTCATTGTTGGTGGGAGTGTAAACTTGTTCAACCACTTTGGAAAGCAGTATGGAGGTTCCTCAAAAGACTCCACATAGAGCTCCCCTATGACCCAGCAATCCCACTTTGGGGCATTTACCCAAATGTTTACAAACAAGACCACACTAAAGCTACCAGCACAACTATGTTTATTGCAGCATTATTTACCATAGCTAAGATATGGAACCAACCCAGATGCCCCTCAGTAGATGAATGGATCGGCCAAAGGTTTTTAAACTAGCCATGGGGATTTTTTTTTGTTTGTTTGTTTTTTATTTTTGTTTTTTGCAGTCTAAACTACAAGTACTTTTTCTTAATGCAAGAATTACAAGCACTAACACTGTATCAAGAATCTAGACTTAGCTTCTTTTTATCCTTTCAAAAATACATCCAATTGCAAAAATAGTTACATCACATAAATAAACTCTTGTAAACTTTTCTTTAAAACTTTTTCAATTTCAATACATCCTCAGGGTCAGTTTTAAAAATATTACACCACCAATTTTTACCATCAGGTTTCCAGTGTACATCTGCATGGAAAAAAAGAAAGGATGAAGATGGTCCTATTGCCCCATCCTACAGAATGGGCATTCACCCAATCTGATTTTGTAAGTTAGAACTGCCTTTGTGCCTCTTCCACCATGCGTGAACTTCCCCAGGGCCTGGCCCACCATGCATGGAGTGGCTGATCTGCCCCTTTTCCAGAGCACTCCTTACCTTTAAAGATAAGCACACAGGCTTATCCTAAATTTCCCTGTCCCTTTTAATCTCTGACTGAGAAACCAAACAGTTTAGACACACAGAAGCAATGTCTTTTAACAGTGGTAAACAAAACTTTGCATCCAAATTCTAACACTCACCCCCAAATTTTAGCAGTGGTGGGAAATAATCTCAAGTTTCCAATGTGTTTTGCTAAGCCAGATAACTTGATTACAATGCAAACAGCTTCATGAATCAAAACATCAGATTTAGGTTTCCAAATTAAAGAATCCTTACAAAATCTTTTAATTAAAGTTCTTTAAAACAAATGCAATAACCCTTTCACACTTTTGGTAATGTCTAAATCTGCTGACGTTTCTTGCAGTTTAAACTTAACCTATACATTTTTTAACATCATGATAACAAATTTTTATCTTAACAAGTTCATACATACACTTTTGTGCATAAAAATCTTAAAGTGTGCAAAATAAATATCAGCCATACATTTTCCTGAATTTTAGTGGCAAGAGATCTTTTTTGCAAATCTTACTCTCCACAATCAAGATTTAAGACAAAATATTTAACAAATTACTTTTCTGGTCTACATTTGTTCAGGGCTAGCTTGTTATACCAAAGCATATTAGCATATCAACAATTTTTATTGAAGAATGCTGGGTGGGGATTCTCTAGTGCCAAATTGACCCACCCAGTTACTTGACTTTAGTTTTGTCCCAATTGTCTAGAGCAGTTTACACATCAACTGACATTTTGAATACCATCAATTGGAAGAAGGGAGAGGTTGCCTGAGGCTAATCTCTCAGCCCACCAGGCTGTCTGACTTTTTTTGGTTTTTGCCAATTTTATCCTGGAACACTAAATTTAAACTGCTAATCTTAACTAGTTGTTTGAACCGGCTGTCAGCTGCCTGCAAAATCCCTCCTCTCTACTTGCAGAATTGGGTACAGCACATAGCAGGCTTCAATTTCCCCCATAAAGACAGAACACCAAACACAGCAAAAGACACAAGACCAAGACAAACACAGAAAAAGCCAGCTGAGCTGGGTCTTCTCCCACCATGAGTGGGACCCCCCCAACACAACTGTATCCAGAACTCCCTACTGTATGAGAGTCACACAAGCTACAAAACTCTCCACAGTACCAGCATCTGCCGAGTGAGCCACTCCGACTCAGCACCACCAGAACCTCTCAGATCAGTCAATCGAGAGGAAGAAGGGTGGGGTACTGGGCACTAGCATGTCTGCTCCTCTAGACTCTTTAATTTCCAAATGGACTGGCCCCCAGGTTTCAGAAAAACATATAAACACAATATAGAAGAGAGTACAGGACAGAGAAACAGAGACTAACATCTGAAGGATTTCTAAGTGACTCCAAAAAGATGTTTGGATGGCAAGTCTGGCATGGAAGAGCTGGCTGTCAGAGTAATTGAAGTTCCCATGGGGCTTGCCTCCTCTGTAGCAGTTTCCTTCCCACAGTAGCCAGCCCACAGAGACCATCCGCCAGTTGCTTCAAGGAACGCCAGATGCCCTACTTGGCACTGGGGCCCCACATTGGGCACCATATATTGTAAGGTAAATCATCCCAGAAGCCACATTTTAAAATATAGAATATTTATATTTATATAGAATTATTGTACAGTTAACAGGCTGCAGGCCACCAGTTGTTACAAAGGCCTGCAACATGCAAATACACCTAACACAGCTAAGAATCTTGCTAAAGAAGAAAGGAATAACAAAAACAATACCAACAAGCCAATTCAGCTACAGCTAAGAATCATGCTAAAGAGGAACGAAACAACAAAAACAATACCAACAAGCCAATTCAGCTCCAATGGAGAGCTGAATAGGTTCTCCATGATGACTGGAGACAAGCCAGGAGACAGGACACAGGACACGGTCATGGAGATACATTGCATGGAGTCCTGGTGGCTAGGCTGGTCTGGGCCTAAATAGGTCGACACACAGGGCAGGTTCTCAGGAAATTCCCAGTCCCAGGCACTGGACTGACAGATTGAGTAACCTATTAGCCAAGTGCCTGCCCCTGCCACTAGGGTCCAGGCATTCCCATTACCAGGGAGGCAGGTGATGGGGGAGGGGTTTTCCATTCCCTCTCCCCCCCCCCACTCCCCACATGAAGACAAGATGCCAACCCTACCATTCACCATGTAGCCAATATGGTGCCAGCCAGACCTGGCCTCCTCACTTCACTTAGAATTGGGACAGCTCCTGAACAGGAATTGATCAGTATACATGAGATGACTAGTCTTCTGACATTGCAAAGATAGGGGTGGGATGAGCAAGCAGGTTTTTCCTCTCTGAAATGTATAGATATGTGAAAAACACTGCTGTCTGGGACATGGGAACATGCCCAGCTCCATCCCAGGTCATTGAATACCTTGAATTAGCTGTGCACATGAAGAAAATCTTAAGAAATACAATTCAAATTGGGAGCAGACTGTCCACTTGAGTTCACCCTATATGAGCAGAGAGGCAGGGTTTGCTGTGTTAAGAGTAAATAGGGAAACAGGCTGGCTTCTGTCTGTGCTCCCTTGCCAGACTTTTGCTGGTGGGGCACCCTTCTGCAAAGAAGTACATCTTGCCTTGTGAGGAAGCTAAAGAAAACAAAGAAATACAATTCATGTTATGTGGGTTGAGGCACACTAAGCTGACTCAGAGAATGTCATCATTCAAGGGGATTCCACAGAAGCAGAGCAAGATGGCAGCCAAGGAAGATAGAACATGAAGATTGCCTTACCGTAAAAAGAACAGATTAGAGTCATGGGTGTGGACCAGAGGATACTTCTCAAGTAGAACAAAACAACAGAGAAGGGTGTGTGAGAAAAGTTGGAAAAAGCTGTCTCCCCTTCCTATCATCAGCATTAATACCTCAGTATGGACAGAAACCCTCTGACATTGCAGGGAGGAAGAGAATTAATGTTAAATCTCAGCATCATCCCCATATACAGAGAGTAGTGCTGGGGAAGTGCTTATAATCTCTACTTTTGGGTCCAGACCTTTAGATTGTGCCTCTGGAACTGGTTTAGGACAGAGAAGGAAGAAACTGCTGCAACCCCAGGTATGGGATAAAACCTCCTAGTGAACAGGGAATAAGAGTGCGTCAGGGTTTTCTTTTAGAACCCTGTGTCAAGCATGTCATGGTTGAATCAATAATCCAGAATAAACTAGAGGCACTGTTTGAACCCTGATCCTCAGATCTCAGCCTCCTAAGCAGCTAGGATTTCAGGCATTAGCCACCGGTGCCCAGCTTGTGGCTTTCTTTACAAATCTTACCATGCTGCTCTGGCTCAGCATAATTCTCCATCCCCCTTGTCATAGGTTGGACAGGGAAGTAAGATGGTGATATTGTCCCACAGCTTAGTGTGGGCCAGGTGATAGCACTAAAACCTTGTCATGACCCCATAGCCAGGCCAGCCTCTGGCAGAGCTCTATAATCACCTCAGTACCTGGGAAAGTCAACTGCCACCAGACAATCTGAATTCTATTCTAGCTATCTCTAATTCTGTATGATTCTAGCCTTATTGGCATGTGAGTGCACCTCTACCACATACAAACTGGTGGATCTTAGTGCTCACCCAGCACTGTCCTGGTCTTGATTGCAAAAGACTGAGGATGTCATAATGAGGCAGAGTAGACTAGGGAAAATGAGGCCTGGTTAATGCTTGCCAGGAATCAGGCTTGCCAGGAATTCAAAAACTCAAGCTTGAAGCTTATCCATCTACTTCTCTTAATATTAAGGGAACAAAGTAATTTACTGGAAAATGTAGTAGTAAAAATTAGGAGAAAATGAGGAATAATAAGCTCACAGCACATAGAGAGCTATTCATTCATCCTTAATACCTTACACTAAGGGACCAAAGTCATTGAGCAGAAAATGAAGCTGGATAAATTGAGGAAAATGAGTCGTGGTGAAGGCAACTCAGAAACATGATTTAGAAAAACAGAGGCACTATCTTTGCTTCAAAGAGAGACAACAGGATGCATGTCTTACTGAGAATGCATTTCTCATCATAGGAATTAACAGTTGTCTGGCAGCATGTATGCCTTTTCCAAAAAATGATCTCCCAAAACATCAGCAACCTTTTAGCCAAAATATAGACAAAACATGCCTTCTTCAGATCAAGGGTAATCATCTATTTTAGGGCAGGATTCCTTCTTTGCGGAAAGAATGTCCAAAACTTACAGAAACTCATAAAGTATAACAACAGGAGTGATTAGAACAAAGATGAGACACCTTTGTTTGCATAACTTTGACGTGAGACCTCCAACCTTTACCATATAAATACCTTTGGCAGGCCAAGAGCTGTGTATCTCTACTCTGTTAGAGTGTATCTTTGAATTTCTGTTTCCTCTTTGTTTACTTGCTTGCTTGTTTGTAAAACTCTGCCACATTTTCTTACCATTGTGACTTGCATAGAATTTCTTATTCTGAGATCAAAGTCAAGAACCCTAAGTGAAGAGTGCCTACTTTTAGAGGGAAACTTCTCCTATTTTAGTGACACTGCTGGTTGGTATTCCAGGTGTAATAGAGTTCTGGTTGCCACAGCTGTGACTAAGGCCTGTTCCAGAACAAAGATTTTGCCACTGCAATACAGAATCTCCTCAGATGGCTATTCCCTAAGGCATATGGGTACCCCCATGCTCCAAGAGGAGGATGCTGGGACCCTTGACTCAGTGGGGTTCTCTTGAGGTTTTTAGAACCACAGAGTATTTGTCACCCAACTTGCCTTTGGTTTTCTCTGCTACTGAAGTGGTTTATCACCTCACAGCTGACTTTCCTCAGGGCCTTTGCTCCCTCTAGTGGTGACATTGTGAAAGTTGCTACAGACTCAGGAACCCTGAAGCCTGCCTGGAATTTCTGGAAAGACAGGCTCAAAGCCAGACCAGGCAGACTGGTCTAATTCTGAGACATTTCAAAGGCCAGATGGTATCACATGTCCAATATGAATCAAAAATGTTCCAGAACAATGAGTTCTCCTAGGATTCAATATAATCAGTTTGGAGAAATTCTCATAGACAGAATCTCTGTTCTCATGCTTGTTTTTGATGTCCTCTTGTACAATGTAACTCAGAGGTTTGACAGCTAGAATGTCAGTAATACTAAACATTAATTGGGAACTGGTGGCTCAGGCCTTTAATTATGGCTTCTAAGGAGGCTGAGATCAGAGAATTATGTTTTGTAGTCACTTTGGGCAGGAATGTCTGTGAGACTCTTGTGTACAATTAAACACACAGAAACTGGTAGCAGAGCTGTGGATCAAGGGGTAGAGTACCAGTCATGAGAGAAAATAATGCTAAGGGACAGCTATCAGGACTTGAGTTCACTCCTGTGTACAAGAGCATGTGTGAAAACACACACACACACACACACACACACACAAACACACACACACACACACACACAGAGCTCAATTAGAGAATGGACAGAGCAGAAGATAGCTCTGACATCTCCTGTCTCCCATGGGGGTACATTTCTAATGCTGGGTTTACACATAAGCCCTATCTGGCTCACTCACTTCCACACCATATTCAGCTGGCTTCAATATCCCTCACAAATCTCTCATGGAATAAAGTATTCCTGTCCTGAATAAAGCCCATACAGGGTGTCTCCACAAAAGTTGTTGAGAAGATTCATCTGTGTCTTCCTAGTTCACAGAGAATTCTGTAGATCTGAAAGTAGTGAGCTCACCTGGGTCAAACACATGAATCAAAGAGTACATAAAACACATGAAAAAGCCAGGTGCCAGTAGCTCATGCTTGTAATCCTAGTTACTAAGGAGGCTGTGATCTGAGGATGGAAGTTCAAAGGCAGCCTGGGCAGAAAGGTCAGTGAGACTCTTAACTCAAATAAACCACTAGAAAACTGGAAGTGGTGCTGTGCCTGAAGTGGTAGAGACATAGCTTTGAGCTAAAGAGCTCAGAGACAGCACCAGGACCTACAGTTCAAGACCCCATAACAACAAAAAAACAATGCGTATGAAAAAAACATTCAAATATATTCTGGGAATTTTTGAGAAGGGGGAAAATAGATAAGCCTGGGTAGGTGTCAGAGAACAAGGAACACAACCAGAGCTTCTGGAAATGACATAGTAGACACACTCACACATGGACAGCAGGCCAGGGGTTCATTTACATAGATAAGGGGAAAAAATCAAACCTGTCACGGATCTCTTATTCCTGATCTGACCAGCAGCTCCCCATTCCCAGAACTTTGTTGACATGAAATAACCCCAGAAGCAAAAACTGCATGTCTAGCCTAAGAAATGTTGCCTTGAAGGAGGTCCAAAAAGTATAAGGACAGAATTGATTGAAGATTCCCTGGCCTTTGACCTATGAACAGAGACATTGTGCTTTGGCGTGTTAGTATGGACTGTCGGTCACCCAAATGACCCTGAACCAGGACAGTTCAGGCTGGAGGAGTAACAATGATGGTGGGGTTGTTGGGACAGCCCTGGGAAATGGGAGTGGAATGGAAGACAGACTGAGACCTCTCTACCCCTTGGGAGGCTGAAAAATATTCATCAGGAAAATCTGAAATAAAGTAGAGCTGTTGAGGTGAGGACGATGTAGAAGATCCAGAGAACATTAGTGGATGCATCCAAACTCCCCCCAACTGCTTTTTTTTTTGTGTGTGAAAATACTGGACAGAGGACTTACAATTACATGGGCAAGATAGTGAGTACATTTCTTATCAAGCATTGTTGCCTCCTCCTTTGTTTCCCCATACTATCCCTTCCACTCTCCACATGCCAACCCCAGTCCCCCCTAAAACCCCCGTTCCCCCACCACTCACCTCACCAAAGTTGTAAATAACCAAACAAAAATGCAAATTTTAAGAAAACCCAAGAAATAACTTACTGAATGCTCTGTTGCTGCAAGGCAGGGTCATTAATATTCTGAACCAATTCCCAAGAATAAAAGGGGAAAAACCCTGCAATCACCACATCTCCCCTGCTGTGTGCCACGGATTTCTCTGTGCAAATGTGTTGGTCATCTTCAGAGGAACATATCACGAGCAGAAGCTCAGGGAGAAGCAGCATCAGAGCCACAGGGAATATTGCTGCTGCTTTGGCCTGGAGCTGTGATTCTGGATGCAGACTGAGCCTGCAGTGTCAGATGGGTGTCTAAATGAATCTTCAGTTTGTGGCTTATTGTTATCTGGATGGTCACTGGGATGCACCATAGGCCTCCTCCACTGTCATAGAGGAATATAGAGCCCTTTCTGCCCTCTAGCTCAGCATCTGGGGTCTGGCTTCAAGATCAAAACACAAGTTGAAAAACATGTGTACCGTCTTCTTTTCCACACCCTCAGGACTGTGATTTAATTTATGGCTGTAGATAATGAAACTCCAGGGATGGATTCTTTTCTTGTTGAGTTGTTCACAAAATTGTGTGAAAGCAAAAAGTTGAAAAGAAAGTAATCCCACAACTTAAAGTCCCATAGGAAAGCCATTAGAGATGATGGGAATAGATAACACCAAAGGATGCCAGGTGAAGGTCAAAGAGCATAGATTACCATGGCCTGCAAAGGCACCATCAGAGTTATTGGAACACGATCAACGATGTGGATGGGCAGACTCACAAACCCAGGGCCAAGAGAGCCACAGAAGCTTAGTAAATGACCCATTCAAGTTTCCATACCAACTCCATATGCAGAAGCATCCAGAAGAGGTCAATGAAATTATTTACTCCTGCAGGTATTACCAACAGTCTCAGTGAATTCAACCAATAGAGTTCAATACTTCAAGGTCAGGGCACACATTCAATTAGACTTCTTCGTGTTCTGAAACTTGAACTTCTTCAGTGCTTAAATGCCTTTGACCAGCAGAATGCATCTGTAAATAAACTGTGGGTATCCACTGCTAGACAGGGATGTTCTATGATCTATGACTTTCTGGGAACCTAGCAGGCCTATCCAGTAAGGATCCTGGAAGCTGTGGGTATATGGATGGGTCTTGTTCTGCTGTGTGTCTACTTCATGTTCCAGGTGCTGGGGGAATTATTGTATCCTACTTGGACAGGAATGTGGTCCCTGCTCTGTCCATGTCTCCCTACCTGTCTCCTCTATTTGTTCCTCATAATAGAAGTGAAACCAAGGTCACAGCAAAGGTTCCCGCTCCCCACAGACTTCACCATGGTGGCTGGTTCTGTGATTTGACTCCATATGTTTATAAGGAAGGACTTGGCAAAAGTAAGTTGGAAAAGTAAGGATGCACATGCTATTTGGTGTTAGTAGCCAGCAAGACCTTGCAAGAGGGCCAGAGCTGGGGCCAAGCCTGACTTGGCTTCTGAGGTAGAAATCTTTGTTGCTGCCTGTACCCAGGATTACAGGTATGAGCCTCCCGAGCCTGGCTCAGAAGACAAACTTTTACCCTGTTCTCCTCATCTATTACTCTATTTCTGTTAAATCTGCCCAAGAGAACAGCTCCTCTGGACTTCCTCTTCACCTACCTGAAACCAGTAGTCACCTGTCAATCAAGTGACTGAGTCAGCAAAGGACCCCACACTCTTAGGTCACTTCTTCATCTGCTGAGGTCACTTCCTGAACTATACTGGTCCCAACTCCCTCTGCAATTGAGAGGTTCTCCAGGTTCTGAGGTCACTTCCGCATCTGCTGTGGTCCTGGCTCAACAGAAGTCCCCTTTTCTCTCTTTCTCTTTTCCTCTTTTTTGTTTTCCTCTGTCTTCCCCATGGGCTTCCGTTTCCTGTGTGGGGGCAGTTTGCTTTATCTGCCTGAACCATGTGTCATATTTCCTTTCTTGCAATCCTTAAAATATCTACTTCATTATCATTGATAACTACTCTATTACTCTAAACCTTGTCCCTACATTTCAAAAATGAGAGAAATCTAGGGTATCTGTGTTGGGTGATAATACATGTATCTGTCTGTCTGTCTGTCTGTATTGTGAAGGTGATGGGCAGATGAGTTATCTTTATGTAAGTCCGGGAATGAGAACATTTCTGTTTTTACAATGTTACCCAGTTTTTCCCTCCCTTCTCTACCCACTGGTTGTATACTTAATTTTTCACACAGTGTCCAGTATATTTCACTGCTGAATTTATCAGGGTGATTTACTGAACAATGATATCCACTTCCTCCCATATTTCTGACTCAAATATAAAATTACATGCTCAAGACTCCATTGTGTCTGTGTAACTTAATTTCCTTTTTCTATTCATGGGTTGATTGGAACAGATCCTGGATCAGGAATTCAACTTCTAAGTAGTGTCATGATAAAAACTTGTCATATGTAAACATAGACATAACAAGCACCCATACTAGTGTGTGTGGGTAGTGTGCATATATTATATCTTTTTTCATATTACATTACCAATGGTGTTACAATTTCTTTTGGCCATATCCTCACCTGCATATGTTATTATTAATTTTATTAGTAATCTACCAAATTGTTTAATACCAATTATTTTATAAGGAGCTCTATTTTATGAAACTCAAGACCTACTCAGACCATGTTCTACTTGAACATTTTGTGGTTAGAAAGAGTGAAGACAATTTTTGCTTCTCAAATCATTTTTTATCCAAATAAAACCAACTTGTTTCCTCAATTCCCATTCTCAAGGCTTTTATTTACTAATTTCCCTCTTCCTTTACATTTCATTATTTCCTTACAGAGATTGTTTGTTTTTTTTGTCAGACATGGGGCTTGAAATCAGGGCTTGGGTACTGTCCCTCAGCTCTTCATCTCAAGGAGTGTGCTCAACCACTTCAGCTGCAGCACCACTTTTCCTTTTCTTGTGGTTTATTAGAGAGAAAAGTCTCATGGACTCTCCTGCCTGGGCTGGCTTTGAACCCTGATCCTCAGGTCTCAGCATCCTGAGTAGCTAGGATAACAGGCGGAATCAACAGCACCTGGTTTTCTTAATGAATTTTTAAAAATTGATTTTTAAATTAACTCTTTCAAACATTTGATCTCAAAATGACATTTTAAAAATATAAAGTAATTACCCTTAGACAAACTGGTTGTAAATTGATATTTTACATTTTATTTTAAAGTAGGGAGAACAGGAGAATCACATGTAGACTGACATTGCACTGATTCCAACCTTAACAAACAAGGGATATCAGACCATTTCTTTTGCTGTTTTCAAATTGCATCACTTTACATTTCACTCTTCTAACACTCATCAGGTTATATTTGAAGGAAAACAACTTTTAGGTAGAAACAGTCATACATCGGCTTTTTAGCATGTAAAGAATTGAGCAATAGCTTGAAACGGGTAGCTCCAGCAGTGGCTCAAGCCGTAATCCCAGGTGCTCAAGAGGCTGAGATCTGAGGATGTAGGTTCAAAGCCAGCCTGGGCAAGAAACTCAGGAGAATCTTATCTCCAATAAACCACTCAGAAAACCCAAAGTGGCCCTGTGGCTTAAGTTGTCAAATGCTTGCCTTGAGCTGAAGAGCTTAGGGACAGCACCTAGGCCCAGAGTTGAAGCCCCATGACAGAAAAAAAAAAAGACCAGAGGAAAATAAATTAGATTTTACATTGAAGAAAATATCTAATCAAAGGCAGTATTTTATTTTATTTTATTTTTTGCTGGTCATGGGCCTGAACTCAGGGCCTGGGTGCTGTCCCTCAGCAATTCAGGACAAGGATAGCATTCTACCACTTCAGCCACAGCACCACTTCCAGCTTTTTCTGCTTATGTGGTGCTGAGGAATTGAACCCAGGGCCTCATGCATGTAAGGCAAGCACTCTACCACTGAACCACCTTCCCAGCCCAATTTTAAAATAGGTGCTATTATTTTTCTTTGTCCCTTATGGGTAATCACAATGGTAAAAATATATATGTAGAGCAAATTGTATATTATCTATCTGAACCATATCTAAAAGAGAATAGAAAATCTTAACACACATTCCATGATTATTTTACCAAAGGAATATTGGGGAGAAAAAGAAGGCAAATATGAATTTGAATGGGTTAGTATAAGTGAAGAAAATAAGTGAAAAAAATAAGAAAACCATAAAACTCAAGCCAATATTCTTACTTTTGTATGTTCTCAAAGCCAATTAGAGAATTTCTACCTCCTATCCCTTTGGCTGCCAAGAATTTCCAGATCGCAGTATTCAATTCTGGTTAGTATGTAAGCCATTCACCACCTGTTATACTTGAAGTACAACTTCTGTCTCTGGAAGTTTCCACATCCACCATACAGGCCAACCAACCTAGGGAGCAGGCCTCACCACGTGCATCAGGCCGTCCCCTGACATGACAACCATCATGTCCGAGCTGCCCAGCCCCTGTGCATGATTTGGCGCCTCTTGTGGAAGATGAGGATCAAGATCCTGCTCTGGGAGGCGTAGGATTCTCCCACCATAGCCTGGGGCATGGAGCAGTGATCATCATCAGGAAGGAGACATGGGCCACCAAGTGAGCAACTGCACCTGGCTCTGGAATACCACAGGACCTTGCCCTTGTCTGGGCGTGGTTTCAGCAGCAACAACAAGTGGAAGATCCTGAGCAGAAGGCCCAGAGGGCATGGGCAGTATCCATAGCCTATTCATGCTATTCCAGCCCATCTCCATGTTGGGGTGCTACACATGCCACTGGTGGGCTTCTCTTTTCTTTTTTTTTCTTTTGCTCAAGCAGATTGGGTTGGTTTTTAATGAAAGATTATGTGGCTTTAATATATTGGTTATTTCTTCTCTCCCCCACCCTTTTTTATTTCCTGGTATGTTTTGTGCCTTTGGCATCATTGGTATTACCCACAGTGGCATACACAGACCATCCGAAGAAAACATATCACTTGCTTTAAAAAAAAATTAAATACAGAATTGACTATTCTCAGAGTTGGGTAGAGGGAAGAAAAGGGAATTAAAATTCAATTTATGGAAAAAATTGTATGTGTGTGTGTGTGTGTGTGTGTGTGTGTGTGTGTGTGTGTGTGTGTGTGTGTGTGTGTGTGTGTTTGTGTGTGTGTGTGTGTGTACCAACCCTAGAATTCAGGGCTCCAAGCTCCCTTTCTTGACTTTCTTATTCACAAGTGGCATTTTACCATTTGAGAAATATGTCCAGTCACACATTTTAACTTGGTCGTTAAAGATGGAGTCTCATAGACTCTTCTGTCCAGGCTAGTTTTGAACTGTGATCCTCAGATCCAAGCCTTCTAAGGGAGCCATTGGTATCTGACTTGAACAAAATTACATGGATAATATTGAAATTAATAATGAATTTAATAATAGATTTACATGAAAATGTGAAAATTTAATACATATTACTCAAGGTTTTAGTCAGTATTTTAAAACAGTAACACTTTTTCTTTATTTAGATTAATTACATAAATTTGACAGTTTTGTGGAATAGTGATACTTAGCTAAATTCACTAACACATTTTATCCTTCACAATGCATCTTATCATTGTCTTGATCTACAAATCTTATGAACAATTCAGACTTTAACAATAAAGTTGTTTCTTCCAAATGGGGTGATATGTATATTTCTTTCCTTTTGCTCAGTATCAGCTGTTTCCTCTTTCTCTCTCATTCCCTCCCTCCCATCATCACCCTTGAGTTGCTTCGTTCACTTTCATCAATGACCAGTGCCACTGATGGAACCCTCTGCTGTATTTTTTCACCCATTTTCTTCAACTTTTTTTTATTGTGAAAATACTGTACAGAAGAGTTACAATTACATGGGCAAGATAAAGAGTACATTTCTTATCAAGCATTGTTGCCTCCTCCTTTGTTTCCCCTTCCCATCCCTTCCATCTTCCCCTACCTCCCCAAATCTCTGCCCTCCAACCCTGCCAAAGTTATAAAGTTCATTTTTCGACATAACGACTTGCAATGGTCCATCTGTATCCCTATCTAAATGACTTGTTTTTTTTCGTTCCCCTCCACAAATTTTACCAACATCAAATACAGTGAAAGCAGGGGTTATATCATGGGAGAGGAACCTATAAAGCAACAAGAAAAACATCTTATAAATATGTTAGAAACAATCGTATGAAAGAAAAAAAAACATTTGAATACTTACCTTGGGGTTCATTTCACCTAACATCAACTTATCTGACCTTTTCTGCTTGTCTTATACACTAGTTATTGCAAATAAGGAAAACCATGGGGCCTATGTTTCTTTGGGCTTGGCTTACTTCACTTAATATAATTTTTTCCAAGTCTTTCCATTTCCTAACAAATGGGGCAATGTCATTCTTTCTGATGGAGGCATAGAATTCCATTGTGTATATATACCACATTTTCTTCATCCATTCATCTACTGAGGGGCATCTGGGTTGGTTCCATATCTTACCTATGGTAAATAATGCTGCAATAAACATAGTTGTGCTGGTAGCTTTAAACCATCTTAACAGGCCCATATCAAGCATTGATATAGAAGCAGCAATGAGAAACCTCCTATCTAAGAAAAGTCCAGGACCAGATGGTTTTATAGTAGAATACTACAAGGCCTTCAAAGCAGAGCTTACAGCAATACGCATCCAAATCTTCAATGAAATTGAAAGAGAAAGCTCACTACCAAACTCTTTCTATGAAGCCATCATAACCCTCATCCCCAAACCAGGCAGGGATCAATAATAAAAAAAAAAAAAGGACTTTAGACTCATTTCTTTGATGAACATCGATGAAAAATTTCTCAACAAAATTTTGGCCAATCGATTTCAACAATTCATCCAAAAAATCATATACCACGTTCTTCCACTTCTTTGCCCTCTTCCTAGTTCCCCTCAGATGTGCATGCCTATGTACCATATATGGGGTCCAGAACATAGAGTCATCTAGAAACTATATAACAACTTAAGGAGACGTTCTTTGTTTCTTGGGTCTTGTTTACTTTGTCATATCTCACTGCAAAACAGTAACACTTTTATGATGGGTAATTTAGTCCAATCAAGTGGTGATTGGACACTGGATCTGAAAAAAATAAGCAGGAAATAAACCAGTGGAAGAAAGGACAAACTACCTTTTACCAGTATGGCTAAAGAAATCCCTCCAAAATCTAGTGTATCTGTTCTCTTTTCTCTTCTTCTTCCATTTTTGTTTGGGTGTCCTAAGAGATCTGGTCCAATATGATGCACAAATTGACTAATTGTGAGTTCTGAGCATGAATTTTCCCAAGGTCATATGGAAGTCAATGATGAGTCCATCCTTTCCCTCTTTCACTTGAGTGTCTCCAGGACAGGGGTGGGTTCCATGCTTGTATCCTCAGAGACAGAGGCTGGTACTGGCCAGCTCTTGGTCTTTCATTTCTGAGGATAGAGGTTGAGCTTTCCTTGAGTATCAGGCTTGAAAAATCTTTAGTTCTTTACCCCTTGGTTGTGTCTAAAGGCAGAAGCAGCTCTACCCAGTAAGTACTGATATATTTGATATGTGAAGAGTCTTGAAATATCACCTCTTAATCATAAATCAAAGCGTAATTGCTTTGGGTAGTCAGTTGGTAGGACAGTGCAGTAAAAATTATTTCATCACTAGTCTGACCATCACAGTTCACCAGGTTTTATACATCATTAGTTGTATCCAGTTTGTAGAATGGGTAACCAATTTCTTTTCTTTCTACCTACACACTACTGGCTGTGTTTCCTATTGACATCTTCCCCAAACTACAACACATGTATTGTTCTAAACTCATTCTGCATACTGCAAAGGAACTAGCGTAATGATATTAAAGGTCTGGAACTCAGTTACCAAAACAGCATCAATGGCCGGGTGCTAGTGGCTCATGCCTATAAGCCTAACTACTCAGAGGCTGAGATTTGAGGATTGCAGTTCAAAGCCAGCCCAGGCTGGAAAGTCCATGAAACACTTATCTCCAATCAACCACCAAATAACCAGAAGTGGCATTTTGGCTTAAGTAGTACGGCACTCTCCTTGAGCTGAAAAGGTCAGGGACAACACCCAGGCCCATAGTTCAAGTCCCAAAACCCACAAAAAATAACAGTATCAGTGATATTATTCAGAGATTCCTATTTTTGCCAAGCTATGATCTCTGACTTCTGTGTTGTTCTTTTAATTTCATATGCTTCATCTTTTTGTACTTCACAGTGAATTTCCATCATGGCCACCTAAAGAAATAAAAGTGAGCTGATGTTCTTATGGGTTTTTGTGTTTTTTGATGCTGGTTCTGATGTTTGAAGTCAGGGTCTGGGTGTTGTTTCTGTGTAAAGCGAGTGATCTACCACTTGAATCTCATATACTCTGGCTTTTGTTGGATCATTGGAGATTAAAAAAAACTCATGAATGTTCCTCCCCAGGCTAGCTTGGAACCCTGATCCTCACATCTCAGCTCTCTGAGGAGCTAAGTTTACATGCCTGAGGCATTGGTGCTCAGCTAAGTGTGAGCAATTTTAATGTAACTTGTGACTGTTCAAACACAAACTGTTACAGCTCTGCTGGCATTGGGATTGCTGGTTATGGCCAAAAGACATGAGATCAGAATCATTCTAGTAAGTTGTTGTCCTCTTTGACAAGGTAAACATTCATTTTATTTCGCTGAGAATCCAGGAACAGGTCCCCTTTACCTTAGACTCTTTCCTTAGAAATGACTTAATGCTTCCTTCCTTTACATTGGAGAATGATGAATGTGTAAGTGCAAATCCCCATTTATTATAGCATAAAATGGTAAGTTTCCACTCCATAAAGGGCAAAATTTTATTGGCTTTGAAGTTCCTATTTCTCTAGTGAGCAATTGATCAAAATCTTCATAATGCTTGATGAAGACATTTGATATGGTAGCCTAACATTCATTTCTCTTGTTTAGTAGGCTGTTTTGGTTCTCATTAAAGCTTTATGGTGGTAAAATTCATCAATGCCCCTGTGTTGAATACTTACTTGTCCAAAAATAGCAGGCATTGCATAAGCACCTATACAGAACAGGGAGCACTCTCTTCTTTGAGTTATTGAAATGGAATAATCTGTTTGGCTTCTAGACATTTCTGTCTTTGTGCATATGCTTTCCAGCAATGGCCCAGCTGAATTAAAGACAGCACTGTATGTCTCTGTGATGCATGGATGGGTGATGTAACTCCACTGACCCACAGATACAGCATTAAATTACATCAAGATCTCTGGACTCAGAGACACGCGCTTCCTTGTCCTTTGGACTAATCCTGACTGTACAATGCAGTGGTGGCCTGACAATATTCCCACTTCAAGCTTCTCAACACATCTCATTTCTTAAGAAACCTTTCTGAATCTATCTTGTACTCATAAAATGGTAAATAATATTGCGAGATACGGAGTCTGAGCCTATCTGTTTGTCCTTTCTTTGGGGAGTTTTTATCTTTTTATAAATGATTCTGTTTCTCCACTCATTAATATTGAGGATTCTTAGGGCTGGGACAACAAGGCTCTGCTTGGCCAATTATGCACTCTGTTTCTTTGGTTTTCAATAAGAAATAATGACCTATAAGCAAACGATTGCTCCAGCTACTCATTTGGACATCATTAGTTATGTTGGAGCATTCGCATTTTTTTCCTAAAAAAATATGTTTATAGACTCCTGTGGTAAACTGGAGCAGATTAACATCCTGCTCTAAAATGCTTAAGGAAGGAAGAGAGAGAATGAGAGATTTTCTGAATATAGCAAACTAGAAAATATGTGAACTGAAATACACAGCTAGGTCAGAGAATGTACTCAAGGTACCATAATGAAAGCATGGAAAAGTTCATCAACATAAGGTTCATATTCTAGTAGACTTAGCAATATAAAAATATGCAAGCACAAATATAACATAGGTAAAAAGAGTAATTGGCTCATTGCAACTATGAGATGTACAAGTTGTTATGTCAAAAAACGAACTTTACAACTTTGGTGGGGGGGGTGTGCTGGGGGGAGAGATGGGAAGGAATGGGAAAGGGAAACAAAGGAGGAGGCAACAAGGCTTAATAAGAAATATACTCATTACCTTTCACATGCAATTGTAACCTCTCTGTATGGTATTTTTATAATAAAAATTTTTTAAAAAGAGTAATTGAGACAGGAAAGAAAAAGGAAGAAGCACAGTAGATAATATACTCAGAAGTAAAAATGATAGCTTAAAGGGCAGATTACACTAGAGGAAGCAAAAAATATCCAAGTTTAAAAGTTTAGGAGATGATGTTGGGAATTTGATATGACTCTAACATAACCAGAGGAATGAATAAGAGCAATTTCTTTGTTCAAAGAATTCCTCAAATTAAACTAAGATGTGACTGTCAAATTGTTACAGATTGCTCTCAGAGCCGCTAAACATTCCAAGCAACACTTATGTTCATCTTAATGTTTCCTTCTTCCAGGACATGATCTCTCCTCAAACCTGGACAGAGAATTACTCTCAGGGTTTATCAAGATGATGTAGCATTTGGGGGCAAAGATACAGCCCAGGAGACCTCTACTGGAGGCCAATATAGAGAAGACCCCCACAGCCACCATGACCTTCCCCTTGGTGCTTTGGTAGACTAGCAGAAAGGTGAGCCACACAGTGCAGAACATCAGCATACTGAAGGTCAGGAACTTGGCCTCACTGAAGGTGTCAGGCAGGCTCCTGACCAAAAAAGCCACTGTGAAGCTGGCTAGGGAAAGGGATCCCAGGTATCCCAGGACACAATAGAAGGCAGTGAGGGAGCCCATGTTGCACAGGATGATGATGTGGCCATGTTCAGAATGTGCATCTCTGTCCACAAATGGGGAAAGATTCCCAACCAAAGGCCACAGAGAGTCACATGGATGAGGGTGCAGATGGGGATGAGGAGGTTAAGGGTGAGGGACACCAGCCACTGCCTCATTCTCCTCCCTGGAGCAGTTAGTGTGAAGGCCAGAACCACAGTGATGGTCTTGGCCAAGACCGTGGAGACAGCCATGGTGAAGACTACTGCAAATGAGGTATGCTGAAGGATGCAGATGGCTGTGTGGGGACGACAAAGGAAGAGTAAGGAGCAGAGGAAGCAGCAGATGTGGGAGATGAGGATGTAGCTGAGGACCTGGTTATTGGCCTTGACAATGGGGGTGTCTTGGTGCTTGATAAACACCCCAAGAACAACAGATGTGAGTGCAGAGCAGCAGAAAGTGTGCAGGCCATAGCCATGCCCAAAGGGTCTTCATAAGCCAGGAGGCTCTCAGTTTTCAAGAGGCAGTTGTTTCTCTCGGTGTTGGCAAACTGATTATCTGCACACCTCACACACTGCTCCATGTCTGGTGAGGAGTAAGAATCACTATTAGTCTATTTTCAGTATTTCTCTTTCCTCTCATTCCCCTCTACTCAAGCAGTTAATTTTCCCTGATTTAAAAGTTGGCCCGTATTGCTTTCAATACCAAGAATAGTAACTCTCTATATCAAAATACTATCTGGTGAATTATCTTTCTTTCTCATATTTCTTATGCTTACATTCCTCTCTCTTTTTCCTGTTTATCTCCTTCCTTCCTTCCTTTCTTTTTTCCTTCCTTCCTTCCTTCTCTCTATCTCTTTCTCTTTCTCTGTCTCTGTCTCTCTCTCTCTCTCCCTTTCTCTCTCTCTCTCTCTCTTTCTTTCTTTCCTTCCTCCAGTGCTTGTACTGCGGCCCTGGGAATTTTTTTAGAGAATTAATGCTCAAACTACTACTCTACCATTTTAGCTACAGCTTGAATTCCAACTTTTTTGGTGCTAATTGTGGAAAAGGATCTTGAGTTTCCTACCCATCATTACATCAAAGTTCCATCATCAAATCTCAACTGCCTGAGTTGCTTGGATTACAGGTATAATATATAATAACTTAGCCTTATGTGCTATGTTCTTGACAGGTCATATCACTCTGGTTCTATGCTACTCATTCAAGAAATAATGGACAGCCAGGCACTGGTGGCTCACGCCTGTAATCTTAGCTAATCAGGAGGCTGAGATCTGAGGATCGCGGTTCAAAGCCAGCCCGGGCAGGAGAAACCGTGAGACTCCTATCTCCAATAAACCACCAGAAAACCAGAAGTGGCACTGTAGCTCAAGTGGTAAAGCACTCGCCTTGAGCCGAAGAGCTGAGGGACAGCGCCCAGGCCCAGAGTTCAAGCCCCACGACCGACAAAAAAAAAAAAAAAAAATAATGGACAAGGGGCTAGGAAGTTGGCTTAGTGGTAAAGTGTTTTCCTCACATGCATGAGGCCCTGGGTTCGATTGCTCAGCACCACATAAGAAGAAAAAATCCAGAAGTCATGTTATGGTTCAAGTAGTAGGGCACTAGCCTTGAGCTGAGGGACAGCACCGAGGCCCACAGTTCAGCCCTCATGACCACCCAAAGAATAATAAGAAAGGAAGAAAGAAAGAAAGAAAGAAAGAAAGAAAGAAAGAAAGAAAGAAAGAAAGAAAGAAAGAAAGAAAGAAAGAAAGAAAGGAAGGAAGGAAGGAAGGAAGGAAGGAAGGAAGGAAGGAAGGAAGGAAGAAGGAAAGAAAGAAAGAAAGAAAGAAAGAAAGAAAGAAAGAAAGAAAGAAAGAAAGAAAGAAAGAAAGAAAAGGAAAATAGAGAATCAGCCCAATCGATCCATTTTTAACAAGAGGGTCTAATCCAAACCTCAACTTACTCCTTACACCACATACAAACTTCCTGAACATTTGATCTGTGTCAAGAACAATGCTCCTCCACCAATATGAGAGGGTCTAGGAAAGATCAGCTGGAGATTGGAAAAAAGAAGTGAATTGGAGATGGTATACAAGTTCTAAAACAATTGTATTTAAGTAATTGCTATTTAACCTAGTGCCAGTGTAAGAAAGGGAGTGAGTGATCCTAAAAAGGCTCTTTATTATTAGTTATGCTAAATAGAAAACAAAATTTAATTAGAAAAGAGCAGCAATGGGCACTCAGAAATGAAAGGCCGTGTTAGATTCCCAGTTCCATCATGATTTGCACATCGTTTCAAAGATCAACAACTGATCCTTGATATTTTCTTTTCTTATATTTCCTTTAAATACAAAAAATGTGACTGATAAGAGGGGAACAGGGCTATTCTCCAGCCTTAATAGATTAGAAAATACAATCAGAGATGTAATGTAGGGGCAGTGGGTTGTTTCTCCTAAGGAAAAGTATGGTTAAGGGTAACCATGGAACTATTCCTGAAGGTGCATGTTTGTTCCTGCATGCTGCTCTAGATCATTCCACTGGCTTGGATGTACTGAACTTTAGAAAGGAGAGATGGGGAATTTCTCTATAACTCACAGTCTCACCGGACACATTAGACATCTCATTCTCTGGGCAAGGAGTGCAGTCAAAGCACAGGTAGCATTTCCCTCCAGAGAGGACTTCCTGAATCCAGGACCACAGCTCTCAGTGCAGACAGACTGAGGAGTCTGAGAACATTAAGAAGAAGGTTATTGACCATGAAACACTCAAGTTATTTAAGGCAAAAATCATCAAAACACATAATCATTATATATATACAGCAATGAATTGAATGAGCCTTTTACAGTTTCATCTAACATAACCTGAAGAAAATGAAGGTCCTTCACAACCAGTTCCTCATGCTATCGAGAAGTCATGGAGCCTTTAAGAGGTGGATGTTAATTCTAGGAAAATAGGAAAAGGGAGTTAAATCCTGCATCCCATTCTTTTTTTAATTAAGTTTTTATTGTGAAAATACTTTACAAAGGGTTACAGTTACAAGAGCAAGGTAATGAGTACATTTCCTTTTTATTCCTTATCCAGCATTGTTGCCTCTTCTTTGTTTTCCCCTAGCAAACCTTCCTTCCCACCTCCTCAGCTACACCACTCCACCCCTCATCCACAAACTCCACCCCCAACCCCCCTCCCTAAATTGTAAAGTTCCTTTGCTGACATAGTGTCTTGTACATCTCATTGTTGCAATGGCTCAATCTGTGCCCTATTTAAACAATTTGTTTTTCCCTGCATACCATTCTTTAATTCAGCAATGATTTTTCTCTCCTATTCATCTGTGAATAAGGATGTCCACTCTCTCCACTTCTCTTCAATTTAGTATTAGAATGCCTAGCTACAGCAATAAGACAACATGCAAACATAAAAGGGATCCAATAGAGAAAGATGAAGTAAAACTCTCCCTCTTTGCAGATGACATGATCTTGTATTTA
Source organism: Dipodomys merriami (assembly GCF_024711535.1). Classification (NCBI taxonomy): domain Eukaryota; kingdom Metazoa; phylum Chordata; class Mammalia; order Rodentia; family Heteromyidae; genus Dipodomys; species Dipodomys merriami. The sequence continues at coordinate 4,106,615 of NW_027206179.1, read as the reverse complement.
AAGAATCCCATAGACTCCACTCCTAATTTACTTAAGCTAATTCAAAACTTTGGCAAAGTAGCAGGGTATAAAAGAAACTCTCAAAAATCGATGGCTTTTCTGCATTACAACAATTCAGGAAAGCAACTCCATTCATAATAGCCTTTAACAGAAAGCACAGTGCTGGAGGAATATCAATACAAAATTTCAAATCTACTACAAAGTCAAAGTAATCAAAACAGCTTGGTACTGGCACAAGAACAGACCTCAGGACCAATAGAATAGAATTGAAAACCCAGAAATGAACACACAGACCTATCGCCATCTAATCTTTGATAAGGAAGGTAAAAAAACAGAATGGAAGGAAGACAGCCTCTTCAGTAAATGTGCTGGCAAAATTGGTTAATCACTTATAGAAAACTAAAGCTAAATCCTTATATATCACCCTATACCAGAACCAACTCCAAATGGATCAAGGTCCACAGAGTCAAAGCAGACACCCTGAAAACATTACAGGACAGAATAGGAGAGACCTTATCGCTCCCTGGCAGTGCGCAAAATTTTCTTAATAGAGACCTAGTAACACAACAAATCAAAAATGTTTCGACAGATGGGATTGCACGAAGTTGCAGAGCATTTGCATGGCAAAAGACATAGCTAGCAAGGTCAATAGAAAGCTCACAGATTGGGAGAAGATTTTCACTAGCCATATAATGGACAATGGTTTCATATCTAAAATATACCTGGAACTCACCAAATTAAATCCACCAACAACAAATCCTCAAAGAAACACTGCTCAATAAATAAGTAGGCTAAAGACTTACATACAAAATTCTCTGAAGAGGAACGAATGATGGCCAATAGACACATGAAGAAATGCTCAACCTCCCTAGCCATAAAAGAAATGCAAATCAAAACAACATTGAGATACCACCTCACTCCAGTTAGAATAGCTATATTCAAGAACTCTAATAACAACTCTAATAACAATGGGATGTGGAGAGAAGGGAATCATCCTGCAATGTTATTGGGAGTGTAAACTTGTTCAACCACTTTGGAAAGTAGTGTGTAGATTCTTCAAAAGATTCAATATAGAGCTCCACTATGACCCAGCAATCCGACTTTTGGGCATTTACCCAAAGATCACAAAAAGACCATACTAAAGCTACCAGCATAACTACATTTATTGCAGTATTATTTACATTAGCTAAGAAACAAACCCAGATGCCCCTCAGTATATGCATGAATCAAGAAAATGTGGTATATATAAACAATTGAATTCTATGCCTCCATCAGAAAGAATGACATTGCTCCATTTGTTAGGAAATGGAAAGACTTGGAAAAAATTATATTAAGTGAAGTAAGCCAGGCCCAAAGAAACATAGGTCCCATGGTTTCCCTTATTTGCAATAACTAGTATATGTCTGAGACGCGCAGAAAAGGTCAGTAAGTTGATGTTAGGCGAAATGAACCCCAAGATAAGGACTCCAATGTTTTTTCTTTCTTGCTATTGTTTCTAACATATTTATAACATATTTATTTGTTGCTTTGTATGTCCCTCCCCCACAGTACAATCCTTGTTATCACTGTATTGGAAGTTGTTATAATTTGTGGAGGGGAAGGAAAAAAAACAAATTGTTTAAATAGTGATACAGGTGGATGCATTGCAACAATGAGATGTAGAAGATGCTATGTCGAAAAAGGAACTTTACAACTTTGGCTCAGGTGGGGGAATACAGGCGGGGTTGAGATGGAAAGGGATGAGAAGGGGAAACAAAGGAGAAGGCAACAATGATTGATAAAAAATGTACCCATTACCTTGCTCATGTAATTGTAACCCCTTTGTATGATATTTTCATAATAAAAAAATAAAAAAGATGATGTTAAGCAAAATGATCCCCAAGATAGAGGGATCATAGGATACATCTTGCTGATGTATTTATAATGTACCATGTGATTTTTTGGTTCTTTGTATGTTTTCCCCCAGTATAACCCCTGTTATGACTGTATTTGATATCAGTGCCTTGCATCTTGTATATACACTTCTCTAATTCGTGGAGGGGAAGGGAAAATACAAAATGGTTGACCCATTGTATCAATGAGATATCCAAGACACTATGTTGAAAAAAGCTTTCCAACTTCAGCAAAGGTGGGGGGTAGTAGTTTTGGAGGTGTGAGGGAAGAGATGGTAGGGGAAAAACAGAGGAGGAAACAATTCTCGATTAGGAAATATATTCATTACCTTGCTCATGTAACTGTAACCCCCCTGTACACAGTATTATTACAAGAAGAATGTATAAAAAAGAGGGGATTGCTTTCCTCATTTCAACTGCACTCTTCTTGTTATTGGTATACAGGAAAGCCATTGATTTCTGAGGGTTAAACCACATCCCCACCAGCATGTTATTATTAATTTTATTGGTAACCTACCAAATTGTTTAATACCAATTATTTTATAAGGAGCTCTATTTTATGAAACTCAAGACCTACTCAGACCATGTTCTACTTGAACATTTTGTGGTTAGAAAGAGTGAAGACAATTTTTGCTTCTCAAATCATTTTTTATCCAAATGAAACTAATTTGTTTCCTCAACTCCCATTCTCAAGGCTCTTATTTACCAACTTCCCTCTTCCTTTACATTTCATAATTTCCTTACAGAGTTTGTTTGTTTTGTTGGACATGGGGCTTGAAATCAGGGCTTGGGCACTGTTCCTCTGCTCTTCATCTCAAGGAGCATGCCCTACCACTTGAGCCGCAGCACTACTTTTCTTTTTCTTGTTGTTTATTAGAGAGAAAAGTCTCATGGACATTTCTGCCTGGGCTGGCTTTGAACCCTGATCCTCAGGTCTCAGCATCCTGAGTAGCTAGGATTATAGGCAGGAGTCAATGGCGCCTGGCTTCCTTACAGAATTTTAAAAAAAATGATTTTTAAATTAACTGTGAAACATTTGATCTCAAAATGACATTTTAAAAAATATAAAGTAATTACTCTTAGACAAACTGGTTGTAAATTGATATTTCACATTTGATTTTAAAGTAGGGAAAACAGGAGAATCACATGTAGACTGACATTTCACTGAGTCCAAACAACAAACTTGAGGGATATCAGACCATTTCTTTTGTTGTTTACAGAATGCATCTAATTGCATCACTTTACATATCACTCTTCTAACTTTCATCAGGTAATATTTGAAGGAAAACAACTTTTAGGTAGAAACAGTCATACATCTGCCTTTTAGCATGTAAAGAATTGAGGAATAGCTTGAAACCGGTTTCTCCAGCAGTGGCTTAAGCCTGTAATCCCAGCTGCTCAAAGAGGCTGAGATCTGAGGATGTAGGTTCAAAGCCAGTCTAGGCAAGAAACTCAGGAGAATCTTATCTCCAATAAACCACTCAGAAAACCTGAAGTGGCTCTGTGGCTTAAATCGTCGAATATTTGTTTTGAGCTGAAAAGCTTAGGGACAGCACCTAGGCCCAGAGTTCAAGAGCTATGACAGAAAAAAAAAAAAGACCTGAGCAAAATAAATTAGATTTTACATTGAAGAAAGTATCTAATCAAAGGCAATTTTTTTTTGCTGGTCATGGGCCCTGAACTCATGGCCTGGGTGCTAGCTCAAGGCTAACACTCTGCCACTTCAGCCACAGCTCCACTTCCGGCTTTTTCTGCATATGTGGTGCTGAGGACTTGAACCCAGGGCCTCATACATGCAAGGCAATCACTCTACCACTGAGCCACCTTCCCAGCCCAATTTTAACTTGTACGTGTTATTATTTTTCTTGTCCCTTATGGGAACCCACAATGGTAAAAATATGTATGTAGAGCAAATTGCATATTATCTATCTGAACCATATGTAAAAGAAAATAGAAAATCTTAACACACACGCCACAATTATTTTACCAAAGGAATTCTGGGTAGAAAAAGAAGGAAATATAAGTTTTGATGGGTTAATATAAGTGAAAAAATAAGTGAATAAAAATAAGGAAACCATAAAACTCAAGCCAATATTCTTACTTTTGGATGTTCTCAAAGCCAGTTAGAGAATTTCTATCTCCTATCCCTTTGGCTGGAGGAAGCTACCAATATGTTGTCAAGAGACTTCCAGATCGCAGTATCCAAGTATGGTTGGTACGTAAGCCAATCACCACCTGTTATACAGGAGTGCGGCTTCTGCCTCTGGGAGTTTCACATCCACCATACGGGCCAACCAACCTAGGGCACAGGCCTCATCGCGAGCATCAGGCAATCTCCTGACATGACATGTTCCAGCTTCCCAGCTCCTGGGCATGGTTTGGCGCCTCTTGTGGAAGATGGGGCTCAAAATCCTGCTCTGGGAGGGGAGGGATACTCCCACCATGCCCTGGGACTTGGGGCAGTGATCATCATCAGGAAGGAGACCTGGACCATGAACATGAAGGATTACACCTGGCTCTGGAATACCTTCTCTGGGCATGAGTTCAGCAGCAACAATAAGTGGAAGATCCTGAGCAGAAGGCCCAGGGGGCACGGGCCGGATCCATAGCCTGTTCCTGCTATTCCGGCCCATCTCCGTGTTGGGTGTTACACATGCCACGGGTGGGCTTCTCTTTTCTTTTTTTGTTCTGCTAACTCAGTTTGGGTTGGTTTTTAATTAAGGATTATGTGGCTTTCATATATTGCGTATCTTCTTCTCCCCCCCACCCTTTTTAATTTCCTGATATGTTATGAGCCTTTGGCATAGTTGGTAGTTCCCACGGTGGCATACACAGATCATCCGAAGAAAACACATCACTTGCTTAAAAAAAATTAAATACAGGATTGACTATTCTCAGAGTTGGGTGGCGGGAAGAAAAGGGAATTAAAAAATCAATTTATAGACAAAGTGTGTGTGTGTGTGTGTGTGTGTGTGTGTGTCCGTCCGCGCGTGTGTGCTAGCCCTGGAAATCAGGGCCCCAATCCCCCTTTTTAGTTTTCTTATTCATAAGTGGCATTTTACCAGTTGAGGAAACCCTCCAGTCTCACATTTTTACTTGTACATTAGACATAGAGTTTCATAGACATTTCTTTCCAGGCTAGTTTTGAACTGTGATCCTCAGATCTCAGCCTTCGAAGGGAGCCACTGCTGTCTGACTTGAAAAAGAAATTACGTATACAAAATTGAAATTAATAATGAATTTATTAATGGATTTCCACAAGAATGTGAAAACTTAATACATATGACTCAATGTTTTAGTCAGTATTTTAAAACAGTAACACTTTTTCATTAATTAGATTAATTACATAAATTTGACAGTTTTGAGGCATAGCAATACTTAGCTAAATTCATTAACACATTTTAACCTTCACAATGCATCTTGTCATTGTCTTGATCTACAAAGCTTATGAACTCTTCAGACTTTAACAATAAAGTTGTTTCTTCCAAATCGGGTGATATGTACATTTCTTTCCTTTTGCTCAGTATCAGGAGTTTCCTCTTTCTCTGTCATTCCCTCCTCCCATCACCACCCCTGAGTTGCTTAGTTCATTTTCATCAATGACCAGTGCTGCTGATGGAACCCTGTGTTGTATTTTTTCACCCATTATCCTCCACTTCTTTTTTTTTATTGTGAAAATATTATACAAAGGAGTTACAATTACAGGGGCAAGATAATGAGTATATTTATCAAGCATTGTTGCCTCCTCCTTTGTTTCACCTTCCTATCCCTTCCCATCTCCCCTCCAACTCCCCAAATTCTCCCCCCCCCCAAAGTTGTAAAGTTCGTTTTTCAAATAACGACTTGTACATCTCATTGTTACAATGGGTCCACCTGTATCCCTCTTTAAACAATTTGTTTTTTCCCTTTCCCTCAACAAATTATACCAACTTCAAATACAGTGAAAGCAGGGGATATATCATGGGGGAGGGACATACAAAGCAACAAAGAAATCATCTTATAAATATGTTAGAAAAAACTATATGAAAGAAAAAATATTTGAATTCTTATCTTAGGGTTCATTTCACCTAACATCAACTTATCTGACTTTTTCTGCTTGTCTCAGACATATACTAGTTATTGCAAATAAGGGAAACCATGGGGCCTATGTTTCTTTTGGCCTGGCTTACTTCACTTATAATTTTTTCCAAGTCTTTCCATTTCCTAACAAATGGGGCAATGTCATTCTTTCTGATGGAGGCATAGAATTCCATTGTGTATATATACCACATTTTCTTTTTTTGGGGGGGATGGGTCCGGTGGTGGGGCCTGAACTCTGGGCCTGAGCACTGTCCCTCAGCTCTTCAGCTCAAGGCTAGCGCTCTACCACTTGAGCCACAATGCCACTTCTGGCTTTTTTTACGTTTTTGCTTATGTGGTGCTGAGGAATCGAACCCAGGGCCTCATGCATGCAAGGCAAGCGCTCTACCACTGAGCCACCTTCCCAGCCCTATACCACATTTTCTTGATTCATTCATCCACTGAGGGGGCATCTGGGTTGGTTCCAAATCTTAGCTATGGTAAATAATGCTGCAATAAACATAGTTGTGCTGGTAGCTTTAAACCATCTTAACAGGCCCCTATCAAGCATTGAAATAGAAGAAGCAATAAGAGAACTCCATCTAAGAAATGCCCAGGACAAGATGGTTTTATAGCGGAATTCTACAAGGCCTTCCAACAGAGCTCACACCAATACTCCTCCAATTCTTCAATGAAATTCAAAGAGAAAGTTCACTACCAAACTCTTTCTATGAAGCCATCATAACCCTCATCCCAAAACCAGGAAGGGACTTATCAAAGAAAGAGAACTTTAGACCCATTTCTTTGTTGAACATGGATGAAAAACTTCTCAACAAAATTTTGGCCAATCGATTTCAACAATTCATCCAAAAAATCATATACCACGTTCCTCCACTTCTTTGCCCTCTTCCTAGTTCCCCTCAGATGTGCATGCCTATGCTCCATATGTGGGGTCCAGAACATAGAGTCATCTAGAAACTATGTAACAACTTAAGGAGACGTTCATTGTTTCTTGGGTCTTGTTGACTTTGTCATATCTCACTGCAAAACAGTAACACTTTTATGATGGGTAATTTAGTTCAATCAGGTGGCGATTGGACACCACTGGATCTGAAAATGATAAGCAGGAAATAAAGTAGTGGTAGAAAGTACACACTATCTTTTCCCAGTATGGCTAAAGAAATCCCCCCCAAATCTAGTGTATCTGTTGTTCTCTTCTCTCTTCTTCTTTCATTTCTATTTGGGTGTCCTTAGAGATCTGGTCCAATATGATGCACAAATTGACTAATTGTGAGCTCTGAGCATGAATTTTCCCAAGGAAGTCAATGATGAGCCCATCCTTTCCCTCCTTCACTTGAGTGTCTCCAGGACAGGGGTGGGTTCCATGCTTGTATCCTCAGAATCAGAGGCTGGTACTGGCCAGCTCCTGATCTGTCAGTTCTGAGGATGGAGGCCGAGCTTTCCTTGATTACCAGGCTTTAAAAGTTCTTTTGTTCTTTACCCCTTGGTTGTGTCTAAAGGCAGAAGCAGCTCTACCCAGTAAGTACTGATGTATTTGACACGTGAATATTCTTGGAAATATCACTGCTTAATCATAAATAACAACATAATTGCTTGGGGTATCCAGTTGGTAGGACAGTGCAGTAAAAATTATTTCATCAATACTGTGATCATCACAGTTCACCGGGTTTTACATGTACTTAGTTGTTTTTGCTTAGTAGAATGGGTAACCAATTTCTTTTCTTTCTACATACACACAACTGGCTGTGTTTCCTGTTGAGATTTTCCCCAAACTACAATACAGGTATCATTCTTAACCCATTCTGAGTACTGCAAAGGAACTATCACAATGATATTAAAGGTCTGGACCTCAGTTATCAAAACAAATGGTCTGGTGCTAGTGGCTCACACCTGTAATCCTAACTAATCAGGGGATGAGATCTGAGGATTGCAGTTCAAAGCTAGCCTGGGCAGGAAAGTCCATGAAACTCTTATCTCCAATTAACCACCAAAAAACCAGAAGTGGCACTATGGCTGAAGCAGTAGAGCACACTCCTTGAGCTCTAAAGCTCAGGGACAGCACCCAGGCCCATAGTTCAAGTCCCAAGACCCACAAAAAAAAAATAACAGCATCAATGATATTATTCAGAGATTCCTGTTTTTGCCAAGCTATGATCTTTGTCTTCTGTGTTGTTCTTTTAATTTCATATGCTTCATCTTTCTGTACTTCACAGTGAATTTCCATCATGGCCACCTAAAGAAATGAAAGTGAGCTGATGTTCTTATAGGTTTTTGTGCTTTATGATGCTGGTTCTGATAGTTGAAATCAGGCTTTGGGTGTTGTTTTTGAGCATTTTTTCTGTGTCAAGTGAGTGCTCTACCACTTGAACCTGGTATCATTGGAGTTAAAAGACTCATGAACTTTCCTCCCCAGGCTGGCTAGAAACCCTGATCCTCACACCTCAGCTCTCTAAGGAGCTAAGTTTACAAGCCTGAGGCACTAGTGCTCATCTAAGTGTGAGCAATTTTAATGTAATTTGTGACGGTTACACCTGTGTTTGCATTGGGCTCGCTGCTGCTTATGGACAAAAGACATGAGATCAGAATCATTCTAGTAAGTTGTGGCCTTTATTGTTTTAAGGAATGCTTCTTCCATTCCTAGTTTCTCTAGAGCTTTTAACAGGAATGAATGTTGAACCTATCAAAAGCCTTTTCTGCATCAATGGAGATAATCATGTGGTCCTTGAGCTTGGATCTGTTGATGTGTTGGAATGCATTTATTGATTTATGTATGTTAAACTATGCCTGCATCTCTGGGAGGAAACCTACTTGGTCGTGGTGTCTGGAATTTTTATGTGTTTCTTGATTCTGTTAGCAAGAACTTTGTTAAGGATCTTTGCATCTGGTTCATCAAGGAGATGGGTCTGTAGTTCTCTTTTTTGTTGGGACTTTGCCTGGTTTGGGGATGAGTGTGATACTGGCATCGTAGAAAGAGGTTGGGATAACTCCCTCTTTTTCTGTTTCTCTGAAGAGCTTGAGGAGTATTGGTCTTAGTTCTTCTTTAAAGGTCATAGAATTCCATTGTGAATCCATCTGGTCCTGGGCTTTTCCTTTTTGGAAGCCTTTTGATTGTTTCCTGTATCTCGATGTAAGATATTGGCTTATTTAATTGATTTATTTCTCCTTTGCTTAGTTTGGGAAACTTGTATTTCTCTACAAATACATCCATTTCTGCTAGGATTTCTTTCTTTAGAGAGTATAACTTTTGAAAATAATTCTTTTTAAGTGTTTGGATGATCTCGGGCATTTGTTCTGATTTTTTCTATGGCATCCCTAATCTTTTTGATTTGGGTTTCCTCTTCTTTTCTTAATTAATCTTGCCAAAGGTCCATCAATTTTATTTATTTTTTTGAAAAACCAGATTTGTTTTATTAATTTTATTTGTAATTCCCCTATTCTCTACTTCATTAATTTCCAGTTTCAGTTTCATTATCTGGCTCTGTCTAGTAATTTAGGTTCCATTTTTTCATGTTTTTCTAGCAGTTTGAATTGCAATGTGAGATTATTTACTTGGTCTGTCTCTATTTTCTTGATTGGGCACTGAGGGTGACAAATTTGCCCCTCAGGACTGCTTTGGCTGTGTCCTACAGGTTTCTTTGTGATGAGTATTCATTTTCATTGAATCGTAGGAACTTTATAATTTCTTATTTAATTTCTTACGTTACCCAGGTGTTGCTTACAAGTGTGCTGTTCAATTTCCATGTATTTGAGTAATTTCTATGGTATGCTTTGTCATTGAGAACTAGCTTGATTCCACTGTGGTTGGATAGGATACTGGGGATTATATCAATCCCCTTGTATTTGCTGAATTTCCTTGAATGAACTATGATATGATCTATTTTGGAGAAAGTTCCATAAGCTGCTGAGGAGAACATGTACAGTGTCATTTTTGGGTGAAAAACTTGGTAGGTGTCAGTTAGTTCTGCTTGAAATATGGCCTCACTTAATAATTGGGTAGCTTCTTTGCCAATCCTCTGGTAGGTGGACCTGCTCTTTGGTGAGAGTGGGGTATTAAAGTCTCAGTATTATCATATTTGGATCCATTTTTATTCTGTAAGTTTGAGAGTTTTCGATTAACATATTTTGGTGCTACAATGTTTGGGGAGTATAGGCTGATAATGATAATATACTCCTCTTGGATTGTTCCCTGTATTAATATGTAGTGTCCTTCCTTGTCTTTTTGTGTTGATTTTAATGAAAAGTTTATTTTGTCAGATATCAGGATAGCTACTACTGATTTGTAACCGGGGGCATTTGCTTACTAGATCTTAATCCAACCCTTCACTCTGAGTTTGTTTGTATGTTTGCTGGTGGCCTTAGTTTTTCAATTCCCAACCTGGATATACGGGTCAAGTCCTGGTGGGGTTAGGGCTTCTAGTTCTCTTGCCCTGGAGACACAGGTCTTTTGCTGTCATAGGCACGATTTCCAGGAGGTGGTTCCCTGCTTTTTACCCTCTGCTGAGGCATATGTTCAGCTTCTGACTTCAATCAGGAGGAGCTGGTTATGTTGCTCAGGCACCCAATCACCAGGCCTGGTCCTCGCCCTGGCTCCTGGTCACCCTCCTGTGGCACACCAGTTGGACCTGTGCTGCTGGATATACTGCCTGTGTTATGCAGCCTGGAGTACACAGTTCAGGTTTCTTGCACTGTAAGCTGTTGTGATCCCCAGGCACTGTTCCTGGCTTAGGTGTTTAAGCTCCCTTCCAGGGGTGCTCTTGATCTAGACTGGCTGGCTGGATGTGCTCCATGGGCTGGTGGACAACTCAAACAGTTCCCAGTTTTAGTGGGTCCTGTATTCCAGGTGTTGAGGCAGGGGTCTGGGTCAAGATCTGGGGGTTCCACCAGATCTGGTCTCCCTTGAGGGGGGATATGCAGTCCCTTGTGGGGTACTCACCTTGGAACTAGTTGGGAACTCTCCAACTGTAGTTTCTGTGTTATGTAGGTCATTGGTTGCCTCTGCAATCTGATTCAGTGTAGATGCTTGTGGACTGGGCTGGGCACTAGTGGCTCTGTTTCAGTGTTTCACCTCTGTCTCTATGTCTATTGATGCTGTTTGTGTCAATGCTGCAGGCTGTGGATGCCACAGGCTGGATTGTGCATACCATGGGTTGCCATGGGCGGAGGTGTGAGGCAGGGGTCTATGTACAGTTTCTTTTTTTTTTTTTTTTTTTTGTCGGTCATGGGGCTTGAACTCTGGGCTTGGGCGCTGTCCCTCAGCTCTTCAGCTCAAGGCGAGCGCTCTACCACTTGAGCTACAGCGCCACTTCCGGTTTTCTAGTGGTTTATTGGAGATAGGAGTCTCACGGTCTTTCCTGCCCGGGCTGGCTTTGAACCGCGATTCTCAGATCTCAGCCTCCTGAGTAGCTAGGATTACAGGCGTGAGCCACCGGCGCCCGGCTTCTATGTACAGTTTCTGAACACTGAGGTTTGTCTCTGTTTGCACTCTATGGATCAGCACCAATACCTTACAAGTCTTCTACACTGGCATTCTGCGGGCAAACCCCTGTAGGTCTGGGGTTCCCCCCACGGGGCCATGGGGCTGAGTGGCTTTGGTGGGATGGAGCCCCTCTGCTCTGTGGGGGAGGGGTGGGGGAGGGGTCTTTATGCAGGCTCCCAGCTGTGAGATTTCTCTATTCCTCAGGATTAGCAGGGCCAGCACATATACCTCAGCGGTCTTCTGCGCAGGTGATCTGTAGACAACCGCTTGTGTCTTTGGGGACTTCAGCAGTCCCTGCAGGGCCAGTCAGGCCATAGCTGGGCACTTTGCCATGCAGCCAGTAAAGGTTTGTGGAGGGGTTTTCACACTTTTCTGCTCTGAAATTCTTCCTTTTCTTTCTTTTTTTGTTTTTTTTTCCACCACATGTATTTCTCTGAATTTTCATCTTTTTGTTATTCTTGGATGCTTGGGGAAATTAAGCATTAGAACTCGAACTTTCTCTTTTGTTGGAGAGAGCTGTGGTGTTTCCCTACTGTCCCATCACCATCTGGTTCCCACTCCCCATTCTAGATTCTTTACCCCTTGGTAGTGTCTAAACACAGCAGCAGCTCTATCCAGTAAGTATAGATGTATTTGATGAGTGAAGAGTCTTGGAATGATCACCTCTTAATTATAAATACCGACATAATGGTTTTGGCTAGCCGGATGGTAGGATAGAGTAGTAAAAATTATTTCAGCACTTGTGTGATTGCCACAATTGACCATGGTTTATACATTCTTAATTGTGTTTAATTACCAAAATGGGAAACCAAAACAATTTTTTTCTTTCTACCTATACAGTACTGGCTCTGTTTCCTATTGAGTTCTTCCCCAAACTGCAATACATGTATTATCGTAAACTCTTTTTGAGTGCTGCAAAGTGACTATCACAATGATATTAAAGGTCTAGACCTCAGTTATAAAAACAGCATCAATGATATTCTTTGGAGATTCCTATTTGCCCAGCTATGCCCACTGTGTTCTGTGTTGCTCTTTTTATTTCATATGCTTCATCTTTCTGTACTTGAAATGGAATTTACATCAAGACCAACTAGAAAAATGAAAGTGACCTTGTGCTCTTATGTGGGCTTTTTGGGTGCTGGTTGTGATAGTTGAAGTCAAGGAATAGGTGTTTTTCCTGAGCATTGTTTTTCTGTAAAACTTGTGCCCTACCACTTGAACCAAAGATATATTCTGGCTTTTGTTGGTTCATTGCAGATAAAAGACTCATGAACTTTCCTGCCCCAGGCTTGCTTGGAACACTGATACTCACATCTCAGCTCTCTGAGGAATGAAGTTTACAGGTCTGAGGCATAGGTGCTCAGAAAATTGTGAACAATTTTAATGTAGCTCGTAAGTATACAGACACACACTGTTACAGCTGTGTTTGCATTGGCCTTGATGCTTATGGATATAAGGCATGAGACTAGGATAATTCTGTTAGTTTGTTCCCATTGACAAGGTAAACTCCCATTTTATTTCACTGAGAACCCAGGAACAGGTCCATTGTATCTTAAACTCTTTCCTTAGAAATGACTTAATGCTTACTTCCTTTACTATTGGAGTAGGATGAATGTATAATATAAGGGCAAATAGCTATTTATTTTTTCTTGCTATTTATTATTAGCATAAAATGGTAAGTTTGCACTTAATAAAGGGCAAACACTTATTGGATTTGAAGTTTCCTTGTTCCTGTTTCTCTAGTGGGCAACTGATCAGAGTCTTCAAAAGGATGATATAGACATTTGACATGATAGTCTAACACTCACTTGTTTTGTTTAGTTAGGGTGTTTTGCTTCTCATTAAAGATTTATGGTAGAAAAATTCATCAGTGTTCCTGTGTTGAATACATATTAGTCCAAATTTAGCAGTCATTACACCTATATAGAACTGGGAGCCCTCTCTTCTTTGAGTCATTGAAACTCGAAATATTTTGTTTGGCTTCCAGACATTTCTGTCTTTGTGCAGATGCTTTTCTGTTTTCCAGCAATGGCCCAGCAGAATTAGAGATAGTGCTGTGTGTGTCTCTGTCATTCATGCGTGGGTGATGTCACTCCAATGAGCCACAGCTACAGCATTAAATGATGTCAATATCTCTGGACTCAGAAACATGATCTTGCTTGCCCTTTGGACTCCTCCTGACTGTACAATGCAGTGGTGGCCTGACAATATTCCCACTTCAAGCTCCTCAACACTTCTTATTTCTTAAGGGACTCTTCTGAATCATTCTTGTTTTCATAGAATCATAGAGAACATTGAGAGATATGGAGTCTGAGCCTATCTAATGTTTTTGTCCTCTCTTTGGGGAGCTTTTTCTCTTCTTATAAATGATTCTGTTTCTCCTTCCAATGATATTGAGGATTCTTAGGGACTAGGATGACAAGGCTTTGCTGGGTCAATTGTGCAATCTTTATCATTGGCTTTCAATGAGAAATAATGTTTGCTCCCACTGCTCATTTGGACAACTCTAGTTATTTTGGTGCCCTCACATTTCTTCCAGAAAAAAATAAAATGTATATTCCTGTGGGAAACTGGAGCAAATAAACATTCTGCTCTAAAATTCTTAAGGAAAGAAGGGAGAGAATGAGAGATTTTCTAAAAAAATATACTCACTAATATACAAAAATATAAAATATGTGAGCTACACAGTGTCTTGTGCATCTCATTGTTACAATGTGTCAAACTCTAACCCTTTTGCATTTTGTTTTTTCCCTTCCCCTCCCCAAATTAGAGAAATGTATATAGAAGATCCACGACACTGGAATCAAACACAGTGAAAACAGGGGGATGCCGTGTGGGAGGAACAAAGAAAGAAAAAGACTCACACAGAACTTTACATCTTCAGCGAGATTGGGTCAGAGTAGTTTTGGAGGTGGGAGGGAATGGATTGTAGGGGGAAAACAAAGGAAGGGGCAACAATGTTTGATAGAAAATGTACTCATTACCTTGTTCATGTAACTGGAACCCCTCTGTACAGTATTTTTACAAAAAATGTACAAAAAAGAAAAAAGAAATAAAGCAAATATGTGAGCAGAAATACACAGCTATGTCAGAGAATGGACTGGAGTTACCTTAATGAAAGCATGGAAATATTCGACAACTTAACATTCATATACTACTAGCCTTAGAAATATAGTGATGTACAAGCAGCAAAATAGCATAGTTAGGAAGAATAACAGAGAGGATTGAAAGGAAGAAGCACAGTAGATAATGTACTCACAAGGAAGAATGATGGCATAAAAGGCACATTACACTGGAAGAAGCATATTATATCCAAGTTAGAATGCAATTTAAGAGGACTTGTTGGGAATTTTCTATGACTCTAACATAACCAGAGGAATGAATAAGAGTAACTTCTTTGGTCAAAGTATTCAATTAAGATTTAACTGTCAAATTGGTACAGTTTGCTCTCAGAGCCTCTAAACATTCTAGGCAACAATTAGGTTCATCTTAATGTTTGTTTCTTCCACAATGTGATCTCTCCCTGATCCTGGACAGAGAATTTCTCTCAGGTCTTATCAAGATGATGTGGCATTTGGGGGCAAATATGCAGCCAAGAAGCCCTGCACTGGAAGCCAAGATGGAGAAGACTTCCACAGCCACCATGACCTTCCCCTTGGTGCTGTGGTAAACAGGCAGGAAGGTGAGCCACACACTGCAGAACACCAGCATGCTGAAGGTTAGGAATTTGGCCTCATTGAAGGTGTCAGGCAGGTTCCTGGCCATAAAAGCCACCATGAAACTGGCCAGGGCCAGGGCACCCAGGTATCCCAGGACACAGTGGAAGGCAGTGAGGGACCCCATGTTGCACAGGATGATGATATGGCCATGTTCAGAGTGCGCATCTGTGTCCACAAAGGGAGGAGTTGTTACCAGCCACAAGCCACAGAGAGTCACCTGGATAAGGGTGCAGATGGGGATGATTAGGTTAGGAACCCATGACACCAGCCTCTTCCTCGTCCTTCTCCCTGGAGTAGTCAGTGTGAAGGCCAGAACCACAGTGATGGTCTTGGCCAGGGCAGTGGAAACAGCCATAGTGAAGATCACTCCGAATGTGGTGTGCTGCAGGATGCAGGTGACTGTATGTGGACGGCCAAGGAAAAGCAAGGAGCAGAGGAAGCAGCAGATGAGGGAGATGAGCAGGGTGTAGCTGAGGATCCTGTTATTGGCCTTGACAATGGGGGTGTCTTGGTGCTTGATAAACACCCAAAGAACAGCAGCTGTGAGTGCAGAGCAGCAAAGAGCCATGCAGGCCAGAGCCATGCCCAAGGGGTCTTCATAAGCTAGGAAGCTTTCAGATTTCATCAGACATTGGTTTCTCTGGGTGCTGGCAAACTGATGATCTGCACACCTCACACACTGCTCCATGTCTGGTGAGAAGTGAGAATCACTATTAATCTGTTTTAAGAATTTCTCTTTCCTCTCATGCCCTTTCATTTAAGCAACTCCTTTTCCCGATCCACCATTTGACCTGTATTGCTTTCACTACCATGTAGACTACCTCTCTATATCAAAATACATTCAGGTGTGTTTTTTCTTTCTCACATTTCTTCTTCTTTCCTTCCTCCCTTTCTCTTTTTCCTGGTTATCTCTTTCCTTCTCCTTCCATTCCCTTCCTTCCTTTCTTCCTGCTTTCTTTCCTTCCTTTCCCCATCCATTCCTTCCTTCTTTTCTTCCTTTCCTCCCTACCTCCGCTCTTCCTCCTACTTCCCTCACTCCCACTTTTCTTTCTTTCTTTTCTTCTCTTTCTTTCTCTCTTTCTGTTATTCTTTACTACTTTCCTGCATTCTTTCTTCTGTTTCTTCCTTTCTTTCCTTCCTTCCTTCTTTCTTTCTTCCTTTCTTTCTCATTTCTTCTTTCTTTCTTCCAGTATTTGAAGCTAGCCCTGGGAATTTTTTGAGAGAATTCATGCCAAACACTGCCACCCTCCCACTTGACCCACAGCTTGCATTCCAACATCATTGTTGCTTAATTGTGGGAAAGAATCTTATGGAGTTTCCTTCCCATCATTGCATCAAAGCTCCATCTTCAAATCTCAAGTGCCTGACTATGTTGGATTTCAGGTGTAATAAATAATTACCTAGCATATGTGCTGAATTCTTGACAGGTCATATCACTCTGGCTCTCTTCTACTCATTCAAGAAATAATGGAGAATAGGGAAGCAGCCCAACCACTTCACTTTTAACAAGAGGGCCTAATACAAACTTCAACCTACTCCTTACATTAAACAAAAACTTCTTGAGCATTTGATCTGTGTCAAGAACAATGCTACTCCACACAACTGAAAAAAACAAAACAAAACAAATAGAAAACAATAAAGATAAATAGAAAAAAGAACAATACCCCTTCACCAATATGATAAGCTCTGGGAAAGATCACTGGAGGGGGGAGAAGCCAAATGAAATGGAGATTGTAAACAACTTCTGAAGCAATTATATTTGAATGGAGAAGCCAAATAAAATGGAGTTGGTAAACTACTTCAAATCAATAATGTTTGAAGATTTGCTAGTCAACGTAGTGCCTGTGTCAGATATGGAGTTATCCAAACAAAGCCCTTTACATTATTAGAATATGCTAAGGAAAAATTAAATTTAATTAGAAAGGACCAGCAATGGGACTCAGAAATGAAAGGTTGTGTTAGATCCAGAATTCCATGATCATTTGCACATCATTTCAAAGATCAACAACTGGTACTTGATATTTTCTGTTTTTCCTTTTTATATTTTCTTTAAATACAAAAAAATGTGACCAAGGAGAGGGGAACAGGGATGTTCTCAAGATAAAGCCTGTAGTAGATTAAAAATAGAATCAGGTATATAATGGAGAACCATTGGGTTGCTTCTTCTAAGGAGAAATATGGCTAACAGTAGCCATGGAATTTTGTATGAACATGCAAGTATTCTTGCCTTGCTACTAGATCACTCCAATGGCTTGAATGTTAGGAAGGAAAGGTGTGGAATTTCTCTGTACAGACTCACCTGTCACATTAGAAATCTCGTTCTCTGGGCAAGGAGTACAATCAAAGCAACAGGTAGCATTTCCCTCCAGAGAGGCCTTCCTGAATCCAGGACCACAGCTCTCACTGCACACAGACTGAGGAGTCTGAGACCATTCAGATGAATGTTAGTGACTATTCATCTTTTAACTACCTCCCAAACACTCCAGTGATGGGGAATAAGTTGATCAAAACACATAATCTTTATATAAATACAGCCAATGAATTGATTGACCATTTTACAGTTTCATCTAACATGACCTGAAGAACATGGGGGACCTCGACACCCAGCCCCTCATGCTATCAGGAAGACATGGAGCCTTTAACATGTCGATTCTAGGAAATTGGAAAATGGAAATTAAATCTTGTATACAATTTTTTAAATTGGATCCCATTCTTGTACTGTGGTGATGATGTGTTTTCTCTCTAATTCATCTGTGAGTAGATGAATAAGAGCATGAGAGGAAAATCAATCAGGGAAACTTCAAACCCACACTCTAAAGCATGGCTAATTGCTTGGAAGGTGCTGCTGTACCCAGGGCCATTCGCATCTCTCCCCCTTGGCATCCCAGTTTCCATGAGGTGGGTGAACTTCACTGGCAGATGCTCCTTTCATTACATCCTGTCTCGACACAAAATCAACAATCTACCCAACCGCGGTCTGAAATCTCCAGACAGAAGGAAAGCAAGCCCTTCTGCCTTCTCATTTGATTCTCTCAGATATTTGGTCACAGTGCTGGAAAGATGAGTCACAGGTGTTATTTAACTTTTATGATGTTCAATATGCAAATATATAACAACATAATGGTAATGAAGAGTTCTCACATTCCCTCCATGAATCTGTTAATAAGAAACTTTCAGAAAAAGGAACTTTTGAAATGTCCATCACTGAGACATAGTTTTATTTAACAAGCTTAAAAACAG
The DNA here is from genome assembly GCF_024711535.1 of Dipodomys merriami. NCBI lineage: Eukaryota > Metazoa > Chordata > Mammalia > Rodentia > Heteromyidae > Dipodomys > Dipodomys merriami. The sequence continues at coordinate 4,088,208 of NW_027206179.1, read as the reverse complement.
GATAAGCTTATTGCTTATGTATAATACATCATGGTATTACAGTTAGAAAAGACCAACTACGGGGAAGAAATAAGGGTGTGGAGACATTGTGGACAAGCCTTGAACTCATAACATCACTAAGGGAATTCTAAGCTCTTTCTACAGCTACTTCATACTAACAATACAGTTTTTAAAAAATGAGAGAGCAAAAAGTACAAATGAATCACCTTGGTAATTCCTATGGGCCACTCTATCAGATTTTCATACAAAATCAGTTGTTGACTGTGTGGTCTAAATGGAGAAAACTTGCCAACTTTCACCGTTTGTCCCAGACCTTTAGGAAAATTCCAAAAGCTCATAATGTCATACTCGGCCTCCAATTTCCTTTCTTCATTCAAAACCACTTGGTCTCCAACAGGATTGATAAATTGGATCTTCTTCAAAAAGTGATGCAGCTAAAAGAGACATTATAGTATGGTGAAGTGATTCCCAGAGTTATCACAGAACCCCAGAACAATGGATGCACACAGATTAGCCTCAATTCCCACCACATAATTCACTAGCACCACAGGAATCCAATCAATTGTATCAAATGTAGGCCCACAGAGGACTAAAGTGTTACCAAGTTCTAAAACATAGTTATCCAGGATGGGATGCAGAAACTCAATTTTAAAGGAATGAGACTCCAGCCACATCCAACCAAATAATGAATTATATTGTGACAGACCTCAATCACCACTCTAAAGTGAATTCCAATCACTTATTTTATGATTCTGATCAGAAAGTCTGTCTGAAATATAGGTAAATAATGAACTAAGTAGAATCATAGAGTATTTATGGCAAGTATGAAAGATTATCTTAAGCAAGACTTAGTTCATTGTGTGTGGGTATCAGTGTGTTTATGTGTGTGTGTGTGTGTGTGTGTGTGTGTGTGTGTGTGTGTGTGTGTGTGTGTGTGTGAATGTGTGTATCCTGTCCTGTAGCTCAAACTCAAGGCCTAGGCACTAATCATGAGGTGCTTTTTTCTTTTGAACATAAGAATTCTATCATTTCAGCCACAACTCAACCTCTGGGTTCTTGGGTTAATTGTATTCAGGGGTAGGACACAGGTGTGGGCTCCTTGTGCATAGAAAATCTTAGGTTTTCAAGAACTAGTCACCCTCAATTTGTTATTTTTAAAAGGTACAAAGTGAATATGGAAATATGGTATTGGAAAGGGGAAGGCTTTTTTCCACATTTAGTGCAGATGGGGTCAGAAGACACAGCACTTCCTTGTCACGAATGCAGCATTCTTTAAGAACATTGTCTTCCCAGCTCTACAATCATTTCATTGAGACCACAACAGGCCTAGTGTCTCTTGTATATTCCAAAATGAAGCCATCTGATTTGAAAGCTTCTACAGAAAGTCTGCATGCCTAGTGTAGGTCACCCAAAAGCAAAGCCATTACCTGTGAAGAGAGAAATGCCCTTGGCTTTCCATTGTGCACTGGTGGTTCTTCCATGTGATGAAGACACATCTGGTGGAGGGCGTGGGCCAAAGCATATACAGCATTGTAGATGTTGTAACTTTCTTCTGACATGGTCATGTCAAAAATGTGCCTCAGCAACCAATCCAGTGTGGCATTGTATGAACAGTGCCCCAAGTCTCTGCAGTCAGACTTAATCAGTAGGCAATAAACAGACTGAATCCATGACTTGGGAAGGGAGTAAACTCCTGAGTTCTTGGACAAGATATCTGCCAGAATATAATTGGTGAACCCATAAGTGTTTCTATGATGGTGAGAGAAGATGAGAGGAGCATGGAAAGAATCAAGCAGAAAATATCTACCAATGGTCACATCATCATAGGGTGAGTTCATGACCCAGACTTTCCCTGTAATTAAAAAGTGCCCAAATTTAAGAATAACGCTTAGTAGAAATTTACTGTCCCCATAAATGATAATCACATTGGTTGATGATTCCATTAGCTGGCGATGCATCCATAAATCATTTGATAAATCTGCAAGTTCAGTATAAGTGATCATGTTCTCAAAGGCCAAACAGACTCCATTTTTGTACAACTTTTCTCTCAATTCTGAGAGGAACCACACACCAAAGTCATCTTCAGTGATGAACAGTCCCACCCATGTCCAGCTGAAATGAAGCATCAAGGAGACCATGGCCAGAGCTAGAGCTGAGTCCTTGGCAGCCATCTGATAGACAGTACTGAATATTTCAAGGACATTCAGGTGAGGATCAAATGTCCCAAATGTGAACTACAGGGAAAAAAATGAACACAGACCCCAGGAAGAGAATGGTCATAGGCAAATCTCGGTACTTATATGAACTACACAACAACTGGTAACAGTGGGAACAAAAGTTTGCTTATCCCATTTGCAAATACATTTCCCATGTTCCAAGCTCTTTGTAAAAATGTACAGATAAGGCTTAGAGCTTTGGATTATCCTTTAGTTTCTTCAAAACATCTCTTTATATTTTATATATTTTTTTGCAGCAAAGAAAATAGTATGCCCCACTCACTTTTTTAGTCTTTTCCCTGTGAGATCATGCATTTTGGAGGGTTTTTTGTTCAGCCTGTAGAGGACAGAGTCAATGTGAACATTGTTTCACATCTGCCCACCCCTTCCAGCCTCACCTGTGGTAGTTTGTAGAGGTCTAGCAGTGTCCCAATTGGGACAGATGTGGTTGAGGTTCCTGTGAGTACTGCTAAAGCTTTGCTGTCTCTTCTGCAGTTGTAATTAGGGCTGTTTGTATTCATCCCAGACAGCCAGATGAGAAGATTCTCTAACATATCAGTATCTTTGACTTTCTCATTATAGATCTCAAACCCCAGAGTCATGTTGGGTAGCAGATGGGCATTCTTGTTGATCTCCTCAACAGCTAACACCAAGGTCAGAAGCAATTGGTATTTCTGTAAGTTTATCCTGCACAGAGGTCACAAAAATTTGGTATGGATATGTGTATTACAAATGATTAATTGCAAATTTCATGACTTTGTTGAATAAAATGCTTCTCTCTACACAGTAGTATATGTAGATCCTATCTTCCAACAGGATGACATTATAATTTGGGGTCTTAGACAAGTTATTAAAATTAGGAGAGTTCCTGAATGGGCCTTGATCAGCATACACGAGATGACTATTCTTCTGGCATTGTAGAAAGGGGTGGGGGGGATGAGCAAGCTGATTTTTCCTCTCTGGAATGTATGGATATGTGAAAAACACTGGTGTCGGCTGGGACATAAGAGCTTGCCCAGCTCACATACCAAGTCATTAAGTACCTTGACTTAGCTGTGCATCTGAGAAAACTCTTAAGAAATCTAATTCAAATTGGGAGCAGCTTGTTTGCCCAAGTTCAACCCATATGAGGAGAGAGACAGGGCCTGCTGTATTAGTACTAAATAGGAAAACAGGCTGCCTTGTCTCTGTGCTCACTTGCCAGACGATTGCAGATGGCTCACCCTCCTGCAAAGAAGTTAATCTTGCCTTGTGAGAAAATTAAAGAAAACAAAGAAATACAATTCATGTTATGTGGTAGAGGCACATTAAGCTGACTCAGAAAATATCATTCAAGGGGATTCCCAAGAAGCAGAGCAAGATGGCAGCCAAGGAAGATAGAACATGAAGATTCCACCACCCAACAAAGAACACATCTGAGTCAAGTGGTGTGGACCAGAAGGTACTTCTTTAGTAGAACAAAACAACAGAGAAGGATGTGTAAGAAATTGTGGAAAGAAGCTGGCTTCTTTTTCACCATCATCAGTGTTAATAGTTCTCTATGGACAGAAATCCTCCTACATTGCATGGAGGGAGAGAATTAAAGTTAAATCTCAGAATCGTGAACATAAACTGAGACAAGTGGTTGGGAAATGCTTTTCCTCCAATCTTGTGAACCACAGCAGGTATTGGATTCAACCTCCTTGTGAGCAGGCATAAGTGTGGATCAGGGTTTTTTTTTAGACTGCTGTGTCAGACATGAAATAGTTGGACCAACACTCCAGAATAAACAGTATGCCCTGCTTGGTGCTAGCACTAATGCTTCCATTGGATTTTCCAGGAGGATCCCAGCTGCCCCAGGGCAGCCTAGCAAAGAAAGTCTGTGAATTTTCTCTGTCAGTCATTGGGCTTGAATTCTAGGCAAAGGCATTTTCCCTGAGCTCTTCGGCTCAAGGCTAGTGTTCTACCATCTCAGCCACAGTGCCTTTTTAGAGTGGGACTCTAGATAGCAGTAACTCCCCCTCATTGAAATCTGTCTAGTCCCAACCAAGCCAAAAGTAAAGTAGACTATAGCAAAGCATACAGTTTTATCAGTAATTGGCTTTGAGGAATATATAGAGACTCAAGCTCCCCAAACAACCAGAGAAACTCACTCTCTAGGTTATTTTCTATATCTGATCTTTGTTGTTTTTATTTCTCTGTGTTACTTTTGTATATAATTTTTTTTGGATTTTCTATTTCATTTAAATCTTCTATTTTCCATTATTAATTGTTTTTTTCTTCCACTTTTCAATTTCCTTATTTTCTATTTTGTGCTTCCTCTTACAATTCCCTTTTCAATTCTCTCCATATTATAATGCTACTCCATCAGAGCTACCCTGTTTAGTTGTATACACAAAGAAAGGCCTCCTTCTATGAATGTAAACAAAAATTACAGGAGTTATCTTAGATTAAGTGACATACCAATACTCTTTGAATAAACCATTCCCTAATCTCAGCAACTTTTCCAAATACACTTACATATAACTTTTTTTCTTATCTATATATACCTTCTTTTCTTCACTTTATCTAGCTCTCTAAGCAGTTCCCTACATAACATTTCTTCGAATTATTTTCTACCTCTTACCCTTAGAAACAAAGCCTCAACTGCATATAGCTGTCCTCTAAGCAGTTCTTACCCCTCTACTATCATTATACCCAAATTTTCTTCTGAACTTAAATTTATATCTCTCCAATCCTAACCCTTCTCTTTTTCATCTGCTCCAGTCCACTGATCCCTAAGGGTTTCTATCTGACCCAAACTTAGAGTTGGTTCTCTTGTGACCATGTACAAAGGGCACATCCTGTTACCTCTAAGATGCAGACTACTTATCAGACAATCTTACATCTTCTCAAAAGTTACAACTATATGCATTCTCTAACTCAGAGCCACAACATCCCCCTCCAAGCAAAGAAAAAGAGAGCTAAATAGGGAAACACCTACCCATAATACTGAACCCCTAAGATCTATATATTTATATTACACCTGGTTGCCTCCGGCCCTAAAAGACTGTCCTACCTTCATACCTGTGTAGTTCTTACCTCCAAATGGGTAGAACTAACTGCAGAAACAAAGGAAACATGGCCAATCAACAAACCCCAACACCATCTCAATGTAAATAAGCTACAGAGTGTCCCAGAATGACCTAGATGATAATACTCAAGCTATTTTAAAAGCATGGCTGATAAATCTGCTGAATGAAAAATTGGACACGTGCTTAGGGCTATAAGAGAAGGTGACCAGGCCTACCAGAAGTTAATAGATGACTTCATGGCCTCCACAAATAAAAGGATAAAGGAACTTCAAAAGAAGAAGAAAGAGTCTAATGGAAAGATAGAAACCCAGATAAAAGAGTGGAAAGAGAAGTCCAAAAACCAACTCCGAGAGATAAGGCAATCTATTCAAGACTTAAAAGAAAACCTTAATAAAGAGCTGGCCACCATTAAGAAAGACCAGCAAAAAGGAAAGGAGATGAACAGCAAACTAAAAAGCCTTTAAAGCAGATTGGAGGAGGCAGAAGAAAATCTCTGAGGCAGAAGACAGTTTAGACTCCAGAGACAAATATTACACAGATATTCATAACAAAACCAACAAGCATGACAGTTCATTGCAGGAAATACAGGAGACATTAAGAAATCCTAATTTGAGACTAAAAGGTATACCAGAGGGCCTGGAGAGGGAAACCAATGGATTAGGAAATACATTCAGAAAAATCCTAGCAGAGAACTTCCCAAATATACAAAAGGACAGGCACATCCAGATACAAGAAGCTTTAAAACCCCAAATAAGCCACACCAGAACAGATCATCCTACCACCACATTATCATCTCTTCTGGATCAATAGCAACTAAGGAAAGAATTCTTAAAGCTGCCAAGGAGAAGAGAACAATCACATATAATTGCAAACCAATCAGAATCACCTCAGACTTAGCAGACACCATAAAAGTAAGGATAGCCTGGAAAGAGGTATGCCACACCCTAAAGACAAATACCTACCAACCAAGAATAATCTACTCAGCTAAGCTCTTATTCATAGCAGAAGGACAAATAAAAACCTTCCACAGCAAGGAAAATTGGAAGCAATATATCACTACCAAAGCACCTCTTCAAAAAATCCTCAGACATTCTGCATATCGAACACCAACAGGAACAAATATACCCAATGATGAAGTCCATAAACAGAGAACTATGTAATTCCAACAAGAACAGCCAAGGCACCGCTCCCCTACACACACACACACACACAAACACACACACACACACACACACACACACACACACACACAAACGGATGAGTGTCATGCATATACAAATACCTTTCAGTCCCAACTCTCAATATTAATGGACTTAAGTCTCCAATTCAGCAACTAGATTGTCCACTTTGATCAAAAAGCAAGAGCCTTCTATTCCTGTCTTCAAACGACACACCTTGCCCACAAAATAAACATATTCTGACAGTAAAAGGCTGGAATAAAACCTACAAAGCAAACAGCCTCCATAAACAAGCAGGAGTTGAAATCCTAATATCAGATAAAGTAGACTTCAAATTAAAATCAATGAGAAAAAATAAAGAAGGTCACTGTGAAGACTCATTCTGGGATCTCTCCTTCAGGAGGATATTATGATTCTAAATATCTACTCACCAATAAAGGAGCACCCAAATTTATCCAAGAAATGCTACTTTACCTCAAATCACACATAGATTTAATAACAATAATTGTTGGGTACTTTAACACACCACTACCCAGGCTAGATAGATAAACCCAGCAAGAATGCAACAGAGAAACCTCTGCATAGAGCAACTAGACTTAACAGACATTTACCAAATATTTCATGAAGCAGCATCAGGTTATACTTCCTTTTTAGGAGCACATAGAATATTCTTTAAAAGAGACCACATTCTAGGCCACAAAGCAAATTTTCCAAATTCAGAAACATTGAAATTACGCCCAGCATTCTCTCAGACCACAAGGGAAATAATTAGAATTCAACACCAAAAGCCATCAAAGGAGAACCTGTAACACATCGAGGCTGAACATCACATTGTTAAACCACCAGTGGGCCATTGAAGAGATTAGAAAATAAATTCAAATGTGCATGATATTTTACAAAAATGAACACACAATCTATCAGCTCCTCTGGGACACAACAAAAGCAGTACTCAGAGGCAAGTATATAGCGAGTTCCTCATTAACAAATTGGAGCGATCTGCGAGTTCCTCATTAACAAATTGGAGCGATCTGAAACCAAAAAGTTAATGAGGCACCAAATTTCAGACGGAAAAGTAAAAGTTTGTTCGTTAAAAAACTTAACAAAATTGGCAGAGCCTTAGCAAATCTAATCAGAAAAAAAAAACCACACTCAAATAATCTCAGAGATGAGAATGGAAACATCACTACAAAAAAAACAACATTCAGAATATAATAAGGGGATACTTTCCAAATTTTTATGCTAATAAGTTTGAGAATCTGAAAGATATGGATCAATTTCTAGCAAATAATGACATGCTGATACTAAACTAAGGTGATTTAAACCAACTTAATAGAACCATATCAAGTATCAAAATAGAAGCATCAATAAGAGACCTCCCACCCAAGAAAAGCCCAGAACAGGATGGATTTACACCTGAATTCTACAAGGCCTTCAAAGCAGAACTCACACCAATACTGCTCCAACCCTTCCATGAAACTGAAAGAGAAAGATCACTACCAAACACTGTCTATGAAGCAATCATAACCCTCCTCCCAAAACCAGGCAGGGAGTCATCAGAGTCCCATTTCTTTGATGAATATCAATGTAAAACTTCTCAAGAAAATTTTGGCCAATTGACTTCAACAATTCATCAAAAAAATCATACACCATGATCAAACAGGATTCATTTCAAGGATGGAAAGATGGTTCAACATATGCAAATCTACTAATATAACTTAGCACATCAACAAGAGCAAGGGAAAGAACCATATGATTATCTCAATAGATGTAGAAAAAGCATCTGACAAGATCCAACACCACTTTATGATGAAAGCTCTGGAAAAACAAGGAATCCATGGAACATTCCTCAATATAATAAAGGCAGTGGCTGATAAACTAAGAGCCAGAATTATAATTAATGGAGAAAAGTTAAAGCCATCTCCTCTATATTCTGGAATGAGACAAGGATGTCACTCTCTCCAGTCCTCTTCAACTTAGTATTAGAATGCCTAGCTGGAGGAATAAGAAAAGATGCAAACATAAAGGGGATGCAAATCGGCAAAGATGAAGTAAAATTCTCCATCTTTGCAGATGACATGAACTTGTATTTAAAGATCCACATGGACTCTACTCCCAAGATGTTGAGCTGATCAGAAACCTTGGCAAAGTAGCAGGGTATAAAATTAACCCTCAATAATCACTGGTTTTTGTGCATGCCAACAATGCTTTCCCTGAAATAAGGAAAGCAACTCATTTTGTAATAGCCTCACAAAAAAATAAAATGCATAGAAGCTAGCTTAACTAAGAGGTGAAGGACTCTAAGATGAAAACTTTAAAAACCTGAAAAAGGAAATTAAAGCAGAACTAAGGAAGTGCAAAAACCTTCCATGTTCCTGCATTGGGAGGACTAACATCGTGATAAGGGCAATACTGCCAAAGGCTATCTACAATTTCAATGCCATATCTATCAATATTCAAACCTCATACTACAATGAAATAAAAGAAGCAATCCAAAAATACATAACAAAAAAGACCCCAAATAGCACAAAAAATCCTTCGCAGAAAGAATAGTGATGGAAGAATATCAATTCCAAATTTGAAACTCCATTACATAGTCAAATTAATCAAAGCAGCTTGGTAATGGCATAAGAACAGAACTGAGAACCAATAGAATAAGACTGAAGACCCAGAAATTAACAAAAAGACCTATAGGTACATAACCTTTGACAAAGTAGTTATAAAAGTAGAATGCAAGAAAGACAGCGTCTTTAGTGCTGTCAAAATTAATCAACTGTAGAAAATTAAAGCTAGATTTGCATATATCACCTTATACCAGAATCTTCTCCAAATGGATCAAAGACCCAGAAACACAACAAATCAAAGAAAGGAGGGACAAATGGTATTGCATGAAATGGAAGAGCTTCTGCATAGCAAAGGACGTAGCTAACAAGATCCATAGAACGCCCACAGACTGGGAAAAGATCTTCACTTACCATACAATGGACAAGGGTCTCATATCTAAAATATTCTTAGAACTCAACAAACTTTAATCCCACAATAACAAATCCTCAAATAGACCCAGGAAGAAATGCTCAACTTCTCTAGCCATAAAAGAAATGCCAATGAAGACAACATTGAGATTCCACCTCACCCAAGTTAGAATGGCTATAATCAAGAAATCTAGTAACATATCTTAGCTGTGGTAAATAATGCTGCAATAATAGTTGTGCTGCAATAGTTGTGCTGGTAGCTTTATCATGGTCTTGCTTGTGATCATTTGGGTAAACGTCCAAAAGTCGAATTTCTGGGTCATAGGGGAGCTCTATATTGAGTCTTTTGGGGAATCTCCAAACTACTTTCAAAAGGGGTTGAACAATTTTACACTCCCAACGACAATGCAGGATGGTTCCCTTCTGTTCACATCCCCTCCAGCATCTGTTTTTTGTTTGTTTTTTTTTATTTAATTTTATTTTATTTGTGAACATACTGTACAGAGGGATTACAATTCCATGGGCAGGATAATGCGTACATTTCTTACCAAGCATTGCAGCCTCCTCCTTTGTTTACCCTTCACATCCCTTCCCAGCCTCCCCCCTCCCCCCCCAATCCCAATCCTTCTCCTCCTCCCCCCCCCACCCCGCCCCGACGTTGTAAAGCTCGTTGTGGACATGACAACTTGTATTTCTCATTGTTGCAACAGGTCCACCTGTATCCTTAAATGACTTGTTTTTCCCCATCTCCTCCACAAGTTATACTGACATCAAATATAGTGAAAGCAGGGATTATACTGTGGTGGAGGGACGTACAAAGCAACAAAGAAATAATCTTATAAATGCTTTAGAAACACATGTATGAAAGAAAAAACATTAAAATACATATCTAAGGGTTCATTTTCCTAACATCACATTATCTGACCTTTTCCCCTTGACTCATACATATACTAGATATTGCACATAAGGGAAACCATGGGGCCTATGTTTCTTTGGGCCTGGCTTACTTCACTTAATATAATTTTCTCCAAGTTTTTCCATTTCCTAACAAATGGGGCAATGTCATTCTTTCTGATGGAGGCATAGAATTCCATTGTGTATATATACCACGTTTTCTTGATCCATTCATCTACTGAGGGGCATCTGGGTTGGTTCCATATCTTAGCTATGGTAAATAATGCTGCAATAAACATAGTTGTGCTGGTAGCTTTAGTGTGGTCTTGTTTGTAAATATTTGGGTAAATGCCCCAAAGTGGGATTGCTGGGTCATAGGGGAGCTCTATGTGAAGTCTTTTGAGGAACCTCCATACTGCTTTCCAAAGTGGTTGAACAAGTTTACATTCCCACCAACAATGAAGTAAGGTTCCCTTCTGTCCCCTCCAGCATCTGTTGTTTTAAGTTAGAGTTCTTGATTTTTGCCATTCTAACTGGAGTGAGGTGGTATCTCAATATTGTTTTGATTTGCATTTATTTTATGGCTAGGGATGTTGAGCATTTCTTCATGTGTCTATTGACCATCCTTCTTTCTTCTTCAGAGAAGTTTCTCTTTAAGTGTTTCACCCACTTATTTATTGGGCAGTTGTTTCTTTGAGGATTTGTTGTTGGGGGATTTAATTTTTTGAGTTCCAAGTATATTTTGTTATTAGTGTTCTGGATTATAAGCATTATAACTGGGGTGAGGTAGTATCTCAGTGTTGTTTTGAGTTGTATTTCTTTTATGGCTAGAGAGGTTGAGCATTCCTTCAGTTGTCTATTGGCCATCCTTCTTTCCTCTTCAGAGAAGTTTCTCTGTAGGTCTTTAGCCCACTTATTTATTGGGCAGTTGTTTCTTTGAGGATTTGTTGTTGGGGGATTTAATGTTTTGAGTTATATTTAAGATATGAGACCTTTGTCCATTGTATGGCTAGTGAAGGTATCCCAATCTGTGGACTTCTACTGATCTTGTTAGCTATGTAGTTTGCCCTGAAGAAGCTCTGCAATTTCATGAAATCCCATTTGCCCAACATTTCTTTGATATGTTGTGTTTCTGGGTCTCTATTAAGAAAATTTTGGCCTGTGCCAGGCAGACCAAGGGTTGCTCCTGTTCTGCCCTGTAATGTATTCAGGGTATCTGTTTTTACTCTGGGGTCTTTGATCCATTTGGAGTTGATTCTAGTACAGGGTGATATATAAGGATTTAGCTTTAGTTTTGTACAAGTGATTAACCAATTTTGCCAGCACCATTTACTGATGAGGCTCTTCTTCTTCCTAAGATATGGAAACAACACAGATGTCCCTCAGTAGATGAATGGATCATGATAATGTCGTATGTATATACAATAGAATTCTATGCCTCTATCAGAAAGAATGACATTGCCCCATTTGTTAAAAAATTATATTAAGCGAAGTAAGCCAGGCCCAAAGAAACATAGGTCCCATGGTGTCCCTTAGTTGCAATAACTGGTATATGTCTGAGACAAACAGAAATGGTTAGATTAGATGATATTAGGGCAGATGAACCTCAAGACAAGGACATGAGTGTTTTTTTTCTTTTTTGCTATTGTTTCTAACATATTTATAAGATGACTTTTAGTTGTTTTGTATGTACCCCCCCCAGCATGGTTTAACTCCTGTTTTCACCATATGTGATGTTGGTATAATTTGGAGAGGGGAAGGGAAAAAACAAATTGTTTAAATAGGGATACATGAGGACCCATTTGCAACAATGATTGGTACAAGATGCTATGTCGAAAAATGAACTTTACAACTTTGGTGTAGAGTCGGGGGTGGGGAGGAGGGTTGGGAGTGTAGTCCTGGAGATGGGAGAGCAGGGATGGTAGGGGAAAAACAAAGGAGGAGGCAACAATTCTTGATACGAACTATACACATTACTTTGCTCATGTAATTATAAACGATCTGTAAGGTATTTTCACAATAAAAAAACTTATTAAAAAAAGAAATCTAGTAACAACAGATGTTGGAGGGGATATACCCAAATTGAACCATATTGCATTGTTAGTGGTAGTGTAAACTTGTTCATCCAATTGGGAAAGCAGTATGGATGTTCCTCAAAAGACACCACATACAGCTGCCCTATTACCCAGCAATACCACTTTTAGTCATTTACCAAATGATCACAAACAAGGTCATACTAAAGCTACAAGCACAACCATGTTTATTTTAGCATTATTCACCATAGCTAAGATATAGAACCAACCTAGATGCCCCTCTGTAGAGGAATGGATAGAGAAAATGTGATATATACATTGAGAGAAAGAGAGAGACAGAGACAGAGACAGAGACAATGGAATTCCATGCCTACATCAGAAAGAATGACATTGCACCATTTGTTAGGAAATGAAAAGATTCGGAAAAACATTACATAAAGTGAACAAAGTCAGGTCCAAAGAAACATAGGTCCCATGGTTTCCCTTGTTTGAAATGACTAGTACATGCCAAGGACAAGCAGAGAAAGTCAAAGGCTATGAACCTATGTCCATATAAGATGATGTTAAGCAAAATGTACCTCAAGACTGGTACGAGTGTTTTTTTTTCTTTCTTGCTATTGTTTGAAATGAAATTATAATAGACTATGTGATTCTTTTGTTTCTTTTATTTGTTCTTCCCCCATGGTATAACCCCTGTTTTCACTGGATTTGATGCTACTGTTCTGCATCTTGTACATACATTTTTTATTTGGGGCAGGAGAAGCGGTATAGCAGAATGCTTAAATGGGGATGTAGGTTGTCCTATTGTTACAATGAGATGTCCAGGACACTAGGTTGAAAACAAAATTTACAATGTTAGGGGCAGGAGGTAAGGAGGAGTTGGGGAGGTGGGGAGGGAAGGGATGGTAGGAAAAAAATGGGGAGGTAACAATGCTGGATAGGAAATGTACTCATTGCCTTACTCATGCAACTGTACATCCCCTGTACATTATTTTTACTATATATATATTAAAAAAGAAAAATAATAATTAGGAGGTGTTGGAAGGTCCCTGAGGCAGAACCAAATGCTATTTTCATCAGTTCCCACCATGGGTGGAGGAGGCTGACACTTGTCTTCCTATGCCTTCCCCCCAGAAATGCTCTCCCAAAACTTAAGCAACCTCCTACCCAAAATATAGACATAACACCTTCCTCACCTCAAGGATAATAATGGCCAAAAACATACAGAAACTCTGAAAGTGTAACACTGGGAGTAATTAGAGCAAAGATGAGATACCTATGCTTGCATAATTTTGAAATCAGAACTCCTACCTTTACCATAGGAATACCCCTGGCAGCCCAAGATCTGTGTGTCTCTCCTCAGTTAGAGTGTGTCTTTGCCTTTCTGTTTCCTGTGTGTCTACCTACTTGTTTATTTGCTTCCTTACTCAGTAAAGCTCTGCCACTTCGTGACTTGTCTAGAATTTCTTCTTCTGACATCAAAGATAAGGATCCAAAATGAAGAGTCCCTACTTTTAGAGGGAAACTTCATTCAACTTCACCTGTTTTGGTGACCCCACTGATTGGTATTCCAGGTGTATTAAAGTTCTGCTGGCCACATGTATAATTAAGACCTGTTTCAGCACACAGATCTTGCCACTGCTAGACAGAATCTTCTCATATGACCATTCCCTGTGGATGAGGCATATAGGCCCCCTTGGCCCCAGGAGGAAGCAGGATGGGACCCACCACTCACTTGGGTTTTCCCTGAGGTTTGTAGAACCACACAGTATTTGTCACCCAACTTGCCTTTGGTTTTCTCTGCTACTGGTTTATCGCCAGACCGGCTGACTTCTCACCGGGCCTATGCTCTCTCTAGTGGTGACATTGTGGAAGTCACTGCAGACTCAGGAACCCTGAAGCCTGCCTGGAATTTCTGGAAAGACAGGCACAAACCCAGACCAGGCAGACTGGTCTATATCTCAGACTTTTCAAAGGCCAGATGATATCACATGTCCAATATATTCAAGTATGTTCCAGAATGATGAGCTCTCCTAGCATTAAATATAATCATTTTATGGAAATTCTCATAGAGAGAATCTCAAGTCTGGTGGATGTTTGCTGATGTCCTTTTGTACAATGTAACTCTGAGGCTTGACAACTAGAATGTTAGTAATACTAAATATTAATCTGACACTGGTGGCTCAGGCCTGTAATCATAACTACTCAGGAGGATGAGATCCGAGAATTATGTTTTGCAGTCACTTTGAGCAGGAATATCTGTGAGCTTCTTATGTGCAATCAACCACACAGAAAATGGTAGCAGAGCTGTGGGTCAAGTGGTAGAGTGCTAGCCAGGAGAGAAAAAATGCTAAGGGACAGCCATCAGGATTGAGATCGTACTTGAGTACAAGAGCATGTGTGAACATTCATGCACACACACACACACACACACACAAACACACACACACACACACACACACACACACACACAGCTCAAGTAGGGAATGGACAGAGCAGAATATAGCTCTGTAATCTTCCACCTCCAATGGGGGTACTTTTCTAATGCTGGTCTACACATGAGCCCCATCTGTCTCACTCACTTCCACACTTCCACACCACATTCAGTTGGCTTCAATATCCCTCACAAATCTCTCAGGGAATAAAGTATTCCTTTCCATTCTCATATACGATTTTTTCCACACAACTTGTCTGAGAGGATTCATGCATGACTTTCCTAATTTACAGAGAATTCAGTAGATCAAAAAGTGATCACCTCATCTGGGTCAAATGAATGAATCAAAGTGTATAAAACACATGAAAAAGCTGGCTGCCAGTGGCTGATGTCTTTAATTCTAGTTATTCAGGAAGCAGAGATCTGATGATGGCTGTCCAAAGCCAGTCCAGGCAGAAAAGTGCATGAGATGCTTAACACCAATAAAGCACTAGAAAACTGGAAGTAGTGCTATGGATCAAGTGGTAGAGTGCTACCCTTGAGCTGAAGAGTGTGGGGACATAACGCAGGCCCAGAGCTCAAGCCTCATGCCAAAAAAAGCATGAAAAATACATTGAAATTTCGTTTAGGAAGTTATGAGCAGGGGAAAAATAGATAAGCCTGGAGAGAAGTCAGAGAACAAGGAATAGAAGCAGAGCTTCTGGGAATTTTAGAGGAGACAGGCCAAGATAAGGACACAGAGCAGAGGCTCACTTACATTAGTTAAGGGGGAAAATCAAACATGTCATGGATCTCTTATTCCTGACCTGACCAGAAGCTCCCCATTCCTAGAGCTTTGCTAACATGAAATTATACCTGAAGAAGAAACTGCATGTCTATCTTAAAAAAGGTTGCCCTGTAGGAAGTCCAAACATTAGTCCTGTTTTTAAAAGTGTAAAGAACACAATTGAAGATTTCCTGGCCTATGCCTTATGGATGGGGACATTGCATTTTAGTGTGTTAATATGGACTCTTGGTCACCCCATTGACCAGGAGCCAGGTCAAGTCAGGCTCGAGGAATCAGAGGCTGGAGGAGTGATTGTGGGAAGTTTGGGAGAGCCTTGGGAAAGTGTAGTGGAATGGAACTGTCAGAAACCTTTCTACCCTTTGAAAGGAAGAAAAATATTTATCAGCAAAGTCTGAAGTAAAGGAGAGCTGTTATGGTGAGGGCAGAGTAGAAGATACAGAGAACAATAATGGATGTAGCTAACTTTGCCCACCCTGGCTGATAATCAAACAGAAATTGCAAATTTTAAGAAAACCCAAGAAATTACTTACTGTA
The DNA here is from genome assembly GCF_024711535.1 of Dipodomys merriami. NCBI lineage: Eukaryota > Metazoa > Chordata > Mammalia > Rodentia > Heteromyidae > Dipodomys > Dipodomys merriami. The sequence goes on along the minus strand of NW_027206179.1, from coordinate 4,072,110 downwards.
GGCTCTGTCGCTGCTCGGCAGGGTCATTAATGTTCCGAACAAATTCCCAAGAATAAAGGGGGAAAAATCCGGCAATCACCACATTTCCCCTCCTGTGTGCTACAGATTTCTCTCTGCAAATACATCTGCCATCTTCAGAGGAACTGACCCCGTGTGGATGCTGGAGGAGAAGCAGTGTCAGAGCCACAGGGAACATTGCTGCTGCTTTGGCATGGAGATATGATTCTGGCAGTATACTGAGCCTGCAGTGTCAGGCAAGTGTCTAAATGGATCTTCAGTTTCCGTGGCTCCTTGTTCCCAGGATGGCCACTGGGACACACCAACGGCCCCTTCCACGGTCCTATAGGAAAAGAGAGCCCATTCTGCCCTCCAGCTCTGCATCTGGGGTCCAGCTTCAAGGTCAAAACAGAAATTTGAAAACATGTGTAGCATATTCTCCACACCCTCAGGACTGTGATTTCATCCAAGATGGTAGATAATGAAACTCTAGGGATGGATTCCTTTCTAGTTGAGTTTTTCACAAACTTGTGTGAAAGCAAAGAGTTGAAAAGAAAAAAGTACACAAAATAAAGTCTCGTCGGAAAGCCACTAGGGATGGTGGGAATGGATGACACCAGAGGTTGCCAGGTGAAGGTCAAAAGTTCATAGAATGCCATGGTCAGAAAAGGCCCAGTCAGAGTTATTGGAGCACAATCAAAGATGAGATGGGCAGACTCACAACCCAGGGCCAAGGGAGTCACAGAAGTTTAATGAAATGACCCATTCAGGTTTCCATACCAACTGTACATGCAGATGTATCCACAAGTGGTCAATTCATTTATTTACTGTTGCAGAAGGTATCAACACTGTCCCTGAATTTAACGATTACAGATCAATACTTTAAGGTCAAGGTACACATTCAATTGGATGTGAAACTTCTTCAGTGCTAGCATGTTTTGACCAGCAGAATGCATCTATCAGTACATTGTGGCCATCCACACTTAGACAGAGATGTTCTTTGATCTATGACTTTCTGGGAACATAGCAGGCCTGCCTACTGAGCATCCTGGAAGCTGTGTGTGTATGGATGGGTCTTGTTCTGCTGTGTGTCTCTTTCATGTTCCAGGTCCTGGGGGAATTATCGTTCTCACTTGGACAGGCATGTATGTGGTGCCTGCTCTGTCCATGTCTCCCTACCTGTCTCCTCTGTTATTTGATCATAATAGAAGAGAAACAAGGTCACAGCATAGGTTCCTGCTCCCCACAGAGGTCACCTTGGTGGCTAGTTCTGTGATCTGGCTCCATATATTTATCAGAAAGAGATTAGCAAAATAAGTTGGAGTGAGGTGGTATCTCAATGTTGTTTTGATTTGCATTTCTGTTATGGCTAGGAAAGATGAGCATTTCTTCATGTGTCTTCTTCATGTGTCTTAGCCTTCTTAGAATGGCTATAATCAAGATCAATAATAACAACAGATGCTGGAGGGGATGTGGACAGAAGGGAACCTTACTGCATTGTTGGTGGGAGTGTAAACTTGTTCAACCACTTTGGAAAGCAGTATGGAGGTTCCTCAAAAGACTCCACATAGAGCTTCCCTATGACCCTATCCCATTTTTGGGCATTTACCCAAATGATCACAAATAAGACCACACTAAATCTATGTTTATTGCAGCATTATTTACCATAGCTAAGACATAGAACCATCTCAAATGCTCCTCAGTAGATGAATGGATGAAGAAAATGTGCTATATATACACAATGGAATTCTATGCCTCCATCAGAAAGAATGACATTGCTCTATTTGTTAGGAAATGGAAATACTTGGAAAAAATTATATTAAGTGAAGTAAGCCAGGCCCAAAGAAACATACCTCCCAGGGTTTCCCTTATTTTCAATAACTAGTATACGTCTGAGATAAGCAGAAAAGTTAGATAAGTTGATGTTAGGTGAAATGAACCACAAGATAAGTATTCAATGTTTTTGCTTTCGCGCAATTGTTTCTAACATATTTATAAGATGATTTCTTTGTTGCTTTGTATGTCACTCCCCCACGGTATAACCCCTGCTTTCACTGTATTTGATGTTGGTATAATTTGTGAAGGGAAAAACCAAATCGTTCGTTTAAATAGGAATACAGGTGGACCCGTTGCAACAATGAAATGTACAACTCATTATGTCAAAAAACCGAACTTTACAACTTTAAGGGATGGGAAGGGATGGGAAGGGGAAACAAAGAAGGAGTAACAATGCTTGATAAGAAATGTACTCATTATCTTTCCCATGTAATTGTAACACCTCTGTATAGTATTTTTTACAATAAAAAAGAAAATAAAAAATTTTAATTAAAAACAAAACAAAAAAAAGTAAGTTGGAAAAGTAAGGATGCAAATGCTACTTGGTGTTGGTAGTCAGCAAGACCTTGAAAGTGGGTCAGTACTGGGGCCAAGCCTGACATGGCTTTTATCCTGTTCCCCTCCTCTCTTACTCTATTTCTGTTAAGTCTGCCCAGAAGAATCTCTCCCCACTTCCTCTTCACCTGCTTAAAACCTGTAGTCAACTGTCAATCACCTGACTGTGAGTCAGCAAAGGAACCCACATCTGAGGTCACTTCCTCGTCCACAGAGGTAACTTACTGAATGCCCTGGTCACATATCCCTAGAACAGAGAGAAGTTTCTCAGGCTCTGAGGTCAGTTCCACATCCTCTGTGGTCCTGCCTCAGTGAAAGTAGTTCCCTTCTCTCTCTTTTCTTTTTCTTTTTCCTCTATCTTTTCAATATGCCTCTATTTCCTGTGGGTGGGTAGTTTGGTTTTTATTTCCTGAACCTTGGGTTACATTTCTTTTCTGGAGAACCTTACAATTTCTACTTCATTGTCGTTGATATCTACTCTATTACTCTAAGCCTTTTTCTCCTTATATTTCAAAAATGAGAGAAAGGACTAGGAAATTGGCTCAGTGGTAGAGTACTAGCCTTGCATCATGAGGCCCTGGGTTTGATCCCTCAGCACCACATAAGCAGAAAATAAAGCTGGAAGTGGTGCTGTGGCTCAAGTGGTAGAGCGTTACCTTAAGCTGAAGATCTGAAGGACAGTGCCCAGGCCCAAAATTGAGGCCTCACAACCAAAAAAAATGAGAGAAATAATGGGGATCTGTGTTGGGTGATAATACATCTATGTATCTGTCTTGCTGGCTGTGTTGTAAAGGTGATGTACAGATGAGTTACCATTAGGTAAGTCAGGTAATGAGTACATTTCTCTTTTTACAAGTTTACCCAGTATTTCCCGCCCTTCCCCACACACAGGTTGTATGCTTCATTTTTCACACGTGTCCAGTATATAACACTGCTACATTTGTCAGGGTGATTTCCTGAACACGATGATTTCCACTTTCTCCTGTATTCCTGACTCAAGTATATACTTGCATTCTCAAGACGCCATTGTTGCTGCGTGACTCCCTTTACTTTTTCCATTCATATGTTGATTGGAACTGAGCCTGGTTCTACATCTCAGCTTCTAAGTAATGTCATGATAAACAGTAATCATATATAAACATAGACATAACAAACACCCATACTAGTATGTGTGTGTAATGTGTATGGAATATTATATCTTTTGTCATATTATGTTACCAATATTGTTATAACTTTCCTTTTGGCCACATCCTCACAGCATCTGTAATTATTAATTTTCTTGATCACCAACCAAATTATTTAATACCAATGATGTTATAATAAGCTCTATTTTTATGAAACTCAAGACCTACTTCAGCCATGTGCTACTTGAACATTTTGTGGTTAGGAATAGTGAAGACAATCTTTTCTTCTCAAATAATTTTTTATCCAAATTAAAACAATATGTTTCCTTAATTCCCTTTCTCAAGGATTTATTTGATAACTTCACTCTTCCTTTACGTTTTTTAAATTTCCTTAGTGAGATTTTTTTTTTGTCAGTCATGGGGCTGTAATACCTCAGTTGCTATTAAGAAAGGGCAAAAACCTCTTGGTAAAGAAAAACCTCAGATAAAGACTGACTACTGGTCATCCTCTGCTTCTCTATCCTTGCTAAAAAGCAAAAGAATATCTCTCCCTTAGTAGAGATGGCAGCTTTGAAGAAGTCTGCCTACAACCTTGAGGCTTATCACCAGCTGTCCTGGGATGCTGTATTAGTCAGGACTTTATAATAAAAATAATTTTAATAGTGTCAATTGCATTAATAGTAATAGTCATGGTGGCCAAGTCAAGATTATGCTTTGCATATGCTCCTGTGACTCAAGGCTGTGCTTTTGCTATGTTTTGCTTCTGTAACTTCGCTTGTATGCCTCAGTAAGATGGCCTTAAGACCACCAATTAAAGACCACCACCCAGTGGTGCCACTATGGGCAGCTTATTACAAGTTATTACATATGATATTTACCATAAAGAACAAATGAATTTAAAGGTCATATGACTATAACCAATGAAAATGTGCCAATCCCACATAACATGGCTCGTCTATGTAACTATTTGTAACCTACCCCTTAAAAACCCTAGCTTGAGAACTGCTCAGGGTCCCAGTCACAGCTCCCAGATCTGTGATGCATCCCTGGCTGGTCAGCTATTCACTTCCCCAATAAATTCATCTTTTTACATGATGCTGTCTCTGCATGATGGATCCTAGTGGAATATAATATCCCCACCAGGATGAATATGGAATCCCCTACCACAGACCCCATAACAGGGCTTAAAACTCTAGGCCTTGTGTGATGTCACTCAGCTCTTCAGCTTAAAGAGAGTGTTCCACCACTTGAGCCATAGGGCCACTTTCCCTTTCATTGTGGTTTATTAGAGAAAAGATTCTAATTCTTTCCTGCCTGAGTTGCTTTTGAACCTTGATCCTCAGATGTCAGCATCCTGAGTAGCTAGGATTACAGGCATGAGTCAACATCGCCTGGCTTCCTTACTGAGTTGTAAAAAAATTGAATTTTCAATTGACTCTGAAATATTTAATCTCAAAATGATATTTTTTTAAATGTAAAGTAATTACCCTTAGAAAAACTGGTTGTAAATTAATATTTTCCATTTGGTTTTTTTTTTTGTCGGTTGTGGGGCTTGAACTCTGGGCCTGGGTGCTGTTCCTCAGCTCTTCAGCTCAAGGCGAGCACTCTACCACTTGAGCTACAGCGCCACTTCCGGTTTTCTGGTGGTTTATTGGAGATAGGAATCTCACGGTCTTTCCTGCCCAGGCTGGCTTTGAACTGCGATCCTCAGATCTCAGCCTCCTGAGTAGCTAGGAATACAGGCATGAGCCACCAGCGCCCGGCTCCATTTGGTTTTAAAGTAAGGAAAACAGGAGAATCACATGTAGGTAGACTGACATTGCATTAAGAATCCAAATTTAACAAATCAGGGAGCTCAGACCATTTCTTTTGCTGCTTTCAAAATGCATCTAATTGCATCACTTTACACATCACTCTTCTAAATTTCATCAGATAATATTTGAAGGAAAACAAGTTTCAGGTAAAAAAGTCATACTTTGGCCTTTTAGCATGTAAAGAATTGAGCAATAGCCAGGAGCCTGTGGTTCATGCCTGTAATCCTACCTACTCAGGAGGCTGAGACCTGAGGATCACTTCAAAGCCAGTCTGGGTAAGAAATACCACGAGTCAACTACAATAAACCACTCAGAAAACCAGAAGTGGTGCTGTAGTTCAAGTGGTAGAGTGCTTTCCTTGAGCTGATGAGTTGAGGGGAAAGTACCTAGGCCCAGATTCAGGTCCGATAACTGACCAAAAAATAAATAAATAAAAAGAAATTCAGCAATATAAGTTAGGTTTTACATTGAAGTAAATATCTAATCAAAGCCAGAATATGTATATTTTATTGTAAAAATACTGTACAGAGGATTTACAGTTACATGAGTAGGGTAATGAGTACAGTTCCTACCAAATATTGTTACCTCCTCCTTTGTTTTTCACCTATCATCCCTTCCCTCCTCACCTACAAACTCCTCCCTCCCCTCCCCTGACATTGTAAAATTCATTTTCAGCATAGTGTCCTATAGATTTCATCATCACAATGGGTCAACCTGCATCCCCATTTAAGCATTCTGCCATATCCCTTCCCTCGACAAATTACAAAAATGTATACACAAGATGCTGAACACCACAAATACAGTGAAAACAGGATTATAAAATGGGGGAAGAACATATAAAAGAAACAAAGCAACCACACAGTACATTATAAGTACATTAAAAACAATACCAAGAAAGATAAAACCATTTGTGTCCCTGTCTTGGGTATATTTCACTTCACATCACTTCATATGGTATTATATACATATGCTTTGCACTTCTCTTCTTGTCCTAGACATGTGCTAGTCATTGAAAACAGGGGAAATGATAGGACCTATGTTTCTTTGGGCCGAGCATACTTCACTTAATGTAATTTTTTCCAAGTCTTCCCATTTCCTAATGAATGGTGCAATGTCATTCTTTTTGATCGAGGCATAGAATACCATGATATAAATATATATGAATATATACATATATATACATGTTTATGTATACATATATATACATGTATATGTATACATATTTATGTATACATACATACATATATATATATCTATATATATCACATTTTCTTGATCCATCCATCTGCTGAGGGGCATCTGGGTTGGTTCCATATCTTAGCTATGTGCTGTAGCTTTGATATGACCTTGTTTGAGATGATTTGGGTAAATGCCCAAAAGTGGGATTGCTGCATCATAAGGGAGCTCTATGTGGAATCTTTTGAGGAACCTACATGCTGCTTTCCAAAGTGGTTGCCCACATTTACACGCCCACCAACAATGCAGTAGGGTTCCCTTTTGGCCACATCTCCTCCAACATCAGTTGTTACTAGATTTTCTTGATTACATCCATTCTAACTGGGATGAGGAGGGATCTCAATGTTTTATTGATTTGCACTTCTTTTATGGCTAGAGAAGGTGAACATTTCTTCCTGTGTCTTTTGGCCATTTTTATTTCCTATTCACAGAAGTCTCTCTTTATGACTTTAGCTCTCTTATTAATTGGGCAGTTGTTTCTTTGAGGATTTGTGTTTGGGAGATTAAAGTTTTTTTAGTTCTTAGTATATTTTAGATATGAGACCCTTTTCTGTTGTATGACTAGTGACCAACTTCTTCCAGTCCATGGGCTTTCTGTTGATCTTGCTAGCTATGTCCTTTGCCAAGCTCTGCAGTTTAATGCAATCCCATTTGTCCAACCTTTCTTTGATTTGTTGTGCTTCTTGCTCTCTATTAAGAAATTTTTGGCTTTTGACAAGCAGACCTAAAGTTTCTCTTATTCCTTCCTGTAATGTTTTCATGGTGTCTGCTTTCACTTCAAGGTCATTTGGAGTTGATTCAGGAGCAGGGTGATATATATGGATCTAGCTTAAGTTTTCTAGTAGTGATTAACCAATTTGGCCAATACCATTTACTGAAGAGGCTGTCTTTCTTCTATTCTATTTTTTAGCTCCCCTGTCAAAGATTAGGTGGCTATAGGTTCATTTCTGCATCTTCAGTCCTATTCCATTGGTCCTTAGGTCTGTTCTCATGCCAGTACCAAGCTCTTTTGTTTACTATGGCTTTGTAGTAGTTTGAGATTTGGAATTGATATTCCTACAGCGCTGTTCTTTCTACTAAGGATTGTTTTTGCTATTCGGAGTCTTTTATTGTTCTATATGAATTTTTGGATTGCTTCTTCTATTTCATTGAAGAATGAGGTTGGGATATTGATAGGCATGGCATTGAAATTGTACATAGCCTTTGGCAGTATTGCCCTTTTCAGGATGTTAATCCTCTCAATCCAGGAGAATGGGAGCTTTCTCCAGTTGCTTAGTTGTCCTTAAATATTTTCAGGTTTTTAAAATGTTCTTCACACAGATCCTTCTCTTCTTTAGTTAACTACTAAGTGTTTTATTTTTTTGTGGTGCTATACAAAAGGGGTGTCTTTCCACTATGGAAAGCAGTATGGAGGTTCCTCAAAAAACTCCACATAGAGCTGCCATATAACCCAGTAATCCCAATTTTGGCCATTTGCTCAACTGATCACAGACAAGGCCATACTATGTTTACCAGCAAAACTATGCTTATTGCAGCATTTTAACCATAGCTAAGAAATGGAACCTAACCAGATGTCCCTCAGTAGAAGAATGGATCAAGAAAATGTGGTGTGTATACACATATGTATGGTATATATACATATATATATATATATATATGGTATATATATGGTATATATATATATATATATATATATATATGGTATATATATGTATATATGGGGTGATGTCAGTCTTTCTGATGGAGACATAGAATTCTATTGCATATGGGCAATGTCATTCTTTCTGATGGAGACATAGAATATGCAATAGAATTCTATGCATTTGTCTCAGCATTTGTCTTCTGTATCTGAAACTCTAAATTCCATTTTGTTCACTCTGTTACCTATGGCTTCCATTGTGGTTTGCATGGAGGAAATTGATTCATTTATGGATTCTATGTTTTTTCTCAGAGTACTAAGCTCACCTCTTATTAAGGTATGTATTGCCTCTATTTTTGCGTGCATCTCCTGTTTGAAAGTCTGCATCATTTTTGATGTGTGTTCTTTAAATTTCTGATCTATTTCTTACTTTATTTCTTAAGTCATTACCTCCAGCAACTCTTAGATATAGCTTTTGTCTTCCATTCTTGCTTTGCTTCCACTGGGTGGTTGCCGGCTTTTGGGGATAGCTTACTATCTTGGGTGCTGTTTAACCTTGTAATTTTTCTTTGTGATTTTTGCATGGGGATTCAGGAATTATTGGAGGCTAATCTGAAATATTGTTTTGGTTAATGTTTGTCTGTCTTTGATTGTTTGCTGGTTCTGGGTTGGCTGAGTATGTGTGTACCTAGTCTCTGCTCTTTTGAGGAAGAGGCTGACCTTTAGCTTCTAGTCTGACCCACATAGGGCTGTCAGTGGTCTTCTGTACATCACTGGCAGTTTCTGCCTTTAGAGGGACTGAGAAGCCTAAACTGCTCCTGTTTACTCCTATAGGTGTTCTTGGGGAGACCACCTGGATTTACTCTCCCAGTTGACAGAGTCTGCTAAGAGCTCCTAATTTCTTTTTTTGGTCAGTCATGGGCGTGAATTCTGGGCCTGGGTACTTCCCTTCAGCTTTTCAGCTCAAGGCTAGTGCCTTACCATTTGAGCCACACCACCACTTCTGGCCCTTTCTGCTTTTGTGGTGCTGAGAAATCAGACCCAGGGCTTCGTACACACAAGGCAAGCACTCTATACTTCAGCTGCCTTACCAGCCTGAGCTCCTAACTATTATCACGTGCTGGTGGCCTTAGTTTTCCAATTCCCAGCCTGGATATAAGGATCAGGTTCTGGTGGGGTTAGGGCTTCTAGTTCTCTTGCCCTGGACACACAGTTCTTTTGCTGTCACAGGCGCTATTCCCAGGTGATGTGGTTCCCTGCTTTTTACCCTCTGCTGAGGCATATATTCAGCTTCTGACTTCAATCGGGAGGAGCTGGTTATGTTGCTCAGGCACCCAATCACCAGGCCTGGTCCTGGCCCTGGCTCCTGGTCACCCTCCTGTGGCACACCAGTTGGACCTGTGCTGCTGGATATCCTGCCTGTGTTACGCAGCCTGGAGTACACAGTTCAGGTTTCTTGCACTGTTAGCTGTTGTGACCCCCAGACACTGTTCCTGGCTTAGGTGTTTAAGCTCCCTTCCAGGGGTGCTCTTGATCTAGACTGGCTGGCTGGATGTGCTCCATGGGCTGGTGGACAACTCAAACAGTTCCCAGTTTTAGTGGGTCCTGTATTCTAGGTGTTGAGGCAGGGGTCTGGGTCAAGATCTGGGGATTCCCACTGGATCTGGTCTCCCTTGAGGGGGTATATGCTGTCCCCTGTGGGGTACTTACCCTGGATCTTGTTGGGAACTCTCCAACTGTAGTTTCTGTGTGATGTAGGTCGCTGGTTGCCTCTGCAATCTGCATTCAGTAGAGATGCTTGTGGGCTGGGCTGGCCACTAGTGCCTCTGTTTCAGTGTTTCACTTCTGTCACTATGTCTATTGATGCTGTTTGTGTCAATGCTGCAGGCTGTGGATGCCACAGGCTGGATTGTGCAGATCATGGGCTGCCGTGGGTGGAGGGGTGGGAGAGGGGTCTCTGTACAGGTTCTGAGCCCTCAGGTTTGTCTCTGTCTGCGCTCTCTGGATCAGCACCAATACCTAACAAGTCTTCTACACTGGCATTCTACGTGCAGACCCCTGTAGTTCGGGGGTTCCTCCCATGGAGCCATGGGGCTGAGTGGCTTTGGTGGGATGGAGCCCCTCTGCTCTGTGGGGGAGGGGTGGAGGATTGGTCTTTGTGCAGGCTCCCAGCTCCGAGGTTTCTCTATTCCTCAGGATCAGCAGATCCAGCACATGTACCTCAGAGGTCTTCTGCACGGGTGATCTGTAGACGACCCCCTGTGTCTCTGGGGACTTTGGCAGTCCCCGCAGGGCCAGGCAGGCCATAGCTGGGAGAGGTCTTTGCACTTTTCTGCTCTGAGATTCTTCCTTTTCTTTCTTTTTTGTTTTTGTCCACCACATGTTTTTTTCTGAAATTTTATCTTTTTGTTATTCTTGGATGCTTGGGGAAATTAAGCATTAGAACTTGAACGCTCTCTTTTGTTGGAGAGAGCTGTGGTGTTTCCCTACTGTCCCATCACCATCTGGTTCCCCCTCCCCATCCTAGGTTCTTTACCCCTTGGTAGTGTCGAAACACAGCAGCAGGTCTATCCAGTAAGTACAGATGTACTTGATGAGTGAAGAGTCTGACATAATGGTTTTGACTAGCCAAATGGTAGGACAGAGCAGTAAAAATTATTTCAGCATTTGGGTGAATGCCACAATTGACCATGTTTTATACATTCTTAATTGTGTTTGATTACCAAAATGGATAACCAAAACAATTTTTTTCTTTCTAACTATACACTACTGGCTCTGTTTCCTACTGAGTTCTTCCCCAAACTGCAATACATGTATTATTCTAAACTCTTTCTTAGTGCTGCAAAGCAACTATCACAATGATATTAAAGGTCTACACCACAGTTATAAAACCAGCATCAATGATATTATTTGGAGATTCCTATTTGCCCAGCTATGACCACTGTGTTCTGTGTTGCTCTTTTTTCATATGTTTCATCTTTCTATACTTCAAGTGGAACTTACATCATGACCAACCAGAAAAATTAAAGTGATCTTGTGCTCTTTTGGGGATTTTTGCATGCTGGTTGTGATAGTTGAAGTCAGGGAATAGGTGTTTTTCCTGAGCATTGTTTTTGTGTAAAACTAGTGCCGTACCACGTGAACCAAAGATATATTCTGGTTTTTATTGGTTCATTGCAGATAAAAGACTCATGCACTTTCCTACCCCAGGCTTGCGTGGAACCCTGATACTCACATCTAGCTCTCTGAGGAATGAAATTTACAGGCCTGAGGCATGGGTGCTCAGCAAATTGTGAACAATGTCAATGTAACTCTAAGTATACAGACACACACTGTTACAGCTGTGTTTGCATTGGCCTTGCTGCTTATGGATATAAAGCATGAGACTAGGATAATTCTGTTAGTTTGTCCCCATTGACAAGGTAAACTCCCATTTTATTTCACTGAGAGCCCAGGAACAGGTCCATTGTACCTTAACCTCTTTCCTTAGAAATGACTTAGTGCTTACTTCCTTTATTCTTAGAGTAGGATGAATGTATAATATAAGGGCAACTAGCTATTTTTTTCTAGCTATTTATTATTAGCATAAAATAGAAAGTTTACACTTAATAAAGGACAAATAGTTATTGGATTTGAAGTTTCCTTGTTCCTATTTCTCTAGTGGGCAACTGATCAGTCTTCAAAAGTTTGATATAAATATTGGACATGATAGTCTAACACTCAATTCTTTTGTTTAGTTAGGCTTCAAAAGTTTGAGATAGACATTTGACATGGTAGTCTAACACTCATTTCTTTTGTTTAGTTGGGTTGTTTTGGTACTTATTAAAGCTTTATGGTAGAAAAATTCATCAATACCCCTGAGTTGAATACATATTTGTCCAAAATTAGCAGTCATTACACCTATATAGAATAGAGAGCCCTCTCTTAAGTCATTGCAACTGGGAATAATCGGTTTGGCTTCCAGACATTTCTGTTTTTGTGCAGATGCTTTTCTGTTTTCCAGCAATGGCCCAGCAGAATTAGAGACAGCACTGTATGTGTCTCTATCATGCATGCATGGGTGATGTCACTCCAATGAGCCACAGCTACAGCATTGAAGGACGACAATATCTCTGGACTCAGAGACATTATCTTGCTTGTCTTTTGGAATCCTCCTGACTATACAATGCAGTGGTGGCCTAACAATATTCCCACTTTAAGCCCCTCAACACTTCTTGTTTCTTAATGGACTCTTCTAAATCATTCTTGTTCTCATAGAATTGTAAAGAATATTGAGAGATATGGAGTCTGAGCCTATCTAATGTTTTTGTCCTCTCTTTGGGGAGCTTTTTCTCTTCTTATAAATGATTCTGTTTCTCCTTCCATTAATATTGAGAATTCTTAGGGAATGAGATGACAAGGCTCTGCTGGGCTAATTGTGCATTCTTTATCAATGGCTGTCATGGAGAAATAATGACCAATAAGCAAACCATTGCTCCCACTGCTCATTTGGGAAACTCTAGTTAGTTTGGTGCCCTCACATTTCTTCCAGAAAAAAAAACCTGTAGATTCCTGTGGGAAACTGGAGCAGATACATATTCTGCTATAAAATTCTTAAGGAAAGAAGAGAGAGAATGAGAGATTTTCTAAAAAATATACTCACTAATATAGCAAAATATAAAATATGTTATCTACAGATTGTGTTGTGCGTCTCATTGTTACAATGGGTCAAACTCTAACCCTTTTTAAGCATTTTGTTTTTTCTCTTCCCCTCCTCAAATTAAAGAAATTTATATAGAAGATGCAGGGCACTGGAATCAAGCACAGTAAAAACAGGGGATGCCCTGGGAGAGGAACAAAGACAAAAAAAAACTCATATAGCACTTTACATCTTCAGCGAGGTTGGGTCAGAGTAGTTGTGGAGGGGGGAGGGAAGGGATTGTAGGTGAAAAACTAAGGAGGAGGCAACAATGTTTGATTGAAAATGTACTCATTACCTTGTTCATGTAACTGGAACCCCTCTGTACAGTATTTTTACATTTAAAAATATACAAAACAGAAAAAAGAAATAAAGGAAATATACTACTAGCCTTAGAAATACAGTGCTGTACAAGCAGCCAAATAGCATAGGTAGGAAGAAAAACCGAGACAGGAAATAGAAAGGAAGAAGCACAGTAGATAATGTACTCACAAGGAAAAATGATAGAATAAAAGGCAGATTACATTCAAAAAGTGTAATATATCAAAGTTAGAATGCAATTTAGGAGGTCTTGTTGGGAATTTGCTATGACTCTAACATAACCAGAGGAATGAATAAGAGTAACTTCTCTGCGCTAAGTATTCAATTAAGAGTTGACTGTCAAATTGGTACAGATTGCTCTCAAAGCCTCTAAACATTCTGGGCAACAATTAGGTTCATCTTAATGTTTGTTTCTTCCAGAACGTGATCTCTCCCTGATCCTGGACAGAGAATTTCTCTCAGGTCTTATCAAGATGATGTAGCACTTGGGGGCAAAAATGCAGCCAAGAAGCCCTGCACTGGAGGTCAAGATGGAAAAGACTTGCACAGCCACCATGACCTTCCCCTTGGTGCTGTGGTAGACAGGCAGAAAGGTGAGCCACACACTGCAGAATACCAGCATGCTGAAGGTTAGGAATTTGGCCTCATTGAAGGTGTCAGGCAGGTTCCTGACCATAAAAGCCACCATGAAACTGGCCAGGGCCAGGGTGCCCAGGTATCCCAGGACACAGTGGAAGGCAGTGAGGGACCCCATGTTGCACAGGATGATGACATGGCCATGTTCAGAGTGCACATCTGTGTCCACAAAGGGAGGAGTGGTTACCAGCCACAAGCCACAGAGAATCACCTGGATAAGGGTGCAGATGGGAATGAGGAGGTTAGGAACCCATGACACCAGCATCTTCCTTGCCCTTCTTCCTGGAGCAGTGAGTGTGAAGGCCAGAACCACAGTGATGGTCTTGGCCAGGACAGTGGAAATAGCCATGGTGAAGACCACTCCGAATGTGGTGTGCTGGAGGATGCAGGTGACTGTGTGTGGACGACCAAGGAAAAGCAAGGAGCAGAGGAAGCAGCAGATGAGCGAGATGAGCAGGATATAGCTGAGGACCCAGTTATTGGCCTTGACAATGGGGGTGTCTTGGTGCTTGATAAACACCCAAAGAACAGCAGCTGTGAATGCAGAGCAGCAGAGAGCCATGCATACTAGAGCCATGCCCAAGGGGTCTTCATAAGCTAGGAAGCTCTCAGTTTTCATCAGACATTGGTTTCTCTGGGTGCTGGCAAACTGATGATCTGTACATCTCACACATTGCTCCATGTCTGGTGAGGAGTGAGAATCACTATTAATCTGTTTTCATAATTTCTCTTTCCTTTCATCCCCTTCCACTTAAGCAACTCCTTTTCCCTGATTCACCATTTGACCTGTATTTCTTTCAGTACCATGTAGACTACCTCTCTATATCAAAATACATTCAGGTGCATTTTCTTTCTCACATTTCTTCTTCTTTCCTTCCTCCCTTTCTCTTTTTTTCTGGTTATCTCTTTCCTTCTCCTTCCCTCCTCTCCTTGCTTTCTTCCTTCTTTCTTTCCTTCCTTCCTTCCCTCCACCATTCCTTCCTTCCTTTGTATCTTTCCTCCCTAACGCCTCTCTCCCTCCTCCCTCTCTCCCTCCCGGTTTTTTTCTTTCCTTCTCTTTCTTTCTCTCTTTCTGCTATTTACTTCTTTCCTTCCTTCTTTCTTATTTTCTTCGTTCCTTCTTTTCTTCCTTCCTTCTTTTCTTCCTTCTTTTCTTTCTTTCTTTCCTCTAGTGTTTGAATTCTGGCCCTGGGAATTTTTCCAGAGAATTCATGCCCAACACTGCTACCCTCACACTGACCCACAGCTTGCATTCCAACATTATTGTTGCTTAATTGTGGGAACAAATCTTATTGAGTTTCCTTCCCATCATTGCATCAAGCTCCATCTCAAATCTCAACTGCCTGAGTACCTTGGATTTCAAGTGTAATAATTACCTAGCATTATGTACTCATTCTAGACAGGTCATATCACGCTGGCTCTCTACTACTCATTCAAGAAATAATGGAGAATAGAGAAGAGGGCTAATCCAAAACTCAACCTACTCCTTACATCAAACAAAAACTTCCTGAGCATTTGTTGTGTGTCATGAACAATGCTACTCCCCACAACTGACAAAAAGCAAATCAAAACAAAAAATAAAACAATAAAGATAAATGGAAAAAAAGAACAATGCCCCTCCACCAATATGATAGGCTCTGGGAAAGATCACTGGAGGAGCGAGAAGCCAAATGAAATGGAGATTGTAAATAACTTCTGAATGGAGAAGCCAAAAGAAATGGGGTTGGTAAAAACTTCTGAATCAATTATATTTGAATGGAGAAGCCAAATGAAATGGAGTTGGTAAAATACTCTTGAATCAATTACGTTTGAAGATTTGCTAGTCAACCTAGTGCCTGTGTCAGATATGGAGTTATCCAAACAAAGCCCTTTGTATTATTAGAGTATGCTAAATATAAAATAAAATTTAATTAGAAAAAACCAGCAATGGGAACTCAGAAATGAAAGGCTGTGTTAGATCCAGATTTCCATGATCATTTGCACATCATTTCAAAGATCAACAACTGGTACTTGATATTTTCTTTTTTATATATATTTTCTTTAAATACAAAAAATGTGACTGTGGAGAGTGAAACAGGAATGTTCTCAAGATAAAGCCTGTAGTAGATTAGAAAATACAATCAGGTATGTAATGGAGAAGCATTGGCTTGGTTCTTCTAAGAAGAAATATGGTTAACAGTTTGATGGAATTTTGTATGAACATGCATGTGTCTTCTTGCCTTGCTACTAGATCATTCCACTGGCTTGAAGGTTAGGAAGGAGAGATGTGGAATTTCACTGTACAGACTCACCTGTCATATTAGAAATCTCATTATCTGGGCAAGGAGTACAATCAAAGCAACAGGTAGCATTTCCCTCCAGAGAGGCTTTCCTGAATCCAGGACCACAGCTCTCACTGCACACAGACTGAGGAGTCTGAGAACATTCAAATGAATGTTAGTGACTATTCATCTTTTACATGACATTCCAGACACTCCAGTGATTTGGGGGATAAGTTGATCAAAACACATAATATTTATATAAATACAGCCAATGAATTGATTGAGCATTTTACAGTTTCATATAACATCACCTGAAGAACATGTGGGGCCTCGACACCCAGCCCCTCATGCTATCAGGAAGACATGGAGCCTTTAACATGTGGATTCTAGGAAATTGAAAAATGAAATTAAATCTTGCATCCATTTTTTTTAATTGGATACGATTCTTGAACTATGGTGATGATGTATTTTCTCTCTTATTCATCTGTGAATAGATGAATAAGAGCATGAGAGGAAAATCAATCAGGAAACTTCAAACCTACACTCTAAAGCCTGGCTAATTGCTTTGGAGGTGCTGCTGTACCCAGGGCCATTCACATCTCTTCCTTTTGGCATCCCAGTTGCCATAAGGTGGATGAAATTCACTGGCAGATGCTCCTTTCATTACATCTTGTCTTAATACAGACTCAAAATCAACAATCTACCCAACTGCGGCATGAAATCTCTAGGCAGAAGCAAAGCAAGCCCTTCTGCCTTCTCATTTGATTCCCTCAGATATTTAGTCACAGTGCTGGAAAGATGATTACCAGGTGTTATTTAACTTTTATGGTGTTCAATATACAAATATATAACAACATAATGGTAAAGAAAAGTTCTCCTATTCCCCCATGAATCTGTTAGTAAGAAACTTCCAGAAACAGGAAGTTTGAAATGTCCACCACTGAGACATAGTTTTATTTAACAAGCTTAAAAACAGGATAAGCTTATTGATTATTTAAAATAGATCATGATATTACAGTTAGAAAAGACGAACTATGGGGAAGAAATAAGGGTGTGGTGGCATTGTAGACAAGCCTTGAACTCATAACATCACTAAGAATTGTAAGCTCTTTCTACAGCTACTTCACACTAACAATACAGTTTTTAAAAAATAAGAGAGCAAAAAAAGTACAAATGAATCACCTTGGTAATTCCTATGGGCCACTCTATCAGATTTTCAAACAAAATCAGTTGTTGACCATGTGGCCTAAATGGAGAAAACTTGCCAACTTTCACCGTTTGTCCCAGACCTTTAGGAAAATTCCAAAAGCTCATAATGTCATACTCTGCCTCCAATTTCCTTTCCTCATTCAAAACCACTTGGTCTCCAACAAGATTGATAAATTGGATCTTCTTCAAAAAGTGATGCAGCTAAAATGGACATTATAGTATGGTGAATTGATTCCCAGAGTTATCACAGAACCCCGTAACAATGGATGCACACAGATTAGCTTAAATTCCCACCACATAATTCACTAGCACCACAGGAATCTAATCAACTGTATCAAATGTAGGCCCACAGAGGACTAAACTGTTACCAAGTTCTAAAACATAGTTATCCAGGATGGAATGCAGAAACTCATTTTTAAAGGAATGAGACTCCAGCCACATCCAACCAAATAATGAATTATATTGTGACAGACCTCAATCACCACTCTAAAGTGAATTCCAATCACTTATTTTAGATCAGAGAGTCTGTCTGAAATATAGGTAAATAATGAACTAAGTAGAATATAGAGTGTTTATGGCAAGTATGAAAGATTACCTTAAGCAAGACTTAGTTCATTATGTGTGGGTATGAGTGTGTGTATGTGTACGTGTGTGTATGTGTGAGTGTATGTATTCAGTCCTGTACCTCAAACTCAAGGTCTAGGCACTGAACGTGAGGTATTTTTGTTTGTTTGTTTTTTTTCCTTTCTACATAAGAATTCTATTGTTTGAGCCACAGCTCCACCTCTGGCATTTTGGTGGTTAATTGTACTCAGGGGTAGTTTACATAAGTGGGCCCCTTGTGTATAGACAATCTTAGCTTTACAAGAACTAGTCACACTTGATTTGTTATTCTTAAAAGGTACAAAGTCAATATGGAAATATGGTATTGAAAAGGGTACGGCTTTTTCCACATTTAGTGCACATGAGGGTCAGAAGACACAAAACTTCCTTGTCACGGAAGCAGCATTCTTCAAAAACATTGTCTTCGCAGCTCTACAATCATTTCAATGAGACCACAAGAGGCCCAGTGTCTCTTGTATTTTCCTAAATGAAGCCAGACAACCTAGTTCCATCTGATTTGTAAGCTTCTACAGAAAGTCTGCATGCCTAGTGTAGGTCACCCAAAAGCAAAACCATTACCTGTGAAGAGATAAATGCCCTTGGTTTCCCATTGTGCAGTGGTGGCTCTTCCATGTGATGAAGAAACATCTGGTGGAGGGCGTGGGCCAAGGCATACACAGCATTGTAGATGTTGTAACTTTCTTCTGACATAGTCATGTCAAAAATATGCCTCAGCAACCAATCCAGTGTGGCATTGTATGAACAGTGCCCCAAGTCTCTGCAGTCAGACTTAATCAGTAGGCAATAAACAGACTGAATCCATGACTTGGGAAGGGAGTAATCTCCTGAGTTCTTGGATAAGGTATCTGTCAGAATATAATTGGTGAACCCAGAAGTGTTTCTATGATGGTGAGAGAAGATGAGAGGAGCATGAAAAGAATCGAGCAAAAAATATCTACCAATTGTCAAGTCATCATAGTGTGAGTTCATGACCCAGACTTTCCCTGTAATTAAAAAGTGCCCAAATTTAAGAGTAAAGCTTAGTAGAAATTTACTGTCCCCATAAATGATAATCACATTGGTTGATGAGTCCATCAGCTGGCGATGTATGGATAGATCATTTGATAAATCTGATAAGGTATGATAAGTGATCATGTTCTCAAAGGCCAAACAGACTCCATTTTTGTACAACTCTTCTCTCAATTCTGAGAGGAACCACACACCATAGTCATCTTCATTGGTGAACAGTCCCACCCATGTCCAGCTGAAATGAAGCATCAAGGAGACCATGGCCAGAGCTAGAGCTGAGTCCTTGGCAGCCATCTGATAGACAGTACTGAATTTTCCATGGACATTCAGGAGAGGATCAAATATCCCAAACGTGAACTACAGGGAAAAAAATGAACACAAACCACAGGAAGAGAATGGTTATAGGCAAATCTCGGTCCTAATGTTAACTACACAACAATTGATAGCAGTGGGAGCAAAAGTTTGCTTATCCCATTTGCAAATATATATCCCATGTTCCAAGCTCTTTGTAAAAATGTAAAGATAAGGCTTAGAGTTTTGGATCATCCTTTAGTCTCTTAAAAACCTCTCCTTTTAGTTATTAATTTTTTGCAGCAAAGAAAATGTGTATGCCCCACTCACCTTTCGAGTCTTTTCCCTGTGAGATCATGCATTTTGGAGGGTTTTTTGTTCAGCCTGTAGAGGACAGAGTCAATGTGAACATGGTATCACATCTGCCCACCCCTTCCAGCCTCACCTGTGGTAGTTTGTAGAGGTCTAGCAGTGTCCCAATTGGGACAGATATGGTTGAGGTTCCTGTGAGTACTGCTAAAGCTTTGCTGTCTCTTCTGCAGTTGTAATTAGGGCTGTTTGTATTCATCCCAGAGAGCCAGATGAGAGGATTCTCTAGCATATCAGCATCTTTGAAATTCTCATTATAGATCTCAAACCCCATAGTCATGTTGGGTAGCAGATGGGCATTCTTGTTGATCTCCTCAACAGCTAACACCAGGGTAAGAAGCAATTGGTATTTCCATAAGTTCATCCTGCACATAGGTCACAAAAATTTGGTGTGTATATGTGTATTACAAAAGATTAACTGCAAATCTCATGACATTGTTGAATCAAATGCTTATCTCTACACAGTAGTATATGAAGATCCTATCTTCCAACAGGATGGCATTATAATTTGGAGTCTTAGACAAGTTATTACAATTAGGAGAGCTCCTGAACTGGCCTTGATCAGCATACATGAGATGATTATTGTTCTGAGATTGTAGAAAGGGGGGTGAGGTATGAGCAAGCTGGTTTTTCCTCTCTGGAATGTATGGATATGTGAAAAACACTGGTGTTGGCTGGGACATAAGAGCTTGCCCAGCTCACATACCAAGTCATTAAGTACCTTGACTTAGCTGTGCATCTGAGAAAACTCTTAAGAAATCTAACTCAAATTGGGAGCAGCTTGTTCACCCAATTTCAACCAGTATGAGAAGAGAGGCAAGACCTGCTGTATTAGTACTAACTAGGAAAACAGGCTACCTTGTCTCTGTGCTCACTTGCCAGATCATGCAGATGGCCCACCCTGCTGCAAAGAAGTTAATCTTGCCTTGTGAGGAAATTAAAGCAAACAAAGAAATACAATTCATGTTATGTGGTAGAGGCACACTAAGCTGACTCAGAGAATACCATCATTCAAGGGGATTACCCAGAAGCAGAGCAAGATGGCAGCCAAGGAAGATAGAACATGAAGATTCCACCACCCAACAAAGAACACATCTGAGTCAAGTGGTGTGGACCAGAAGGTACTTCTCTAGTAGAACAAAACAACAGAAAAGGAGATGTAAGAAATTGTGGAAAGAAGCTGGCTTCTTTCTCACCATCATCAGTTTTAATAGTTCTCTATGGACAGAAACTCTCCTACATTGCATAGAGGGAGAGAATTAAAGTTAAATCTCAAAATCATGAACATCAACTGAGACAAGTGGTTGGGAAATGCTTATAGTCTCTGCTCTTGGGTCCAGATTGTGTCTCTGGAACTCTTTTAGGATAAAGAAGGAAGACACTGACACAACCTGCCTCCTCCAATCTTGTGAACCACAGCAGGTATTGGATTCAACCTCCTATTGAGCAGGGCATAAGTATAGATCAGTTTTTTCTTAGACTGCAGTGTCAGACATAAAATGGTTGGACCAATAATCCAGAATAAACAATATGCCTTGCTTGGTGCTAGCACCAATGCGTCCATTGGATCTTCCAGGAGGATCCCAGCTGCCCCAGGGCAGCCTAGGAAGGAAAGTTTGTGAATTTTCTTTGTCAGTCATGGGGCTTGAATTCTGGGCAAGGGCGCTGTTCCTGCGCTCTTCCGCTCAAGGGTAGTGTTCTACCATCTAAGCCACAGTGCCTCTTCTAGTGTGGAACTCTAGATAGCAATCACCCTCCCTCATCAAAATCTGTCTAGTCCCAACCAAGCCAAAAGAAAATTGGACTATGGCAAAGCATATGAAGTTTTATCCGTAATTGGCTTTGAGGAATACATAGAGACTCAAGCTCCCTAAACAACCAGAAAAACTCACTCTTTAGGTTTTTTTATATTTGATGTTTGTTGTTTTTATTTCTCTGTGTTACTTTTGTGTATTGGTTTTTAGGATTTTCTATTTCTTCAATCTTCTATTTTACACTATTATTTGTTTTTTCCTTCCACTTTTCAATTTCCTAATTTTCTATTTTTTGTTTCCACTTACAATCCCCTTTTCATTTCTCTCCACATTATAATGCTACTCCATCAGAGATACCCTGTTTAGTTGTATACACAAAGAAAGGCCTCCTTCTATGTATGTAAACAATAAATACAGGAGTTATTTTAGATTAAGTGGCATCCCAATACTCTTTGAATAAACCATTTTCTAGTCTCAGCAACTTTTCCAAATACACTTATATATATAACTTTTCTTACCTATATATACCTTTTTTTCTAAACTTTATCTAGCTCTCTCAGCTGTTCCCTACATAACATTTCTTCGAATTCTTTTCTGCCTCTTACTCTCAGAAACAAAGCCTCTACTGTATATTCTTGTCCTATAAGCAGTTCTTACCCCTCTACTATCATTATACCCAATTTTTCTTCTGAACTTAAATTTATATCTCTCCAATCCTAACCCTTCTCTTTTTCATCTGCTCCAGTCTATTGATCCCTATCGGACCAAACTTAGAGTTGGTTCTGTTGTGACTATGTACATGTACAAGAGGCACATCCTGTTACCTCTAAAATGCAGACTAGTTATCAGCTAATCATACATCTCCTCAAAAGTTACAACTATATACAATTTCTACCTCAGAGCCACAACATCTCCCTTCAAGCAAAGAAAAAGAGAGCTAAATAGGAAAACACCTATCATAATACTGAACCCCTAAGATCTATACATTTATATGACACCGGGTTGCCTCTGGTCCTAAAAGACTGTCCTATCATCATACCCATGTGGTTCTTATCTTCAAATGGGTAGAACTAACTGCAGAAACAAAGGAAACATGGCCAATCAACAAACCCCAACACCATTTCAATGTAAATAAGCCATACAGTGTCCCAGAATGACCTAGAGGATAATACTCAAGCTATTTTAAAAGTATGGCTGGTAAATCTGCTGAATGAAAAATTGGACACACTGCTTAGGGCTATAAGAGAAGGTGATCAGGCCTACCAGAAGTTAATAGATGACTTCATGGCCTCCACAAATAAAAGGATAAAGGAACTTCAAAAGAAGAAGAAAGAGTCTAATGAAAAGATAGAAACCCAGATAAAAGAGTGGAAAGAGAAGTCCAAAAACCAACTCCGAGAGATAAGGCAATCTATTCAAAATTAAAAAAAAAAAACCTTAATAAAGAGCTGGCCACCATTAAGAAAGACCAGCAAAAAGGAAAGGAGATGAACAGCAAACTAAAAAGCCTTTAAAGCAGATTGGAGGAGGCAGAAGAAAATCTCTGAGGCAGAAGACAGTTTAGACTCCAGAGACAAATATTACACAGATATTCATAACAAAACCAACAAGCATGAAGATCAGTGCAGGAAATACAGGAGACATTAAGAAATCCTAATTTGAGAATAAAAGGTATACAAGAGGGCCTGGAGAGGGAAACCAATGGATTAGGAAATACATTCAGAAAAATCCTAGCAGCGAATTTCCCAAATATACAAAAGGACAGGCATATCTAGATACAAGAAGCTTTTAGAATCCCAAATAAGCCACACCAGAACAGATCGTCCTACCACCACATTATAATCTCTCCTGGATCAATAGCTACTAAGAAGATCAAGTTCCGGGAAGATGGCTGGAGGCTAAACAAGCTTTCGCATAGAAAGAAGTTTTAGAGTTCCAGTGAATAGTCCTAAGCCAGAGAATCACACCAAGTGTGCCTTCACAGGACAGAGAGTTAGGCCAGAGAGAGAAAATACAGGCAGGGAGACAGCCCTGAGCACTTGCCAGCAGCCGCGGCGGCAGCAGCACCTGTGGCAGGGGCGACTGCAGCGGCCATACCGGAAACACAGAGAGTCCGGGACAAAGGAGCCAGAAGCGGCGGGCAAGCAGATTCTACTCAACACCAGCAAGAACGGACAAGGAGAAGATATCTTCATCCTGTAGTTCCCAGACCAGAGATGACCCAGGAACCAAAACTCGGTGTGAGTAGAAGCCTGACATCCTCCTCACTCCTTCTCAGGGAACAGAGGAGGGAAGGCCACCCCTCTCCCGCCCCCCCCCCCCCCAGTACCGGAGATTTCCATATTGGATACCGACAAAGCTCGGCAGAGCTGCTAATTCCAACTCAGGCCCTGGAATAAATCTAGAGTCATCTAGCAGGTCAAAAGAGCCTACCTGACCTGCCAGACTCAGCTCCACCCAGGGAAAAGTCACCCAGCTGGGGCGCCAGCCCCAGGAGTGGCTTTCTTCACCGGGTAATCAGAGCCAGAAGCTGCCCCTCCGTTTAGCAGCCTCGACAATCAACTGAAATTCAGTAAACAGAAACCCTGAGAGTGGCTCCAGGCTGGGGTCTGTGAGTTTCTCACAAACCAGGCCCCCAGGAAAAGCTACTGTTTGCTGAAAGGCCTCAACTCTACCCAGAACCTAGCCTCATCACAGCATCTCCAAATTTGAGGAAAAAGCCATCTCCTCCCATTGAACTAACCTGGGAGGAGTATCGCAGAGCATTTTTCTGCCTATTCAAAGAAACTGACTTAAGTATCCAACCAAGCCACAGGAACACAAGCAGACCAGAGACTCCAACAAGAGGCTGGTTACGGACACAAGTGAGACACAGGATTTTTCCCACCCCTTCCAAAAAAAATCAAAGAACTTTTTTCTGTTGTTGTTTTGTCGTACCTTTTATAAAAATTTTTTTAATTTTTTTAATCTTTAATTTTTATCTTTTTTGAAAAAAAATGTTTTCTAGTAATTTTTTTTCCTCTTAGAATTTTATTTTAGGTGTATAAGTGTGTGTATATTTTTCTTCCTTTCTTCTTGTTTTTTTTTTTTTATGTTTTTTGTTTTGTTTTGTTTTTACTTTAGCTCTACTGAACTTCTGATCTTTTTTCTTTCTCTCTTATCCTTTTCACCGGTTCTTCTCTTTCATTCTTTATGTGACTTAATTGCTGTTCTGAACATCCTCAGATAAACCCATAGTCGAATATTAGACCTTATCCCACATTGTGTACACACTTAATCCACAAATTTATTACTCAATTCAAAACCTCTTAGACTTAAATTCCTTAATAGCAGTACTACCTCTTTATACCTATATAATATTTTAAGTATTTTTATTTTTAAGTTTTTCACATCTCCTTTATATCCCTCCCCTTCTCTCATTATATTCATCTTCTTCTCTGAATACCTTGTTTTCGATTCTGTATAATATTAATTTTTACCTTTCTATTTTTTCTGGTCTCTTTTTGTTCCCTTTCTCTTCTTTTCTTTCTCTCTCTCTCTACTTTCATCCTATCAAACCTATTTCCTGCTTTGAGATTAGGGCTTAGTTAACACTCCCTGTGTCTTCCCACGTCACTCTATTCCTATTTTTTTACCCACATTTCTTCCTAAACCTTAGAATTTCTGGTTTACCAAATTCTTCTTTGCAGTTCGTAGCCCATTAATATTTAGTTGTTTGATGTTGAATAGATGTATCTGTTGAACTAGATTGTATCTGGAGACAATTGACTGTGCAAATACAGACTTTGATTGATGCTTGCCTTAAGATACTGTTCTAGCACAAAACTGGTGTTAATTTCATCTTAAATGGGCAGAGTAAGCTGGAAAAACACAAGAAAAATGGCAAGTCCGGGTATCTCAGCTTCCACTCATGATAACCAGGGGACAGAACAGATAATGAATAATCCAGAGGAGAGTTCCCAGATAGCTCTACAAACACTGCTGGCAAACATGATAAATGAAAAGATTGAAAACATACAAAGGACTCTGTATGAGCGTGATAGGGAGAGAAAGGAGGCAATCCAAAAGTTTATACAGGAATATCAAAAGCGTGAGGAAGCTACTCAAAAACTGATACAGGATTTTCATGAGCAGCTTGAGAATACTCAAAGAGAAAGGCAGGAATGGTGTGAGCAGGCTGAGAACACTCAAAGAGAACTACAGGAATTGCATGGAGGGGAGGAAGCTAATCAACGAGTAATACAGGAATTGAGAGAGCAGGATGAGAGTACACAAAGATCACTAAAGGCATTCATGGAATCCATTAACAAAGAGCTGAAGGAAGTCAGGGAGACCACAAAGGGAATGCTGAATGGAACCCAACAGAAGGAATGGGAGTCCAAGGAAACCATAACCAATCAACTAAGTGATTTGAGAATAAACACTGAACACCAAATTAAGGAAGTAAAGAAGTTCATAAAAGATCTAAAACAAAGCTATAACAAAGATTTTGAAGCCATCAAAGCTGACCAACTAGAAGGAAAAGAAATAAAAAACAAAGTAGAAACTCTTCGACAGCAGGTTAGACCATGCAGAAGATCAAATCTCAGGGATTAAAGACAGCCTAGACATTATAGAGAAAGAACATACAACCATCCAAGACAAATCCAAGAAATATGAGAGATCTATCCAACACCCGGAAGACACCATCAGAAGGCCTAATCTAAGGATAATGGGTGTAGAGGAGCACCTAGAAACAGAAGTTAATGGTCTAGGAAATTTGTTTAACAGGATCCTAGCAGAGAACTTGCCAAACATACAAAAAGATAGGCCTATTCAAATACAAGAAGCTTTTAGAACTCCAAATAGACCAGACCCTAATAGGACAACCCACCGTCACATTATAATCCACACAGGATCAACTCAGACCAAGGAAAGGATCCTTAAAGCTGTCAAAGAGAAAAGATTAATCACTTATAAAGGGAAACCAATTAGAATCACCTCAGATTTCTCAGCAGAGACAATCAAAGCAAGAAGAACCTGGAATGATGTATGCCATGCCCTAAAAACAAACAGCTATCAACCAAGAATACTCTCCTTCATAACTGAAGGCCAAATAAAAATCTTCCATGGCAAAGAAAAATTGAAACAATACATCTCCACCAAACCAGCCCTACAAAAGATTCTTAAAGATGTCCTACACATAGAAAACCAAGAAGACCACAATAAAGGCCAAGTACTGCACCCGAACTCAGAATCCAAGAACCATAGGAAGAACCCAGTTTTCACAGCACCCAAGAAGGTGGATAACATGGCAGGAACTCCCAAATACCTCTCAGTCCTATTTCTTAACATTAACGGTCTTAACTCTCCAATTAAGCGACATAGACTGTCTAGTTGGATTAAAAAGCCAGATCCTTCTATCTGCTGCCTTCAGGAGTCACATCTTGCCTGTAAAAACAAACACATTTTCAATGTTAAAGGCTGGAACAAAATCTACCAAGCAAATGGCCCCCATAAACAGGCGGGAGTTGCAATCCTAATATCAGATAAAATATACTTCAAATTAAAATTTGTGAGAAGAGATAAAGAAGATCGCTAAATACAAATTAAGGGATCTCTCCTCCAAGAGGATATTACAATTCTAAATATCTATTTGCCAAACAACAGAGCACCCAAATTTATCCAAGAAACACAACTTTCCCATAAAAACCACATAGATCCAAAGACATTAATTGTTGGGGATTTTAACATACCACTCTCCCCACTAGATAGATCAACTCGGCAAAAACTCAACAGAGAAACCGCAGATCTAAACAACTGCATAGATCAACTAGATTTAACAGACATCTACCGAATATTTCACCCAGCAGCATCAGAATACATGTTTTCCTTAGCAGCACATGGAACATTTTCTAAAATAGACCATATTTTAGGCCAGAAAGCAAACTTGTCCAAATTCAGAAACATTGAAGTTATACCTTGCATTCTCTCAGATCACAAGAAAATAAAATTAGAACTCAACACCAGAAGCCATCAAAGAAAGTCCGGTTAAACATGGAGGCTGATCAACACACTGCTGAATCACGAGTGGGTCAAGGAAGAGATTAGAAAGGAAATTCAAATGTTCATGCTATTCAATAAAAATGAACACACATATTACCAGCTCCTCTGGGACACAGCAAAGGCAGTACTCAGAGGCAAGTTTATAGCTCTGAGTTCCTACATCAACAAATTGGAGAGATCTGAAACCAACAATTTAATGACACATCTGAACCTCCTTGAAAAAGAGCAGCAAGAAAAACCCCAATCCAGTAGACGGAAAGAAATAATTAAAATTAAATCAGAATTAAATGAACTACAATCCAAAAAAACTATAGCAAGAATCAACAAAACAAAGAGTTGGATCTTTGAAAAAATTAACAAAATTGACAGACCTTTAGCAAATCTTATCAGAAAACGAAGAGAACACACCCACATAAATAAATTCAGAGAGGAGAAGGGAAACAATCCCACCGCAAAACCAAGATTCACAACATTTTAAGGGAACACTTCTCAAAACTTTATGCTAATAAGTTTGCTAATTTGGCAGAAATGGACCTTTTCCTAGCAAATATTGACATGCCAAAACTAAACCAAGATGAGTTAAACCAGCTTAACAGGCCCATATCAAGCATTGAAATAGAAACAGCAATAAGAGACCTCCAGGCTAAGAAAAGTCCAGGACCAGATGGTTTTACAGCGGAATTCTACAAGGCCTTCAAAGCTGAGCTCACACCAATACTCCTCCAACTCTTCAATGAAATTAAAAGAGAAGGGCTGGGAAGTTGGCTCAGTGGTAGAGCGCTTGCCTTGCATGCCTGAGGCCCTGGGTTCGATTCCTCAGCACCACATAAGAAAAAAGCCGGAAGTGGTGCTGTGGCTCAAGTGGTAGAGTGCTAGCCTTGAGCTGAAGAGCTGAGGGACAGCGCCCAGGCCCAGAGTTCAGGCCCACGACTGGATAAAAAAAAAAAAAAAAAAAAAAAGAAATTAAAAGAGAAAGTTCACTACCGAACACATTCTATGAAGCCATCATAACCCTCATCCCCAAACCAGGCAGGGACTCATCAAAGAAAGAGAACTATAGACCCATTTCTTTGATGAACATTGATGCAAAACTTCTCAACAAAATTTTGGCCAATCGACTTCAACAATTCATCCAAAAAATCATACACCATGATCAAACAGGATTGTTTCAGGGATGCAAAGCTGGTTCAATATATGAAAATCAATTAATATTATTCATCACATCAACAGGAGCAAGGATAAGAACCACATGGTTATCTCAATCGATGTAGAAAAAGCTCTGACAAGATCCAACACCCCTTTATGATGAAGGTTTTGGAAAAATTAGTTATCCATGGAACATTCCTCAATACAATAAAGGATGTATATGATAAACCTACAGCCAGCATTATACTCAATGGTGAAAAACTAAAGCCATTTCCTCTTAACTCAGGAACAAGACAAGGATGTCCACTCTCTCCACTTCTCTTTAACCTAGTATTAGAATGCCTAGCCACAGCAATAGGACAAGATGCAGTCATAAAGGGGATCTAAATAGGGAAAGAAGAAATAAAACTGTCCCCCTTTGCAGATGACATGATTTTCTGCTTAAAGAATCCCATAGACTCCACTACCAAATTACTCAAGCTGATTCAAAATTTGGCAAAGTAGCAGGGTATAAAATTAACCCTCAAAAATCAATAGTTTTTCTGTATGCCAACAATGAGAAAAGTGGGGCTGAAATTAGGAAAGCAACTCCATTTGTAATAGCCCCACAAACAATAAAATACCTAGGAATTAACTTAACCAAAGAAGTGAAGGACCTCTATGATGAAAACTTTAAAATCTTGAAAAAGGAAATCAAAACAGAACTTAGAAAATGGCAAAACCTCCCATGCTCCTGGATTAGAAAGATTAACATCGTGCAAATGGCAGTGCTTCCCAAGGATATCTACAAATTTAATGCGATACCTATCAAAATTCCAACGTCATTCTTCAAGGAAATAGAAGAGACAATCCAAAAATTCATATGGAACAATAAAAGACCCCGAATAGCAAAAACGGTCCTCAACGGAAAGAACATGCTGGAGGAATATCAATACCTAATTTCAAACTCTACTATAAAGCTATAGTAATCATAACAGCTTGGTACTGGCACAAGAACAGACCTCAGGACCAATGGAATAGAATTGAAAACCCAGAAATGAACTTACAGACATATAGCCATCTAATCTTTGATAAGGCAGCTAAAAAAATAGAATGGAAGAAAGACAGCATCTTCAGTAAATGGTGTTGGGAAAATTGGTAAACTACGTGTAGAAAACTAAAGCTAGATCCTTATATATCACCCTGCACTAGAATCAACCCCAAATGGATCAAAGACATTGGAGTCAAAGCAGACAATCTGAAAACATTACAGGATGGAATAGGAGAAACCCTAGGTCTCCTTGGTGCAGGCCGAAATTTTGTTAATAGAGATCCGGAAACATAACAAATCAAAGAAAGGTTGGACAAATGGGATTGCATGAAGTTTCAGAGCTTCTGCATGGCAAAGGACATAGCTAGCAAGATCAATAGAAAGCCCACGGATTGGGAGAAGATCTTCAATAGCCATACAATGGACAAGGGTCTCATATCTAAAATATACTTGGAACTCAAAAAATTAAATCCCCCAACAGCAAATCTCCAAAGAAACAACTGCCCAATAAATAAGTGGACTAATGACTTAAAGAGAAAATTTTCTGAAGAAGAAAGAAGGATGGCCAATAGATACATGAAGAAATGCTCAACCTCCCTAGCCATAAAAGAAATGCAAATCAAAACAACATTGAGATACCACCTCACCCCAGTTAGAATGGCAAAAATCAAGAACTCTAATAACAACGGATGCTGGAGGGGATGTGGACAGAAGGGAACCTTACTTCATTGTTGGTGGGAGCGTAAACTTGTTCAACCACTTTGGAAAGTAGTATGGAGGTTCCTCAAAACACTCCCCATAGAGCTCCCGTATGACCCAGAAGTCCCACTTTTGGGGATTTACCCAAATGTTTACAAACAAGACCACACTAAAGCTACCAGCACATCTATGTTTATTGCAGCATTATTTACCATAGCTAAGATATGGAACCAACCCAGATGCCCTCAGTAGATGAATGGATCAAGAAAATGTGGTATATATACACAATGGAGTTCTATGCCTCCATCAGAAAGAATGGCATTGCCCCATTTTTAGGAAATGAAAAGACTTGGAAACAATTATATTAAGTGAAGTAAGCCAAGCCCAAGGAAGCATAGGTCCCATGATTTCCCTTATTTGCAATATCTAGTATATGTATGAGTCAAGTAGAAAAGGCCAGATAAGGTGATGTTAGGCGAAATGAACCCAAAGATATGTATTTTAAATGTTTTTTTCTTTAATGTATTTATTTCTAACGCAATTATAAGATTATTTTTTGTTGCTTTGTATGCCCTCCCCCACAGTATAACCCATGCTTTCACTGTATTTGATGTCGGTATAATTTGTGGAGGGGAAGGGGACAAACAAGTCCTTTAAATAAGAATACAGGTGGACCTGTTGCAACAATGAGAAGTACAAGTTGTCATGTCAAAAACGAACTTTACAGCTTGGAGGGGGGGAGGATTGAGTGGGGGGAGGAGGGAGGCTGGGAAGGGATGTGAAGGGTAAACAAAGGAGGAGGCATTGGCAAGGAAAATCTGAAGCAATATATCACTACCAAACCATCGCTTCAAAAAATCCTCAAAGACATTCTACATATAGAACACCAACAGGTACAGAATATAGCTAATGATGAAGTCCACAAACAGAGACCTAAGTAAACACAGCAAGAACAGCCAAGGCACCTCTCCCCTACCCAAAAAAAGTGGATGAGTGTCATGCACGGACAAATATGTTTCAGTCATAGCTCTCAGTATTAATGGACTTGTCTCCAATTCAAAAACACAGATTGTCCACTTTGATCAAAAAGCAAGATCCTTCTATTTGCTGTTTTCAAATGACACACCTTGCCCACAAAAATAAACAGATTCTGAAAGTGAAAGGCTGGAATAAGATCTACAAAGCAAACAGCCTCCATAAACAAGCAGGAGTTGAAATCTTAATATCAGATAAAATAGAATACAAATTAAAATCAATGAGAAAAGATAAAGAAGGTCACTGTCGTGATTCATTAAGGGATCTCTCATTCTGGAGGACATTATGATTCTAAATAACTACTCACCAATAAAGGAACACCCAAATTTATCCAAGAAACACTACTTCGGCTCAAATCACACATTGATTTAAAAACAATTTTTGTTGGGTACTTTAACACACCACTATCCCGGCTAGATAGATCAACCCAGCAATCATGCAACAGAGAAACCTAGGATCTTAACATCTGCATAGATCATTTAGACTTAACAGACATTTACCAAATATTTCATGAAGCAGCAACAGGTTATACTTCCTTTTTAGGAAGTATAAAAAATTATTTAAAATAGACCACATTCTAGGCCACAAAGCAAATTTATCGAAGTTCAGAAACATTGAAATTATGCCCAGCATTGTCTCAGACCACAAGGGAATAAAATTAAAATTCAACACCAAAAGCCACCAAAGGAGAACCAGTAACACATCGAGGCTGAACATCACACTGTTAAATCACCAGTGGGCCATTGACAAGATTAGAAAAGAAATTCAAATATTCATGATATTTTACAAAAATGAACACACAATCTATCAGCTCCTCTGGGACACAACAAAGGCAGTACTCAGAGGCAAGTTTATAGCTCTGAGTTCCTCATTAACAAATTGGAGCGATCTGAAACCAAAAAGTTAATGAGGTACCTAAATTTCAGAGGGAAACAAATAATTAAAATTAAATCCGAATTAAATGAATTAGCATCCAAAAATCTTTAGATAGAATTGAAAAGAAAAAGAGTTTGTTCTTTGAAAAACAACAAAACTTGCAGAGCCTTACCAATCTTATCAGGAAAAAAGAACACATTCAAATAAACTCAGAGATGAGAATGTAAACCTCACTATCAAAAAAAAAAACAAGATTCAGAATATAATAAGGGGTTACTTTCCAAACTTTTATGCTAATAAGTTTGAGAATCTGAAAGATATGGATCAATTTCTAGCAAATATTGACATGCTGATACTAAACCAAGATGATTAAACCAATTTAATAGACGCATATCAAGCCTCAAAATAGAAACAGCAGTAAGATACCTCCAACCCAAGAAAAGCCAAGAACTGGATGGATTTAAACCTGAATTCTACAAGACCTTCAAAGCAAAACTCACACCAATACTGCTCCAACTCTTCTATGAAACTGAAAGAGAAAGATCACTACCAAACACTGTCTATGAAGCAATCATAACCCTCATCCCAAAACCAGGCAGGGAGTCATCAAAGAGTCCCATTTTTTGATGAATATCGATGTAAAACTTCTCAAGAAAATTTTGGCCAATTGACTTCAACAAATCAAAAAAATCATATACCATGATCAAACAGGATTCATTTCAAGGATGCAAAGATGATTCAACATATGGAAATCTACTAATATAATTCATCACATCAACAAGAGCAAGGACAAGAACCACATGATTATCTCAATTGATGTAGAAAAAGCATCTGACAAGATCCAACACCACTTTATGATGACAGCTCTGGAAAAAGTAGGAATCCATGGAACATTCCTCAATATAATAAAGGCAGTGGCTGATAAACCAAGAGCCAGCATTATAATTAATGGAGAAAAGTTAAAGCCATTTCCTCTAAATTCAGGAATGAGACAAGGATGTCGTGCTCTCCACTCCTCTTCAAATTGGTATTAGAATGCCTAGCTGGGGCAATAAGAAAAGATGCAAACATAAAAGGGATGCAAATCGGGAAAGATGAAGTAAAATTCTCCATCTTTGCAGATGACATGATCTTTTATTTAAAGATCCACACGGACTCCACTCCCAAGATGTTCAGCTGATCAGAAACCTTGGCAAAATTAACAGGGTATAAAATTAACCCTCAAAAATCACTGGCTTTCATGCATGGCAACAATGCCTTCCCTGAAATAAGGAAAGCAACTCATTTTATAATAGCCTCACAAAAAATAAAATGCGTAGAAGCTAGCTTAACTAAGAGGTAAAGGACTCTAAGATGAAAACTTTAAACACCTGAAAAAGGAAATTAAAGCAGAACTAAGGAAGTGGAAAAACCTTCCATGCTCCTGCATTGGGAGGATTAACATCATGATAAAGGCAATACTGCCAAAGGCTATGTATAATTTCAATGCCACACCTACCAATATTCAAACCTCATTGTCAATGAAATAAAAGAAGCAATCCAAAAATACATATGGAACAATAAAAGACCCCAAATAGCACAAACGGTCCTTAGCAGAAAGAATAGTGATGGAAGAATATCAATTCCAAATTTGAAACTCCATTACATAGTCATATTAATCAAAGCAGCTTGGTAATGGCACAAGAACAGACACAAAAACCAATGGAATAATAAGATTGAAGACCCAGAAATTAACAAAGAGACCTATAGGTACATAATCTTTGACAAGGGAGCTAAAAAATACAATGGAAGAAAGACAGCCTCTTTAGTGCTGGCAAAATTGGTTAATCGAGTGTAGAAAATTAAAGCTAGATTTGCATATATCACCTTACACCAGAATCCAAATGGATCAAAGACCTCAAAATAAAAGCAGATACCATAAGAACATTACAGAAAAGAATAGAAGAAACTTTAGGGATCCTTGGCACAGGCAAAATATTTCTTAATAGAGACCCAGAAACACAACAAATCAAAGAAAGGATGGACAAACGGTATTGCATGAAACAGAAGAGCTTCTGCATGGAAAAGGACATAGCTAGCAAGATCAATAGAAAGCCCATGTACTGGGAGAAGTTCTTCATTAGCCATACAATAGACAAGGCTCTCATATCTAAAACATTCTTAGAACTCAAAAAAACTTTAATCCCCCAACAACAAATCCTCAAAGAAGCAACAGCCGGATAAATACTTGGGCTACAAACCTAAAGAGAAACTTCTCTGAAGAGAAAAAAGAATATCCAATAGACACAGGAAGAAATGCTCAACTTCTCTAGTCATAAATGTAAATCAAGACAACGTTGAGATCCCACCTCACCCAATTTAGAATGGCTATAATCAAGAAATCTACTAACATATCTTAGCTGTAGTAAATAATGCTGCAA
This sequence comes from Dipodomys merriami, assembly GCF_024711535.1. Classification (NCBI taxonomy): domain Eukaryota; kingdom Metazoa; phylum Chordata; class Mammalia; order Rodentia; family Heteromyidae; genus Dipodomys; species Dipodomys merriami. Next base: position 4,037,507 of record NW_027206179.1, on the reverse strand, counting down.
TAAACATAGCTGTGCTAGTAGCTTTTGTATGTTCTTGTTTGTGATCATTCAGGTAAATGCCCAAAAGTTGGATTGCTGGGTCATAGTGAAGCTCTATATTGAGTCTTTTGTGGAATCTTCATACTACTTTCCAAAGGGGTTGAACAATTTTACACTCCCAACAACAATGCAGTATGGTTCCCTTCTGTCCACTTCCCCTCCAGCATCTGTTGTTATTAGAGTTCTGGATTATAAGCATTATAACTGGGGTGAGGTAGTAGATCACTGTTGTTTTGATTTGCATCTCTTTTATGACTAGAGAGGTTGAGCATTCCTTCAGTTGTCTATTGGCCATCCTTCTTTCCTCTTCAGAGAAGTTTCTCTGTAAGTCTTTAGCCCACTTATTTATTGGGCCATTGTTTCTTTGAGGATTTGTTGTTTGGGGATTTAATGTTTTGAGTTATATTTAAGGTATGAGACCCTTGTTCATTGTATGGCTGGTGAAGTTCTCCCAATCCGTGGACTTCTACTGATCTAGTTAGCTATGTAGTTTGCCTTGAAGAAGCTCTGCAATTTCATGAAATCCCATTTGTGCAACGTTTCTTTGATATGTTGTGTTTCTGGGTCTCTATTAAGAAAATTTTGTCCTGTGCCAGGGAGACCTAGGGTTGCTCCTATTCCATCCTGTAATGTATTCAGGGTGTCAGTTTTTACTCTGGGGTCTTTGATCCATTTGCAGTTGATTCTGGTACAGGGTGATATATAAGGATTTAGCTTTAGTTTTCTACAAGTGATTAACCAATTTTGCTAGCACCATTTACTGATGAGGCTCTCCTTCTTCCTAAGATATGGAAATAACACAGATGTCCCTCAGAAGATGAATGGATCAAGAAAATGCGGTGTGTGTATAGAATAGATTTCTATGTATCTATCAGAAAGAATGACATTGCCCCATTTGTTAAAAAATTATATTAAGTGGAGTAAGCCAGGCCCTAAGAAACATAAGTTCCATGGTTTCCCTTATTTGTAATAACTAGTATATGTCTGAGACAAGCAGAAATGGTCAGATAAGATGACATTAGGCGAAATGAACCCCAAGATAAGGACATGAGTGGTTTCTTTTCTTTCTTGCTATTGTTTCTAACATATTTATAAGATGACTTTTAGTTGTTTTGTATGTCACCCCCAGCATGGTTTAACTCCTGTTTTCACCATATATGATGTTGGTATAATTTGGGAGGGAAAGGGAAAAAACAAATTGTTTAAACAGGGATTCAGGTGGACCCATTGCAACCATGAGAGGTACAAGATGTTATGTCGAAAAACGAACTTTACAACTTCGGTGTGGAGGCGAGGGAGGTGGGAGAGGTTGTGAGTGTAGTCCTGGACATGGGAGGGCAGGGATGGTAGGGGAAAAACAAAGGAGGAGGCAACAATGCTTGATAAGAACTATACTCATTACTTTGCTCATGTAATTATAAACTATCTGTAAGGTATTTTCACAATAAAAAGAACTTATTAAAAAAAAGAAATCTAGTAACAACAGATGTTGGAGGGGATATGCCCAAAAGGGAACCATATTGCATTGTTGGTGGTAGTGTAAACTTGTTCTTCCACTTGGGAAAGCAGTATGGATGTTTCTCAAAAGACTCCACATACAGCTCCCCTATTACCCAGCAGTCCTACTTTTAGACATTTACCCAAACGATCACAAACAAGGTCATACTAAAGCTACAAGCACAAACATGTTTATTTCAGCATTATTCACCATAGCTAAGATACAGAATCAACCTAGATGCCCCTCAGTAGAGGAATGGATAGAGAAAATGTGATATATACATTGAGAGAAAGAGAGAGAGACAGAGACAATGGAATTCTATGCCTCCATCAGAAAGAATGACATTGCACCATTTGTTAGGAAATGAAAAGACTTGGAAAAACATTATATAAAGTGAACAAAGTCAGGCCAAAAGAAACATAGGTCCCATGGTTTCCCTTGTTTGAAATGACTAGTACATGTCAAGGACAAGCAGAGAAGGTCAAATGCTATGAACTTATGTCCATATAAGATGATGTTAAGCAAAATGTACCCCAAGACAGGGAGAAGAGTGTTTTTTCTTTCTTGCTATTGTATTTAATGAAATTATAATAGACTATGTGATTCTTTTGTTTCTTTTATTTGTTCTTCCCCCATGGTTTAACCCCTGTTTTCACTGGATTTGATGCCAGTGTTCTGTATCTTGTACATACATTTTTGTAATTTGGGGAGGTAAAGGGGTATAGCAGAATGCTTAAATAGGGATGTAGGTTGACCTATTGTGACAATGATATGTCCAGGACACTGGGTTGAAAACAAAATTTACAATGTTAGAGGCAGGAGGTAAGTAGTAGTTGCAGAGGTGGGAAAGAAAGGGATCGTAGGAAAAAAAAGAGGGAGGTAAAAATGCTGGATAGGAAACGTACTCATGCAACTGTAACTCCCCTGTACATTATTTTTACTATATATATTTTTAAAGGTAAAAATAATAATTAGGAGGTGTTGGAAGGTCCCTGAGGCAGAACCAAATGCCATTTGCACGAGTTCCCACCATGGGTGGAGGAGGTTGACACTTGTCTTCCTATGCCTTCCCCCAAAAAATGCTCCCTCAAAACTTAAGCAACCTCCTACCCCAAATATAAGCACCAGCACACCTTGCTCACCTCAAGGATAATAATTTTGAAAGAATGGCCAAAACATACAGAAACTCTGAAACACTGGGAGTGATTAGAGCAAAGATGAGACACCTATGTTTGCATAACTTTGAAGTCAGAACTCCTACCTTTACCATATTAATACCCCTGGCAGCCCAAGAGCTGTGTGTCTCTCCTCAGTTAGAGTGTGTCTTTGCCTTTCTGTTTCCTGTTTGTCTACCTACTTGCTTGTTTGCTTCCTTACTCAGTAAAGCTCTGCCACTTTGTGACTTGTCTAGAATTTCTTCTTCTGAGATCAAAGTTAAGGATCCTAAGTGAAGAGTCCCTACTTTTAGAGGGAAACTTCATTGAACTTCACCTGTTTTAGTGACCCTGCTGGTTGGTATTCCATGTGTAATAGAGTTCTGTTGGCCACATCTATAATTAAGACCTGTTTCAGCACACAGATCTTGCCACTGCTAGACAGAATCTTCTCATATGACCATTCCCTGTGGATGAGGCATATGGGCCCCCGTGGCCCCAGGAAGAGGCAGGATGGAACCCACCACTGACTTGGGTTTTCCCTGAGGTTTGTAGAACCACACAGTATTTGTCACCCAACTTGCCTTTGGTTTTCTCTGCTACTGGTTTATCGCCAGACCGGCTGACTTCTCACCGGGCCTATGCTCTCTCTAGTGGTGACATTGTGGAAGTCACTGCAGACTCAGGAACCCTGAAGCCTGCCTGGAATTTCTGGAAAGACAGGCACAAACCCAGACCAGGCCGACTGGTCTATATCTCAGACTTTTCAAAGGCCAGATGATATCACATGTCCAATATGATCAAGTATGTTCCAGAATGATGAGCTCTCCTAGCATTAAATATAATCATTTTATGGAAATTCTCGTAGAGAGAATCTCAAGTCTGGTGGATGTTTGCTGATGTCCTTTTGTACAATGTAACTCTGAGGCTTCACATCTAGAATGTTAGTAATACTAAATATTAATCCGACACTGGTGGCTCAGGCCTGTAATCATAACCACTCAGGAGGATGAGATCCGAGAATTATGTTTTGCAGTCACTTTGGGCAGGAATATCTGTGAGCTTCTTATGTGCAATCAACCACACAGAAAATGGTAGCAGATCTGTGGGTCAAGTGGTAGAGTGCCAGCCATGAGGAAAAAAATTCTAAGGGACACCCCTCAGGACTTGAGATTATGCATGCATAATTACCAGAGCATATGTGAACATGCACACACACACACACACACACACACACACACACACACACACACACACACACACACACATGCATACACACAGCTCAATTAGAGAATGGACAGAGCAGAATATAGCTCTATAATCTTCCACCTCCAATGGGAGTACTTTTCTATTGCTGGGTCTACACATGAGCCCCACCTGTCTCACTCACTTCCACACCACATTCAGTTGGCTTCAATATACCTCACAAATCTCTCATGGAATAAAGTTTTCCTTTCCATTCCCATACACGGTGTATCCACACAACTTGTCTGAGAAGATTCATCCATGACTTCACTAGTTTACAGAGAATTCTGTAGATCTAAAAGTGTTGAGCTCATGTGAGTCAAATGAATGAATCAAAGTGTATAAAACACATGAAAAAGCTGGGTGCCAGTGGCTGATGCCTTTAATTCTAGTTACTCACGAGGCAGAGATCTGATGATGGCTGTTCAAAGCCAGACCTGGCAAAAAAGTGCATGAGATGCTTAAAACCAATAAAGCACTAGAAAACTGGAAGTGGTGCTGTGGATCAAGTGTTAGAGTGCTACCCTTGAGCTGAAGAGTGCGATGACATAACCCAGGCCCAGAGCTCAAGCCTCATGCCAAAAAAAAAAGCATGAAAAATACATTGAAAATAGATAAGCCTGGAGAGATGTCAGAGAACAAGGAATAGAAACAGGGCTCCTGGGACTGTCAGAGGACACAGCCTGAGATAAAGACAGCAGGGCAGAGGCTCACTTAACATTAGTTAAGGTAAAAATCAAGCATGTCATGGATCTCTTATTCCTGATCTGACCAGCAGCTCCCTATTCCAGGAGCTATGCTAACATGAAATTACACCAGAAGAAGAAAATGCATGTCTATCGTGAGAAATGTTGCCCTGAAAGAAGTCCAAATATTAGTCCTGTTTTTAAAAGTGTAAAGAACACAATTGACTGAAGATTCCCTGGCCTATGCCTTTTGGATGGGGACATTGCATTTTAGTGTGTTAATATGGACTCTTTGTCACCCTATTGACCATGAGCCAGGTCAAGTAAGGCTCGAGGAGTCACAGAGATTGTGGGAAGTTTGGGAGAGCCCTGGGAAAGGGCAGTGGAATGGAACTGACAGAAATCTCTCTACCCTTTGGAAGAAAGAAAAATATTTATCAGCGAAGTCTGAAGTAAAGGAGAGTTGTTATGGTGAGGAAAGAGTAGAAGATACAGAGAACAATAATGGATGTAACTAACTTCACCCACCCTGGCTGATAATCAAACAGAAATTGCAAATTTTAAGAAAACTTAAGAAATTACTTACTGTAGGCTCTGTTGCTGCTCGCCAGGATCATTAATGTTCCGAACAAATTCCCAAGAATAAAGGGGGAAAAATCCAGCAATCACCACATCTCCCCTGCTGTGTGCCACAGATTTCTCTCTGCAAATGAGTCTGCCATCTTCAGAGGAACTGACCACATGTAGATACTGGAGGAAAAGCAGTGTCAGAGCCACAGGGAACATTGCTGCTGCGTTGGCATGGAGATATGATTCTGGCAGCAGACTGAGCCTGCTGTGTCAGGGGGGTGTCTAAATGGATCTTCAGTTTCCGTGGCTCCTTGTTACCAGGATGCCACTGGGACACACCAACGGCCCCTTCCATGGTCCTATAGGAAAACAGAGCCCATTCTGCCCTCCAGCACTGCATCTGGGGTCCAGCTTCAAGGTCAAAACAGAAGTTTGAAAACATGTATAGCATATTCTCCACACCTTCAGGACTGTGATTTCATCCAAGTTGGTAGATAATGAAACTCTAGGGATGGATTCCTTTCTAGTTGAGTTTTTCACAAACTTGTGTGAAAGCAAAGAGTTGAAAAGAAAAAAAATACACAAAATAAAGTCTCATAGGAAAGCCACTAGGGATGATAGGATTGGATGACACCAGAGGTTGCCAGGTGAAGGTCAAAAGGTCATAGAATGCCATGGCCAGAAAAGGCTCAGAGTTATTGGAGCACAATCAAAGATGAGATGGGCAGACTCACAACCCAGGGCCAAGGGAGTCACAGAAGTTCAGGTTTCCATACCAACTGTACATGCAGAAGTATCCACAAGTGGTCAATTCATTTATTTACTGTTGCTGAAGGTACCAACAGTGTCCCTGAATTCAACGATTACAGATCAATACTTTAAGGTCAAGGTACACATCCAATTGGATGTGAAACTTCTTCAGTGCTAGCATGTCTTTGACCAGCAGAATGCATCTATCAATACATTGGGACCATCCACTGTTAGACAGAGATGTTCTTTGATCTATGACTTTCTGGGAACATAGTAGGCCTGCCTACCCAGCATCCTGGAAGCTGTGTGTGTATGGATGGGTCTTGTTCTGCTGTGTGTCTCTTTCATGTCTCAGGTCCTGGGGGAATTCTCACTTGGACAGGCATGTATGTGGTGCATGCTCTGTCCATGTCTCCCTACCTGTCTCCTCTGTTTTTTGATCATAATAGAAGAGAAACAAGTTCACAGCATAGGTTCCTGCTCCCCACAGAGCTCAGCTAGCTCCATATATTTATCAGGAAGGGATTGGCAAAAGTAAGTTGGAGTGAGGTGGTGTCTCAATGTTGTTTTGATTTGCATTTCTGTTATGGCTAGGGAAGATGAGCATTTCTTCATGTGTCTTAGGATGTGTCTCCTTCATGTGTCTTAGCCTTCTTAGAATGGCTATAATCAAGATCTGTAATAACAACAGATGCTGGAGGGGATGTGGACAGTAGGGAATCTTACAGCATTGTTGGTGGGAGTGTAAACTTGTTGAACCACTTTGGAAAGCAGTATGGAGGTTCCTCAAAAGACTCCACATAGAGCTTCCCTATGACCCATCAATCCCACTTTTGGGCATTTACCCAAATTATCACAAACAAGACCACACTAATGCTATGTTTATTGCAGCATTATTTACAAAAGCTAAGAAATGTAACCTAACCAGATGCCTCTCAGTAGAAAAATGGGTCAAGAAAATGTGGTATATATACATAATGGAATTCTATGCCTCCATCAGAAAGAATGACATTACCCCATTTGTTAGGAAATGGAAAGACTTAGAAAAATTATATTAAGTGAAGTAAGCCAGGCCCAAAGTAACAGAGTGGCCAGGGTTTCCCTTATTTTCAATAACTAGTATATGTCTGAGACAAGCAGAAAAGGTCAGATAAGTTCATGTTAGGTGAAATGAACCCCAAGATAAGTATTCAAATATGTATGCTTTCACGGGATTGTTTCTAACATATTTATAATATCTTTGCTGCTTTGTATGTCACTCCCCCACTATAATCCCTGCTTTCACTGTATTTGATGTTGGTATAATTTGTGGAGGGGAAGGGAAAAACCAAATCGTTTGTTTAAATAGGAATATAGGTGGACCCATTGCAACAATGAAATGTACAACTCATTATGTCAAAAAAACGAACTTTACAACTTTGGAGGATGGGAAGGGTTGGGAAGGGGAAACAAAGAGGGAGTAACAATGCTTGATAAGAAATGTACTCATTATCTTGCCCATGTAATTGTAACCCTTCTGTAAAGTATTTTCACAATAAAAAAGGAAATAATTTTTTAATTAAAAACAAAACAAAACAAAAAAAGTAAGTTGGAAAAGTAAGGATGCAAATGCTACTTGGTGTTGGTAGTCAGCAAGACCTTGAAAGAGTGTCAGTGCTGGGGCCAAGCTTGACATGGCTTTCATCCTGTTCCCTGACTTTATTACTCTATTTCTGTTAAGTCTGCCCAGAAGAGCCCCTCCCCACTTCCTCTTCACCTGCTTGAAACCTGTAGTCACCTGTCAATCACCTGACTGTGAGTCAGCAAAGGAACCCACATCTGAGGTCACTTCCTCATCTAGTGAGGTCACTTCCTGAACTGTCCTGGTCACACATCCCTAGTACAGAGAGAGGTTCCTCAGGCTCTGAGGTCACTTCTACATCCACTGTGGTTCTGCCTCAGTAAAAGTTCCTTTCTCTTTCTTTGTCTTTTTCTTTTTCCTCTATCTTTTCAGTATGCCTCCATTTCCTGTGGGTGGGTAGTTTGGTTTTTATTTCCTGAACCTTGGGTTGCATTTCTTTTCTGGAGAACCTTACAATTGTCGTTGATATCTACTCTATTACTCTAAGCCTTTTTCTCCCTATATTTCAATAATGAGAGAAGGGACTAGGAAATTGGCTCAATGGTAGAGTGCTGGCCTTGCATGCATGAGGCCCTGGGTTTGATCCCTCAGCACCACATAAGCAGAAATAAAGCTGGAAGTGGTGCTGTGGCTCAAGTGGTAGAGTGCTACCTTAAGCTGAAGACCTGAGGGACAGCGCCCAGGCCCAAAATTCAGGCCTCACAACCAACAAAAAAAAATGAGAGAAATAATGGGGATCCGTGTTGGGTGATAATACATCTATGTATCTTTCTGGTTGGCTGTGTTGTAAAGGTGATGTACAGATGAGTTACCATTATGGAAATTCAGGTAATGAGTCCATTTCTGTTTTTACAAGTTTACCCGGTTTTTCCCTCCCTTCCACACACACAGGTTGTATGCTTCATTTTTCACACATGTCCAATATATAACATTGCTGCATTTGTCAGGGTGATTTCATGAACATGATTATTTCCACTTCCTCCTGTATTCCTGACTCCAATATATACTTGCATTCTCAAGACGCCATTGTTTCTGTGTGACTCCATTTACTTTTCCATTCATGATTGGAACTGATCCTGGTTCTGCATCTCAGCTTTTAAGCAATGTCATGATAAACAGTAATCATATGTAAACATAGACATAACAAACACCCATGCTAGTATGTGTGTGTAATGTGCATGTAATATTATATCTTTTGTCATATTATGTTACCAATAGTGTTATAACATTCCTTTTGGCCACATCCTCACAGCATCTGTAATTATTAATTTTCTTGATCGTCAACCAAATAATTTAATACCAATGATGTTATAATAAGCTCTATTTTTATGAAACTCAAGACCTACTCTGACCTTGTGCTACTTGAACATTTTGTGGTTAGAAATAGTGAAGGCAATTTTTGCTTCTCAAATCATTTTTTATCCAAATGAAAACAATTTGTTTCCTCAATTTCCTTTCTCAAGTATTTATTTGATAACTTCACTCTTCCTTTACTTTTTAAAATTTTCTTAGTGAGATTTTTTTTGTCAGTCATGGGGCTGTAATATCTCAGTTGCTATTAATAAAGGGCAAAAAATTCTTGTTAAAGAAAAACCTCAGATAAAGACTAACTACTGGTCAGCCTTTGCTTCTCCATCCTTGCCAGAAAGCAAAAGAATATCTCTCCCTCAGTAGAGATGGCAACTTTGAAGATGTCTGCCTACAACCTTGAGGCTTATCATCAGCTGCCCTGTGATACTGTATTAGTCAGGAGTTTATAATAAAAAATTATTTTTAATAGTGTCAATTGCATTCATAGTAATAGTAATATTGGCTAAGTCAAGATTATGCTTTGCCTATGCTCCTGTGAATCAAGGCTATGTTTTTGCTATGTTTTCCTTCTGTAACTTTGCTTGCATGCCTCTGTAACAGGACCTTAAGACCACCAATTATAAACCACCACCCAGTGGTGCCATTATGGACAACCTATTGCAAGTTATTACATATGATATTTACCATAAAGCACAAATGAATTTAAAGGTCATATAACTATAACCAATGAAAATGTGCCAAACCTGCTAGCATAGCTGGTCTATGTAACTCTATGTAAGCTACCCCTTAAAAACCCTAGCTTGAGAATTGCTCAGGGTCCCAGTCATAGCTCCCTGGTCTGTGATGCATCCCTTGCCAGTCAGCTATTCACTTCCCCAATAAATTCATCTTTTTACATGATGCTGTCTCTGCATGGTGAATCCTCGTAGAATATAACATCCCCTCCAGGATGAATGTGGAATCTCCTACAGCAGACCCCATAACAGGGCTTAAAACTCTAGGCCTCGGAGGTGTCACTCAGCTCTTCAGCTTAAGGAGATTGCTCTACCACTTCAGCCACAGGTCCACTTTCCCTTTTCTTATGGTTTATTAGAGAGAAGATTCTCATGGACTTTCCTGTCTGGTATGCTTTTGAATCCTGATCCTCAGATCTCAGAATCCTGAGTAGCTAGGATTACAGGCAAGAGTCAACATCGCCTGGCTTCTTTACTGAGTTATAAAAAAATTGAATTTTCAATTGACTCTGAAATATTTGATCTCAAAATGACATTTTTAACTGTAAAGTAATTACCCTTAGACAAACTGGTTGTAAATTAATATTTCCCATTTGGTTTAAAAGTAAGGAAAACAGGAGAATCACATGTAGAGTGACATTGCATTAAGAGTCCAAACTTAACAAAGGAGGTAGCTCAGATCATTTCTTTTGCTGCTTTCAAAATGCATCTAATTGCATCACTTTACACATCACTCTTCTAACTTTCATCAGATAATATTTGAAGGAAAACAAGTTTTAGGTTAAACAGTAATATTTTGGCCTTTTAGCATGTAAAGAATTGAGCAATAGCCAGGAGCCTGTGGTTCATGCCTGTAATCCTACCTACTCAGGAGGCTGAGATCTGAGGATTGAGGTTCAAACCCAGTCTGGGTAAGAAACACCTTGAGTCTCTAATCTCCAATAAACCACTCAGAAAACCAGAACTGGTGCTGTAGTTCAAGTGCTTTCCTTTAGCTGATAAGCTGAGGGGAAAGCACCTAGGCCCAGATTCAGGTCCTATAACTGACCAAAAAAAAAAAAAAAAAAGGAATTGAGCAACATAAGTTAGGTTTTACATTGAAGTAAATATCTGATCAAAGCCAGAAAAAATTATGTATAATTTATTGCAAAAATACTGTACAGAGGATTTACAGTTACATGAGTAGGGTAATGAGTACACTTTCTATCAAATACTGTTAGCTCCTCCTTTGTTTTTCACCTACCATCCCTTCCATCCCCACCTGCCAACTCCTCCCTCCCCTCCCCTGACATTGTAAAATTCATTTTCAACGTAGTGTCCTATAGATCTCATCGCCGCAATGGGTCACCCTGCATCCCCATTTAAGCATTCTGCCATATCCCTTCCCCTCGCCAAATTACAAAAATATATACACAAGTTGCTGAACACCGCAATAAAATACAGTGAAAACAGGGATTACAAAATGGGGAAAGAACATATAAAAGAAACAAAGCAAGTACATAGTGCATTATAAGTACTTAAAAACAATACCAAGAAAGATAAAAGCATTTGTGTCCCTGTCTTGGGTATATTTCCCTTCACATCATTTTTATGGTATTATATACATATGCTTTGCACTTCGTTTCTTGTCCTAGACATGTACTAGTCATTGCAAACAGGGGAAATCATAGGACCTATTTTTCTTTGGGCTAGGCATACTTCACTTAATGTAATTTTTCCAAGCCTTTCCATTCCTAACAAATGGTGCAATGTCATTCTTTTTGATCGAGGCATAGAATTCCATATATATCACATTTTCTCGATCCATCCGTCTGCTGAGGGTCATCTGAGCTGGTTCCATATCTTAGCTATGGTGAATAATGTGGAGATAAACATGGTTTTTCTAGTAGATTTGGCATGATCTTGTTTGTAATCATTTGGATAAATGTCCAAAAGTGGGATTACTGGGTCATAGAGGAGCTCTATATGGAGTCTTTTGAGGAACCTCCATGCTGCTTGCCAAAGTGGTTGCCCACATTTACATGCCCACCAACAATGCAGAACGGTTCTCTTTTGGCCACATCAACTCCAGCATCTATTGATACTAGATTTTCTTTTTTTTTTTCTTCTTTTTTTTTTAAATTTAATTTAATGTAATTTGTGAACATACTGTACAGAGGAGTTACAATTACATGGGCAGGATAATGCGTACATTTCTTACCAAGCACTGCAGCCTCCTCCTTTGTTTACCCTTCACATCCCTTCACAGCCTCCCCGCTCCCCCCCCAATCCCAATCCTTCTCCTTCTCCCCCTTCCCCCCTCCCCCGTAAAGCTTGTTTTGGACATGACAACTTTTACTTCTCATTGTTGCAATAGGTCCACCTGTATCCTTAAACAACTGGTTTTTCCCCATCTCCTCCACAAGTTATACTGACATCAAATATAGTGAAAGCAGGGGTTATACTGTGGGGGAGGGACATCCAAAGCAACAAAGAGATAATCTTATAAATGTGTTAGATATTGCAAATAAGGGAAACCATGGGACCTATGCTTCTTTGGGCCTGGCTTACTTCGTCAAGCGGAAAAGGTCAGATAAAGTGATGTTAGGAAAATGAACCCTTAAATATGTATTTTAATGTTCTCGTTTCTGTCATGCATGTGTTTCTAACGCATTTATAAGATTATTTCTTTGTTGCTTTGTACCTCCCTCCCCCACAGTGTAACCCCCGCTTTCACTATATTTGATGTCAGTATAACATGTGGAGGAGATGGGGACAAACAAGTCGTTTAAGGATTCAGGTGGACCTGTTGCAACAATGAGAAGTACAAAATGTCATGTCAAAACCAACTTTACAATGACGGTGTGTGGGGGGGAGGGGGGTATATTTGGGTGGGGGGAGGGGGGAGGCTGGGAAGGGAGGTGAAGGGTAAACAAAGGAGGAGGCTGCAATGCTTGGTAAGAAATGTATGCATTATACTGCCCATGTAATTGTAGCCCCTCTGTACAGTATGTTCTCAAATAAAATAAAATAAAATTAAAAAAAAATAAATGCATTAGAAACACATGCATGAAAGAAAAAAACATTAAAATACACATCTAAGGGTTCATTTTCCTGACATCACATTATCTGACCTTTTCCCCTTGACTCATACATATACTAGATATTAAAATAAGGGAAACCATGGGGCCTATGTTTCTTTGGGCCTGGCTTACTTCACTTAATATAATTTTTCCAAGTTTTTCCATTTCCTAACAAATGGGGCAATGTCATTCTTTCTGATGGAGGCATAGAATTCCATTGTGTATATATACCACATTTTCTTGATCCATTCATCTACTGAGGGGCATCTGGGTTGGTTCCATATCTTACCTATGGTAAATAATGCTGCAATAAACATAGTTGTGCTGGTAGCTTTAGTGTGGTCTTGTTTGTAAACATTTGGGTAAATGCCCCAAAGTGGGATTGCTGGGTCATAGGGGAGTTCTATGTGAAGTCTTTTGAGGAACCTCCATAATGCTTTCCAAAGTGATTGAACAAGTTTACATTCCCACCAACAATGAAGTAAGGTACCTTTCTGTCCACATTCCCTCCAGCATCTGTTGTTGTTAGAGTTCTTGATTTTTGCCATTCTAACTGGAGTGAGGTGATATCTCAATGTTGTTTTGATTTGCATTTCTTTTATGGCTAGGGATGTTGAACATTTCTTCATGTGTCTACTGGCCATCCTTCTTTCTTCTTCAGAGAAGTTTCTCTTTAAATCTTTTGCCCACTTATTTATTGAGCAGATGTTTCTTTGAGGATTTGTTGTTGGGGGGTTTAATTTTTTGAGTTCCAAGTATATTTTAGATATGAGACCCTTGTCCATTGTATGGCTAGTAAAGATCTTCTCCCAATCCTTGGGCTTTCTATTGATCTTGCTAGCTATGTCCTTTGCCCTGCAGAAACTCTGCAACTTTATGCAATCCCATTTGTCTAACCTTTCTTTGATTTGTTGTGTTTCCGGGTCTCTATTCAGAAAATTTCGGCCTGAGCCAAGGAGACCTAGGGTTTGTCCTATTCCATCCTGTAATGTTTTCAGAGTGTCTGCTTTGAGTTCAAGGTATTTGATCCATTTGGAGTTGATTCTGGTGCAGGGTGATATAGAAGGATCTAGCTTAAATTTTCTACATGTAGTTAACCAATTTTGCCAGCACCATTTACTGAAGAGATTGTCTTTCTTCCATTCTATTTTTTTAGCTCCCTTATCGAAGATTAGATGGCTATAGGTCTGTAGGTTCATTTCTGGGTTTTCAATTCTATTCCATTGGTCCTGAGGTCTGTTCTTATGCCAATACCAAGCTGGTTTGATTACTATGGCTTTATAGCAGAGTTTGAAGTTTGGTATTTATATTCCTCCCGCAGTGTTCTTTCCATTGAGGACCGTTTTTGCTATTCGGGGTCTTTTATTGTTCCATATGAATTTGTGGATTGCCTCTTCTATTTCCTTGAAGAATGAGGTTGGAATTTTGATAGGTAATGAATTGAATTTGTAGATAGCCTTGGGAAGTATTGCCATTTTCATGATGTTAATCTTTCCAATCCAGGAGCATGGGAGGTTTTGCCATTTTTAAAGTTCTGTGTTGATTTCCTTTTTTAAGATTTTAAAGTTTTCATCATAGAGGTCCTTCACTTCTTTAGTTAAGTTAATTCCTAGGTATTTTATTTTTTGTGGGGCTATTACAAATGGAGTTGCTTTCCTAAATTCAGCCACACTTTTCTCATTGTTGGCATACAGAAAAACCACTGATTTTTGAGGGTTAATTTTATACCCTGCTACTTTGCCAAAGTTTTGAATCAGCTTGAGTAATTTGGGGGTGGAGTCTATGGGATTCTTTAAATACAAGATCATGTCAACTGCAAAGAGGGAGAGTTTTATTTCTTCTTTCCCTATTTGGATTCCCTTTATGTCTGCATCTTGTCTTATTGCTGTAGCTAGGCATTCTAATACTAGATTGAAGAGAAATGGAGAGAGTGGGCATCCTTGTCTTGTTCCTGAGTTAAGAGGAAATGGCTTTAGTTTTTCACCATTGAGTATAATGCTGGCTGTAGGTTTGTCATATACAGCCTTTATTGTATTGAGGAATGTTCCATGGATTCCTAATTTTTCCAAAACCTTCATCATAAAGGGGTGTTGGATCTTGTCAAATGCTTTTTCTGCATCTATTGAGATAACCATGTGGGTCTTATTCTTGCTCCTGTTGATGTGATGAATAATATTAATTGATTTTCATATATTGAACCAGCTTTGCATCCCTGAAATGAATCCTGTTTGATCATGGTGTATGATTTTTTGGATGAATTGTTGAAGTCAATTGGCCAAAATTTTGTTGAGAAGTTTTGCATCAATGTTCATCAAATAAATGGGTCTATAGTTCTCTTTTTTTGATGAGTCCCTGCCTGGTTTTGGGATGAGGGTTATGATGGCTTCATAGAATGTGTTCGTTACTGAGCTTTCTCTTTCAATTTCATTGAAGCGTTGGAGGAGAATTGGTGTGAGCTCTGCTTTAAAAGCCTTGTAAAATTCCGCTGTAAAAGCATCTGGTCCCAGACTTTTCTTAGCTGGGAGGTCTCTTATTGCTGTTTCTATTTCAATGCTTGATATGGGCCTGTTAAGCTGGTTTAACTCATCTTGTTTTAGTTTTGGCATGTCAATATTTGCTAGGAAAAGGTCCATTTCTGTCAAGTTCTCAAACTTATTAGCATAAAGTTTTGAGAAGTATTCCTTTATAATGTTCTGAATCTTGGTTGTTTCCGTGGTGATGTTTCCATTCTCATCTCTGAGTTTATTAATTTGGGTGTTTTCTCTTCTTTTACTGATAAGATTTGCTAAGGGTCTGTCAATTTTGTTAAGTTTGTCGAAGAACCAACTCTTTGTTTTGTTGATTCTTTCTATAGTTTTTTTGCATTCTAATTCATTTAATTCTGATTTAATTTTGCTTATTTCTTTCCATCTACTGGATTGGGGTTCATCTTGCTGCTCTTTTTCAAGGAGGTTTAGATGTGTCATTAAATTGCTAGTTTCAGATCTCTCCAATTTGTTGATGTAGGAGCTCAGAGCTATAAACTTGCCTCTGAGTACTGCCTTTGCTGTGTCCCAGAGGAGCTGGTAATATGTGTGTTCATTTTTATTGAATAGCATGAACATTTGAATTTCCTTTCTAATCTCTTCCATGACCCACTCATGATTCAGCAGTGTGTTGTTCAGCCTCCATGTGATACCGGACTTTCTTTGTGGCTTTTGGTGTTGAGTTCTAATTTTATTCCCTTGTGGTCAGAGAGAATGCAAGGTATAACTTCAATGTTTCTGAATTTAGACAAGTTTGCTTTGTGGCCTAACATGTGGTCTATTTTAGAAAATGTTCCATGTGCTGCTGAGAAATACGGGTATTCTGATGCTGCTGGGTGAAATGTTCGGTAGATGTCTGTTAAATCTAGTTGATCTATGCAGCTGTTTAGATCTGTGGTTTCTCTGTTGAGTTTTTGCCGAGTTGATCTATCTAGTGGGGAGAGTGCTGTGTTAAAAACCCCAACAATTAATGTCTTTGGATCTATGTGGGATTTGAGGGAAAGTAGTGTTTCTTGGAAAAATTTGGGTGCTCCATTGTTTGGCGAATAGATATTTAGAATTGTAATATCCTCCTGAAAGAGAGATCCTTTAATTAGTATGTAACAACATTCTTTATCTCTTCTCACGAATTTTAATTTGAAGTCTATTTTATCTGATATTAGGATTGCAACTCCCGCCTGTTTATGGGGGCCGTTTGCTTGGTAGATTTTGTTCCAGCCTTTAACATTGAAAATGTGTTTTTTTTACGCGCAAGATGTGACTACTGAAGGCAGCAGATAGAAGGGTCTTGTTTTTTAATCCAACTAGACAGTCTATGTCCCTTAATTGGAGAGTTCAGTCCATTAACGTTAAGAGATAGGACTGAGAGGTATTTGGGAGTTCCTGCCATGTTATCCACCTTCTTGGGGGCTGCGAAAACTGGGTTCTTCCTATGGTTCTTGGATTCTCAGTTTGGGTGCATTTTCTTGGCCTTTGTTGCAGTCTTGTTGGTTTTCTATGTGTAGGACATCTTTAAGAATCTTTTGTAGGGCTGGTTTGGTGGAGATGTATTGTTTCAATTTTTCTTTGCTATGGAAGGTTTTTATTTGGCCTTCAGTTATGAAGGAGAGTTTAGCTGGGTACAGTATTCTTGTTTGATAGTTGTTTGTTTTTAGGGCATGGCATACATCATTCCAGGCTCTTCTTGCTTTGATTGTCTCTGCTGAGAAATCTGAGGTGATTCTAATTGGTTTCCCTTTATAGGTGATTAACCTTTTCTCCTTGACAGCTTTAAGGATCTTTTCCTTGGTCTGAATTGATCCTGTGTGGATTATAATGTGATGGTGGGATGTCCTATTCTGGTCTGGTCTATTTGGGGTTCTAAAAGCTTCTTGTATCTGAATAGGCCTATCTTTTTGTATGTTTGGGAAGTTCTCTGCTAGGATCCTGTTAACTTCTAGACCATCAACTTCTGTTTCTAGGTGCTCCTCTACACCCATTATCCTTAGATTAGGCCTTCTGATGGTGTCTTCCAGGTGTTGGATAGATGTATCATATTTCTTGGACTTTTCTTGGATGGTTGTATGTTCTTTCTCAATAATATCTAGGCTGTCTTCAATCCCTGAGATTTGATCTTCTGCATGGTCTAACCTGCTGTCAAGACTCTCTACTTTGTTTTTTATCTCTTTTCCTTCTAATTGGTCAGCTTTGATGGCTTCAAGTTCTTTGTTGAAGCTCTGTTTTAGGTCTTGTATGAATTTCTTTACTTCCTTAATTTGGTGTTCAGTGTTTGTTCTCAAATCACTTAGTTGATTGGATATGGTTTCTTTGGACTCCCATTCCTTCTGTTGGGTTCCATTCAGCATTCCCTTTGTGGTCTCTCTGACTTCCTTCAGCTCTTTGTTAATGGATTCCATGAATGCCTTTAGTGACCTTTGTGTATTCTCTACCTGGTCTCTCAATTCCTGAATTAGCTTCCTCCCATTTGTTGGATTCCTGCAGTTCTCTTTCCTCCCGTTCGTGGGATTCCTGCAGTTCTCTTTGAGTGTTCTCAGCCTGCTCACGCCATTCCTCCCTTTCTCTTTGAGTATTCTCAAGTTGTTCATGCAAATCCTGTATCAGTTTTTGAGTAGCTTCCTCACGCTTTTGATATTCCTGTATAAACTTTTGGGATGCCTCCTCTCTCTCCCTATCACGCTCATACAGAGTTCTTTGTAAGTTGTCAAACTTCTCATTTATCATGTTTGCCACCAGTGTTTGTAGAGCTATTTGGGAACTCTCCTCTGGATTGTTCATTATCTGATCTGACCCCTGATTATCAATATTGGGAATTGAGATACCCGGATTTGCCATTTTTCTTGTGTTTTTCCGGCTTACTCTGCCCATTTGAGATGAAAATAGCACCAGTTTTGTGCTAGAACACTATCTTAAGGCAACCATCAACCAACGTTTGCATTTATACAGTCAATAGTCTACAGATACAATCTAGTTCAACAGATACATCTATTCAACATCAAACAACTATATGTTAATGGGCTTCGAACCACAGAGAAGAATTTGGAAAACCAGAAATTTTTAGGGTTAGTGAGAGATGTGGGTAAAAAATAGGAATAAATTGGTTTGGGGAGGCACAGGGAGAGTTAACTATGTCCTAATCTCAATGAAGGAAATAGTTTGGGTAGAATGCAAGTAGAGAGAGAGAGAAAAAGAAGAAAGGGAAAGGGAAATGAAAAGAGACCAGAAAACAAATAGAAACGTAAAAATTAATATAGTTATGGAGATTGAAAGACCATCTATTTAGAGAGGAATATGAATGTATTGAAAAAACAGGAGGGAGATAGAGGAGATGTGAAAAACTTAAAAAAATGCTTAAAATATTATATAGGTATAAAGAGGTAGTACTGCTACTAAGGAATTTAAGTCTCAGAGGTTTTGGATTGAGTAATAAATTTGTGGATTAAGTGTGTACACAATGGGGGATAGGGTCTACTAGTTAACTATGGCTTTATCTCAGGATGTGCAGGACAAGAGTTAAGTCACATACAGAAGAACAAAAGAGAGGAAAAGGTGAAAAGGATAAGAAAGGGAGAAAAAAAGATCAGAATTTCAGAAGAGCTAGACAAAATACAAAAAGATAAGAAAGAAAAAGAGAAAGAAGACAAGAAAAGAAAGGAAAACGCACATTCACGTATTCCTAAAATAAAAATTATAAGATGGAAAAAAAAGTTATTAGAAAACAATTCTTTTTTCAAAAAAGGCAAAAATTAAAGATTAATAAAAGTTTTAGAAAAGGAAAAAAAATTTTATATATATATAAGGTACCAAAAAAAAAAAAAAAAAGAAAAGAAAAGAAGAAGAAGAAAAAAAAAGTTCTTTGATTTTTTTTTTATTTTTTTGGGAGAGGTGGGAAGAATCCTGTATCTCCCTTTTGTCTGGAACCAGCCTCTTGTTGGAGTCTCTGGTCAGCTTGAGGTCCTGTGGCTAGATTGGTTTCTTAAGTCAGTTTGCTCGAACAGGCAGAAAAATGCTCTGCTTTACCCAAGATTTTGAGATCCCCCTCCCAGGTTAGTTTAATGGGAGGGTGATCTGCTTTGAGAATCACAAAAAAGGGGGATGCAGTGATGAGGCTAGGTTCTGGTAGAGTTGAGGCCTTTCAACAAACAGTAGCTTTTCCCTGGGGCTATTTTGTGAAAAACTCACAGAGCACAGCCTGGAGCCATTCTCAGGGTTTCTGTTTTTCAATTGATTGTGGAGGCTGCTAGAGGGAGGGGCAGCCTCTGGCTCTGGTTACCCAGTGAGGAAAGCCACTCCAATCGCTGGTGCCTGAGCTGGGTGACTTTTCCCTTGATGGAGCTGAGTCTGGCAGGTCACTTCGCCGTTAAGTTCTTGTGACCTGCTAAATGACTCGTTTTATTCCTAGGCTTGAGTTGGAGCTAGCAGCTTCTCCGAGCTTTGTCGGTATCCAAGATCAAGATCATGGGTGCTGTGGGGGGAGGGGTGGCCTTCCCTCCTCTGCTCCCTGAGAAGGAGTGAGGACGTCGGGCTTGTACTCACGCCATCTTAGATCCTGGGTCGTCTCTGGTCTGCAAACTGCAGTATGAAGATGTCTGCTCCTTGTCGGTTCTTGCTGGTGTTGAGTAGAATCCTCTCGCCCGCTGCATCTGGCTCCTTCGTCCAGGACTCTCTGTGTGAGCGCTCAGGTATGGCCGTGGCTGTGGTCGCCGCTGCGACCCTGCCACCACTGCGGCTGCTGCTGGCAAGCGCTCAGATGTGTCTCCTTGTTTTGGCTTCCCCTCTCTTGTCTAACTCTCTGTCCTGTGATGGCACACTTGGTGTGATTCTCTGGCTTAGGACTGTTCACTGGAACCCTAAAACTGCTTTCTATGCGAGAGCTTGTTCAGATTCCAGCTTCTCCTCCGCCATCTTCCCGGAACCTCAGACCTAGATTTTCTTAATTATATCCATTCTAACTGGGATGAGGTAGGATCTCATGTTTTCTTGATTTGCATTTCTTTTTATTTTTTTTTTTGGTCCGGTCGTGGGGCTTGAACTCCTGGGCCTGGGCACTGTCCCTCACCTCTTCAACTCAAGGCTAGCACTTTACCACTTGAGCCACAGCGCCACTTCCGGCTTTTTTCTTTTTGCTTATGTGGTGCTTAGGAATCGAACCCAGGGCCTCGAGCATGCAAGGCAAGTGCTCTACCACTGAGCTACCTTCCCAGCCCCTTTGCATTTCTTTTATGGCTAGAAAAGATGATCATTTCTTCCTGTGTCTATTGGCCATTTTTATTTGCTCTTCACAGAAGTCTCTCTTTAAGACTTTAGCTCTCTTATTAATTGGGCAGTTGTTTCTTTGATGATTTGTGTTCTAGAGATTAAAGTACTTTTAGTTCTAAGTATATTTTAGATATGAGACCCTTGTCTGTTGTATGACTAGTGACCAACTTCTCCCAGTCCTTGGGCTTTCTGTTGATCTTGCTTGCTATGTCCTTTGCCAAGCTCTGCAGTTTCATGCAATCCCATTTGTCCAACCTTTCTTTGATTTGTTGTGTTTCTGGCTGTCTATTAAGAAAATTTTGGCCTTTGCCAAGAAGCCCTAGATTTTCTCTTATTCCTTCCTATAATGTTTTCATGGTGTCTGCTTTGACTTCAAGGTCATTTGGAGTTGATTCAGGAGCAGGGTGATATATATGGATCTAGCTTAAGTTTTCTAGTGGTGATTAACCAGTTTGGCCAGTACCGTTTACTGAAGAGGCTGTCTTCTTCCATTCTATTTTTTTAGCTCCTTTGTCAAAGATTAGGTGGCTATAGGTCTCTGGGTTCATTTCTGGGTCTTCAGTCCTATTCCATTGGTTCTTAGGTCTGTTCTCATTCCAGTACCAAGCTGTTTTGTTTACTATGGCTTTGTAGTAGTTTGAGATTTGGAATTGATATTCCTATAGCGCTGTTCTTTCTACTAAGGATTGTTTTTGCTGTTCGGAGTCTTTTATTGTTCTATATGAATTTTTGGATTGCTTCTTCTATTTCATTGAAGAATGAGGTTGGGATTATGATAGGTATGGCATTGAAATTGTATATAGCTTTGGGCAGTATTGCACTTTTCACGATGTTAATCCTCCCAATCCAGGAGCCTGTTAGCTTTTTCCAGTTTCTTAGTTCTGCTTAAATTTCCTTTTTCAGGTTTTTAAAGTGTTCTTCAGACAGGTCCTTCACCTCTTTAGTTAACTACTAAGTGTTTCATTTTTTGTGGTGCTATACAAAAGGGGTGTCTTTCCACTATGGAAAGCAGTATGGAGGTTCCTCAAAAGACTCCACATAGAGCTGCCATATAACCCAGTAATCCCACTTTTGGCCATTTGCCCAACTGATCACAAACAAGGCCATACTAAGGCTACCAGTACAGCTGTGTTTATCACAGCATTTTAACCATAGCTAAGAAATGGAACCTAACTAGATGGATCAAGAAAATGTGGTGTATATGTGTATACACACATATATATATATATGTATATATATATACATATATATATATACATATATATATATATGCAATAGAATTCTATGTCTCCATCAGAAAGAATGACATTGCCCCATTTGTTAGGAAATGGAAAGACTTGGAAAAAATTATATTAAGTGAAGTAAGCCAGGCCCAAAGAAACATAGGTCCCATTGTTTCCCTTATTTGCAATAACTAATACTTGCGTAGGGCAAGCAGAAAAGGTCAAAGGCAATGTACATATCACCATATAAGATGATGTTAAGCAAAATGAACCCCAACCTAGGGACACAAATATCATTATCTTTCTTGTTATTGTTTGTAACATATTTATAATGTACCGTGTTTTGTTTTGTTTTGTTTTGTTGGTTCTTTCTATGTTCCTCCTCCACAGTAAAACCCTGTTATCACTGTATTTGATGTCGGTAACCTGCATCTTGTATATACACTTCTCTAACTCAGGGAGGGGAAGGGAAAATACAAAAAACTTAAGTAGGGATAAAAGTTGACCCATTGTAACAATGAAATGTCTAAAACACTATATTGAAAATAAACCTTACAACTCCGACAGAGTTGCAGTGGGGAGTAGTTTTGGTGGCATGAGAGAAGTGATGGTAGGGGAAAAAATGGAAGAGGAAACAATCCTCGATAGGAAATATATTCATTACCTTGTAACCCCTTTGTACAGTATTTTTACAACAAAAAAAAACTTACAAAAAAGAGGGGAGTTGCTTTCCTCATTTCAGGCATGCTTTTGAAATTGGCATACAGGTAAGCCATTGATTTCTAAGGTTTAATTTTATAACCTGCTGATTTGCCAAAGTTTCCAACCAGCTCATGTAATTTGGGAGTGGAGTCCATGAATTTCTTTAAATACAAGATCATATCATCTGCAAAGAGGGAGAGTTTTTCTTCATCCTTCCCAATTTGGGAAAGATGTTGGGAGCCGACAGTAAAGTTTTAAGTTCATCTTGACCTCGGTGCTCACTTGAAGGCAAGTACAAGGAACTGGCTTACTTAAAAAACACCAGCTGCCCAGGATGGCTTTGCTATGCCTGCATAGTTTGTTTTACTTTCTACCAGTTGACCTTGTCTTGTTTTTACTGCACTCTGTTTTTACTGAAATTTTCCTCGTTTTACTGGACTATTGTAACCTTATGTTACCTCTTGACTTCTAATAGGATATATTAGGGAAAGTTAAAAATAAATTGTGTTGCAGTCTTGAGTTGCAGACCTCCCGACCCCATCCTTTGTCTTATGTTTTTATTTTTCCTCATCCTCACCCCTTAATTCAGGATTCCCTTTCGTTGCCGGCAGGGCCTGGCATCTTTATGTTTGCATCTTGTCTTTTTGCCCTAGCTAAGCATTCTAATACTAAGTTGAAGAGGTGTGGAGAGAGTGGACATCCTTGTCTCATTCCTGAATTTTGAAGAAATAAATCCAGGAAAATTTAAACGTAGGTGCTATTTGTTTTCTTTGTCCCTTGAAGGAAACCACAATGGAAAAAAATATGTATGTAGAGCAAATTGCACATTATCTATAAGAAAGTAAAATCTGAACACACACTCCATGATTTTTTTTTTTACCAAAGGAATCCTGGGGCTGAAAAACAAGGCATATATGAGTTTGGAGGGGTTAGTATTGGCAAGAAGTGGCAAAATAAGAGAAGAAAAATAAGAAAACTGTAAAACTCAAGGTAATATTCTTACCTTTTGATGTTCTCAAAGCCAGTTAGAAGATTTCTACCTCCTATCCCTTTGGCTGGTGGAAGCTACCAGTAGGTTGCCAGATCCTCCTGGGGAGGTACCCAAAGATTTCCAGATCCCAGTCTGGTTGCTTCTTGAGCCATTCACCACCTGTTAGAGCTGGAGTGCAGCTTCTGCCTCTGGGAGAGTCTAGATCCACCCCTACCAGTTCAACGCTCTAGTTCACCCTGTGCATCAGGCCTTCCCCAGACATGTCAACCAAGGTGTCCAAGCTGCCCAGCTCCTGTGCATAGATTGCTCCTCTCAGGAAGATGGAGCTCAGGGTCCTGCTCTGGAAAGGGGATACTCCCAGCATCCCCTGGGACATGGGGCAGTGAGCGTCATTGGGAAGGAGACCTGGGTCTTGACCATGGGGGGCTACACGAGGCTCTGGAATAACACAGGGCACATTTCTGGGAGCGGGTTCAGCAACACCAAATCACACAGATCCTGAGACGCAGGCCCAGGGAGTTCAGGCGAGATCCATTGCCTATTCCTGCTATTCCAGCCCTTCTCTGGGTTGGGTTGTCTCACCTGCCACGAGTAAGCTTCTCTTTTCTTCTGCTCACACATATTGGGTTTGTTTTCATTTAATGATTGTGTGGCTTTAATATATCGGGTTTTTCTATTTCTCTCTCTCTCTTTTTCTGTCTTCCTCTCACCTCCCTTTTTATCTCTTCGTATATGCCCAACCTTTGCCATCATTGGTACTGCCTACAGTGGCATCCACAGACACAGAAAATACATGACTTATTAGTTAAATATACATATATATATATACATACAGGTTTGACACTTTTAAGAGTTGGGTGGTGGGAATAAATGGAATTAAAATCAATTTAAGTATTCAATATGGAAAAAAGTGCGTCAGTTACAAAGGAGGAGGCAACAATGCTTGATAAGAAATGTACTCATTACCTTGTCCATGTAATTGTAACCCCTCTGTACGGTGTTTTCACAATAAAAACAAAGTGTGTATGTGTGTGTGTGTGTGTGTGTGTGTGTGTGTGTGTGTGTGTGTGTGTGTGTGTGTGTTGGTGGGTGGGTGGGTATGTTTTGGGTTTGTGAATCAGCCCTGGAAGTCAGGGCCCAAGCTCCCATTCTTGGATTTCCTATTCACCAGTGGCATTATACCATTTAAGAAATACCTTCAGTCACATACTTTAACTTTTAAGTTAGAGATGAAGTCTCATAGACTTTTCTGTCCAGGCTAGTTTTGAATTGTGATCCTCAGATCCCAGCCTTCTAAGGGAGCCACTGGTGTCTGAAAAAAATATTACGTGTATAATATTGAAATTCATAATGAATTTAATAATAGATTTACACAAGAATGTAAAAAGTTAACACATATTACTCAAGGTTTTAGTCAGTATTTTAAAACAGTAACACTTTTTCTTTATTGAGATTAAGTAAATACATAAATTTCACAGTACTGTGGCATAGTGATTCTTAG
The DNA here is from genome assembly GCF_024711535.1 of Dipodomys merriami. NCBI lineage: Eukaryota > Metazoa > Chordata > Mammalia > Rodentia > Heteromyidae > Dipodomys > Dipodomys merriami. Next base: position 4,012,639 of record NW_027206179.1, on the reverse strand, counting down.
CTTAAGTCAGTAACACCTTTTAACCTTCACAATTCATCTTGTCATTGTCTTAATTACAAAACTTATGAACTCTATAGACTTTAAAAATAAAACACTTTTTTTCCAAACTGGGTGATGTGTACATTCCTTTTGCTTAGTACCAGCTGTTTCCTCATTCTCTCTCATCCCCTCCCTCCCATCATCACTTTTGAGTTGCTTAGTTCGCTTTCATCAATGACCATTGCAGCTGATGAGCACCGCTGCCATGTTTTTCACCCATTTTCATATAGTTCTTTGCCCTTCTCCTAGTTTCCTTCAGATGTGAATGTGTATACACCATATATGGGGTACAGAATATAGAGTCATCTAGAAAGTATATGACAAGTTAAGAACAGATCCTTTGATTCTTGGGTCTCCTTTACTTTGTCATATCTCATTGTAAAACACTAACATTTTTATGATGTGAAATTTAGTACAATACAAGGAGAGACTGAATTTCACTGGATCTTAAAACATTAAGCAGAAAATAAAGCAGTGGAAGAAAAGACACACTATCTTTTCCCAGAATAGCTTAAAGAATCCTCCCCCAATTATTGTGGGTGTTCTTGTTTCTTCTCCTCTTCTTCCATTTGTGTTTGGAAGTCCTTAGAGATATGGTCCAATAAGTTGCACAAGTTCGCTAATTGTGAGCTCTGGGCATTGATTTCCCCAAGGTCATATGACAGTCAATGATGAGCCCATCCTTTCCCTCATTCAGTTGAGTGTCTCCAGGACAGGTGTGGACTCCATGTTTGTATCCTCAGGGACAGAGGTAGGCATTGGTCAGCTCTTGTTCTGTCAGTCCTCAGGATGGAGGCTGAGTTTCCTTGGGCATCAGTCTTGAAATGATCCTTGCTCATTTTTTACTAACAAATTGATTCTTTATTAAAATTTGAAGATTGTGTTGATAACAACTAGAGTATAAAGTCTAGACATTTTTATTAATTATAGTCTTTAGACCACTTATATCAGATTCACACGAGGGTTCTTAAGAAAGTAAGCATACATTCCCAGCCTCAATCTCAAATATACAAAATCAGAATTCCCAAGAAAAGAGCCAATAAATTAGCATCATCAACAAGTCTAGAATATTCGTATGCATGAGACACATTGCCATGGGTAAAATATTGTGTACAAAGCAAATAAGTCTCTATATATTAGAATTATACATATATATCTAATATATATTAGTATACCCTCATTAAAAAAGAAGTTGGAGCAAGCATATCTATCTTAATTATTTGGGAAAGTGTCATATTCCCAGTTAAATAAAAAACCAAAATTCAAAAAATGAAAACAATGTGAAATCTATCTAAAGAAACTCCATTTACAAATTTAGTGACATGTCAAAATCAGATTTTCAGTCTTTCAGTCATTCAATCTAAGAGCAGCAAAATAAATAAGTTACAAGAATAGAAAGTATTTTCTATGAATTTTAATAATTGGAACATTATATATAGCTGTTTGCTGATTGGGGCAGGATATGGACAGTACATGAACATTCATTAAAGAACAGAAGCTTAGCATATATGAAGCCCTGGGGTCAACCCCAGCAGCAAAAACAAAACAAAATTAATAGCAACAATGAATTTGCTGGCCCTATTTTTCAATATTATGCATATATGTGTGTGACTTTAAAATTACATAGGTTTGGGGACAAATCTTTTAATATATTCGCTTCTATTATGAATACTAAAGGATATTTTGTGTCACATGGCATAGAAATTAACACTACATTTATTACATTGAATAGAAGTCTACAATATCAAAAATGTAAGAGCTGTATCTACAATCTAGGTATTTATAGGTCAACTCTATTCTATTTCTATATTAAAAATATTGCTCATGCTTAAAGCTCTTAAATCTTTAGCATTAAATATCTCCACTTATTATTATTTCCTTCATTGGATATAATTGGTTTTTGGAAAGATGATGTTAACAGAGTACCATTGTTATACTTAAGGATGTTACCCCTTTATCCCCTTGCATTACAGACATAAAGTTTTTACTATGAACAATGGGGAATGCATTCTCACAAGTTTCACTGTGGTCTCAACTATTGGAATTACCACAACCATACCCAGCTCTTGCCCCATTCTCCTTCATTCTCACTCGCCTTGCCCTAATGGATTCCTATGGCAGACAGTGTGCCCATTGTGTTATGTGTATTAACTCTAAATGCTCACAACTTAAAAAAATAGTTGCCATTGTTTTTGTCCTCACAGATCAGAATATTGAAAAGTGAGGAAGTTGGTCTGTGTAAATGAAAGAACCAAGAATAATGACTTCAGAGATCAAACACTTTAAAATAATGTATAGTTCCAGGGGAAATGGAACCTGCTCTGGTCATAAAATAGTTTACTCATATAAGAGTTCATACAATGAAATGAAAACTAGATTTTAATGACAAAAATCAACATGACCTTTCTCTCCCTCTTTTTTACAACACTGGGGACTAAACCCCCAAACTTCTTTTTTTTCAAGTTTTTAAATCTTTTGTTACAGAGATTTGAGTTAAATGTCACGACATAATATGAAAGTTTCCACAAAGATTCCATAAATGATAATTACTCCTAATCATTCAGAATCAAATCCAAGCTTCAGAACCTTTAATAGATGAAACTGAACTCTCCACAGCCTAATTGCAACTTGCCTTTCCAAAAACATCTCTTAATAAAATGTCAGCATCCCTTGTATCTTACCCCATTCATTCTTTCATTTTTTTGCAAATTCTTCATTGTGATTAATTACATAATTTCCCAAATTTCACAATATTGTGGGATAGTGATGCTTAGTCAAAGTCACAAACATTCTAACTTTCAGGGAGCAAATTGTCTATCATGGTCTATAAAGTTTTGAGTTCTATGAGCTTTGACAATACTGTTATTTTTGTACATCAGATGATATGTATATTTATTTCCTTTTGCATAGCATTAGCTAGCTGTTTCCTCTTTCCCACTCTTTCCCTCCATCCCAGAGCTGCCATTGAGTGGTTTAGTTCGTTTTGATCAATGTCCAGTGCAGTTGATAGGTCCCACTGTTGTATGTTTTTGCCTGATTCCCTCTTGTTCTATGTCTCCTCTTGGTTTCCCTCCGGTATGCACATATAGACCGTATATGTGATCAGCATCGTGGGGTTATTTAGTAGTGATTCAACTAGATGGGTGGAGATCCTTTGTTTCTAAATTCTTGTTAACTTTGTAGTATCACCTTACTTTTTGGATTTGACATCCACTTATCAGGGAGACCATGTGACATTTGTCTCTTTGCTCTTGGCTAACTTCACTTAACATGATTTGTTCTAGTTCCATGCAAATGTCATTATTTTGTCCTTTCCAATGGCTGCATAATATTCCATTGTGTATACATATAAATATTTTTGGATCTACTTATCTGTGTTGGGGCATCTGGGTTGTTTCCATATCCTGAAAAGTGCTGAAATAAACATGTAGGTGCATGTGTCCTTGTATACAGGTTCCTGTTGTTCAGGATAGATGCCTAGGAGTGGTATGGCTGGGTGATAGGTGTAGTCAATATTTATCTTAATGAGGACCCTCTAGACTGCTTTCCAAGGTGGTGTATAAGTGTACATTCCCACTAGCAGTGTAATAGGGTTCTTATTTCTCCACATCCCCTTAAGCATTTGTCATTGGCTGACTTTAGGGTGTGGGCCATTCTGACTGGGGTAAGGTGGTATCTCAGGGTTGTCTTTACTTGCATTTTCTTTACAACTAGGGATGGTGAACATTCCCTCATGTGTTTCTTTGCCATTTTTATCTCTTCTTCTGAGAAGTGTCTCTTTAGTTCCCTTGCCCATTTAGTAATTGATTTGTTAGGTTTGGGAGGGAATAGTTTCTTGAGTTCCTTGTATATACTGGATATTAACTCCTTATCTGATGTATTGCTGGTAAATATTTTTTCCCAGGTAGTTGGTTGTCTTTCTAGCTTGGTTGCTATGATTTTAGCTGTGCAGAAACTTTTTATTTTAAGGTAGTCCCATTTCTCGAGTCTCTTTCCAATTTGTTGTGACCCTGGGACACTATTGAAGTTCTTGCCTGTGCTTATAAGTGCAAGTGTCTCTCCTACTATGTCCTGCAGTAGTTTCAGAGATTCAGGTTTGATATTAAGGACTTTAATCCATTTTGAGTTGATGTTAGTGCATGGTGACAGGTTGGGGTCCACTTTTAATATTCTTCATGTGGCTGCCCATTTTTTCCAGCACTAATAATAGAAGAGGCTGTGATTCTACCACTGTACATCTTTGGCACCTTTGTCAAATATCAGCTGACTGTAGGCATGTAGTTTTATTTCTGCATCTTCTATTCTATTCCATTGACCTTTGGGTCAGTTTTCGTGCCAGTCCAGGCTATCTTTGTTATTATGGCTCTAGAGTAGAGTTTGAAGTCTGGCATCGAGAACCCTCACATGTTGTCTTTTTTGCCTAGAATTGTTTGGGCTATTCTAGGTCTTTTGTTGTTTCATATAAATTTTTGGACTGTTTTCTGTACCTCAGGATTGTAAATCGTTAGGATTTTGTATTTGCTTAAGTTCCTTGGATGAACTGATGGTGGTCTATTTTGGAGAAAGTTCCATAAGCTGCTGAGAAGAACATGTACTGTTTCATTTGAGGGTGAAATACTTGGTAGATGTCAGTTAGTTCTGCTTGAAATATGGCCTCACTTAATTGGGTAACATCTTTTCCAATACTCTGATTGATAGACCTGCCGTTTGGTGAGAGTGGGGTATTAAAGTCTCACAGTATTATCATATTTGGATCTATTTTATTCTGTAAGTTTGAGTTTTTGCATAATATATTTGGGTTTTCCAAAGTTTGGGGAGTATAGGCTGATAATGGTAATATACTTTCCTGGATTGTTCCCTGTATTAATATGTAGTGTCCTTCCTTGTCTTTTTGTATTGATTTTAATGAAAAGTTTATTTTGTCAGATATCAGGATAACTACTCCTGATTTCTTACTGGGGGCATTTGCTTGGTAGATCTTTCTCCAACCCTTCACTCTGAGTTTGTTTGTATGTTTGGTGAGAGGTGGGTCTCCTGAAGTCAACAGATGGATGGGTTGTGTTTTCTGATCCAATCTGCAGTTCTTTTTCTTTTGATTGCTGAATTGAGTCCATTAATATTTATGATTATTATAGAGAGATGCATTACAATTCCTGTCATTTCCTGTTTTCCTAAGTTTTTCTTCTTTCTTTTCCTCCTATGCTTACTAAGTTAGACTTCTAGTGATACCTTTCTGATGAGGATCGCAGTTCCTGATTGTTTTCTTTAGCTTGTGTTCCCCTTCTTAGTATTCCTTGCAATGCTGGTTTATTTTTTATTGTTCATTTAATTTTTCTTTCCTATTAAAAATTTTAGTTTCTCCATCAAATGTGAATGCTAGCTTTGCTGAGTATATCAGTCTGGGCTGGTTCCCAGGGCTTTCTTACATTCAGTGTCTGTGTGGAGAGATCTGCACTTTGCTGCAAGGACAGTAAAGGTTGGGGACAGGGACTTCAGCTTTTTGGTACAGAAATTCTTCCCTTTCTTTCTCTTTTGTTGTTTTCCACCTCCTGTTTTTCTCTGGGTGTTCGTGCTTTTTTTGTTTTGGTTGCTTGGCAAAATTAAGCATTGGAAATCAACCTCTCTTTTTGGTTGGAGAGAGCTGTGTATTTCCCTACTGTCCCATTGCCATCTGGTCTCCCCTCCCCATCCTTGGTTCTTTACGACTTGGATGTATCTAAAGACAGAAGCAGCTCTATCCAGTAAGTACAGATGTATTTGATGAGTGAAGAGTCTTGGAAATATCACCTCTTAATCATAAATACTGACATAATGGTTTTGTCTAGCCAGATGTTAGGACAGCACAGTAAAAATTATTTCACCACTTGTGTGAATGCCAAAGTTCACCATGTTTTATATGTTCTTCCTTGTGTTTGATTACTAAAATGGGTATCCAAAACATTTTTTTCTACCTATACAGTACTGGCTGTTTCCTGTTGAGGTCTTCACCAAACTACAATACATGTGTTATTCTAAACTATTTCTGAGTACTACAAAGGGACTATCACAATGATATTAAAGGTCAAGGCCTCGGTTATAAAAACAGCATCAATGATATTATTAGGAGATTCTATTTTGCCTAGCTATGATAATTGTGTTCTCTGTTGCTCATTTTATTTGATATACTTCATCTTTCTGTACTTCACATGGAATTTACATCAGGGCCACCTAGAGAAATGAAAGTGACCCATATAAATATGGATTTTTTTGGGGGGTGCTGGTTCTAATAGTTGAAGTCAGGGTATGGATGTTGTTTCTGAGCATTATTTTTGTGTAAATCTAGTGCTTTACCATTTGAACCACAGATATATTCTGGCTTTTGTTGGTTCATTGCAGATAAAAGACTCATGAACTTTCCTTCCCCAGGCTGTCTTGGAACCCTGATCCTCTCTAAGGAGTGAAGTTTACAGGCCTGAGGCATAGGTGTTCAGCAGAGTGAGCGATTTTAATGTATCTCATAAGTGTATAGAAACACACTGTGATAGCTCTCTATGCAATGGGCTTGCTGTTTATGGACATAAGGCATGAGACTAGGATAATTCTGGTAGGTTGTCCCTTTTGACAAGGTAAATATCCATTTTATTCCACTGAGAGCACAGGAACAGGGGCATTGTACCTTAACCTCTTTCCTTAGAAGTGACTTAAGCTTACTTCCTATACTATTGGAGTAGGATGAATATATAAGGGCAACTAGCTATTTATTATTAGCATAAATTGTAAGTTTATACTTAATAAAGGGCAAACAGTTATTGGAGTGGAAGTTTCCTTGTTCCTATTTCTCTAGTGGGCAACTGATCAGAGTCTTCAAAAGTTTAATGTAGATATTTGACATGGTAGTCTAAAACTCATTTGTTTAGTTTAGGTAGGCTGTTGTGATTCTCACTAAAGTGTTATTGTAGCAAAATCCATCAATGTCCCTGTGTTATATGATACTTGCTCAACAATGGCAGTTGTTACATAAGCACCTATACAGAACAGCAAGCACTCCCTTCTTTGAGTCCTTGTAAGTGGGAATAATCTATTTGGCTTCCAGACATTTTTGCCTTTGTGCAGATGCTTTCCTGTTTTCCAGCAATGGCCCAGCAGAATTAGAGACAGCACTGTGTGTGTCTCTGTCATGCATGCATGGATGATGTCACTCCAATGAGCCACAGCTACAACATTGAATGACGTCAAGATCTCTGGAGTAAGAGACATGATCCTACTTGTCATTTGGACTCCTCCTGACTCTACAATGCGGTGGTGGCCTTACATTATTCCTACTTCAAGCTCCTCAACAATTCTGATTTCTTAAGGGACTCTTCTAAATCATTCTTGTTCTCATAGAATCATAAAGAACATTGAGAAATACGGAGTCTGAGCCTACCTAAATGTTTGTCCTCTCTTTGGGGAGCTTTGTCTCTTCTTATAAATCATACATTCTAAACAACACATGTTCAACTTAATTTGTATTTCTTCTAGAACGTGATCTCTACCTGAATCTGGTCAGAGAATTTCTCTGAGGTCTTATCAAGATGATGTAGCACTTAGGGACAAAGATGCAGCCGAGGAGGCCTCCACTGGAGGCCAAGACAGAGAAGAACTCCACAGCCATCATGACTTTACCCTTGGCACTGTGGTGGACAGGCAGGAAGGTGAGCCACACACTGCAGAACAACAGCATGCTGAAAGTCAGAAACTTGGCCTCGTTGAAGGTGTCAGAGATGTTCCTTGCCAGGAAAGATACTGTGAAGCTGGCTAAGGCCAAGGCACCCACGTATCCCAAGACACAGTAGAAGGCACTGAGGGAGCCCATGTTGCACAGGATGATGATATGTCCATGTTCAGAGTGTGCATCTATGTCCACAAAGGGAGGAGAGGTCCCCAGTCAGAGGCCATAGAGAGTCACCTGGATGAGGGTGCAGATGGGGATGATGAGGTTAGGAGCCCAGGACACAAGCCACTGTCTCCTGCTTCTCCCTGGAACAGTGAGTGTGAAGGCCAGAACCACAGAGATGGTCTTGTCCAGGACAGTAGAGACAGCCATGGTGAAGACCACTCTGAATATTCTGTACTAGTGGAAGCAGGTGGCTGTGTGGGGATGGCCAAGGAAGAGCAAGGAGTAGAGGAAGCAGCAGATGAGGGAGATAAGCAGGATGTAGCTGAGGGCCTGGTTATTGGCCTTGACAATAGGGGTGTCTTGGTGCTTGATAAACACCCCCAAGAAGAACAGCTGTGAGTGCAGTGCAGCAGAGAGCCAAGCAGGACAGAAACACGCCCAGGGAGTCTTCATAAGCTAGGAAGCTCTTAGTTTTTACCAGAAAGTGGTTTCTCTCAGTGTTGGCAAACTGATGGTCTGCACACCTCACACAGTGCTCCATGTCTGGTGAGGAGTGAGAATCATTATTAGTCTGTGTTCAGAATTTCTCTTTCCTCTCATCCCTCTCCAATTAAGCAGCTCCTTTTCCCTGACACACCAGTTGACTTTTATGTGGTGATTGCTGGGTTTTCCTCCCTTTATTCTTGGGAATTTGTTCCCAACATGAATGACCTTTCCATGCACCAACAGAGATTTCATTAAGTGATTTCTTTGGTTTTCTTAAAATTTGCATTTTCTGTTTGGTTATCAGACTGGTTGGGGGAAGTTTGGCTGCATCCACTAATATTCTCCGGATCTTCATTGATCAACACAGCAGCTCTACTTTATTTCATGTTTTTTGATGAATATTTTTCTTCCTTCCAAAGAGCAGAGACGTTTCTGCCTATCTTCAATTCTGCTCCGCTTTTCCATGGCTGGCCCAACAACCCCACCATCACTGGCACTCCTCCAGTCATTACTGTTACTCAGGGTCAATTGGGTGACCAAGAGTCCACACGAAGACACTCAAATGCAATGTCCCCATCCATAGGGCAAAGGCCAAGGAATCTTCAATCAATTCTCTTCTTTGTAGTATTCAAAACAGGTCCAATGTTTGGACCTCCTTCAGGGCAAAATTTCTTAGGATAGACATGCAGTTTCTGCTTCTGGGGTTATTTCATGTAAGTAAAGCTCTGGAAATGGGGAGCTGCTGGTGAGATCAGGAATAAGAGATCCATGACAAGTTTGATTTTTTTCCCTTTAACTAATGTAAGTAAGCCTCTTCCCTGCTGTCATTATCTCAGCCTGTATCCTATATCATTCCCAGAAGCTTGGCTTCTATACTATGGTCTCTGCCATATTTCCAGGCTTATCTATTTTTCCCCTACTCATGCTTTCTTTTTTATTTTAATATTTTTATTATAAAAATACTGTACAGAAGGGTTACAGTTACATGAGTAAGGTAATAAATACGTTATCTATCGAGCATTGTTGCCTCTTCTTTGTTTTTCCCCTATCATCTCTTCCTTAGTCACCTCCCCAAGTAAGTACTGCCTGCCTTTCCCCTACCAACCCTCCCTGAAGTTGTAAAGTTTATTTTGAACATAGTGTCCTGTGCGTCTTATTGTTACAATGGCTGGACCTATAACCCTATTTAAGCATTTTGTTTTCTTCCCTACCCTCCCCAAATTAGAAATATATATATATACAAGATGCAGGACAGTGACATTAAATACAGTGAAAACAGGGGGTATACTGTGGTAGAGGAACATACCAAAGAAACAAAAAAATCACTTAGTACATTATAAATGTTAAAAACAGTAGCAAAAAGAAAAGACTATTTGTGCACTTTCTTGGGGTTAATTTCCCTTAACATCATCTTACATGGTCATATATATACATAGCTTTTGACCTTTCTGCTTGTCCTAGACTTATACTAGTTATTTCAAATAAGGAAAACCATGGGACCTATGTTTCTTTGGGCCTATCTTGCTTCACTTAATGTAACTTTTTCCAAGTCTTTCTATTTTCTGACAAATGGGGTGATGCCATTCTTTCTGAAGGAGGCATACAATTAAATTGTTTGTTTGTGTGGTTGTGTGTGTGTGTGTGTGTGTGTGTGTGTGTGTGTGTGTGTGTGTGTGTGTGTATCACATTTTCTTGATTCATTCATCTACTGAGGGGCATCTGGGTTGGTTCCATATCTTTGCTATGATAAATAATGCAATAATGCTGTGATAAACATCATTGTTCTGGTTGATTTAGTAAGGTCTTGTTTGTGATCATTCGGGTAGATGCCCAAAAGTGGGATTGCTGGTTCATCGGGGAGTTCTATCTGGAGTCTTTTGAGGAACCTCCATACTACTTTCCAAAGTGGTTGAACAAGTTTACACTCCCACCAACAATACAGTAGGGTTCCATTTGGCCACATCCCCTCCAGCATCTGTTGATATTAGATTACTTGATTATAGATATTCTAACTGGGGTGAGGTGGAATCTCAATGTTGTTCTGATTTGCAATTCTTTTGTAGCTAGAGAAATTGAGCATATCTTCACATGTCTACTGGCCATTCTTATTTCCTCTTTAGAGAAGTTTCTCTATGTGTTTAGCCTACTTATTTCCCATGCATTTTTTTGAGGATTTGTTGTTGGGGAATTTAATTTTTTGAGTTCTAAGTATATTTTAGATATAAGATCCTTGTCTGTTGTATGGCTAGTGAGGATCTTCTCCCAATCTGTGGGCTTTTTCTATTGATCTTGCTATTTATGTCCTTTGCTATGCAGAAGCTCTGCAGTTTCATGCAATCCCATTTTGTCCAAACTTTCTTTGATTTTTTGAGTTTCTGGGTCTCTATTAAGAAAATTTTGGCCTATGCCAAGATCATCTAGGGTTTCTCCTATTCCTTCCTATACTGTGTTCAGGGTGTAGGCTTTGATTCTGAGGTCTTTGATACATTTGGAGTTGATTTTGGTGCAGGGTAATATATAAGGATCTAGCTTAGTTTTCTAGAGGTGTTTAAGCAATTTTTCCAGGACCATTTACTGCTGAGGATGTCTTTCTTCCATTCTATTTTTTTTAGCTCCCTTGTCAAAAATTAGATGACTATAGGTCTGTGGGTTCATTTCTCGGTCTTCAGTTCTATTCCATTGGTCCTAAGGTATGATCTTGTGCCAATACTAAGCTGCTTTGATTACTATGGCTTTGTAGTGAAGTTTCAAGTTTGGTACTGATATTTCTCTAGCACTGAAAGGATCGTTTTTGCTATTTGGGGTCTTTTATTGTTCCGTATGATTTTTTGGATTCTTCTAGTTCATTGAAAAATGAGGTTGGAATATTGATAGGTATTGCATTGAATTTGTAGATACCCTTTGGAAGTATTGCCATTTTCACAATGTTATTCTCCCATTACAGGAGATTGGGAAGTTTCTTCACTTCCTAAGTTCTGCTTTAATTTCCATTTTCAGGTTTTAAAATTTTTCACCATAGAGGTGTTTCACTTATTTAGTTAACTCCTATGTATTTTATTTTTTGTGTGGCTATTACAAAAGGAGTGATTGCAGCCATGCTCTTTTCATACAGAAGAGCATATAAAAAAGCCAATGAATTCCGAGAGTTAATTTTATACCTGATACTTTGCCAAAGTTTCAAATCAGCTGAAGCAATTTGGGAGTGGAGTCCATGGGATTCTTTTTTTTTTTTTTACTTTGGTTGGTCATGGGACTTGAACTCTGGGCCTGGGCGCTGTTCATGAGCTCTTCAGCTCAAGGCAAGCCCTCTACCACTTGAGCCACAATGCCACTTTCAGTTTTCTAGTGGTTTATTGGAGATTAGAGTTTCATGGACTTTTCCTGCCCAGGCTGGCTTTGAACTGCTATCCTCAGACCTCAGAATCCTGAGTAGCTGAAATTACAGGCGTGAGCCACCAGTGCCTGGCTTCCATGGGATTCTTTAAATACAAGATCATGCCATCTGCAAAGAGGGGAATTTTACTTCATCTTTCTCTACTTGGAACCCATTTATGTTTGCATCTTTTCTTATTACTGTTGCTAGGCATTCTAATATGAAATTGAAGAGAAGTGGAGAGAGTGGACATCCTGTGTCATTCCTGAGTTTAGAGGAAATGGCTTTATCTTTGTGCCATTAAGTATAATGCTGGCTTGTAAGTTGGTCTAACACTGCCTTTATTATATTTAGGAATGTTCCATGAATTCCTAGATTTTCTAGAGATTTCAACATAAATGGTGTAGAATCTTGTCAACTGCTTTTTTAGCATCTATTGAGATAATCATGTGGTTCTTATCCTTACTCTTGTGGATGTGATGAATTATATTAATTGATTTGAATATATGGAACCAGATTTGCATCACTGAAATGAAGTCTGTTTGATCATGTTGTATGATTTTTTTTTGATGAGTTGTTGAAGTGAGAACTACTTGAGAAGTTTTGCATCCATGTTCATCAAAGTAATGGGTGTATAGTTCTCTTTTTCTCATGAGTCCCTGCCTGTTTTGGGGATGAGGGTTATGCTGGTTTCATAAAAAGAGTTTAGTAGTATATTTTCACTTTCAATTTCATTGAAGAGTTGGAAGAGTATTAGTGTGAGATCTGCATTGAAGGCCATATAAAATTCCACTGTAAATCCATCTGGTCCTGGACTTTTCTGAGATGGGGGGTTTCTTATTTCTATTTCTATTTTAATGCTTGATATAGATCTGTTAAGTTGGTGTAATTCAACTTGGTTTAGATTCCACATATCAATATTTGCTAGCAAATCATACATTTCATCCAGATTCTCAAACTTATTCCTAGTCACAACTTCCAAAACTGGATTTGAAGTTTTTCATATGTTTTATACAAATTTTGATTCATGCATTTGAATGCAGGTGAGCTCATTACTTTCAGATCTCCAGAAATCCCTGTAAACTAGGAAGTCAAAGATAAATTTTCTCAGACAATTGTATGGAAACATTCTGTATGTGCTTTGTTTGAGAGAGGAATACTTTATGCAATGAAAGATTTGTGAGAGAAACTGAAGCCAATTGAACATGGAGTGGAAGTGAGACAGATGAGGCTCATGTGTAAATCCAGAATTAGAAATGTACCTCTATGGGAGGTGAGAGATGTCAGAGATTTCTTCTGCACTGTCCACTCTCTAAATGAGCTCTCTGTGTGTGCACATACTCTCACACCCCTTTTCCCACATGCTCACACATGCTCTGGTATTTGGACTTGAACTCAAATTCTGATGGCTGTCACTTAGCATTGATTTCTGGCACTCTACTACTTGACCCACAGCTCTGCTACTAGCTTCTGAGTGAGATAACAATCTCAAAGACATTCCTACACAAAGCAACTTCAAAACATAATCCTCAGATCTCAGCCTCCTTAGTAGCCTTCATTAAATGTCTGAGCCACCAGTTCCCAATTAATATTTAGTATTCCTGACATTCTAGCTGTCAAGCCACAGAATTACATTGTACAGACAATATCAAAAACAACCGTGAGAATTGAGATTCTCTATGAGAATTTCCCCAAACTGATTATATTGAATCCTAGGAGAACTTATAGTTGTATAACATTCTTGATTCATATTAGCATGTGAAACCATCTGGCCTTTAAAATGTCTCATCAGAATTAGACCAGTCTGCCTGGTTTGGCTTTGTGCCTGTCTTTCAAGAAATTCCAGGCAGGCTTCAGTATTCCTGAGTCTGTAGTGATTTCCACATTGTCACCACTAGAGGGAGCAAAGGCCTTGAGGGAAGTGAGCTGGTGAGGTGATAGACCTCTTCAGTAGCAGAATAAACCAAAGGAAAGTTGGGTAACAAATACTCTGTGGTTCTAAAAACCTCAAAGAGAACCCCAATGAGTGGTGGGTCCAAGCATGCCTTCTCCTAGGAACATGGGGACCCATATGCTTCATGCACAGGGAATGATTATATGATGGGATTCTTTCTAACAATTGCAAAATCTGTGTGCTGGAACAGGTCTTAGTCACAGCCATGGCCACTAGAACTCTATTACAACTGGAATACCAACCAGCAGGGACACCAAAACAGGTGAAGATTAATGTGGTTTCCATCTTAGGATGGAAACTTAGGATCCTTGACTTTTATCTCAGAAGAACAAATTCTAGACAAGTCACAATGGTAAGAAAATGTGGCAGAGCTTTACTGAGCAAAGATGCAAACAAGCAAGCAGGAAGAGACACAGGAAACACAAAGCACAGACACACTGCAACTGAGGAGAGGCACATGGCTCTTGGGCTGCCATGGGTATTAATATAAAGGCAGGAGGTCTGACTTCAAACTTACGCAAACATAGGTGGTTCATCTTTGCTCTAATCACTCCTGGTATTACACTTTCTGAGTTTCTGTATGTTTTGGACATTCTTTTCAGATAAGAAGTCATCCTTACCTAAAACAGATGATTACTCTTTCAGTGAGGAAGGTGCTGTTGTCTATGTTTTGGGTAGGATGTTGCTTATGTTTTGGGGGAGCATTTTTGGGGGAAGACATCCTTGCTGCCAGACAACTGTTAATTCATATAATGAGAAATATATCTCTCAGGAAGAAATGTATCCTGTTGTCTCTCTCTGAAGCAAAGTTAGTGCTTCTGTGTTTCTATATCATATGTTTCAGAGTTGCCTTCACCAAGACTCACTTTTTTCCCTCAATTCATTCAAATTCATTTTGTGTTCAGTGACTTTGGTCCCTTAATTTTAAAGGATATAGGTGAACGAATAGGTCTCTATTTGCTGTGAGAATAACATACCTCATTTTTCCTTATCTTTGCTACTCCATTTTCCTCTGAATGACTTAATTCCCTTAATATTAAGAGAAGTAGGTGACAAGCTTTAAGCTTGAGTTTTTTAATTCCTGGCATGCATTAACCAGGCCTCATTTTCCCTAGTATAACTTGCCAAAGTACTGCATCCTCAGTCCATTGCAATCAAGATCAGAGCAGTGCTGGCTAAACAGTAAGATCCACTCAATTTGTGTGTAGTAGAAGTATCCTCATGGGCCATGATGGCCACAACCATACACCATTAGTGATAGCTAGAATAGAACTGATTGTCTGGTGGTAGATGACTTTGCCAGGTACTGAGGTGATTACAGATCTCTGCAAGAAGCTTGCCTGGCTATGGGGTCATAGCACAGTTCTAGTGCTATCAATTGGCCTACACTAAGCTGTGGGACAATATCACCATTTTGCTTCCCTGTCCTACTCATGACAAGTGGGATGGAGAACTATGCTATGTCACATCAGCGTGGTAAGTTTTGTCAAGGAAGCCACAAGTTCTGCACCAGTAGATGACACCTGTAATCCCAGCTACTTAGAATGCTGACATCCACGATTGGGGTTAAAGCAAGCCTGGGCAGAAAATTGAATGAGACTTTTATCTCCAATATAACATCAGAAAACTGGTGGTGGCACTGTGGTCAAGTAGTGGAGCACTAGCCTTGCCCTGAAGAATTCAGGGTCAGATCCCAGGCCTAGAGTTCAAACCCCAAAACCGACAAAATATCGAAGCGATAAGGCCATTTTGGGGAACACCACCACCCACTGAGGCTTAATATCCCATCCAGAAAGCACTAACTGTCATGTGGATACAGTGAGGTCCACACTCCAGCTTGTGCTGCTGTAGACCAATGCACACTAGTTTCCTAGAGCAACGTAAGTTTCTGCTTGGTACCACCTTGAGCACTGTCCTTCTAGGGCAATGGTCCCTGAGATGATTCACTAACAACAAGATTGGGACTGACCAGATGACAACAGAGTCACACAGCAACAGTGGCTTCACAAGGCTAAACAGGAGGACAGGTGTCAGCCTACTCCACCCATGGTGGAAACTGATGCAAATGGCATTTGTTTCTGCCTCAGGGACCTTCTAACACCTCCTGAAAGCTTCTAATGAAAGCTGTGGTGATAGGATAACAACAGTGCCTCCAATTTATACTGGAGTTTTGGTCCAACCATGACATGCCTGACACAAGACCTCTAAGAAAAACCGAGACCCACTATTCTTGCCCTGCTCACTAGGAGTCTGTATCCCATACATGGTGTCTTTACAAGACTGAGGAGGAAGATTTTGGCAGTGTCTTTCTTCTCTGTCCTAAAACAGTTCCAGAGGCACAATCTAAATGTCTGTACCAAAGAGTAGAGACTATAAACACTTTCCCAGCTCTGGTCTCTGTATATAGGGATGGTGCTGAGATTTAACTAATTCACTCCCTCCCTGCAATGTAAGAGGGTTTCTGCCCATAATGAGCTACTATGGCTGGTGATGGAGAGGAACATGGAGATGGCTTCTTCTACCTTTTCTCACACTACCTTTTCTGTTGTTTTGTTATACTAGGGAAGTACCCACCTGTCAACAACACCTGACTCTCATATGTTCTTTGTTGCTAGTGCAATCTTTATATTCTCCCATCCAGAGATGTCATCTTGCTCTGCTTCTGGAGAATCCCCTTAAATAATCACATTCTCTGAGTCAGTTTAGTGTGCTTCTACCACATGAAATGAATTGTATTTCTTTCTTTTCTTTTTTTTTTCTTTTTTTTTTCTTTTTTTTTGACGATCGTGGGGCCTGAATTCTTGGCCTGGGTTCTGTCCCTTAGCTCTTCAGCTCAAGGCTAGCACTCTACCACTTGAACCACAGCACCACTTCTGGCTTTTTCTGCTTTTGTGGTGCTGAGGAATTGAACTCAGGGCCTCATGAATGCAAGGCAAGCACTCTACCTCTGAGCCCCCATCCCAGCCCGTCTTTGTTTTCTTTACATGCCACACAAGGCAAGATTCACTTCTTTGCAGAAGGGTGCCCCATCAGCAAGAGTCTGGCAAGCAAGCACAGAGACAAAGCATCCTGTTTTACTTTTTACTCCTAACACATCAGACCATGCCTCTCTGCTCATATTGGTTGTACTCAGGTGGACAATCAGCTCCCAATTTCAATTTTATTTCTTAAGAGTTTCTTCATATGCACAGCTAATTCAAAGTAGTTAATGGCTTGATATGTTACCTGGGCTTGCTCCAATGTCCCACACAGCATTGTTTTTCACAAATCCATACATGGCAGAGTGGAAAAGCCAGCTTGCTTATTCCCCCCTACCCAACCTCTCTGCAATCTCAGAACAATCATCTCGAGTATGCTGATCAAAGCCTGTTCATGAGCTCTCCCAATTCAAAGAACTTTTCTAAGACTCCAAATTAAAATGTCATCTTGTTGGAAGATAGGATCTACACATATTACCGTGTATAGAGAAAAGCATTTGATTCAACAAAGTCATGAGATTTGCAGTTAATCATTTGTAATTCACATATACCTAACCAAATATTTCTGGCCTTTTTGCAGGACCAACTTAAAGAAATACCAATTGCTTCTTACCCTGGTGCTTGCTGTGGAGGAGATCAACAACAACCGCCATCTGCTTCGCAACATGACTCTGGGGTTTGAGATCTATAGTGAACATTACAAAGATACTGATATGTTAGAGGATCCTCTCATCTGGCTGTCTGGGAAGAATAAAAACAACCCTAATTATACCTGCAGAACAGACAGCAAAGCTTTAGCCGCACTCCCAGGAACCTCAAGCACATTTGTTGCAATTAGGACACTGCTAGACCTCTACAAACTTCCACAGGTGAGGCTGGGAGAGGTGGGCAAATGTGAAGCCATGTCCACATGGACTCTGTTCTCCACAGGCTGAAAAAGAGGTGTTAGCACAAACCCTTCCAAATGCATAATCTTACAAGGAAAGGACTCCAAAAGTAGGTGGGACCTACATATTTTCTTTGCTGTAAAAATAAGTAAATAAAAGGAGAGATTGTAAGAGAGCAAAGTATAGTCCAAAGCTCTCAGCCTTATCCATACATGTCTACAATGAACATGGAACATGGGAGATAACTTTGCAAGTGGGATCAGCAAACTTTCTCTCCCACCACTGCCAGTTGTTGTTTAGATTAATACTTGCCTATGACCATTATCTTCCTGCTGTTGTATTCATTTTTTCCCTGTAGTTCACCTTTGGGTCTTTTGATCCTCTCCTGAGTGACCATGGGAAGTTCAGTACTGTCTACCAGATGGCTGCAAAGGACTCAGATCTAGCTCTCGCCATGGTCTCCTTGATGCTTTATTTTAGATGGCTCTGGGTAGGACTGTTTATCACAAAAGTCGACTACAGTGTGTGGTTCCTCTCAGAATTGAGAGAAGAGATGGGCAAGAATGGAATCTGTTTGGCCTTTGAGAACATGATAACTTACATAGCCATTTTAGATATCTAAATGATCTATCAATGCACCTCCAGATAATGGAATCATCAACCAATGTGATTATCATTTATGGAGACAGTAAATTTCTATTAAGCTTTATTATTAAATTTGTGCACTTTTTAATTACAGGGAAAGTCTGGGTCATGAACTCACCCTATGAGGACATGACCATTGGTAAAAAATATTTTCTGATCAACTCCTTCCATGCACCTCCCATCTTCTCTCACCATCTTAGAAACACTTCTGGGTTCACCAATTTTATTCTGACAGATACCTTGTCCAAGAACTCAGGAGTTAATTCCCTTTCCAGGGCATGGATTCAGTCTGTTTATTGCCTACTGATTAAGTCTGACTGCAGAGACTTGGGGCTCTGTTCATACAATGCCACACTGGATTGGTTGCTCAGGCACATTTTTGAAATGACCATGTCAGACGAGAGTCAAAACATTCACAACACTGTGTTTGCTTTGGCCCATGCCCTCCACCAGAGGTTTCTTCATCACATGGAAGAACCACCAGTGGACAATATGCAACCAAGAGCATTTCTCTCTTCACAGGTAATGGCTTTGCTTTGGGTGACCTACTCTAGGCTTGCAGACTTTCTATAGAAGCTTTCATAGCAGATGGAACTAGGTCAACTGGCATCATTTTGGATAGTAGAAGAGACAGTGGGCCTCTCATTCTGTTCATGAAATGACTGTAGAGCTTGAAGAAAGCTGCATCCCTGACAAGGAAGTGCTGTGTCTTCTGTCCCCATCTTCACTATGTGTGGAAAAAGCCATACCTTTTTCAACAGCATATATCTAAATTCTCCTTGTCCCTTTTTAAAATGACAGATCAATTGTGATTAGTTCTTGAAAACCTACGATTGTCTGGACATAAGTGGCTCACACCTGTGGCTAACTCCTGACAATTAACCCCCAAAAAGCCAGAGGTTGAGCTGTGGCTCAATGGATAGAATGCTTACTTTGAAAAGAAAAAAAAAAATCTCAAGTTGAGGACCTAGGCCTGAGGTCAAGCCACAGGACAGGCACACACACACACACACACACACACACACACACACACACACACACACTCTGAACTAAGTCTTGCTTCATGTAATCTTTCATAGTTGTCATAAATATTCTATGATTCTACTTACGTATTTTTCAGACTGACTCTCTTATCACAATCATAATATAAATGATTGGAATGCATTTGGAGAGGTGGTTGAGGTCTGTCACATGATAATTCATTATTTGGTTGGATGTGGCTAGAGTTTCACTCCCTTCAAATTGAGTTTCTGCATCCCATCCTGGATAACCAGGTTTTAGAACTTGGTAACACTTTATTCTGCTGTGAGCCTGCATTGATACAGTTGGTTAGATTCCTTTGGTGTGTGTGAATCAAGTGGTGGGAATGAAGACTAATCTGTGTGCTTCCACTGTTCTGAGGTTCCATGATAAGCCTGGGAAGCAATTCACCATACTGTAATGTGTCCATATTAGTTGCATCCCTTTTTGAAGAAGATCCAATTTACCATTCCTGTTGGAGACCAAGTGATTTTGAATGAGGAAAGGAAATTGGAGGCAGAGTATGACATTATAAGTGTTTGGAATTTTCCTGAAGCTCTGGGACAAAGGGTGAAAGTTGGCGAGTTTTCTCCATGTAAACCATATGGTCAACAACTGACTTTGTTTGAAAATCTGATAGAGTGGCCCATAGGAATTACCAAGGTGGGTCATTTCTACTTTTTTCACTCTTTCCTTTTTAAAAAAAATATTTGTATTACGAAGTAGTTGTTGAAAGAGCTTACATTTCTCTTAGTCAGGTCATGAGTACAATGCTTGTAGACAATGTCACCACATCCTTATTTCTCCCCCAGAGTTGGTGTTTTCTAACCATAATGTCATGTTATGATCCATACATAAATAAACAATGAGTTTTTCCTGTTTGAAATGTTGTTCACTAAATTTATGACTCAGTGGTATACATTTCACCACTTCTTGTTTCTGGAAGTTTCCTACTAATAGATTCATGAAAGTCATAGGGGAATATTTCATTACCATTACATTGTTATGTTGTTCTATGTTTGCATATTGAATATCATAAAAGGTGAATGACACCTGTGAATCATCATTCCAGCACTGTGACAAAATATCTGAGAGAACCAAATCGGAAGGCAGAAGGGCTTGCTTTGCTTCTGCCTGAATATTTCAGACCATGGTTGGGTAGAGACAAGAGGCAATGAAAGGAGCATCTGCCAGTGAAGTTCACCGACCTCATAAAAGCTGGGAAGCCAAGAGAGATGTGAATGACCCTGGGTACAGCAGCACCTCCAAAGCAATTAGCCATGCTTTAGAGTGTAGGTTTGAAGTTTCCCTGAGTCATTTCCTCTCATGCTCTTATTCATCTGTGAACAGATGAATAAAAACACATCACCTGAATTCAAAAATGGGATGCAAGATTTAACTCCCAATTCCTAATTTCCTAGAATTAACATCCAGTTCTTAAAGGCTGCATGACTTCCCAAGAGCATAGAGGACATGGTGTCGAGGATCCACATTTTCTTCAGGTCATGTTAGATGAAACTATAAGAAGGCTCAATCAATTCACTGGCTGTATGTATATAAACATGATGTGTTTTGATGAACTTATCCCCCAAATCACTGGAGTGTCTGGGATATCAGGTAAAAGATGAATAGTCACTAACCTACAATCTGAATGTTCTCAGACTCCTCAGTCTGTCTGCACTGAGAGCTGTGGTCCTGGATTCAGGAAGAACTCTCTGGAGGGAAATGCTCCTTGTTGCTTTGACTGCACTCCTTTGCCCAGAGAATGAGATTTCTAATGTGTCAGGTGAGTCTGGCAGTGATAGAGAAATTCCCATCCCTCCTTCCTAATCTTCAGTCCATGTAAGCCAGTGGAGTGACCTACTGTAGAAAAGCAGGGAAACACATTTACCTTCATGCAGAGTTCCATGGCTACCATTAATCATGCATCTCGTTAGAAGGAACAACACACTGCCCCTCCATTATATCTCTGATTGTATTTTCTAATCTATTACAGGATTTATCTTGAGAATAAACCTGTTCCCCCCTCCTCATCCCATGTTTTTTTTTTTTATTTAAAGAAAGTGTCAAAAAAAGAAAATATCAAAGATCAATTGCTGACCTTTGAAATGATGTGCAAATCATCATGGAATTTTGGATCTAACATAGCCTTTCATTTCTCAGTGTCCTTTGCTGTTCTTTTCTAATTAAATTTTATTTTCTATTTATCATATACTAATAATACAAGGGGCTTTGTTACGATCACTTTATATCTGACACTGGCACTAGGCAGACTAGCAATTACTCAAATATAATTGATTCAGAAGTAGTTTACCGTTTCCATTTCATTTCTCATCTCCCTCTCCCTGCAGATCTTTCCCAGAACCCTTAAATCAGTGGAGAATCATTGTTCTTGACACAGATCAAATGCTCAGGAAGTTTGTATTTGGTGTAAGGAGTAGGCTGAGGTTTGGATTAGACCCTCTTGTTTAAAATTGATCGATTGGGCTGATTCTCTATTCTCTATAATTTCTTGAATGAATAGCAATGAGTCAGAGTGGTATGACCTGCCAAGAACGCAGCACATAATACTAAGTATTTATATATTACACCTGTAATCCAAGCGACTCAGGCAGTTGAGACTTTTAGGATGGAGTTTGGATGCAATGATGGGCAGGAAACTCAGTAAGATTCATTTCCTCAACTAAGCACCAAAAAATTTGAACAAATACTCTGGAAAAATTTCCAGGGCCAGAATTCAAGCATTGGAAGACAGAAAGAAGGAAAGAAAGAAAGAAAGAAAGAAAGAAAGAAAGAAAGAAAGAAAGAAAGAAAGAAAGAAAGAAAGAAAGAAAGAAGGAAGGAAGGAAGGAAGGAAAGAAGGAAGGAAGGAAGGAAGAGAGGAAGGAAGAGAGGATGGAAGGAAGAAAGGGAGGAAGAAAGGAAGAAAGGGAGGAAGAAAGGAAGAAAGGGAGGAAAATGAGAGGGAGGGAGGGAGGAGGGAGAAAGGAGAGGGAGAAGGAAAAAAGGAAAGAAGAAAGGAAGGAGGGGGGATGGAAAGAGATAATTAGAAAAGTGCATGTGAGGAAGGAAAGGAGAAGAAATATGAGAAAGGAAACGAATTCACCTGAATGTTCTATTTTTCTTTTTTTTTATTGTGAAAATAACCTACAGAGAGGTTACAATTACATAAACAAGTTAATGAGTACATTTCTGATCAAGAATTATTGCCTTCTCCTATGTTTCTCCTTACCATCACATCCCATCTCCCCACTTGCCCCCTTGTCCCCACCCCCACAAAGTTCTAAAGTTTGTTTTTCAACATAATGTCTTGAAAATCTCATTGTTGCAGTGGGTCCACCTGTATCCCTATTTTAAATATTTGTTTTTTCCCTTCCCCTACACAAATTATACCAACATCAAATACAGCTAAAACACGGGTATGGGGGAGGGACATACAAAGAAACAAAGAAATCATCTTATAAATATGTTAGAAAAATAGCAATAAAGAAAAAGCATTTGTGTCTTTATCGTGGGGTTCATTTCACCTAACATCAACTTATCTGACAGTTTCTGCTTGTCACAGACGTATACTACTTATTGCAAATAAGGAAAACCATGGGGCCTATGTTTCTTTGGGCCTGGCTTACTTCACAATATAATTTTTTCCAAGTCTTTCCATTTCCTAACAAATGGGGCTATATCATTCTTTCTGATGGAGGCAAAGAATTCAATTTTGTATATATACCACATTTTCTTGATCCATTCATCTACTGAGGGGCATCTGGGTTGCTTCCATATCTTAGCTATGGTAAATAATGCTGCAATATACATAGTTGTGCTGGTAACTTTAGTATAGCCTTGTTCGTGATCATTTGGGTAAATGCCCCAAAGTGGGATTTCTGTTTCATAGGGGAGCTCTATGTGGAGACTTTTGAGGAACCTCCATGCTACTTTCCAAAGTGTTTGAACAAGTTTACACTCCCACTAACAATGCAGTAGGGTTCCCTCTGTCCACATTCCCTCCAGCATTTGTTGTTATTAGAGTTCTTGATTATATCCATTCTGACTGGGGCCAAGGTAGTATCTTAGTGTTTTTTTGATTTGCATTTCTTTCATAGATAGGGAGGTTGAGCATTTCTGAAAGATTTTTATAGAGAGAGTTACCCTATTTTTATTGAAAGCAATACAGATCATCAGGCGAATCAGGAAAAATGAGCTGCTTGAGTGGAGGGGTTGAGAGGAAAGAGAAGTACTGAACCCGACTAATAGTGATTCTCACTACTCACAAGACATGGAGCAGTGTATGAGGTGTCCAGATCTTCAGTTTGCCAACACTGAGTGAAAACACTGCCTGATGAAAATTGAGAGCTTCCTACTTATGAAGACACCTTGGGCATGACTCTGACCTGCACAGCTCTCTGCTGCTCTCTTCTGCTCTGCACTTACAGCTGTTGTTCTTAGGTTATTTATCAAGTACCAAGACACCCCCATTGTCAAGGCCAATAACCAGGCCCTCAGCTACATCCTGTTCATCTCCCTCATGTTGCTTCCTCTGCTCCTTGCTCTTTCTTGGCCATCTGCACACAGCCAACTGCATCCTCCAGCACACCACATTCACAGTGGTCTTTACCATGGCTGTCTCCACGGTCCTGGCCAAGACCATCACGGTGGTGCTGGCCTTCACACTCACAGCTCCAGGGAGAAGCATGATGCCGTGGCTGGTGTCCCGAGCTCCTAACCTTATCATCCCCAACCAGGTGACCCTCTGTAGACTCTGGCTGCAAATCTCTCCTCCCTTTGTGGACAGAGATGCACACTGAACATGGCCATGTTGTCATCCTGTGCAACAAGGGCTCCCTCACTGCTTTCTACTATGTTCTGGGATACCTGGGCACCCTGAAGTTGGCCAGCTTCACGGTGGCTTTTTTGGCCAGGAACCTCCCTAACACCTTCAATGAGGCCAAGTTCCTGACCTTCAGCATGCTGGTGTTCTGCAGTGTGTGGCTCGCCTTCCTGCCTGTCTACCACAGCACTAAGGGGAAGGTCATGGTGGTGGTGGAGGTCTTCTCCATCTTGTCCTCTAGTGGAGGTCTCCTGGGCTGCATCTTTGCCCCCATGTGCTACATCATCTTGATAAGTCCTGAGAGAAATTCCTTGAATAGGTTTAGGGAAAGATCACCTGGAAGAAATCAATCTTAAGATGAATATAATTTTGTTGAGAATGCTTAGAAGTTCTGCGTCACAGGTATGAAATTTTGGCAGCCAAAAATCAATTTAACCTAAGGAATTCTTTCAACAAATAAATTACTCTTATTCATTTTGCTGGTTATATTAGAGTCACAGCAAATTTCCATCAAGATGTTGTACATTTGAATTTTATCTTGGATATGCTTTGTTTCCCCCAATGTAATCTGCCTTTATTCTATCTATCATCCTTTTGAGTACATTATCTACTGTGATTCTTCCTTTCCCTATATGTAGGCTATATCACTATATTGATCACTGATATATGAACATTCATCTTGGTAAAAGTTTCCATGCTTTGATTCAAATTAATTGAGTGTATTTTCTGAGAAATTTCTGTATTTCTGTTCACATGTTTGCTGTTTTGCAATATTACTGAGTGTGTTTTCCTAGGAAATCTCTCCCATCCAACCCCCACTCACTCTCTCCTGCCCTTTAGTATTTTAGTTTAGGATATTAATCAGCACCAGTATCACATGGGAATCTCTATGTGTACCTTTTCCTGGAAAAAGGGTCAGGGCATCAACATGACTTAAGCTGTCCAAACGAACCACTGGAGGAATAGTTTGGTTATTGATGATCATTTCTCACTGGAAGTTGAAGATAGAGTTAGCATGACTGTCAGAGCTGAGCATTGTCACTTCACTCTCTAACAATTCTCAATGTTAATAGATGGAGAAAGAGAAAAGGATCCGCAAGATGAGTAAAATACATTAGAACATGCTTAGACTCAATATCTGTCAATGTTCTTCAAATAGTATGAGAGAAGGAACAATTCAACCATTCAGAAGGCTCCCTGAAGAAATCAAAATCTGTTGCCTGTTTATTTGGAATGTGAGTTGAGGCTCCTTGACTTGCCATTTTTCTTGTGTTTCTATGGCTTGTTCTGCCCACTTGGAAATGGCAAAAGAGCAGTCAATGAACAACCTAGAGGACAGTTCTCAAAATGCTCTAGAAACACTACTGGTAAGCATGCTAAATGAAAAGGGCCCTTTTAGTGGCAGAGTTCAAGGGAAAGGCTATAAGAAAAAAAATTGGGAATCCAGATGTGAAAGAAGTTAATGAGGCCAAGAAGGACCAGATGGCCTTAATTGGACAGAAGCAGCAGTAATGGAGGAGTTTCTGAATTCTGCAGAGAGGTATAGCTTGTCACTAATGTGAAATAATGACCCCCAAGTGTAACCAACAGCTGGCTTAACTGGGCCTTGTCTTTCAAGTCTCTGTAGCCCCAAGAGAGTTAAGAAAGAGAATGGAATGCTTGATATTTATTTTTTATACTAATTCATAAAAGATATTTATTACTAGTTTTAAATTTAAAATTTTCATTTTTACTATAAAGGTGATATACAGGGGGATTACACTTACCCAAGTCAGGTAAAGAATACATTTCTTTTTGGACAATGTCATCTCTTTCCTTGCTCTTTCCCAGTTTTTCCCTCTATTTCCAACCACATGTTATATAGTTCATTTACCACATAGTGTCTAGTGAGTACAACTCATGCATTGGTTCACTCTTTGTCCCTCCATTTCCCTATCAAATTGTAAAGGCCTTACCTCTTAATACTGTCATATCCGAGAAGATACATTCAAACCATAGCAAAGACAAAGCTGAAGGAAGAGCTGTGGATCTGAAGAGTGAAAAAGTTCAGGTGGTGGAAAATCATTGCCTTTTTAAAACAGTGGATATGGGCTGGGAAGGTCGCTCAGTGGTAGAGCACTTGCCTTGCATGCCTGAGCCCCTGGGTTAGATTCCTCAGCACCACATAAGCTAAAAGAAAAAAGCCGTAAGTGGCGCTGTGGCTCAAGTGGTAGAGTGCTACCCTTGAGCTGAAGAACTGAGGGACAACGCCCAGGCCCAGAGTTCAGGCCCCACAAGTGGACCCCCCGCACAAAAAATAAATAAAACAAAAAAACTACAAAAAAACTACTTAAAGATAATACATATAAAATACATGAAATGAAACACTTTTCTGCTATCTGTCTACCACCTTTGTGATTCCCAATGCTCTTCCTCTCTTTCTTTCCCTACAATATAATCTTCACTGTTTTTCTCTCTTTTTTTTCTTTTGAGCTGACCCTGGGGCTTGAACTGGGGGCTTGGGCTCTGTCCCTGAGTTTTTCTGCTCAAGGCTAACATTCTAACACTTGAGCCATAGCTCTACTTTCTTTCCTGTGTATATTGATTCTTCACATTCAAAAGTGTTGGTGCTTGTAATCTGACATCTTCTCCTGACTCCTTCTTTTTTTTTTGTCTTTTCTTTTTGGTACTGGGGATTGAACCCAGGACATTGCCCTTGCTAGGCAAACACTTTGCCACTGAGCTTATCCCAGCCCTCCTGACTCCTTCTTTAAAAGATAACATACTGAGCACCAATGGCTAACACTTGTATTCACATCTATAATATATAATACATAGTATGTGATTTAAAGAATATAATGTAAAATATCATATAATATATGAAATATAATATGTAGTTTGTAATGTATAGTGTATGATATATAACAAGTATCATATAGTAAAACATATCTATAGAATATGATAGACAATGTTCTATATAATATATTTGAATTAGAAATTAATATAATTATTTTTATAATAGCCAAAACAAGTAATAGAAATTACTCTTATCATATAAAATGACTGTTATATTTATAATTAACCATACAATTTATATATCTTTTAATATAAACATAATATGATATAATTATTATATATTATATGCTCTATATTTTATACAGAAAGCTACAATACATACAATATAGTGTTTCAAAATATTAAAATAAATATAAAAATAAATAACAGTCAAGCTGAGCAGAATGGTAAGGCTGTCTTATATTTTTAAAGAACAATATAAGGAAAAAAAATCACCAACGGGGGCATGATGGTCCATGAGACTCTTATCTCTAATTAACAACCAGAAAACTAGAAATGGCACTGTAGTTGAAAGTAGTGGAGTGATATCCTTGAGCAAAACAACTCAGGGATAGCATCCAAACCCTGAGTTCAAGCCCCATGTCCAACAACAACAACAACAAAAATCAATAATATTTCTCCCAGGAATTTAAATGTGTATCACTTCAGAACATAAACATACATTCATTTCTCATGTAAATATATCTACCTCAGTCAAATAGAAATCAAAATATATGTCTATAATTTTTATGGCATCTGTAATTGAATGCAGAGATGGAAGATGCATGCACACTCTCAAATGAGAAACATCAAGATGCTTTTTAAAAATGATAAATATTGGATTCTCACATGGGGCATAGAAGCATTGCACATAGAAGCATTAAGAAATGGCAGCTGATAAACATGTAAAGCATTATTCCCAAAAGCCATTTATTTAAATTCAGACTGTTTGCTTTAATGAATTCCAAAATGAACACATCATTATTTCTTTAGATGGACCCATGAGCATTTGAAGGGAGGCAGAGAGCCCTGAAACCTGACAGAGGCAGCCCTCTGTGGGTCCCTCATCACTCATTATAACAAATCCCTTAGTGTCAGATGTTTCCAAACTTCAACCATATAGAAATGACTTTCCTGAAGAGCTCATTAATCATAAAAGTCTGAGTCTGACCCCAGGAGTTTCAGACTCAATAGATCTGGGAACAGAGCCAAGGACTCTCCTGTTTAATAATAAGCTGCCAGATAAGGCTGGTCCTGCTAATCTGGATACAATACTTAGGGAAGCTGGGTCATGAATGGGTCCTTACTGCTTCATATTAATTTTTATTTAGTTCTAAATAAATTATTGCAGTTATAAGACATCACTCTCAGATTGCATCATTGAACCCTGTCTGATATATCTCGTTCTCCCTGAGTGACTTTTCTCAAAAAAGAAAAAAATTCAGGGAAATATTGCACATAGGAAATCCCTAACCTCTAAGAGGTCCAATGTTTTTCCTCTGGGATAATGGGAACTTATTTCAACTTTTCAAGACATTGAGAAATTAATCTTCAGAGGTCATCATTCAATTAGTTACTCTTTTCTTGAAGTATAGGAGATAGAAAAATGTCTTGCCAGCTACCTCTCTCTAAAAACACATACATTTTTTTTCTCTAATTATTTTTCTTTTTTCTTTTTCTTTTTATTGTGAAAATACTGTGTAATTATTTTTCTTTACCTGACCAATGTTAGCTATGATGATCAGTTAGTTCCTTTCTCATTCTAAAAATGCTTTCCTATGTCTGCTTATCAAACAGTACAGTCTCCCATTAAAGGCATTAATTTCAGGCTGGGTGCCAGTGGCACACACCTGTAATCCTAGCTACTCAGGATACTGAGATCTGAGGATCACAGCTCAAAGCTAGCCCTCGTAGGAAAATCCATGAGCCTCTTATCTCCAATTAGCCACCAGAAATTTAAAAAGCTGGAATTGAAGCTGTGACTCAAGTGGGAGAGCAGTAGCCTTGAGCAGAAAAACTCAGGAACAGTGCTTAATTCCTGAGTTTAAGCCTCAGGACTGGCACAACTAAAATTCAATTTCAAAGTAGATGCTTTGACCTGCATGACATATTTTAATGCCACAGGATTCCCAACAGCCTTGACTTTCAGGATCCCATTTGTAACCAAAAATGAAATGCATGAGAAATAATCCATCATCATATCAAAAAGAGCAACTACAGTTCTTTGTGGTTCTGCTACCCAGCCATCAAGCATATTGAAGAACAGAAGTGTCTTTAGTGACTTTGGCAGTGCAAAAATTACTGCAGCCCTTGGAGGATGGTAGTGTATTGGAAGTAGGAAGTGAAGAACTGAGAATTATATTCACTATTTTTCAGTCACTAACTGCTGACTTTGCTTCTGTAACTTGCTTTTGCTAATGTTAAAGTATAAAGATAGGTCTGTGTCAACAAACTAAAGAATGTAACCGCCGTGATAGATAACTAACTGCTGACCTCAAGCCCCAGACATTCCCAGAGCCCGAAACAATGGCTAACACATATTCTGGATCCTCCTCCGGGAATTGGACCCCGAGATAATGACCATATGGCAGGACCAGCAAACTAGGCCAAATGTCAACCAATCGCATGTAACTATGAGAATTCCCCCTAACCCTTATCATCCAAAGCAACCATCCACCTTGAGTCACCCTGCACCAATCATTTTACAAAGAGTGTTACAAAATTTCCCGCGTGGAATAGTGCCACGCCGACCCCAGTAGAGTCTGCTTAGCATGGGAAACCATCTATCAGACCATGATAGGGGCCTCGAGACCTATCTCTGAGTTTTGGGACTTCACCGAAGTCTACCTCAGAGAATGGGGCTTTACAGAAACCTATCTCCAGGTTTTGGGACTTCACCGAAGTCTACCTCGGAGAATAGGAAAAGGCTGGCAAAAACCCCTGGAAAAGATGTGTTTCTGCCTATCTTTTCCTCATAAGAGTGCCTATTAATCTTTTACTGTTTCTACTGCTCTTTGTACTTGCTCATTGTCAACGTTTCCCTTATTCAAAGCTCTTTCTTAAGAGTGTTGACGACTCCAATATCTGATTAGTGTCTTAAAAATATGACTAACTCACCAGAGTTAAGTGCTACCCTGAAACCCCTCTTATGGAGGCTAGTAGACAAGTTATAAGTAAATATAAAAGTATTGGGGGTTTCACAAAGTCACTCCAGCAGAAGGAATTGTAAGAAATTTACAAGAAGCTGTAGGCGCGGCTAGAACAGAAGGAATGTATGGCAGTTGCTGAGATAACTACTTAGGAGAAAGAACTTCCTGGTACTCTCATTTACTAAGAGACTTGCTAGATCTAGGCCTCCGTAACCTTATAATTAAGGCCTCTATAGAAATAAGGTAATGGTGAGATGGTGACAATCATCGAAACCCATTATATTTCTTAGAGATAAGCCGGAAACAAGTGCCTTTCAGGCGACCAGCTGGTGACCACCTAAGAATGAAGCCCTGCAGCAAGATTGTGTAAACTTTTGCCCTTTCAGGCGACCAGCTGGTGACCATCCAAGAACGAAGCCTTGCAGCAAGATTGTGTAACCTTTTGCCCCTTTTCTTATGAAGACTTCTGTTATAAAAGTTTGTTATCCTCTGCATTAAATCGCACTCAGCACTCAGCACTCAGCACTCAGCATCCACTCCTAATGTGTGTGAGTTGTCTGTTTGCCATCTCCCCATTCTATTCCAGGTTCCTCCCCTAGGTATCCTCCATCGTCCCGACAGAACCTGGTCCGCGGCAGAATAGTGATTTGCTGTGAGTATCTACTGGGGTCTGGCCCCTACCTTAATATGTATAAAAGGTGCTGTAACCCTTTGTTCAGGGCCTCTTGCTAACACCCCTCTAACAGTGTGCGTGAGGTCCATGCTTGCGAGTTCGTTAATAAATGACTATTTGCTGCTTGCATTGTCCAAGGTCTCTGGTGGTCTACAGGGGGCTCCAAGACTCTGGGTACTACAGAAGACAAAATGTGAGTGAATTTGAGGAGAGAGGGATCAGATTAGAAAGAAGAATATCAAGTAAAAGCAAGTCCCTCCAAATGTGAGGCAATACCCCAAGGAAACCATGGGGCTATGTGTGGGTTTCATTTTATGCACACTACGGGAATGCAGTGATGTGTGTGTGTGTGTGTGTGTGTGTGTGTGTGTGTGTGTGTGTGTGTGTGTGTGTGTGTGTTCTGATCCTGCAGTTTGAACTCAGGGCCTGGGTTCTGCCACTGTGAACTTTTTGTGCTCAAGGCTGTGGTCTATCATTTGAATCCCAACTCTACTTCTCGCTGTTTGGTGGTTCATTGGAGATAAAAGTCTCATAGATTGTCTTGTCCAGAATGGCTTCAAACCAATATTCTCAGATCTCAGCACTCTGAGCATCTAGCGCCTGACAGCACATATTCATAAAATAAACTACACCTGGATCTTGTATATACATTTTTCTAATGTGGGGAGTGGAAAGATGATGATACAGTTTGACTCATTGTAGCAATGAGATGTACAAGACAACTTTGAGGGGGGAGAAGTGAGGGAAGTGGGGAGGAAAGGTATTGTATGGGAAAAGCAAAGGAGGGGGTAACACTGTTCAATAAGAAATGTACCCATTACCTTACTCATGTAACTGTAACCTCTCTGTACAGTATCTTTCCAATAAAAATATATATTAAAAAATAAAAATAAAAATAAAGTACAACCTTCCCCTTTTAAGGAAAAAATAAAGTCATTCTACTTAAATGATGTTAATAAGTCTTCAACTATACCTGATGCTATTAGAATATATTCATAAAATTACCCTTAATGGAGAGTATTTATAAACTCTATGTAAGAACCAGACTATATTATCTGAACACTACACTAAACAGTTAACTATGGAAGCTCTATGTTTAGTATTTTGAGGAACTTACAAAGTGCATTCAAGAGGGGTTGAAATAAACAAAAACAAGGCCACACCAGTACAACCATGTTTATTGCAACATTGTTTACCATAGCCAAGTTATGGAATCAACCCAGAGGCCCCTCAGTGCATGAATTAATCAAGAAAATGTGGCATACACACACACACACACACACACACACACACACACACAGAGTGAAATTCTACTCATCCATCAGAAATAGAAATAGAAAGACTTGTGGAAAACTTATATTAAACAAATGAAGTAGGTACTCTTCATTTAGGGTCCTTGACTTTGATCACAGGGTGAGAATTTCTGGTCAAGTCACGATGGTAAGAAAATTGACAGAACTTTACTGAGTAGGTAAACAAGCAACCAAGCATGCAGACAAACAGAAAGGCAGAGACACACTCTAATAGAATGTGAATGTTTTAAAGAAAAGACACACAGCTCTTTGGCTGCCAGGTATACTTATATGCTAAAGGCATTTTGTCTTTAATCACTCCTACTGTTACACTTTCTGAATTTCTGAATATCTTGGGCATTTTTTCCAGATAACAATGCATCCTGCCATAAAAGAGATGCTCATCAGTGACATAAGGACGGAGTCATATTTTCTGCGAGGTAGGTAAGTGGTTGCTAAAGTTTTGGTGGAGCATTTTCTCATGAAGGCATATTTCACACCAGACAAGTGTTAATTCTGTCAGACATTCATCTCACAGGAAGGAATGCATCCTGTTGGCTCTTTGAAGCAAAGATAGTGTTTCTATATGTCTATGTACCATGTTTCCTCAATTTCTCCTGCCTCATTTTCCCCTAAAACGACTTTCCTTAATCTTAAGGAAAGTGGATGGACTAACTTTACGCTTGAGGGTTTTTTTTTGTAATTTCTGGCAGTCATTTCTCATGTCTAGTGTTCCCTAGATTATCTTTATTCATTTTTGTCTGAAATGACTTTGATCCCTTCATCTTAAGAGAAGTAAATAGATAAATATCTTCTGTATTAGCTTTAAGCTTAAGTTTTTAATTACTGGAAGTTATTTACCCTGCCTCAGTTTCCCTAGGTTATCCTGCCTCACTTTCCCCTCAAGTGACTTTGGTCCATCAATCTTAAAGGACATTGATTGGTGAAGATCCATCTCTATCACCGCATTAAGCTGAGCAGGGACATTGACCCTATCTAGCCAGGCATCTGAAGTCTTGTCCTATCTTATCAAGAGGTGATATGGGAAGTTCTGTTGTTGGATTGTCAGGATGGGACATCATTAGGAACATTCTTTAACAAATAAGGAAGGCTAATAAGAAATTATGGAGCATAATAATCCTCAGAAGCTATATAAGGTGCAGCAGATCAATATACCTCTACCTATTAATGCCATAAAGCTAAATAACAAATTTTCCTATCAAGTGTTTGCAGAGAACCATGACGCAAGTCATTTGTTACAACTAAGAGCAGGGTCAGATTTAGTAACAATTTGAGTTTGTAGATCCAAAAGGGCTGGGGAGATATTTGAGTTGTCTTGAATATACACACAGCATTTAACCTTTACAGTTCTGCAGGTTCCTCCTAGGGCTTCAGGAATGATATGTAAAGTCTTCCTGTTCTGCAGGAGAGCTTTTCTCATCCCATTGACTTTGAGCATGATAGTACTATTTCCAGAAGAGGGAAGTCTTTGAGCTCAATTGCCCAAGTGTGGAAGATAGCCAGAAGTAACCTTCCTTGTATAATATTGGGCCCACTGTCAAAATGGGTTTGTTTCCAATTTAGGCCAGGAAATAATAATTAAGAAAAGGTGACCTCTTATACATTCTAAGCTTAATGAAGGAGCTTTAACAATTGTTCTGAGACTAAAGAATGCTATTTATAATTCAGTTAACAGAAATTTAAAACTGGAAACTTGATCACACCATTCAGGCAATGTGGTTAACTCTACTTTTATTAATCTTGAAAAGGAATCTCAATTGTTAGTGGTTTACAGGTATAGAAGTCTTGTGAGTCCTTGTGTCTAGACGAATCTGAAACCTGAGATTGGGGTTGAAGAGATAAAGACTTTATTCTAGAAATGTTATCCAACAGGTAACACCAGACAGTTTCACAGCTGTGGGAATATTGAGAAGAACTGAACAGGGTGGCTTCCATATAGGTAAGAGTTTGTCTTAAGAAATTTGAGCATAGAAGTGATTCAAGCTATTTGGGGGAGGGTCTTTCTTTTTTAAAAATTTTATTTTATTGTAAAGATGTTGTACAGAGGGGTTACAGTTACATCAGTAAGGTAATGAGTACATTTCTTGTCCAGCATTTTTACCCCCTCCTTTGTTTTTCTCCGACCATCTCTTTCCACCCACAACCCCCACTCCTATCCCCGCCCCCCACAAAGTTGTAAAGTTCATTTCTAACAAAGTGTCTTGTGAGTATCATTGTTGCAATGGGTCATCCTGTTTTCTTGTTTCAGAATTTTGTTTTTCTCCTTCCCCTCCCCAAACTAGAGAAATGTATATACAAGATTCAAGGTACCAAAATCAAATACAGTGACAACAGGCATATACCACAGGAGGAAGAACATATAAAAGAAACAAAAAATCACATAGTACATTAAAAGAACAACAAAAAAAAACTCTTGTGTCTGTATCTTGAAGTTCATTTTGCTTAGCATCATCTTATAGGATCATATGTACATAGCTTTTGAGCTTTTCAGATCATCTGATAAGATTAGCATAGACATACACCAATTATTGCAAATAAGGGAAACCATGAGACCTATATTTCTTTGGGTCTGGCATACTTCACTTAATAGGATGTTTTCCATTCTTTCCATTATCTAACATGGGGCCGTGGAATTCCATTTGTGTGTGTGTGTGTGTGTGTGTGTGTGTGTGTGTGTGTGTGTGTGTGTGTGTGTGTGTATCACATTTTATTTTTTTAATTTAATTTTATTTATTTATTTTTCATTGTGAACATTCTGTATAGAGGGGTTACAATTACATGGGCAAGATAATGAGTACATTTCTTATCAAGCATTGCAGCCTCCTCCTTTGTTTACCCTTCACATCCCTTCCCAGCCTCCCCTTGCTCCCCCACCCAATCCTCCCTCCCCCCCCCACGAAAGTTGTAAAGTTCGTTTTCGACATGACAACTTGTACTTCTCATTGTTGTAACAGGTCCACCTGTATCCTTAAATGACTTGTTTTGCCCCTTCTCCTCCACAAATTATACCGACATCAAATATAGTGAAAGCAGGGGTTATACTGTGGGGGAGGGACATACAGAGCAACAAAGAAATAATCTTATAAATGTGTTAGAAACAAATGCATGAAAGAAAAAAAAAACATTCAAATACATATCTAAGGGTTTATTTTCCTAACATCACATTATCTGACCTTTTCTGCTTGAGTCATACATATACTAGATATTGCAAATAAGGGAAACCATGGGACCTATGTTTCTTTGGGCCTGACTTACTTCACTTAATATAATTTTTTTCCAAGTTTTTCCATTTCCTAACAAATGGGGCAATGTCATTCTTTCTGATGGAGGCATAGAATTCCATTGTGTATATATACCACATTTTCTTGATCCATTCATCTACTGAGGGGCATCAGGGTTGGTTCCATATCTTAGCTATGGTGAATAATGCTGCAATAAACATAGTTGTGCTGGTAGCTTTAGTGTGGTCTTGTTTGTAAACATTTGGGTAAATGCCCCAAAGTGGGATTGCTGGGTCATAGGGGAGCTCTATGTGAAGTCTTTTGAGGAACCTCCATACTGCTTTCCAAAGTGGTTGAACAAGTTTACACTCCCACCAACAATGAAGTTCCCTTCTGTCCACATCCCCTCCAGCATCTGTTGTTATTAGAGTTCTTGATTTTTGCCATTCTAACTGGCGTGAGGTGGCATCTCAATGTTGTTTTGATTTGCATTTCTTTTATGGCTAGGGAGGTTGAGCATTTCTTCATGTGTCTATTGGCCATCCTTCTTTCTTCTTCAGAGAAGTTTGTCTTCAAGTCTTTAGCCCACTTATTTATTGGGCAGTTGTTTCTTTGAGGATTTGTTGTTGGGGGATTTAATTTTTTGAGTTCCAAGTATATTTTAGATATGAGACCCTTGTCCATTTTATGGCTAATGAAGATCTTTTCCCAGTCCGTGGGCTTTCTATTGATCTTGCCAGCTATGTCCTTTGCCATACAGAAGCTCTGCAACTTCATGCAATCCCATTTTTCCAACCTTTGTGTATCACATTTTCTTGATCCATTCATCTACTGAGGGGCATCTGGATTGGTTCAATATCTTAGGTATGGTGAATAATGCTGTGAGAAACATAGATATGCTGGTAGTCAAGCCATTTTCCTACAGCCGAGCACTACAGCTTGCTTAGCACTCTGGTGTGCAAAAACATTTCCCTGGTTGACTGGAGAACCTGAACTGTGGTGACCATTACACTGCGTAACAGTTTCCTGTGAAGCTTCCCAGACATCTTTCAATGGGGACAAGGTCTTAGATCCATGATTTATTTAGGTTTGACAATACGAAGAAAGAATATTTAAAATGTATATGAAGAAAGAATATTTAAAATGTATATGAATACTGTTTTACATGTGTGTGAGAGATCTATTCGACCCAAATGGACAAATGTCCTATTTTGAGGCTTGAGAGAAGAGGCTTTTGATTTACTTATACTATCCTTACCCTCTTTTTCAGACCAGATGAATATATGTATCTACTTCTACATCAAAAATTTACTACCAGTCAATGTCTTGAGCAAAGAGTAGGGGCTAAGCTTTTGGTTAATTTTAAACTTTCCCCCATTTCACAATCATAGCCCTAAAAACAAAAACTTAACATATATAGAAATAACAGGTAATACATATAACTTCCTGCCCAGTTAGAAGATAAGCAGGAATGGGCATCAGATAGGCATGCTTTTCAACTACTTTCTTTTGACCTCCCAGCTCTGCTTACTTTTGAAAGGGTAAGCACAAAATGACTCCCTTTATGATCTGACACCATCCCCTCTTATCTGTGCAGTTTTCCACTGGCATCTGGATGATCACTCACCCCCAAGATCCCTAACCAACAGGACAGGCTTTGTATCCCAGGGAACTGTCTTCTCCTTACTCAGATAGTGTCCTAATTGGTGCACTTTTATTGTTATTGTTACTATTATTGTCAGTTTTGGGACCTGAATTCTGGGCCTGGGCACTGTCCCTACACTCTTCAGCTCAAGGCTAGCACTCTATCACTTGAGACACAGGGCCACTTCCAGTTTTTTAGTGGTTTATTGGAGATAAGTGTCACAGACTTTCCTGTCTGGGCTGGCTTTGAACCATGATCCTCAGATCTCAGCCTCGAGAGTAGCTACAGTTATAGGCATGAGCCACCGGCATCCAGCTCTAATTGATGTTTGTGCCAACTAGTATCACTTGAGCATTCCTTCATTTGCTTCATATAGAGACCTAATCTTCATATGCTTCATATGCAGATCTAGTTCAAGGTACTCATTGACTTGGTGTGGGAGCTAGAAAAGCTCTATAGCCCAGATATCAGTAATTTTCATGTATTCACAAATGACAGAAAGGAAAAGCCAGCTCATTTCCTTGCTGCTATCTCAGAAGAGCAGTCTAGTGTCCATTGATAAAATCCTGTTTCATGAACCCTTCCAATTCTCATTACCTTCCTAATGATCCAAATTTTAATTCCATCCTTTTTGAAGGCAGGGTCTAAACATATTAATGTGTGTAGAGACAAGCATTCAATTCAACAAAGTCTTGAGATTTCCACTTAATCTTTTGTAATATATGTTTACCAACCTGAATTTCTGTAACCTCAGTGCAGGCTCAACTTAAAATACCAATTGGTTCTGTCCCTGATCCTCCCAGTTGAGGAAATCAACAAGAAACCACATCTGCTACCCAACATGACTCTCGGGTTTGAGATGTATATTTTGCATTAAGTGGAAATGGATGTTAGAGATTCCACTCACCTTGCTATTTGGGAAATATAAAAACAGCCCTAATTACACCTGCTGGAGAGACAGAAAAGCTATAGCAATACTCACAGGAACATCCAGCACATCTGTCCCAATCGGAATACTGCTGGACCTCTACAAACTTCCACAGGTGAATCTTGGAAGGGTGGGGAGATGTGAACCTAAGTCCACCTTGACCTTGTCTTCAATAGATTGAAGAGCGGGGGGGAATGGGGGTATTATGAGTCTCACATATGTAATGGCCTCAAAGGAAAAGACCCCTAAATTGGTTGGGGCATCCACATTATCTTTGTTGGAAGAGATAAAAGGAGACTATAAGATAGCAAAAAATGATGCCAGGCTCTGAGCCTGATCATACAATTCTACAAAAATCTTGGAACATGAGAGATGATATTACAAATGGGACAAGCAAACCTTCACTCTCACCACTGCAAGCGGTTGTTGACTTCTCATCAGGACTGTGACACTGACCATGACCATCCTCTTCTTGCTGTTGTGTTCATTTTTTCCCCTTTAGTTCACCTATGGGTCTTTTGGTCCTCTCCCGAGTGACCATGGACAGTTCGATGCTATCAGATGGTTGCCAAGGACTTAGGTCCAACCCTAGCCATGGTCTCCTTGATGCTTCATTTCATCTGGACCTGGGTGGGACTGTCCATCATGGAAGATGACTATGGTGTCTGGTTCTGGTTCCTGTTAGAATTGAGAGAAGAGATGGACAAGATTGGAGTCTGCTTGCCTTTGAGAACACCATCCAGACAAATGGCACCTCAGATTTATCAAGTGATCGACCAAGATATCGCCAGATCATGGAATCTTCAATCAATATGATGATCATTTATGGGGACATTAAATTGCTACTAAGCTTTATTCTGAAATTTGGGGATTTTTAAATTACAGAGAAAGTCGGGCATGAATTCACCCCATGATGATGTGACCCTCAGCAAAATATATTTCCTACTAGACTCCTTCCACAAACCTCTCATCTTCTCTCACCACTATAGAGACATTTCTGGGTTCACCAGTTTTGTCTCAAGGGATAACTATTCCAAGGACTCAGAAGATATTTCCCTTCCTAAGTTATGAATTCAGGCTGTTTAGTGCATACTAAGTCTGACTGTACAAATTTGGAGCACTGTTCATACAATGCCACTGTGGATTGGTTGCAGGGACACCTTTTTCACATGGCCATGTCAGAAGAGTTACAACATCTACAATGCCATGTATGCTGTGGTCCAAATCCTCAAGAGATGCTTCTTCATCAAACAGTAGAGCCACCAGTGCTCAATAAACAACGAAGAACAAGATCCTCAGATCTCAGCCTACTGAATAGTTAGGATTACAGATGTGAGCCACTGGAGCCCAGCTGATAACCAGGTTTTAGAATCTTAGTAACACTTTAGTATTCTACAGGCATGATTTTACTCCACTTGATTGGATTCCTGTGCTGTATATGAATTTGTGGAGGGTATGAAAACTAATCAGTTGCCTGTTCATTATTTGGGGTTACTGTAGATACTCTGGGAAGCACTTCAACATAGGGTAATGTATGTCTTTTAGCTGCATCCCTTTTTGAAGGATATCCAGTTTACCAATCCAGTCAGAGAACCAGTGGTTTGGAATGAGGAAAGAAAACTGGGGGCAAAATATGACATTATGAGCTTCGGAATTTTCCAGAAGGTCTGGGACAAAGGATGAAAGTTGGCAAGATTTCTCCATCAAAGCCACATGTTCAACAATTGATTTTGTTTGAAAATCTGATAGAGTGGCCCATAGGAATTACCTAGGTGGGTCTTTTCAGTTTTTTCACTGTCTCCTTTTTAATGTTTTTTTTTATAATTATTGAGTAGTTGTAGGAAAAGCTTACAATACCCTAAATCAGACTATAAGTACAATGATTGTTGACATTCTCACTGCATTGTTATTTCTCACTCAGAGTTGGTCATTTCTGACTATAATGACAAGATCTCTGTATAAAAAACAATGCACAGATTTCTGTGAATATGGCAGAGATGCTGGATGCTAAACAAGCTCTTGCATAGAAAGCAGTTTTAGTATTCCAGTAAACAGTCCTAGGCCAGACAATTACACCAAGTATGACATCACAGTACTGAGAGTTTGGCCAGAGAGGGAAAATTCAGGCAAGGAGACAGATCTGTGCACTTGCCAGCAGCTGTGGCTGTGGCTGTGAGCGGAGGCTGTAGCTGCAATACCAACAACACAGAAAGTCCACTACAAAGGTGCCAGACACAGCAGGCAAGTGGATTCTAGACAACACCAGCAAGAACTGACAAGGAGAAGATATCTTCATCCTGCAGATCACAGACCAGACACGACCTAGGAACTGATTTGAGTAGAACCTTGACATGCTCACTCATTCTCAGGGAGCAGAGGAGGGAAGGCAACCCCTATTCCCCCCCACTACTTGAGATCTCCATCTTTGATACTGACAAAGGCCTGGCTGAGAACCAAGCTCCAACTCAGCTTTGGAAGAAAACAAAAGAGTCATTTAGCTGGTCACAGGAACCTGACTAGATCTGCCAGGCACAGCTCCACGCAGGCAAAAGTCACCCAGCCCAAGCAGAGAAAGCTCTGCCATGGAGGAGTGGCTTTCTTCACTGGGTAAACAGAGCCAGAGGCTGCCCCTCCCTACACCAGCCTTGACAATCAATTGAAATTCAGTAAACATAAACCCTGAGAATGGCTCCTGGCTAGGCTCTGTGAGTATCTCAGAAGCTAGCCCCTCAGGGAAAAGCTACTGTTTGCTGAAAGGCCTAAACTCTACCCAGAACCTAGCCTCATGACAGCATCTCCACACTAGAGGAAGCAGCCATCTCCTTCCACTGAACTAGCTTGGGAGGAGGATCACAAAATGGTGGGTAAAGCAGACCATTTTTCTGCCTGCCCACGTATTTATCGGGAATTTGATTCTTTGTGGATTTGTTGTTGGGGGATTAAAGTTTTTTGAGTTCTAAGAATATTTTAGATATGAGACCTTGTCCATTGTATGGCTAGTGAATATCTTCTCTCAGTCCGTGGGCTTTCTATTGATCTGGTTAGCTATGTCCTTCGCCATGCAGAAACTGTGTCATTTCATGCAATCACATTGTCAAACCTTTCTTTGATTTGTTGTGTTTCTGGGTCTCTATTAAGAAAATTTTGGCCTATGCCACGCAGCCCAAGAGTTTCTCCTATTCCATCCTGTAATGTTTTCATGGTGTCTTTTTTTTTCAAGGTCTTTTATCTATTTGGAGATGATTCTGGTGCAAGGTGGTATACACTGATCTAGCTTTAGTTTTCTACAGGTGATTAAGCAATTTTGCCAGAACCATTTACTGAAGAAGCTGTCTTTCTTTGATTCTATTTTTTAAGCGCCCTTGTTATAGATTAGGTGCCTAATACCTCTGTTTCTTCATTTCTGGGTCTTCAGTCTTATTCCATTGGTCCTCAGGTTTTTTTCTTGTGCCAATACCAAGCTGCTTTCATTACTTTGACTTTGTAGTAGAGTTTCAAATATGGAATTGATATTCTTTCAGTGCTGTTCTTTCTGGTATGGATTGTTTTTGCCATTCAGGTCTTTTATTGTTCCATATGAATTTTTGGATTGTTTCTTCTATTTCCCTGAAGAATGAAGTTGGAATATTGATAGGTATGGCATTGAAATTGTAGATAGCCTTTGACAGTATTGCCATTTTCATGATGTTAATCCTCCTAATGCAGGAGCATGGGAGGTTTTTCCACTTCCTTAGTTTGACTTTAATTTCCTTTTTCAGGTTTTTAATGTTTTCATCATAGAGTCCTTCACCTCTTAGTTAACTTCTACGTGCCTTATTTTTTGTGGGGCTATTACAAAATGAGTAGCTTTCCTGATTTCAGGAAAAGCATTGTTGGCATACACAAAAGCAATTGATTTTTGAGGGTTAATTTTATACCCTTCTATTTTGCCAAGGTTTCTGATCAGCTCAACATCTTGGTAGTGGAGTCCATGTGGTTCTTTAAACACAAGATTATGTCACCTGCAAAGAGGGAGAATTTTACATCTATCTCAATTTGGATCCCTTTTATATTTGCATCTTTTCTTATTGCCCCAGCTAGGCATTCTAGTACTAAATTGAAGAGGAGTGGAGAGAGCAGCATCCTTGTCTTATTCCTAAATTTAGAGGAAATGGCTTTAATTTTTCTCCATTAATTATAATGCTTATTGTTGGTTTATCAGACACTGTCTTTATTATATTGAGGAATGTTCCATGGATTCCTAGTTTTTCCAGAGCTTTCATCATAAAGTAGGGTTGGATCTTGTCAAATCATTTTTCAGCATCTACTTAGATAATCATGTAGTTCTTATCCTTGCTCTTGTTGATGTGATGAATTATATTAGTAGTTTCCCTATGTTGAACCAACTTTCCATCCTTGAAATGAATCTTCTTTGAACGTGGTGTATGATTTGTTTGATGATTTGTTGAAGTCAAAATTTTCTTGAGAAGTTTTTTTTTTTTTTTTTTTTGTACTTCTCATTGTTGCAACAGGTCCACCTGAATCCTTAAACGACTTGTTTGCCCCCATCTCCTCCACATGTTATACTGACATCAAATATAGTGAAAGCGGGGGTTACACTGTGGGGGAGGGACATACAAAGCAACAAAGAAATAATCTTATAAATGCATTAGAAACATATGCATGAAAGAAACGAAAACATTAAAATACATATTTAAGGGTTCATTTTCTTAACATCACATTATCTGACCTTTTCTGCTTGACTCATACCTATACTAGATATTGCAAATAAGGGAAACCATGGGACCTATGCTTCTTTGGGCCTGGCTTACTTCACTTAATATAATTTTTTCCAAGCCTTTCCATTTCCTAACAAATGGGGAAATGTCATTCTTTCTGATGGAGGCATAGACCACACTAAAGCTACCAGCACAACTATGTTTATTGCAGCATTATTTACCATAGCTAAGATATGGAACCAACCCAGATGCCCCTCAGTAGATGAATGGATCAAGAAAATGTGGTATATATACACAATGGAATTCTTGAGAAGTTTTGCATCGATGTTCATCAAAGAAAAGGGTCTATAGTTCTCTTTCTTTGATGATTCCCTGCCTGGTTTTGGGATGAGGGTTATGATTGCTTCATAAACAATGTTTGGTAGTGATCTTTCTCTTTCAGTTTCATAGAAGAGTTGGAGGAGTATTAGTGTGAGTTCTGCTTTGAAGGCCATGTAGAAGTCAGTTGTAAATCCATGCGGTCCTGGGCTTTTCTTGGGTAGGAGATCTCTATTGCTCTTTCCATTTTGATACTTGATATGGGTTTATTAAGTTGGTTTAAATCATCTTGGTTTAGTTTCAGCATGTCAATATTTGCTACAAATTGATCCATATCTTTCAGATTCTCAAATTGATTAGCATAAAAATTCTGAAAGTATCCCCTTATTATATTCTGAATCTTGGTTGTTTCTGTAGTGATGTTTTCACTCTCATCTCTGACAAGGTTTGCCAAGGGTCTGTAAATTTTATTAGTTTTTTCAAAGAACAAACTCTTTGTCCTGTCAATTCTTTCTAAATTTTTCTTCATTTAATTCGGATTTAATTTTAATTATTTTTTTTCAGTCTGAACTTTATGTGCCTCATTATATTGTTGGTTTAATATCTCTCCAATTGAAGAATGAGGAACTCAGAGCTATAAACTTGCCTCTAAGTACTGCCTTTGCTGGGTCCCAGAGGAGCTGATAGTTTGTGTGTTCATTTTTGTTAAACATTATGAGCATTTGAATATCATTTCTAACCTCTTTCCTGGCCCACTTGTGATTCAACAGTATGTTGTTCAGCTTCTATGTATTACAGGTTCTCTTTTGGTGGCTTTTGGTGTTGAATTCTAATTTTATTCCCTTGTGGTCTGCGAGAATGCAGGGCATTATTTCAATGTTTCTGAATTTGAACAAATTTGCTTTGTAGCCTAGAATGTGTTCTATTTTGAAGAATGTTCTATATGTGCTTAGAAGAAAGTATAATCTGATACTACCTGGTGAAATATTCGGTAAATATCTGTTAAGTCTAGTTGCTATATGCAGATGTTAAGATCTGAGGTTTCTCTGTTGTGTTTTTGCTGAGTTGATCTATCTAGCAGGGATAGTGGTGTGTTAAAGTACCTAACAATTATTGTTTTTGAATCTATGTGTGATTTGAGGGAAAGTAGTTTTTCTTGGATAAATTTGGGTGCTCTGTTATTAGGGAATAAATATTTAGAATCATAATAACCTCCTGAAGGGTAGATATATTAATTAGTATGTAGTGACCTTCTTTATCACTTCTCATTGATTTTAATTTGAGGTCTATTTTATCTGATATTAGGATTTCAACTCCTGCTTGTTTATGGGGGCAGTTTGCTTGGTAGATTTTATTCTAGCCTTTCACTTTCAGAATATGTTTATTTCTGTGGGCAAGGTGTGTCTCTTGAAGACAGCAGATAGAAGAATCTTGCTTTTTGATCC
This sequence comes from Dipodomys merriami, assembly GCF_024711535.1. Taxonomy (NCBI): domain Eukaryota; kingdom Metazoa; phylum Chordata; class Mammalia; order Rodentia; family Heteromyidae; genus Dipodomys; species Dipodomys merriami. Next base: position 3,968,350 of record NW_027206179.1, on the reverse strand, counting down.
AACTGGACAATCTATGTCACTCAATTAGAGAGTTAAGTCCATTATTACTGAGAGTTAGGACTGAAAGGTGTCTATCCCTGATTTATTACCAACTTTTTTTTCCTAGGGAAGCTGTGCCTTAGCTGTTCTTGTGATTCCGAAGTTCTCTGTTTGTTCTTGTTGACTTTCTATGTGTACAACATCTTTAAGGATTTTTTGAAGAGCTGGTTTGGTAGATTTTCATTGCTATGGAAGGTTTTTATTTGTCCTTCTGCTATGAATAAGAGCTTAGCTGGGTAGATTATTCTTGGTTGGTAAGTATTTGTCTTTAGGGTGTGGCATACCTCTTTCTAGTCCACCCTTGCTTTTATGGTGTCTGCTGAGTAGTCTGAGGTGATTCTGATTGTGTTACCTTTATATATGATCATTCTCTTCTCCCTGGCAGTTTTTAAAAGGCTTTCCTTAGTGGCTATTGATCCAGGAGTGTTTATAATGTGGTGGTGGGATGATCTGTTCTGGTGTAGCTTATTTGGGGTTCTGAAAGCTTCTTGTACCTGGATGTGCCTTCCCTTTTGTATATTTAGGAAGGATTCTGCTGAATATATTTACTAATCCATTGGCTTACTTCTCCAGGCCTCTTGGATACCTTTTAGTCTCAAATTATGCTTTGTGAATATCTCCTGTATTCCCTGCAGTGATCTGTCATGCTTCTGGGTTTTGTTATGAATATCTCTGTACTGTTTTTCTCTGGAGTCTAAACTGTCTTCTGACTCAGAGATTCTTTCTCCTTCCATTCTGCTTTTTACTTTGTTGTTTATCTCCTTTCCATTTTGCTGGTCCTTCTTAATGGTGGCCAGCTCTTTACTAAGCTTTTGTTTTAATTCTTGAATAAATTGCCTTATCTGCACCAGTTGGTTTTCAGACTTCTCTTACTATTCTTTTATCTGGGTTTCTGTCTTTTCATTAGACTCTTTCTTCTGTTGAAGTTACTTTATCCTTTCATTTGTGGAAGCCATGAAGTCATTTATTAGCTTCTGATTGGCCTCATCCCCTTCTCTTATAACCCTATGCATGGTGTCCAAATTTTCATTCAGCAGATTTACCAGCAGATTTACCAGATTTAGCTTGAGCATTATCCTCTAGGTCATTCTGGGACTGATCTATAGCTTGTTTATAGGGAGATGGTGTTGGGGTTAGTTCTACCCATTTGGAGACAAAAACCACACTGGTACAACGATAGAACAATCTTTTAGGGATGGAGGCAATTCAGTGTCATGTAAACGTATAGATCTTAGGGTTTCAGACTTATGGGTACATGTCTCCCTGTTCAGCTCTCTTTTTCTTTGCTTGGAGAAGGATGTTGTGGCTCCGGGGTAGAGATTGCGTAGAGTAGTAACTTTTGAGAAGATCTACGATTGGCTGATAAGTGGTCTGCATCTTAGAGGTAATAAGATGGGACTCTTGTACTGAGTCATAAAAGAACCAACAGTAAGTTGGGTCAGATATAAACTGTTAGGATCAATGGACTGGAGCAGATGGAAATGAGAAGGGTTTGGATTGATTGGAGAGATATAAATTTAAGTTCAGAAAAAAATTGTGTATAATGATACTAGAGGGGTAAAAACAGCTTAGAGGAGAGGTATATGCAGTAGGAGGAGAATAGAGACTTTGTTTTTGAGGGTAAGAGGTAGAAAAGAATTCGAAGAAATGTTATGTAGGGAATAGCTTAGCGATCAAGATGAAGATAAGAAAAGAAGTTATAAATAAATGTATTTGGGAAAATTGCTGAAGTCAGAAAAATGTTTATTTGGGAAAATTGCTGAGATCAGAAAAATGTTTATTCAAAGAGTATTGGGCTGTTGCTTAATCTAAGATAACTCCTGTAATTGTTGTGTACATACATAGAAGGAGGCCTTTCTTTGTGTATAGAATGAGACAGGGTAGCTCTGATGGAGTAGCAGTATAATGTGGAGAGAAACAAAAGGGGGATAGTAAGAGGAAACAGAAAATAGAAAATTAGGAAATTGAAAAGTGGAAGAAAAAACTAATAATATTGTAAAAAGAAGATTTAAGTGAGATAACAAATCCTAAAGAACACTACACAAAAGCAACACAGAGAAAAAGAACAACAAAGATCAGAAATAAAAACAAGCAAAAAAATCTTAACAGTGGTTTTATCTGGTTGATTGGGGAGTTTGAGTCTCTATGTATTCCTCAAAGCCAATTCCTGATAAAACCTTGTGTTTTCCAGTAGTCCACTATTCTTTTGGCGTGGTTGGGACTAGACAGATTTTGATGAGGGAGGGTGACCGCTATCTAGAGTTCCTCTCTAGAAGAGGTGCTGTGGTTAAATTGCTAGAGCACTGGCCTTGAGCTAAAGAGCTCAGAGACAGCGCTCATGCCCAAAATTCAAGCCCAATGACTAACAAAAAAAATTCACAGACTTTCCTTCTTAGACTGTCCTGGAGATTCCAATGGAAGCATTGGTGCTAGCATCAAGCAAGTGACTACTTTACTCTGGATTATTGGTTCAAAATTTCATGTCTGACACAGGGATCTAAGAAAAATCCTGACCCACATTTATCCCTGCTCACTAGGCAGTTGAATCCAATACCTGCTGTCTTTACAAGATTGGAGGAGGGAGGTTGTGTCAGTGTCTTCCTTCTCTGTCCTAAAAGAGTTCCAGAGGCACAATCTAGACCCAAGGTCAGAGACTATAACCATTTTCTAACCACTTGTCTCAGTTTATGGTCATGATGCTGAGATTTAACTTTAATTACCTCCATGCAATGTCGGAGGGCTTATGTCCATGAGAACTACTAACACTGATGATGGTGAGACATGGAGCCAGCTTCTTTCCACAATTTCTTTCACAACCTTTTCTGTTGTTTTGTCTACTAGGGTAGTACCTTCTGATCTGCACCCCTTGACTCTCATGTGTTCTTTCATGGGTGGTGCAATCTTCATGTTCTATCTTCCTTGGCTGCCATCTTGCTCTGCTTCTGGGGAATCTCCCTGAATGAGATATTTTCTGAGTCAGCTTATTGTGCCTCTACACATAACATGAATTGTATTTCTTTGTTTTCTTTAAATTCCTCACAAGACAAGATTATCTTCTTTGCAGCAGGGTGGGCCATCTGCAATCATTTAGCAAGTGAGCACAGAGACAAGATAGCCTGTTTTCCTATGTAGTCCTAACACAGCAGGCCCTGCCTCTCTGCTCATACTGGTTGAACTCAGGTGAACAAGCTGCTCCAAATTTGAATTATATTTCTTAATTGTTTGCTCAGATGCACAGCTAATCCAAGGTACTTAATGACTTAAGATGTGAACTGGGCATGCTCCTATGTCCCAGTAGACAGCCGTGTTTTTCACATATCTATACATGCCAGAGAGGAAAAACCAGCTTGCTCATCCCTGCCCACCCCTTTCTGCAATCTCTGAAGAATAGTCATCTTATGTATGCTGTTCAAGGCCCATTCAGGAGCTCTCCAAATTGTAATGCCATCCTGTTGGAATATAGGGTCTACTTATACTACTGTGTAGAGATAAGCATTTGATTCAACAATGTCATGAGATTTGCAGTTAATCATTTGTAATACACATATACACACCAAAATTTTGTGACCTCTGTGCAGGATAAACCTAAAGAAATACCTATTGCTTCTTACCCAGGTGATAGCTGTTGAGATCAACAAGAATGCCCATCTGCTACCCAACATGACTCAGGTTTAAAATCTATAGTGCACTTTACACAGATAATGATGTTAGAGTATCCACTCATCTGGCTGTCTGTGATGAATAAAAACTGCCCTAATTACACCTACAAGAGAGACAGCAAAGCTTTAGCAGTACTCACAGGAACCTCTAGCGCACGTGTCCCAACTTGGACACTCTTAGACCTCTACAAATGTCCACAGGTGAGGATGGGAAGGGTGGGCAGATGTGAAGCCATGTCCACATTGACTCTGTCCTCTACAGGCTGAAGAAGAAGTAGTATCACCAATCATTCAAAATGCTTGATTGCACAGGGAAAAGATTCCAAAAGTGGGTGGACCATACACATTTTCTTTGCTGCAAAAATAAATAAATAAAAGGAAATGTTTTAAGAGACTAAAGGATTACCCAAAGCTCTGAACCTTATGCTTACATTTCTACAGAGAGCTCAGAACACGGGAGATGACTTTGCAAATGGTATAAGGAAACTTTTGCTCCCACCACTGATAGTTGTTTTGTAGCTCACATGAGGACTGGGATTTGCCTATGACCATCCTCTTCCTGGTTTGTGTTCATTTTTTTCCCTCTAGTTCATGTTTGGGACTTTTGATCCTCTCTTGAGTGACCATGGAAAGTTCGATACTGTCTATCATATGGCTGCCAAGGACTCAGCTCTAGCTCTGGCCATGGTCTCCTTGATGATTCATTTCTGCTGGACCTGGGTGGGACTGTTCATAACCCAAGATGACTATGGTGTGTGGTTCCTCTCAGAATTGAGAGAAGAGATGTGTATAAATGGAGTCTGTCTGGCTTTTCAGAACATGATCACTTACAGTGCCGTTTCAGATTTCTCAAATGATCTATGGATGCATTGCCAGCTAATTGCCTAGACTCATCAACAAATGTGATTATCATTTATGGAGACAGTAAATTTCTACTAAAACTTTATTCTTAAATTTGGGCACTTTTTAATTACAGGGAAAGTCTGGGTCATGAACTCACTCTATGATTATGTGACTATTGGTAAAAGATATATTCTGGTCGATTCTTTCCATGCTACTCTCATCTTCCCTTACCATCGTAGAAATACTTATGGGTTCAACAATTATATTCTGACACATACCTTGTCCAAGAACTCAGGTGATAATTCCCTTCACAGCTCATAGATTCAATCTGTTTATTGCCTACTGATTAATTCTGACTGCAGAGACATGGGGCACTGTTCATGCAATACCACACTGGATTAGTTGCTGAGGCACATTTTTGACATGACGATGTCAGACGAGAGTTAGAACATCTACAACACTGTTTATGCTGTGGCCCATATCCTCCACCAGATGTTTTTTGGTCACATGGAAGAGCCACCAGTGCAAAATGTCCAACCAAGGGCATTTCTTTGTTCATAGGCAGTGGCTTTGCTTTTGGGTAACTACACCAGGCATGCAGACTTTCTGTGAAAGCACTCTTAGCAGATGGAACTGGCTTATGTGAATCCATTTTGGAAAATACAGAAGACACTGGGCCTGTCGTGGTCTCAATGAAATGATTGTAGAGCTGTGAAGACAAGTTCTAAAACGAACTTTACAACTTTGTTGGGGGGTGGGGATGATTCGGTGGGGGTAGGGGGGAGGATGGAAAGGGATGGGAAGGGGAAACAAAGGAGGAGGCTACAATGCTTGATAAGAAGTGTACTAATTATCTTGCCCATGTAATTGTAACCCTCTGTACAGTATTTTCACAATAAAAAATAAATAAAAATTAAAAAAAAAGAATGCTGTATCCATGACAAGGAAGTACTGTGTCTTCTGTCCCCATCCTCACTATGTTTGGAAAAAGCCATCTCTTTTTCATTCCCATATATCCAAATTGACCTTGTACCTTTTTAAAATAACAAACCAAGGGTAACTAGATTTTGAAAGCCTAAGATTGTCTGTACACAAGTGGCTCACACCTGTGGCCTACCCCTGAATACAATTAACCACCAAAAAGCCAGAGGTAAAACTGTGGCTCAATTGATAGAATGCTTACTTTGAATAGAAAAAAAAATCATCTCACATTCACTGCCTAGGCCTTGAGTTTGAGCCACAGGACAGGATACACACACACACACACACACACACACACACACACACACACACACACTCATACCCACACATGGTGAACTAAGTCTTGCTTAATGTAATCTTTCATAGTTGTCATAAATACTCTATGATTCTACTTAGTTTATTATTTACCTATATTTCAGACTGACACTGACCAGAATCAAAAAAAAGTGATTGGAATACACTTTAGAGCAGTGATAGAGTTCTGTCATATAATAATTCATTATTTCCTTGGATGTGGCTGGAGGCTCATTTCCTTCAAATTGAGTTTCTGCGTTTCATCTTGTAGAACAAGTTTTTAGAGTTTGGTAACACTTTAGATCTCTCGGCCTGCTTTTGATACAGTTGATTGGATTCCTATAGTGTTAGTGAATCATGTGGTTGGAATGAAGGTTAATCTGTGTGCATCCATTGTTCTGGGGTTCTGTAATAACTCTGGGAATAACTTCACCATACTATAATGTCCCTTTTAGCGGCATCCCTGTTTGAAGAAGATCCAATTTAAAAACCACTTGGAGACCAAGTGGTTTTAAATGAGGAAAAGTAATTGGAGGCAGGGTATGGCATTATGAGCTTTTGGGCTTTTCCTGAATGTCTGGGACAAAGGGTGAAAGTTGGCAAGTTTTCTTCATCTAGGACACATGGTCAACAACTGATTTTGTTTGAAAATCTGATAAAGTGGCCCATAGGAATTACCAAGGTGATTCATTTGTACTTTTTTTGTTCTCTCACTTTTTTAAACTGTATTGTTATTATGAAGTAGCTATAGAAAGAGCTTAGAATTCCCTTAGTGACATTATGAGTTCAAGGCTTGTCAACAATGTCAAAACACACTTATTTCTCCACCATAGTTGGTCGTTTCTAAGTATAATATCATGATCTATGTATAAATAAGCAATAAACTTATCCTGTTTTTAAGCTTGTTCAATAAAAGTATGGCTTTGTGATGTATATTTTACCACTTCCTGTTTCTGTTTTTACTAACAGATTCATGGAGGGAATACGGGAATATTTCATTACAATTATGTTTGCATATTGAATATCATAAAATTGAAATAACACATATGAATCATCTTTCCAGCGCTGTGACCAAATATCTGAGGGATTCAAATAAGAAGGCAGAAGGGCTTGCTTTGGTTCTGCCTAGAGACTTCAGACCCACAGTGGAGTAGATTGTTGCATTTGAGTCTGTGGTGAGACAGGATATAATGAAAGGAGCATATGGCAGAAAGTTCACCCTCCTCATTGCAACTGGAATGCTAAGATAGATGGCCCTAAGTACAGCAGCACATTCAAAGCAATTAGCCCTGCTTTAAATGTGGATTTGAAGTTTCCCTGAGTGATTTAGCTCTCATGCTCTTATTTATCTGTGAGTATTCATCTATTCACAGATGAATAAGTGAAAGAACAAATCATCACCACAATTCAAGAATTGGTTCCAGTTTAACAAAAAAGATTGGGATGCAGGATTTAATTCCCATGAATGAATGAATGAATGAATGAATGAATGAATGAATGAATGGATATCCACCTGTTAAATGCTCTATGATTTCCCAATAGCATTAGTTGCTAGTGTCGAGGCCCCGCATGTTCTTCAGGTCACATTGGATGAAAGTGTAAAATGCTCAATCAATTCATTGGCTGTATTTATATAAAGATTATGTGTTTTGATGATCTTTTCCTTAAATCACTGGAGTGTCTAGGATGTCATGTAAAAGGTGAATAGTCACTAACATTCATCTGAATGTTCTCTAACTCCTCAGTCTGTGTGCAGTGAGACCTGTGGTCCTGGATTCAGGAAGGCCTCTCTGGAGGGAAATGCTACCTGTTGCTGTGATTGCACTCCTTGCCCAGAGAATGAGATTTCTAATGTGACAGGTGAGTCTGTACAGAGAAATTCCACATCACATTTTCCTAACATTTAATCCATTCAAGCCAGTGGAGTAATCTACAGTAGCAAGATAGGAAGACACATTCATGTTCATGAAAGTTCAATGGCTACGGTTAAGCATACTTCTCTTCAGAAGAAACAACTTGCTTCATCTGCATTACATATCTTGAGAACATCCCTGTTCTCCTCTCTTCAGTCACATTTTTTGTATTTAAAGAAAATAGAAAAAAAGAAAAAAAAAAAGGAAATACCAAGGACTAGTTGTTGATCTTTGAAATGATGTGCAAATCATAATGGAATTTTGGCTCTAACACAGCCTTTCATTTCTGAGTGCCCATTGCTGTTCTTTTCTAATTAAATTTTATTTTCTATTTAACATACTCTAATAATACAAGGGGCTTTGTTAGGATAGCTCCATATCTGACACTGGCATTACGTTGACTAGCAAATCTTCAAATATAATTGATTCAGAAGTAGTTTACCATGTCCATTTCATTTGGCTTCTCAGTCCTCCAGTTATCTTTCCCAGATCCTCTCATATTAGTGGAGGAGCATTGTTCTTTCTTTTTTTTTCATTTATTTTTATTGTTTTCTTTTTTGTTTTGCTTTTGTCGGGAAGAGCATTGTTCTTGACACAGATCAAATGCTCAGGAAGTTTTGTTTGGTGTAAGGAGTAGGTTGAAGTTTGGATTAGACCCTCTGGTTAAAAGTGAAGTGGTTGGGCTGCAGCTCTCTTCTGCATTATTTCTTGATTAAAAAGTAGCAGAGTGCCAGAGTGATATGCCCTGTCAAGAATGCAGCACATAAGGCTAGATAATTATTTATTACATCTGTAATCCAAGCTGCTCAGGCAGTTGAGATTTGAGGATGGAGCTTTGATACAATAATGGGCAGGAAACACAACAAGATTCTTTGGCAAAATTAAGCACCAAAAATTTGGAGTTCGAGCTGTGGGTCAAGTGGGAGGGTGGTAATTTTCACCATACATTCTCTAGAAAAATTCTCAGGGCCAGGGTTCAAGCACTGGAGGAAAGAAGGAAGGAAAAAAAGCAAGCAAGCAAGAAAGAAAGAAAGAGGAAGAAAGTAAAGAGAGAGAGAGAGAGAGAGAGAGAGAGAGAGAGAGAGAGAGAAAGAAAGAAAGAAAGAAAGAAAGAAAGAAAGAAAGAAAGAAAGAAAGAAAGAAAGAAAGATGAAAGGAATCAAGGAAGGAGTGAGTTAGGGAAGGAGGAGGGAAGGAGGAGATAGGGAGGAAAGGAAGAAGGAAAAAAGGAATGAAGGAAGGATGGAAGGAAGAAAAGAAGGGAGGGAGGAAGAAAGAGATAGCCAGAAAAAAGAGAAAGGGAGGAAGGAAAGAAGAAGAAATATGGGAAAGAAAGAGATTTCACCTGAAAGTATTTTGACATAGAATGGTACTCTACTTGGTATTGAAAGAAATATGGGCCACAGATTTCTCTCTGCAAATGCCTCAGGCATATTCAGAGGACCTGGTCCCGAGTGGAAGCTGGAGGAGAAGCAGTGTCAGAGCCACAGGGAACATTGTTGCTGCTTTGGCATAGAGCTGCAATTCTGGCTGCAGACTGAGCCTGCAGCTTTGGCAGGTATCTAAATGGATCTTCAGTTTCTGTGGCTTCTTGTTACCGGGATGGCCACTGAGATGCACCGCCATCCTCCTCCACTATCCTAGAGGAATACAGGGCCCGTTCTGTCCTCTGGCTTTGCATCTGGCATCCGGCTTCAAGGTCAAAACACAAGTTGGAAAACATGTGTATCATCTTCCTCTCCACACCCTCAGGGCTGTGATTTCATCCAAGACTGTAGATAATGAAACTCTAGGGATGGATTCCTTTCTTGTTGAGTTGCTCACAAAGTTGTGTGAAAGCAAAAAGGTGAAAAGAAAAAAGTACACAACATAAAGTCCAATAGGAAAGCCACTAGGGATGATGGGATTGGATGACACCAGAGGATGCCAGGTGAAGGTCAAAAGATCATAGAGGGCCATAGCCAGCAAAGGTTCAATCAGAGTTATTGGAGCACAATCAAAGATGAGGATGGGCAGATTCACAAACTCAGGGCCAAGGGAGCCACAGAAGTTTGGAGAAATGACCCATTCAGGTTTCCATAACAGCTCCACATGAAGAAACATCCAGAAGTGGTCAATGCATTTATTTACTGCTGCAGGAGTTAACAACAGTATCCCTGAATTCAACCATTTTAGATCAATACTTCAAGGTCAAGGTACACACCCTTCTTTTCTTCCTTCCATCCTTCCTTCATTCCTTTTTTCCTTCTTCCTTTACTCCCTATCTCCTCCTTCCCTCCTCCCTCCCTAACTCACTCCTTCCTTCCTTCCTTTCATCTTTCTTTCTTTCTTTCTTTCTTTCTTTCTTTCTTTCTTTCTTTCTTTCTTTCTTTCTTTCTTTCTTTCTTTCTTTCTTTCTTTCTTTCTTTCTTTCTTTCTTTCTTTGGACATTTGCACTCTCTCCCTTGAACTTCTTTAGTGTTTGCATGTTGTTGACCATAAGAATGCATCTATCAATTCATTGTGGCCATCCACTGTTAGACAGAGATATTCTATGATCTATGACATTCTGAGAACATAGCAGGCCTGCCTACTGAGGATCCTGGAATCTGTGGGTATATGGATGGGTCTTGCTCTGCTGTGTGTCCTGGTCATGTCCTGTGTGCTGGGGAAATTCTTGTTCCCACTTGGACAGTCACATGATGCTGGCCCTGTCCATTTCTCCCTACCTGTTTCCTCTATTATATTCTCTAAATAGAAGTGAAAACAAGGTCACAGCATAGCGTCCTGCTTCCCACTGTGGTGGCTGGTTATGTGATGTGGCTCCATATATTTATCAGGAAGGGCTTGGTAAAAGTAAGTTGGAAAAGTAAGGATGCAAATGCTACATAGTGTTGGTAGCAAGACCTTGCAAGAGGGTCAGTGCTGAGTCCAAGCCTGACTTGAGTTCTGAGGTAGAAATCCTTGTTGCTTCCTATACCCAGGATTATAGATATGAGCCACCCATGCCTGGCTCACAGAACAAACTTTATTACTGTTCCCTTCCTCTATTACTCTACTTCTGTTAAGTCTTACCAGGAGAACAGTCCTTCCCCACTTCCTCTTCACCTGCCTGAAACCAGTAGTCACCTGTCAATCACATGACTGTGAGTCAGGAAAGGACCCCACACTTTGAGGTCACTTCCTCACCTGCTGAGGTCACTTCCTGAACTGCCCTGGTCACAACTCCTTCAAACTGTGAGAGGTTCCCCAGGCTCTGAGGTCACTTCCACATTTGCTGTTATCCTGGCTCAACACAAGTCCCCTTCTCTCTCTCTCTCTTTTTCCTTTTCCTCTCTCTTCTCCATGGGCCTCCATCTCTTGCAGGAGCAAAGTTTGCTATATCCTCCTGAACCATGTGTCAGATGTCCCTTATGGCAAACCTTACAATTTCTACTTCATTGTCTTTGATATCTACTGTATTACTCTAAGATTTCTTCTGCCCACATTTCAAAAATGAGAGAAATATTGGGGATCTGTATTGGGTGATAATGCATCTATCTATCTATCTATCTATGTGTCTGTGTGTGTGTCTGTATGTCTGTCTGTTTTGTAAAGGTGATGTAAAGGGGAGTTACCATTATGTAAATCAGGTAATGAGTACATTTCCGTTTTTACTGTGTCACCCAATTTTTCCCTCCCTTCCCCACCAATAGGTTTTATACTTCATTTTCCAAACGGTGTCCAGTATATACTATTGATGTATTTGTCAGGGTGATTTACTGAATACAATGATCTCCACTTCCTCCCATATTCCTGACTCAACTATAATCGAATTCTCAAGCCTCCATTGTGTCTGTGAGACTCATTTACTTTTTCCAATCATGGGTTGATTGGAATGGTACCTGGTTCTATAATTCAGCTTCTAAGTAGTATCATGACAAACACTCATCATATGTAAACATAGACATAGCAAACACCTGTACATGTTAATATGTGTAATGTTCATGTAATATTATAACTTTTGTTATCTTATTTTATCAACAGTGTTATTCCTTTTGGCCACATCCCCACCAGCGTCTGTGATTAATAATTTTCTTGATCATCAACCAAATTATTCAATACCATTTATTTTATAATAAGCTCTATTTTACAAATCTCAAGACCTACTCAGACCAGGTTCTACTTGAACATTTTGTGGTTAGAAACAGTGAAGACAATTTTTGCTTCTCAAGTCATTTTTTATCCAAATGAAAACAATTTATTTCCTCAATTTCCTTTCTGAAGGCTTTTATTTACTAACTTCCCTTTTCCTTTATATTTCTTATTTCCTCACTGAGTTTTTTTATCAGTCATGAGGCTTTAATATCTCAGTTGATATTAATAAAGGGCAAAAAACTTCTTGGTAAAAAAAAACCCCATATAAAGGCTGACTACTGGTCAGCCTTTGCTTCTCCATCCTTGCTAAAATCCAAAAGAACATCACTCTCTCAATCAAGGTTACCAAGCTGGCAGCTTTGCAGAAGGCTGCTGACAAACTTGAGGCTTATCCCCAGCTGCTCTGAGATGCTGTATTAGTCAAGAGTTTATAATAAAAATAATTTTAATAGTGTCAATTGCATTAATAGTATTAGTCATGCTTACCAAGTCAAGATTATATTTTGCCTATGCTCCTGTGAATCAAGGCTAGGTTTTTGTTATATTTTGCTTCTGTAATCTTGGTTGCTTGCCTCAGTAACAGGGCTTTATGACCACCAATTAAAAACCACCACCCAGTGGTCCCACTATGGGCAGCCCATTGCAAATATGTACCTATGATATTTACTGTAAAGAACAAATGAATTTAAAGGTCATATAACTATAGCCAATGAAAATGTCACAAACCTACTTTGCATGGCTCATCTATGTAACTCTATGTAACCTACCTCTTAAAAACTCCAGCTTGATGACTGCTAGGGGTCGCAGTCTCAGATCCTGGATCTGTGCTGTGTCCCTGGCTGGTCAGTTACTCACTTCTGCAACTTTTTACATGAGGCTGTCTCTGCACGGTGGACCTTAGTGGAATATAAAGTCCCCATCAGGAGGAATGTGGAATCCCCTCCCCCAGACCCTGTAACAGAGCTTAAACTCTAGACTTGGGTGACCTCACTCAATTCTTCAGCTCAAGGAGAGTGCTCTACCATTTGAGTCACAGCGCCACTTTTGGTTTTCTTGTGGTTAATTAGAGAGAAGAATCTCACAGACTTTTCTCTGGGCTAGCTTTGAATCCTGATCCTCAGATCTCAGCATCCTGAGTAGCTAGGATGACAGGTGTGAGTCAACGGCAACTGGTTTTATTACTGAGTTTTTAAAAATTGCATTTTCAATTAATCTTTGAAACATTTGATCTCAAAATGACATGTTTAAAAATGTAAAGTAATTATCCTAAGAGAAACTAGTTGTAAATTGATATTTCTCATTTGGTTTTAAAATAGGAAGAACAGGAGAATGACATGTAGACTGACATTGAACTAAGAGTCCAAACTTAACAAACTTGAGGAATATCAGACCATTACTTTTGTTGTTTACAAAATACATCTAATTGCATCACTTTAAGTATCACTCTTCTAACTTTCATCAGGTAATATTTGAAGGAAAATAACTTTTAGGTAGAAACAGTCCAACACTGGCCTTTTAACATAAAAATAATTGAGCAATAGCCAGGTGCCGGTGGCTCATGCCTATAATCCTACTTACTGAGGAGTCTGAGATCTTAGGATCAAGGTTCATAGCCAACCTGAGCAAGAAACTCCAGGAGACTCTTACCTCCAATAAACCACTCAGAAAACCAAATGTTGTGCTGTGTCTCAAGTGGTAGAGTGCTTCCTTTGAGCTGAATTGCTGAGGGACAGTGCCTAGAAACAGAGCTAAAGCACTAAGACCAACAAAAAAAAAAGAATTGAGCAATATAAATTAGGTTTTACATTGAACTAAATAGCTAATCAAAGCCAGAGAAAAATTTTATTGTAAAAATACTGTACAGATGGGTTACAGTTACATGAGAAGGGAACTGAGTACATTTCCTATCAAGCATTGTTACCTCCTCCTTTGTTTTTCCCCATCATCCCTTTGCTCCCACCTGCCAACTTCTCTCACTGCCCCTCCCCGCACTCCTCCCCCCACCGCTACCCCCCCCCCCCCCGATAACTAGAAGCTTGTTTTCAACATAGTGCCCTGTACATCTCATGGTCACAATGGGTCAAACTGCATCCCCATTTAAGCATTACACTTTATCCTTCCCCAAATTACAAAAATCTATGTATAAGATGCAGAATACCTGAATCAAATACAGTGAACACCGGGGTTATACCATGGGGGGAGAACATAGAAAAGAAACAAAAGAGTCACATAGTGCATTATAAAAACATTCAAAACAATATCAAGAAAGAAAGAAAAAAACACTTGTGTACCTGTGTTGGGGTCCATTTCACTTAACATCATCACATATAGTCATATATACATGGCCATTGACCTTCTCTGCTTGTCCTAGTCCTGTCTAGTCATTGCAAACAAAGGAAACCATCAGACCTATGTTTCTTTGGGCTTGGCTTATTTCACTTAATATAAATTTTCCATGTCTTTCCATCTCCTAAAACATGGGGCAATGTCATTCTTTTGATGGAGGCATGGAATTCCAATGTGTATTTATACACCATATTTTCTTGATCCATTCATCTTCTGAGGGGCATTGGGGTTGGTTCTATATTTTAGCTATGGTAAATAATGCTGAGATAAACATGGTTGTGCTGGTAGCTGTGGTATGACCTTGTTTGTGATCCTTTGGGAAAATGCCCAAAGTCGGATTGCTGGGTCATAAGGGAGCTCTATGTGGAGTCTTTTGAGGAACCTCCATGTTGCTTTCCAAATTGGCTGAACAAGTTTACACTCCCACCAACAATGCAGTAAAGTTCCCTTTTGGCCACATCCCCTCTAGCATCTGTTGTTACTAGATTTCTTGATTATATACATTCTAACTGAGGTGAGGTAGAATCTCAACATTTTCTTGATATCCATTTCTTTTATGGCTAGAGAAATTGAGCATGTCTTTATGTGTTTATAGACCATTCTTATTTCCTCTTTAGAGGATCTATGTTTAAGTCTTTAGCCCACTTATTAATTGGATGGTTGATTCTCTGAGGATTTGTTGTCGGCGGATTTAATTTTTTGAGTTCTAACTATACTTTTGATATGAGACCCTTGTCCATTGAATGGCTAATCAAGATCTCCGAGTCTGTGGGCTATCTATTGATCTTGATAACTATGTCCTTTATGATCAGAAGTTCTTCAGTTTCATGCATTTCCATTTGTCCAACCTTTCTTTGATTTGTTCTGTTTCTGTGTCTTTATGAAGAAAATTTTGGTCTGTGCCAGGGAGCTCTAGAGTTTCTACTGTTCCTTCCTGTAATGTGTTCATGGTGTCTGCTTTTATTTCAAGGTCTTTGATCCATTTGGGTTGATTCTGATGCAGATTGATATATACCAATCTAACTTTTGTTTTCTACAGGTGTTTAACCAATTTTGCCAGGAGCATTTACTGAAAAGGCTGTCTTTCTCTCATTTTATTTTTTTTAGCTCCATTGTCAAATATTAGGTAGCTATGTGTCTGTGGGTTCATTTCTGGTCTTCAGTTCTATTCCATTGGTCCTCATGCCTGTTCTTGTGCCAGTGCCAAGCTTTTTTGATTACTATGGCTTTGTAGTAGAGTTTGAAATTTGGTGTTGATATTCCTCCAGTGCTAACCTTTTTGCTAAGGATTGTTTTCCCTATTTAGGTTCTTTTATTGTTCCATATGTATTTTTGAATTGCTTCTTCTATTTCATTGAAGAATGAGGTTGGGAAATTGATAGGTATTACATTTAATTTGGAGATAGCCTTTGGAATTATTGCCATTTTATTATATTAATTATCCCAATCCAGGAGCAGTGGAGGTTTTTCCACTTGCTTAGTTCTGCTTGAATTTCCTTTTTCAGGTTTTTAAAGTGATCCTCATAAAGGTCTTTTACCTCTTCAGTCAACTCAAAAGTATTTTATTTTTTGTGGTGTTATTACAAAAGGAATTTCTTTCCAAATTGGAAAGCAGTAGGCTGCCAGATCCTATTCGAAAGCTACACAGATATATCCCAGTCTGGTTGGTCTATGAGCCCACTCACCACCTGTTAGAGCAGGAGTGGGGCTTCTGTCTCTGGGAGCTTCCAGATCTACCCCTACCAAACCAACTAACCTAGGGCGCAGACCTCACTGTGTGCATCAGAACATCCCCACACATAACAAACATTGTGTCCCAGATACCCAGCTCCTGGGCATGATTTGACCCCTCTGGGGAAAGATGAGGCTCAGGGTCCTGCTCTGGAAGAGGAAGGATAGTCCCAGCATCCCTTGAGGCATGGGACAATGAGCATCATCAGGAAGGAGACCAAGGCCTTGAGCATGAGGGGCTGCAACTGGCTCTTGAATACAGCAAGGTCTTGCCCTTGTCTGGGCCCAGGTTCAGCAGCACCAATATGGGACAGATCCTGATCAACAGGCCCAGGAATCACTGGTGGGATCCAGAGCCTATTCCTACTATTCCAGGCCCTCTCTGGGTTGGGGTGTCACACCTGCCACGTGTGGGAAAATCACACATATTAGGCTGTTTTTCATTTAATGATGTATGACTTTAACATATTGGGTATTTCTCTCTCTCCTTCTCTCCCCCCTCTATCTCCCCTTTTCTCTCCCTTCCCCTTTTTATCCCCTGGTATCTGCTGAACCTTTGGCATAATTGGCACTGCCCACAGTGGCATCCATAGACCATCGTGAGAAAAGACATCATTTGCATTTTAAAAAATAAATTTAAAGACAGGATTGACATTTTCAGAGTTGGTTGGTGGAAAGAAAAGGGAATAAAAAAATCAACATATTTTCAATATGGATAAAACCTGTGTGTGTGTGTGTGTGTGTGTGTGTGTGTGTGTGTGTGTGTGTTTGTATGCAGCAGCCCTGGAAATCAGGCCCCAAGCTTCCTTTCTTGGCTTTCTTATTCACAAGTGGCATTTTAGCATTTGAGAAATGCCTTCAGTCCCATATTTTTACTTGTGTATTAGAGATGGAGTCTCATAGACTTTTCTGTCCAGGCTAGTTTGGACTGCGATCCTCAGATCTCAGCCTTCTAAGGGAGCCACTGTTGTCTGACATGAAAAAGAGATTACGTATACAATATTGAAATTAATAGTGAATTTACTAATGGATTTCCACAAGAATGTGAAACTTTAATACTTATTGCTCAATGTTATAGTCAGTATTCTAAACAGTAACACTTTTCTTTATTGAGGTTAAATAATTACATAAAATTCACAGTATTGTGGCATAGTGATACTTAGCTAAAGTCACTAACACATTTTAACCTTCACAATGCATCTTGTCATTGTCTTGATCTACAAAGCTTATGAACTCTACACACTATACCACAAACTGCTTCTTCCAAATCGTGTGATATGAACATTTCTCTCCTTTTGCTCAGTATCAGCTGTTTCCTCTTTCTCTCCCATTCCCTCCCTCCCATCACCACTCTTGAGTTGCTTAGTTCACTTTCATCAATGACCAGTGCTGCCGATGGGCCCTCTGTCTATTGTTTCACCCATTTTCCTCCACTTTTTTGCCCTCCTAGCTTCCCTCAGATGTGCATGTACATACCATATATAGGGCCCAGAATATAGAGTCATCTAGAAATGATATGACAAGAAGACGTTCTTTGTTTCTTGGGACTTGTTTACTTTGTCATATCTCATTGTAAAACACTAACACTGTTTTGATATGTAATGTAGTCCAATCAAGTGGAGAATGAACACCACTGGATCTTAAAAATTAAGCAGAAAATAAAGCAGTGGAAGAAAGGACACATTATATTTTACCAGCATAGCCAAAGAAGTCCCTCCAAAATCTAGTGTGGCTGTTATTAGCTTTTTTCTTCTTCCATTTCTATTTGAGAGTTGTTAGAGATTTGGTACAATATGATACACAAATTGACTAATTGTGAGTGCTGCGCATTGATTTTCCCAAGGTCTTATGGAAGTCAATGATAAGTCCATCCTTTCCCTCCTTCACTTGAGCATCTCTAGGACAGGTGTGGGTTCCATGCTTGTATCCTCAGGGACAGAGGCCAGCTCCTGGTCTGTCAGTCCTGAGGATGAAGGCTCAAGGTTCTTTGGACACTAAGCTTGAAAATGTCCTTGGTTCTTGACCCCTTGGTTATGTCTAAAGACAGAATTAGCTCTACCCAGTAAGTACTGATATATTTGATGGGTGAAGCGTCTTGGAAATATCACCTCTTAATCATAAATACCAACATCATTGTTTTGGGTAGCCAGATGTTATGACAGAGCAGTAAAAATTATTTCACCACTTGTCTGACCATCAGAGTTCACCAAGATTTATACATACTTAGTTATGCTTGGTTACAAGAATGGGTAATCATTTTTTCTTTCTACCGATAGAATATTGGCTCTGTTTCCTGTTGAGGTCTTCCTCAAACTAAAATACTTCCATTATTCTAAACTCTTTCTAAATACTGAAAATGGACTATCACAATGATAGTAAAGTTCTGTACCTCAGTTGTTAAAAAAGCATTGTTGACATTATTTGGAAATTCCTATTTTGCCCAGCTATGACCTGTGTTGTCTTTTTATTCCATATGCTTCATCTTTCTTTACTTCACAGGGAATTTACATTTTTGCTAAAGAAATGAATGTAAGATTGTGTTCTTATGGGGGGTTTTGGTGCTGGTTCTGATTGTTGTTCTCAAGGTCTGGGTGTTGTTTCTGAGCATTGTTTTTGTGTAAAGCTAGTGCTCTACCACTTGAACCACAAATACACTTCTGGCTTTGTTGGTTCCTTGGCTATAAAAGATTCAGGAACTTTACTGCTCCAGGCTGGCTTGAAACCATGCTTCTCACATCTCAGTTCTCTAAGGAGCTAAGTTTACAGGCCTGAGGCACTGGTGCTCAGCTAAGTATGAGTGATTTTAATGTAACTCGTAAGTGTTTAGACATAAACTGTTACACGTGTGTTTGCATTGGACTACCTGATTATGGACAAAAGACATGAGATCAAAATAATTCTGGTAAGTTGTCCTCTTTGACAAGGTAAAACATGCATTTTATTTCACTGAGAGCCCAGTAACATGTCCCTTGTACCTTATACTCTTTCCTTACAAATTACTCAATAATTACTTCCTTTACCATTAGAGTATGATGAATGTATAAGGGCAACTATCTATTTATTATTAACAAAAAGTGGTAAGATTACACTTCATAAAGGGCAAAAAGTGATTGGATCTGAAGTTTCCTTGTTCTTATTTTCTAGTGGACAACAGATACATCTTCATGATCCTTGATGTAGGCATTTGACATGGAAGTCTAACACTCATTTCTTTTCTGTGGTTAGGCTGTTCAGGTTCTCGTTAAAGCTTTATGATAGTAAAATTCATCAGTACCCCTGTGTTGTATACATACTAATCCAACAATGCCATTCAATACAAAAGTAAATGCTTACAGAACAGTGAGAACTCTCCTCTATGAGTCAGTGTAAATGGAATGATCTGTTTGGCTTCCACACATTTCTGTCTCTGTGCATATGTTTTTATGTTTTCCAGCAATGGCCCAGCAGAATTACATACGGCGCTGTGTGTGTCTCTGTGGTGCATGCATGGGTGACATCACTCCACTGACCCACAGTTACAGCATTGAATGATGTCAAGATCTCTAGTCAGCAAAATGAGCTTAATTGTCCTTTGGACTCCTGACGGTATAATGCAGTGGTGGCATGACAACAGTCTCACTTCAAGCTTCTCAGCACTTCTGATTTCTTAAGTGACTCATCTGAGTCATTCCTGTTCTTGTAGAATTTTAAAGAACATTGAGAGATACGGGAGTCTGAGCCTATCTAATGTTTTTGTCCTCTCTTTGGGGAGCTTTTTCTCTTCTTATAAATGATTCCATTTCTCCTCCCAAAGTAATATTGAGGATTCATAGAGACTGGGATGACAAGGCTATGCTTGGCACTCTGTATCTTTGGCCTTCAATAAGAAATAATGACCAATAAGCAAACTATTGTTACAGCTGCTCATTGAGACGCTCTAGTTATATTGATTCACTCACATTTCTTTTCTCAAAAAAATACCTTTAAAGATTCCTCTTGGAAACTGAAACACATTAACATCCTGCTCTAAAAGAGAAGAGAGAGAAGGAGAGATTTTCTGAAGAAATGCACGCAGTAATATAGCAAAATAGAAAATTGTGAACAAAAAACACAGCTAGGCCAGAGAATACAATCGAAGTACCATAATGAAAGAATGGAAACATTCCACAGCAAAACATTCAGATACTAGCAGCCTTACGAATATAGTGATATGCAAGCAACAATATAGCATAGGTAAGAAGAATAATTGAGACAGGAAAAAGAAAGGAAGAATCACAATAGATAATGTAATCATTAGAAAGTATGATATCATAAATGACACATTACACTGGAGGAAGAATAAAATATCCAAATTAGAATGAAAATTTAGGAAGTCTTGTTGGGAATTTGATATGACTCTTACATAAGCAGTAGAATGAAAAACAGTAACTACTTTGTCCAAAGAATTCCTCAAACTAAAAAATAAAAAAGAATTCCTCAAATTAAACTAAGATGTGACTGCCAAATTGGTATAGATTGCTCTCAGAGGCTCTAAACATTGTAGGCAACACTTATGTTCATCTTAATGTTTGTTTCTTCCGGACTGTGATCTCTCCCTGAACTTGGACAGAGAATTTCTCTCAGGTCTTATCAAGATGATGTAGCACTTGGGGGCAAAGATGCAGCCCAGGAGACCTCCACTGGAGGCCAAGATGGAGAAGACCTCCACGGCCACCATGACCTTCCCCTTGGTGCTGTGGTAGACAGGCAGGAAGGTGAGCCACACACTGCAGAACACCAGCATGCTGAAGGTCAGGAACTTGGCCTCATTGAAGGTGTCAGGCAGATTCCTGACCAGAAAAGCCATGGTGAAGCTGGACAAGGCCAGAAAGCCCAGGTATCCCAGGACACAGTAGAAGGCAGTGCGGGAGCCCATGTTGCACAGGATGATAACATGGCCATGTTCAGAGTGTGCATCTCTGTCCACAAAGGGAGGAGAGATTCCCAACCAGAGGCCACAGAGAGTCACCTGGATGAGGGTGCAGATGGGGATGATGAGCTTAGGAGCCTGGGACACCAGCCACTGCCTCATGCTTCTTCCTGGAGCAGTGAGTGTGAAGGCCAGAACCACAGTGATGGTCTTGGCCAGGACCGTGGAGACAGCCACAGTGAAGACCACTGCAAATGTGGTGTGCTGGAGGATGCAGGAGGCTGTGTGGGGACGGCCAAGGAAAAGCAAGGAGCAGAGGAAGCAGCAGGTGAGGGAGATGAGCAGGATATAGCTGAGGGCCCGGTTGTTGGCCTTGACAATGGGGGTGTCTTGGTGCTTGATAAATACCCCAAGAATGGCAGCTGTGAGTGCAGAGCAACAGAGAGCTGTGCAGGCAAGTGACATGCCCAAGGGGTCTGCATAAGCCAGGAAACTCTCAGTTTTCAAGAGGCAGGTGTTTCTCTCAGTGTTGGCCAACTGATAATCTGGACACCTCACACACTGCTCCATGTCTGGCGAGGAGTGAAAATCATTGTTAGTCTTTGTTTCATATTTCTCTTTCCTCTCATCCCCCTTCATTCAAATAGCTCCCTTTCCATATTCATCAGGTGACCTGTGTTGAGTTCAATACCAAGTAGAGTAACTTTCAATGTCAAAGTACTTCCTGTTGAATTCTTTCTCACATTTCTTCTTCTTTCCTTTCTCCATTTCTCTTTTTTCTGTTTATCTGCTTCCTTCTTTCCTGTATTCCTTCCTTCCTTCTTGCCTTACATCCTTTTTCTCTCCCTCTTGCCCTTCCTCCTACCCTTCCTCCCTTCTTTCTTTTATCTTCCTTCTTTCTTTCTTTGTTTCGGTCTTTCTTCCTTCCTTCCTTTCTGTCTTTCCTCCAGTGCTTGAACTCTGGCCCTGGGAATTTTTTCAGAGTATTCATGCCAAATCTACCACTCTACCACTTGAGCCACAGCTTAAATTACAGTTTTTTGGGGATGCTTAATTGTGGAAAAGCATCTTATTTAGTTTCCTGCCCATCATTGCATCTAAGCTCCATCCTAAAATCTCAACTGCCTGAGTCACTTGGATTACAGGGGAAAATATATCATTACCTAGCCTTATGTGCTGCATTCTTGACAGGTCATATCACTCTGGTTCTCTGATACTCATTCAAGAAATAATGGTGAATACAGAATCACCCTAATCATTTCAATTTTAACAAGAGGGTTTAATCCAAACCTCAATCTTCTCCTTATACCAAACACAAAATTCTTGAGCATTTATCTGTGTCAAGAACAATTTTTCTCCTCTGATATGATAGGGTCTGGTTAAGATCAGCTAGATGAAGAGAAATGAAATGAACATAGAAAACTACTTCTGAATCTTTTATATTTGAAGAATTACTAGTCAATCTAGTGTCAGTGTCAGACATGGAGTTATCATAATAAAGTCCTTTGTATTATTAGTGTTTGCTAAATAGAAAACAAATTTAATTAAAAAAGAGCAGCACTGGGAACTCAGAAATGAGAGACTGTGTTAGATCCAAAATTCAGTGATGATTTGCACATCATTTCAAAGATCAACAACTGGTCCTTGATATTTTCTATTTTTTTGTTTTCTTTTTACAGTCTTTTACTTTTAGTTTCTCCATTTCTCCTTTTTTAAAAAATGTATTTTTTATTGTGAATATATTGTACAGAGGGGTTACATTTACATAAGTATGTTAATGAGTACATTTCTTATGGAGCATTATTACCTGCTCTTTTGCTTTTTATATGTTTTTCATTGTAAAAATACTGTACAGAGGAGTTACAGTAAGGTAATGAGTACATATCCTATCAACATTTGTGCCACCTTTTGTTTTTCTCCTACAATCCCTTCCTTCCCCACCATCCCAAGTACTCCCTAACCCCTATCCCTCACCCCCAGTCAAAGTTGTAAAGTTCGTATTCAACATAGTGTCTTGTACATCTCATTGTTACAATGGGTCAAACTGTATCCGTATTTAAGAAGTTTGTTTTTTCCTTCCCCTCACCAAACTAGAAAAATGTGTATACAAGATGCAGGACCAGAATCTAATACTGTGAAAACATGGATTATACTGTCGGGGAGGAACAAACCACAGAAACCAAAAACTCATATAGTACATTATAAATACATGTAAAAAAGAAAAAAAGAAAAAAAACTACTTGTGTCCCTATCTTGGGGTTCATTTAACTTAACATCTTATATGGTGATATGTACATAGCTTTTGCCTTTTTCTGCTTTTCCCAGACATATACTAGTTCTTCCAAATAAGGGAAACCATTAGTGTATATTTTCTTTAAATACAAAAAATGTGACTGAGGAGAGGGGAATAGGGGTATTCTCAAGATGAATCCTGTAATAGATGAGAAAATACAATCATATATATAATGGAGGGGCAGTGGGTTGTTTCTTCTAAGGATAAGTATGGTTAACAATAATCATGGAATTCTCCATGAAGAGGAATACGTGTTCCTGGCGTGCTACTGTAGATAACTTCACTGGCTTGCATGCACTGAAGGTTAGGAAGTAGAGATGGGCAATTTCTCTATAACTCACAGACCCACCTGACACATTAGAAATCTCATTCTCTGAGCAAGGAGTGCAGTCAAAGCAACAGGTAGCATTTCCCTCCAGAGAGGTCTTCCTGAATCCAGGACCACAACTCTCAGTGCAGACAGATCTAGGAGTCTGAGCACAGTTAGATGAAGGTTAGTGACTATTCATCTTTTTACCTGACATCCCAGACACTCCAGTGCTTTAGGGGGAAAGATCATCAAAACACATAATCTTTATATACCTACAGCCAATGAATTGATTAAGCCTTTTAAAGTTTCATCTAACATGACTTAAAGAACACGTGGAATTAAGTGAAGTAAGCCAGGCCCAAAGAAACATAGGTCCCATGGTTTCCCTTATTTGCAATATCTAGTATATGTATGAGTCAAGCGGAAAAGGTCAGATAATGTGATGTCAGGAAAATGAACCCTTAGATATGTATTTTAATGTTTTTTTTTCTTTCATGCATGTGTTTCTAACGCATTTATAAGATTATCTCTTTGTTGCTTTGTATGTCCCTCCCCCACAGTATAACCCCTGCTTTCACTATATTTGATGTCAGTATAACTTGTGGAGGAGATGGGGAAAAACCAGTTGTTTAAGGGTACAGGTGGACCTGTTGCAACAATGAGAAGTACAAGTTGTCATGTCTAAAACGAGCTTTACAACGTCGGTGCGGGGGGGGGGGGAAGGAGAAGGATTGGGATTGGGGGGAGGGGGGAGGCTGGGAAGGGATGTGAAGGGTAAACCAAAGGAAGAGGCTGCAATGCTTGGTAAGAAATGTAGGCATTATCCTGCCCATGTAATTGTAACCCCTCTGTACAGTATGTTCACAAATAAAATAAAATTAAATTAAAAAAAAAAAGAACACATGGGACCTTGACAAAAGCCCCTCATGCCATCCGGAAATCATGAAGCCTTTAAGAGGTGGATGTTAATTCTAGGAAACTAGGAAATGGGAGTTCAATCCTCCATCCCATTCTTTTTTTGGGGGGGGGAGGGTCCGGGCGTGGTGCCTGAACTCTGGGCCTGTGCGCTGTCCCTCAGCTCTTCAGCTCAATACTAGCGCTCTACCACTTGAGCCACAGAGCCACTTCCGGCTTTTTTCTTTTTGCTTATGTGGTGCTGAGGAATCGAACCCAGGGCCTCGAGCATGCAAGGCAAGCGCTCTACCACTGAGGCACCTTCCCAGCCCTCCATCCCATTCTTGAATTGGGGTGATGATGTGTTTTCTCTCTTATTCATCTGTGAAGAGATGAATATGAACATCAGAGGAAAATCAATCAGGGAAACTTCAAATTCACACTCTAAAGCGTGGCTAAGTGCTTTGGTGGTGCTGCTGTACCCATGGCCATTCACATCTCTCTCTATCTTGGCTTCCTAGCTGCCATGATGTAGGTGAACTTCACTGGAAGATGCTCCTTTAATTACATCCTGTCTCACCACAAACTCAAAAACAACAATTGACCCAACCGTGGTCTGAAATCTCCAGGCAGAAGCAAAGCAAGCCCTTCTGCCTTCTCCTTCGATTCCCTCAGATATCTGGTCACAGTTCTGGAAACATCTTCACAGGTGTCATTCACATTTTATGATATTCAATATGCAAACATAGAGCAACATAATGGTAATGAAATGTTCCCCTATTCCCTTCATAAATGTGTAAGCAAGAAACTTCCAGATACAAGAAGTTGTAAAATGTACATCACTGAGCCATAGTTTTGATAAACAAGCTTATAAACAGGATAAGCTTATGGCATATTTATACATAGATCATGGCATTATAGTTAGAAATGACCAACTCTGCTGGAAAAATAAGGATGTAGTGACATTATCTACAAGCATTGCACTCATAACCTGACTTAGGGTATTACAACTACTTCATAATAATCTTACTTTTTTTTTTTAAAAGGAGAAAGCCAAAAATGTAGAAATGACCCACCTTGGTAATTCCTATGGGCCATTCTATCAGATTTTCAAACAAAGTTAGTTGTTGATCATGTGGCCTAAATGAAGAAAACTTGCCAACTTTTACACTTTGTCCCAGACCTTCAGGAAAATTCCAAAAGCTCATAATGTCATACTCTGCCTCCAATTTCCTTTCCTCATTCAAAACCACTTGGTCTCCAACAGGATTGGTAAATTGGATCTTCTTCAAAAAGGGATGCAGCTAAAAGGGACACATTACAGTATGGTGAAGTACTTCCCAGAGTTAACACAGAACCCCAGAACAATGGATACACACAGATTATCCGTCATTCCTACCACATGATTCACACACACCACAAGAATCCAACCAACTGTGTCAAATGCAAGCCCCCAGAGGACTAAAGTGTTACCAAGTTCTAAAACCTGGTTATCCAGGATGGACTGCAGAAATTCAATTTTAAGGGAATGAAATTCCAGCCACATCCAACCAAATAATGAATTATATTGTGACAGACCTCAACTGCCTCTCTAAAGTGCTTTCCAATCATTTATTTTATAATTGTGAGCAGAGAGTCAGTCTGAAAAATAGGCAAATAATAAACTAAGTAGAATCATAGAGTATTTATGATAAGAAAGATTACCTTTTTATTTTATTTTATTTTATTTTTTTAAATTTTTTTAAATTTTTTTTTAATTTTATTTTAAGAAAGATTACCTTAAGGAAGACTTAGTTCACTCTCTCTCTCTCTCTCTCTCTCTCTCTCTCTCTCTCTCTCTCTCTCTCTGTGTGTGTGTGTGTGTGTGTGTGTGTGTGTGTGTGTGTGTGTGTGTGTGTGTATCCTGTCCTGTGGCCCCACCTCATGGCCTAGGCAACCAACTTGAGGTAGTTTTTTTTTTTTTCAAACTAAGCATTTTATCAATTGAGCCACAGCTCCCTCTCTGGCTTTATGCTGGTTAACTGTAACCAGAAGTGACCCACAGGTGTGAGCCACATGTGTCCAGACAATATTAATTTTTCAAGAACTAGTCACCCTTGATCTGTTATTTTTTTTTTGTCGGTCGTGGGGCTTGAACTCTGGGCTTGGGCACTGTCCCTCAACTCTCCAGCTCAAGGCGAGCAATCTACCACTTGAGCTACAGCGCCACTTCCAGTTTTCTGGTGGTTTATTGGAGATAGGAGTCTCACGGTCGCTCCTGCCCTGGCTGGCTTTGAATCGCGATCCTCAGATCTCAGCCTCCTGAGTAGCTAGGATTACAGGTGTGAGCCACCAGCGCCCGGCTGATCTGTTATTTTAAAAAGGTAGAAAGACAATTTGGATATATGCTATTGAAAAGGGGACAGCTTTTTCCACACATAGTGAGAATGGGGATAGAAGATAAAGCACTTCCTTGTCACGGATGCAGTATTCTTTAAGAACACTGTGTTCACAGCTCTACAGTCATTTCATTGTAAGCATGACAGGCCCGTAGTCTCTTGTATTTTCCAAAATGGACCAGATGACCTAGTTCCATCTGCTGTGAATGCTTCTATACAAAGTCTGCATGCCTAGATTAGGTCAACCAAAAGCAAAGCCATTACCTGTGAAGAGAGAAATGCCCTTGGTTGTGCAATGTGCACTGGTAGCTCTTCCATGTGATGAAGAACCATCTGGTGGAGGGCGTGGGCCAAGGCATACATGGCATTGTAGATGTTGTAACTCTCTTCTGACATGGTCATGTCAAAATAATGCCTCAGCAACCAATCCTGTGTGGCATTGTATGAGCAGTGCCCCAAGTCTCTGCAGTCAGACTTAATCAGAAGGCAATAAACAGACTGAATCCATGAACTGAGAAGGGAATTATCTCCTGAGTTCTTGGACAAGGTCTCTGTTAGAATAAAATTGGTGAACCCAGAAGTGTTTCTATGATGGTGAGAAAAGATGAGAGGTGCATGGAAAGAATCAAGCAGAAAATATTTTTTACCAATAGTCACGTCATCATAGGGTGAGTTCATGACCCAGACTTTCCCTGTAATTAAATAGTACCCTAATTTAAGAATAAAGCTTAGTAGAAATTTACTGTCCCCATAAATGATAATCACATTGGTTGATGATTCCACTAGCTGGCGATGTATGGATAGATCATTTGATAAATCTGATAAGGTATGATAAGTGATCATGTTCTCAAAGGCCAAACAGACTCCATTCTTGTCCATCTCATCTCTCAATTCTAAGAGGAACCACACACCATAGTCATCTTCAGTGATGAACAGTCCCACCCAGGTCCAACTGAAGTGAAGCATCAAAGAAACCATAGCCAGGGCCAGAGCTGAGTCATTGGCAGCCATCTGATAGACAGTACCAAACTTTCCATGGTCACTCAGGAGAGGATCAAAAGACCCAAAGGTGAACTAGAGGGGAAAAAAATGAACACAACACCAGGAAGAGGATGATCATAGACAAGGCTCTATCCTGATGTAAACTAAAGAAAAATGGCTGTAGAGACGGGGGTTGGGGGATGGGGAGGGAGTTTGCTTATCCCACTTGGAAAGTCATCTTCCAAGTTCTAAGCTCATTGCAGAAATGTATGGATAAGGCTCAGAGCTTTGGATCATCCTTTCATCTCTTACAACCTCTTCTTTTATTCATTTATTTTTGCAGCAAAGAAAATTTGTATGTCCCACCCACTTTTTTGTCTTTTCCCGGTGAGATCACAGGTTTGGAAGGGTTTGTGATAACTCCTCTTCTTCAGCCTGTCGAGGAAAGAGTCAATGTGGACATGGTTCACATCTGCCAACCCCTCCCAGCCTCACCTGTGGAAGTTTGTAGAGGTCCAGCAGTGTCCCAATTGGGACAGATGTGCTTGAGGTTCCTGTGAGTACTGCTAAAGCTTTGTTGTCTCTTTTGCAGGTGTAATTAGGGCTGTTTTTATTCTTCCCAGATAGCCAGATGAGTACATCCTCTAATAGATCAGTATCTCTGCAATGTGCACTATAGATCTCAAACCCCAGAGTCATGTTGAGTAGCAGATGGGGATTCTTGTTGATTTCCTCCACTGCAAGCACCAGGGTGAGAAGCAATTGGTATTTCTTTAAGTTCATCCTGCACAGAAGTCACAAAAATTGTGTAGGTATATGTGTATTACAAATGATTAACTGCAAATCTCATGACTTTGTTGATTCAAATGCTTATCTCTACACAGAGTAGTATGTGTAGATCCTATCTTCCAACAGGATGGCATTATAATTTGTAGTCTTACAAAAGTTCTTATGTTGTAAAGTAAATCATCCCAGAAATCACATTTTAAAATATAGAATATTGGAGTCTTTATTTTACAGTTAACAGGCTTCAGGCCACCAGTTGTTACAAAGGCCTGCACATGTGAATACACCTAACACAGCTAGGAAGTATGCCATAGAGGGAGGAAATCAAAACAATACCAACAAGCAATTCAGCTCCAATGGAGAGCTGAATTGGGACTAAATGGAGAGCTGAATTGGGACTCCATGATGACTGGAGATGAGCCAGGAGACAGAACACAGGACTTGCAGAGATACATGGGGCATGGAGTCTTGGCAGCTAAGTTGTTCTTGGCATACATAGGTCAGTGCAGGGGGCAGATTCTCAGGAAATTCCCAGTCCCAGGCACTAGACTGACAGATTCAGTAACCTTTCAGCCAAGTGCCTGTCCCTGCCTCCAGGGATCCAGGCATGCCCATTACCTGGGAGGCAGATGATGGGGGAAGGGTGTTTCATTCCCCCAGCATGAGGACAAGATGCTAGACCCTACTTTCCAACATGTGACCAATATGGTGCCAGCCAGACCTGGCTGCCTTACTTCATTTCCTCCTTTTATTTTTATGTCCATGAGATCAAATCATTTATTTCTCTGTAAAAGAACTGAAATTTTTCCTAGGCCGTTTACTCCTGTAATTTATGGAGTCTCCAGCAATTAAAACTTGGCTCCATATGATTGGTATCCATATAGTGAGGGGACTTTGAACTTCCATCCCATGCCAGGCAGGGTATGATTTACAAATCTGTGTCCCACAAAAGAATGTCCCTCAACCGAACTCCTAGGTTAAGCAGATCCAAAGCAGTCATTCACCAGGTATCAGCTTCAGGTTACGGGGTCAGGCAAGAAGGAGTACTGTCCACACTGATCACAGTGGATATGGTCAGGATGATGCTGTAGTCTCCACTGGATGATGCCAGGCTGTTTTTGAACTTTATTCAAACAGATTAGAACAGATAAGCTGGAAAGCAGCATCTATGTCTTTCAGCAGCTATGGTAGATTGTCACACCTCATGCTGAGGTATGTGCCATTTCTGCACAAACTAGTTAAAGAAGCTTAACCTAAGGTCTGACTTTAGTAAAATATCCCACTACCTTCCTGGTTGTACACTGGCTTTTGCAGGCTGGAGTCCCATTGATTTTTAAGGCAATTTAGGCAGTAGCTCCTCCTGGGTAATTTACCAAGGTGACAACATTTTAATAACCAGAGATTTTATTAAATAAGGCTAGGTTTTTCTAGGTGGACAAAGAGGGCTTGGGCTTGTTTCCATGCCTCTTTTTAATTTATCCTGCCTCATTCTTTTAATTTTTTTCATTGTGAAAATACCATATAGAGGGGTTACAATTACATGAGCAAGGTAATGAGTACATTTCTTATCAAGCATTGTTGCCTCCTCCTTTGTTTTTCCCTTATCATCCCTGCCTTTCCATCCACCAGACTACACCCCCCCTTCACTCCTCCTCCATTCAAAGTTGTAAAGTTCTTTGTTTTTTGTTATTTTTTGATATAGTATCTTTTTTTGGGGGGTGGGTCATGGGGCTTGAACTCTGGACTTGGGGTCTATCTTTATGCTCTTCAGCTCAAGGGGAGTGCTCTACCACTTGAGCTACAACACTACTTCCGGTTTTCAAGTGGTTTATTGGAGATAAGAGTTTCACGGACTTTCCTGCCCGGGCTGGCTTTGAACCATGATTGTCAGATCTCAGCCTCTTGAGTAGCTAGGATTGCAGGCGTGACCACTGGCACCCAGCTTGACATAGTATCTTGTACATCTTATTGTTACAATGGGTCCACCTGTATCCCTATTTAAACAATTTGCTTTTTTTCCCTTCACCTCCCCATATTATGCCAGCATCAAGAATGACATTACCCACCCCATTTGTTAGGAAATGGAAAGACTTGGAAAAACTTATATTAAATGAAGTAAGCCATGCCCAAAGAAACATAGGTCCCATGGTTTCCCTTATGTGCAATAACTAGTATATGTCTGAGACAAGCAGAAAAGGTCAGATAAGTTGATGTTAGGCAAAATGAACCACCAGATAAGGACTCAAGGGGTTTTTCTTTCTTGCTATTGTTTCTAACATATTTATAAGGTGATTTTTTTGTTGCTTTGTATGTCCACCCCCATGGTATAACCCCTGTTTTCCTGCCTCATTTTTAAAGTGACTCTGGTCCCTTGATCTTAAGGGCATTGATGGGTGAAGATTCATCTTCTGTAACTTCTTCAAGCTGACTCAGGGGCATTGAGACTACTTAGTCAGGAACCTATAGCCTTAACCTATTTTACCAATGTGTTGCCAAGATGATATGTTATTAGGAGCAATATTGTACTCCAAACTGGAAATCATATACAACATTTAAGTTTTGACAAATGCACAGACCTTTTCTCTGGCTACAGCAGTGTAGCTTGTTTAGCATACTAGTTTGCAAAAGCATCCTTCTGGCTGACTTAGTAATGTTATTTCCAGTGACCCTACCCATGCCTAAGTACCTGTGTAAGCCTTTAGACAGATCCCAATATGGACACAATCTCAGGTACACAACTTTCTTTCCTGAATAGATGAATTTAGGGGGCTGCTGCCAGTCCAAAAGTTACTGCCAATTAGAGCTGTTAGCAAATATAGGGGAGTTTGGATTTTAAACTATCCCCCACATTTTATAACCTTAACTTTTTACTACTCTCACAGATGACTAGCAAGTTCTGTCCATTTAAAGGGTAGATAGTCATGGACATTAGGCATGCTTACAAACTATCTTCCCATGACCTCTGGCTCTGACCAATTTTTGAAGGACCATGCTTACAAAAACCTATAAGAGAAACTGGAATAGCAATTAGGCAATCATTTTAGGAATCCTAATTTATCTTTTTGGATTTTTAAAGACACATTTAGGAAAATTTTAACTTTAAACTTTGTTAGGGAGGCCAGCCACTCTTTTACCACTTCCCAAATTTTCACAATAGGGATGCCAGTTTTAATCTCTTTACCTAAAATGACTTTAATTTGCATTTAAATGTCCTGTTGGAACACTAGGCACATCCATTACCTCTCAGCCAAAGGTTTTTAAACTATCCATGGTTTTTTTTGTTTGTTTGTTTGTTTTTATTTTTGTTTTTTGCAGTCTACGTTACAATTAGGAACTTAGCAGTTTTTCTTAATGCAAGAACTACAAACACTAACACTGTTTCAAGAATCTAGACTTAGCATTGAAGTGGGCCCTGAGAGGAGACTTGAGCTGGTACAGCTTTTGTCCAGGCTTTGCCTTTGCTTTAGGGATTTTAGGGGAAAAAAAACAAAAACAAAAAACAAAAAACCCACCTCTAAACAAGGTTAACTCGACCTTGGCTCCAGCCAGTCCAGTTCTTAGAATGGAAAGAATGCCTCTAGGCCCCTCCCCTTAACAACCTAACTCACCTTGATTGTTCAGTTAAAGACTGACACATAAAACAGATGGGTTGTAATCTGGCTCCAACTGGTGACCACCTATTGGCTACCTGTGTGTGGTCAGGTATGACCATACAATCCTTTGTGTGTGTTACGGTTACGATCTCATTGGTCACCTGGGTGTGACCAGGCGTGACCTTGTAAATTTTGTCTTTAAAAACCTAAGTATGTGGGCTGCTCGGGGTTGCAGTATCAGCTCCCCAGCCTGTGCTGGGGCCCTGGCAGGTCAGTGTAGGAACCTTCTCAATAAAGTTGATTCTTTATTAACAACTTTGTTGCGGTGGGCTCTGTCAATCTGGATGACTAGGAGGGCTTGCCTGCCTGAGCAGGGGTCTTCCTATGACAGGATCTTTTTATCCTTTCAAAAATACATCCAATTGCAAAAATAGCATAGAAATCAAGTTACATCACATAAATAAACTCTTGTAAACTCTTCTTTAAAACGTTTTCAATTTAAATGCATCCTCAGGGGCAATTTTAGAAATATTACAACACCAGTTTTTACCTCAGGTTTCCAGTGAACATCTGCATGGAAAAAAGACAGGAAGAAGATGGGCCTGTTGTCCCATCCTACAGAAAGGGTATACACCCAATCTGACTTTGTAGTGTTAGAACTGCCTTTGTGCCTCTTCCACCATGCGTAAACTCCACCAGGGTCTGGCCCACCATGCATGGAGCAGCTGAGCTGCCCCTTTTCCAGAGCACCCCTTACCTTTAAAGATTAGCACACAGGCTTATCCTAAATTTTCCTGTCCTTTTTAATCTCTGACTGAGAAACAAAACAGTTTAGACACACAGAAGAAGCAATGTCCTTAACAGTGGTAAACAAAACTTTACATCCAAATTCTAACACTCACCCCCAAATTTTAGCAGTGGTGGGAAATAATCTCAAGTTTCCAATGTGTTTTGCTAAGATAACTTGATTACAATGCAAACAGCCTTATGCATCAAAACATCAGATTTAGGTTTCCAAATTAAAGAATCCTTACAAAATCTTTTAATTAAAGTTCTTTAAAATAAATGCAATAACCCTTTCATACTTTTGGTAATGTTTAAACCTGCTGACTTTTCTTGCAGTTTAAACTTAACTTATACATTTTTTAACATCATGATAACAATTTTTATCTTAACAAGTTCATACATACACTTTTGTGCACAAAAATCTTAAAGTGTGCAAAATAAATATCAGCCATACATTTTCCTGAATTTTAGTGGCAAGAGATCTTTTTTGCCAATCTTATTCTCTACGACCAAGATTTAAGACAAAATATTTCACAAATTACTTTGCTGGTCTACTTTTTTTCAGGGCTAGCTTGATATACCAAAGCATATTAGCATATCAACTATTTTTATTGAAGAATGCTGGGTGGGGATTCTCTAGTGCCCAAATTGACCCACCCAGTTACTTGACTCTAGTTTTGTCCCAATAGTCTAGAGCAGTTTACACATCAACTGACATTTTGAATACCATCAATTGGAAGAAGGGAGATGTTGCCTGAGGCTAATCTCTCAGCCCACCAGGCTGTCTGACATTTTTTGGTTTTTGCCAATTTTATCCAGGAACACTAAATTTAAACTGCTAATCTTAACTAGTTTTTTGAACCAGGCTGTCAGCTGCCTGCAAAATCCCTCCTCTCTCCTTGCAGAATGGGGTACAGCACATAGCAGGCTTCAATTTCCCCCATAAAGACAGAACACCAAACACAACAAAAGACACAAGACCAAGACAAACACAGAAAAAGCCAGCTGAGCTGGGGCTTCTCCCACCATGAGTGGGACCCCCAATCAACACAATTGTATCCAGCCAGAACTCCCTACTGTATGAGAGTCAAACAAGCTACAAAACTCTCCACAGTACCTGAGTCTGCCCAGTGAGCCTCTCCCACTCAGTGCCACCAGAAACTCTCAGATCCGTCAATCGAGAGAAAGAAGGGCAGGGTACTGGGCACGAGCATGTCTGCTCCCCTATACTCTTCAATTTCCAGATGGACCAGCCCCCAGGTTTCAGAAAAACATATAAACACAATATAGGAGAGAGTACAGGACAGAGAAACAGAGACTAACATCTGAAGGATTTCTAAATAACTCCAAAAAGATGTTTGGATGGCAAGTCTGGCATGGAATAGCTGGCTGTCAGAGTAATGGAAAGGCCACACAGCCTGGAACTTTCCTTGGGGTGTGCCTTCCATGTAGCAGTTTCAGTCCCACAGTAGCCAGCCGACCGAGACCATCCACCAGTGGATTCAAGGAACCTCAGATGCCCTACTTGGCACTGGGGCCCCACATTGGGCACCATATATTGTAAAGTAAATCATTCCAGAAGACACATTTTAAAATATAGAATATTGGAGTCTTTATTATACAGTTAACAGGCTTCAGGCCACCAGTTGTTACAAAGGCCTGCAGCATGCAAATACACCTAACACAGCTAGGAATCATGTTAAGAGGAAAGAAACAACAAAAACAATACCGACAAGCCAATTCAGCTCCAATGGAGAGCTGAATAGGTTCTCCATGATGACTGGAGACGAGCCAGGAGACAGGACACAGGACACAATCATGGAGACACACATTGCGTGGAGTCCTGGTGGCTAGGCTGGTGTGGGTCTAAATAGGTGGGCACACAGGGCAGGTTCTCAGGAAATTCCCAGTCCCAGGCACTGGACTGACAGATTGAGTAACCTATTAGCCAAGTGCCTGCCCCTGCATCCAGGGGTCCAGGCACATCCATTACCTGGTAGGCAGGTGATGGGGGAGGGGTTTTCCTTCCCCTCCCCCCTGACCCACCCCCCGCATTAAGACAAGATGCCAACCCTCTCATCCACCATGTAGCCAATATGGTGCCAGCCAGACCTGGCCTCCTCACTTCACTTAGAATTGGGACAGCTCCTGAACAGGAATTGATCAGCATACATGAGATGACTAGTCTTCTGACATTGCAAAGATAGGGGTGGGATGAGCAAGCTGGTTTTTCCTCTCTGAAATGTATAGATATGTGAAAAACACTGCTGTCTTGGACATGGGAGCATGCCCAGCTCCATCCCAAGTCATTGAGTACCTTGAATAAGCTGTGCATATGAGGAAAATCTTAAGAAATACAATTCAAATTGGGAGCAAACTGTCCACCTGAGTTCACCCAATATAAGCAGAGAGGCAGGGCTTGCTGTGTTAAGAGTAAATAGGGAAATGGGCTGCCTTCTGTCTGTGCTCCCTTGCCAGACTTTTGCTGGTGGGGCACCCTTCTGCAAAGAAGTACATCTTGCCTTGTGAGGAAGCTAAAGAAAACAAAGAAATACAATTCATGTTATGTGGGTTGAGGCACACTAAGCTGACTCAGAGAACGTCATCATTCAAGGGGATTCCACAGAAGCACAGCAAGATGGCAGCCAAGGAAGATAGAACTTGAAGATTGCCTAACCCAACAAAGAACAGATTAGAGTCATGGGTGTGGACCAGAGGATACTTCTCTAGTAGAACAAAACAACAGAGAAGGGTGTGTGAGAAAAGTTGGAAGAAGCTGTCTCCCCTTCCTATCATCAGCACTAATACCTCAGTATGGACAGAAACCCTCTGACATTTCAGGGAGGAAGAGAATTAATGTTAAATCTCAGCATCATCCCCATATACAGAGAGCAGTGCTGGGGAAGTGCTTATAGTCTCAACTCTTGGGTTCAGACCTTTAGATTGTGCCTCTGGAACTGGTTTAGGACACAGAAGGAAGACTGAGACAATCTCCCTCCTCCAATCTTGTGAACAACAGCAGGTATGGGATAAAACCTCCTAGTGAGCAGGGCATAAGAGTGGGTCAGGGTTTTTTCTTAGAACCCTGTGTCAAGCATGTCATGGTTGAATCAATAATCCAGAATAAACTAGAGGCACTGTTTGAACACCGATCCTCAGATCTCAGCCTCCTAAGCAGCTAAGATTTCAGGCATTAGCCACCGGTGTCCAGCTTGTGGCTTTCTTTACAAATTTTACCATGCTGCTCTGGCTCAGCATAATTCTCCATCCCCCTTGTCATATGTTGGACAGGGAAGTAAGATGGTGATATTGTCCCACAGCTTAGTGTGGGCTAGGTGATAGCACTAAAACCTTGTCATGACCCCATAGCCAGGCCAACCTCTGGCAGAGCTCTATAATCACCTCAGTATCTTGGAAAGTCAACTGTCACCAGACAATCTGAATTCTATTCTAGCTATCTCTAATTGTGTATGATCCTAGCCTTCTTGGCATGAGTGCACCTCTACCACATACAAACTGGGTGGATCTTAGTGCTCACCCAGCACTGTCCTGGTCTTGATTGCAAAGGACTGAGGATGTCATAAAGAGGCAGAGTAGACTAGGGAAAATGAGACCTGGTTAATGCTTGCCAGGAATTCAAAACTCAAGGTTGAAGCTTATCCATCTACTTCTCTTAATATTAAGGGAACAAAGTAATTTACTGGAAAATGTAGTAGCAAAAATTAGGAGAAAATGAGGTATAGTAAGCTCACAGCACATAGAGAGCTATTCATTCATCCTTGGTACCTTAAGACTAAGGGACCAAAGTCATTGAGCAGAAAATGAAGCTGGATAAATTGAGTAATATGAGTCCTGTAAAGGCAACTCAGGAACATGATTTAGAAAAACAGAGGCACTATCTTTGCTTCAAAGAGAGACAACAGGATGCATTTCTTCCTGAGAATGGATTTCTCATCATAGGAATTAACAGTTGTCTGGCATCATCTATGCCTTCTCCAAAAAATGATCTCCCAAAACATCAGCAACCTTCTAGCCAAAATATAGACAACAGCATGCCTTCTTCAGATCAAGGGTAATGATCTCTTTTAGGGCAGGATGCTTTCTTTCCTGGAAAGGATGTCCAAAACTTACAGAAACTCATAAAGTATAACACTAGGATTGATTAAAACAAAGATGAGACACCTATATTTGCATAACTTTGAAGTGAGACCTCCAACCTTTACCATATGAATACCCTTGGCAGCCCAAGAACTGTGTATCTCTACTCTGTTAGATTGGATCTTTGAATTTCTGTTTCCTGTTTGTTTACTTGCTTGCTTGTTTGTAAAACTCTGCCACATTTTCTCATCATTGTGACTTGCATAGAATTTCTTATTCTGAGATCAAAGTCAAGAGCCCTAAGTGAAGAGTGCCTACTTTTAGAGCGAAACTTCATTAACCTTCACCTATTTTGGTGACACTGCTGGTTGGTATTCCAGGTGTAATAGAGTTCTGGTTGCCACAGCTGTGACTAAGGCCTGTTCCAGAACAAAGATCTAGCCCCTACAATACAGAATGTCCTCATATGGCTATTCCCTGTGCATAAGGCATATGGTCACCCACATGCCCCAAGAGGAGGATGCTGGGACCTTCGACTCAGTGGGGTTCTCTTGAGGCTTTTACAACCACAGAGTATTTGTCGCCCAACTTGCCTTTGACTTTCTCTGCTACTGAAGTGGTTTATCACCTCACAGCTGACTTTCCTCAAGGCCTTTGCTCCCTCTAGTGGTGACATTGTGGAAGTCGCTACAGACTCAGGAACCCAGAAGCCTGCCTGGAATTTCTGGAAAGAGACACAAAGCCAGACCAGGCAGACTGGTCTAATTCTGAGACATTTCAAAGGCCAGATGGTATCACATGTCCAATATGAATCAAAAATATTCCAGAACAATGAGTTCTCCTAGCATTCAATATAATCAGTTTGGAGAAATTCTCATAGACAGAATCTCAGTTCTCATGGTTGTTTTTGATGTCCTCTTGTACAATGTAACTCAGAGGTTTGACAGCTAGAATGTCAGTAATACTAAACGTTAATTGTGAACTGGTGGCTCAGGCCTTTAATTATGGCTTCTAAGGATGCTGAGATCAGAGAATTATGTTTTGTAGTCACTTTGGGCAGGAATGTCTGTGAGACACTTATGTACAATTAAACACACAGAAACTGGTAACAGAGCTGTGGGTCAAGGGGTAGAGTGCCAGTCATGAGAGAAAATAATGCTAAGGGACAGCCATCGGGACTTGAGTTCACTCTTGTGTACAACAGCATGTGTGAACACACACACACACACACAGACACACACACACACACACAGCTCAAATAGAGAATGGACAGAGCAGAAGACAGCTCTGACATCTCCCATCTCCCATGCGGGTACATTTCTAATGCTGGGTTTACACATTAGCCCCATCTGGCTCACTCACTCCCACATCACATTCAGTTTGCTTCAATATCCCTCACAAATCTCTCATGGAATAAAGTATTCCTCTCCTGAATAAAGCCCATACAGGGTGTTTCCACACAAGTTGTCTGAGAAGATTCATCTGTAACTTCCTAGTTTACAGAGAATTCTGTAGATCTGAAAGTAGTGAGCTCACCTGGGTCAAACGCATGAATTAAAGAGTGCATAAAACACATGAAAAAGCCAGGTGCCAGTAGCTCATGCTTATAATCCTAGTTACTAAGGAGGCTGTGATCTGAGGATGGAAGTTCAAAGGCAGCCTAGGTAGAAAGGTCATTGAGACTCTTAACTCAAATAAACCACTAGAAAACTGGAAGTGGCACTGTGCCTGAAGTGGTAGAGACCTAGCTTTGAGCTAAAGAGCTCAGAGACAGCATCAAGACCTACAGTACAAGCTCCCATAACAACAAAAAAACAAAGCATATGAAGAAAGCATTCAAATATATTATAGGAATTTATGAGCAGGAGGAAAATAGATAACCTAGCTAGGTGTCAAAGAACAAGGAACAGAAGTAGAGCTTCTGGAAATGACATAGTAGACACACTCACACATGGACAGCAGGCCAGGGGTTCATTTACATAGATATCATTTACATAGATAAGGGGAAAAAATCAAACTTGTCACGGATCTCTTATTCCTGATCTGACCAGCAGCTCCCCATTCCCAGAGCTTTGCTAACATGATATAACCCCAGAAGCAAAAACTGCATGTCTAGCCTAAGAAATGTTGCCCTGAAGGACGTCCAAAAAGTATAAGGCCAGCATTGATTGAAGATTCCCTGGCCTTTGGCCTATGGATGAGGATAATGTGCTTTGGAATGTTAGTATGGACTCTTGGTCACCCAAATGACCCTGAACCAGGGCAGTTCAGGCTGGAGGAGTCACAATGATTGTGGGGTTGTTTGGACAGCCCTGTGAAATGGGAGTGGAATGGAAGACAGCCAGAGACCTCTCTACCCCTTGGGAGGCTGAAAAATATTCATCAGGAAAATCTGAAATAAAGTAGAGCTGTTGAGGTGAGGACAATGTAGAAGATGAGGAGAATATTAGTGGATGCATCTAAACTCCTCCCAACTATTTTTTTTTTTGTGAAAATACCATACAGAGGAGTTACAATTACAAGGGCAAGATAGTGAGGACATTTCTTATCAAGCATTGTTGCCTCCTTCTTTGTTTCCCCATACTATCCCTTCCACTCTCCACCTGCAACCTGCACTCCCCCCCTACAACCCCTAATCCCCCACCACTCACCCCACAAAAGTTGTAATTAACCAAACAAAAATGCAAATTTTAAGAAAATCCAAGAAATCATCACTTACTGAATGCTCTGTTGCTGCACGACAAGGTCATTAATGTTCTGAAGCAATTCCCAAGAATAAAAGGGGAAAAACCCTGCAATCACCACATCTCCCCTGCTGTGTGCCACAGATTTCTCTGTGCAAATGTGTTGGCCATCTTCAGAGGAACATAACACTAGCAGAAGCTCAGGGAGAAGCAGCATCAGAGCCACAGGGAACATTGCTGCTGTTTTGGCCTGGAGCTGTGATTCTGGATGCAGACTGAGCCTGCAGATTCAGATGGGTGTTTATGTGGCTTATTGTTATCTGGATGGCCACTGGGACGCACCATGGGTCTCCTCCACTGTCATAGAGGAATATAGAGCCCTTTCTGCCCTCTAGCTCAGCATCTGGTGTCTGGCTTCAAGATCAAAACACAAGTTGAAAAACATGTGTACCATCTTCTCCACACCCTCAGGACTGTGATTTAATCCAAGACTGTATAATGAAACTCCAGGGATGGATTCTTTTCTTGTTGAGTTGTTCACAAAATTGTGTGAAATCAAAAAGTTGAAAAGAAAGTAATCACACAACTTAAAGTCCCATAAGAAAGCCATTAGAGATGATGGTAATAGATAACACCAAAGGATGCCACATGAAGGTCAAGGGGCATAGATTATCATGGCCAGCAAAGGCACCATCAGAGTTATTGGAACACGATCAAAGATGAGGATGGGCAGACTCACAAACCCAGTGCCAAGGGAGCCACAGAAGCTTAGTAAATGACCCATTCAGGTTTCCATACCAACTCCAAATACAGAAGCATCCAGAAGAGGTCAATGAAATTATTTACTCCTGAAGGTGTTACCAAAAGTCTCAGTGAATTCAACCAATAGAGTTCAATACTTCAAGGTCAGGGCACGCATCCAATTAGACTTCTTCGTGTTCTGAAACTTGAACTTCTTCAGTGCTTAAATGCCTTTGACCAGCAGAGTGCATCTGGAAATATACTGTGGGTATCCACTGCTAGACAGGGATGTTCTATGATCTATGACTTTCTGGGAACCTAGCAGGCCTATCCAGTAAGGATACTGGAAGCTGTGGGTGTATGGATGGGTCTTGTTCTGCTGTGTGTCTCCTTCATGTTCCAGGTGCTGGGGAAATTATTGTATCCCATTTGGACAGGCATGTGGTCCCTGCTCTGTCCATGTCTCCCTACCTGTCTCCTTTATTTGTTCCTCATAATAGAAGTGAAACCAAGGTCACAGCAAAGGTTCCTGCTCTCCACAGACTTCACCATGGTGGCTGGTTCTGTGATTTGACTCCATATGTTTATCAGGAAGGACTTGGTAAAAGTAAGTTGGAAAAGTCAGGATGCACATGCAATTTGGTGTTGGTAGCCAGCAAGACCTTGCAACAGGGCCAGAGCTGGGGCCAAGCCTGACTTGGCTTCTGAGGTAGAAATCTTTGTTGCTGCCTGTACCCAGGATTACAGGTATGAGCCTCCTGAGCCTGGCTCAGAAGACAAACTTTTACCCTGTTCTCCTCATCTATTACTCTATTTCTGTTAAATCTGCCCAGGAGAACAGCTCCTCTCAACTTCCTCTTCACCTACCTGAAACCAGTAGTCACCTGTCAATCACGTGACTGAGTCAGCAAAGGACCCCACACTCTTAGGTCACTTCTTTATCTGCTGAGGTCACTTCCTGAACTACCCTGGTCCCAACTCCCTCTACAAGTGAGAGGTTCTCCAGGCTCTGAGGTCACTTCCACATCTGCTGTGGTCCTGGCTCAACTGAAGTCCCCTTTTCTCTCTTTCTCTTTTCCTCTTTTTCGTTTTCCTCTGTCTTCCCCATGGGCTTCCGTTTCCTGTGTGGGGGCAGTTTGCTTTTTCTGCCTGAACCATATGTCATATTTCCTTTCTGGCAATCCTTAAAATATCTACTTCATTGTCATTGATAACTACTCTATTATTCTAAACCTTCTTCTCCCTACATTTCAAAAATTAGAGAAATCTAGGGTATCTGTATTGGGTGATAATACATGTGTCTATCTGTCTGTCTGTCTGTCTGTCTGTCTGTCTGTCTGTCTGTCTGTCTGTCTGTCTGTCTGTATTGTAAAGGTGGTGGGCAGATGAGTTATCTTTATGTAAGTCAGGGAATGAGTACATTTCTGTTTTTACTATGTTACTCAGTTTTTTCCCTCCCTTCCCTACCCACTGGTTGTATGCTTAATTTTTCACACAGTGTTCAGTATATACCAATGCTGCATTTATCAGGGTGATTTACTGAACACAATGATATCCAACTTCCTCCCGTATTTCTGACTCAAATATATTATTGCATGCCCAAGACTCCATTGTGTCTGTGTAACTCAATTTCCTTTTTCCATTCATAGGTTGATTGGAACTGACCCTGGATCAGGAATTCAGCTTCTAAGTAGTGTCATGATAAAAACTTGTCATATGTAAACATAGACATAACAAGCAGCCATATTAGTGTGTGTGGGTAGTGTGCATGTAATATTATATCTTTTCTCATATTACGTTACCAATGAGATTACAACTTCTTTTGGCCATATCCTCACCCTGCATGTGTTATTATTAATTTTATTGGTAATCTCCCAAATTGTTTAATACCAATTATTTTATAATGAGCTCTATTTTATGAAACTCGAGACCTAATCAAACCATGTGCTACTTAAACATTTTGTGGTTAGAAAGAGTGAAGACAATTTTTGTTTCTCAAATCATTTTTTTTATCCAAATGAAACCAACTTGTTTCCTCAATTCCCATTCTCAAGGCTTTTATTTTCTAACTTCCCTCTTCCTTTACATTTCATTATTTCCTTACAGAGTTTGTTTGTTTGTTTGTTTTGTCAGACATGGGGCTTGAAATCAGGGCTTGGGTACTGTCCCTCAGCTCTTCATCTCAAGGAGTGTGCTCTACCACTTCTGCTGCAGCACCACTTTTCCTTTTCTTGTAGTTTATTAGAGAGAAAAGTCTCATGGACTCTCCTGCCTGGACTGGCTTTGAACCCTGATCCTCAGGTCTCAGCATCCTGAGTAGCTAGGATAACAGGCGGGAATCAACAGCACCTGGTTTTCTTAATGAATTTTTAAAAATTGATTTTTAAATTAAGTCTTTGAAACATTTGATCTCAAAATGACATTTTAAAAAATATAAAATAATTACCCTTAGGCAAACTGGTTGTAAATTGATATTTCACATTTGGTTTTAAAGTAGGGAGAACAGGAGAATCACATGTAGACTGACATTGCACTGAGTGCAAACTCTACAAACTTGAGGGATCTTAGACCATAATCTTTTGCTGTTTTCAATTTGCATCACTTTACATATCACTCTTCTAACTTTCATAGGCAATATTTGATGGAAAATAACTTTTAGGTAGAAACAGTCATACATCAGCCATTTAGCATGCAAAGAATTGAGTAATCGCTGGGAACGGTTGGCTCCAGCAGTGGCTCAAGCCTGTAATAACAGCTGCTCAAGAGGCTGAGATCTGAGAATGTAGGTTCAAAGACAGCCTGGGCACGAAACTCCAGAGAATCTTATCTCCCATAGACCACTCAGAGAACCGGAAGTGACCCTGTGGCTTAAGTGGTCAAATGCTTGCCTTGAACTGAAGAGCTTAGGGACAGCATCTAGGCCCAGAGTTCAAGCCCCACGACAGAAAAAAAAAGACCTGAGCAAAATAAATTAGAATTTACATTGAAGAAAATATCTAATCAAAGGCAGAATTTTTTTTATTATTTTTGCTGGTCATGGGACCTGAATTCAGGGCCTGGGTGCAGTCCCTCAGCAATTCAGGTCAAGGATGGCCCTCTACCACTTGAGCCACAGCACCACTTCCAGCTTTTTCTGCTTATGTGGTGCTGAGGAATTGAACCCAGGGCCTCATGCATGCAACGCAAGCACTCTACCACTCAGCCACCTTCCCAGCCCAATTTTAACGTAAGTGCTATTATTTTCCTTTGTTCCTTATGGGTAATCACAATGGTAAAAATATGTATGTAGAGCAAATTGTATATTATCCATCTGAACCATATCTAAAAGAAAATAGAAAATCTTAACACACACTCCACAATTATTTTACCAAAGGAATCCTGGGGAGAAAAAGAAGGAAATATGAGTTTGGATGGATTAGTATAAGTGAAGAAAATAAGTGAAAAAAATTAGAAAACCATAAAACTAAAGCCAATATTCTTACCTTTGTATATTCTCAAAGCCAGTTAGAGAATTTCTACCTCCTATCCCTTTGGCTGGTGGAAGCTACCAATACGTTGCCAAGAGACTTCAGATTGCAGTATCCAAGTCTGGTTGGTATGTAAGCCGTTCACCACCTATTATACAGGAGTGCAGCTTATGCCTCTGGGAGTTTCCACATGCACCATACAGGCCAACCAACCTAGGGAGCAGGCCTCACCACGTGCATCAGGCCGTCCCCTGACCTGACTAGCATGTCCGAGCTGCCCAGGCCCTGTGCATGGTTTGGCGCCTCTTGTGGAAGATGAGGATCAAGATCCTGCTCTGGGAGGCGAAGGATTCTCCCACCATACCCTGGGGTATGGGGCAGTGATCCTCATCAGGATGGAGTCCTGGGCCATCAAGTGAGGGACTGCACATGGCTCTGGAATACCACAGGACCTTGCCCTTGTCTGGGCGTAGGTTCAGCAGCAACAACAAGTGGAAGATCCTGAGCAGAAGGCCTAGAGGGCACGGGGAGTATCCATAGCCTATTCATGCTATTCCAGCCCATCTCTGTGTTGGGGTGCTACACATGCCACTGGTGGGCTTCTCTTTTCTTTTTTTTTCTTTTGCTCACGCAGATTGGGTTGGTTTTTAATGAAAGATTATGTGGCTTTAATATATTGGGTATTTTTTTTCTCTCCCACACCCTTTTTTATTTCCTGGTATGTTTTGAGCCTTTGGCATCATTGGTATTACCCACAGTGGCATACAGAGACCATCCCAAGAAAACACATCACATGCTTTAAAAAAAATTAAATACAGGATTGACTATTCTCAGAGTTGGGTGGAGGGAAGAAAAGGGAATTAAAATTCAATTTATGGAAAAAATTGTGAGTGTGTGTGTGTGTGTGTGTGTGTGTGTGTGTGTGTGTGTGTGTGTGTGTGTACCAGTCCTGGAAATCAGGGTCCCAGGTTCCCTTTCTTGGCTTTCTTCTTCACAACTGGCATTTTACCATTTGAGAAATAAGT
Source organism: Dipodomys merriami (assembly GCF_024711535.1). NCBI lineage: Eukaryota > Metazoa > Chordata > Mammalia > Rodentia > Heteromyidae > Dipodomys > Dipodomys merriami. Next base: position 3,923,504 of record NW_027206179.1, on the reverse strand, counting down.
CCAGTCACACATTTTAACTTGGAAGTTAAAGATGGAGTCTCATAGACTTTTCTGTCCAGGCTAGTTTTGAACTGTGATCCTCAGATCCAACCCTTCTAAGGGAGCCATTGGTAGCTGACTTGAATAAAATTACATGGTTAATATTAAAATTAATAATGAATTTTATAATAGATTTACACAAAAATGTGAAAATTTAATACATATTACTCAAGGTTTTAGTCAGTATTTTAAAACAGGAACACTTTTTCTTTATTTAGATTAATTACATAAATTGACAGTTTTGTGGCATAGTGATACTTAGCTAAATTTACTAACACATTTTAACCTTCACAATGCATCTTGTCATTGTCTTGATCTACAAAACTTATGAACTCTTCAGACTTTAACAATAAAGTTGTTTCTTCCAAATCGGGTGATATGTACATTTCTTTCCTTTTGCTCAGTATCAGTTGTTTCCTCTTTCTCTCTCATTCCCTCCCTCCCATCATCACCCTTGAGTTGCTTCGTTCATTTTCATCAATAACTAGTGCCACTGATGGAACCCTCTGCTGTATCTTTTCACCCATTTTCCTCCACTTCTTTTTTTTAATTGTGAAAATATCGTACAGAAGAGTTACAATTACATGGGCAAGATAATGAATAATTTTCTTATCATTGTTGCCTCCTCCTTTGTTTCCCCTTCCCATCCCTTTCATCTTCTCCCATATCCTCGTATCTCTGCCTCCACCCCCGCCAAAGTTATAAAGTTCATTTTTCGACATAACGACTTGTACATCTCATTGTTACAATGGGTCCACCTGTATCCCTATTTAAACGACTTTTTTTTTTCATTCCTCTCCACAAATTATACCAACATCAAATACAGTGAAGGCAGGGGTTATATCGTGGGAGAGGGACGTACAAAGTCACAAAGAAACCATCTTATAAATATGTTAGAAACAATGGCATGAAAGAAAAAAAACATTTGAATACTTATCTTGGGGTTCATTTCAACTAACATCAATTTTCTGACCTTTTCTGCTTTGTCTTACACATATACTAGTTATTGCAAATAAGGAAAACCATGGGGTGTATGTTTCTTTGGGCCTGGCTTACTTCACTTAATATAATTTTTTCCAAGTCTTTCCATTTCCTAACAAATGGGGCAATGTCATCCTTTTTGATGGAGGCATAGAATTCCATTGTGTATATATACCACTTTTCTTGATCCATTCATTTACTGAGGAGCATTTGGGTTGGTTCCATATCTTAGCTATGGTAAATAATGCTGCAATTAACATAGCTGTGCTGGTAGCTTTAAACCATCTTAACAGGCCCATATCAAGCATTGAAATAGAAGCAGCAATGAGAGACCTACCATCTAAGAAAAGCTCAGGACCAGATGGTTTTATAGTGGAATTCTACAAGGCCTTCAAACAGAGCTCACACCAATACTCCTCCAACTCTTCAATCAAATTGAAAGAGAAAGTTCACTACCAAACTCCTTCTATGAAGCCATCGTAACCCTCATCCCCAAACCAGGCAGGGACTCATAAAAAAAGAGGACTTTAGACCCATTTCTTTGATGAATATCAATGAAAAACTTCTCAACAAAATTTTGGCCAATCGACTTCAACAATTCATCCAAAAAATCATACACCACGTTCCTCCACTTCTTTGGCCTCTTTCTAGCTTTCCTGAGAAGTGCATGCCTATGCACTATATATGGGGTCCAGAACATAGAGTCATCTAGAAACTATATAATAACTTAAGGATACGTTCTTTGTTTCTTGGGTCTTGTTTACTTTGTCATATCTCACTTTAGAACAGTAACACTTTTATGATAGGTAATTTAGTCCAATCAAGTGGTGATTTTTCACCACTGGATCTGAAAAAAATAAGCAGAAAGTAAAGCAGTGGAAGAAAGGACAAACTATCTTTTGCCAGCATGGCTAAAGAAATCCCCCCCCCTTCCAAATCTAGTGTATCTGTTGTTCTTTTTTCTCTTCTTCTTCCATTTATATTTGGGTGTCTTTAGAGATCTGGTCCAATATGATGCACAAATTGACTAATTGTGAGATCTGACCATGAATTTTCCCAAGGTCATATGGAAGTCAATGATGAGCCCATCCTTTCCCTCCTTCACTTGAGTGTCTCTGAGACACATGTGGGTTCCATGCTTGTATCCTCAGGGACAGAGGCTGGTACTGGCCAGCTCTTGGTCTGTCATTTCTGAGGATGGAGGTTGAGCTTTCCTTGAGTACCAGGCTTGAAAATTTCTTTTGTTCTTTACCCCTTGGTTGTGTCTAAAGGCAGAAGCAGCTCTACCCAGTAAGTACTGATGTATTTGATATGTGAAGAGTCTTGGAAATATCATCTCTTAATTATAAATAAAAGCATAATTTCTTTGGGTAGCCAGTTTGTAGGACAGCGCAGTGAAAATTATTTCATCACTACTGTGACTATCACAGTTCACCAGGTTTTATACATCCTTAGTTGTATTCATTTTGTAGAATGGGTAACCAATTTCTTTTCTTTCTACCTACACACAGCTGGCTGTGTTTCCTGTTGAGATCTTCCCTAAACTACAATACATGTATTGTTCTAAACTCATCCTGAGTAGTGCAAAGGAACTAGCGCAATGATATTAAAGGTCTGGAACTCAGTTATCAAAACAGCATCAATGGCCGGGTGCTAATGGCTCATGCCTATAAGCCTAACTACTCAGAGATCTGAGAATTGCAGTTCAAAGCCAGCCTGGGCAGGAAAGTCCATGAAACTCTTATCTCCAATTAACCAACAAATGACCAGAAGTCGCACTTTGGCTTAAGTAGTACAGCACTCTCCTTGAGCTGAAAAGCTCAGGAACAGCACCCAGGCTCATAGTTCATGTCCCAAGACCCACAAAAAAATAACAGTATCAATGATTTTATTCAGAGATTCCTATTTGTGCCAAGCTATGATCTCTGATTTCTGTGTTGTTCTTTTAATTTCATATGCTTCATCTTTCTGTACTTCACAGTGAATTTCCATCATGGCCACCTAAAGAAATGAAAGTGAGCTGATGTTCTTATGGGTTTTTTGTGTTCTTTTGATGCTGGTTCTGATATTTGAAGTCAGGGTCTAGGTGTTGTTTCTGAGCATTGTTTCTGTGTAAAAGGAGTGCTCTACCACTTTAACCTCGTATATATTCTGGCTTTTGTTGGATCATTGGAGAGAAAAAAAATCTCATGAATTTTCCTCCCCAGGCTAGCTTGGAACTCTGATCCTCACATCTCAGCTCTCTGAGGAACTAAGTTTACAGGCCTGAGGCACTGGTGCTCAGCTGAGTGTGAGCAATTTTAATGTAACTTGTGGCTGTTTAAACACAAACTGTGACAGCTGTGTTTGCATTGGGATCGCTGGTTATGGACAAAAGACATGAGATCAGAATCATTCTAGTAAGTTGTCCTCTTTTACAGGTAAACATTCATTTTATTTCACTGAGAATCCAGGAATAGGTCCCCTCTACCTTAGACTCTTTTCTTAGAAATGACTTAATGCTTACTTCCTTTACATTGGAGAATGATAAATTTATAAGTGCAACTCCCTATTTATTATAGCATAAAATGGTAAGTTTCCACTTGATGAAGGGCAAAATGTTATTGGCTTTGAAGTTCCAATTTCTCTAGTGAGCAGTTGATCAGAATCTTCATAATGCTTGATGAAGACATTTGATATGGTAGTCTAACATTCATTTCTCTAGTTTAGTAGGCTGTTTTGGTTCTCATTAAAGCTTTATGGTAGTAAAGTTAATCAATGCCCCTGTGTTGAATACTTACTTGTCCAAAAATAGCAGTCATTGTATAAGCACCTATACAGAACAGGGAGCACTCTCTCTTCTTTGAGTCATTGAAACTGGGAATAATCTGTTTGGCTTCCAGACATTTCTGTCTTTGTGCAGATGCTTTCCTGTTTTCCAGCAATGGCCCAGCAGAATTGCAAACAGCACTGTGTGTCTCTGTGATGCATGGATGGGTGATGTAACTCCACTGACCCACAGATACAGCATTGAATGACGTCAAGATCTCTGGACTCAGAGACACGTGCTTCCTTGTCCTTCGGTTTAATTCTGACTGTACAATGCAGTGGTGGCCTGACAATATTCCCACTTCAAGCTTCTCAACACATCTCATTTCTTAAGACACCTTTCTGAATCTATCTTGTACTCATAAAATGGTAAATAATATTGAGAGATATGAGAGATATTGAGAGTCTAAGTCTATCTAGTATGTTTGTCCTCTCTTTGGGGAGTTTTTTTATCTTCATATAAATGATTCAGTTTCTCCACTCATTAATATTGAGGATTCTTAGGGCTGGGACAACAAGGCTCTGCTTGGCCAATTATGCACTCTGTATCTTTGGTTTTCAATAAGAAATAATGTCTAATAAGCAAACTATTGCTCCAGCTGCTCATTTCGACAGCTCTAGTTATGTTGGAGAATTCGCATTTCTTCCCTGAAAAATACATTTATAGACTCCTGTGGTAAACTGGAGCAGATTAACATCCTGCTCTAAAATTCTTAAGGAAGGAAGAGAGAGAATGAGAGATTTTCTGAATATAGCAAAATAGAAAATATGTGAACTGAAATACACAGCTAGCATGTAATTGTAGCCCCTCTGTACAGTATGTTCTCAAATAAAATAAAATTAAATTAAAAAAAAAAGAAATACACAACTAGGTCAGAGAATGTACTCGAGGTACCATAATGAAAGCATGGAAAAGTTCAACAATATAAGGTTCTTATTCTAGTAGCATTAGCAATATAAAAATATGCAAGCAGAAATATGACATAGTTAAAAAGAGTAATTGACTCATTGCAACAATGAGATGTACAAGTCGTTATGTCGAAAAACGAACTTTTCAACTTTGACTGGGGTGGGGGGTGTGGATGGGGAAAGATGGGAAGGGATGGGAAGGGGAAACAAAGGAATAGGCAACGAGGCATGATAAGAAATGTACTCATTACATTGCACATGCAATTGTAACCTCTCTGTATGGTATTTTTACAGTAATTTTTTTAAAAGAGTAATTGAGATAGGAAAGAAAAAGGAAGAAGCACAGTAGATAATATACTCATAAGTAAAAATGATAGCATAAAGGGCAGATTACACTAGAGGAAGCAAAAAATATCCAAGTTAAAATAAAAGTTTAGGAGATGATGTTAGGAATTTGATATGACTCTAACATAACCAGAGGAATGAATAAGAGCAATTTCTTTGTTCAAAGAATTCCTCAAATTAAACTAAGATGTGACTGTCAAATTGTTACAGATTGCTCTCAGGGCCTCTAAACATTTCAAGCAACACTTATGTTCATCTTAATGTTTCTTTCTTCCAGGACATGATCTCCCCTCAAACTTGGACAGAGAATTACTCTCAAGCCTTATCAAGATGATGTAGCACTTGGGGGCAAAAATGCAGCCCAGGAGACCTCCACTTGAGGCTAATATGGAGAAGACCTCCACAGCCATCATGACCTTCCCCTTGGTGTTTGGTAGACTAGCAGAAATGTGAGTCACACACTGCAGAACTTCAGCATACTGAAGGTCAGGAACTTGGCCTCATTGAAGGTGTCAGGCAGGATCCTGACCAAAAAAGCCACTGTGAAGCTGGCTAGGGCCAGGGTTCCCAGGTATCCCAGGAAACAATAGAAGGCAGTGAGGGAGCCCATGTTGCACAGGATGATGATGTGGCCATGTTCAGAGTGTGCATCTCTGTCCACAAAGGGGAAAAGATTCCCTGCCAAAGGCGAGAGAGAGTCACCTGGATGACGGTGCAGATGGGGAATAGGAGGTTAGGGGCCAGGGACACCAGCCACTGCTTCATTCTTCTGCCTGGAGCAGTGAGTGTGACGGCCAGAACCACAGTGATGGTCTTGGCCAGGACCGTGGAGACAGCCATGGTGAAGACTACTGCAAATGAGGTGTGCTGCAGGATGCAGGTGGCTGTGTGGGGACTGCCAAGGAAGAGTAAGGAGCAGAGAAAGCAGCAGATGAGGGAGACGAGCAGGATGTAGCTGAGGACCCGGTTATTGGCCGAGACAATGGGGTTGTCTTGGTGCTTGTTAAACACACCAAGAACAACAGATGTGAGTGCAGAGCAGCAGAGAGCCATGCAGGCCATAGCCATGCCCAAAGGGTCTTCATAAGCCAGGAGGCTCTCAGTTTTCAAAAAGCAGTTGTTTCTCTCGGTGTTGGCAAACTGATGATCTGCACACCTCACACACCACTCCATGTCTGGTGAGGAGTAATAATCACTATTAGTCTATTTTCAGCATTTCTCTTTCCCCTAATTCCCCTCCACTCAAGCAGTTCATTTTCCCTGATTTAAAAGTTGGCCTGAGTTGCTTTCAATACCAATAATAGTAACTCTCTATATCAAAATACTATCCGGTGAATTATCTTTCTTTCTCATATTTCTTAATCTTACCTTCCTCTCTTTCTCTTTTTCCTGTTTATCTCCTTCCTTCCTTCCTTCCTTCCTTCCTTCCTTCCTTCCTTCCTTCCTTCCTTCTTTCCTTCCTTCCTTCTTTCCTTCCTTCTCTCTATCTCTTTCTCTCTCTGTCTCTCTGTCTCTCTGTGTCTCTGTCTCTGTCTCTGTCTCTCTCTCTCTCTCTTTCTTTTCTTTCTCCAGTGCTTGAACTGTGGACTTGGGAAATTTTTTAGAGAATTAATGCTCAACCTACTACTCTACCACTTTAGCCACAGCTTGAATTCCAACTTTTTGGTGCCTACTTGTGGAAAAGAACCTTGTTTCCTGCCCATCATTACATCAAAGTTCCATCATCAAATTTCAACTGCCTGAGTCGCTTGGATTACAGGTATAATATGTAATTACTTAGCCTTATGTGATATGTTCTTGACAGGCCATATCACTCTGGCTCTCTGCTACTCATTCAAGAAATAATGGACAAGGGGCTAAGAAGTTGGCTTAGTGGTAAAGTGTTTGTCTCACATGCATGAGGCCCTGGGTTCAATTGCTCAGCACCACATAAGAAGAAAAAATCCAGAAGTCATGTTATGGTTCAAGTAGTAGGGCACTAGCCTTGAGCTGAAGAGCAGAGGGACAGTGCTGAGGCCCAGAGTTCAGCCCTCATGACCACCCAAAGAATAATAAGAAAGAAAGAAAGAAAGAAAGAAAGAAAGAAAGAAAGAAAGAAAGAAAGAAAGAAAGAAAGAAAGAAAGAAAGTAAAGGAAAATACAGAATCAGCCCAGTTGATCCATTTTTAACAAGAGGTTCTAATCCAAACCTCAACCTATTCCTTACAGCACATAAAAACTTCCTGAACATTTGATCTGTGTCAAGAACAATGCTCCTCCACCAATATGGGAGGGTCTAGGAAAGATCAGCTGGAGACTGGAAAAAAGAAGTGAAATGGAGATGGTATACTAGTTCTAAAACACTTGTATTTAGGTAATTGCTATTTAACCTAGTGCCAGTGTAAGAAAGGGAGTGATCCTAAAAAGGCTCTTTATTATTAGTTATGCTAAATTTAATTAGAAAAGAGCAGCAATGGGCACTCAGAAATGAAAGGCTGTGTTAGATCCCCAGTTCCATGATGATTTGCACATCATTTCAAAGATCAACTACTGATCCTTGATATTTTCTTTTCTTATATTTCCTTTAAATACAAAAAATGTGACTGATAAGAGGGGAACTGGGCTATTCTCCAGCCTTAATAGATTAGAAAATACAATCAGAGATGTAATGTAGGGGCAGTGGGTTGTTTCTTCTAAGGAAAAGTATGGGTTAAGGGTAACCATGGAACTCTTCCTGAAGGTGCATATTTGTTCCTGCCATGCTGCTCTAGATCATTCCACTGGCTTGGATGGACTGGATGTTAGAAAGGAGAGATGGGGAATTTCTCTATAACTCACAGACTCACGTGACACGTTAGACATCTCATTCTCTGGGCAAGGAGTGTAGTCAAAGCAACAAGTAGCATTTCTCTCCAGAGAGGCCTTCCTGAATCCAGGACCACAGCTCTCAGTGCAGACAGAATGAGGAGTCTGAGAACATTAAGAAGAAGGTTATTGACCATGAGACACTCAAGTTATTTAGGGGAAAAAATCATCGAAACACATAATCTTTATATACATACAGCCAATGAATTCAATGAGCCTTTTACAGTTTCATCTAACATGACCTCAAGAAAACGTGGGGCCTTCACAAACAGTTCCTCATGCTATCGGAAAGTCATGTAGCCTTTAAGAGGTGGATGTTAATTCTAGGAAAATAGGAAAAAGGAGTTAAATTCTGCATCCCATTCTTTTTTAATTAAGTTTTTTATTGTGAAAATACTTTACAAAGGATTACAGTTACAAGAGCAAGGTAATGAGTACATTTCCTTTTTATTCCTTATCCAGCATTGTTGGCCATTCTTTGTTTTTCCCCTACCAAACCTTCCCTCCTACCTCCTCAGCTACACCACTCCATCCCTCATCCACAAACTCCACGCCCAACCTTCCTCCCTAAATTGTAAAGTTCCTTTGCTGACATAGTGTCTTCTACATCTCATTGTTGCAATGGCTCAATCTGTGCCCTATTTAAACAACTTGTTTTCCCCTGCATCCCATTCTTCAATTCAGTAATGATTTTTCTCTCCTATTCATCTGCGAACAAATGAATAAGAACATGAGTGGAAAATCAATCAGGGAAACTTCAAACCCACACTCTAAAGCATAGCTAATTGCTTTGAAGGTGCTGCTGAACCCAGGGCCATTCACATCTCTCTATTGGCTTCCCATCTCCAATGAGGTGGGTGAACTTCACTGGCCGATGATCCTTTCATTACATCCTGTCTCACCACAGACTCAAAAGCAGCAATCTACCCAACCGTGGTCTGAAATCTCCAGGCAGAAACAAAGCAAGTCCTTCTGCCTTCTTACTTGATTCCATCAGATATTTTGTCACAGTACTGAAAAGATGATTCACAGGAGGCATTCAGCTTTTGTCATATTCAATTTGCAAATATAGAACAATATATTGGTAATGAAATGTTCCGCTATTCCCTCCATGAATCTGTTAGTAAGAAACTTCCAGAAACAGGAAGTTGTGAAATGTACACCACTGAGACATAGTTTTAGTGAACAACCTTGAAAACAAAAGTTTTGTTTATTTATACATGACACGATAGATCATGATATAGTCAGAAATGACCAACAATGGGGGAGAAATAAGGATGTGGTAACATAGTCTACAAGCATTTTACTCATAACATGACTTAAGGAATTATAAGCACTTTCTACAACTACGTCATAATAACAGTACTTTTTTTAAAAAATGAGAATGCAAAAGAAGTAAAAATGACCCACTGTGGTAATGCCTATGGGCCACTCTATCAGATTTTCAAACAAAATCAGTTGTTGACCATGAAGTTTACATGGAAAAAACTCGCCAACTTTCATCCTTTGTGTCAGACCTTCAGGAAAATTCCAAAAGCTCATAATGTCATACTCTGCCTCCAATTTCCCTTCGTCTTTCAAAATCACTTGATCTCCAACAGTTTTGGTAAATTGGATCTTCTTCAAAAAGAAATGCAGCTAAAAGAGACACATTACAGTATGGTGAAGTGCTTTCCAGAGTTATGACAGAACCCCAGAACAATGGATGCACACAGCTTAGCCTTCATTTTCACCACATGATTCATACACACCACAGGAATCTAACCAACTGTATCAAATGCTCACCCACAGACGACTAAAGTGTTACCAAATTCTAAAACCTGGTTATCCAGGATGGGATGCAGAAACTCAATTTGAACGGAATGAGACTCCAACCACATACAACCAAATAATGACATCATATGACAGACCTCAATCACTGTTCTAAAGTGAATTCTTATCAATTATTTTATGATTGTGATCAGAATCAGTCTGAAAAACAGGTAAATAATAAACTAAGTAGAATCATAGAATATTTATCACAACTATGGAATATTATGTTAAGCAAGACTTAGTTCAATGTGTGTGTGTGTGTGTGTGTGTGTGTGTGTGTGTGTGTGTATCCTGTGGCTTGACCTCAGGGCCTAGGCATTCAACTTGAGGTTTTTTTTTCCCTATTCAATGTATAAGCAATCTATCATTTGAACCATAGCTCCACCTCTGGCTTTTTGGTGGTTAATTGTAGTCAGAAGTGAGCTACAAGTGTGAAACACTTGTGTCCAGACAATCTTAAGTTTTCTTAAAATTGACAAGAAAAATTTGGATATATGCTATTGAAAAGGGGACAGCTTTTTACAAACATAAGGAGGATAGGGACAGAAGACACAGCACTTCCTTGTCATGAATTCAGCGTTCTTCAAGAATATTGTCTTGCTGGGCATTGATTGGTCATGACTGTAATCCTAGTTACTCATCGTCCTGAGACCTGATCATCACAATTCACAGCCATCCGAGGCAGGAAAGCTTGTGAGACTCTTATCTCTTATAAACCAGTCAGAAAACTGGAAGTGGTGCTCTGGCTGAAGTGGGAGAGTCCTACCCTTGAGCTGAAGAGCTGAGGGACAGCACCCAGTCCCAGAATTCAAACCCCATGACCAAAAAAGAAAAAAACAAGAAAAAATTGTCTTCATAGCTCTACAATCACTTCATGGAGAGGAACAGCAGGCCCAGAGTCTCTTATATTTTCCAAAATGGAGGCAAACAACTTACATCCATCTGCTATGAAAGCTTCTATAAAAAGTCAGTATATCTAGAGTAGGTCACCCAAAAGCAAAGCCATTACCTGTGAAGAGAGAAATGCCTTTGATTGCAAATTGTGAAATCGTGGCACTTCCATGAGATGAAGAATCATCTGGTGAAGGGCATGGGCCATGGCGTACACAGCATTGGAGATGTTGTAACTCTCTTCTGGCATGGTCATGTCAAAAATATGCCTCAGCAACCAATCCCGTGTGGCATTGTATGAACAGGACCCCAAGTCTCTGAAGTCAGACATAATCAGTAGGCAATAAACAGACTGGATCCATGACCTGGGAAGGGAATTAACTCCTGAGTTATTGGACAAGGTCTCTGTTAGAATAAAATTGGTGAACCCAGCAATATTTCTATAATGGTGAGAGAAGATTAGAGGTGCATAGAAGGAGTTGATCAGAAAATATCTTTTACCAATGGTCACGTCATCATAGGGTGAGTTCATGACCCAGACTTTCCCTGTAACTAAAAGTCCCCTAAATTAAGAATAAAGCTTAGTAGAAATTTACTGACCCCATGAATGATAATCACATTGGTTGATGATTCCATTAGCTGGCAGTGCATTGGTAGATCATTTGAGAAATATGAAAAGGCAGTGTAAGTGATCATGTTCTCAAAGACCAAACACACTCCATTCTTGCCCATCTCTTCTCTCATTTCTGAGTGGAACCACTCACCATAGTCGTTTTCAGTGATGAAGAGTCCTACCCAGGTCCATCTAAAATAAAGCATCACAGAGACCATGGTCCGGGCTAGACCTGAGTCCTGGGAAGTCATCTGATAGACAGTACCGAATTTTCCATGGTCTCTCAGGAGAAGATCAAAAGACCCATATGTGAACTGCAGGGAAAAATCAACAAAGGAAGACGATGGTAGTAGGAAAGTCTCAGCCCTGATGTGAATTAAACAATTTGGAGCACTGGAAACAAAAGTTTGCTTATCCCATTTGCAAAATCACCTCGCATGTTCCAAGCTCATTGTAGACATGTACGGATAAGGCTCAGAGCTTTGGGTCATCCTTTGGTCTCTTACAACCTCTCCTTTATTTATTTTTGCAGTAAAGAAAATGTGTATATGCCACTCACTTTTTGTCTTTTCCCTGTGAGATCATGAATTTGGAAGGATTTGTGATAACACCTCTTTTTCAGTCTGTCAAGGACAGAGTCAAGGTGGCCATGGTTTCACATCTGCCCACCCCTCCCAGCCGCACCTCTGGACATTTGTAGAGGTCCAGTAGTGTCCCAATTGGGACAGATGTGCTTGAGGTTTCTGTGAGTACTGCTAAAGCTTTGTTGTCTCTTTTGCAGGTGTAATTAGGGCTGTTTTTATTCTTCCCAAACACCCAGATGAGTGGATCCTCTAACAGATCAGTATCTGTGTAATGTGCACTATAGATCTCAAACCCCAGAGTCATGTTGGGTAGCAGATGGGCATTCATATTGATCTCTTTCACAGCCAACACCAGGGTAAGAAGCAATTGGTATTTCTATAAGTTCATCCTGCACAGAGGTCACAACATTTGGGTAGGTATATGTATATTACAAATGATTAACTGCAAATGTCATGACTTTGTTGATTCAAATGCTTATCACTACACACAGTAGTATGTATAGATCCTATCTCCCAACAGCATGGCATTAGAATTTGGAGTCTTAGAAAAGTTCTTAGATTTAGGGGAGCTCCTGAACAGGACTTGATCAGCATACAGGAGGTGACTATTCTTCTGAGAGTGCAGGCGGATGAGCAAGCTGGTTTTCCATTTCTGCACTGTATGGATATGTGAAAAACACTGCTATCTGCTGGATCATAGAAGCATGTCCAGCTCACATCCGTCATTGGGTACCTTGATTTAATGTGCATATGAAGAACTCTTAAGAAATACAATTGAAATTGGGAGCAGCTTGTCCACCTAATTTCAACCAATATGACCAGAGAGGCAGGTCCTGCTGTGTTAGGAGCTGCTGACTTGTGTCTGTGCTCGCGTGCCAGACATTTGCCAAAGAATTATATCTTGCCTAGGGAGGAAATTAAAAAAAAACAAAGAAATACAATTCATGTCAAATGGTAGAGTCACACCAAGCTGATTCAGAGAAAATCGTCAAGAAACATGATTCAACAGAAGCAGAGCAAGATGGCAGCTGAATTATACTTAATGGCAAAAAGCTAAAACCATTTCTTCTAAACTCAGAAATGAGCCAAGGATTCCCACTCTCTCCACTTCTCTTCAATTTAGTATTACAATGGGTAGCTAGAGCGATACGACAAGATGCAAACGCAAAGGGGATCCAAGTAGGGAAATATGAAGTAAAATTCTCCATCTTTGAAAATGACACGATCTTGTATTTAATGAATCCCATGGATTCCATCCCCAAATTACTGGAGGTGATTTGAAATTTTGACAAAGTATCAGGTATAAAATTAACCCTCAAAAATCAATGGCTTTTCTGTATGCCAACAAGAAGTGCATGAAATCATGAAAGCAACTCCTTTTGTAATAGCCCCACAAAAAATAATATACCTAGGAGTTAACTAAAGAAGTGAAAGGCCTCTAAGATGAGAACTTTAAAAACCTGAAAAAGGAAATTAAAGCAGAACTTGGGACATGGAAAAACCTCCCATTCTCCTTGATTGGGAGGATCAACATCATGAAAATGGCAATGCCACCATAAGCTATCTACAAATTCAATGAGGTATATATCAATATTCTAACCTCATTCTTCAATGAAATAGAAGATGCAATCCAAAACTTCATATAGAACAATAAAAGGCCCCAAATAGGAAAAACAGTCCTGAGCAGAAAGAACAATGCTGGAGGAATATCAATACCAAATTTTAAACTCTACTACAAAGCCACAGTAATCAAAGCAGATTGCTACTGACACAAGAATAGATGTGAGGACCAATGGATTAGAACTGAAGACCCAGAAACGAAGCCACAGATATATAGCCACCTAATCTTGGACAAGGGAGCTAAAAAAACAGAGTGGAAGAAAGATGGTAAATGATGCTGGCAAAATTGGTTAAACACCAGTAGAAATATAAAGCTAGATCCTTATATATCAGCCTGCCTCAGAATCAAGTCAACAGGATCAAAGATCTTGAAGATAAAGCAGACACCCTGAAAACATTACAGGAAGGAAGAGGAGAAACTCTAGTGTTCCTTGACAAAGGCTGAACATTTATTAATAAAGAACCAGAAACACATCAAATCAAAGAAAGGTTGCACAAATGGGATTGGATGAAACTGCAGAGATTCTGCATGGCAAAAGACATACATAGCATGCTCAATAAAAAGTCCACGGATTGGGAAAATATCTTTACTAGCCATACAGTGGATAAGGGTCTTCTATCTGAAATATACTTAGAACTCCAAAAATAATAAACCCCACAACAATAAATCTTCAAAGAAACAACTGCCCAATAAATAAGTGGGCTAAAGATTAAAGAGAAACTTAACTGAAAAAGAAATAAGAATAGCCAGTAGACACATGAAGAAATGATCAACTTCTCTATAAAAGAAATGCAAATCAAAACAATGTTGACATTTCACCCCAACTCAGTTAGAATGGCTATAACAAAGATGTTTAATAACAACAGATGCTGGAGGGGATGTGGCCAGTAGGGAAAATGTTGGTGGGAGTGCAAACTTGTTGAACCACTCTGGAACTACAAGAATTGCATGAGCAGGCTGAGAACAGTCAAAGAGAAACACAGAAATTGGGTGATCAGGCTGAGAAGAGTCAATGAGAACTACAGGAATTGTGTGAACGTGAGGAAGCTAATCAAAGAATAACACAGAAATTGTGAGAGTAGGAGGAGAATAGACAAAGATCAATAGAGGCATTCATAGAATCCATAAACAGATGAAAGAATTCAGGGAGACCACAAAGGAAATGCTGACTGGAGCCTGTAATTAGGAAAGGGAGTCCAAGGAAACCATAAACAATCAACTGAGGGATTTGGGAAGAAACACTGCACACAAAATCAAGCAAGTAAAGAAGTTCATACAAGATCTAAAAGCTCCAACAAAGAAGTTGAACCCATAAAATCCTACCAATTAGAAGGAAAACAAATAAAAAACAAAGTAGAAAGTCTTGACAATAGGTTAGGCCATTCTGAACATCAAATCTCGGGGATTGAAGACAGCCTAGATATTATAGAGAAAGAACATACAACTATACAAGACAAATCCAAGAAATATAGATCTATTCAATATTTGGAAGACACCACCAGAAGGCCTAATCAGAGGATAATGGGTTGGAAGTGGCACTGTAGCTCAAGTGGTAGAGTGCTCGCCTTGAGCTGAAGAGCTAAGGGACAGCACCCAGGCCCAGAGTTCAAGCCCCACAACCAACAACAACAAAAAAAAATGGCAGAGGATAATGGGTGTAGAGGAGCACCTAGAGACAGAAGTTAATGGTCTATGACATTTATTTAACAGGACCCTAGCAGATAGGCCTATTCAGATACAAGAAGCTTTTAGAGCTCCAAGTAGACCAGACTAGAGCAGCACATCCCAAGGTCACATTATAATCCGCACAGGATCAATTCAGACCAAGGAAAAGATCCTTAAAGCTGTCAAGCAGAAAAGATCAATCACCTATAAAGGGAAACCAAATAGAATCACCTCTGATTTCTCAGCAGATACAATCAAAGCAAGAAGAGCCTGAAATGATGTATGCCACGCCCTAAAAACAAACAACTATCAACCAAGAATACTGTACCCAGCTAAACTCTCCTTTATAACTGAAGGTCAAATAAAAACCTTCCATAGCAAAGAAAAACTTAAACAATATGTATCCACCAAACCAGCCCTACAAAAGATACTTAAAGATGTCCTACACAATAAAGGTAAAAAAAAAAAAAATGCATCCCAACCGAAAATCCAATTACCATAGGAAGAAGCCAGTTATCGCAGCCTCCAAGAAGGTGGAGACCATGGCAGGAATTCCCAAACACCTCGTTTTCCTAACTCTCAACAATAACAGACTTAACTCTCCAATTAAGAGACATAGACTGTCTAGTTGGATTAAAAAGCAAGATCCTTCTACCTGCTGCCTTTAGGAGTCAAACCTTGTCAATGAAAACAAACATATTTTGAAACTGAAAGGCTGGAACAAAATCTACCAAGCAAACGGCCCCCATAAACAGGCAGGAGTTGCAATTCTAATATCAGAAAAAATAGACCTTGAATTAAAATTAGTTAGAAGAGATAAAGAAGGTCGCTATATACTAATTAAGGGATCTCTCCTTCAGGAAGATATTACAATTCTAAATACCTATTCACCAAACAACAGAGCACCTAAATTTATCCAAGAAACACTACTTTCCCTCAAATCTCACATAAATCGAAAAACATTAATTGTTGGGGACCTTAACACACCACTGTACCCACTAGATATATCAACTCGGGAAAAACAACAGAAAAACTGAAGATCTAAACAACTTATAGATCAACTAGATTTAACAGATATCTACCAAATATTTCACCCAGCAGCATCAGAATACACATTCTTCTCAACAGCACATGGAACGTTTTCCAAAATAGACCACATTTTAGGTCACAAAACAAACTTGTCCAAATTCACAAACAATGAACTTATACCTTGAATTCTCTCAGACCACAAGGTAATGAAATTAGAACTCAACACCAAAAGCCACCAAAGAAAGTCTTGTAACACATGGACGCTGAACAACAAACACTGTTGAATCACCAGTGGGTAATGGAAGAGATTAGAAAGGAAATTCAAATGTTCATGATAATCAACAAAAATGAACACACAAATTACCAGGTCCTCTGGGACACAGCAAAGGCAGTACTCAGAGGCAAGTTTATAGCTCTGAGTGTTCCTACTTCAACAAATTGGAGAGATCTGAAACCAACAACTTAATGCCACATCTGAACCTCCTTGAAAAAGAGCAGCAAGATAAACCCCAATACAGTAGATGAAAAGAAATAATAAAAATTAAATCAGGGGGCTGGGAAGGTGGTTCAGTGATAGAGTGCTTGCCTGGCATGCATGAGGCCCTGGGTTTGATTCCTCAACATCACATATGCAAAAAGAAAAGCCGGAAGAGGTGCTGTGGCTGAAGTGGTAGAGTACTAACCTTGAGCTTAAGAGCTGAGGAACAAAAAAAAAAAAAAAAAAAAAGAGCTGAGGGACAGCGCCCAGGCCCAGAGTTCAGGACCCACAACCAGATTCCCCCCCCAAAAAAAAAAATTAAATCTGAATTGAGCAAATTAGTATGCAAAAAAATCATAGAAAGAATCAACAAAACAACGAGTTGGTTCTTCGAAAAAATTAACAAAATTGACAGACCCTTAGCAAATCTTATCAGAAAAAGAAGAGAACACACCCAAATAAATAAACTCAGAGATGAGAATGGAAACATCACCACAGAAACAACCAAGATTCAGAACATTCTAAGGGAATACTTCTCAAACCTTTATGCTAATAAGGTTGAGAACTTGACAGAAATGGACCTTTTCCTAGAAAATATCGACATGTTCAAAGTAAACCAAGAAGAGTTAATCCAACTTAACAAACCCATATCAAGCATTGAAATAGAAACATCATAAGAGACCTCCCATCTAAGAAAAGCCAGGGACCAGATGGATTTACAGCAGAATTCTACAAGGCCTTCAAAGCAGAGTTCATACCAATACTCCTCCAACTCTTCAATAAAATTGAAAGAGAAAGTTCACTACTGAACTCATTCTATGAAGACATCATAACCCTCATCCTCAAACCAGGCAGGGACTCATCAAAGAAAGAGAACTATAGACCATTTCTTTGATAATCATTGATGCAAAATTTCTCAACAAAATTTAAATTTGGCCAATCAACTTCAACAATTCTTGCAAAAAATCATACACCACAATCAAACAGGATTCATTTCAGGGATGCAAAGCTGGTTTAATATATGCAAATCATTCATCACATCAACAAGAGCAAGGATAAGAACCACATTTATCTCAATAGTTGCAGAAAAAGCATTTGAGAAAATCCAACACCCCTTTATGATGAAGGTTATGGAAAAACTAGAAATCCTAGGAAAATTCCTCAATACAATAAGGGCTATCATGTCAAAACTACAGCCAGCATTATATTAATGGTAAAAAACTAAAGCCATTTCCTCTTAATTCAGGAATGATACAAGGATGTCCACCCTCTCCACTTCTCTTCAATTTAGTATTAGAATGCCTAGCTACAGCAATAAGACAAGATGCAAACATAAAAGGGATCCAATAGGGAAAAATGATGTAAAAGTCTCCCTCTTTGCAGATGATATGATCTTGTATTTAAAGAATCCCAGACTCCACTCCTAAATTACTTAAGCTTATTCACAACTTTGGCAAAGTAGCAAAGTATAAAAGTAACTCTCAAAAATCAATGGCTTTTCTGCTTTACAACAATTCAGGAAAGCAACTCCAATCGTAATAGCCCTTAACAGAAAGCACAGTGCTGGAGGAATATTAATACCAAATTTCAAATTCTACTACAAAGCCATAGTAATCAAAACAGCTTGGTACTGGCACAAGAACAGACCTCAGGACCAATAGAATAGAATTGAAAAACCCAGAAATGAACCCACAGACCTATTGCCATCTAATCTTCAATAAGGAAGGTAAAAAAATAGAATGGAAGGAAGACAGCCTCTTCAATAAATGGTGTTGGCAAAATTGGTTAATCACTTATAGAAAACTAAAGCTACATCCTTATATATCACCCTGTACCAGAATCAATTCCAAACGGATCAAAGACCTCAGTGTCAAAACAGACACCCAGAAAACATTACAGGACATAATAGGAGAGACCTTAGCTCTCCCTGTCAGCATGCAAAATTTTCTTAATAGAAAAAATGTTTGGACAGATGGGATTGCATGAAGTTGCAGAGCATTTTCTTGGCAAAAGACATAGCTAGCAAGATCAATAGAAAGCCCACGGATTGGGAGAAGATTTTCACTAGCCATATAATGGACAAGGGTTTCATATCTAAAATATACCTGGAACTCACAAAATTAAATCCTCCAACAACAAATCCTCAAAGAAACACTGCTCAATAAATAAGTAGGCTAAAGAGTTACATACAAAATTCTCTGAAGAGGAACGAATGATGGCCAATAGACACATGAAGAAATGCTCAACCTCCCTAGATAAAAGAAATGCAAATCAAAACAACATTGAGATAACACCTCACTCCAGTTGGAATAGTTATAGTCAAGAACTCTAGTAACAACAGATGCTGGAGAGGATGTGGACAGAAGGGAACCATCCTGCAATGTTGTTGGGAGTGTAAACTTGTTCAACCACTTTGGAAAGTAGTATGGAGGTTCCTCAAAAGATTCAATATAGAGCTCCACTATGACCCAGCAATCCGACTTTTGGGCATTTACCTGAAGATCACAAACAAGACCATACTAAAGCTACCAGAACAACTACATTTATTGCAGTATTATTTACCATAGCTAAGAAACAAACCCAGATGCTCCTCAGTAGATGAATGGATCAAGAAAATGTGGTATATATACACAATTGAAGTCTATGCCTCCATCAGAAAGAATGACATTGCCCATTTGTTAGGAAATGGAAAGACTTGGAAAAAATTATATTAAGTGAAGTAAGCCAGGCCCAAAGAAGCATAGGTCCCATGGTTTCCCTTATTTGCAATAACTCGTATATATCTGAGATATGCAGAAAAGGTCAGGTAAGTTGATGTTAGGCGAAATGAACCCCAAGATAAGGATTCAAAGGTTTTTTCTTTCTTGCTATTGTTTCTAACATATTTATAAGATATTTATTTGTTGCTTTGTATGTCCCTCCCCCACAGTATAATCTTTATCACTCTATTGGAAGTTGTTATAATTTGTGGAGGGGAAGGTTAAAAACAAATTGTTTAAATAGTGATACAGATGGATACATTGCAACAATGAGATATAAAAGACGCTATGTCGAAAAAGAAACTTTACAACTTTGGCTCAGGTGGGGGAATACAGGCGGGGTTGAGATGGGAAGGGATGCAAAGGGGAAACAAAGGAGGAGGCAACAATGCTTTCTAAAAATTTACTCATTACCTTGCTCATGTAATTGTAACCCCTCTGTATGATATTTTCACAATAAAAAAAGATGATGTTAAGCAAAATGATCACCAAGATAGGGACACATATATCTTTTTTCTTTCTTGCTAATGTATTTATAATGTACCATGTGATTTTTTGGTTCTTTGTATATTTCTCCCCCACAGTATAACCCCTGTTATGACTGTATTTCATGTCAGTGCCTTGCATCTTGTATATACACTTCTCTAATTCGCAGAGGGGAAAGGAAAATACTAAATGCTTAAATAGAGATACTGGTTGACCCATTGTATCAATGAGATGTCGAAGACACTGTGTTGAAAAAAAGCTTTCCAACTTCAGTGGAGGTGGGGGGTAGTAGTTTTGGAGGTGTGAGGGAATAGATGGTAGGGGAAAAACAGAGGAGGAAACAATTCTCGCTTAGGAAATATATTCATTACCTTGCTCATGTAACTGTAACCCTCCTGTACAGTATTATTACAATTAAATGTATAAAAAGGGGGGGATTGCTTTCCTCACTTCAGCTGCACTCTTCTTGTTATTGGTATACAGGAAAACCATTGATTTCTGAGGGTTAATTTTATACCTT
The DNA here is from genome assembly GCF_024711535.1 of Dipodomys merriami. Lineage (NCBI taxonomy): Eukaryota > Metazoa > Chordata > Mammalia > Rodentia > Heteromyidae > Dipodomys > Dipodomys merriami. The sequence continues at coordinate 3,903,120 of NW_027206179.1, read as the reverse complement.
GCTGTTTTGCCAAAGTTTCCACTCAGCTCATGTAATTTGGGAATGAAGCCCATGAGGTTCTTTAAGTGTAAGATCATGCCATCTGCAAAAAGGGAGAGTTTTCCTTCATCTTTCCCAATTTGGATCCCTTTTATGTTTGCATCTTGTCTTATTGCTGTAGCTAGGCATTCTAATACTAAGTTGAAGAGGAGTGGAGAGAGTGGACATCCTTGTCCTGTTCCTAAATTTTGAAGAAATAAAACCTGGAAAATTTAAACGTAGGTGCTATTTGTTTTCTTTGTCCCTTATAGGAAACCACAATGGGAAAAATATGTATGTAGAACAAATTGAACATTATCTATCTGAACCATATCTATTAGAAAATGGAAAATCTGAAGACAGACTTCATGAATGTTTTAACAAAGGAATTCTGGGGCTGAAAAATAAGACATATATGAGTTTGGATGGGTTTGTATTGGCAAGAAGTGGCAAAATAAGAGAAGAAAAATAAGAAAACTGTAAAACTCAAGCAAATATTCTCATCTTTTGATGTTCTCAAAGTCAGAGAATTTCTACCTCCTATTCCATTAGTTGGTGGAAGCTACCAGTAGGTTGCCAGATCCTCCTGGGAAGTTACCCGGAGGTTTCCAGATCACAATATCCCAGTCTGGTTGGTCCATGAGCCATTAACCACCAGTTAGAGCAGGAGTCCGGCTTCTGCCTCTGGGAACTTCCAGATCCACCCCTACTAGGCCAACCAACTCGGGTGCTGGCCTCACCCCGTGCATTAGGCCGTCCCCAGACATGACAACCAATATGTCCGAGATGCCCAGCGCCTGCACATAAATTGGACCCTCTGGGGAAGATGGAGATCAGGGTCCTGTTAGGGAAGGGGAAAGATAATCCCAGCATCCTCTGGGGCATTGGGGCAGTGAGCATCATCAGGAAGGAGACCTGGGTCTTGACCATGAGGGGCTGCACGTGGCTATGGAAAAACCACAGGGCCTTGCCTGTATCTGGGCTGCCGGTTTAGCAACATCAACTCACACAGATCCTGAGCAGCAGGCCCCGGGTTCATGGGCGGGATCCATAGTCTATTCCTGCTATTCCAGCCCTTCTCTGTGTTGCGGTTTCTCACCTGCCCTAGTAAGCTTTTCTTTTCTTCTGCTCACACATATTTGGGTTGGGGTGGTTTTCTTCTTCTTCTTTTTTTTTTTTTGTCGGTTGTGGGGTTGAACTCTGGGCCTGGGCGCTGTCCCTCAGCTCTTCAGCTCAAGGTGAACGCCCTACCACTTGAGCTACAGCTCCACTTCCGGTTTTCTGGTGGTTTTTATTGGAGATAGTCTCACGGTCTCTCCTGCCCGGGCTGGCTTTGAACCGTGATCCTCAGATCTCAGCCTCGTGAGAAGCTAGGATTACAGGCGTGAGCCACCAGGGCCCGGCTAGGGTTGGTTTTCATTTAATGGTTGTGTGACTTCAATATATTGGGTGTCTCTCCCTCTCTCTCTTTCTGTCTTTCTCTTGCTCTCTCCATCTTTTTTCTCTCTTCGTATCAGCTGAGCCTTTGGCATCATTGGTACTACCCACAGTGGCATCCACAGACAGTCATGAGAAAAAACATCACTTGTTTTTTTTAAAAAAAATTAAATACAGAATTGTTTTTCAGAGTTGGATGGTGGGAAGAAAGGGAATTAAAAATCAATTTATGTTTTCAATATGTGTGTGTGTGTGTGTGTGTGTGAGTGTATGCTTGTGAGTGTGTGTACCAACCCTGGAAGTCAGGGCCCCAAGCTCCCATTCATAAGTGGCATTTTACCATTTGAGAAATTCCTCTAGTCACATATTTTAACTTGTAAGTTAGAGATGGAGTCTCATAGATTTTTCTATCCAGGCTAGTTTTGAACTGTGATCCTCAGATCCCAGCCTTTTAAGGGAGCCACTTGTGTCTAACTTGAACAAAATATATGTGTATAATATTGAAATTCATAATGAATTTAATTATAGATTTACATAAGAATGTGAAAATTTAATACATATTACTCAAGGTTTTAATCAGTATTTTAAAACAGTAACACTTTTTCTTTAATGAGATTAAGTAAATACATAAATTTCACAGCATTGTGGCAGAGTGATACTTAGCTCAAGTCACTAACACTTTTAACCTTCACAATTCATCTTGTCATTGTCTTGATCTACAAAGCTTATGAACTCTACACACTTCACCAATTAAGCTGTTTCTTCCAAATTGGGTGATATGTACATTTTTTTTCCTTTTGCTTAGTATCAGCTGTTTCCTCTTTCTCTCTCATTCCTTCCCTCCTACCACCATTCTTGAGTCCCTTAGTTTACATTCATCAATGACCATTGCAGCTGATGGGCCCCTCTGCCTATTTTTTCTCCCATTTTCCTATAGTTCTTTGCCCTCCTCCTAGCTTATTGGGTACAGAATATATGATAAAGTAATTGCTCCTTTGATTCTTGGGTCTTGTTTACTTTGTCATATCGCATTTGTAAAACACTAACACTTTGATGATGTGCACTTTAGTCCAATACAAGGAGAGATTGAATACACTGTATCTTTATAAAATTAAGCAAAAAAAAGCAGTGGAAGAAAGGACACACTTTCTTTTCTCAGAGTAGCTTAAAGAACCCTCCCCCAAATATTGTGGGTGTTCTTGTTTCTTCTCTTCTTTTTCCATTTATGTCTGGAAGTCCTTAGAGATTTGGGCCAATAAGATGCACAAGTTGGCTAATTGTGAGCTCTGGGCATTGATTTTCCCAGGGTCATATGACAGCCCATGATGAGCCCATCCTTTCCCTCCTTAACTTGAGTGTCTGCAGGACAGGTGTGGGTTCCATGCTTGTATCCTTAGGGACAGAGGCTGGCACTGGCCAGCTCTTGGTCTGTCAGTCCTGAGTATGGAGGCTGAGTTTCCTTGGACACCAGTCTTGAAAAGATCCTTGTTCTTTTTTTTTTTAGTAGCTAATTGATTCCTTATTAAAATTTGAAGATTGTGTTAACAACTAGAGTATAAAGTCCAGACATTTAAAAAAAATTATAGTCTTTAGACTACCTATATCAGATTTACACGAGGGTCCTTAAGCAAATATACATACATTCCCAGCCTCACTCTCAAATATACAAAATCAGACTTCCCAAGGAAAGAGCCAATAAATTAGCATCATCAACAAGTCTAGAATATTCATATGCATGAGACACATTGCTATGGGTGAAATATTGTGCACAATGCATATAAATCTATCTACATATTAGCATTATACATATATATCTAATATATATTAGTATATCCTCATGAAAAACGAAGTTAGAGCAAGCATATTTATCTTGATTATTTTCCAAAGTGTCATATGCCCATTTAAAGAAGAAACCAAAATTCACAAAATGAAAAGAATGTGAATATCCATCTAAAGAAACTCCATTTACAAATTTAGTAACATTTCAAAATCAGCTTTTCAGTCATTCAATCTAAGAGTAGCAAAATAAATAACTTACAAGTTGACAACTAATTTATATGCATTTTAATATTTGGATCACTTTATATAACTGTGTGCTGATTAGGGAAGAATATGTATAGTGCATGAGCACTAATCAAAGAACACATGTTTAGCATATGTGAAGCCCTGAGGTCAACCCCCAGCAACAAAACAAAACAAAGTTAACAGCAACAAAGAATATATTAGATATATTGCTCAATATTATGCATGTATGTGTGTGACTAAAATTACATAGGTTTGGGGACAAATCTTTCAATATATTTGCTTCTATTATGAAAACTAAAGGATATTGTTTGTCATATTTAATACAAATTAAAACAACATTTATCACATTTAATAGAAATCTAGAATAGCATCAAATGTGTAAGAGCTTTATTTAGAATCTAGGTATTTATAGGTCAACTCTATGCTATTTCTATATTAAAAATATTGCTCATGTTGAAAGCTCTTAAAACTTTAGAATTAAAAATCACCACTTATTATTTTCTTCTTCTGATATAATTGGTTTTTGAAGGATGATGTTAAAAAAGGTGCCATTGTTATACTTAAAGATATTACCCTTTTCCCCTGTTGCATTGCAGACATAAAGTTTTTACTATAGTTTTTACTATAGTTCCAGGGGAAATGGAACCTGGCTGGTCCTAAAGTAATTTACTTATATATGAGTTCATACAATAAAATGAAAACTAGATTTTAATGAAAAAATCAACATGACCTTTCTCTCTTTTTCAAAACACTGGGGAATAAACCCCCAAACTTCTTTTTTTCAGATTTTTAAATCTTGCATTATAGAGGTTTGAGTTAAATGTTGACATAATATAAAATTTTCCATAAAGATTACAATATGAAATTATTCCTAATCATTCAGAATCAAATCCATGCCTTTCCAAAATCATCTCTTAAGAAAATGTCAGAATCTCTTATATCTTACCACTTCTTTCTTTTTTTTTTTTTTTTTGCAAATTCTTTATTGTGATTAAGTGATTACATAATTCCCCAAATTTCACAGTATCGTAGGATAGTGATGCTTAGTTAAAGTCACAAACACATTCTAACTTTCAGGGAGCAAATTGTTTATTATAGTCTATAAAGTTTATGAGTTCTATGAGCTTTGACAATACTGCTATTTCTTGCACATCAGGTGATATTTATATTTCTTTCCTTTTGCATAGTGTCAGCTGTTCCCTCTTACCCACTCGTTCATTCCCTTCCTCCCTGAGCTGCCCTTGAGTGGATTAGTTCATTTTGATCAATGTCCAGTGCAGCTGATGGGTCCCAAAGTTGTATGTGTTTCCCTGATTTCTTCTAGTTCTGTGTCTCCTCCTGGTTTCCCTCCAGTATGCACATATACACCATATACGTGATCAGCAGCATGGAGTTATTCAGTAGTGATTTGACCAGCTGAGTGGAGGTCCTTTGTTTCTCAAGTCTTATTAACTGTCATATCACCTTACGTTTTGGATTTAACATCCACTTATTAGGGAGACCATGTGCCATTTGTCTCTTTGCTCTTGGCTTACCTCACTCAACATGATTTCTTCTAGTTCCATCCATTTCCCTGCAAATGTCATTATATTGTCCTTTCTAACGGCTGCATAATATTCCATTGTGTATACATACCACATTTTTGGATCCATTAATATGTGATGGGACATATCCTGGCTATTGTGAACAGTGCTGGAATAAACATGTAGGGGCATGTGTCCTTGTATACTGGTTCCTGTTGTTCAGGATAGATGCCTAGGAGTGGTATGGCTGGGTCATAGGGGAGGTGAATATTTAGCTTTGTGAGGACCCTCCAAAGTGGTTGTATAAGTGTATATTCCCACCAGCAGTATAATAGGGTTCTTCTTTCTCAGCATCACCTGCAGTATTTGTCATTGACTGACTTTAGGATGTGGGCAATTCTGATTGGGGTAATGTGGTAACTCAGGGTTGTCTTTATTTGCATTTCCTTTACAACCAGGGTTGCTGAACCTTCCCTCATGTATTTCTTTGCCATTTTTTTTTTTTTGGATCCGGTCATGGGTCCTGAATTCTGGGCCTGGGCACTGTTCCTCAGCTCTTCAGCTCAAGGCTAGCGCTCTACCACTTGAGCCACAGCACCACTTCCAGCTTTTTTTTTTTGCTTATGTGGTGCTGAGGAATCAAACCCAGGGCCTCATGTATGCAAGGCAAGCGCTCTACCAGTGAGCCACCTTCCCAGCCCCTTCTTTTACATTTTTATCTGTTCTTCTGAGAAGTCTCTCTTTACTTCTCTTACCCATTTAGTAATTGGTTTGTTGGGTTTGGTTGGAATTAGTTTCTTGAGTTCCCTGTATATACTGGATATTAACCCCTTATCTGATATATTGCTGGTAAATATTTTTCCCAGTTAATTGGTTGTCTTTCTATTTTGGTTGCTATGTCTTATGTTGTGCAGAAACTTTTTATTTTAAGGTAGTCCCATTTGTTGAGTCTCTCTCCAATTTGTTGTGACCCTGGGACTCTGTTCATGAAGTTCCTTCCTATCCCTATAATTTAAAGTGTCTCTCCTACTGTATCCTGCAGTAGTTTCAGAAATTCAGGTTTGATATTAGGGTCTTTAATCCATCTGGAGTTGATGTTAGTGCATGGTGACATGCTGGGGCCCACTTTTAGTATTCTGCATGTGGCTGCCCAGTTTTCCCAGCACCAGTAGTTGAAGAGGCTGTGCTTCTTCCACTATACATCTTTGACACCTTTGTCAAATAGCTGACTGTAGGTGTGTCGTTTTATTTCTGGATACTGTATTCTATTACATTAGTCTTCAGGTCAGTTTTTATGCCAGTACCAGGCTGTCTTTATTATTATGGCTCTATAGTAGAGTTTGAAGTCTGGCATTGAGATCCCTCCCATGTTGTCTTTTTTGCTTAGAATTGTTTTGGCTATTCTAGGTCTTTTGTTGTTCCATATGAATTTTTGGATTGTTTTCTGTATTTCAGAACTGCAAATCATTGGGATTTTAATAGGAATTGCATTGTATTTGTATATTAATTTTGACAGTATGGCCATTTTCACTATATTAATTCTGCCTATCCAAGAGCATGGAAGGTCTTTCCATTTCCTGGTGTCCTCTGTAATTTCTTTCTTTAAGATTTTATAGTTTTCATCAAATAGTTCTTTTACATCTTTGGTTAGGTTAATTCCTAAATATTTTAATTTTAGGGGGATTATTGTGAATGGAGTTGCTTCCTTTATTTCTCTTTCTGCTTGTACATTGTCAGAATACAGGAAAGTGACTGATTTTTGTGTGCTGATTTTATATCCTGCTACTTTGCTGAAGTGGTTTATAAGTTCTAAGACTTTGGGGGTGGAGTTTTGGGTATCATGAAGGTATAGTATCATGTCATCTGCAAAAAGGGATAATTTAACTTCTTCCTTCCCTATGCGGATCCCTTTAATGTCTTTTTCTTGCCAATTGCTCTGGCTAAGGTTTCCAGGACTATATTAAAGAGCAGTGGAGACAATAGGTATCCTTCCATTGTTCCTGATTTTAGGAGAATTGGCTTTAGTTTTTCCCCATTAGGTATAATACTGGCTATTGGTCTGTCATATATGGCCTTTATTGTTTAAGGAATGTTTATTCCATTCCTACTTTCTCTAGAGCTTTTAACATGAATGAATATTTAACTTTATCAAAAGCCTTTTCTGCATCAATGGAGATAATTGGATCTGTTGATGTGTTGGAATACACTTATTGATTTATGTATGTTAAACCATCCCTGCATCTCTGGGATGAAGCCTACTTGGTCATGGTATGTGATTTTTTTAAATGTATTTCTGGATTCTGTCAGCTAGAATTTTGTGAAGGATCTTTACATCTGTGTTCATCAAGGAGATGGGTCTGTAGTTCTCTTTTTTGGGGGGTCTTTGCCTGGTTTGGGGATGAGTGTGATATTGGCATCGTAGAAGGAGTTTAGGATAACTCCCTCTTTTTCTATTTCTCTGAAGAGCTGGAGGAGTATGGATATTAGTTCTTCTTTAAAGGTCTTATAGACTTCCATTTTGAATCCATCTGGTCCTGGGCTTTTCCTTGTTGGAAGCCTTTTGATTGCTTCCTGCATCTTGATGTAAGATATTGGCTTATTTAATTGATTTATTTCTTCTTTGCTCAGTTTGGGAATCTTGTATTTCTCTAAAAATGCATCCATTTCTGCTAGGTTTTCTTTCTTTAGAGAGTATAACTTTTGACAATAATTCTTTAGAATTGTTTGGATGATCTTGGGTATTTGTTGTGATTTTTCCCGTGGTATCCCTAATCTTGTTGATTAGAGTTTCCTCTCTTCTTTTCTTAATTAATCTTGCCAAAGGTCCATCAATTTTATTTATTTTTTCAAAAAAGCAGATTTATAATTTTCCTATTCTATAACTCATTAATTTCCACTTTCAATTTGGTTATCTGGCTCTGTCTAGTAATTTAGGTTCCATTTTTTTCATGTTTTTCTAGCAGTTTGAATTGCAGTATGAGATTATTTACTTGGTCTATCTCTATTTTCTTGATTGGGCACTGAGGGTGACAAATTTGTTCCTCAGGACTGCTTTCATAGGTTTCTTTGTGATGTGTCTTCATTTTCATTGAATAGTAGGAACTTTTTAATTTCTTCTTTAATTTCTTGTGTTACCCAGATGTTGCTTAGATGTGTGCTGTTCAATTTCCAGTTATTTGAGTAATGTCTGCAGTTTGCTTTGCTATTGAAAACTAGCTTGATTCCACTGTGGTCGGATAGGATACTGGAGATTATATCAATCCCCTTGAATTTGCATAAGTTCCTTGAATGAACTATGATATCATTTATTTTGGAGAAAGTTCCATAAGCTGCTGATAAGAGCATGTGCTGTGTAGTTTTAAGGTGAAAAACTCGGTAGTTGTCAGTTAGTTCCGCTTGAAATATGGCCTCACTTAATTGGGTAGCTTCTTTGCCAATCCTCTGGTTGGTAGACCTGCCCTTTGGCGAGATTATGGTGTTAAAGTCTAGTAGTATTATTATAGTTGGATCTATTTCTTTCTGTAAGTTTGAGAGTATTGGCTTAACACATTTGGGTGCTCCAATGTTTGGGGAGTATAGACTGATAATGATAATAAACTTCTCTTGGATTGTTCATTCATTAATATGTAGTGTCCTTCCTTGTCTTTTTGTGTTGATTTTAATGAAAAGTTTATTTTGTCAGATATCAGGATAGCTACTTCTGATTTCTTACTGGGGACATTTGCTTGGTAGATCTCTCTCCAACCCTTCATTCCGAGTTTGTTTGTGTCTATGGCTGAGAGGTGTTTCTCCTGAAGTTAACAGATGGATGGGTCATGGTTTCTGATCCAATCTGCAGTTCTTTATCTTTTGATTGGTGAATTTAATACTTTAATATTTATGGTTATTATAGAGAGATGCATTGCGATTCCTGTCATTTCCTGTTTTCCTAAGTTTTTCTTCTCTCCTTTCCTCCTGTGCTTACTAAGTTAGACTCTAGTAATACTTGTCTTATGAGGATCCCAGTTACTGATTGTTTTCTTCAAGTTGTGTTTCCCTTCTTATTATTATTTGCAATGCTGGTTTATTGTTATCGTTCATTTATTTTTTCTTTCCTATTAAAATTTTTAGTTTCTCCATTGAATGTGAATGCAAGCTTTGCTGGATATATCAGTCTGGGCTGGCAGTTATTGGCTCTCAGGGCTCAATTCTTACTTTCCCAGGCCTTTCTTGCATTTAGTGTTTGTATGGAGAGATCTCCAATGATTCTGATTTTTTTCCCATTATAGTACAGTTCCTTGTATTTGCTGCATGCAAGATCGTTCCTTTATTATTCAGATCTTTCATTTTTACTGCAATGTGCCTAGAAGTGTTTCTCCTTGGATCCTGCTTGTTAGATGTTCCATATGCTTCTCTTGTGTAGGTAAGATGTTCTCTTTTTAAATGTGGGGAATTTTCTTGCTGAGTAGGAGTTGCATTCCCTTTCTTTGATATTCGTCACCTTTGTCCATTCCAATTATATGAAGGTTAAATTTCTTGGCACTATCTGCTTGCTCTTGGATTCCCCGTTGACATAACTTAAGTGATTTGTCCATATCTGTGACTTTTTTGTCCAGTTGTTGCATTTTGTCTTCTGTGTCTGAAACTCTAAATTCCATTTCGTTCACTCTGTTACCTATGGCTTCCATTGTGGTTTGCATGGAGGAAATTGATTCATTTATGAATTCTATTTTGTTTCTCAGAGTACTAATCTCACCTCTTAGTAAGGTGTGTATTGCCTCTATTTTTGCGTGCATCTCCTGTTTGAAATCCTGCATCTCTTTTGATATTCCGCTTCTGTGTACTTTAAAGTTCTGATCTGTTTCTCACTTTAATTCTTGAGTCATTACCTCCAGCATCTCTTGGATATAACTTTTGTCTGCCATTCCTGCTTTGCTTCCACTGGGCCTCCCCCCTGGGTGGTTGCCAGCCTTTGGGGATAGCTTATTACCCTGGGTGTTGATAAACCTTGTAATTTTTCTTTGTGATTTTTGCATGGGGATTCAGGAATTATTGGAGTCTAATCTGAAATTTTGTTTTGGTTAATGTGTTTCTGTCTTTGCTTGGTTGCTGGTTCAGGATTGGCTGAGAAAGTCTATACCTAAAGAAATGTATGCATTATCCTGCCAATGTAATTGTAACCCCTCTGTACAGTATGTTCTCAAATAAAATAAAATTAAATTAAAAAAAAAGAAAATACACAAAGATTTGAACTAAAAAAAAATAAGTCTCCTTCTTTTGAGGGAGAGGCCGACATCCAGCTTGTAGTCTGACCCACATAGGTCTCTTGGCTGTCTTCTGTACGTCACTGGCAGTTTCTGATTTTAGAGGGACTGTGAAGCCTAAATTGTTCCTGTTTACTCCTGTAGCTGTTCTTGGGGAGATCACCTGGATTTACTCTTCCAGTTGCAAAAGTCTGCTAAGAGCTCCTGATTTCTTTTTTCGTCTGTCATGGCCTGAATTCTTGGCCTGGGCAATGCCCCTCTGCTTTTCAGCTCAAGGCTAGTGCCCTACCATTTGAGCCACACCACCACTTCTGGTCCTTTCTGCATATGTGGTGCTGAGGAATCAGAACCAGAGCCTTGTGCACACATGGCAAGCACTCTGCACTTGAGCAACCTTACCAGAATTAGCTCCTAAAATTCTTAAGGAAAGAAGGGAGAGAATAAGAGATTTTTCTAAAAAATACACTCACTAATATAGAAAAATATAACATATGTGAGCCACACAGTGTCTTTTGCACCTCATTGTTACAATGGGTCAAACTCTAACCCTTCATAAGCATTTTCTTTTTTCCCTTCCCCTCCCCAAATTAGAGAAATGTATATAGAAGATGCAGGGCACTGAAATCAAACACAGTGAAAACAGGGTGATGCCCTGGGGGAGGAACATACAAAGAAAGAAAAACACACAGAACTTTAAACTTCGGCGAGGGTAGGGCAGAGTAGTTGTGGAGGTAGAAGGGAAGGGATTGTAGGGGAAAATCAAAGGAGGAGGCAACAAAATGTACTCATTACCTTGTTCATGTAACTGGAACCCCTCTGTACAGTATTTTTACAATAAAAATGCACAAAAAGAAAAAAAGAAAAGCAAATATGTGAGAAGAAATACACATCTAAGTCCGAGAATGGACTGGAGTTACCATAATGAAAGCATGGAAGCATTCGACAACTTAACATTCATAAACTACTAGCCTTAGAAATATAGTGATGTACAAGCAGCAAAATAGCATAGGTAAGAAGAATAACTGAGACAGGGTAGAAAGGAAGAAGCACAGTAGATAATGTACTCAAAAGGAAGAATGATAGCATAAAAGGCAGATTACACTGGAAGAAGCATAATATATCCAAGTTAGAATGCAATTTAAGAGGACTTGTTGGGAATTTGCTATGACTCTAACATAACCAGAGGAATGAATAAGAGTAACTTCTTTGCTCAAAGTATTCAATTAAGAGTTGACTGTCAAATTGGTACAGATTGCTCTCAGAGCCTCTAAACATTCTGGGAAACACTTAGGTTCATCTTAATGTTTGTTTCTTCCAGACTGTAATCTCTCCCTGAACCTGGACAGAGAATTTCTCTCAGGCCTTATGAAGATATGTAGCACTTGGGGGCAAAAATGCAGCCATGAAGCTCTGCACTGGAGGCCAACATGGAGTAGACTTCCACAGCCAAATGATCTTCCTCTTGGTGCTGTGGTAGACAGGCAGAAAGGTGAGCCACACACTGCAGAACACCAGCATGCTGAAGGTTAGGAATTTGGCCTCATTGAAGATGTCAGGCAGGTTCCTGACCAAAAAAGCCACCATGAAACTAGCCAGGGCCAGTGCACCTAGGTATCCCAGAACACAGTAGAAGGCAGTGAGGGAGCCCATGTTGCACTGGATGATGATGTGACCATGTTCAGAGTGTACATCTGTGTCCACAAAGGGAGGAGTGGTTACCAGCCACAAGCCACAGAGAGTAACCTGGATGAGGGTGCAGATGGGGATGAGGAGGTTAGGAACCCATGACACCAGCATTTTCCTTGTCCTTCTCCCTAGAGCAGTTAGTGTGAAGGCCAGAACCACAGTGATGGTCTTGGCCAGGACAGTGGAGACAGCCATGGTGAAGACCACTCCAAATATGGTGTGCTGGAGGATGCAGGTGACTGTGTGGGGATGGCCAAGGAAAAGCCAGGAGCAGAGGAAGCAGCAGATGAGGGAGATGAGCAGGATGTAGCTGAGGGCCCGGTTATTAGCCTTGACAATAGGGGTGTCTTGATGCTTGATAAACACCCCAAAAACAGCAGTTGTGAATACAGAGCAGCAGAGAGCCATGCAGGCTAAAGCCATGCCCAAGGGGTCTTCATAAGCTAGGAAGCTTTCAGATTTCATCAGACGTTGGTTTCCCTGGGTGCTGGCAAACTGATGATCTGCACACCTCACACACTGTTCCATGTCTGGTGAGAAGTGAGAATCACTATTAATCTGTTTTCAGAATTTCTCTTTCCTCTCATCCCCTTTCACTTAAGCAACTCCTTTTCCCTGATTCTCAGTTGACCTGTATTTCTTTCAGTACCATGTAGACTACCTCTCTATATCAAAATACATTCAGGTGCATTCTCTTTCTTTCTCACATTTCTTCTTTTTTTCTTCCTCCCTTTCTCTTTTTTTTCTGGTTATCTCTTTCCTTCTCCCTCACTCCCCTCCTTCCTTCTTTACTTTGTTCCTTCCTTCCTTCCTTCCTTCCTTTCTCCATTCCTTCCTTCCTTTCTTCTTTTCTCCCTACCTTCTCTCTCCCTCCTCCCTCCCTCCCTCCCTCTTTTCTGTCTTTCTTTCCTTCTCTTTCTTTCTCTATTTCTGTTATTCTCTATATTCTGTTATTCGTTCCCTCCTTTTTCTGTTTCTTCCTTCCTTCCTTCTTTCCTCTCTTTCTTTCTTTCTATCTTTTCTTCTTTTTTCCTCCAGTGTTTGAAATCTGGCCCTGGGAATTTTTCCAGAGAATTAATACCCAAAACTGCCACCGGCCCACTTGACCCAAAGCTCACATTCCACCATTTTTGCAGCTTAATTGTGGAAAAAAATGTTATTGAGTTTCCTGCCCATCATTGCATCATAGCTCCACCCTCAAATCTCAACTGCCTAACTACCTTGGACTTCTGGTGTAATAAATAATTACCTAGCATTATGTGCTGCGTTCTTGACAGTTTATATCACTCTGGCTCTCTACTACTCATTCAAGATATAATGGAGAATAGAGAAGCACCCCAACCACCTAACTTCTAACAAAAGTGCCTAATCCAAACTTCAACCTACTTCTTACACCAAACAAAAGCTTCCTGAGCATTTGATCTGTGTCAAGAACAATGCTACTCCCCACAACTGACAAAAACAAAACAAAAAAGAAAACAAGAAAAATAATGGAAAAAAAAGAACAAAGCTCCTCCACGGATATGACAGGGTCTGGTAAATATCACTGGAGGAGGGAGAAGCCAAATGAAATAGAGATGGTAAACAACTTCTGAATCAATTATTTGAAGACTTGCTAGTCAACCTACTGTCAGTGTCAGATATGGAGTTATCCAAACAAAGCCCCTTGTATTATTAGAGTATGCTAAATAAAAAATAAAATTTAATTATAAAAAACCAGCAATGGGCCTGGCTTACTTCACTTAATATAATTTTTTCCAAACCTTTCCATTTCCTAACAAATGGGGAAATGTCATTCTTTCTGATGGAGGCATAGAATTCCATTGGTTTCCCTTATTTGCAATATATAGTATAGATATGAGTCAAGCGGGAAAGGTCAGATAATGTGATGTTAGGAAAATGAACCCTTAAATATGTTTTCGTTTCTTTCATGCATGTGTTTCTATTTCTTTGTTGCTTTGTATGTCCCTACCCCACAGTGTAACCCCCGCTTTCACTATATTTGATGTCAGTATAACATGTGGAGGAGATGGGGACAAACAAGTCGTTTAAGGATTCAGGTGGACCTGTTGCAACAATGAGAAGTACAAAATGTCATGTCAAAACCAGCTTTACAATGTCGGTGTGGGGGGGGAGGGGGTATAATTGGGTGGGGGGAGGGGGGAGGCGGGGAAGGGAGGTGAAGGGTAAACAAAGGAGGAGGCTGCAATGCTTGGTAAGAAATGTATGCATTATCCTGCCCATGTAATTGTAGCCCCTCTGTACAGTATGTTCTCAAATAAAATATAATAAAATTAAAAAAAAAACCAGCAATGGGCACTCAGAAATGAAAGGCTGTGTTAGATACAGAATTCCATGATCATTTGCACATCATTTTAAAGATCAACAACTGGTACTTGATATTTCTTTGTTTATATTTTCTTTAAATACAAAAAATGTGACCAAGGAGAGGGGAACAGGGATGTTCTCAAGATAAAGCCTGTAGTAGATTAGAAAATACAATCAGATATGTAATGGAGAAGCATTAGGTTGGTTCTTCTAAGGAGAAATATGGTTAACAGTAGCCATTGAATTTTGCATGAACATGCATGTGTCTTCTTGCCTTGCTACTGTAGATCACTCCACTGACTTGAAGGTTAGGAAGGAGAGATGTGAATTTCTCTGTACAGACTTACCTGTCACATTAGAAATCTCATTGTCTGGGCAAGAAGTGCAATCAAAGCAACAGGTAGCATTTCCCTCCAGAGAGGCCTTCCTGAATCCAGGACCAGAGTTCTCATTGCACACAGACTGAGGAGTCTGAGAATATTCAGTTGAATGTGAGTGACTATTCAGCTTTTATCTGACATCCCAGACACTCCAGTGATTTGGGGGATAAGTTCATCAAAACTCACAATCTTTATATAAATACAGCCATTGAATTGATTGAGCATTTTAGAGTTTCATCTAACATGACGTGAAGAACATCTGGGTCCTCGACACTGAGTCCCTCATGCTATTGGGAAGACATGGAGCCCTTAACACATGGATATTCTTTCTAGGAAATTTGGAAATGGGGAATTAAATCTTGCATCCATTTTTTAAAAATTGGATCCCATTCTTGAACTGTGGTGATGATGTATTTTCTCTCTTATTCATCTGTGAATAGATGAAAAAAAGCATGAGAGGAAAATCAATCAGGGAAACTTCACACCCACACTCTAAAACATGGCTAATTGTTTGGAATGTGCTGCTGTACCCAGGGCCGTTCGCATCTCTCCCTCTTGGCATCCCAGTTGTCATGAGGTGGGTGAACTTCACTGGCAGAGGCTCCTTTCACAGACTCAAAAGCAACAATCTACCTAACTGTGTTCTGAAATCTCCAGACAGAAGCAAAGCAAGTCCTTCTGCCTTCTCGTTTGAGTCCCTCAGATATTTAGTAAGAGTGCTGGAAAGATGATTCACAGGTGTCATTTAACTTTTATGCTGTTCAATATGCAAATATATAACAACATAATGGTAATGAAAAGTTCTCCTAGTCCCTCCATGAATCTGTTAGTAAGAAACTTCCAGAAACAGGAAGTTTTGAAATGTCCACCACTGAGACATAGTTTTATTGAACAAGCTTAAAAACAGGATAAGTTTATCACTATTTTTGATAGATCATGATATTATAGTTAGAAATGACCGACTATGGGGTAGAAAAAAGGGTGTGGAGACATTGTCTACAAGTCTTGAGCTATAACTTTATATAGGGAATTCTATGCTCTTACTAAAACTACTTCATAATAACAACATATTTTTTTTAATGAGAGTGCAAGAAAACTAGAAATGACCCACCTTGGTAATGCCTATGGGCCACTCTATCAGATTTTCATACAAATTGAGTTGTTGACCATGTGGCCTAAATGGAGCAAACTTGCCAACTTTTGCCCTTTGTCCCAGACCTTCTGGAAAATTCCAAAAGGTCATAATGACATACTCTGCCTCCAATTTCCTTTCCTCATTCAAAACCACTTGGTCTCCACAGGATTGATAAATTGGATCTTCTTCAAAAAGTGATGCAGCTAAAAGGGACATTATAGTATGGTGAAGTGATTCCCAGAGTTATCACAGAACCCCAGAACAATGGATGCACACAGATTAGCCTTCATTCCCACCACGTATTTCACTAGCACCACAGGAATCCAATCAACTGTATCAAATATTGGCCCACAGTGGACTAAAGTGTTACCAAGTTCTAAAACCTAGTTATCCAGGATGGGATGCAGAAACTCAATTTCAAAGGAATGAGACTCCAGCCACATCCAACAAAATAATGAATTATATTGTGACAGATCTCAATTACTGCTCTAAAGTGAATTCCTAATATTTATTTTATGATTCTGATCAGAGAATCTGTCTGAAATATAAGTAAATAATTAAGTAAGCAGAATCATAGAGTATTTATGACCACTATGAATGATTACCTTAAACACGACTTAGTTCATTGTGTGTGGGTATGAGTGTGTGTATGTGTGTGGGTATGAGTGTGTGTATGTGTGTGTGTGTGAATGTGTGAGTATGTTTATCCTGTCCTGAAACTCAAACTCAAGACCTAGGCACTGAACATGAGGTGTTTTTTTTTTCTTTTTGACATAATATTTCTATCATTTGAGCCACAGCTCCACCTTTGGCTTTTTGGTGGTTAATTGTATTCAGGAGTAGTCTACATATGTGGTCCCCTTTTGTCTAGACAATATTAGCTTTTCAAGAACTAGTCACCCTTGATTTCTTTTTTTAAAAAGTACAAGGTAAATTTGGTAATATGGTATTGAAAAGGGGACGGCTTCTTCCACATTTAGTGCAGATGGGGTCAGAAGACACAGCAATTCCTTGTCACGAATGCAGCATTCTTCAAGAACATTGTCTTCAGAGCTCTATAATCATTTCATTGAGAAGACCACAACAGGCCCAATGTCTCTTGTATTTTCCAAAACGTAGCCAGATGACCCAGTTCCATCTCATCTGAAAGTTTCTTCAGAAAGTCTGCATGCCTAGTGTAGGTCACCTGAAAGCAAAGCCATTACCTGTGAAGAGAGAAATGCACTTGGTTACCCATTGTGCACTGGTGGCTCTTCCATGTGATGAAGACACATCTGGTGGAGGGAGTGGGCCAAGGCATACATAGCATTGTAGATTTTGTAACTTTCTTCAGACATGGTCATGTCAAAAATGTGCCTCAGCAACCAATCTACTGTGGCATTGTATGAACAGTGTCCCAAGTCTCTGCAGTCAGACTTAATCAGTGGGCAATAAACAGACTGAATCCATGACTTGGGAAGGGAGTTATTTGCTGAGTTCTTGGACAAGGTATCTGTCAGATTATAATTGGTTAACCCATACATGTTTCTATGATGGTGAGAGAAGATGAGAGGAGCATGGAAAGAATGGAGCAGAAAATATCTTTTAAAAATTGTCACATCATCATAGTGTGAGTTCATGACCCAGACTTTCCCTGTAATTAAAAAGTGCCCAAATTTAAGAATAAAGTTTTGTAGAAATTTACTGTCTCCATAAATGATAATCACATTGGTTGATGATTCCATTAGCTGGCAATGCATCCATAAATCATTTGATAAATCTGCAAAGGCAGTGTAAGTGATCATGTTCTCAAACGCCAGACAAACTCCATGTTTGAACAGCTCTTCACTCAATTCTGAGATGAAGCACACGCTATAGTCATCTTGGGTTATGAACAGTCCCATCCAGGTCCAGCTTAAATGCAGCATCAAAGAGACCCTGGCCAGAGCTAGAGCTGAGTCCTTGGCAGCCATCTGATAGACAGTCCTGAACTTTTCATGGACATTCAGGAGAGGATCAAATGTCCCAAACGTGAACTACAGGGAAAATAAATGAACACATAAATGGTCATAGGCATATCTCGGTCCTGATGTGAACTACACAACAACTGATAGCAGTGGGAGCAAAAGTTTGCTTATCTCATTTGAAAATACATCTCCCATATTCCACGTTCTTTGTATAAATGTACAGATAAGACTTAGAGCTTAAAACCTCTCCTTTGATTTATTTTTTTTGCCACAAAGAAAATGTGTATGTCCCACCCACTTTTTGAGAGTCAGGGGGTGTGGACCAGAGGGTACTTCTCTGGTAGAACAAAACAACAGAAAAGGATATGTGAGAAAAGATGAAAAGAATTTTTCTCCATGTTCCTCCCCAACATCAGAGTTAGTGGTTCCCTATGGACAGAAACCCTCCGACATTGCATGGAAGGAGAGAATTAAAGTTAAATCTCAGCATCATCCCCATAAACTGAGGCAAGTGGTGGGGATGCTTATAGTCTCTGCTCTTGGTCCAGATTGTGCCTCTGGAACTCTTTTAGGACAGACAAGGAAGACACTGACACAACCTGCCTCCTCCAATCTTGTAAATGACACCAAGTATTGGATTCAACCTCCTAGTGAGCAGGGTATAAGTGTGGCTCAGGGATTTTTCTTAGACCCCTGTGTCAGACATGAAATGGTTGGACCAATAATCCAGAATAAACTAAATGCCTTGTTTCGTTCTAGTACCAATGCTTCCATTGGATCTTCCAGGAGGATCCCATATTCCCCAGGGCAGCCTAGGAAGGAAAGTCTGTGAAGTTTCTTTGTCAGTCATGGGGCTTGAATTCTGAGCAAGGGCACCGTCCCTGAGCTCTTCAGCTCAGGGCCAGTACTCTACCACTTCA
Organism: Dipodomys merriami; assembly: GCF_024711535.1. Lineage (NCBI taxonomy): Eukaryota > Metazoa > Chordata > Mammalia > Rodentia > Heteromyidae > Dipodomys > Dipodomys merriami. The sequence continues at coordinate 3,884,479 of NW_027206179.1, read as the reverse complement.
GGCACAGAGCCTTTTCTAGAGTGGAATTCTAGATAGCAGTCACACTCCTTCGTCAAAATCAGTCTAGTCCCAACCAAGCCAAAAGAAAAGTGGACTATGGCAAAGCATACAAAGTTTTATCAGTAATTGGCTTTGAGAAATACATAGAGACTCAAGCTCCGCAAACAACCAGATAAACTCACTCTTTAGGGTTTTTTGTTTTGTTTTGTTTTTATATCTAATCTTTGTTGTTTTTATTTCTCTGTGTTATTTTGTGTATTTTTTAAGGATTTGCTATTTCACTTAAATCTTCTATTGTCCATTATTATTTGTTTTTTCTTCCACTTTTTAATTTTCTAATTTTCTATTTTTTGTTTCTTCTTACTATCCCCTTTTCGTTTCTCTCCACATTATAATGCTACTCCATCAGAGATACCCTGTTTAGTTGTAAACAAAAAGATAGGCCACTGGCCTCCTTCTATGTATGTAAACAATAATTATAGGAGTTAGCTTAGATTAAGTGATAGCTCAATACTCTTTGAATAAACTCTTTTTCTAATTTCAGCATCTTTTCCAAATACACTTATATATAACTTCTTATCTATATATAACTTCTTTTCTTAGCTTCATCTAGATCTCAAGCTATTCCCTACATAACACTTCTTTGAATTCTTTTCTACCTCTTACCCTCAGAAACAAGGCCTCTTCTGCATATACCTCTCCTCTAAGCAGTTCTTACCCCTCTACTATCATTATACCCAATTTTCTTCTGAACGTAAATTTATATCTCTCCAGTCCTAACCCTTCTCTTTTCCATCTGCTCCAGTCCATTGATGCCTAAAGGTTTCTATCTGACCCAACTTAGAGTTGGTTCTCTTGTGACCGTGTACAAAGGGCACATCCTGTTACCTCTAAGATGCAGACTACTTATCAGCCAATCTTAAATCTTCTCAAAAGTTACAACTATATGCAATTTCTACCTCGGAGCCAAAACATCCCTCTCCAAGCAAAGAAAAAGAGAGCTAAATAGGGAAACACCTACCCATAATACTGAACCCTTAAGATCTATACATTTATATGACATCGTGTTGCCTCTGGCACTAAAAGACTGTTCTATCATCATATTGGTGTGGTTCTTATCGCCATATGGATAGAACTAATTGCAGAAACAAAAGAAACATGGCCAATCAACTAACCCCAACACTATTTTCATATAAATAAGCTATAGAGCAGTCCCAGAATGACCTAGAGGATAATGCTCAACCTATTTTAAAAGCATTGCTGGTAAATCTGCTGAATGAAAAACTGGACACCCTGCATAGGGCTATAAGAGAACGTGATGATGCCAACCAGAAGCAAATAGATTACTTCATGGCCTCCACAAATAAAAGGATAAAGGAACTTCAACAGAAGATGAAAGAGTCTAATGAAAAGATAGAAACCCAGATAAAGGAGTGGAAAGAGAAGTCCAAAAACCAACTCCAAAAGATAAGGCAATCAATTCAAGACTTAAAAAAAACCTTAATAAAGAGCTATCCACCATTAAGAAAGACTAGCAAAAAGGAAAGAAGATGAACAGCAAACTAAAAAGCCTTGAAAGCAGAATGGAGGAGGCAGAAGAAAGAATCTCTGAGGCAGAAGACAGTTTAGAATCCAGAGAGAAACAGCACACAGATTTTCAAAAGAAAACCAAGAAGCATGACAGATCACTGCAGGAAATACAGGAGACATTCAGAAAGCCTAATATGAGACTAAAAAGTATACAAGAGGGCCTGGAGAGGGAAACCAATGGATTAGGAAATATATTCAGAATCCTAGCAAAAAACTTCCCAAATATACAAAAGGACAGGCACATCCACATACAAGAAGCTTTTAGCACCCCAAACAAGCCACACCAGAACAGATCATTCCACCAGGACATTATAATCTTTCCTGGACCAATAGCCACTAAGGAAATAATTCTTAAAGCTGCCTGGGAGAAGAGAAGGATCACATATAAAGGTAACCCAATCAGAATCACCTTAGAATTCTCAGCAGACACCATAAAAGCAAAGATGGCTTGGAAAGAGGTTTGCCACAACCTAAAGACAAATAACTACCAACTAAGAATAATCTACGCAGCTAAGCTCTTATTCATAGAAGAAGGACAAATAAAAACCCTCCACAGCAAGGAAAATCTGAAGCAATATATTGCTACCAAACAACCTCTTCAAAAAATCCTCAAAGACATTCTACACATAGAACACCAACAGGAACAGAATATACCCAATGATGAGGTCCACAACCAGAGAACTAAGTAATCACAACAAGAACAACCAAGGCACCGCTCCCTCACCCCCAAAATAATCGATGAGTGTCAGGGATAGATAAATACCTTTCAGTACTAACTCTCAGTAATAATGGACTTAAGTCTCCAATTCAGCAACATAGATTGTCCAGTTGGATCAAAAAGCAAGATCCTTCTATCTGTTGTCTTCAAACATCACACCTTGCCCACAAAAATAAACATATTCTGAAAGTGAAAGGCTAGAATAAAATCTACAAAGCAAACAGCCTCCATAAACAAGCAGGAATTGAAATTCTAATATCAGATAAAATAGACTTCAAATTAAATTAAATTCAATGAGAAAAGATAAAAGAAGGTCACTGTAGTGACTCATTAAGGGATCTCTCCTTTAGGAGGATATTATGATTCTAAATATCTACTCACCAATAAAGGAGCACCAAAATTTATCCAAGAAACACTACTTTGCCTCAAAATCACACATAGATTCAAATACAGTAATTGTTGGGTATTTTAACACACCACTATCCCTGCTAGATAGATTAGCCCAGCAAGAACACAACAGAGAAATCACAGATCTTAACATCTGAATTGATCAACAAGACTTAACAGACATTTACCAAATATTTCACCAAGCAGCATCAGATTAGACTTATTTTTCAGCAGCACATAGAACATTCTTCAAAATAGACCATATTCTAGGCCACAAAGCAAATTTGCCCAAATTCAGAAACATTGAAATTATGCCCTGAATTCTCTCAGACCACAAGGGAATAAAAGTAGAATTCAAGACCAAAAGCCACCAAAGGAGAACCTGTAACACATCGAAGCTGAACATCACACTGTTAAACCACCAGTGGGCCATTGACAAGATTAGAAAAGAAATTCAAATATTCATGATATTTTACAAAAAAGAACACACAATCTATCAGCTCTTCTGGGAAACAACAAAGGCAGTACTAAGAGGCAAGTTTATAGCTCTGAGTTCCTCATTAATACATTTGAGACATGTGAAACCAACAAGTTAATGAGGCACCTAAACTTCAGACAGAAACAAGTAATTAAAATTAAATTAGAATTAAATTAACTAGAGTCCAAAAAACTTTAGAAAAAATTGAAAGGAAAAACAGTTTGTTCTTTGAAAAAAATTAACAAACTTTGACAGAGCCTTAGCAAATCTTATCAGAAAAAAAGAACACACTCAAACTCAGAGATGAGAATGGAAAATCACTACAAAAACAACCAAGTTTAGAATATAATAAAGGGATACTTTCCAATCTTCTATGTTAATAAATTTGAGAATCTGAAAGATATGGATCAATTTCTATCAAATATTGATATGCTGATACTAAACCAAGATGATTTAAACCAACTTAATAGACCCATATCAAGCATCAAAATAGAAACAGCAATAAGAGTCCTCCCACCCAAGAAAATCCAGAACAGGATGGATTTGCACCTGAATTCTACAAGACCTTCAAAGCAAAACTCACATCAATACTCCTCCAACCCTTCTATGAAACTGAAAGAGAAAGATCACTACCAAACACTATGAAGCAATCATAACCCTCATCCCAAAACCAGACAAGGAGTCATCAAAGAGCCCGATTTCTTTGATGAATATCGATGTAAAACTTCTCAAAAAAATTTTGGCCAATTGACTTCAACAATTCAGCAAAAAAATCATACACCATGATCAAACAGGATTCATTTCAAGGATGCAAAAATGGTTCAACATATGCAAATCTACTAATATAATTCATCACATCAACAAGAGCACGGGAAAGAACCACATGATTATCTCAATAGATGTAGAAAAAGTATCTGACAAGATCCAACACCACTTTATGATGAAAGCTCTGGAAAAACTAGTAATCCATGGAACATTCCTCAATATAATAAAGGCAGTGACTGATAAACCAAGAGCCAGCATTATAATTAATGGAGAAAAGTTAAAGCCATTTCCTCTAAATTCAGGAATGAGACAAGGATGTAACGCTCTCCACTCCTCTTCAAATTCGTATTAGAATGCCTAGCTGGGGCAATAAGAAAAGATGCAAACATAAAAGGGATGCAAATTGGGAAAGATGAAAAAATTCTCCATCTTTTCAGATGACATGATCTTGTATTTAAAGAACCACATGGACTCCACTTCCAAGATGTTGAGCTGATCAGAAACCTTGGCAATGTAGCAGGGTATAAAATTAACCTTCAAAAATCACTGGCTTTTTTGAATGCTAACAATGCTTTCCCTGAAATCAGGAAAGCAATTCGTAGTAGCCTCACAAAAATAAAACGCGTAGGAGTTAGCTTAACTAAGAGGTGAAAGACTCTATGATGAAAACTTTAAAAACCTGAAAACGGAAATTAAAGCAGAACTATGGAAGTGGAAAAACCTCCCATGCTCCTGCATTGGGAGGATTAATATCGTGATAAGGGCAATACCACCAAAGGCTATATACAATTCAATGCCATACCTACCAATATTCAAACCACATTTATCAAAGAGATAAAAGAAGCAATCCAAAAATACATATGGAACAATAAAAGACCCCAAATAGCAAAAACGATCCTTAGCAGAAAGAATAGTGATGGAGGAATATCAATTCCAAATTGGAAACTCCATTACAAAGTCAAAGTAATCAAAGCAGCTTGGTAATGGCACAAGAACAGACCTGAAAATCAATGGAATAAGACTGAAGACCCAGAAATTAACAAACAGACCTATAGGTACATAATCTTTGACAAGGGAGCTAAAAACAATAGAATGGAAGAAAGAAAGCCTTTTCAGTGCTGGCAAAATTGGTTAATCAAGTGTCGAAAATTAAAGCTAGAGTTGCATATATCACTTAAACCAGAATCTTCTCCAAATGGATCAAAGACCTCGAAATAAAAGCAGACACCATAAAAACATTACAGAAAAGAATAGGAGAAACTCTAGGGCTCCTTAGCACAGGCCAAATTCTTCTTAATAGAGACCCAGAAACACAACAAATCAAAGAAAGGATGGACAAATGATATTGCATGAAACTGAAGAGCTTCTGCATGACAAAGGACATAGCTAGCAAGATCAATAGAAAGCCCATGGACTGTGAGAAGATCTTCACTAGCCATACAATGGACAAGGGTCTCATATCTAAAATATTCTTTGAACTCAAAAATCTTTAATCCCTCAACAAGTCCTTAAAGAGGCAATATCTCGATAAATTCTTGGGCTAAAAACTTTTTTATTGTGAAAATATTGTACAGAGTGGTTCCAATTACATAGGCAATATAATGAGTACATTTCTTATCATGCATTGTAGCCTCCTACTTTGTTTCCCCTTCCCATCCCTTTCCATCCCCCCCCCGACCCAATCTCTCCCGACCAAAGTTGTAAAGTTCGTTTTTCGACATAACAACTTGTACATCTCATTCTTGCAATTTGTCTACCTGTAACCCTATTTAAAAGATCTGTTTTTTTTCCCTTCCCCTCCACAAATTATACCAACATTGAATACAATGAAACCAGGGGATATACTGTGGGAGAGGAACACAAATAGCAACAAAGAAATAATCTTATAAATATGTTAGAAACAATCACACGAAAGAAAAAACATTTGAATACTTATCTTGGAGTTCATTTCCCTAACATCAACTTATCTGACCTTTTCTGCTTGTCTCAGACATATACTAGTTATTACAAATAAGGGAAACCGTGGGATCTATGTTTCTTTGGGGCTGGCTTATTTCACTTAATATAATTTTTCCAAGCCTTTCCATTTCCTAACAAATGGGGCAATGTTATTCTTTCTGATGGAGGCATAGAATTCCATTGTGTATATATACCACATTTTTTTGACCCATTCATCTACTGAGGGGCATCTGGGTTGGTTCCATATCTTAGCTATCGTAAATAATGCTGTAATAAACATAGTCGGGCTGGTAGCTTTTAGTGTGGTCTTGTTTGTGATCATTTGGATAAATGCCCAAAAGTGGGATTGCTGGGTCATAGGGGAGAGAAACCTCTCTGAGGAGAAAATAAGAATAGCCAATAGACACAGGAAGAAAAGCTCAACTTCTCTAGCCATAAAAGAAATGTCAATCAAGACAACATTGAGATTCCACCTCACCCAAGTTAGAATGGCTATAATAAAAAAATCTACTGGGGCTGGGAAGGTGGCTCAGTGGTAGAGTGCTTGCCTTGCATGCATGAGGCCCTGGGTTCGATTCCTCAGCACCACATAAGCAAAAAGAAAAAAGCCAGAAGTGGCGCTGTGGCTCAAGTGGTAGAGCGCTAGCCTTGAGCTGAAGAGCTGAGGGAAAGCGCCCAGGCCCAGAGTTCAGGCCCCATGACTGGACCAAAAAAAAAAAATCTACTAACATATCTTAGCTGTGGTAAATAATGCTGCAATAAACATAGTTCTGCCGGTAGCTTTAGTATGGTCTTGTTTGTGATCATTCCGGTTAATGCCCAAAAGTGGGATTGCTGGATCATAGGGGAGCTCTATTTTGAGTCTTTTGAGGAACATCCATGCTATTTTCCAAAGTGGTTGAACAAGTGTACACTCCCAACAACAATGCATGATGGTTCCCTTCTGTCCACATCCCCTTCAGCATCTGTTGTTATTAGAGTTCTGGATTATAACCATTCTATCTGGGGTGAGGTGGTATCTCAGTGTTGTTTTGAGTTGTATTTCTTTTATGGCTAGAGAGGTTGAGCATTCCTTCAGTTGTCTATTGGCCATCCTTCTTTCCTCTTCAAAGAAGTTTCTCTCTAAGTCTTTAGCCCACTTATTTATTGGGCAGTTGTTTCTTTGAGGATTTGTTGTTGGAAGATTTAATTTTTGAGTTCCAGGTATATGTAAGATATGAGACCTTTGTCCATTGTATGGCTAGTGTAGATCTCCCAATCCGTGGACTTCTACTGATCATGTTAGCTATGTGCTTTGCCCTGAAGAACCTCTGCAACTTCATGCAATACCATTTGTCCAACGTTTCTTTGATATGTTGTGTTTCTGGGTCTCTATTAAGAAAATTTTGGACTATGCCAAGGAGACCTAGGGTTGCTCTATTCCATCCTGTAATGTTTTCAGAGTGTCTGCTTTGACTCTGAGGTCTTTGATCCATTTGGGGTTCATTCTGGTACAGGGTGATATATAAGGATTTAGCTTTAGTTTTCTATAAGTGATTAACCAATTTTGCCAGCATCATTTACTGATTAGGCTCTCCTTCTTCCTAAGATATGGAACCAACCCATACGCCCCTCAGTAGATGAATGGATCAAGAAAATGTGGTGTGTATACACAATGGAATTCTATGCCTCTATCCAAAAGAATGGCATTGCCCCATTTGTTAGGAAATGGAAGGACTTGGAAAAAATTATATTAAGTAAGCCAGGCCCAAAGAAACATAGGTCCCATGGTTTCCCTTATTTGCAATAACTAGTATATGACTAAGACAAGCAGAAATGGTCAGATAAGATGACATTAGGTAAAATGAATCCCAAGATAAGGACATAAGTGTTTTTTTCTTTCTTGCTATTGTTTCTAACATATTTATAAGATAATTTTTATTTGTTTTGTATGTCCCTCCCACCATGGTTTAACTCGTGTTTTTACTGTATTTGATGTTGGTATAAGTTGGAGAGGGGAAGGGAAAAAAGAAAATTTTAAATAGGGATACATGAGGACCCATTGCAACAATGAGATGTACAAGATGCTATGTCAAAAAATGAACTTTCCACCTTTGTGGGGAGTCGGGGGACTGAAGGGGGGTTGGGAGTGTAGTTGTGGAAATGGGAGGGCAGGTATGGTAGGGGAAAAACAAAGAAGGAGGCAATAATGCTTGTTAAAAACTATACTCATTACCTTGCTCATGTAATTGTAAACCATCGGTAAGGTATTTTCCCAATAAAAAACTTATTAAAAAAAGAAATCTATTAATAACAGATGTTGAAGGGGATATGCACGAAAGGGAACCATACTGCATTGTTCATAGTAGTGTAAACTTGTTCTTCCACTTGGGAAAACAGTATGTATGGTCCTCAAAACACTCCACATAGAGCTCCCTATTACCCAGCAATCCCATTTTAGGCATTTACCCAAGTGATCAGAAACAAGGTCATAATAAGCTACCAGCACAACCGTGTTGATTTCATCATTATTCACCATAGCTAAGATATAGAACCAACCCAGATGCTCCTCAGTAGAGGAATGGATAGAGAAAATGTGATGTATACATTGAGAGAGAGAGAGAGAGAGAGAGAGAGAGAGAGAGAGAGAGAGAGAGAGAGAGAGAGAGAGAGAGAGAGAGAGAGAGAGTGAGAGAGAGAGAGTGTGAGAGAGAGAGAGAGAGTGTGTGTGTGTGAGAGAGAGAGAGAGAGAGAGAGAGAGAGAGAGAGAGAGAGAGAGAGAGAGAGAGAGAGAGAGAGAGAGAGATGGAATTCTATACCTCCACCAGAAAGAATGGCATTGCACCATTTGTTAGGAAATGGAAAGACTTGGAAAAACATTATATTAAGTGATGCAGTTAGGCCCAAAGAAACAGAGGTCCCATGGTTTCCCTTGTTTGAAATGACTAGTACATGCCAAGGACAAGCAGAGAAGGTCAAAGGCTATGAGCATATGTCCATATAAGATGATGTTAAGCAAAATGTACCCCAAGACATGGAAACAAGTGGTTTTTTATCTTGCTATTGTTTTAAATGAAATTATAATGGACTATGTGATTCTTTTGTTTCTTTTATTTGTTCTACTCATTGCCTTACCAATGCAACTGTAACTCCCCTGTACAATATTTTTACTATATATATATATATATATATATATATATATATATATATATATAATTAAAAAGAATCAGGAGGTGTTTCCCAGAGGAAAAACAAAATGCCCTTTGCATCATTTCCCACCATGAGTGGTGTAGGCTGACACTTGTCTTCCTTTGCCTTCCCCCAAAAATGCTCCCTCCAAACTTAAGCAACCTTCTACCCAAAATATCGACAACAGCACACCTTCCTCAACTCAAGGATAATCATCTGGAAAGAATGGCCAAAACATACAGAAACTCTGAAAGTGTAACACTGGGAGTGATTAGAGCAAAGATGAGACATCTATTTTTGCATAACTTTGAAGTCAGAACTCCTACCTTTACCATAGAAATACCCCTAGCAGCCCAAGAGCTCTGTGTCTCTCCTCAGTTAGAGTGTGTCTTTGCTTTTCTGTTTCCTGTTTGTCTACCTGCTTGCTTGTTTGCTTCCTTATTAAATAAAGCTCTGCCACTTTGTGACTTGTCTAGAATTTCTTCTTCTGAGACCAAAGTTAAGGATCCTAAGTGAAGAGTCCCTACTTTTAGAGGGAAACTTCATTGAACTTCACCTGTTTTAGTGACCCTGCTGATTGGTATTCCAGGTGTAATAGAGTTCTGCTGGCCACAGCTATAATTAAGACCTGTTTCATCACACAGATCTTGCCACTGCTAGACAGAATCTTCTCATATGGCCATTCCCTGTGGATGAGGCATATGGGCCCCCGTGGCCCCAGGAGGAGGCATGATGGGACCCACCACTGACTTGGGTTTTCCCTGAGGTTTGTAGAACCACAGAGTATTTTGTCACCCAACTTGCCTTTGGTTTTCTCTGCTACTGAAGCAGTTTATCGCCAAACCGGCTAACTTCTAACAGGACCTGAGCTCCCTCTAGTGGTAACATTGTAGAAGTCACTACAGACTCAGGAACCCTGAAGCCTGCCTGGAATTTCTGGAAAGACAGGCACAAAGCCAGACCAGGTAGACTGGTCAGAGGAAAGAGGTAGAGAGGAGTTGGGAACCAGATGCTATCACGTGTCCAATATGAATCAAGAATGTTCCAGAATGATGAGTTCTCCTAACATTCAATATAATCATTTTGTGGAAATTCTCAGAGAGAACCTCAACTCTCATGGTTGTTTCTTGATGTCCTTTTGTACAATGTAACTGAGGCTTGACAGCTAGAATGTCAGTAATACTAAATATTAATCGGACACTGGTGGCTCAGGCCTGTAATTATAACTACTCAGGAAGCTGAGATCAGAGAATTATGTTTTGTAGTCACTTTGCGCAGGAATGTCTGTGAGCCTCTTATGTGCAATCAAACAAACAGAAAATGGTAGCAGAGCTGTGGTTCAAGTGGTAGAATGCCAGCCATGAGAGAAAAAAAATTCTAAGGGACAGCCCTCAGAACTTGAGATCATGTCTGATTACCAGAGCGTGTGTGAACATGCTCGTGCACGCACGCACGCGCGCACACACACACAGCTCAATTAGAGAATGGACAAAGTAGAATATAACTCTGTAATTTTCCACCTCCAATAAGGGTACTTTTCTATTGCTGGGTCTACACATGAACCCCAACTGTCTCACTTACTTCCAAAACACATTCAGTTGGCTTCAATATCCCTCACAAATCTCTCAGGGAATAAAGTATTCCTCTCCAATCCCATACACGGTGTTTCCACACAATTTGTCTGAGAAGATTCATCTGGGACTTCCCTAGTTTACAGAGAATTCTGTAGATCTAAAAGTGGTCAGCTCATTTGGGTCAACTGAATGAATCAATGTGTATGAAACATGATAAAGCTAGGTGCCGGGTGGCTGATGCCTTTAATCCCTAGTTACTCAGGAGGCAGAGATCTGATGATGGCTGTTCAAATGCAACCCAGACAGAAAAGTCCATGAGATGCTTAATACCAATAAAGCACTAGAAAACTGGAAGTAGTGCTGTGGATCAAGTGGTAGACTGCTACCCTGAGCTGAAGAGTATATGGGGACATTACCCAGGCCAACAGTTCAAGCCTCACACCAAAAAAAAAAGCATGAAAAATACATTGAAATTTCATTTAGGAAGTTATGAGCAGGGGAAAAATAGATAAGCCTGGAGAGATGTCAGAGAACAAGGAATAGAAGCAGAACTTCTATTCCACAAGTGGTCAATTCATTTATTTAGTGTTGCAGGAGGTACCAACAGTGTCCATGAATTCAACAATGACAGATCAATACTTCAAGTTCAAGGTACACATCCAATTGGATGTGAAACTTCTTTAGAGCTTGCATGTCTTTTACCAGCAGAATGCATCTATCAGTACATTGTGGCCATCTACTCTTAGACAGAGATGTTCTATGATCTATGACTTTCTGGGAATGTAGCAGGCCTGCCTACTGAGGATCCTGGAGGATGTGGGTGTATGGATGGGTCTTTTTCTGCTGTGTGTCTATTTCTTGTCCCAGGTGCTGGGGGAATTATTGTTCCCACATGGACAGGCATATGGTCCCTACTCTGTCCATGTCTCTCTGTCTCCTTTACTATTTGATCATAATGGAAGTGTGCCACACCACATACACTTGGTTGAAACTTTTGGAATGAAAGGTTCTGGACAGGAGTGGAGCCTGGCATAGACTCAAGCCCCAGGCATCCCCCAGGAGTTGGTGGAGAACTGGATTCCCTAAAAAAGACAATCTGGTCAGACTTAACCCATTGTTCTCTGAGAAAGAGACATTCCAGTGGACTGCTGCTCACCACAGTGACCCAGGGCCAAGGGGCAGGATGCCTGCCCTGTGCCCTGACAAGTCCCACCTGGGAGAGCATCTGTCCTGCCTCCAGGCCAGTTCAGGCCTGCCATTGTATACAACAACTCTTGTTTCCTCCTCTAACAAGCAGCTCAGTATCCAACCACCATGGGAACCCAGTCCGAGAGGCACAATGGAGAGGAAGCTGCCGAAGCAAGCGTTTGGAAAGGAGCAGAGATCACAGCAGGCAAAGCAGCCATGAAGATGTGTCTGCAAGGAGTCCTTAGCTGGGTTCAGCAAAGAGAAGCCAGCGCAGGTGGGTGGAGCACTTCCATAAAGCTGCCTGTGGTGGATAGATGGCTTCTAATTTGACATGGACAACAAAATAAGGGACTGCAAGTTCAATGAATAGTCTCTGGCCAGAGAAACAAGGTCAAACACTTAAGTTTCTTCACTTCCAGTGGTTCCTGGTATTTCCAGCTGAGTGGACATCTTTCTGTGGCCAGTGGGTGCCACGCCACCTTCTGCGGAGTCTGCGTGAGAGATCGCGGTGGACAAAGAGCTTCAAGGAAGCATGCCCCCAGGAAGGGGGTGTTGGTTCAAGGCTTCCCATACACTTGACTGCACCTTTATAGCCTCTACCTTTATTCTTACTATATTCTTCTTGTCTGTACATTCGTTGCCTTTATTCTCGTTTTGGCTATTTTTCTATTGATCCGTGAACAGAGCATGTTGTATTTTTCCAGTCCAATAGAGATGGCTTCTCTAAGTAATAAAGACTAAGGCCAAAGATTAAATGTGGGCAATCCCCCAATCAATCTATCATCTGATGTGACGTTGCCTCCAGATACTCCTACAACTTCACAAGCGGTTTTGCAGCTCATGTATAGTAAATATAGAGACTTAAAATTTCTAGATATGTCTAACAGACAAAATCAATGAACTAAACTAAGTTAGAAAGAGTTATCCCAGTAGTTTAGAGAGTTCTAAAAAGAAGGGACCTCTGATTATAAAAGAAAAAGAAAAATTCTCCCAACAGTTATGATTAAGTTTAGTCCAACTTACATTATAGGGAATAGATGGTGTTTTCACACAAAATATAAAGTTAATGACATATTTCCTGAACCAACCAAGAACCATTTCCTTATACAGGAGCTTATAAAGATGAAATTAGTTGGATAAAATTAAAAAGAGTATAATGTAAGTACAGCCCTGTCTTAGGTTTGTTAATTATTAAACATAAAAAAGGCTGAATAGATGACGTATTCTATTAAACAATATGCTAGACTTGTTTTGCACCACTTAGCTTAAACAGTTGGTGGGATAGTCATTAATTTTCATGTAATTCATCAATGCTTTGCCTTTAAAAAATTGATTACGTGCTTAAATAAACAAAGAATCTATGTCACAATCACACACTGTATAAAAATGTTAATTCTCCTCAATAAAGATACACTCAGATGCAACTCTTTTGAGTCTGTGTCTGTTTGTCACTTCGCCGATTCCTTTGCCCACCTATCCCGAGATCCCTGTCCCGTCGGTCCCAGTGCTCCGGCCAAGCTGGTCCGTCGCAGAAGTGACACAAGGTCACAGCGTAGGTTCCTGGTCCCCACAGAGCTCAACCTGGTGGCTGGTTCTGTGATCTGGATCCATATTTTTATCAGGAAGGGATTGGCAAAAGTAAGTTGGAGTGAGGTGGTATCTCAATGTTGTTATGATTTGCATTTCTTTTATGATTAGGGAAGATGAGCATTTCTTCATGTGTCTATTGACCATCCTTTTTAGAATGGCTATAATCAAGAACTGTAATAACAACGGATGCTGGAGGGGATGTGGACAGAAGGGAACCTTACTGCATTGTTGGTGGGAGTGTAAACTTGTTCAACCACTTTGGAAAGTAGTATGGAGGTTCCTCAAAAGACTCCACATAGAGCTCCCTTATGACCCAGCAATCCCACTTTTGGGCATTTACCCAAAGAATCACCAACAAGACCACACTAAAGCTACCAGCCCAACTATGTTTATTGCAGCATTTGTAGAGCATATGGTAGCAAAGATGGCGCTGAGAGGGAATTGAGTGGGCAGAGACCGATTTGCTTTATGTTTAGTTTGTAACCAACCCATGGAAGCTTAGGTGCATGATAGAGTTTGACCTTTAAAGCGATTGGTTCCTTTTCCTCTCATGCCATGCCACCCACTCTTTTTTGCTTTAAAAAAGGCTTGCTGTGTGCTAATAAATGAGTTTTCCTGCTTGATTTGACTCCCTGTTGCGTCTGATTATCTCCCAGGCTAAGGTAAGCTGGGGAAGGGGCAAGCAGCCACACTTACCTTTCCTCTGACCCTGTTCACCTTTCGTGGGATGGATGAAGACCCGACATCTGGTGCCCAATCTGGGGCACGAAAGGAAAAGATACTGGCTGAGGCTAAGTGATCTCTCAGGGTAAGTGAAATCCTTTTATGGGTAATGCTATCTCATAGAAGAAAGAGGAGGCAACATTAGGCCTAGAGGGAGTAAAGGAGGATTTGGGAAGTGAGAAGAAAAAGGAATGGGTCAAATTTGACCAATAATGCACTGAAACATGCACACTGAAAGTCAAAACGAGGGTGAAAGTTACCCCCTCTGACTCAGGTGCCCCTGACCATCCTAGGCCCCCTCCCTATTCCCCCAATTGGGGGAGAGGTATGGCATCCTACGTGACCTGCGAGAGGGACCTGAAAGACCTGGACCCCTACCGACCCTCCATGGAGGGTCAAAGGCTGGAGAATTAACTTACTCAGAGGCCTACCCTATAAAGGAAGGGTCACCAGGGAGCCCGAACCCTGGGCCACAGGATTGGCTTCCCCAAGCATATCCAGTCAATATGGCACCAAGAGCCAACATACCCTTGGAATGGAATCCGTGGGAAGCTAAGGATCACAAAGAGCTCCATAACACAGTGGCTGAGGATGGCCCAAACTCTCCTTGGGCCCAGACCCTATTACAGGACATTGCTTATCACCCATGTGTCCCTAAGAACTGGCTGGATGTGGCCAAAGCTGTCCTTACCAATTCTCAGTTTATTAAATGGTGTGCTTTCTTTAAGGAGGAATGCAGAGTGTGGGCAGAGAATAACTGTCAGGCTGAACCCAGGATACCTATTACTTATGCCATGATAACAGGGATGGGGGAAGGATAACTCCACTGGCATCCAACAGGCCGCAATACCTGGCCTGTACCATGACCAAGTGAGGCAGGCTAGATTTGCTGCATGGTACAAACTGGATGATGGGCCTACTGAGTATCCCATAGCAGGAGTGAGACAAAAATCGGGTGAGCCTCTAGCTGAGTTTGTAGACCGAGTCCAACAGAGTATTAACCATGAGCTGCCAGCAGGGAACCTCTGAGATCAGTTTGTAAAGCTGCTGGTCTGGAAAGGGATGAATGCAGACCACCGCATTGCCTGCACAAGATTGATAGAGAGTTCCCTGAGCAGATGGGTGGTGGCCTCCCAGGATGTGGGAACACAACAGCACCAGTCCCAATCATTAACTTTAGCTTTACAGGCGCAGACATCTCCAATGACTGAAGCTATTACCCAGGCGCTGGCAGCCCAGGGCCAAGGAACCCCAAGACCTGTTTTAAATGCAGGTAGGAGGGGCACTTTAAGAGGGACTATTTACAACAATCCCTCCCGAAAGGCGCTGGGAGGCCAAACCAGCCCCTACACCCTGCCCCAGGTGCAGGAAGGGATACCATTGGAAAAAGGATTGTCGATCCAAGTTTGATTTAAATGAGAAGCCTTTAAACTAGGGGAGGGGCATCCACCAGCCCCGTTAACTCAAGGAGAAACACCTCTGCTGTGAGGTCCAGACAGCCTCGTGGCAGAATGACCCAGGCCCATTGGACCATACCCCTGGTGGAAGGACTCTGCCCTAAAATGAGTATTCTCATAGGCAGAAAGAGGTTTCACTGCTTAATTGACACAGGGGCAGATCGAACCATACTCAGGAAGGAGGAAATGCCCTTGAACTGGAAGCTTGCACCTGGGCCCCAGATATTGGGGGTAGGGGGCAACTCCCAGTCCAAAGAGATGGTTGCCCTTATGAAATGGACTAGCCCAGATGGAGAGGAAGGAAAGATATGCCCTTTAGTGGCAAAACACCTCGCTGCCAATTTACTAGGGCAAGACATGCCGTGGTAACTACAGACGATCGATCATCCTGTGATGATATCCTGGATAGGGAAGGAGCACAAAGGCTTAAACAGGATGTAGAGTGAGTTAAGGAAAAGGATTGTTTTAACTTTCATAATTACAGAGAAGAACATAGGGGACCTGCTCAGGTGCACCCCCAATCCTAAAGGCCACTGCTGCCCGAGTACCTCTCATCTTGTGGAAGCCAGGAACCCCTATTTGGGTGGAGCAGTGACCATTGACCAAACCTAAACTTGTAGCCCTCCACCTTTTGGTGAAGGAACAGATAAACCTTGGGTACTTAGGTCCTTCTATGAGTCCTTGACACACACCCGTATTTGTTATTCAAAAAGTCTCTAGGTCTTGGTGTTTGCCTCAAAATCTAAGTAAGGTAAATGAAAGGATGGAGCTAGTAGGAACGCACCTAAGAGGCATGCCCTGACTCCTGCTATATCTTCAGAATATACCTTGGTTGTGATTGATATTAAAGATTTTTTTCTATCCCACTGCATCCAGATGACTGTGAGAAGTTTGCTTTCTCCATCCCTTCTCTTAATTTTTCCCAGCCTGATCGAAGGTTTGAGTGGATGGTGCTGCCACAGGGAATGGCAAATAGCCCAGCCTTTTGCCAACAATAGTTGGTCACACTTTTACGGCCTGTGCTGGGTTCAGATATCTCCCTTGCCTATGCCTACATGGATGATATAATTCTGGGGCACCAAGACCTGAGCCACCTGGAGGGCCTTCTGGCCCAAGTTCTCGCAATATTAAAAAAGGGGGGTTTTACCATAGCCCTCAATAAAATTCAAAAGGTACCTCCTTTTAAGGTGCTCAGGTCCCACCTTACATTGACTCAGGCCAGCCCCCTTAAGTCTTTGCTGGATATTCCAGCCTCTCTAACCTTAACCCAACTTCAGAGTCTTTTAGGGGAAATGAGTTGGCTGTTACCATGGGTTCCTGTCCCTAAAGATATTCTTGTGCCCTTATTTACCCTACTAAAAGACAGGATGCCCCAAGAAGTTATTACAATTACAGACAGCCATCGGGCAATATTTTTGCAGTTCCAAAAAGCCCTGGATGAAGTTTCCTTGAGGAGATATTCTATTTTTGAGCCCATTTCCCTTTGGTTGCTTGTAGGTGTCACATTAATTTCTGCAGTTTTAACTCAAAGTGGGGAGCCATTAGAGTGGGTTCGCACTCCCCTGGGGGGCACACCTTGGGTGTAGTCTCAGGCCGACCAACTTGCAGATGCTATTGTCAAGGGAAGGACCCAAGCCCAAAGGCATTATGGCCTTGATCCTCACTCCATTGTCTTTCTTTTTCAGATGGCAGACATTGAGGGGCTCACGCAAGCCAATGCTCGTCTTGCTCTCTCCTTGGAGGGGTTTCTAGGCCAAATTGCCTGCCATTATGAGCCATCCAAATGGACCGTCATGTTATGGTGACTTCCCCTCAAAATGCCATTTTTATTTTCTCGTACACCTACTCCTGGCGCCCTCTATGGTTTTACTGATGGAAGTAAAACAGGCTCTGCAAATGCAGCCTTTGAGGACCACCAAAAGACCCCGAGTAAACAAAGATTTCAACCTTGTCAAGGGTCAGCACAATATAAAGAAATGCTGGCCATAATTATGGCCCTTCAGGACATTCAAAAACCCTTTAATTTGTATTCTGATAGCCTATATATGATTAACTTGCTCCCTCTTTCCCCAGGCACATATTAAGCTGGATGAATACCCTATTTCCCTCTTTATGGTTACCCTTAAGGGCCTATGAGAAGGGCGGATAGCCCCTATTCATATTCAACATTTGAGAGGGCATTCAAAACTTCCTGAGTTTTTATGCCTAGGCAATAATTGGGCAGACCAGTTAGCTACTGTCCCAGAAGCAAGAGGCTAACTGTTTGCATGACTTAACCCACATTAATTGGAGAGGTCTTCAGCATAGATTTCCTGAGATTCCTGTAAAGGACCTCAAAAGAATAGTACATACCTGTAAAACATGCTAGCTCTTCTTAAAAGTACCCCTGTTACAACCCCAGGGGTAAATTCCAGAGGCCTTAAACCTAATGTCCTCTGGCAAATGGATGTTACTCATTTCTAGCTTTTGGTAAGTTTAAATATATCTTTGTCTCTATAGATACCTACTCAGGAGCATGCTGGGCCACAGCAAAAGAACTAAATATTCACAAGCACATTTTCTTCAATCCTTTGCCACCTTGGTTCTACCAGCACAAGTTAAAACTGATAATGGACACTGTTTTGTTAGTAAAGCAATGTCAGTGTTTTTTGACAAATGGCATATTAATCATACTACAGGAATTCCCTATTGCCACGCTGACCCCAGTAGAGTCTGCTTAGCATGGGAAACCATCTATCAGACCATGATAGGGGCTTCGAGACCTATCTCTGAGTTTTGGGACTTCACCGAAGTCTACCGCAGAGAATGGGGCTTTACAGAAACCTATCTCCAAGTTTTGGGACTTCACCGAAGTCTACCTCGGAGAATAGGGCTTCTAAGAGGCCTACTCCTGGGAAAAGGCTGGCAAAACCCCTGGAAAAGATGTGTTTCTGCCTATCTTTTCCTCATAAGAGTGCCTATTAATCTTTTACTGTTTCTACTGCTCATTGTACTTACTCATTGTCAACATTCCCTTATTCAAAGCTCTTTCTTAAGAGTGTTGATGACTCCAATATCTGATGAGTGTCTTAAAAATATGACTAACTCACCAGAGTTAAGTGCTACCCTGAAACCCCTCTTATGGAGGCTAGTAGACAAGCCATAAGCAAATATAAAAGTATTGGGGGTTTCACAAAGTCACTCCAGCAGAAGGAATTGTAAGAAATTTACAAGAAGCTGTAGGCTCAGCTAGAACAGAAAGAATGTATGGCAATTGCTGAGATAACTACTTAGGAGAAAGAACTTCCTGTTACTCTCTTTCATTTACTAAGAGACTTGCTAGATCTAGGCCTCCCTGACCTTACTATTAAAGAAGAAACAGGAAAGATCTTAATGGGACAGTTAAGGCCTCTATAGAAAAAAGTAGTGTTAATTGGTGACAATCATTGAAACCAATTGTATTTCTTAAAAATAGAGGTAAAGCCGGAAACAAGTGCCTATCAGGCGACCAGCTGGTGACCGCCCTGCAGCAAGATTATGTAACCTTTTGCCCTTTCTTATGGAGACTTTTTGCTATAAAAGTTTGTTATCCTCTGCATTAAATCGCACTCAGCACTCAGCACTCAGCATCCACTCCTAATGTGTGTGAGTTGTCTGTTTGCCATCTCCCCATCCTATTCCAGGTTCCTCCCTAGGTATCCTCCGTCGTCCCGACAGAACCCGGTCCGCGGCACCCTATAATCCCCAAGGCCAAGCAATTATAGAAAGAAATCACCAATGTCTTAAGGAGCAATTATTAAAACAAAAAAGGGGAGTTCACCCCCACATACAGTTACAGATAGCTTTGTGTACCATTAACATTTTAAATTTTTCAAAAGGGGCAACTGAATCCAGATTTCAGAAGCACTGGAGACCACTAAACCCTAAGCTCCAAGTGAAAGTCAGGTAGAAGGATCCCCTGACACAACAATGGAGAGGACCTGATCCCGTAGTTACTATGGGCCGGGGATTTGGATGTGTTTTTTCCCATAGGGGAGACAGTACCCATTTGGATTCCTGCGAGGAACCTTAAGTTTTTACCCATTTCTTCCATACAGGAGGATGCCCAAGGATAAACTAAGGAACCAGGAAAGAAAAATGGCAATGGTGGCTGAGGCTTGTGTTTAAAAGAGGAAAAACCAGAAAGATGACTATTAACCATCCCCAAGGGCAACAGGACTTGAGAAGCTCTTGTGTTCTCTAACAATTGCAGATGGTGATAATCCAGCTGTTGGCTGTCCTGATCCTCCCAGTCCCGGCAATAGCCTTACAGAATCAGCATCAACCTCAACAGGTGACCTGGGCAGTGATCAGTGCTGGCAATGCAGAAATTATCAAATAACTTGTCTTTAGATCTTTTCAACCCCACAGGCAAATAGCCTGATTAGAACAAGCCCCACCTCTGGACTCTGAAGTGGCAAAGACTGCTATCCCATCCCTGACTAATGTTAAAGGACTGCTAATGACATTTCTTGGCCTGGTAATGCTTTTGCTGATGGTTTTTCTATGCCTTCTTGCATTTTACATGCACTGCAAAACTCTTATGAGCTTAGCCAGCCAGTTCCATAAGATCAAGTGCCAAGTGAATGAATTTTCCCCCAGAGGAATTGCAGCCAGAGATTGGTAAGAAGTTGTCAGTCTGACTAACCTAAGACAGGGCCTTCAACTTAGCTCTGAAGAAGTTCCCAAGGATGGGGAAGGCAGACAAGGTGATCCACCCAACCTAAGACAGGTGGGTTTGCTTCTTTAAACAAAGATAGGGGAGATGTTCAGAGCCATTGGGAACTGACAGTAAAGCTCAAACATCATCTTGACCGCTGTGCTTGCTTAAAGGCATGTACAAGAAACTGGCTTACTTAAAATACACCAGGTGCCTGGGATTGCTTTGCTATGTTTGCAGAGTTTGTTTTAAATTTTCCTTGTTTTTCTGGACTATAGTAGAATGGCATGAGTGTGGGGGCCCACGAGGATGCACGGTGCTGCGTGTGTGGAACTCCCAATACCCAGGCTTCTCCCATGTTCTGAAGAGGACAATCTTACGATATACTGACTTTTATATATGCCCAGGAATTAATCAAACCGCTTCAGACATTTCTAACTGTGGTGGGACTGATGTTTATTACTGTGCTAGGTGGGGATATGAGGTAACTGGAACAGGTTCTTGGATCATGCACAAGGGCCCTCCCTATCCTTTTCTGGTGAATCTTGTCCCCCAGACTTGCCTCAAACCCCCTGCATGGCCAATGCTATTCTTACCAATGTAATCCTGTTAAAATAATCTTTACGGAGGAGGGGAAAAGGATAACTAACTTTGAGGTGAGTCTGCCATTAAAACAAAAAAGGGGGAATCTGTAGGGCACATATGCAGCAAAGATGGCACTGAGAGGGACTTAAGTGGACAGAGCCCGATTTGCTTTACATTCAGTGTGTAACCAGCCCATGGAAGCTTGGTGCATGATAGGGTGTGACCTTTATAGTGATTGGTTCCTTTTTCTCCCCTGCCATGCCACCCACTCTTTTTCTCTTTAAAAAGGGCTTGCTCTGTGTTAAGAAATGAGTTTTCCTGCTTGATTTGACTCCCGGCTTCGTCTGATTGCCTCCCCAGCTAAGTGAGGCTGGGGAATGGGGAAGTGGTTGCACTTACCTTTCCTAGGACCCAGTCCATCTTTTGTGGGACGGACGAAGACCCAACAAGCATTATTTACCATAGTTAAAATATGGAACCAACCCAGATGCCCCTCAGTAGATGAATAGATAATGAAAATGTAGTATATATACACAATGGAATTCTATGCCTACATCAGAAAGAATGGCATTACCCCATTTGTTAGGAAATAGAAAGACTTGGAAAAAATTATATTAAATGAAGTAAACAAGGCCCAAAGAAACATAGGTACCACAGTTTCCCTTGTTTGCAATAACTAGAAAATGTCTGAGACAAGCAGAAGAGGTTGGATAAGTTAATGTTAGGTGAAATGAACCCCAAGATAAATATTCAAATGTTTTTTCTTTCATGTGATTGTTTCTAACATATTTATAAGATGATTTTTCTTTGTTGCTTTGTATGTCATTCCCCCACAGTATAACCCCAGCATTCACTGGATATTGGTATAATTTGGGGGGGGAAGGGAAAAAACAAATCATTTTAATAGGGATATTGTTGGACCCCTTTCAACAATGAGATGTACAACTCATTATGTCAAAACACGAACTTTACAACTTTGGTGGGGGAGGGGGGCGGGTTGGTAGGGGGGATGATGGGAAGGAATAGGAAGGGGAAACAAAGAGGAGGTAACAATGCTTGATAAGAAATGTACTCATTATCTTGCCCATGTAATTGTAATCCCTCTGTACAGTATTTTCACAATATAAATAAATAAATAAATAAATAAATAAATAAATAAATAAATAAATAAATAAATAAATAAATAAATAAGTTGGAAAAGTAAGGATGCAAATGCTACTTGGTGTTGGTAGTCAGAAAGATCTTGCAAGAGGGTCAGTGCTGGGGCCAAGCCTAACATGGCTTTTATCCTGTTCCTTGCCTCTATTACACTATTTCTATTAAGTTTGCCCAGAACAGCCCCTCCTCACTTCCTCTTCACCTGCTTTAAACCAGTAGTCACCTGTCAATCACTTGACTGTGAGTCAGCAAAGGAACCCACATCTGAGGTCACTTCCTCATCCATAGAGGTAACTTCCTGAACTGCCCTTGTCACACATCCCTAGTACAGAGAGAGGTTCCCAGGCTCTGAGGTCACTTCCACATCCACGTGGTCCTCCCTCAATGAAAGTTCCCTTCTCTCTTTCTCTTTTTCTTTCTCCTCTATCTTTTCAATATGCCTCCATTTCCTGTGGGTGGGTAGTTTGCTTTATATTTCCTGAACCTTGGGTCATGTTTCTTTTCTGGAGAACCTTACAATTTCTACTTTATTGTCATTGATATCTACTCTATTACTCTAAGCCTTTTTCTCTCTATATTTCAAAAATGAGAGAAGGGATTGGGAAGGTGACTCAGTGGTATAGTGCTGACCTTACATGCATGAGGACCTGGGTTCCATCCCTCCGCACCACATAAGCAGAAAAAAAGCTGGAAGAGGTGATGTGGCTCAAGGGTTAGAGTGCTACCGTAAATTGAAGAGCTGAGGGACAGTGCCCAGGCCAAAATTCAGGCCCCACAACCGACCAAGAAATGAGAGAAATAATGGGGATCTGTGTTGGGTGATAATACATCTATCTATCTGGCTGCCTGGCTGTATTGTAAATACGATGTACAGATGAGTTACCACAGTAATCATATGTAAACATAGACATAACAAAAACCCATACTAATATGTGTGTGTAATGTGCATGTAATATTATATCTTTTGTCATATTATGTTACCAATAGTGTTATAATATTCCTTTTGACCACATCCTCACAGCATCTGTAAGGATTTATTTGATAACTTCACTCTTCCTTTACATTTTTTTATTTCCTTACTGAGATTTTTTTTTGTCAGTTATGGGGCTGTAATATCTCAGTTGCTATTAAGAAAGGGCAAAATCTCTTGGTAAAGAAAACCCTCAGATGAAGACTGACTACTGGTCAGTCTTTGCTTCTCCATCCATTCTACAAAGCAAAAGAATATCTCTCCCTCATTAAAGATGGCAGCTTTGAAGAAGTCGGCCTACAATTTTGAGGCTTATCACCAGCTGCACTGGGATGTTATATTAGCCAGGAGTTTATAATAAAAATAATTTTTAATTGTGTCAATTGCATTAATAGTGTTAATCATGGTGGCCAAGTCAAAATTATGCTTTGCCTGTGCTCCTGTGACTCAAGGCTATATTTTTGCTATGTTTTGCTTCTGTAACCTTGCTTGCATGCCTCAGTAACAGAGCCTTAAGACCACCAATTAAAGACCACCACTAAGTGGTCCCACAATGGGCAGCCAATTGCAAGTTATTACATATGATATTTACCATAAAGAACAAATGAATTTAAAGGACCTTTACTGTCTTTCTCCCATACTATTTTTTTAGCTCCATTGTCAAATATTAGGTGGATATGTGTCTGTAGGTTCTGGTCCTCA
The DNA here is from genome assembly GCF_024711535.1 of Dipodomys merriami. Taxonomy (NCBI): domain Eukaryota; kingdom Metazoa; phylum Chordata; class Mammalia; order Rodentia; family Heteromyidae; genus Dipodomys; species Dipodomys merriami. Next base: position 3,860,789 of record NW_027206179.1, on the reverse strand, counting down.
GTTCTATTCCATTGGTCCTGTTCTTGTGCCAGTACCAAGCTGTTTTGACTACTATGGCTTTGTAATAGAGTTTGAAATTTGGTATTGATATTCCTCCAGTGCTAACCTTTCTGCTAAGGATTGTTTTTCCTATTTGGGTTCTTTTATTGTTCCATTTGAATTTTGGCATTGCTTCTTCTATTTCATTGAAGAATGAGATTGGGATATTGATAGGTATTACATTGAATTTGGAGATAGCCTTTGGAAATATTGCCATTTTCATGATATTAATCCTCCCATTTCAGGAGCAGGGGAGGTTTTTCCACTTGCTTAGTTCTGCTTTAATTTCCTTTTTCAGGTTTTTAAAGTGATCCTTATAGAGGTCCTTCACTTCTTCAGTTAACTCCTAAGTATTTTATTATTTGTGTTGCTATTACAAATGGAGTTTCTTTTCACATTGGAAAGCAGTAGGTTGCCAGATCCTACTGGGAAGGTACACAGAGATATCCCAGTCTGGTTGGTCTATGAGCCCACTCACCACCTGTTAGAGTAAGAGTGGGGCTTCTGCCTCTGGGAGCTTACCCCTACCAGGCCAACCAAACTAGGGCACAGTCCTCATGGTGTGCATCAGAATGTTCCCCAGACATGACAACCAGTGTGTCCCAGCTGCTCAGCTCCTGGGCATGCTTTGGCCCCTCTGGGGGAAGATGAGTTTCAGGGTCCTGCTCTGGAAGGGGAAGGATACTACCAGCAGCCCTTGAGGCATGGGACAATGAGCATCATCAAGAAGGAGATCAGGACCTTGAGCAAGAGGGGCTACGCGTGGCTCTGGAACACAGCAAGGCCTTGCCCTTGACTGGGCCGAGGTTCAACAGCACCAATATAGGACAGATCCTGACCAGCAGACCCAGGGATCACAGGTGGGATCCAGAGCCTATTCCTGCTATTCCAGGCCCTCTCTGGGTTGGGGTGTCACACCTGCCACGTGTGGGCAACTCTTTTCTTCTGCTCACACATATTGGGTTGTTTTTCATTTAATGATTATGTGACTTTAAAATATTGGGCGTTTCTCTGTCTCTCTGTCTCTGTCTCTCTGTCTCTGTCTCTGTCTCTGTCTCTGTCTCTCTCTCTCTCTTTGTCTTCCCCTTTTATCTCCTGGTATCTGATGAGCCTTTGGCACTGCCCACAGAGGCATCCAAAGATCATCATGAGAAAAGACATCACTTGCATATTTAAAAATGAATTTAAATACAGGATTGATATTTTCAGAGTCGGGTGGTAGGAAGAAAAGGGAATTAAAAAATCAACTTATGTTTTCAATTTAGAAAAAACATGTGTGTGTGTGTGTGAGAGTGTGTGTGAGAGTGTGTGTGTGTGTGTGCGTGTGTGTGTGTGTGTGTGTGTGTACACCAGCCCTGGAAATCAGGGCCCCAAGCTTCCTTTCTTGGCTTTCTTATTCACAAATGGCATTTTACCATTTGAGAAATACCTCCAGTCCCATATTTTTACTTGTATGTTAGAGATGGAGTCTCATAGACTTTTCTGTCCAGGCTAGTTTTGAACTATGATCCTCAGATCTCAGCCTTCTAAAAGAGCCTCTGCTGTCTGACTTGAAAAAGAAATTATGTGTACAATATTGAAACTAAGAGTGAATTTACTAATGGATTTCCACAAGAATGTGAAACTTTGATACATATTACTCAATGTTTTAGTCAGTATTTTAAAACAGTAACACTTTTTTCATTATTGAGATTAAGTAATTACATAAATTTCACAGTATTGTGGCATAGTGATACTTGGCTAAATTCACTAACACATTTTAATCTTCACAATGCATCTTGTCATTTTCTTGATCTACAAAGCTTATGAACTCTACAGATTTTCACAAAAAACTGCTTCTTCCAAATTGAGTGATATGAACATTTCTTTCCTTTTGCTTATTATCAGCTGTTTCCTCTTTCTCTCTTATTTCCTCCCTCTCATCACCACTCTTGAGTTGCTTAGTTCCCTTTCATCAATGATCAGTGCTGGTGACGGGCCCTCTGCCTATTATTCACCCATTTTCCTATAGTTCTTTGCCCTCCTCCTAGCTTCTCTCAGATGTGCATGTGTACACACCATATATGGGGTCCAGAATATAGAGTCATCTAGAAATTATATGACAAGAAGAGGTTCTTTGTTTCTTGGGTCTTGTTTACGTTGTCATATCTCATTGTACAACACTAACACTTTTTTGATATGTAATTTAGTTCAATCAAGAATAAACACCACTGGATCTTATAACAAAAGCAGAAAATAAAGCAGTGGAAGAAAGGACACATTATATTTTTCCAGCATAGCCAAAGAGGTCCCCCCAAAATCTAGTGTGGCTATTATTATCTTTTCTCTTCTTCTTGCATTTCTATTTGGGAGTCATTAGAGATTTGGTACAATATGATGCACAAATTGACTAATTGTGAGCTCTGGGCATATGGAAGTCAATGATGAGTCCATCCTTTCCCCCCTTCACTTGAGCATCTCCAGGACAAGTGTGGGTTCCATGCTTGTATCTTCAGGGACAGAGGCCAGCTCCTGGTCTGTCAGTCCTGAGGATGGAGGCTCAGGGTTTTGGGACACTAAGCTTGAAAAGGTCTTTGGTTCTTGACCCCTTGGTTGTGTCTAAAGACAGAAGCAGCTCTACCCAGTAAGTACTAATGTATTTGATAAGTGAAGAGTCTTGGAAATATCACCTCTTAATCATAAATACCAACATCATTGTTTTGGGTAGCCAGATGTTATGACAGAGCACTAAAACTTATTTTACCACTTGTGTGACCATCACAGTTCACCAAGATTTATACATTCTTAGCTGTGTTTGGTTATAAGAATGGGTAATCATTTTTTTTCTTTCTACTTATAAAATACTGGCTCAGTTTTCTCTTGAGGTCTTCCCCAACTAAAATACTTGCATTACTCTAAACTCTTTCTGAGTACTGAAAAGACACTATCACAATGATAGTAAAGGTCTGGACCTCAGTTATCAAAAAAAGCATTAATGATACTATGTGAAGATTTCTATTTTGCCCAGCTATGACCTGTGTTGCTCTTTTTATTCCATATGCTTCATCTTTCTCTCCTTCACAGGGAATATACATTTTTGCCACCTAAAGAAATGAATGTGGGCTGGGATGTTGCCTCAGTAGTAGAAGACTTGCCCTGCATGCCTGAGGCCCTGGGTTAGATTAATCAGCACCACATAAGCAAAAAGAAAAAAGCTGGAAGTTGTGCTGTGGCTCTAGTGGTAGAGCGCTAGCCTTGAGCTGAAGAGCTGAGGGACAGAGCCCTGGCCCAGAGTTCAGGCCCCACAACAGGATCCCCCCCCCCCCCCCGCAAAAAAAAGAAATGAACGTAAGATTGTGTTCTTATGGGGGGGTTGGTGCTGGTTCTGATAGTTAAACTCAAGGTCTGAGTGTTGTTTCTGAGCATTGTTTTTGTGTAAAGCTAGTGCTCTACCACTTGAACCACAGATACACTTCTGGCTTTGTTGGTTCCTGGCATATAAAACACTCAGGAACTTTACTGCTCCAGGCTGACTTGGAACCATGCTCCTCACATCTCAGCTTTCTAAGGAACTAAGTTTACATGCCTGAGGCACTGGTGCTCAGCTAAGTGTGAGTGATTTTAATGTAACTTGTAAGTGTTTAGACATAAACTGTTACCAGTGTGTTTGCACTGGGCTTGCTGCTTATGGACAAAAGACATGAGATCAGAATAATTCTGGTAAGTTGTCCTCTTTGACAAGGTAAACATGCATTTTATTTCACTGAGAGCCCAGGAACAAGTCCCTTGTACCTTAGCCTCTTTCCTTAGAAATTACTCAATAGTTATTTTTTTTACTATTAGAGTATGATGAATGTATAAGGGCAACTATCTATTTATTATTAGCACAAAGTGGTAAGTTTACACTTCATACAGGACAAAAGTGATTGGATCTGAAGTTTCCTTGTTCTTATTTCTCTAGTGGACAACAGATATGTCTTCATAATGCTTGATGTAGACATTTCACATAGTAGTGTAACACTCGTTTCTCTTGTGTAGTTAGGCTGTTGTGGTTCTCGTTAAAGCTTATGGTAGTAAAATTCATCAGTACCCCTGTGTTGTATACATACTAATCCAGCAATGGCATTCAATACAAAAGCAGATGCTTACAGAACAGTGAGCACTCTCTTCTTTGAGTCACTGTAAATGGAATGATCTGTTTGGATTTCACTGGCTGTCTCTGGGCAGATGCTTTTATGTTTTCCAGCAATGGCCCAGCAGAATTACAGACACTGCTGTGTGTGTCTCTGTGATGCACGCGTCCGTGACATCACTCCATAGACCCACAGTTACAGCATTAAATGACATCAAGATCTCTGGACTCAGCAAAATGAGTTTGCTTGTCCTTTGGAGTCCTGACTATATAATGCAGTGGTGGCCTGACAATATTCCCAATTCAAGCTCCTTAACCCTTCTCATTTCTTAAGGGACTCTTCTGAATCATTCCTGTTCTCATAGAATTTTAAAGAACATTGAGAGATATGGAGTCTGAGCATATCTAATGGTTTTGTCCTCTCTTTGAGGAGCTTTTTCTCTTCTTATATATGATTCAGTTTCTCCACCCATTAACATTGAGGATTCTTAGAGACTGGGATGACAAGGCGCTGCTTGGCACCTGTACTTTGGCTTTCAATAAGAAATAATGACCAATAAGCAAACTATTGCTCCAGGTGCTCACTTGGACAGCTCTAGTTTGTTGATGCACTCACATTTCTTCTCTTAAAAATACATTTAAAGACTCCTCAGGGAAACTGAAACATATTAACATCCTGCTCTAAAATTCTTAATGAAGGAAGAGAGAGAAGGAGAGATTTTCTGAAGAAATGCATGCAGTAATATAGCAAAATAGAAAATATGTGAACAGAAATACACAGCTAGGCCAGAGAATAGACTCGAGGTACCATAATGAAAGCATGGAAACATTTCACAGCAGAATGTTCAGATACTAGTAGCCTTATGAATATAGTGATATGCAAGCAGCAATATAGCATAGGTATGAAGAATAATTGAGACAGGAAAGAGAAAGGAAGAAGCATAGTAGATAATGTACTCATTCAGAAGTATAATAGCATAAAGGACACATTACACTGGAGGAAACATAAAATATCCAAATTAGAATGAAAATTTAGGAAGTCTTGTAGGGAATTTAACATGACTCTAATATAACCAGAGGAATGAATAAGAGTAACTATTGTGCAAAGAAATCCTCAAATTAAACTAAGATGTGACTGTCAAATTGGTACAGATTGCTCTCAGAGCTTCTAAACATTGTAGGCAACAGTTATGTTCATCTTAATGTTTGTTTCTTCCAGACTGTGATCTCGCCCTGAACCTGGACAGAGAATTTCTCTCAGGTCTTATCAAGATGATGTAGCACTTGGGGGCAAAAATGCAGCCCAGGAGACCTCCACTGGAGGCCAAGATGGAGAAGACCTCCACAGCAACCATGACCTTCCCCTTGGTGCTGTGGTAGACAGGCAGGAAGGTGAGCCACACACTGAAGAACACCAGCATGCTGAAGGTCAGGAATTTGGCCTCATTGAAGGTGTCAGGCAGATTTCTGGCCAGAAAAGACACTATGAAGCTGGCCAGGGCTATGGAGCCCAGGTATCCCAGGACACAGTAGAAGGCAGTGATGGAGCCCATGTTGCACAGGATGATGACATGGCCATGTTCAGAATGTACATCTCTGTCCACAAATGGAGGAGAGATTCCCAGCCAGAAGCCACAGAGAGTCACCTGGATGAGGGTGCAGATGGGGATGATGAGTTTAGGAGCCCTGGACACCAACCACTGCCTCATGCTTCTCCCTGGGGCCGTAAGCGTGAAGGCCAGAACCACAGTGATTGTCTTGGCCAAGACCGTAGAGACAGCCATGGTGAAGACCACTGCAAATGTGGTATGCTGGAGGATGCAGGTGGCTGTGTGGGGACGGCCAAGGAAAAGCAAGGAGCAGAGGAAACAGCAGGTTAGGGAGATGAGCAGGATGTAACTGAGGGCGCGGTTATTGGCCTTGACAATGGGGGTGTCTTGGTGCTTGATAAACACCCCAAGAACAGCAGCTGTGAGTGCAGAGCAGCAGAGAGCTGTGCAGGCCAGAGTCTTGCCCAAGGGGTCTTCATAAGCCAGGAAATTCTCAGTTTTCAAGAGGCAGGTGTTTCTCTCGGTGTTGGCCAACTGATAATCTGGACACCTCACACACTGCTCCATGTCTGGTGAGGAGTGAGAATCGCTGTAAATCTGGGTTCCATATTTCTCTTTCCTCTCATCCCCCTTCATTCAAATAGCAAATTTCCCCTGATTCACGAGGTGACCTGTATTGAGTTCAATACCAAGTAGAGTAACTCTCTATATTAAAAAACTTTCAGGTGAATTCTCTTTCTCACATTTTGTTCTTTCCTTCCTCCATTTCTCTTTTTTTCTGTTTATCTCCTTCCTTCCTCTGTTCCTTCCTTCTTGCCTTATATCCTTTTTTTCTCTCTCTCTTGCCTTTCCTCCCTGCCTCCTTCCTTTCTTTCTTTCTTCCTTCCTTCTTTGCTTCTGTTTTTTCTTCCTTCTTTCCTTCCTTCCTTCCTTTCTGTCTTTCCTCCAGTGCTTGAACTTTGGCCCTGGGAATTTTTTTAGAGTTTTCATGCCAAAACTACCACTCTACGACTTGAATTACAGCTTGAATTACAGTTTTTTTGGTGCTTAATTGTGGAAAAACATTTTATTAAGTTTCCTGTCCATCATTGCATCTAAGCCCCATCCTAAAATCTCAACTGCCTGAGTCACTTGGATTATAGGGTAATATATAATTACCTAGCCTTATGTGCTGCATTCTTGACAGGTCATATCACTCTGGCTCTCTGCTATTCATTCAAGAAATAATGGAGAATATAGAATTACCCTAATCATTTCAGTTTTACTAAGAGGTTCTAATCAAAACTTCAATCTAATTCTTATACCAAGCACAAATTTCCTGAGTATTTATCTATGTCAAGAACAATTTTCCTCCACTGATATGATAGGGTCTGGAAAAGATCAGCTGGATGAGGGAGAAAAGAAATGAAATAGACATGGTAAACTACTTCTAAATCTTTTATATTTAAAGAATTGCTAGTCAATCTAGTGCCAGTGTCAGACATAGAGTTATCATAACTAAGTCCCTTGTATTATTAGTGTTTGCTAAATAGAAAATCAAATTTAGTTAGAAAAGAGCAGCAATGGGCACTCAGAAATGAAAGGCTGTGTTAGATCCAAAATTCCATGATGATTTGCACATCATTTCAAAGATCAACAACTGGTCCTTGATATTTTCTATTTTTTTGTTTCTTTTTGCAGTATTTTACTTTTATTTTCTCCTTTTCTCCTTTTTTTTTTTAATAAATATGTATTTTTATTGGAAGATACTGTACAGAGGGGTTACATTTACATGAGCAAGTTAATGAGTACATTTCTTTTTTTTTTTTTTTTTTTTTTTTTTTTTTGTCGGTCGTGGGGCTTGAACTCTGGGCCTGGGCGCTGTCCCTCAGCTCTTCAGCTCAAGGCGAGCGCTCTACCACTTGAGCTACAGCGCCACTTCCGGTTTTCTGGTGGTTTATTGGAGATAGGAGTCTCACGGTCTCTCCTGCCCGGGCTGGCTTTGAACCGCGATCCTCAGATCTCAGCCTCCTGAGTAGCTAGGATTACAGGCGTGAGCCACCAGCGCCCGGCAATGAGTACATTTCTTATGGAGCATTATTACCCGCTCCTTTTCTCTTTATATGTTTTTCATTGAAAAAATACTGTACAGAGGAGTTACTGTAAAGTAATGAGTAAGATAATGAGTACATATCCTATCAACATTGTTTCCTCCTCTTTTGTTTTTTTCCTAACATCCCTTCTTTCCCCACCTCCCCAAGTACTCCCTAACCCCAACCCTCTACCCCAAGTCAAAGTTGTAAAGTTCATTTTCAACATAGTGTCTTGTACATCTCATTTTTACAATGGGTCAACCTATATCCCTATTTAAGTAGTTTGTTTTTTCCTTCCCCTCCCCAAACTAGAAAAATGTGTATACAAGATGCAGGGAACCAGAATCCAATACTGTGAAAACATGGGTTATACCATGGGGGAGGAACAAACCACAGAAATAAAAATATCATATAGAACATTATAAATACATTAATAAAAGAAAGAAAAAATCACTTGTGTCCCTATCTTGGGGTTCATTTGACTTAACATCTTATATGTTCATATGTACATAGCTTTTTCCTTTTCTGCTTTTCCTGGACATGTACTAGTTCTTTCAAATAAGGGAAACCATTAGTGTATATTTTCTTTAAATACAAAAAATGTGACTGAGGAGAAGGGTATAGGGGTATTCTCAACATGAATCCTGTAATAGACGAGAACATACAATCATATATATAATGGAGGGGCAGTGGGTTGTTTCTTCTAAGGAGAAATATGGTTAACAGTAGACATGGAATTCTGCGTGAAGGGGAATATGTGTTCCTGGCATGCTACTATAGATCACTTTACTGGCTTGCATGGACTGAAGGTTAGAAAGGATGGATGGGGAATTTCTCTATAACTCACAGACTCACCTATCCCCTTAGAAATCTCATTCTCTGAGCAAGGAGTGCAGTCAAAGCAACAGGTAGCATTTCCCTCCAGAGAGGTCTTCCTGAATCCAGGACCACAGCTCTCAGTGCAGACAGACTGAGGAGTCTGAGAACATTCAGATGAAGGTTAGGGGCTCTTCATCCTTTTATATGACATCCCAGACATTCAGGAAAAGATCTTCAAAACACATAATCTTTATATACATAAAGCCAATGAATTGATTGAGCCTTCTTACAGTTTTATCTAACTGAACCAGGAGAACCTGTGGGTCTTTAACACCCAGCCCCTCAAGCCATCAGGAAGTCATGGAGCCTTTAAGAGGTGGATGTTAATTCTAGAAAATTAGGAAATGGGAGTTCAATCCTGCATCCCATTCTTGAATTCAGGTGATGATGTGTTTTCTCTCTTATTCATCTGTGAAAATCACTCAGGGAAACCTCAAACCCACACTCTAAAGTGTAGCTAATTTCTCAGAAGGTGCTGCTTTACCCAGTGCCATTCACATCTCTCTTGGTTTCCCAGTTACAATGAGGTGGCTGAACTTCGCTGGCAGATGCTTCTTTCATTACATCCTGTCTCAACACAGACTTAAAAGCTATAATATACCCAACCATGGTCTGAAATCTCCAGGCAGAAGCAAAACAAGCCCTTTTGCCTTCTCATTTGATTCCCTCAGATATTTGGTCACAGTGCTGGAATGATGATTCACAGGTATAATTCACCTTTTATGATATAAAATATGCAAACATAGAACATCACAATGGTAATGAAATGTTCCTCTATTCCCTCCATGAATCTGTTAGTAAGAAACTTCCAGAAAGAGGAAGTTGTGAAATGTACAACACTGAGACATAGTTTTGATAAACAAGGTTAAATGCAGGATAACCTTATGGCATATTTATATCTAGATCATGATATTATAGCTAGAAATGACCAACTCTGGTGTAGAAATAAGGATGTCGTGACATTATCTACAAGCATTGTGCATATAACCTGACTTAGGGAATTACAACAACTTCATAATAAACATATATTTTTTTAAAAGGATAGAGACAAAAATGCAAAATAACCCACCTTTGTTATTCCTATGGGCCACTCTATCAGATTTTCAAACAAAATCAGTTGTTGATCATGTGATCTAGATGGAGAAAACTTGCCAACTTTCACCCTTTGTCCCAGACCTTCTGGAAAATTCCAAAAGCTCATAATGTCATACTCTGCCTCTGATTTCCTTTCCTCATTCAAAACCACTTGGTCTCCAACAGGATTGGTAAATTTGATCTTCTTCAAAAAGTGATGCAGCTAAAAGGGACATATTACAGTAGCGTGAAGTGCTTCCCAGAGTTCTCACAAAATCTGAGCACAATGGATGCACACATATTAGCCTTAATACTCACCACATGATTCATACACACCACAGGAATCCAACCAAATGAAGCAACTGCAGGCCCACAGTGGACTAAAGTGTTACAAAGGTCTAAAACCTGGGTATCCAGGATGGGATGTAGAAACTCAATTTCAAGGCAATCAAACTCCAACCACATCCAACCAAATAATGAATTATCATATGACAGACCTCAACTGCTTCAATAAAGTGCATTACAATCCCTTAATTTATGATTGATATCAGTGAACCAGTCTAAAAATAGGTAAATAATAAACTAAGTAGAATCATAGAATATTTATGACAACTCTGAAAGATTAACTTAAGCAAGACTTAGTTCATTTTGTGTGTGTGTGTGTGTGTGTGTGTGTGTGTGTGTGTGTGTGTGTGTGTGTGTGTGTGTGTATCCTGTCCTGTGGCTCCATCTCAGGCCCTACGCACTCAATTTGAGGTGTTTTTTTTCAAAGAAATCATTCTATCCCTTGAGCTACAGCTCCACCTCTGGCTTTTTGGGGGTTAACTGTAGTCAGGAGTGAGCCATAGGTGTGAGCCACTTGTGTCCAGACAATCTTAGGTTTCAAGAACTAGTCACCCTTGACCTGTTATTTTAAAATGTTACAAGGAAAATTTGGATATATGCTATCGAAAAGAGGACAGCTTTTTTCCACACATAATGAGGATGGGGATAGAAGACACAGCACTATCTTATCACAGATGCAGCATTATTCAAGAATATTGTCTTCACAGCTCTACAGTCATTTCATAGAGAGCATACAGGTCCAGTGTCTCTTGTATTTTCCAAAATGGAGCCAGGCGACCTAGTTCCATCTGCTATGAAATCTTCTATAGAAAGTCTGCATGCCTACAGAAGGTCACCCAAAAGCAAAGCCATTACCTGTGAAGAGAGAAATGCCCTTGGTTGGGCATTGTGCACTGGTGGCTCTTCCATGAGATAAAGAATCATCTGGTGAAGGGCATGGGCCACAGCATACACAGCGTTGTAGATGTTGTAACTCTCGTCTGACATGGTCATATCAAAAATGTGCCTCAGCAACCAATCCAGTGTGGCATTGTATGAACAGTGCCCCAAGTCTCTGCAGTCAGACTTAATCAGTAGGCAATAAACAGATTGAATCCATGACCTGGGAAGGGAATTATCTCCTGAGTTCTTCGACAATGTCTCTGTTAGAATAAAATTGGTGAACCCAGCAGTATTTCTATGATGATGAGAGAAAATGAGTGGTGCATGGAAGGAGTCGATCAGAAAATATCTTTTACCAATGGTCACGTCATCATACGGTGAGTTCATGATCCAGACTTTCCCTGTAATTAAAAAGTCCCTTAATTTAAGCATAAAGCATAGTAGAAATTTACTGTCCCCATAAATGATAATCACATTGGTTGATGATTCCAGTAGCTGGCGATGCATCCATAGATCATTTGTGAAATCTGAAAAGGCATTGTAAGTGATCATGTTCTCAAAGGCCAAACAGACTCCATTCTTGTCCATCTCTTCTCTCAATTCTGAGAGGAACCACACACCATAGTCCTCTTCGGTGATGAACAGTCCCACCCACGTCCAGCTGAAATGAAGCATCAAGGAGACTATGGCCAGGGCTAGAGCTGAGTCCTTGGCAGCCATCTGATAGACAGTACCGAACTTTCCATGGTCACTCAGAATTGGATCAAAAGATCCATAGGTGAACTACAGGGAAACAATGAACACAACACCAGGAAGAGGATGGTCATAGGCAAATCTCAGTCCTGATGTGAACCAAACAAAAACTGGCAGAGGTGGGTGCAAAAGTTTGTTTATCCCATTTGCAAAGTCATCTCCCATGTTCCAAGCTCATTGTAGACCTGTAAGGATAAGGCTCAGAACTTTGGATCATCCTTTGGACTCTTACAACCTCTCCTTTTACTTATTTATTTTTGTAGCAAAGAAAATGTTTATGTCTCACCCTCTTCTGGAGTCTTTTCTCTGTGAGATCATGCATTTGGAAGGGTTTGTGATAACTCCTCTTCTTCAGACTGTCGAGGACAGAGTCAAAATGGACATGGCTTCACATCTGCCCATCCCTCCCAGCCTCACCTGTGGAAGTTTGTAGAGGTCCAGCAGTGTCCCAATTGGGACAGATGTGCTTGAGGTTCCTGTGAGTACTGCTAAAGCTTTGCTGTCTCTTCTGCAGGTGTAATTAGGGCTGTTTCTATTCTTCCCAGACAGCCATATGAGTGCATCCTCTAATAGATCAGTATCTTTGTAATGTGCACTATAGATCTCAAACCCCATAGTCATGTTGGGTAGCAGATGAGCATTCTTGTTGATCTCCTCCACTGCAAGCACCAGGTTGAAAAGCAATTGGTATTTCTTTATGTTGATTCTGAAAAGAGGCCAGATATATTTGGGTAGGTATACAAGTATTAAAAATGATTAACTGCAAACCTTCTGACTTTCTTGAATCTAATGCCTATCTAATCAAATACACACAGTAGTATGTGTAGATCCTATCTTCCAACAGGATGGCATTTGAATTTGGATTCTTAGATAAGTTCTCAGTATTAGGAGAGCTCCTGAACAGGACTTGATCAGCATACAGGAGATTACTATTCTTTTGAGATTACAAAGGGGGGGGGGTTGATGAGCAAGCTGGCTTTTCCACTCTGCCATATATGGATATATGAAAAACACTGTTGTTTGCTGGGACATAGGAGCATGCCCAGCTCACATCCCAAATCTTTGAGTACCTTGAATTACCTGTGCATATGAAGAACACTTAAGAAATAGAATTCAAATTGTGAGCATATTGTCCACCTGAGTTTAGCCAATACAAGCAGAGAGACAGGGCCTGCTGTGTTAGGAATAAATACAAAAGCAGGCTGCCTTGTGTCTATGCTCACTTGCTAAACTTTTGCTAATGGTGCACAATTCTGCAAAGAAGTACATCTTGCCTTGTGAGGAAATTAAAGAAGACAAAGAAATTAAATTCATGTTATGTGGTAGAGGACCACTAAGCTGACTCAGAGAATGTCATTATTCAAGGGGATTCCCCAGAAACAAAGCAACATGGCAGCTGAGGAAGCTAGAGCATGAAGATTGCTTCATCCAACAAAGAACAGATGAGAGTCACGAGCTTAAACCAGAGGATACTTGTCTAGTAGGACAAAACAACAGAAAAGAATATATGAGAAATGGTGGAAGACACTGTCACCATTTTCTCCACATCATCAGTGTTAATACCTCAGTATGGACAGAAACCCCCTGACATTGAAGGGAGGGAGAGAGTTCAAGTTAAATCTCAGCATCATCCCCATATACTGAGACCAGTGCTGGGGAAGTGCTTATAGGCTCTACTCTTGGGTCCAGACCTTTAGATTTTGCCTCTGGAACTGATTTATGACAGAGAAGAAAGACATTGCCATAACTTCCCTCCTCCAATCTTGTGAACAACAGAAGGTAGGGAAAAACCTCCTAGTGAACAGGGCATAAGAGTGGGTCAGGGTTTTTTCTTAGAACCCTGTGTCAAGCATGTCATGGTTGGACCAATAATCCAGAATAAACTAGAGGCACTGTTTGAACCCCAATCCTCAGATCTCAGCCTCCTAAGTATCTAGGATTTCAGGCATTAGCCACCAGTGCCCAGCTTGTGGCCCCCATTACAAAGCATTCAATGCTTCTCTGGCACAGCACAATTCTCCATCCCACTAGTTGGTAGGACCGGGAAGGAAGATGGTGACATTGTCCTAGAGCTTAGTGTGGCCCAAGTGATAGCACTAGAACTGTGCCATGACCCCATAGCCAGGCCAGCCTCTGGCAGAGCTCTGTAATCACCTCAGTACCTGGGAAAGTCATCTACCACCAGACAATCTGAATTCTATTCTAGCTATCACTAATTGGGTATGGTTGTGGCCATCTTGGCCCATGAACCCATCTCTACCACACACAAACTGGGTGAATCTTAGTGCTCACCCAGCACTGCTCTGGTCTTGATTGCAATGGACTGAGGATGTGGTAATGAGGCAGAGTAGACTAGGGAAAATGAGGCCTGGTTAATTCATGACAGGAATTCAAAAACTCAAGCTTAAAGCTTGTCCATCTATTTCTCTTAATATTAAGGGAATGAAATCATTTAGAGGAAAATGTATTAGCATAGATTGAGAAAAAATGAGGTATGGTAAGCTCACAGCAAATAGAGAGCTATTAATTCATCTACATCCCTTAAGATTTAGTGACTAAAATCATTGAGCAGAAAATGAAGCCAGATAAATTGCAGAAAATGAGTCCTGGTGAAGGCAATTCAGAAACATGATTTGGAAAAACAGAGGCACAATCTTTGCTTCAAAGAGAGACAACAAGATGTATTTCTTCCTAAGAATGCATTTCTCCTCATAGGAATTAACAGTCGTCTGGCAGCATGTATGCCTTCCCCAAAAAATGCTCCCCCAAAACATAAGCACCGTCCTACTCAAGATATAGACAACAGCATGCCTTCCTCACTGCAAGGGTAATCATTTGTTTTATGGAAGGATGCCTTCTTATCTGAAAAGAATGTCCAAAATGTACAGAAACTCAGAAAGTGTAACACCAGGAGTGATTAGAGCAAAGATGAGACACCTGTGTTTACATAACTTTGAAGTCAGTCCTCCCACCTTTACCATAAGAATACCCCTGGCAGCCTAAGAGCTGTTTATCTCTCCTCTGTTAGAGTGTGTCTTTGAATTTCTGTTTCCTGTTTGTTTACTTGATTGCTTGTTTGCTTCATTACTCAGTAAAACTCTGCCACATTTTCTTACCACTGTGACTTGCCTAGAATTTCTTATTTTGAGATAAAATTCAAGTAGCCAAGTGAAGAGTGCATACTTTTAGAGGGAAATTTCATTAATCTTCACCTGTTTTGGTGACCCTGCTGGTTGGTATTCCAGGTGTAATAGAGTTCTGGTGGCCAGAGCTATGACTAAGGCCTGTTCCAGAACAAAGATCTTGCCACTACTACACAGAAACATCTCACAAGGCCATTTCCTGTGCATGAGCATTATGGGCCCCCACATGACCCAAGAGGAGGCATGCTGGGACCCTCGACTCCGTGGGGTTCTCCTTGAGTTTTTTAGAACCACAGAGTATTTGTCACCCAACTTGCCTTTGTTTTTCTCTGCTACTGAAGAGGTTTATCACTTCACCAGCTCACTTCCCTCAAGGCCTTTGCTCCCTCTAGTGGTAACATTGTGGAAGTCACTATAGACTCAGGAACACTAAAGCCTGTCTGGAATTTCTTGAAAGACAGGCCCAAAGCCAGACCAGGCAGACTTGTCTAATTCTGAGACATTTCAAAGGCCATATGTTATCACGGGTCCAATATGAATCAAGAATGTTCCAGAATGATGAGTTCTCCTAGCATTCAATATAATCAGTTTGGGGAAATTCTCATAGAGACAATCTCAATTCTCATGTTTATTTTTGATATGCTATTTTACAACATAACTGTGAAGCTTGACAGCTAGAATGTCAGTAATACTAAATATTAATTGGGAACTGGTGGCTCAGGCCTTTAATTATGGCTTCTGAGGAGGCTGAGATCAGAGAATTATGTTTTGTAGTCACATTGGGCAAGAATGTCTGTGAGACTCTTATGTACAATTAAACACACAGAAACTGGTAACAGGGCTGTTGGTCAAGTGGTAGACTGCCAGCCATGAGAGAAAAAATGCTAAGGGACAGCCATCTGGACTTGAGTTCACAACTGTGTACATGAGCTTGTGTGAACATTCACACACACACACACACACACACACACACACACACACAGAGCTCAATTAGAGAATGGACAGAGCAGAAGACAACTCTGACATCTCCTGTCTCCCATGGGGGTACATTTTTAATGCTGGGTTTACACATGAGCCCCATCTGGCTCACTCACTTCCACACCACATTCAGTTTGCTTCAATATCCCTCACAAATCTCTCATGGAATAAAGTATTCCTCTCCTGAATAAAGCCCATACAGGGTGTTTCCACACAAGTTGTCTGAGAAGATTCATCTGTGACTTCCTAGTTTACAGAGAATTCTGTAGATCTGAAAGTAGTGAGCTCAACTGGGTCAAATGCATGAATCAAAGAGTGCATAAAACACATGAAAAAGCCAGGTGCCGGTGGCTCATGCTTGTAATTCTAGTTACTAAGGATGTTGTGATGAGGATGGCAGTTCAAAGGCAGCCAGGGAAGAAAGGTCGGTAAGACTCTTAACTCCAATAAACTAGAAAATTGGAAGTGGTACTATTCCTGAAGTGGTAGAACCCTAGCCTTTAGCTCTTCAGCTAAAGAGAGTGCCTAGTCTTACAGTTCAGGCCCCACAAACAACCAATAACAATATGGAAAAAAAAACATTCAAATATAGTTTAGGAATTTATGAGCAGGGAGAAAATAGATAAGCCTGGCTAGATGTCAGAGAACAAGGAACAGAAGTAGAGCTTCTGGGAATGACATAGTGGATAGTCTGAGACAAAGACAATAGGGAAGAGATTCACTTACGTTAGCTATGGGAAAAATCAAACATGTCTTGGATATCTTATTCCTGATCTGACCAGCAGCCCCCCATTCTCAGAGCTTTGCTGACATGAAATAACCCCAGAAGCAGAAACTGCATGTCTGTCCTAAGAAATGTTGCTCTGAAGGAGGTCCAAACATTAGTCATATTTTTAAAAGTATACGGACAGAATTGATTGAAGATTCCCTGGCCTTTAATCTATGGATGGGGACATTGTGCTTTAGTGTATTAGTAGGACTCTTGGTCACTCAAATGACCCTGAACCAGGACAGTTCAGGCTGGAGGAGTCACAATGATGGTGGCATGGTCTGGACAGTTCTGGGAAATGGGAGTGGAATGGAAGACAGACAGAGACCTCTCTACTCCTTGGAAGGAAGAAAATATTCATCAGGAAAATCGGAAATAAAGTCGAGCTGTTGTGGTGAGGACAATGTAGAAGATCAAGAGAACATTAGTGGATGCATCCAAATTTCCCCCAAACAGTCTGATAACCAAACAGAAAATGCAAATTTTAAGAAAACCCAAGAAATCACTTACTGATCGCTCTGTTGCTGCAGAGCAGGATCATTCATGTTGCGAACAAGTTCCCAAGAATAAAAGGGGAAAATCCCGGCAATGACCACATCTCCCCTGCAGTGTGCCACAGATTTCTCTGTGCAAATGTGTCGGCCATCTTCAGAATTACTGAACATGAGCAGTTGCTGGAGGAGAAGCAGTGTCAGAGTCACAGGGAGCATTGCTGTTGCTTTGGCCTGGAGCTGTGATTCTGGATGCAGACTGAGCCAGCAGCATCAGATGGGTGTCTAAATGGATCTTCAGTTTCTGTGGCTTATTGTTATCTGGATGGCCACTGGGATGCACCGCAAGCCTCCTCCCCTGTCCTAGAGGAATACAGAGACCTTTCTTCCCTCCAGCTATACATCTGGGGTCCGACTTCAAGATCAAAACAAAAGTTGGAAAACATGTGTAGCATCTTCTCCACACCCTCAGGAGTGTGATTTCATCCAAGACTAGATAATGAAGCTCCAGAGATGGATTCCTTTCTTGTTGAGTTGTTCACAAAATTGTGTGTAAGCAATAAGTTGAAAAGAAAATAAATGTACAACATAAAGTCCCATAGGAAAGCCACTAGGGATGATGGAAATGGATGACACCCGAAGATGCCAGGTGGAGGTCAAAAGGTCATAGATTACCATGCCCAGCAAAGGCCCAATAAGAGTTATTGGAAAACAAAGATGAAGATGGGTAGACTCACAAACCCAGGGCCAAGGGAGCCACAGAAGTTTGGTGAAATGACCCATTCAAGTTTCCATACCAACTCCACATGCAGAAGCATCCAAAAGAGGTCAATGAATTTACTGCTGCAGGAGTTACCAATAGTCAGTTAATTCAACCAATACAGTTCAATACTTCAAGGTCATGGCACACATCCAATTGGACTTTGTGCTCTAAAACTTGAACTTCTTCAATGCTTGCATGTCTTTGCCCAGCAGAATGCATCTATAAATACACTGTGGCTATCCACTGCTATACAGAGATTTTCTATAATCTATGACTTTCTGGGAACCTAGCAGGCCTATCCACTAAAGATCCTGGAAGTTGTGGGTGTATGGATGGGTCTTGTTCTGCTGTGCGTCTCTTTCATGTCTCCAGTACTGGGGAATTATTCCCACTTGGACAGGCATGTGGTCCCTGCTCTGTCCATGTCTCCATACCTGTCTCCTCTATTTGTTCCTCATAATCGAAGTGAAACCAAGGACACAGTGGAGGTTTCTGCTCTCCACATACTTCACCATGGTGGCTGGTTCTGTGATCTGGCTCCATATATTTATCAGGAAGGGCTTGACAAAGTAAGTTGGAAAAGTGAGGAGGTAAATGCTACTCGGTGTTGGTAGCCAGCAAGACCTAACAAGAGTGTTAGTGCTGGGGCCAAGCCAGATTTGGGTTCTGAGTAGAAATCTTTGTTGTTTCTATACTGAGGCTTATAGATATGAGCCTCCCATGCCTAGCTCAGAAGACAAAGTTTTATCCTGTTTTCCTCATCTGTTACTCTATTTCTGTTAAATCTGCCCAGGAGAACAGGCCCTCCTCACTTCCTCTTTGCCTGCCTGAAACCAGTAGTCACCTGTCAATCACCTGACTGTGAGCCATCAAAGGACCCCACACTCTGAGGTCACTTCCTCATCCGCTGAGATCATTTCCTGAACCACCCTGGTCACAACTCCTCTCACAGTGTGAGGTTCCCAGGCTCTGAGGTCACTTGTGCATCTGCTGTTGTCCATGCTCAGCATGGCCCCTTCTCTCTTTTTCTCTTTTCCTCTTTTTCTTTTTCCTCTGTCTTCTCCATGAGCTTCCATTTCCTATGTGTGGGCAGTTTGCTTTTACTGCCTGAACCATGTGTCAGGTTTCCTTTCTGTTGAACCTTACAATTTCTACTTCATTGTCATTGATATCTACTCTATTCCTCTAAGCCTTTTTCCTACATTTCCAAACTCAGAGAAATATAGGGTATCTGTGTTGGGTGATAATACATCTATCTATCCGTCTCTCTGTCTGTCTGTCTGTCTGTATTGTAAAGGTGATGCACAGAGTAGTTACCATTATGTAAGTCAGGTAATGAGAACATTTCTGGTTTATAATACCCAAATTTTCCCTCCCTTCCCCATCCACAGGTTGTACACTTCATTTCCAGTATATACCAATGCTGCATTTGTCAGGGTGTTTTACTGAACACGATGATCTCCACTTCTTCCTGTATTCCTGACCCAAATATCTAATTGCATTCTCAAGACTCCATTGTGTCTGTGTGTCTCAATTTACTTTTTTCATTCATGTGTTGATTGGAACTGATCTGGTTCTTCAACTCAGCTTCTAAGTAGTGTCATGATAAATATGTGTCATATGTCAACATAGACATAACAAACACCCAAACTAGTGTTTGTATGTGTAATGTGCATGTAATATTATATCTTTTGTAATACCATGCTACCAATAGTGTTATAACATTTCTTTGGCCACATCCCCACAAGTGTCTATGATTATTAATTTTCTTGACCATCAACCAAATTATTTAATACCAATTATTTTATAATAAGCTCTATTTTATGAAACTCATCCTACTCATACCATCTGGTAATATTTGAAGGAAAACAACTTTTAGGTAGAAACAGTCATACATCGGCCTTTTAGGGTGTAAAAAATTGAGCAATATCCAGAAGCTGGTGGCTCATGCCTGTAATCCTAACTATTCAGGAGGCTCAGATCTGAGGATTGAGGTTCAAAGCCAGCCTGGAAAAGAAACTACAGAGAATCTTATTTCTAATAAACCATTCAGAAAACTGGAAGTGGTGCTGTGGCTCAAGTGGTAGAGTACTTGCCTTGAGCTGTAGAGCTGTGGGACAGCACTTAGGCTCAGAGTTCAAGCCCAGGACTGACACACAAAAACGTATTGAGCAATTTAATTACATTTTACATTGAATCAAATATCTAATCAATGCCAGAAATATTTAAACATAGGTGCGATTTTTTTCTTTGTCCCTTAAAGGAAACCACAGTGGGAAAAATATGTACATAGAGCAATTTGCACATTATCTATCTGAACCATATCTATAATAAAATAGAAAATCGGAACACACACTCCACGATTGTTTTACCAAAGGAATCCTGGGAAACAAAAAGAAGGCAAATATGAGTGGATGGGTTAGTATTGGCAAGAAGTGGCAAAATAGGCGAAGAAAAATAAGACAACTGAAAAACTCAAGCCAATATTGTTACCTTTGGATGGTCTCAAAGCCAGTTAGAGAATTTCTACCTCCTATCCCTTTGACTGGTGGAAGCTACCAGTACATTGCCAGATCCTCCTGGGAACGTACAAAGAGACATCCGGATTGCAGTACCCAGTCTGGTTGGTCCAAGAGCCTATTCACCAACCTGTTAGAGTAGGAGTGACGCTTATGCCTCTGGGAACTTCCAGATCCACCCCTACCAGACCAACCAACCTAGGGCTCAGACCTCACTCCAAGCACCAGGCCGTCCCCAGACATGACAACCAGTGTGTCCAAGCTTCCCAGCTCCTGTGCATGGTTTGGCCACTCTCCAGGAAGATAGGGCTCAGGGTCCTGCTCTGGAAGGGGAAGGATACTCCCAGCATCCCTGGGACATGGGACAGTGAACATCATCAGGAAGTAAACCTGGGCCTTTACCATGGGGGACTGCACATGGCTCTGGAATACCACAGGGCCTTGCCCTTGTCTGG
Organism: Dipodomys merriami; assembly: GCF_024711535.1. Lineage (NCBI taxonomy): Eukaryota > Metazoa > Chordata > Mammalia > Rodentia > Heteromyidae > Dipodomys > Dipodomys merriami. The sequence continues at coordinate 3,839,966 of NW_027206179.1, read as the reverse complement.
GCACGGGTTCAGCAGCACTAACACGGGTCAGATCCTGAGCAGCAAGCCAATGGGGCACGGGCACGATCCATAGTCTATTCTTGCTATTCCAGGCCCTCTCCAGGTTGGGGTGTCTTACCTGCCATACCTGGGCTTCTCTTTTCTTTTCTTCTCCTGCTCATCCAGATTGGGTTGGTTTCATTTAATGATTGTGTGGCTTTAATATATTGGGTGTTTCTCTCTGTCTCTCTCTCTCTCTCTGTCTCTCTGTCTCTGTCTCTCTGTCTCTCTCTGTCTCTGTCTCTCTGTCTCTCTGTTTCTCTTTCTCTGTTTGTCTCTGTCTCTGTCTCTGTCCCTGTCTCTGTCTCTGTCTGTCTCTCTGTCTCTCTCTCTGTCTCTCTCTGTCTCTCTGTCTCTCTGTCTCTCTGTCTCTCTCTCTTTCTCTCTCTCCCCCCCTTTTTCCCCCTGGTATCTGCTGAGCATTTGACATCATTGGTACTGCCCACAGTTGCATCCACAGACCATCAAGAGAAAAGACATTATTTGCTGTGTGTGTGTGGGGGGGGTGTTTTATTTACATACAAGACTGACTGATGTCATTGTTGGGCGGTGGGAAGAAAAGGGAATTAAAAAATCAATTTATGTTTTCAATATGGAAAATAACCTGAGGGTGCACGAATGTGTGTGTGTGTGTGTGTGTGTGTGTGTGTGTGTGTGTGTGTGTGTGTGTGTGTTTGTGTGTGTACCAATCCTGGAAGACAGGGCCCCAACTCTCCCTTTTGGCTTTCTTATTAACAAGTGGCATTTTAACATTTGAGAAATACCTCCAGTCCCATATTTTTCACTTGTAAGTTAGAGTCTCATATACTTTTCTGTCCAGGCTAGTTTTGAACTGTGATCCTCAAATCCCAGTCTTCTAAGGGAGCCACTGCTGTCTGACTTGAAAAAGAAATATTACTTGTATAATATTGAAATACATAATTAATTTAATAATAGATTTACACAAGAATGTGAAACTTTAGTACACATTACTCAAGGTTTTAGTATTTCAAAACAGTAACACTTTCTTCTTTGTTGTGATTAAGTTATTAAATAAATTTCACAGTATTGTGGTATAGTGATACTTAGCTAAAGTCACTAACACATTTTAACCTTTACGACACATCTTGTAATTGTTGATCTACAAAGCTTATGAACTATACAGACTGTAAAATAAACCTGTTTCTTCCAAATCGGGTGATATGTACATTTGCTCACTATCAGCTGTTTCCTCTTTCTCTCTCATTCCTTCCCTCCCATCATCACCCTTGAGTTGCTTAGTTCACTTTCATCAATGACCAGAGCCACTGATGGGCTCCTCTGCTGTATTTTTTCACCCATTTTCCTACAGTTCTTTGCCCTCCTCCTAGCTTCCCTCAGATGTGCACACTTATACACCATATATAGGGTCCATAATATAGAGTCATCTAGAAACTGTATCTCACATTAATAAGAGGTACTTTGTTTCTTTGGTCTCGTTTAATTTATAAAACAGTAACACTTTTATGATGGGCAATACATGTCCAATACATGTAGAGATTGAACATCACTGGATTTTAAAGAAATAAGCAGAAAATAAAGCAGTGGAAGAAAAGACACACTATTATTTGCCATAGCAGCTTAAGGACCACTACCACAAATATTGTGGGTTGTTCTTGTATCTTCTCTTCTTCTTCCATTTATGTTTTTAGGTCCTTAGAGATTTGGTCCAATTAAATGCAAAAATTGACTAATTGTGAGCTCTAGCCATTGATTTTCCCAAGGTCAGATGGAAGTCAATGATGAGCCCATCCTTTCCCTCTTCACTTGAGTGTGTCCAGGACAAGTGTGGGTTCCATGCTTGTATCCTCTGAGACAGAGGCTGGCACTGGCCAGCTCCTGGTCTGTCAGTCCTGAGGATGGACACCGAGCTTTCCTTGAGCAACAGGCTTGAAAAGATCTTTAGTTCTTTACCCCTTGTTTATGTCTAAAGGCAGACGCAGCTCTACCCAATAAGTACAGATGTATTTGATGCAAGAATAGTCTTGGAAATATCCCGTCTTATTCATAAATACCAACATAATTGTTTTGGATAGCCAGATGGTAGAACAGCTCAATAAAAATTATTTCACTATTTGTGTGAATGCCACAATTCAGCAAGTTTTATATGTTCTTAGTTGTGTTTGGTTACCAGAATGGGTAACCAATTTTTTTTTCTTTTTTTTTTTCTGTATTGGCTCTGTTTCCTGTTAAGGTCTTCCCCAAACTACAATACATGTATTATTCTTTCTGAGTACTGCAGAGGGACTATCACAATCATATTGAAGGTCTGGACTTCAGTTATGAAAACAGCATCAATGGCCAGGTGCTGGTGCCTCATGCCTGTGACGCTAGCTACTCAGGAGGCTGAGATCAGAGTATTGCAGTTGAAAGCCAGCCTGATCAGGAAAGATGATGAAACTTTTACCTCCAATTAACCAGCAGAAAACCAGAAGTGGTGCTGTGGCTGAGGTGGTAGCGTGATTGCCTTGAGCTGAAGAGGTTAGAAGTTCAGGCCAAGAGTTCAGGTCCCAAGAGAGTAAAACAAAAAACACAGCATAAATGATGTTATCCAGAATTCCTATTTTTGCCCAGCTATGACCTCTGGGTTCTGTGTTGCTCTTTTTATTACATATGCTTCATCTTTCTGTACTTCACAGGGAATTTACATCATTGCCACCTAAAGAAATGAAAGTGAGCTTGTGTTCTTGTGGCTTTTTTTGGTACTGGTTCTGATAGTTGAAGTCATTGTAAGGGTGTTGTTTGTGAGCATTGTTTTTTAGAAACCTAGTGCTCTATCACTTGAACCACAGATATACTTCTGGATTTGTTGGTTCATTGGAGATAAAAGACTCATGAATTTACTTGCTCCAGGCTGGCTTGGAACCCAGGATCTCACATTTCAGCTCCCTGAATACTTAAGTTTACAGGCCTGAGGCTGGGGCTCAGATAAGGGTGAGCAACATTAGTGTATCTTGTAAGTGTTTAGACATAAACGGTTAAAACTGTGTTCGCATTGGGCTTGCTGCTTATGGGCAAAAGATGTGATATCACAATAATTCTGTTAAGTGTCCCCTTGGACAAGGTAAACATCCATTTTTTTCACTGAAAGCCTAGGAACAGGTCCCCTGTACCTTAATCTCTTTCCTTAGAAATTACTAAATGCCCATACAGAAGATTGAATCTCGGGGGTTGAAGACAGCCTAGATATTATAGAGAAAGAACATACAACCATCCAAGACAAGTCCGAAAAATATGATAGATCTATTCAAAACTTGGAAGACACCATCAGAAGGCCTAATCTGAGGATAATGGGTGTACAGGAGCACCTAGAAACAGAAGTTAATGGTCTAAGAAATTTCTTTAAGAGGATCCTAGTAGAGAACTTCCCAAACATGCAAAAAGATAGGACTATTCAGATACAAACAGCTTTTAGAACTCCAAATAGACCAGACCAGAATAGGACATAACACCAACACATTATAATACATACAGGATCAATTCAGAACAAGGAAAAGATCCTTAAAGCTGTCAAGGAGAAAAGATCAATCACCTATAAAGGGAAACCGATTAGAATCACCTGAGATTTCTCAGCAGAGACAATTAAAGCAAGAAGAGCCTGGAATGATGTAAGACATGCCCGAAAGACAAACAACTATCAACCAAGAATACTGTACCAAACTAAGCTCTCCATAACTGAAGGCCAAATAAAAACCTTCCATAGCAAAGAAAAATTGAAACAATATATCTCCACCAAACCAGCCTACAAAACATTCTTAAAGATGTCCTACACATGGAAAACCAACAAAACCACAATAAAGGCCAAGAAACCACACCCAAACTGAGAATCCAAGAACCATAGGAAGAACACAGTTTTCACAGCCTCCAAGAAGTTGGATTAAATGGCAGGAACTCCCAAATACCTCTCAGTCCTATCACTCAATATCAATGGGCTTAACTCTCCAATTAAGCGACATAGATTGTCTAGTTGGATTAAAAAACAAGATCCTTCTATGTGCTGCCTTCAGGAGTCACATCTTGCACATAAAAACAAACACATTTTGAAAGGTAAAGGCTGGAACAAAATCTACCAAGCAAACAGCCCCCATAAACAGGAGGGAGTTGCAATCCTAATATCAGAGAAAATAGACTTCAAATTAAAATTGTGAGAAGAGATAAAGAAGGTTACTACATAATAATTAAGGGATTTCTCCTTCAGGAGGATATTACAATTCTAAATATCTATTCACCAAACAATGGAGCACGCAAATTTATCCAAGAAACACTACTTTCCCTCAAATCCCACATAGATCCTAACACATTAATTCTTGGGGATTTTAACACACCACTCTCCCCACTAGATAGATCAACTCGGCAAAAACTCAACAGAGCAACCGCAGATCTAAACAGCTGCATAGATCAACTAGATTTAACAGACATCTACCAAATATTTCACCCAGCAGCATCAGACTACACGTTTTTCTCAGCAGCAAATGGAACATTTTCTAAAATAGACCACATTTTAAGCCACAAAGCAAACTTGTCCAAATTCAGAAACATTGAAGTTACACCTTGCATTCTCTCTGACCACAAGAGAATAAAATTAGAACTCAACACCAAAAGCCATCAAAGAAAGACCGGTAACACATGGAGGCTGAACAACACATTGCTGAATCACCAGTGGGTCATGGAAGAGATTAGAAAGGAAATTCAAATGCTCATGTTATTCAACAAAAATGAGCACACAAATTACCAGCTCCTCTGGGACACAGCAAAGGAAGTGCTCAGGGGCAAGTTTATAGCTCTGAGTTCCTACATCAACAAATTGGAGAGATATGAAACCAACAATTTAATGAGACATCTGAACCTCCTTGAAAAAGAGAAGCAAGAAAAACCCTAATCCAGTAGATGGAAAGAAATAATTAAAATTAAATCAGAATTAGATGAATTAGAATCCAAAAAAACTATAGAAAGAATCAACAAAACAAAGAATTGGTTCTTCGAAAAAATTAACAAAATTGACAGACCCTTATCAAATCTTATCAGAAAAAGAAGAGAACACATCCAAATAAATAAACTCAGAGGAGAATGGAAACCGCAGAAACAACAAAGATTCAGAACATTATAAGGGAATACTTCTCAAAACTTTATGCTACTAAGTGTGAGAACTTGGCAGAAATGGACTTTTTCCTAGCAAATATTGACATGCCAAAACTAAACCAAGATGAGTTAAACCATCTTAACTGGCCCATATCAAGCCTTGAAATATAAAGAACAATGAGAGACCTCCCATCTAAGAAAAAGTCCAGGACCTCTTGGTTTTACAGCTAAATTCTACAAGGCTTTCAAAGCAGAGCTCAGACCAATACTCCTCAAACTCGTCAATGAAATTGAAAGAGAAAGTTCACTACCGAACACATTCTATGAAGCCATCATAACCCTCATCCCAAAACTAGGCAGAGAACTATAGACCCATTTCTTTCATGAACATTGATGCAAAACTTCTCAACAAAATTTTGGCCAATCGACTTCAACAATCCATCCAAAAAATCATACACCATGATCAAACAGGATTCATTTCAGGGATGCAATCCTGGTTCTATATATGCAAATCAATTAATGTAATTCAGCACATCAACAGGAGCAAGGATAAGAACCACAGGGTTGTCTAAATATACGCAGAAAAAGCATTTGACAAGATCCACCACCCACTTATTATGAAGGTCTTGGAAAAATTAGGACTCTATGGAACATTCCTCAATACAATAAAGGCTGTATATGACAAAGCTACAGCCAGCATTATACTTAATGTTAAAAACTAAAGCCTTTTCCTCTTAACTCAAGAACAAGACAAGGATGTCCACTCTCTCCACTTCTCTTCAATCTAGTATTAGAATGCCTAGCTACAGCAATAAGACAAGATGCAAACATAAAGGGGATCCAAAGAGGGAAAGAAGAAGACAAACTGTCCCTCTTTGCAGATGACATGATCTGGTATTTAAAGAATCCCACGGACGTCACTCCCAAATTACTCAAGCTGATTCAAAATTTTGGCAATGTAGCAGGGTATAAAATTAACCCTCAAAAATCAATGGCTTTTCTGTATACCAACAATGAGAAAAGTGTGGGTGAAATTAGGAAAGCAACTCCATTCGTAACAGCCCCACAAAAAATAAAATGTCTAGGAATTAACTTAACCAAAGAAGTGAAGGACCTCTATGATGAAAACTTTAAAAACTTGAAAAAGGAAATCAAAACAGAACTTAGAAACTGGTAAAAACTCCCATGCTCCTGGATTGCAAAGATCAACATCGTGAAAATAGCAATACTTCCCAAGGCTGTCAACAAATTCAATGCAATACCTATCAGAATTTCAACCTCATTCTTCAAGGAAATAGAAGAGCCAATCCAAAAATTCATATGGAACAATAAAAGACCCAGAATAGCAAAAACGATCCTCAACAGAAAGAACACTGCTGGAAGAATATCAATACCAAATTTCAAACTCTACTTAAAGCCATAGTAATCAAAACAGCTTCGTACTGGCACAAGAACAGACCTCAGGACCAATGAAATAGAATTGAAAACCCAGAAATGAACCTATAGACCTATAGCCATCTAATCTTCGATAAGGGAGCTATAAAAATAGAATGGAAGAAAGATAGCCTCTTCAGTAAATGGTGCTGGCAAAATTGGTTAACTACTTGTAGACAACTAAAGCTAGATCCTTATATATCACCCTGCACCAGAATCAACTCCAAATGGATCAAAGACCTCAGAGTCAAAGCAGACACTCTGAAAATATTAGAGGATGGAATAGAAGAAACCCTAGGTCTCCTTGGCACAGGCCAAATTTTTCTTAATAGAGACCCGGAAACACAACAAATCCAAGAAAGGTTGGACAAATGGGATTGCATGAAGTTTCAGAGCTTCTGCATGGCAAAGGACATACCTAGCAAGATCAATAGAAAGCCCACGGATTGGGAGAAGTTCTTCACTACCCATACAAGTGACAAGGGTCTCATATCTAAAATATACCTTGAACTCAAAAAATTAAATCCCCCAACAACAAATTCTCAAAGAAACACCTGCCCAATAAATAAGTGGGCTAAAGACTTAAAGAGAAACTTCTCTGAAGAGGAAAGAAGGATGGCCAATAGACACATGAAGAAATGTTCAACCTCCCTAGCCATAAAAGAAATGCAAATAAAAACAACATTAAGATACCACCTCACTCCAGTTAGAATGGCTAAATTCAAGCACTCTAAAAACAACTGATGCTGGAGGGGATGTGGACAGAAGGGAACCTTACTACATTGCTGGTGGCATTGTGAACCTGTTTTACCACTTGGAAAGTAGTATGGAGGTTCTTCAAAAGACTCCACATAGAGCTCCCCTATGACCCAGCAATCCCACTTTTGGGCATTTACCCAAATGCTTACAAATATGACCACACTAAAGCTACCAGCACGACTATGTTTATTACAGCACTATTTACTATAGCTAAGTTATGGAACCAACCCAGATGCCCCTTAGTAGATGAATGGATCAAGAAAATGTAGTATATATACACAATGGAATTCTATGCCTCCATCACAAAGAATGGCATTGCCCCATTTGTTAGGAAATGGAAAGGCTTGGAAAAAATTATATTAAGTGAAGTAAGCCAGGCCCAAAGAAACATAGGTCCCATGGTTTCCCTTATTTGCAATATCTAGTATATGTCTGAGTCAAGCAGGAAAGGTCAGATAAGGTCATGTTAGGGAAATGAACCCTAAGATATGTATTCAAATGTTTTTTTTGTTTCAGACGATTGTTTCTAACTCATTTATAACATTATTTCTTTATTGCTTTGTATGTCCTTCCCCCACAGTATAACCCCTTCTTTCACTGTATTTGATGTCGGTATAGTTTGTGGAGGGGAAGGGTAGAAACAAATCCTTTAAATAGGGATACAGATGGACCCATGGCAACAATGAGATGTACAAGTTGCTATGTTAAAAGCAAACTTTACCACTTTGGTCTGGGGAGGTGGGCAGGGGTAGCGAGGAGGATTGGTTTAGGGACGCAAGGGGAGGATGGGAAGGGATGAGAAAGGGAAACAAAGGAGGAGGCTACAATGCTTGATAAGAAATGTACTCATTGTCTTGCCCCTGTAATTGTAACCCCTCTGTACAGTATTTTCACAATTAAAAAAGAAATTACTAAATGCTTACTTCCTTTACTATTGGAGTATTATGAATGGATAATATAAGCAAAACTACTAATTTATTATTCCCATAAGATGATAAGTTTACTCTTAATAAAGGGCTAAAAGTTATTGGATTTGAAGTTTCCTTGTTCCTGTTTCTCTAGTGGGCAACTGATCAGAGTCCTCATAATGTTTGAGGCAGATATGTGACATGGTAGTCTAACACTCATTCATTTTGTGTAGTTAGGCTGTTTTGGTTCTCATTAAAGCTTTATGGTAGTAAAATCCATCAGTACCCCTATGTTGTATACATACTTGTCTGGAAATGGCAGTCAATACATAAGCAGGTATTTACAAAACAGTGAGCACTCTCTTCCTTAAATCATTGTAACTGGAATGATCTGTTTGGCTTCCAGACGTTTCTGACTTGTGTAGATGCTCTTCTGCCCTCTAACAATGGCCCAGCAGAATTAGAGACAGCATTGTGTGTGTCTCTGTCATGCATGTGTGAGTGATGTCACTCCACTGACCCACAGCTACAGCATTGAATGATGTCAAGACCTCTGGACTCAGAGACATGATCTTGCCTGTCCTTTGGACTCCTTCTGGCTGTCCAATGCAGTGGTGGCCTGACAATATTCCCACTTCAAGTTCCTCAACATTTCTTATTCCTTAAGGGACTCTTTTGAATCATTCTTTTTCCCAGAATCTTAAGAAAATGTTGAGAGATATGGAGTCTGAGCCTATCTTGGCAAGGACAGTGGAGACAGCCAAGGTGAAGAACACTGTGAATGTGGTGTGCTGGAGGATGCAGGTGGCTGTGTGGGGATGGTCAAAGAAGAGCAAGGAGTAGAGGAAGCAGCAGTGAGGGAGATTAGTAGGATGTAGCTGAGGGCCCGGTTATTGGCCTTGACAATAGGGATGTCTTGGTGCTTGATAAACACCCCAAGAAAAGCAGCTGTGAGTGTGGACTAGAAGAGAGCCGTGCAGGCGAGAGCCATGCCCAAAGGGTCTTCATAAGCCAGGAAGCTCTCAGTTTTCAAGAGGCAGTGGTTTCTCTCAGTGTTGGCCAACTTATGATCTGCACACCTCACACCCTGCTCCATGTCTGGTGGTGTGAGAATCATTATTAGTCTGGGTTCAGTATTCCTCTTTCCTTTCATCCCTCTTCATTCAAATAATTCATTTTCCCTGATTCACCAGTTGACCTGTATTGCTTTCAATACCAATAAGTTAACTCTATATATCAAAATAATTTCAGTTCAATTTTCTTTCTCACATTTCTTCTTCTTTCCTTTCTCCCTTTCTCTTTTTTCCTGTTTATCTCGTTCCTTCCTCTTTTGCTTCCTTCGTTGCTTTCTTCTTTCCCTCCCTCCTTCCCTCCCTTCCTCCTTCTTTCCTTCTTTCCTTCCTTGTTTCCTCCCTCCTTTCCATCCTCCTTCCTTCCTTCTTTCCTTCCTTCCTCACTCCTTCCTTCCTTTCTTGCTTCCTTTCTTTCTTTCCTTCTTTCTTTCTTCCCTTCAGTGCTTGAACCATGGCCCAAAGAATTTTTCCACAGTATTCATGCTCAAAACTACCACTCTACCACATGAGCCACAGCTAGAATTTCAGCTTTTTTTGTGCTTAATTGTGGAAAAGAATTTTATTGAATATCCTGCCCTTCAATGCATCAAAGTTCCATCCTCAAATCCCAACTGCCTGAGTAGCTTGGATTACAGTTGTAATATATAACTACCTAGGATTATGTGCTGCATTCTTGGCAGGTCTTACCACTCTGGATCTGTACTACTCATTCAATAAGTAATGGAGTATAGAGAATCACCCAATCACTTCAGTTTTAACCAGAGGCTGTAATCCAAATTCAACCTACTCCTTTCACCAAACACAAACTTCCTGAGCACTTGATCTTTGTCAAGAACAATGCTCCTCCCCAAGATGGAAAAAAAACAAAACAAAACCAAAAACAAAAATAAAAAGAATGATCCTCCATTGATATGAGATGTTTTAGGAAAGATCAGCTGGAAGAGGGAGAAGAGAAATGAAATGGAGATGGTAAACTATTTCTGAAACCGTAATATTTGAGTAAATGTTAGTCAACCTCGTGCCAGTGTAGGAGATGGAGTTATGATGGCAAAGCCTCTTGTATTATTAGTGTATGCTAAATAGAAAATAATGTTCAATTAGAAAAAAACAGCAATGGGTACTCAGAAATGAAAGGCTGTGTTAGATCCACAATTCCGTGATGATTTGTACATCACTTCAAAGATCAAAAACTAGTCCTTGATATTTTCTTTTTTTTTCTGCTTTTAGACTTTCTTTAAATACAAAAAAAGACTGAGGAGAGGGGAACAGAAGTATTCTCAATATAAATCCTGTAAGAGATTAGAAAATATAATCAGATATGTAATGGAAGGGCAGTGTGTTGTTTCTTCTAAGGAGAAGTATGGTTAACGGAAAAGGTGCATGTGCGTCCCTACCATGCTACTGTAGATCACTCCACTGGCTTGGATGGACTGCAGGTTAGGAAGGAGAGATGGGGAAATTCTCTAAAAGTCACAGACACACCTGACACATTAGAAATCTCATTCTATGGGCAAGGAGTGCAGTCAAAGCAACAGGTAGTATTTCCCTCCAGAGAGGCTTTCCTGAATCGAGGACTGCAGCTCTCAGTACAGAAAGACTAAGGAGTCTGAGAACATTTAGATGAAGGTTACTGACCATCTCATACACTCCAGTGATTTAGGGGAAAAGATCATCAAAAGACATAATTTTTATATACATACAGCTAATGAATTAATTGAGCCTTTTACCATTTCATCTAACATGACCTGAAGAAAATGTGGAGCCTTGACACCCAGTCCCTCATGCTATCGGGAAGTCATGGAGATTTTAAGAGGTAGATGTTAATTCTAGGAAATTAGGAAATGGGAGTTAAATCCTGCATCCCATTCTTGAATTCAGGTGATGATGTGCTTTCTCTCTTATTCATCTGTGAACAGAAGAATAAGAGCATGAGAGGAAAATCACTAATGAAAACTTCAAACCCACACTCTAAAGCATGGCTAAATGCTTTGTAGGTGCTGCTGTACCCAGGGCCATTCACATCTCTCTCTTGGCATCCCAGTTGCCATGAGGTGGGTGAACTTCACTGGCAGATGCTCCTTTCATTACATCCTGTCTCACCACAGACTCAAAAGCAGCAGTCTACATAACCAAGTCTGAAATCTGCAGTCAGAAGCAAAGCAAGCCCTTCTGACTTCACATTTGATTTCCTCAGATATTTGGTCACAGTGCTGGAAAGATGATTCACAGGTGTCATTTAGCTTTTATGATGTTCAATATGCAAATATAGAACAACATAATGGTAATGAAAAGTTCTCCTATTCCCTCCATGAATCTGTTAGTAAGAAAATTCCAGAAACAGAAAGAGGTGAAGTATACACTACTAAGTGTTTTTTGTTTTTTGTGTCTTTTTTTATTTTTTATGGTGAACATACTGTACAGAGGGGTTACAATTACATGGGTAAGATAATGAGTACATTTCTTATGAAGCATTGCAGCCTCCTCCTTTGTTTACCCTTCACATCCCTTCCCAGCTTTCCCCAGCCCCCCAACCCAATTCTCTCCCCCCCCCCGCACGAAAGTTGTAAAGTTCATTTTCGACATGACAACTTGTACTTCTCATTGTTCCAACAGGTCCACCTGCATCCTTATTTAAACGACTTGTTTTTCCACTTCCCCTCCACAAATTGTACCAACATCAAATATAGTGAAAAGAGGGGTTATACTGTGGGGGAAGGACATACAAAGCAACAAAGAAATAATTTTATAAATGCGTTAGAAACAAATGCATGAAAGAAAAATAACATTTAAATACATATCTAAGGGTTCATTTTCCTAACATCACATTATCTGACTTTTTCTGCTTGACTCAGACATATAATAGATATTGCAAATAAGGTAAACCATGGGACCTATGTTTCTTTAGGCTTGGCTTACTTCACTTGATATAATTTTTTCCAAGTCTTTCCATTTCCTAGCAAATGGGGCAATGTCATTCTTTCTGATGGAGGCATAGAATTCCATTGTGTATATATACCACATTTTCCTGATCCATTCATCTACTGAGGGGCATCAGGGTTGGTTCCATATCTTAGCTATGGTAAATAATGCTGCAATAAACATAGTTGTGCTGGTAGCTTTAGTGTGGTCTTGTTTGTAAGAATTTGGGTAAATGCCCAAAAGTGGGATTGCTGGGTCACAGGGGAGCTCTATATGAAGTCTTTTCAGGAACCTCCATACTGCTTTCCAAAGTGGTTGAAAATTTACACTCCCACCAACAATGAAGTAAGTTTCCCTTCTGTCCACATCGCCTCCAGCATCAGTTGTTTTTAGAGTTCTTGATTTTTGCCATTATAACTGGGGTGAAGTGGTATCTCAATGTTGTTTTGATTTGCATTCCTTTTATGGCTAGGGAGGTTGAACATTTCTTCATGTGTCTATTGGCCATCCTTCTTTCTTCTTCAGAGAAGTTTCTCTTTAAGTCTTTAGCCCACTTATTTATTGGGCAGGTGTTTCTTTGAGGATTTGTTGTTGGGGGATTTAATTTTTTGAGTTCAAGGTATATTTTAGATATGAGACCCTTGTCCGTTGTATGGCTAGTGAAGATCTTCTCCCAATCCGTGGGCTTTCTATTGATCTTGCTAGGTATGTCCTTTGCCATGCAGAAGCTCTGAAACTTCATGCAATCCCATTTGTCCAACCTTTCTTGGATTTGTTGTGTTTCCGGGTCTCTATTAAGAAAAATTTGGCCTGTGCCAAGGAGAACTAGGGTTTCACCTATTCCATCCTCTAATATTTTCAGAGTGTCTGCTTTGACTCTGAGGTCTTTGATCAATTTGGAGTTGATTCTGGTGCAGGGTGATATATATGGATCTTTCTTCCATTCTATTTTTATAGCTCCCTTATCGAAGATTAGATGGCTATAGGTCTATAGGTTCATTTCTGGGTTTTCAATTCTATTCCATTGGTTCTGAGGTTCTTGTGCCAGTACAAAGCTGTTTTGATTACTATGGCTTTAAATACAGTTTGAAAATTAATTATTGGTATTCCTCCAGCAGTGTTCTTTCTGTTGAGGATCGTTTTTGCTATTCTGGGTCTTTTATTGTTCCATATGAATTTTTGGATTGGCTCTTCTATTTCCTTGAAGAATGAGGTTGAAATTCTGATAGGTATTGCATTGAATTTGTTGACAGCCTTGGGAAGTATTGCTATTTTCACGATGTTGATCTTTGCAATCCAGGAGCACGGGAGTTTTTGCCAGTTCTGTTTTGATTTCCTTTTTCAAGTTTTTAAAGTTTTCATCATAGAGGTCCTTCACTTCTTTGGTTAAGTTAATTCCTAGACATTTTATTTTTTGTGGGGCTGTTACGAATGGAGTTGCTTTCCTAATTTCACCCACACTTTTCTCATTGTTGGTATACAGAAAAGCCATTGATTTTTGAGGGTTAATTTTATACCCTGCTACATTGCCAAAATTTTGAATCAGCTTGAGTAATTTGGGAGTGACGTCCGTGGGATTCTTTAAATACCAGATCATGTCATCTGCAAAGAGGGACAGTTTGTCTTCTTCTTTCCCTCTTTGGATCCCCTTTATGTTTGCATCTTGTCTTATTGCTGTAGCTAGGCATTCTAATACTAGATTGAAGAGAAGTGGAGAGAGTGGACATCCTTGTCTTGTTCTTGAGTTAAGAGGAAAAGGCTTTAGCTTTTCACCATTAAGTATAATGCTGGCTGTAGGTTTGTCATATACAGCCTTTATTGTATTGAAGAATGTTCCATGGATTCCTAATTTTTCCAAAACCTTAATCATAACTGGGTTGGATCTTGTCGAATGCTTTTTCTGCATCTATTGAAATAACCCTGTGGTTCTTATCCTTGCTCCTGTTGATGTGCTGAATTGCATTAATTGATTTGCATATATAGAACCAGGATTGCATCCCTGAAATGAATCCTGTTTGATCATGGTGTATGATTTTTTGGATGGATTGTTGAAGTCGATTGGCCAAAATTTTGTTGAGAAGTTTTGCATCAATGTTCATCAAGGAAATGGGTCTATAGTTCTGTTTCTTTGATGAGTCCCTGCCTAGTTTTGGGATTAGAGTTATGATGGCTTCATAGAATGTGTTCGGTAGTGAACTTTCTCTTTCAATTTCATTGAAGAGTTGGAGGAGTATTGGTGTGAGCTCTGCTTTGAAGGCCTTGTAGAATTCTGCTGTAAACCATGTGGTCTTGGACTTTTTCTTAGATGGGAGGTCTCCTATTGCTATTTCTATTTCAATGCTTGATATGGACTTGTTAAGAGGGTGTAACTCATCTTGGTTTAGTTTTGGCATGTCAATATTTGCTAGGAAAAGGTCCATATCTGCCAAATTCTCAAACTTAGTAGCATATAGTTTTGTGAAGTATTCCCTTATAATGTTCTGAATCTTGGTTGTGTCTGTGGTGATGTGTCCATTCTCATCTCTGAGTTTATTTATATGGGTGTGTTCTCTTCTTTATTTGATAAGATTTGCTAAGGGTCTGTCAATTTTGTTAATATTTTTGAAGAACCAACTCTTTGTTTTGCTGATTCTTTCTATAGTTTTTTTGAATTCTAATTTATTTAATTTTAATTTAATTTTAATCATTTCTTTCCATCTACTGGTTTGGGGTTTTTCTTGCTTCTCTTTTTCAAGGAGGTTCAGATGTCTCATTAAATTGTTGGTTTCATATCTCTCCAATTTGTTGATGTAGGAACTCAGAGCTATAAACTTGCCCCTGAGCACTTCCTTTGCTGTGTCCCAGAGGAGCTGGTAATTTGTGTGCTCATTTTTGTTGAATAGCATGAGCATTTGAATTTCCTTTCTAATCTCTTCCATGATCCACTGGTGATTCAGCAATGAGTTGTTCAGCCTCCATGTGTTACCGGTCTTTCTTTGATGGCTTTTGGTGTTGAGTTCTAATTTTATTCCCTTGTGGTCAGAGAGAATGCAAGGTGTAACTTCAATGTTTCTGAATTTGGACAAGTTTGCTTTGTGGCTTAAAATGTGGTCTATTTTAGAAAATGTTCCATTTGCTGCTGAGAAAAACGTGTAGTCTGATGCTGCTGGGTGGAATATTTGGTAGATGTCTGTTAAATCTAGTTGATCTATGCAGCTGTTTAGATCTGCGGTTGTTCTGTTGAGTTTTTGCCGAGTTGATCTATCTAGTGGGGAGAGTGGTGTGTTAAAATCCCCAAGAATTAATGTGTTAGGATCTATGTGGGATTTGAGGGAAAGTAGTGTTTCTTGGATAAATTTGCGTGCTCCATTGTTTGGTGAATAGATATTTAGAATTGTAATATCCTCCTGAAGGAGAAATCCCTTAATTAGTATGTAGTGACCTTCTTTATCTCTTCTCACAATTTTAATTTGAAGTCTGTTTTCTCTGATATTAGGATTGCAACTCCCGCCTGTTTATGGGAGCTGTTTGCTTGGTAGATTTTGTTCCAGCCTTTACCTTTCAAAATGTGTTTGTTTTTATGTGCAAGATGTGACTCCTGAAGGCAGCACATAGAAGGATCTTGTTTTTTAATCCAACTAGACAATCTATGTCGCTTAATTGGAGAGTTAAGCCCATTAATATGGAGTGATAGGACTGAGAGGTATTTGGGAGTTCCTGCCATTTAATCCAACTTCTTGGAGGCTGTGAAAATTGTGTTCTTCCTATGGTTCTTGGATTCTCAGTTTGGGTGTGGTTTCTTGGCCTTTATTGTGGTTTTGTTGGTTTTCCATGTGTAGGACATCTTTAAGAATGTTTTGTAGGCTGGTTTGGTGGAGATATATTGTTTCAATTTTTCTTTGCTATGGAAGGTTTTTATTTGGCCTTCAGTTATGGAGAGCTTAGTTTGGTACAGTATTCTTGGTTGATAGTTGTTTGTCTTTCGGGCATGTCTTACATCATTCCAGGCTCTTCTTGCTTTAATTGTCTCTGCTGAGAAATCTGAGGTAATTCTAATTGGTTTCCCTTTATAGGTGATTGATCTTTTCTCCTTGACAGCTTTAAGGATCTTTTCCTTGTTCTGAATTGATCCTGTATGTATTATAATGTGATGGTGTTATGTTCTATTCTGGTCTCGTCTATTTGGAGTTCTAAAAGCTGTTTGTATCTGAATAGGCCTATCTTTTTGCATGTTTGGGAAGTTCTCTACTAGGATCCTGTTGAAGAAATTTCCTAGACCATTAACTTCTGTTTCTAGGTGCTACTCTACACCCATTATCCTTAGATTAGGCCTTCTGATGGTGTCTTCCAAGTTTTGGATAGATCTCTCATATTTCTTGGACTTGTCTTGGATGGTTGTATGTTCTTTCTCTATAATATCTAAGCTGTCTTCAATCCCCAAAATTTGATCTTCTGCGTGGTCTAACCTGCTGTCAAGACTTTTTCGTTTGTTTTTCATTTGTTTTCCTTCTAATTGGTCAGCTTTGATGTCTTTAAATTCTTTGTTGAAGCTTTGTTTTAGATCTTGTATGAACTTCTTTACTTCCTTAATTTGGTGTCCAGTGTTTATTCTCAAATCACTTAGTTGTTTGGTTATGGTTTCCTTGGACTCCCATTCCTTCTGTTGGGTTCCATTCAGCATTCCCTTTGTGGTCTCCCTGACTCCCTTCATCTCTTTGTTAATGGATTCCATGAATGCCTGTAATGATCTTTGTGTATTCTCATCCTGCTCTCTCAATTCCTGTGTTACTCTTTGCTTAGCTTCCTCATGTTCATGCCATTCCTGTCATTCTCTTTGAGTGTTCTCAGCCTGTTCATGCCATTCCTGCCTTTGTCTTTGAGTATTCTCAAGCTGCTTACACAAATCCTGTATTTGTTTTTGAGTAGCTTTCTCACGCTCATGATATTCCTGTATAAACCTTTGGATTGCCTCCTCTCTCTCCCTATCATGCTCATACAGTCTTTTGTATATTTTCAATCTTTTTATTTATCATGTTTGCCAGCAGAGCTATTTGTGAACTCTTCTCTGGATTATTCATTATCTGTTCTGTCCCCTGATTATCATGACTGGGAGTTGAGATACCTGGACTTGCCATTTTTCTTGTGTTTTTCAGGCTTACGCTGATAATTTGGGATGAAAATAACACCAGTTTTGTGCTAGAACTCTAACTGAAGGCAAGCATCAACCAAAGTCTACATTTGCACTGTCAATAGTCTGAAGATACAATCTAGTTCAACAGATACATCTATTAAACATTAAACAACTATGTATTAATGGGCTATGACCCACAAAGTAGAATTTTGGTAAACGTGGAATTATTAGGTTTAGGGAGAGATGTGGGTAAAAAATAGGAATAGAGTGATGTGGGAAGGCACAGAGAGAGTTAACTAAGTCCTAATCTCAAAGCAAGATAGGTTGGATAGGATGAAAGTAGAGAGAGAGCAAAAAAGAAGAAAGAGAAAGGGGAAAAATATGACCAGAAAAAATAGAAAAGTAATAATTAAACATATTATGCAGAATCGAAAATAAAATATTTAGAGAAGAACTTGGATATAGTGAGAGAAGGAGAGGGATATAGAGGAGATGTGAAAAACTTAAAAATAAAAATACTTAATATATTATATAGGTATAAAGAGGTAGTACTGCTATTATGGAATTTAAGTGTAAGAGGTTTTGAGTTGAGTAATAAATTTGTGGTTTAAGTGTGTACACGATGGGGGATAAGGCCTAATAATCGACTACAGGTTTATCTGAGGATGTGCAGAACAAGTCACATAAAGAAGAATGAAAGAGAAGAAAAGGTGAACAGGATAAGATAGGAAAAAAGATCAGAAGTTCAGTAGAGATAAACAAAAAACAAAAAAAAATTTAGAAAAAGGAAAAAGAAAAAAAGAAAGAAAAATGCACACACACATATACCCCTAAAACAAAAATTATAAGAGGAAAACAAAGTTACTAGAAAACAATTTTTTTTTTTTTTTTGTCGGTCGTGGGGCTTGAACTCTGGGCCTGGGCGCTGTCCCTCAGCTCTTCAACTCAAGGCGAGCACTCTACTACTTGAGCTACAGCGCCACTTCCGGTTTTCTGTTGGCTTATTGGAGATTGGATTCTCATGGTCTCTCCTGCCCGGGCTGGCTTTGAACCGCGATCATCAGATCTCAGCCTCCTGAGTAGCTAGGATTACAGGCGTGAGCCACCAGCACCCGGCTTAGAAAACAATTTTTTTCAAAAAACGTAAAAATTAAAAATTTAAAAAAGTTTTAGAAAAAAAATTTTTCATAAAAGGTGCAAAAAAGAAGGAAGATAAAGTTTTTTGATTTTTTTGGGAGAGGTGGGAAAAATCCTGTATCACCTTTGTGTCCGTAAACAGCCTCTTGTTGGAGTCTCTGGTCTGCTTGTGGTGTTTGATTTTCTTGTGGCTTGGTTGGTTTCTTAAGTCAGTTTGTTTGAACAGCCAGAAAAATGCTCTGCTTAACCCAGGATTTTGTGATCCTCTTCCCAGGCTAGTTCAATGGGAGGGAGATCTGCCTTGAGTATCACAAAAGAGGGAGATGGCTTTTTCCTCAAGTTTGGAGATGCTGTGATGAGGCTAGGTTCTGGGTAGAGTTGTGGCCTTGAGCAAACAGTAGCTTTTCCCGGGGGCTAGTTTGTGAGAAACTCACAGAGCCCAGCCTGGAGCCACTCTCAGGGTTTCTGTTTACTGAATTTCAATTGATTGTCAAGGCTGCTAAAGGGAGGGGCAGCCTCTGGCTCTGATTACCCAGTGAAGAAAGCCACTCCTGGGGCTGGCACCAGAGCTGGGTGACTTTCCCTGGGTGGAGTTTAGTCTGGAAGGTCAGGTTAGGTTCTTGTGACCTGCTAAATGACTCTAGTTTTCTTCCAAGGCCTGAGTTGGAGCTAGCAGCTCCGCTGAGCTTTGTCAGTATTCAAGATGGAGATCTTTGGTACTGGGGGGGGGGGATGGGTGGCCTTCCCTCCTCTGCTCCCTGAGAAGGAGTGAGGACATTAGGCTGCTACTCATGCAGAGTCTTCTTCCTGGATCATCTCTGGTCTGCGAACTGCAGGATGAAGATATCCGCTCCTTGTCAGTTCTTGCTGGTGTTGAGTAGAATCTGCTCACCCGCCGTGTCTGGCACCTTCATCCTGGACTCTGTTTTTCAGGTATGGCAGGTTCAGCTACCACTGCCCCTGATGCCCCTGGCTGCTGGCAAGTGCTCAGATCTGTCTCCTTCCCTGGATTTTCCCTCTCTGGCTTCTCTGTCCTGTGATGGCACACTTGGTGTGATTCTCTGGCTTAGGACTGTTCACTGGAACTCTAAAACTGCTTTCTATGAAAGAGCTTGTTTAGCCTCCAGCTTCTCCTCCGCCATCTTCCCAGAAGTATCCCACCACTAAGTGTTTTTGAACAGGCTGGAAAAGAAGATAAGCTTATTGCTAATTTATACATAGAGCATGATATGATTGTTAGAAACGAACAACTATGGGGGAGAAATAAGGATGTGGTAGCATTGTCTATAAGCATTGTACTCATAACCTGATTAGGAAGTTGTATGCTTTTTCTACATCTATTTCATAATAACAATACATATTTTTTAAAAAAGGAAAGACTGAAAAATGTATCAATATCTCCCCTTGATAATTCCTATGGGCCACTCTATCAGATTTTCAAACAAAACCAGTTGTTGAACATGTGGCCTGTATGGAGAAAACTTGCCAACTTTCACCCTTTGTCCCAGACCTTCAGGAAAATTCCAAAAGCTCATAATGTTATACTCTGCCTCTAGTTTCCTTTCCTCATTCAAAATTATTGGTCTCCAACAGGATTGGTAAATTGAATCTTCTTCAAAAAGTGATGCAGCTAAAAGGGACACATTACACATTAAGTGATTCCCAAAGTTATCACTGAACCCCAGAAAAATGGATGCACACAGAATAGCATTAATCTCCACCAAACCAGACCTACAAAAGATATTTGAAGATGTACTACACAGCAAAAACCAACAAGACCACAATAAAGGCTAAGAAACCGCATCCAAACTGAGCATCCAAGAATCATAGGAAGAACCCAGTTGTTTCAGCCTCCAAGAAGGTGGATAACATGGGAGGAACTACCACACATCTCTCAGTCTGAACTCTCAACTCTCAACTCTCTTAATGGACTTAACTCTCCAATTAAGTGATATAGACAGTCTGTTGGATTAAAAAGCAAGATCCTTCTGTCTGCTGCCTACAGGAGTCACATCTTGCCCATAAAAACAAACACATTTTGAAAGTGGAAGACTGGAACAAATCTACCAAGGAAATGGTCCCCATAAACAGGCAGGAGTTGCAATCCTAATATCAGATAAAATAGACTTCAAATTAAAATTAGTGACGAGATAAAGAAGGGAGCTACATACTAATTAAGGGATCTTTCCTTCAGGAGGATATTACATTTCTAAATATCTATTCACCAAACAATAGAGCACACAAATTCATCCAAGAAACACTACTTTCCCTCAAATCTCACATAGATCCAAAGACATTAATTGTTAGGGACTTTAACACACCACTATTCCCACTAGATAGATCAACTCGGCCAAAACAACGTAGAAACCACAGATCTACACAACTGCATAGATCAAATAGTTTTAACAGACATCTACCAAATATTTCACCCAGCAACATCAGGATACATGTTCTCAGAAGCACACAGAACATTTTCCAAAATACACCATGTTTTAGGTCATAAAGCACACTTGTCCAAATTCAGAAACATTAAAGTTATACTTGTGTTCTCTCAAACCACAATGAAATTCAATTGAAACTGAACACCAAAAGCCAACAAAGAAATACCTGTAACACATGGAGGCTGAACAACACACTGTTGAATCACCAGTGGGTCATGAAAGAGACTAGAAAGGAAATTCAAATGTTCATGATATTCAACAAAAATGAAAACACAAATTACCAGCTCCTCTGGGACATAACAAAAGCAGTACTCAGAGGCAGGTTTATAGCTCTAAATTCCTACATCAACAAATTGGAGAGATCTGAAACCCACAATTTAATGAGATATCTTAACGTCCTTGAAAAAGAGCAGCAAGCTAAACCCCAATCCAGTAGATGGAAACAAATAATTAAAATTAAATCAGAATTCAACAGATTAGAATTTTAGAAAATGAAAGCATCCACAAAACAAAGAGTTGGTTGTTTGAAAAAATTAACAAAATTGACAGACCCTTAGAAAATCTTATGAGAAAAAAAGAGAACACACCCAAATAAACAAATGTAGAGTTGAGAATGGAAATATCACTACAGAAACAGCCAAGATTCAGAATATAATAAGGGGATACTTATCAAACATTTACCCTAATAAGTTTGAGAATCAGGAAGCAATGGATGATTTCCTAGCAAATATCGACATGCTGAAACAAAACCAAGATGAGTTAAACTAATGTAACAGATGCATATCAAGCCTTGAAATAGAAAGAGCAATAAGAGACCTCCCATCTAAGAAAAGCCCAGAGAGTCTAAATCTCCCCAAAGAACCTGAAAAACCCATTCTTTAGTTTTTTATTCTTGTTTTTGTTTTGTTTTGTTAGTTTTTATGTCTGATCTTTTGTTGTTTGTATTTATTTCTATGTGTTACATATGTGTATTATGATTTAGGATTTGTTATTCCACATTAGGGCTTCTATTTCATTATTATTTCGTTTCTTCTTCCACTTTCCAATATCCTAATTTGTAAGGTATTTTTCTTCTTTCTTTTCCTCTCACTCTCCCTTTCTCTTTTCTCTCCTTATTATACTAGTACTCCATCAGAGCTACCCTGCCTAGTTCTATACACTAAGTAAGGTCTCCTTCTATGTGTACAAACAATAATTACAGGAGTGTGACTCTCCAATAATATCTGAATAATCTTTCTCTAATCTCAGAAAGTCTCCCAAATACACTTCTTTTTCTTACCTTCATCTCGATCTCTATGCTACTCCCTACATAACCTTTCTTTGAATTCTTTTCCACTTCTTACACTCGGTTACAAGGTCTTTATTCTCCTCCTCCTACATATACCCCTACCCTAAGCTGTTCTTACCCTTCTACTATCATTATACCCAAGTTCTATTCTGAACTTGAATTCATATCTCTCCAATCCCAACCCTTCACTTCTCCATCTGCTCAAGCCCATTTATCCCTAACAGTTTATATCTGACCCAGTTTACAATTGATTCTATATTTGACCACAAAATTGGTTCCTTTTGACTATTTTGACTACAAGGAGCCCATCTAGTTAACTCTAAGGAGAAGACTATATATCAGCCAAACACAGGTTGTCTCAAAAGTTACAACTATACATAATCTCCACCCCAAAGCCACAATATCCCTCTCCAAGCAAAGAAAAAGAGAGCTAAATAGGAAAACACCTACACATAACTTTGACACCCAAGATCTATACACCTACAAAACACCGGGTTAGCTCCAGTCAAAAAAAAAAAGACTGTCCTACTGTCGTACCAGTATGGTTCTTGTCTCCAATTGAAATACAAGGAACATGGCGAATCAACAAACACCAACACCATCTCACATAACAAGCTACAGAGCAGGCCCAGAATAACCTAGAGGATAATGCTCAAGATAGATTAAAAGTATGGATGGTAAACCTGCTGAATGAAAAATTGGACCCCTGCATAGGGTTATAAGAGAACACAATGAGGCCAACCAGAAGCTAATAGATGACTTCAATGGCCTCCACAAATAAAAAAGATAAAAGAACTCCAACAGAGGGAGAAAGAAGCTAATGAAAAGCTAAGAACCCAGATTAAGGAGTGGACAGGAAAATCTGACAACCAACTCCAGGAGGTAAGGCAATCTATTCAAGACTTAAAAGAAAACCTTAATAAGTAGCTGACCACCATTAAGAAAGACCATCAAGAAGCAAAGGTGATAGATATGGAAGTGAAAAGCTTTCAAAGTAGAATGGAGGAGGAAAGAAAGAATATCAGAGGCTGAAGACAGTTCAGACTCCATAGAAAAAGAGCACGCAATTGTTCATAACAAAACTAAGAAGCATGACAGATTACTGCAGGAAATACAGGATACCTTCAGAAAGCCTACTTTGAGAATAATAGGTATACAAGAGGGCCTGGAGAGGGAAGCCAATGGATTAGGAAGTAAATTCAGCAGAATCCTAGCAGAGAACTTCCCAAATGTACAAAAGGAGAGGCACATAGAGATACAAAAAGGTTTTAGAACCCCAAATACATCAGACCAGAACAGGTCATCCTACTGGCACATTTTAATTCATACCAGCACAATATCCACTAAAGAAAGAATTCTTAAACTGTCAGGGAGGAGAGAGCAATCACATATAAAGGTAACCCCATAAGAATCAACTCAGTCATCTCAGCAAACACCATAAAAGCAAAGGATGTCCTGGAAAGAGGTAGGCCATGCCCTGAAGTCAAATAACTACCAACCAAGAATAATCTACTCAGTCAAGCTCTCATTCATAGCAGAAGGACAACTAAAAACCTTCCATAGCAAAGAAAATCTGAAGCAATATATCTCTACAAAACCAGCTCTCCAAAAAATCCTCACAGACATTCTACATAAAGAAAACCAACAAGAACAGAATATAGGCAATGAAGCAATCCACAGAGAAATACGTAATCACAAGAACAGCCAAGGCAGTTCACCCCCCCAAAAAATATGGGTAAAAACATAGGAGCAGACAATCACCTCTCACTCCTAACCCTTAAATCTCCAATAAAGTGACATAAATTGTCCAGTTACATCAAAAAACAAGATCCTCTATCTTCTGTCTTCAAGAGACACACCTTGCCCTCAAAAATAAACATATTCTGAAAGTGAAAAGCTGGAATAAAATACATCAAGCAAATGGCCCCCATAAAGAGGTAAAATAGACTTCAAATTAAAATCACTAACTGATAAAGAAGGTCACTACATTACTAATTAAGGGATCTCTCCTTCAGGAAGATATTACCTTTCTAAACATCTACTTACCAAATAATGGAGCACTGAAAATTATCCAAGAAACACTACTTTCCCTCAAGTCTCACATAGATCCAAAAACATTAATTGTTGTGGACTTTAACACACCACTATCCTTGCAAGAACTCAAAAGGGAAACCTCTGATCTTAAAATCTGCATAGATTAACTAGACTTAAGGGATATCTACCAAATATTTCACCCAGCAGCATCAAAACAGCTTGATACTGGCACAAGAACAGACCTAAGGACCAATGGAATAGGACTGAAGACCCAGAAATAAACCCACAGACCTATAGCCACCTATCTTTTACAAGGGAGCTAAAGAAATAGAATGGAAGAAAGACAGCCTTTTCAGTAAATGATGCTGGCAAAATTGGTTAAACACTTGTAGAAAATTAAAACTAGATCTTTATGTATCACCCTGCCCCAGAATCAACTCCAAATGGATCAAAAGACCTCAAAATAAAAGTAGACAGTATGAAAATATAACAGGAAGGAATAGGAGAAACTCTAGGACACCTTGGCACAGGTGAAATTTTTTTAATACAGACCCAGAATCACTACAAATCAAAGAAAGGTTGGACAAATGGGACTGCATGAAACTGCAGAGCTTCTGCAAGGCAAAAGACATAACTAGCAATATCAACAGAAAGCCAAAGACTCACTAACCATACAATGGACAAGGGTCTCATATCTAAAATATACTTAGAACTCAAAAAAGTAAATACTCCAAGAACAAATCCTGAAAGAAACAAGTTCTCGATTAACAAATGGGCTAACGACTTAAAGAGAGACTTCTCTGAAGAGGATATAAGAATAGCCAATAGACATATGAAGAAATGCTGGACCTCTCTAGCCATAAAAGAGTTGCTAATCAAGACAAAGCTGAGATTCCATCTCACCCCAGCTAGAATGGCTATAATCAAGAAATCTAGTATCAACAGATGCTGGAGGGGATGTGGACAGAAAGAAACCCTACTGCATTTTTGGTGGGAGTGTAAACTTGTTTAACCACTCTGGAAAGCAGTATGGAGGTTCCTCAAAAGACTCCACATAGAGCTCGCTTATTGACCCAGAAATCCCACTTTTGGGCATTTACCCAAATGATCACAAACAAGACCATACTAAAGCTACCAGCACAACTGTGATTATTGCAGCATTATTTACCATAGATAAGGTATGGAACCAACCCAGATACCACTCAGTAGATGAATAGATGAAGAATATATATATATACACACACACACACCACACACACACACACACACACACACACACACACACACACACATATTATATATGAATTCTATGCCTCTGTCAGAAAGAATCACATTCCCTCTTTCATTAGGAAATGGAAACACTTGGAAAAAATATATTAAGTGAAGTAAGCCAGGCCCAAAGAAACGTAGGTCCCATGGTTTCCCTTGTCTGCAGTGACTAGTACATGTCTAGGACAAGCAGAGAAGCTCAAAGGCTATGTACATACGACCACATAAGCTAATGTTAAGCAAAATGTACCCCAAGATAGGGACACAAGGTTTTTTTTTTTGCTTGCTAGTGTTTTTAATGTACTTACAATGTACTATGTGATTATTTTGTTTCTATTGTACGTTCTTTCCCCATGGTATAAATCCTGTTTTCATTGGATTTGAGCTTGTGTTCTGCACCTTAGATACATTCTTGTAATTTAGGAAGGGGAAGGGATATTGCAGAACATTAAATGGGAATTCAGGCTGACCCGTTTGATGTACAGGACAATAAAAAAGAAAAAGAAAAATATTTTAAAAATGGATTGATTACCTTGTTCATGTAACTGTAACCCCTCTGTACAGTATTTTCACAATAGAAAACTTATTTAAAATATTAAGGGAACAAAATCATTTAGATTAGGAGAAAATGAGGTATGGTGAACTCACAGCATATAGAGAGATATTCATTCATCTAAATCCCTCAAGATTAAGGGACCAAAGTCATTGAGCAGAAAGTGAAACTGGATAAATTGAGGAAAATGAGTCCTGGTGAAAGCACCTCAGAAACATGTGATGTAGGAACACAGAAGCACAATCTTTGCTTCAAAGAGAGATGACAGGATGCGTTTCTCATCATATGAATTAACAGTTGTTTGGTAGCATGAATGCCTTCCCCAAAAACTGGTCCCCAAAACTTAAGCAAAGTCCTACCCAAAATATAGACAACAGCACATTTTCCTTACCTCAAGGGTAATCATCTGTTTTAGAGAAGGATGCCTTCTTATCTGGAAAGAATGCCCAAAACACACAGAAACTCAGAAAGTGTAGCAGGAGGAGTGATTAGAGCAAAGATGAGCCACCTATGTTTGCATAACTTTGAAGTCAGACCTCCTGCCTTTACCATATGAATACCCCTGGCAGCCCAAGAGCTGTGTGTCTCTCCTCTGTTAGTGTGTGTTTTTGCCTTTCTGTTTCCTGTTTCTCTACCTGCTTGCTTGTTTTGCTTCCTTACTCAAAGTTCTGCCAAGTTTTCTTACCATTGTGACTTGTCTAGAATTTCTTCTTCTGAGATCAAAATCAAGGATCCTCAGTCCCTACTTTTATAGGGAAACTTCATTTACCTCCACCTGTTTTGGTATCCCTACTGGTTGGTATTCCAGGTGTAATAGAGTTCTGGTGGCCACAGCTGTGATCAAGGCCTGTTCCAAGATATTGCCACTGCTAGACAGAATCTCCTCTTATGGCCATTCCCTGTGCTTGAGGCATATGGGCCCCGTGGTCCCAGGAGGAGGCATGATGGGACCTATCACTCACTGGAGTTCTCTTGAGGTTTTAGAACCACAGAGTATTTGTCACCCAACTTACCTTTGATTTTCTCTGCTACTGAAGTAGTTTATCACCTCACCAGCTGACTTCTCACAGGGCCTAGGGTCCCTCTAGTGGTGACATTGTGGAGGTCATTACAGACTCAGGATTCCTGAAGCTTGCCTGGAATTTCTGGAAAGACAGGCACAAAGCCAGACCAGGCCGACTGGTCTAATTCTGAGACATTTCAAAGGCCAGATGGTACCACTGAAAATATGAATCAAGAATGTTCCAGAACTATGAGTTCTTATAACATTCAGCATAATCAGTTTGGGGAAATTCTCATAGAATCTCAATCCTCATGGTTGCATGTTCATATCTTTTTGTACAAAATAAGGCTTGACAGCTAGAATGTCAGTAATACTAAATATTAATTGGGTCCTGGTGGTTCAAGGCTGTATTTATGGCTAAATAAGGAGGCTGAGATTGGAGAATTATGTTTTGCAGACACTTTGGGCACGAATGTCTGTAGGATTCTATGTGCAAGAAAGGACACACACACTGGTAGCAGAGCTGTGGATCAAGTGTTACAGCACCAGCCAGGAGAGAAAAAAATGCTAAGGGACAGCCTTCAGGATTGAGATCATGCCTGAGTACCAGAGCATGTGTGAACAAACACACACACACATACACACACACACACACACACACACACACACACACAGGCAGCTCAGTTAGAGAATGGACAGAGCAGAAGAGAGCTCTGACATCTCCTATCTCCTATGAGGGTACATTTCTAATGCTGGGTTTACACATGGTTCCCATCTGTCTCACTCCCTTCCACACTACATTCAGTTGGCTTCAATATCCCTCACAAATCTCTCATTGAATAAAGTATTCTTATCCTTAACAAAGCCCTTACAAGGTGTGTCCACACAATATATCTAAGAAGATTCATGTATGACTTCCTAGTTTACAGATAATTCTGTAAATTTGAAAGTAGTGAGATCACCTGGATTGAATGAATGAATCAAAGTATGTATGAAACACATGAAAAAGCCGAATGCCGGTGGCTCATGCCTGCAATCCTAATTACTCAGGAGGATCTGAGGATCATTGTCCAAAGCCAACCCAAGGAGAAATGTGGGTGAGACTCTTAACTCCAATAAACAAATAAAAAACTGAAGTGGCTCTGTGGATGAAAGGATAGAGCCCTAGCCTTGAGCTCTGGTGCTGAGATACCATGCCCAAGCCCATAGTTCCAGCCTCTCCAAAACCCAAAACAAATATAGAAAAAACATTCAAATGTAGTTTAGGAATTTATGAGCAGGGGGAAAATAGATAAGCCTGGAAAGATGTCAGAGAACAAGGAATAGAAGTAGAACTTTGGGGAATGACATAGACAGACTGACACATGGACTGAAGAGCAGAGGCTCACTTACATAGGATAAGGGGGAAAAATCAAACGTGTCATGGACCTCTTATTCCTGATTTGACCAGCATCTCCTCATTCCCAGAGCTTTGACATGAAATAAGCCCAGAAGCAGAAACTGCATGTCTATACTAAGAAACATTGCCCTGAACGAGGTCCAAACATTGGCCCTGTTTTTAAAAGTATAAGGACAGAATTGATTAAAGATTCCCTGGCCTTTGACCTATGGATGGGGACACTGTGCTTTAGTGTGTTAGTATGGACTCTTGGTCACCCCATTGACCATGAGCCAGGATAAGTCAGGCTGGAGGAGTCATAGTGATGGTGGGGTAGTCAGGACAGTCCTGGGAAAGGGGAATGGAATGGAACTGACAGAAACCTCTCTACCTCTTCTAAGGCAGAAAAATATTAATCAGTAAAACCTGAAATAAAGCAGAGCTGTTGTGGTGAGGGCACTGTAGAAGATACAGAGAATATTAATGGATGCATTCAAACTTCCCCCAACCGGTCTGATAACCAAACAGAAAAAAAAATTAAGAAAATCCATGAAATCACTTCCTGAAGGCTCAGTTGCTGCATGACAGGGTCATTCATGTTGCAAACAAATTACCAAGAATTAAAGGGGAAAAAGCTGGCAATGACCACATCTGCCCTGCTGCATGCACAGATTTCTCCATGTAAATATGTTGGTCATCTTCAGAGGAACTGCCCATGAGTGGATGCTGGATGAGAAGTAGTATCAGAGCCACAGGAAATATTGCTGCTGGTTTGGCCTGGAGCTGTGATTATGGCTGTAGACTGAGACAGCAGTGTCAGGCAGATGTCTAAGTGGATCTTCAGTTTCTGTGGCTTCTTGTTACCTGGATGGCAACTGAGATGCACCACCAGCCTTCTCCAGTCTCCTAGAGGAATACAGAGCCTGTTCTGCCCTCTTGCTCTGCATCTGGGGTCTGACTTCAAGGTCAAAACACCAGTTGGAAAACATGTGTAGCATCTTCTTCTACACACCCTCAGGACTGTGATTTCATCCAAGACTGTAGATAATGAAACTCCAGAGATGGATTCCTTTCTTGTTGAGTTGTTCACAAACTAGTGTGAAAGCAAAAAGTTGAAAAGAAAACAAGCACACAACATAAAGTTGCATAGGAAACCCACTAGGGATTATGGGAATGGATGAGATCAGAGGATGCAAAGTGAAGTCCCAATCAGTGTTATCAGAGCATCATCAAAGATGAGGATGGGCAGACTCACAAACCTGGGGGCAAGGGAGCCACAGAAGTGTGGTGAAATGACCCATTCAGGTTTCCATACCAACTCCACATGCAGAAGCATCAGAAGAGGTCAATTCAGATATTTACTGCTGCAGGAGTTACCACCAGTCAACCAATGCAGATCAATACTTCAAGGTCAGGGCACACATCCAATTTTACTTTGTGCTCTGAACCTGGAACTTCTTCAGTGCTTGCATGTCTTTGACCAGCAGAATGCATCTATCAAAACATTGTGGCTATCCACTGCTAGACAGAGATGTTCTATTATCTATAACTTTCTGGGAACCAAGCAGGCCTATACACTAAGGATCCTGGAAGATGTAGGTGTATAGATAAGTCTTTCTGGACGGTGTATCTCTTTCATGACCCAGGTACTGAGGTAATTATTGTTCCTACTTGGACAGGCATATGGTCCCTGCTGTGGGTGTATGGATGGGTCTTGTTCTGCTGTGTGTCTCTTTCATGTCTCCAGTGCCGGGGGAATTATTGTTCCCACTTGGACAGGCATGTGGTCTCTGCTCTGTCCACATCTCCAAACCTGTCTCCTCTATTATTTGCTCATAATAAAAATGAAACTAAGGGCACACTGGAGGTTCCTCCTCCTCACAGAGTTCACTATGGTGGCTGGTTCTGTGATCTGGCTCCATATGTTGATCAGGAAGGGCTTGGCAAGTGTAAGCTGGAAAAGTAAGGATGCAAATGCTATTTGATGTTGGTAGCCAGCAAGACCTTACAAGAGGGTCAGTGTGGGGGCCAAGCCTGACATGGCTTCTGAAGTAGACATCTTTGTTGCTTCCTATACCCAGGATTACAGGTATGAGCCTCCTGTGCCTGGCTCAGAAGACAAACTTTTACCCTGTTCTCCTCATCTATTACTCTATTTCTGTTAAGTCCGCTCAGGAGAACAGCTCCTCACATCTTCCTATTAACCTGCCTGAAACCAGTAGTCACCTGTCAATCTCGTGACTTTGAGTCAGCAAAGGACCCCACACTCTGAAGTCACTTCCTCATCTGCTGAGGTCACTTCCTCAATGGCCCAGGTCACAACTCCCTTTGCAAGTGAGAGGTTCCCCAGGCTCTGAGGTCACTTCTGCATCCACTATGGTCCTGGCTCAGCAGTAGTCCCCTTATCTCTCTTTCTTTTTTTCTCTTTTTTCCTTTTCCTTTGTCTTCCTCATGGGCTTCCATTTCCTGTATGTGGACAGGCTGATTTTTCTGCCTGAACCATGTGTCAGGTTTCCTTTCTGGCAATCCTTAAAATATCTTCTTCATTGTCATTGATAACTACTCTATTACTCTAAACCTGCTTTTCCCTATATTTCAAAAATGAGAGAAATCTAGGGTATCTGTGTTGGATAATAATACATCTATCTATCTCTCTATCTATTTATCTATCTGTCTGTCTGTCTGTCTGTACAGTAAAGGTGATGAACAGATGAGTTACCACTATGTAATCAGGGAATGAGTACATTTCTGCTTTTACAATGTTACCCAGTTTTTCCCTCCCTTCCCTATCCACTGGTTGTATGCTTAATTTTTCACAGTGTCCAGTATATTACACTGCTACATTTGTCAGGGTGATTTACTGAACACAATGATATCCACTTCCTCCCATATTCCTGACTCAAATATATAATTGCATGTTCAAGACTCCAATGTGTCTGTGTGACTCAATTTACTTTTTCAATTCATGAATTGATTGGAACTGACCCTGGTTCAGAAATTCAGCTTCTAAGTTGCATCATGATAAAAACTCGTCATATGTAAACAGACATAACAAAAACCCATACTAGTGTGTGGGAGTAGTGTGCATGTCATATTATATCTTTTGTCATATAACGTTATAAATGGTGTTATAATTTCTTATTGACCACATCCTTACCAGCATATGTTATTATTAATTTTATTGATAATCTATCAAATTGTTTCATACCAATTATTTTATAATGAGCTCTATTTTATGAAACTCAAGATCTACTCAGACCATGTGCTACTTGAACATTTTGTGGTTAGAAAGAGTGAAGACAATTTTTGTTTCTCAAATCATTTTTTATGCAAATGAAACCAATTTGTGTCCTCAATTCCCATTCTCAAGGCTTTTATTTACTAACTTCCCTCTTCCTTTACATTTCATCATTTTCTTACAGAATTTGTTTTGTTGGACATAGGGCTTGAAATCAGGTCTTGGGCAATGTCCCTCAGCTCTTCATTTCAAGGAGTGTGCCCTACCACTTGAGCCGCAGCACTACTTTTCCTTTTCTTGTGGTTTATTAGAAAGACAAGTCTCATGGACATTCCTGCCTGGGTTGGCTTTGAACCCTGATCCCCAGGTCTCAGCATCATGAATAGCTGGGATTACAGGCGGGAGTCAATGGCTCCTGGCTTCCTTACTAGATTTTTTAAAAATTGATTTTTAAATTAACTCTTTGAAACATTTGATCTCAAAATGACATTTTAAAAAATATAAAGTAATACTCTTAGACAAACTGGTTATAAATTGATCTTTCACAATTGATTTTAAAGTAGGGGGAACAGGAGAATCACATGTAGACTGACATTGCACTGAGTCCAAACTTAACAAACTTGAGGGATCTCAGACCATTTCTTTTGTTGGTTTCAAAATTCATCTAATTGTATCACTTTACATATCACTTCTAACTTTCATCAGGTAATATTTGATGGAAAACAACTTTTAGGTAGAAACAGTCAAACATCTGCCTTTTAGCATATAAATAATTGAGCAATAGCTTGGAACCAGTGGCTCCAGCAGTGGCTTAAGCCTTTCTTCCCAGCTGC
The DNA here is from genome assembly GCF_024711535.1 of Dipodomys merriami. Lineage (NCBI taxonomy): Eukaryota > Metazoa > Chordata > Mammalia > Rodentia > Heteromyidae > Dipodomys > Dipodomys merriami. The sequence goes on along the minus strand of NW_027206179.1, from coordinate 3,807,453 downwards.
TCAAGAGGCTGAGATCTGAGGCTGTAGGTTCAAAGCCAGCCTAGGCAAAAAACTCAGGAGAATCTTATCTCCAATAAACCACTCAGAAAACCGGAAGTGGCTCTGTGGCTTAAGTGGTAGAATGCTTGCCTTGAGCTGGACAGCTTAGGGACAGCACCTAGGCCCAGAATTCAAGCCCCATGAGAGAAAAAAAAAAGAACTGAGCAAAGTAAATTAGATTTTACAATGAAGAAAATATCTAATCAAAGGCAGAAATTTTTTTTGTTGGTCATGAGACCTGAACTCAGGGTCTGGGTGCTAGCTCAAGGTTAACACTCTGCCACTTCAGCCACAGCGCCACTTCTGGCTTTTTCTGCATATGTGGTGCTGAGGAATTGGACCCAGGGCCTCATGCATGAAAGGCAAGCACTCTACCACTGAGCCACCTTCCCAGCCCAATTTTAATGTAGGTGCTATTATTTTTCTTTGTCCCTTATTGGAACCCACAATGGTAAAAATATGTATGTAGAGCAAATTGTATATTATCTATCTGAACCATATCTAAAAGAAAATAGAAAATCTTACACACTCCACAATTATTTTACCAAAGGAATCTTGGGAAGAAAAAGAAGCCCTCGTTTTGATGGGTTAGTATAAGTGAAGAAAATAAGTGAAGAAAAATAAGAACACCATAAAACTCAAGCCAATATTCTTACCTTTGGATGTTCTCAAAGCCAGTTAGAGAATTTCTACCTCCTACCCCTTTGGCTGGAGGAAGCTACCAATACGTTGCCAAGAGACTTCCAGATCATAGTATCCATGTCTGGTTGGTACATAAGTCGCTCACCACCTGTTAGAGCAGGAGTGCAGCATCTGCCTCTGGGAGTTTCCACATCCACCATACCAGACAACCAACCTAGGGCGCCGGCCTCACCGAGTCCATAAGGCCGTCCCATGACATGACAACCAGCATGTTCCAGCTGCCCAGCACCTGCGCATGGTGTGGCGCCTCTTATGGAAGATGGGGCTCAAGATCCTGCTCTAGGAGTGGAAGGATACTTCCACCATGCCCTGGGACATGGGGCAGTGATCATCATCAGTAAGGAGACCTGGGCCATGAACATGAGGGATTGCACCTGGCTCTGGAATACCACAGGACTTTGCCCTTCTCTGGGCATGGGTTCAGCACAGACCATCCGAAGAAAACACATCACTTGCTTAAAAAAAAACAGTTAAATACAGGATTGACTATTCTCAGAGTTGGGTGGTGGGAAGAAAAAGGAATTAAAAAATCAATTTATGGAAAAAACTCTGTGTGTGTGTGTGTGTGTGTGTGTGTGTGTGTGTGTGTGTGTGCGAGCGGGCGTACGTGCGTGTGTGTGCCAGCCCTGCAAATCTGGGCCCCAAGCTTCCTTTCTTGGCTTTCTTATTCACAAGTGGCATTTTACCATTTGAGAAAAACCTCTAGTCCTATATTTTTACTTGAACATTAGAGATGGAGTCTCATAGACTTTTCTGCCCCGACTAGTTTTGAACTGTGATCCTCAGATCTCAGCCTTCGAAGGGAGCCACTGCTGTCTGACTTGAAAAAGAAGTTATGTATGGGGGGGCAGGGAGGATTGGGTGGGGAGGGCAAGAACAAAAAGAAATTATGTATACAATATTGAAATTAATAATGAATTTACTAATGGATTTCCACAAGAATGTGAAAATTTAATACATATGACTCAAGGTTTTAGTCAGTATTTTAAAACAGTAACACTTTTCCTTTATTTGGATTAATTATATAAATTTCACAGTATTGTGGCATAGTGATACTTAGCTAAATTCACTAATACATTTTACCTTCACAATGCATCTTGTCATTGTCTTGATCTACAAAGCTTATGAACTCTTCAGACTTTAAAAATAAAGTTGTTTTTTCCAAATTGGGTGATATGTACGTTTCTTTCCTTTTGCTCAGTATCAGGAGTTTCCCTAACTCCCATCACCACCCATGAGTTTCTTAGTTCACTTTCATCAATGACCAGTGCTGGTGATGGAACCCTGTGCTGTATTTTTTCACCCATTTTCCTCCACTTCTTTCTTTTATTGCGAAAATACCATACAGAGGAGTTACAATTACATGGGCAAGATAATGAGTATATTTTTTATCAAGCATTGTTGCCTCCTCCTTTGTTTCCCCTTCCTATCCATTCCCATCTCCCCGCCAACCCCTAATCACCCCCTCTTCCCCAACAAAGTTGTAAAGTTCATTTTTGGACATAAAGACTTGTAGATCTTATTGTTACAATGGGTCCACCTGTATCCCTATTTAAATGATTTATTTTTTCCCTTTTCCTCCACAAATTATTCCAACATCAAATACAGTGAAAGCAGGGGTTATATCATGGGGGAGGGACATACAAAGCAACAAAGAAATAATCTTATAAATGCGTTAGAAGCACATGCATGAAAGAAAAAACATTTGAATCATTATCTTGGCATTCATTTCAACTAACATCAATTTTCTGACCTTTTATGCTTGTCTCAGACATATACTAGTTATTGCAAATAAGGGAGACCATGGGGCCTATGTTTCTTTGGGCCTGGCTTACTTCACTTAATATAATTTTTTCCAAGTCTTTCCATTTCCTAATAAATGGGGCAATGTCATTCTTTCTGATGGAGGCATACAATTCCATTGTGTATATATACCACATTCTCTTGATCCATTCATCTACTGAGGGGCATCTGGATTGGTTCCATATCTTAGCTATGGTAAATAATGCTGCATTAAACACAGTTGTACTGGTAGCTTTAAACCATCTTAACAGGCCCATATCAAGCATCGAAATAAAAGCAGCAATGAGAGACCTACCATCTAAGAAAGTCCCAGGACCAGATGGTTTTATAGTGGAATTCTACAATGCTTTCCAACAGAGCTTACACCAATACTCCTCCAACTCTTCAATGAAATTCAAAGAGAAAGTTCACTACCGAAATACTTCTATGAAGCCATCTAACCCTCATCCCAAAACCAGGCAGGGACTCATCAAAGAAAGAGAACTTTAGACCTATTTCTTTGATGAACATGGATGCAAAACTTCTCAACAAAATTTTTGCCAATCGATTTCAAAAATTCATCCAAAAAAATCATACAGCACGTTCCTCCACTTCTTTGCCCTCTTCCTAGTTCCCCTCAGATGTGCAAGCCTATGAACCATATATGGGGTCCAGAACATAGAGTCATCTAGAAACTATATAACAACTTAAGGAGATGGTCTTTGTTTCTTGGGTCTTGTTTACTTTGTCATATCTCACTGTAAAACAGTAACACTTTTATGATGGGTAATTTAGTCCAATCAAGTGGAGATTGGACTGCCACACCACATACACTTGGTTGAAACTTTTGGAATGAAAGGTTCTGGACAGGAGTGGAGCCTGGCATAGACTCAAGCCCCAGGCATCCCCCAGGAGTTGGTGGAGAACTGGATTCCCTAAAAAAGACAATCTGGTCAGACTTAACCCATTGTTCTCTGAGAAAGAGACATTCCAGTGTGACTGCTGCTCACCACAGTGACCCAGGGCCCAGTGGCAGGATGCCTGTCCTGTGCCCTGACAAGTCCCACCTGGGAGAGCGTTTGCCTGCCTCCAGGCCAGTTCAGGCCTGCCATTGTATACAACAACTCTTGTTTCCTCCTCTAACAAGCAGCTCAGTATCCAACCACCATGGGAACCCAGTCCGAGAGGCACAATGGAGAGGAAGCTGCCGAAGCAAACGTTTGGAAAGGAGCAGAGATCACAGCAGGCAAGCAGCCATGAAGATGTGTCTGCAAGGAGTCCTTAGCTGGGTTCAGCAAAGAGAGGCCAGCGCAGGTGGGTGGAGCACTTCCATAAAGCTGCCTGTGGTGGATAGATGGCTTCTGATTTGACCTCGACAACAGAATAAGGGACTGCAAGTTCAATGAATAGTCTCTGGCCAGAGAAACAAGGTCAAACACTTAAGTTTCTTCACTTCCAGTGGTTCCTGGTATTTCCAGCTGAGTGGACATCTTTCTGTGGCCAGTGGGTGCCACGCCACCTTCTGCGGAGTCTGCGTGAGAGATCGCGTTGGACAAAGAGCTTCAAGGAAGCATGCCCCCAGGAAGGGGGTGTTGGTTCAAGGCTTCCCATACACTTGGATGCACCTTTATAGCCTCTACCTTTATTCTTACTATATTCTTCTTGTCTGTACATTCGTTGCCTTTATTCTCGTTTTGGCTATTTTTCTATTGATCCGTGAACAGAGCATGTTGTATTTTTCCAGTCCAATAGAGATGGCTTCTCTAAGTAATAAAGACTAAGGCCAAAGATTAAATGTGGGCAATCCCCCAATCAATCTATCATCTGATGTGACGTTGCCTCCAGATACTCCTACAACTTCACAAGCAGTTTTGCAGCTCACGTATAGTAAATATAGAGACTTAAAATTTCTAGATATGTCTAACAGACAAAATCAATGAACTAAACTAAGTTAGAAAGAGTTATCCCAGTAGTTTAGAGAGTTCTAAAAAGAAGGGACCTCTGATTATAAAAGAAAAAGAAAAATTCTCCCAACAGTTATGATTAAGTTTAGTCCAACTTACATTATAGGGAATAGATGGTGTTTTCACACAAAATATAAAGTTAGTGACATATTTCCTGAACCAACCAAGAACCATTTCCTTATACAGGAGCTTATAAAGATGAAATTAGTTGGATAAAATTAAAAAGAGTATAATGTAAGTACAGCCCTGTCTTAGGTTTGTTAATTATTAAACATAAAAAAGGCTGAATAGATGACGTATTCTATTAAACAATATGCTAGACTTGTTTCGCACCACTTAGCTTAAACAGTTGGTGGGATAGTCATTAATTTTCATGTAATTCATCAATGCTTTGCCTTTAAAAAATTGATTACGTGCTTAAATAAACAAAGAATCTATGTCACAATCACACACTGTATAAAAATGTTAATTCTCCTCAATAAAGATACACTCAGATGCAACTCTTTTGAGTCTGTGTCTGTTTGTCACTTCGCCGACTCCTTTGCCCACCTATCCCGAGATCCCTGTCCCGTCGGTCCCAGTGCTCTGGCTGAGCTGGTCTGTCGCATTGGACACCACTGGATCTGAAAAAAATAAGCAGGAAATAAAGCAGTGGAAAAAAGGACGAACTATCTTTTGCCAGCATGGGTAAAGAAATCCCCCCAAAATCTAGTGTATCTGTTGTTCTCTTCTCTCTCCTTCTTTCACTTCTACTTGGGTGTCATTAGAGATCTGGTCCAATATGATGCAGAAATTGACTAATTGTGAGCTCTGGGCATTGATTTTTCCCAAGGTCATATGGAAGTCAATGATGAGCCCATCCTTTCCCTCCTTCACTTGAGTGTCTCCAGGACAGGGGTGGGTTCCATACTTGTATCCTCAGGGACAGAGGCTGGTACTGGCCAGCTCCTGGTCTGTAAGTTCTGAGGATGGAGGCTGATCTTTCCTTGAGTACCATGCTTGAAAAGTTCTTTTCTTCTTTACCTTGGTTGTGTCTAAAGGCAGAAGCAGCTCTACCCAGTAAGTACCGATGTATTTCATACATGAATAATCTTGAAAATATCACCTCTTAATCATAAATAACAACATAATTGCTTTGGGTAGCAAGTGGTAGGACAGTAAAAATTATTTCGTCACTACTGTAACCATCACAGTTCACCAGGTTTTATATGTCTTTAGTTGTTTTTGCTTAGTAGAATGGGTAACCTATTTCTTTTCTTTCTACCTACACAGTATTGGCTGTGTTTCCTGTTGTGATCTTCCCCAAACAACAATACATGTATTGTTCTAAACTCATTCTGAGTACTGGAAATGAACTATCACAATGATATTAAATGTCTGGACCTCAGCTATCAAAACAGCATCAATGGCCGGGTGCTAGTGGCTCACGCCTGTAATCTTAACTAATCAGGGGATGAGATCTGAGGATTGCAGTTCAGAGCCAGACCAGGCAGGAAAGTCCATGAAACTCTTATCTCCAATTAACCACCAAAAAACCAGAAGTGGCACTATGGCTTAAGTAGTAGAGCACACTCCTTGAGCTCTAAGGCTCAGGGCCAGCACCCAGGCTCATAGTTCAAGTCCCAAGACCCACACACAAAAATAACAGCATCAATGATATTATTTAGAGATTCCTGTTTTGCCAAGCTATGATCTTTGTCTTCTGTGTTCTTCTTTTAATTTCATATGCTTCACCTTTCTGTACTTCACAGTGAATTTTCATCATGGCCACCAAAGAAATGAAAGTGAGCTGATGTTCTTATGGGTTTTTGTGTTTTTTGATGCTGGTTCTGATAGTTGAAGTGGGGGTCTGCGTGTTGATTCTGAGCATTGTTTCTGTGTAAAGCGAGTGTTCTACCACTTGAACCTTGTATCATTGGAAATAAAAGACTCATGAACTTTCCTTCCCAGGCTGGCTAGAAATCCTGATCGTCACATCTCAGCTCTCTGAGGAGCTAAGTTTACAGGCCTGAGGCACTAGTGCTCAGCTAAATGTGAGCAATTTTAATGTAACTTGTGACTGTTTAACCACAAACTGTTACAGCTGTGTTTGCGTTGGGCTTGCTGCTTATGGACAAAAGACATGAGATCAGAATCATTCTAGTAAGTTGTGGCCTTTATTGTTTTAAGGAATGTTTCTTCCATTCCTAGTTTCTCTAGAGCTTTTAACAGGAATGAATGTTGAACCTATGAAAAGCCTTTTCTGCATCAATGGAGATAGTCATGTGGTTCTTGAGCTTGGATCTGTTGATGTGTTGGAATTCATTTATTGATTTATGTATGTTAAACCATCCCTACATATCTGGGATGAAACCTACTTGGTCATGGTGTCTGATTTTTTTTATGTGTTTTTGGATTCTGTTAGCAAGAACTTTGTTAAGGATATTTGCATCTGTGTTCATTAAGGAGATGGGACTGTAGTTCTCTTTTTTGTTGGGACTTTGCCTGGTTTGGGGATGAGTGTGATATTGGCATCATAGAAAGAGTTTGGGATAACTCCCTCTTTTCCTATTTCTCTGAAGAGTTTGAAGAGTATGGGTCTTAGTTCTTCTTTAAAGGTCATAGAATTCCATTGTGAATCCATCTGGTCCTGGGCTTTTCCTTGTTGGAAGCCTTTTGATTGCTTCCTCTATCTCGATGCAAGATATTGGCTTATTTAATTGATTTATTTCTCCTTTGCTTAGTTTGAGAAACTTGTATTTCTCTAAAAATACATCCATTTCTGCTAGGTTTTCTTTCTTTGGAGAGTATAACTTTTGAAAATAATTCTTTATAAGTGTTTGGATGATCTTGGGTATTTGTTGTGATTTTTCCTATGGCATCCCTAATCTTTTTGATTTGGGTTTCCTCTTCTTTTCTTAATTAATCTTGCCAAAGGTCCATCAATTTTATTTATTTTTTGAAAAAGCAGATTTGTTTTATTAATTTTGTTTGCAATTTCCCTAATCTCTACCTCATTAATTTCCAGTTTCCATTTTTTCATGTTTTTCTAGCAGTTTGAATTGCAATAAGAGATTATTTACTTGGTCTGTCTCTATTTTCTTGATTGGGCACTGAGGGTGACAAATTTGCCCCTCAGGACTGCTTTGGCTGTGTCCCACAGGTTTCGTTGTGATGTGTATTCATTTTCATTGAATTGTAGGAACTTTATAATTTCTTATTTAATTTCTTACGTTACCCAGGTGTTGCTTACAAGTGTGCTGTTCAATTTCCATGTATTTGAGTAATTTCTATGGTATGCTTTGTCATTGAGAACTAGCTTAATTCCACTGTGGTTGGATAGGATACTGGGGATTATATCAATCCCCTTGTATTTGCTGAATTCCCTTGAATGAACCATGATATGATCTACTTTGGAGAAAGTTCCATAAGCTGCTGAGGAGAACGTGTACTGTGTAATTTTTGGGTGAAAAACTTGGTAGGTGTCAGTTAGTTCCGCTTGAAATATGGCCTCACTTAATAATTGGGTAGCTTCTTTGCCAGTCCTCTGGTTGGTGGACCTGCTCTTTGGTGAGAGTGGGGTATTAAAGTCTCAGTATTATCATATTTGGATCTATTTTTATTCTGTAAGTTTGAGAGTTTTTGATTAACATATTTTGGTGCTCCAATGTTTGGGGAGTATAGGCTGATAATGATAATATACTCCTCTTGGATTGTTCCCTGTATTAATATGTAGTGTCCTTCCTTGTCTTTTTGTGTTGATTTTAATGAAAAGTTTATTTTGTCAGATATCAGGATAGCTACTACTGATTTGTAACCGGGGGCATTTGCTTACTAGATCTTTCTCCAACCCTTCAGTCTGAGTTTGATTGTATGTTTGCTGGTGGCCTTAGTTTTTCAATTCCCAACCTGGATATGCGGGTCAAGTTCTAGTGGGGTTACAGCTTCTAGTTCTCTTGCCCTGGAGACACAGGTCTTTTGCTGTCATAGGCACGATTTCCCGGAGGTGTGGTTCCCTGCTTTCCACCCTCTGCTGAGGCATATGTTCAGCTTCTGACTTCAATCGGGAGGAGCTGGTTATGTTGCTCAGGCACCCAATCACCAGGCCTGGTCCTTGCCCTGGCTCCTGGTCACCCTCCTGTGGCACACCAGTTGGACCTGTGCTGCTGGATATCCTGCCTGTGTTAAGCAGCCTGGAGTACACAGTTCAGGTTTCTTGCACTGTAAGCTGTTGTGATCCCCAGGCACTGTTCCTGGCTTAGGTGTTTAAGCTCCCTTCCAGGGGTGCTCTTGATCTAGCCTGGCTGGCTGGATGTGCTCCATGGGCTGGTGGGCAACTCAAACAGTTCCCAGTTTTAGTGGGTCCTGTATTCCAGGTGTTGAGGCAGGGGTCTGGGTCAAGATCTGGGGGTTCCACCAGATCTGGTCTCCCTTTAGGGGGGATACACTGTACCCTACGGGGTACTCACCCTGGAACTAGTTGGGAACTCTCGAACTGTAGTTTCTGTGTTATGTAGGTCGTTGGTTGCCTCTGCAATCTGATTCAGTGTAGATGCTTGTGGACTGGGCTGGGCACTAGTGGCTCTGTTTCAGTGTTTCACCTCTGTCTCTATGTCTATTGATGCTGTTTGTGTCAATGCTGCAGGCTGTGGATGCCACAGGCTGGATTGTGCATACCATGGGTTGCCAAGGGCAGAGGTGTGAGGCAGGGGTCTCTGTACAGTTTCTGAACCCTGAGGTTTGTCTCTGTTTGCACTCTCTGGATCAGCACCAATACCTTACAAGTCTTCTACACTGGCATTTTGCGGGCAAACCCCTGTAGGTCTGGGGTTCCCCCCACGGGGCCATGGGGCTGAGTGGCTTTGGTGGGATGGAGCCCCTCTGCTCTATGGGGGAGGGGTGGGGGAGGGGTCTTTATGCAGGCTCCCAGGTGTGAGATTTCTCTATTCCTCAGGATCAGTGGGGCCAGCACATGTACCTCAGAGGTCTTCTGCGCAGGTGATCTGTAGACAACCGCTTGTGTCTCTGGGGACTTCCGCAGTCGCCGCAGGGCCAGTCAGGCCATAGCTGGGCACTTTGCCATGCAGCCAGTAAAGGTTTGTGGAGGGGTCTTCACACTTTTCTGCTCTGAAATTCTTCCTTTTCTTTCTTTTTTGTTTTTTTCCACCACATGTTTTTCTCTGAATTTTCATCTTTTTGTTATTCTTGGATGCTTGGGGAAATTAAGCATTAGAACTCGAACTTTCTCTTTTGTTGGAGAGAGCTGTGGTGTTTCCCTACTGTCCCATCACCATCTGGTTCCCACTCCCCATCCTAGGTTCTTTACCTCTTGGTAGTGTCTAAACACAGCAGCAGCTCTATCCAGTAAGTACAGATGTATTTGATGAGTGAAGAGTCTTGGAATGATCACCTCTTAATTATAAATACCGACATAATGGTTTTGGCTAGCCAGATGGTAGGATAGAGTAGTAAAAATTATTTCAGCACTTGTGTGATTGCCACAATTGACCATGATTTATACATTATTAATTGTGTTTAATTACCAAAATGGGAAACCAAAACAATTTTTTTCTTTCTACCTATACAGTACTGGCTCTGTTTCCTATTGAGTTCTTCCCCAAACTGCAATACATGTATTATCATAAACTCTTTCTGAGTGCTGCAAAGTGACTATCACAATGATATTAAAGGTCTAGACCTCAGTTATAAAAACAGCATCAATGATATTATTTGGAGATAACTATTTGCCCAGCTATGACCACTGTGTTCTGTGTTGTTCTTTTTATTTCATATGCTTCATCTTTCTGTACTTGAAATGGAATTTACATCAAGACCAACTAGAAAAATGAAAGTTACCTTGTGCTCTTATGGGGCTTTTTGGGTGCTGGTTGTGATAGTTGAAGACAAGGAATAGGTGTTTTTCCTGAGCATTGTTTTTGTGTAAATCTAGTGCCCTACCACTTGAACCAAAGATATATTCTGGCTTTTGTTGGTTAATTGCAGATAAAAGACTCATGAACTTTCCTGCCCCAGGCTTGCTTGGAACACTGATACTCACATCTCAGCTCTCTGATGAATGAAGTTTACAGGTCTGAGGCATAGGTGCTCAGAAAATTGTGAACAATTTTAATGTAGCCCGTAAGTATACAGACACACACTGTTACAGCTGTGTTTGCATTGGCCTTGATGCTTATGAATATAAGGCATGAGACTAGGATAATTCTGTTAGTTTGTCCCCATTGACAAGGTAAACTCCCATTTTATTTCACTGAGAACCCAGGAACAGGTCCATTGTATCTTAAACTCTTTCCTTAGAAATGACTTAATGCTTACTTCCTTTACTATTGGAGTAGGATGAATGTATAATATAAGGGCAAGTAGCTATTTATTTTTTCTTGCTATTTATTATTAGCATAAAATGGTAAGTTTACACTTAATAAACGGCAAACACATTGGATTTGAAGTTTCCTTGTTCCTGTTTCTCTAGTGGGCAACTGATCAGAGTCTTCAAAAGGTTGATATAGACATTTGACATGATAGTCTAACACTCACTTGTTTTGTTTAGTTAGGTTGTTTTGGTTCTCATTAAAGCTTTATGGTAGAAAAATTCATCAATGTTCCTGTGTTGAATACATATTAGTCCAAAATTAGCAGTTATTACACCTATATAGAACTGGGAGCCCTCTCTTCTTTGAGTCATTGAAACTGGGAATAATTTGTTTGGCTTCCAGACATTTCTGTCTTTGTGCAGATGCTTTTCTGTTTTCCAGCAATGGCCCAGCAGAATTAGAGATAGTGCTGTGTGTGTCTCTGTCATTCATGCGTGGGTGATGTCACTCCAATGAGCCACAGCTACAGCATTAAATGATGTCAATATCTCTGGACTCAGAAACATGATCTTGCTTGCCCTTTGGACTCCTCCTGACTGTACAATGCAGTGGTGGCCTGACAATATTCCCACTTCAAGCTCCTCAACACTTCTTATTTCTTAAGGGACTCTTCTGAATCATTCTTGTTTTCATAGAATCATAGAGAACATTGAGAGATATGGAGTCTGAGCCTATCTAATGTTTTTGTCCTCTCTTTGGGGAGCTTTTTCTCTTCTTATAAATGATTCTGTTTCTCCTTCCATTGATATTGAGGATTCTTAGGGACTGGGATGACAAAGCTTTGCTGGGTCAATTGTGCAATCTTTATCATTGGCTTTCAATGAGAAATAATGACCAATAAGCAAACTATTGCTCACACTGCTCATTTGGACAACTCGAGTTATTTTGGTGCCCTCACATTTCTTCCAGAAAAAAATAAAATGTATATTCCTGTGGGAAACTGGAGCAAATAAACATTCTGCTCTAAAATTCTTAAGGAAAGAAGAGAGAGAATGAGAGATTTTCTAAAAAAAATACTCACTAATATACAAAAATATAAAATATGTGAGCTACACCGTGTCTCGTGCATCTCATTGTTACAATGTGTCAAACTCTAACCCTTTTGCATTTTGTTTTTTCCCTTCCCCTCCCCAAATTAGAGAAATGTATATAGAAGATCCAGGACACTGGAATCAAACACAGTGAAAACAGGGGGATGCCGTGGGGGAGGAACAAAGAAAGAAAAAAGACTCACACAGAACTTTACATCTTCAGCGAGGTTGGGTCAGAGTAGTTTTGGAGGTGGGAGGGAATGGATTGTAGGGGAAAAGCAAAGGAAGGGGCAACAATGTTTGATAGAAAATGTACTCATTACCTTGTTCATGTAACTGGAACCCCTCTGTACAGTATTTTTACAAAAAAATGTACAAAAAAGGAAAAAGAAATAAAGCAAATATGTGAGCAGAAATACACAGCTATGTCAGAGAATGGACTGGAGTTACCTTAATGAAAGCATGGAAATATTCGACAACTTAACATTCATGTACTACTAGCCTTAGAAATATAGTGATGTACAAGCAGCAAAATAGCATAGGTAGGAAGAATAACAGAGAGGATAGAAAGGAAGAAGCACAGTAGATAATGTACTCACAAGGAAGAATGATAGCATAAAAGGCAGATTACACTGGAAGAAGCATAATATATCCAAGTTAGAATGCAATTTAAGAGGACTTCTTGTGAATTTTCTATGACTCTAACATAATCAGAGGAATGAATAAGAGTAACTTCTTTAGTCAAAGTATTCAATTAAGATTTAACTGTCAAATTGGTACAGTTTGCTCTCAGAGCCTCTAAACATTCTAGGCAACAATTAGGTTCATCTTAATGTTTGTTTCTTCCAGAATGTGATCTCTCCCTGATCCTGGACAGAGAATTTCTCTCAGGTCTTATCAAGATGATGTAGCATTTGGGGGCAAATATGCAGCCAACAAGCCCTGCACTGGAAGCCAAGATGGAGAAGACTTCCACAGCCACCATGACCTTCCCCTTGGTGCTGTGGTAAACAGGCAGGAAGGTGAGCCACACACTGCAGAACACCAGCATGCTGAAGGTTAGGAATTTGGCCTCATTGAAGGTGTCAGGCAGGTTCCTGGCCATGAAAGCCACCATGAAACTGGCCAGGGCCAGGGCACCCAGGTATCCCAGGACACAGTGGAAGGCAGTGAGGGACCCCATGTTGCACAGGATGATGACATGGCCATGTTCAGAGTGCGCATCTGTGTCCACAAAGGGAGGAGTTGTTACCAGCCACAAGCCACAGAGAGTCACCTGGATAAGGGTGCAGATGGGGATGATTAGGTTAGGAACCCATGACACCAGCCTCTTCCTCGTCCTTCTCCCTGGAGTAGTGAGTGTGAAGGCCAGAACCACAGTGATGGTCTTGGCCAGGACCGTGGAGACAGCCATAGTGAAGACCACTCCGAATGTGGTGTGCTGCAGGATGCAGGTGACTGTATGTGGACGGCCAAGGAAAAGCAAGGAGCAGAGGAAGCAGTAGATGAGGGAGATGAGCAAGGTGTAGCTGAGGATCCTGTTATTGGCCTTGACAATGGGGGTGTCTTGGTGCTTGATAAACACCCAAAGAACAGCAGCTGTGAGTGCAGAGCAGCAAAGAGCCATGCAGGCTAGAGCCATGCCCAAGGGGTCTTCATAAGCTAGGAAGCTTTCAGATTTCATCAGACATTGGTTTCTCTGGGTGCTGGCAAACTGATGATCTGCACACCTCACACACTGCTCCATGTCTGGTGAGAAGTGAGAATCACTATTAATCTGTTTTAAGAATTTCTCTTTCCTCTCATGCCCTTTCATTTAAGCAACTCCTTTTCCTGATCCACCATTTGACCTGTATTGCCTTCACTACCATGTAGACTACCTCTCTATATCAAAATACATTCAGGTGTGTTTTTTCTTTCTCACATTTCTTCTTCTTTCCTTCCTCCCTTTCTCTTTTTTCTGGTTATCTCTTTCCATCTCCTTCCATTCCCTTCCTTCTTTCTTCCTGCTTTCCTTCCCTCCTTCCCCCATCCATTCCTTCCTTCTTTTCTTCCTTTCCTCCCTCCCTCCACTCTTCCTCTCACTTCCCTCACTCCCACTTTTCTTTCTTTCTTTTCTTCTCTTTCTTTCTCTCTTTCTGTTATTCTTTACTTCTTTCCTGCATTCTTTCTTGTTTCTTCTTTTCTTTCCTTCCTTCCTTCTTTCTTTCTTCCTTTCTTTCTCATTTCTTCTTTCTTTCCTCCAGTGTTTGAACTCTAGCCCTGGGAATTTTTTGAGAGAATTCATGCCCAACACTGCCACCCTCCCACTTGACCCACAGCTTGCATTCCAACATCATTGTTGCTTAATTGTGGGAAAGAATCTTATGGAGTTTCCTTCCCATCATTGCATCAAAGCTCCATCTTCAAATCTCAAGTGCCTGACTACGTTGGATTTCAGGTGTAATAAATAATTACCTAGCATTATGTGCTGCATTCTTGACAGGTCATATCACTCTGGCTCTCTACTACTCATTCAGGAAATAATGGAGAATAGAGAAGCAGCCCAACCACTTCACTTTTAACAAGAGGGCCTAATACAAACCTCAACCTACTCCTTACATTAAACAAAAACTTCCTGAGCATTTGATCTGTATCAAGAACAATGCTACTCCCCACAACTGAAAAAAAAACAAAACAAAACAAAAAAGAAAACAATAAAGATAAATGGAAAAAAGAACAATGCCCCTTCACCAATATGATAGGCTCTGGGAAAGATCACTGGAGTGGGGAGAAGCCAAATGAAATGGAGATTGTAAACAACTTCTGAAGCAATTATATTTGAATGGAGAAGCCAAATAAAATGGAGTTGGTAAACTACTTCAAATCAATAATGTTTGAAGATTTGCTACTCAACGTAGTGCCTGTGTCAGATATGGAGTTATCCAAACAAAGCCCTTTACATTATTAGAATATGCTAAGTAAAAATTAAATTTAATTAGAAAAGACCAGCAATGGGACTCAGAAATGAAAGGTTGTGTTAGATCCAGAATTCCATGATCATTTGCACATCATTTCAAAGATCAACAACTGGTACTTGATATTTTCTGTTTTTCCTTTTTATATTTTCTTTAAATACAAAAAAATGTGACCAAGGAGAGGGGAACAGGGATGTTCTCAAGATAAGGCCTGTAGTAGATTAAAAAATAGAATAAGGTATATAATGCAGAACCATTGGGTTGCTTCTTCTAAGGAGAAATATGGCTAACAGTAGCCATGGAATTTTGTATGAACATGCATGTATTCTTGCCTTGGTACTAGAACACTCCACTGGCTTGAATGTTAGGAAGGAGAGGTGTGGAATTTCTCTGTACAGACTCACCTGTCACATTAGAAATCTCGTTCTCTGGGCAAGGAGTACAATCAAAGCAACAGGTAGCATTTCCCTCCAGAGAGGCCTTCCTGAATCCAGGACCACAGCTCTCACTGCACACAGACTGAGGAGTCTGAGACCATTCAGATGAATGTTAGTGACTATTCATCTTTTAACTACCTCCCAAACACTCCAGTGATGGGGGAATAAGTTGATCAAAACACATAATCTTTATATAAATACAGCCAATGAATTGATTGACCATTTTACAGTTTCATCTAACATGACCTGAAGAACATGGGGGACATCGACACCCAGCCCCTCATGCTATCAGGAAGACATGGAGCCTTTAACATGTCGATTCTAGGAAATTGGAAAATGGAAATTAAATCTTGTATACAATTTTTTTAATCCCATTTTTTTTTTTAGAAGTTGTCTTTTTTTTTTTTTTTTTTGGTCCGGTCGTGGGGCCTGAACTCTGGGCCTGGGCGCTGTCCCTCAGCTCTTCAGCTCAAGGCTAGCGCTCTACCACTTGAGCCACAGCACCACTTTCAGCTTTTTTCTTTTTGCTTATGTGGTGTTGAGGAATCGAACCCAGGGCCTCAGGCATGCAAGGCAAGCGCTCTACCACTGAGCCAACTTCCCAGCCCCTGGATCCCATTCTTGTACTGTGGTGATGATGTATTTTCTCTCTAATTCATCTGTGAATAGATGAATAAGAGCATGAGAGGAAAATCAATCAGGAAAACTTCAAACCCACAGTCTAAAGCATGGCTAATTGCTTGGAAGGTGCTGCTGTACCCAGGGCCATTCGCATCTCTCCCCCTTGGCATCCCAGTTGCCATGAAGTGGGTGAACTTCACTGGCAGATGCTCCTTTCATTACATCCTGTCTCGACACAAAATCAACAATCTACCCAACCGCGGTCTGAAATCTCCAGACAGAAGGAAAGCAAGCCCTTCTGTCTTCTCATTTGATTCTCTCAGATATTTGGTCACAGTGCTGGAAAGATGAGTCACAGGTGTTATTTAAATTTTATGATGTTCAATATGCAAATATATAACAACATAATGGTAATGAAGAGTTCTCACATTCCCTCCATGAATCTGTTAATAAGAAACTTTCAGAAAAAGGAACTTTTGAAATGTCCATCACTGAGACATAGTTTTATTGAACAAGCTTAAAAACAGGATAAGCTTATTGCTTATATATAATAGATCATGGTATTACAGTTAGAAAAGACCAACTACAGAAAAGAAATAAGGGTGTGGTGACATTGTGGACAAGCCTTGAACTCATAACATCACTAAGGGAATTCTAAGCTCTTTCTACAGCTACTTCATACTAACAATACAGTTTTTAAAAAATGAGAGAGCAAAAAGTACAAATGAATCACCTTGGTTATTCCTATGGGCCACTCTATCAGATTTTCGTACAAAATCAGTTGTTGACTGTGTGGTCTAAATGGAGAAAACTTGCCAACTTTCACCGTTTGTCCCAGACCTTTAGGAAAATTCCAAAAGCTCATAATGTCATACTCGGCCTCCAATTTCCTTTCCTCATTCAAAACCACTTGGTCTCCAACAGGATTGATAAATTGGATCTTCTTCAAAAAGTGATGCAGCTAAAAGAGACATTATAGTATGGTGAAGTGATTCCCAGAGTTATCACAGAACCCCAGAACAATGGATGCACACAGATTAGACTCAATTCCCACCACATAATTCACTAGCACCACAGGAATCCAATCAACTGTATCAAATGTAGGCCCACAGAGGACTAAATTGTTACCAAGTTCTAAAACATAGTTATCCAGGATGGGATGCAGAAACTCAATTTTAAAGGAATGAGACTCCAGCCACATCCAACCAAATAATGAATTATATTTTGACAGACCTCAATCACCACTCTAAAGTGAATTCCAATCACTTATTTTATGATTCTGATCAGAAAGTCTGTCTGAAATATAGGTAAATAATGAACTAAGTAGAATCATAGAGTATTTATGGCAAGTATGAAAGATTATCTTAAGCAAGACTTAGTTCATTGTGTGTGGGTATCAGTGTGTTTATGTGTGTGTGTGTGTGTGTGTGTGTGTATGTGTGTGTGTGTGTATGTGTGAGTGTGTGTATCCTGTCCTGTAGCTCAAACTCAAGGCCTAGGCACTAATCATGAGGTGTTTTTTTTCTTTTCAACATAAGAATTCTATCATTTCAGCCACAACTCAACCTCTGGGTTCTTGGGTTAATTGTATTCAGGGGTAGGACACAGGTGTGGGCTCCTTGTGCATAGAAAATCTTAGCTTTTCAAGAACTAGTCACCCTCGATTTGTTATTTTTAAAAGGTACAAAGTGAATATGGAAATATGGTATTGGAAAGGGGATGGCTTTTTTCCACATTTAGTGCAGATGGGGTCAGAAGACACAGCACTTCCTTGTCACGAATGCAGCATTCTTTAAGAACATTGTCTTCCCAGCTCTACAATCATTTCATTGAGACCACAACAGGCCTAGTGTCTCTTGTATATTCCAAAATGAAGCCATCTGATTTGAAAGCTTCTACAGAAAGTCTGCATGCCTAATGTAGGTCACCCAAAAGCAAAGCCATTACCTGTGAAGAGAGAAATGCCCTTGGCTTCCCATTGTGCACTGGTGGTTCTTCCATGTGATGAAGACACATCTGGTGGAGGGCGTGGGCCAAAGCATATACAGCATTGTAGATGTTGTAACTTTCTTCTGACATGGTCATGTCAAAAATGTGCCTCAGCAACCAATCCAGTGTGGCATTGTACGAACAGTGCCCCAAGTCTCTGCAGTCAGACTTAATCAGTAGGCAATAAACAGACTGAATCCATGACTTGGGAAGGGAGTAATCTCCTGAGTTTTTGGACAAGATATCTGCCAGAATATAATTGGTGAACCCATAAGTGTTTCTATGATGGTGAGAGAAGATGAGAGGAGCATGGAAAGAATCAAGCAGAAAATATCTACCAATGGTCACATCATCATAGGGTGAGTTCATGACCCAGACTTTCCCTGTAATTAAAAAGTGCCCAAATTTAAGAATAACGCTTAGTAGAAATTTACTATCCCCATAAATGATAATCACATTGGTTGATGATTCCATTAGCTGGCGATGCATCCATAAATCATTTGATAAATCTGCAAGTTCAGTATAAGTGATCATGTTCTCAAAGGCCAAACAGACTCCATTTTTGTACAACTCTTCTCTCAATTCTGAGAGGAACCACACACCAAAGTCATCTTCAGTGATGAACAGTCCCACCCATGTCCAGCTGAAATGAAGCATCAAGGAGACCATGGCCAGAGCTAGAGCTGAGTCCTTGGCAGCCATCTGATAGACAGTACTGAATATTTCAAGGACATTCAGGAGAGGATCAAATGTCCCAAATGTGAACTACAGGGAAAAAAATGAACACAGTCCCCAGGAAGAGGATGGTCATAGGCAAATCTCGGTATTGATATGAACTACACAACAACTGGTAACAGTGGGAACAAAAGTTTGCTTATCCCATTTGCAAATACATTTCCCATGTTCCAAGCTCTTTGTAAAAATGTACAGATAAGGCTTAGAGCTTTGGATTATCCTTTAGTTTCTTCAAAACATCTCTTTATATTTTATATATATTTTTGCAGCAAAGAAAATAGTATGCCCCACTCACTTTTTTAGTCTTTTCCCTGTGAGATCATGCATTTTGGAGGGCTTTTTGTTCAGCCTGTAGAGGACAGAGTCAATGTGAACATGGTTTCACATCTGCCCACCCCTTCCAGCCTCACCTGTGGTAGTTTGTAGAGGTCTAGCAGTGTCCCAATTGGGACAGATGTGGTTGAGGTTCCTGTGAGTACTGCTAAAGCTTTGCTGTCTCTTCTGCAATTGTAATTAGGGCTGTTTGTATTCATTCCAGACAGCCAGATCAGAAGATTCTCTAACATATCAGTATCTTTGACTTTCTCATTATAGATCTCAAACCCCAGAGTCATGTTGGGTAGCAGATGGGCATTCTTGTTGATCTCCTCAACAGCTAACACCAAGGTCAGAAGCAATTGGTATTTCTGTAAGTTTATCCTGCGCAGAGGTCACAAAAATTTGGTATGGATATGTGTATTACAAATGATTAATTGCAAATCTCATGACTTGGTTGAATAAAATGCTTCTCTCTACACAGTAGTACATGTAGATCCTATCTTCCAACAGGATGGCATTATAATTTGGGGTCTTAGACAAGTTATTAAAATTAGGAGAGCTCCTGAATGGGCCTTCATCAGCATATACGAGATGACTATTCTTCTGGGATTGTAGAAAGGGGTGGGGGGATGATCAAGCTGATTTTTCCTCTCTGGAATGTATGGATATGTGAAAAACACTGGTGTCGGCTGGGACATAAGAGCTTGACCAGCTCACATACCAAGTCATTAAGTACCTTGACTTAGCTGTGCATCTGAGAAAACTATTAAGAAATCTAATTCAAATTGGGAGCAGCTTGTTTACCCAAGTTCAACCCGTATGAGGAGAGAGACAGGGCCTGCTGTATTAGTACTAAATAGGAAAACAGGCTGCCTTGTCTCTGTGCTCACTTGCCAGACGATTGCAGATGGCTCACCCTCCTGCAAAGAAGTTAATCTTGCCTTGTGAGAAAGTTAAAGCAAACAAAGAAAAACAATTCATGTTATGTGGTAGAGGCACATTAAGCTGACTCAGAAAATATCATTCAAGGGGATTCCCAAGAAGCAGAGCAAGATGGCAGACAAGGAAGATAAAACATGAAGATTGCACCACCCATCAAAGAACACATCTGAGTCAAGTGGTTTGGACCAGAAGGTACTTCTTTTTTTTTTTTTTTTTGTCGGTCGTGGGGCTTGAACTCTGGGCCTGGGCGCTGTCCCTCAGCTCTTCAGCTCAAGGAGAGCACTCTACCACTTGAGCTACAGCGCCACTTCCGGTTTTCTGGTGGTTTATTGGAGATAGGAGTCTCACGGTCTCTCCTGCCCGGGCTGGCTTTGAACCGCGATCCTCAGATCTCAGCCTCCTGAGTAGCTAGGATTACAGGCGTGAGCCACCAGCGCCCAGCTTAGAAGGTACTTCTTTAGTAGACAAAACAACAGAAAAGGATGTGTAAGAAATTGTGGAAAGAAGCTGGCTTCTTTCTCACCATCATCAGTGTTAATAGTTCTCTATGGACAGAAACCCTCCTACATTGCATGGAGGGAGAGAATTAAAGTTAAATCTCAGAATCATGAACATAAACTGAGACAAGTGGTTGGGAAATGCTTATATTTTCTGCACTTGGGTCCAGATTGTGCCTCTGGAACTCTTTTAGGATAGAGTAGGAAGATATTGACACAACCTGCCTCCTCCAATCTTGTGAACCACAGCAGGTATTGGATTCAACCTCCTAGTGAGCAGGCATAAGTGTGGGTCAGGGTTTTTTTTTTTAGACTGCTGTGTCAGACATGAAATAGTTGGACCAATACTCCAGAATAAACAGTATGCCCTGCTTGGTGTTAGCACTAATGCTTCCATTGGATTTTCCAGGAGGATCCCAGCTGCCCCAGGGCAGCCTAGGAAGGAAAGTCTGTGAATTTTCTTTGTCAGTCATTGGGCTTGAATGCTGGGCAAGGGCATTGTCCCTGAGCTCTTCGGCTCAAGGCTAGTGTTTACCATCGCAGCCACAGTGCCTTTTCTAGAGTGGGACTCTAGATAGCAGTAACTCTCCCTTATCAAAATCTGTCTAGTCCCAACCAAGCCAAAAGAAAAGTAGACTATAGCAAAGCATACAGTTTGGTCAGTAATTGGCTTTGAGGAATACATAGAGACTCAAGCTCCCCAAACAACCAGAGAAACTCACTCTCTAGGTTTTTTTCTATATCTGATCTTTGTTGTTTTTATTTCTCTGTGTTACTTTTGTATATCATTTTTGTAGGATTTTCTATTTCATTTAAATCTTCTATTTTCCATAATTAGTTGTTTTTTTCTTCCACTTTTCAATTTCCTTATTTTCTATTTTGTGCTTCCTCTTACAATTCCCTTTTCAATTCTCTCCATATTATAATGCTACTCCATCAGAGCTACCCTGTTTAGTTGTATACACAAAGAAAGGCCTCCTTCTATGTATGTAAACAAAAATTACAGGAGTTATCTTAGATTAAGTGGCATCCCAATACTCTTTGAATAAACCATTCTCTAATCTCAGCAACTTTTCCAAATACACTTACATATAACTTTTTTCTTATCTATATATACCTTCTTTTCTTCACTTTATCTAGCTCTCTAAGCAGTTCCCTACATAACATTTCTTCGAATTATTTTCTACATCTTACCCTTAGAAACAATGCCTCAACTGCATATAGCTGTCCTCTGAGCAGTTCTTACCCCTCTACTATCATTTTACCCAAATTTTCTTCTGAACTTAAATTTATATCTCTCCAATCCTAACCCTTCTCTTTTACATCTGCTCCAGTCCACTGATCCCTAACGGTTTCTATCTGACCCAACTTAGACTTGGTTCTCTTGTGACCGTGTACAAAGGGCACATCCTGTTACCTCTAAGATGCAGGCCACTTATCAGCCAATCTTACATCTTCTCAAAAGTTACAACTATATGCAATCTCTACCTCAGAGCCAAAACTTCCCCCTCCAAGCAAAGAAAAAAAGAGCTAAATAGGGAAACACCTACCCATAATACTGAACCCCTAAGATCTATATATTTATATTACACCTGGTTGCCTCCGGCCCTAAAAGACTTTCTTACCTTCATACCCGTGTAGTTCTTACCTCCAAATGGGTAGAACTAACTGCAGAAACAAAGGAAACATGGCCAATCAACAAACCCCAACACCATCTCAATGTAAATAAGCTACAGAGTGTCCCAGAATGACCTAGATGATAATACTCAAGCTATTTTAAAAGCATGGCTGATAAATCTGCTGAATGAAAAATTGGACACCTGCTTAGGGCTATAAGAGAAGGTGACCAGGCCTACCAGAAGTTAATATATTACTTCATGGCCTCCACAAATAAAAGGATAAAGGAACTTCAAAAGAAGAAGAAAGAGTCTAATGAAAAGATAGAAACCGAGATAAAAGAGTGGAAAGAGAAGTCCAAAAACCAACTCCGAGAGATAAGGCAATCTATTCAAGACTTAAAAGAAAACCTTAATAAAGAGCTGGCCACCATTAAGAAAGACCAGCAAAAAGGAAAGGAGATGAACAGCAAACTAAAAAGCCTTTAAAGCAGAATGGAGGAGGCAGAAGAAAGAATCTCTGAGGCAGAAGACAGTTTAGACTCCAGAGACAAATATTACACAGATATTCATAACAAAACCAACAAGCATGACAGATCATTGCAGGAAATACAGGAGACATTAAGAAATCCTAATTTGAGACTAAAAGGTATACCAGAGGGCCTGGAGAGGGAAACCAATGGATTAGGAAATACATTCAGAAAAATCCTATCAGAGAACTTCCCAAATATACAAAAGGACAGGCACATCCAGATACAAGAAGCTTTAAAACCCCAAATAAGCCATACCAGGACAGATCATCTTACCACCACATTATAATCTCTTCTGGATCAATAGCAACTAAGGAAAGAATTCTTAAAGCTGCCAAGGAGAAGAGAACAATCACATATAATTGTAACCCAATCAGAATCACCTCAGACTTAGCAGACACCATAAAAGCAAGGATAGCCTGGAAAGAGGTATGCCACACCCTAAAGACAAATACCTACCAACCAAGAATAATCTACTCAGCTAAGCTCTTATTCATAGCAGAAGGACAAATAAAAACCTTCCACAGCAAGGAAAATTGGAAGCAATATATCACTACCAAAGCACCTCTTCAAAAAATCCGCAGACATTCTGCATATCGAACACCAACAGGAACAAATATACCCAATGATGAAGTCCACAAACAAAGAACTATGTAATTACAACAAGAACAGCCAAGGCACCGCTCCCCTACACACACACACACACACACACACACACACACACACACACACACACATACACACACACACACGGATGAGTGTCATGCATAGACAAATACCTTTCAGTCCCAACTCTCAGTATTAATGGACTTAAGTCTCCAATTCAGCAACTAGATTGTCCACTTTGATCAAAAAGCAAGATCCTTCTATTCCTGTCTTCAAATGACACACCTTGCCCACAAAATAAACATATTCTGACAGTAAAAGGCTGGAATAAAATCTACAAAGCAAACAGCCTCCATAAACAAGCAGGAGTTGAAATCCTAATATCAGATAAAGTAGACTTCAAATTAAAATCAATGAGAAAAAATAAAGAAGGTCACTGTCAAGACTCATTCTGGGATCTCTCCTTCAGGAGGATATTATGATTCTAAATATCTACTCACCAATAAAGGAGCACCCAAATTTATCCAAGAAACACTACTTTACCTCAAATCACACATAGATTTAATAACAATAATTGTTGGGTACTTTAACACACCACTACCCCGGCTAGATAGATAAACACTGCAAGAATGCAACAGAGAAACCTCTGCATAGAGCAACTAGACTTAACAGACATTTACCAAATATTTCATGAAGCAGCATCAGGTTATACTTTCTTTTCAGCAGCACATAGAATATTCTTTAAAATAGACCACATTCTAGGCCACAAAGCAAATTTTCCAAATTCAGAAACATTGAAATTATGCCCAGCATTGTCTCAGACCACAAGGGAAAAAATTAGAATTCAACACCAAAAGCCATCAAAGGAGAATCTGTAACACATCGAGGCTGAACATCACATTGTTAAAACACCAGTGGGCCATTGAAGAGATTAGAAAATAAATTCAAATGTGCATGATATTTTACAAAAATGAACACACAATCTATCAGCTCCTCTGGGACACAACAAAAGCAGTACTCAGAGCCAAGTTTATAGCGAGTTCCTCATTAACAAATTGGAGCGATCTGAAACCAAAAAGTTAATGAGGCACCTAAATTTCAGATGGAAACAAATAATTAAAATTAAATCTGAGTTAAATGAATTAGAGTCCAAAAAGCTTTAGAAAAAATTGAAAAGTAAAAGTTTTTTCTTTAAAAACTTAACAAAATTGGCAGAGCCTTAGCAAATCTAATCAGAAAAAAAAGAACACACTCAAATAAACTCAGAGATGAGAATGGAAACATCACTACAAAAAAAAACAAACAAGATTCAGAATATAATAAGGGGATACTTTCTAAATTTTTATGCTAATAAGTTTGAGAATCTGAAAGATATGGATCAATTTCTAGCAAATAATGACATGCTGATACTAAACCAAGATGATTTAAACCAACTTAATAGAACCATATCAAGTATCAAAATAGAAACATCAATAAGAGACCTCCCACCCAAGAAAAGCCCAGAACAGGATGGATTTACACCTGAATTCTACAAGGCCTTCAAAGCAGAACTCACACCAATACTGCTCCAACCTTTCTATGAAAGTGAAAGAGAAAGATCACTACCAAACACCCTCATCCCAAAACCAGGCAGGGAGTCATCAAAGAGTCCCATTTCTTTGATGAATATCAATGTAAATCTTCTCAAGAAAATTTTGGCCAATTCATCAAAAAAATCATACACCATGATCAAACAGGATTCATTTCAAGGATGGAAAGATGGTTCAACATATTCAAATCTACTAATATAATTTAGCACATCAACAAGAGCAAGGGAAAGAACCATATGATTATCTCAATAGATGTAGAAAAAGCATCTGACAAGATCCAACACCACTTTATGATGAAAGCTCTGGAAAAACAAGGAATCCATGGAACATTCCTCAATATAATAAAGGCAGTGGCTGATAAACTAAGAGCCAGAATTATAATTAATGGAGAAAAGTTAAAGCCATTTCCTCTAAATTCAGGAATGAGACAAGGATGTCGCTCTCTCCAGTCCTCTTCAACTTAGTATTAGAATGCCTAGCTGGAGGAATAAGAAAAGATGCAAACATAAAGGGGATGCAAATCGGCAAAGATGAAGTAAAATTCTCCATTTTTGCAGATGACATGAACTTGTATTTAAAGATCCACATGGACTCCACTCCCAAGATGTTGAGCTGATCAGAAACCTTGGCAAAGTAGCAGGGTATAAAATTAACCCTCAATAATCACTGGTTTTTGTGCATGCCAACAATGCTTTCCCTGAAATAAGGAAAGCAACTCATTTTGTAATAGCCTCACAAAAAAATAAAATGCATAGAAGCTAGCTTAACTAAGAGGTGAAAGACTCTAAGATGAAAACTTTAAAAACCTGAAAAAGGAAATTAAAGCAGAACTAAGGAAGTGGAAAAACCTTCCATGCTCCTGAATTGGGAGGACTAACATCGTGATAAGGGCAATACTGCCAAAGGCTATCTACAATTTCAATGCCATATTTACCAATATTCAAACCTCATACTTCAATGAAATAAAAGAAGCAATCCAAAAATACATATAGAACAAAAAAGACCCCAAATAGCACAAAAAATCCTTCGCAGAAAGAATAGTGATGGAAGAATATCAATTCCAAATTTGAAACTCCATTACATAGTCAAATTAATCAAAGCAGCTTGGTAATGGCACAAGAACAGAACTGAGAACCAATGGAATAAGACTGAAGACCCAGAAATTAACAAAAAGACCTATAGGTACATAATCTTTGAACAAGTCGCTATAAAAGTAGAATGCAAGAAAGACAGCATCTTTAGTGCTGTCAAAATTAATCAACTGTAGAAAATTAAAGCTAGATTTGCATATATCACCTTATACCAGAATCTTCTCCAAATGGATCAAAGACACAGAAACACAACAAATCAAAGAAAAGGACGGACAAATGGTATTGCATGAAATCGAAGAGCTTCTGCATGGCAAAGGACGTAGCTAGCAAGATCAATAGAAAGCCCACAGACTGGGAGAAGATCTTCACTAGCCATACAATGGACAAGGGTCTCATTTCTAAAATATTCTTAGAATTCAAAAAACTTTAATCCCACAATAACAAATCCTCAAATAGACACAGGAAGAAATGCTCAACTTCTCTAGCCATAAAAGAAATGCCAATCAACAACATTAACATCGTGAAAATGGCAATATTTCCCAAGGCTATCTACAAATTCAACGTGATACCTATCAAAATTCCACCCTCATTCTTCAAGGAAATAGAAGAGGCAATCCAAAAATTCATATGGAACAATAAAAGACCCAGAATAGCAAAAAAGCTCCTCAATGGAAAGAACACTGCTGGAGGAATATCAATACCAAATTTCAAACTCTACTATAAAGCCATAGTAATCAAAACAACTTGGTATTGGCATAAGAACAGACGTCAGGTCCAATGGAATAGAATTGAAAACCCAGAAATGAACCTACAGACCTATAGCCATCTAATCTTCAATAAGGAAGCTAAAACAATAGAATGGAAGAAAGACAGCCTCTTCAGTAAATGGTGCTGGCAAAACTGGTTAACTACATGTAGAAAACTAAAGCTAGATCCTTATATATCACCCTGCACCAGAATCAACTCCAAATGGATCAAAGACCTTGAACTCAAAGCAGACACTCTGAAAACATTACAGGATAGAATAGGAGAAACCCTAGGTCTCCTTGGCTCAGGCCGAAATTTTCTGAATAGAGACCCGGAAGCACAACAAATCAAAGAAAGGTTGGACAAATGGGATTGCATAAGGTTGCAGAGCTTCTGCAGGGCAAATGACACAGCTAGCAAGATCAATAGAAAGCCCACCGATTGGGAGAAGATCTTTACTAGCCATACAACGGACAAGGGTCTCATATCTAAAATATACTTGGAACTCAAAAAATTAAACCACCCAACAACAAATCCTCAAAGAAACAACTGACCAATAAATAAGTGGGCGAAAGACTTAAAGAGAAGCTTCTCTGAAGAAGAAAGAAGGATGGCCAATAGACACATGAAGAAATGTTCAACATCCCTAGCCATAAAACAAATGCAAATCAAAACAACATTGAGATATTACCTCACTCCAGTTAGAACAGCAAAAAATCAAGAACTCTAACAACAACAGATGCTGGAGGGGATGTGGACAGAAAGGAACCTTACTTCATTGTTGGTGGGAATGTAAACTTGTTCAACCACTTTGGAAAGCAGTATGGAGGTTCCTCAAAAGACTTCACATAGATCTCCCCTATGATCCAGCAATCCCACTTTTGGGCATTTACCCAAATGTTTACAAACAAGACCACACTAAAGCTACCAGCACAACTATGTTTATTGCAGCATTATTTACCATAGCTAAGATATGGAACCAACCCAGATGTCCCTCAGTAGATGAATGGATCAAGAAAATGTGGTATATATACACAATGGAATTCTATGCCTCCATCAGAAAGAATGACATTTCCCCATTTGTTAGGAAATGGAAAGGTTTGGAAAAAATTATATTAAGTGAAGTAAGCCAGGCCCAAAGAAGCATAGGTCCCATG
Organism: Dipodomys merriami; assembly: GCF_024711535.1. Taxonomy (NCBI): domain Eukaryota; kingdom Metazoa; phylum Chordata; class Mammalia; order Rodentia; family Heteromyidae; genus Dipodomys; species Dipodomys merriami. Next base: position 3,779,735 of record NW_027206179.1, on the reverse strand, counting down.
GTTTCCCTTATTTGCAATATCTAGTATAGGTATGAGTCAAGCAGAAAATGTCAGATAATGTGATGTTAGGAAAATGAACCCTTAAATATGTATTTTAATGTTTTCGTTTCTTTCATGCATGTGTTTCTAACGCATTTATAAGATTATTTCTTTGTTGCTTTGTATGTCCCTCCCCCACAGTGTAACCCCCGCTTTCACTATATTTGATGTCAGTATAACATGTGGAGGAGATGGGGACAAACAAGTCGTTTAAGGATTCAGGTGGACCTGTTGCAACAATGAGAAGTACAAAATGTCATGTCAAAACCAACTTTACAATGTCGGTGTGGGGGGAGGGGGGTATAATTAGGTGGGGGGAGGGGGGAGGCTGGGAAGGGAGGTGAAGGGAAAACAAAGGAGGAGGATGCAATGCTTGGTAAGAAATGTATGCATTATCCTGCCCATGTAATTGTAGCCCCTCTTTACAGTATGTTCTCAAATAAAATAAAATTAAATTAAAAAAAAAAGAAATGCCAATCAAGACAACATTGAGATTCTACCTCACCCAAGTTAGAATGGCTATAATCAAGTAATCTAGTAACATATCTTAGCTGTGGTAAATAATGCTGCAATAAACATTGTTGTGCTGGTAGCTTTCTTATGGTCTTGCTTGTGATCATTTGGGTAAATGTCCAAAAGTCGAATTTCTGGGTCATAGGGGAGCTCTATATTGAGTCTTTGGGGGAATATCCATACTATTTTCCAAAGGGGTTGAACAATTTTACACTCCCAATGACAATGCAGGATGGTTTCCTTCTGTTCACATCCCCTCCAGCATCTGTTTTTTGTTTGTTTTTTTATTTGTGCAGAGGGATTACAATTACATGGGCAGGATAATGCGTACATTTCTTACCAAGCATTGCAGCCTCCTCCTTCGTTTACCCTTCACATCCCTTCCCAGCATCCCCCCTCTCTCCCAATCCCAATCCTTCTCCTCCTCCCCCCAACCCCTCACCAACGTTGTAAAGCTCGTTTTGGACATGACAACTTGTACTTCTCATTTTTGCAACAGGTCCACCTATCCTTAAACGACTTGTTTTTCCCCATCTCCTCCACAAGTTATACTGACATCAAATATAGTGAAAGCAGGGATTATACTGTGATGGAGGGACATACAAAGCAACAAAGAAATAATCTTATAAATGCGTTAGAAACACATGCATGAAAGAAAAAGACATTAAAATACATATCTAAGGGTTCATTTTCCTAACATCACATTATCTGACCTTTTCCGCTTGACTCATACATATACTAGATATTGCAAATAAGGGAAACCATGGGGTCTATGTTTCTTTGGGCCTGGCTTACTTCACTTAATAAAATTTTTTCCAAGTTTTCCCATTTCCTAACAAATGGGGAAATGTCATTCTTTCTGATGGAGGCATAGAATTCCATTGTATATATATACCACATTTTCTTGATCCATTCATCTACTGAGGGGCAGCTGGGTTGGTTCCATATCTTAGCTATGGTAAATAATGCTGCAATAAACATAGTTGTGCTGGTAGCTTTAGTGTGGTCTTGTTTGTAAACATTTGGGTAAATGCCCAAAAGTGGGATTGCTGGGTCATAGGGGAGGTCTATGTGAAGTCTTTTGAGGAACCTCCATACTGCTTTCCAAAGTGGTTGAACAAGTTTACATTCCCACCAACAATGAAGTAAGGTTCCCTTCTGTCCACATCCCCTCCAGCATCTGTTGTTGTTAGAGTTCTTGATTTTTTGCTGTTCTAACTGGAGTGAGGTGGTATCTCAATGTTGTTTTGATTTGCATTTCTTTTATGGCTAGGGATGTTGGGCATTTCTTCATGTGTCTATTGACCATCCTTCTTTCTTCTTCAGAGAAGTTTCTCTTTAAGTATTTCACCCACTTATTTATTGGGCAGTTGTTTCTTTGAGGATTTGTTGTTGGGGGATTTAATTTTTTGAGTTCCAAGTATATTTTGTTATTAGAGTTCTGGATTATAAGCATTATAACTGGGGTGAGGTAGTATCTCAGTGTTGTTTTGAGTTGTATTTCTTTTATGGCTAGAGAGGTTGAGCATTCCTTCAGTTGTCTATTGGCCATCCTTCTTTCCTCTTCAGAGAAGTTTCTCAGTAAGTCTTTAGCACACTTATTTATTGGGCAGTTGTTTCTTTGAGGATTTGTTGTTGGGGGATTTAATGTTTTGATTTATATTTAAGATATGAGACCTTTTTCCATTGTATGGCTGGTGAAAGTATCCCAATCTGTGGACTTATACTGATCGTGTTAGCTATGTAGTTTGCCCTGAAGAAGCTCTGCAATTTCATGAAATCGCATTTGCCCAACATTTCTTTGATATGTTGTGTTTCTGGGTCTCTATTAAGAAAATTTTGGCCTGTGCCAGGGAGACCTATGGTTGATCCTGTTCTGCCCTGTAATGTATTCAGGGTGTCTGTTTTTACTCTGGGGTCTTTGATCCATTTGGAGTTGATTCTAGTACAGGGTGATATATAAGGATTTAGCTTTAGTTTTCTACAAGTGATTAACCGATTTTGCCAGCACCATTTACTGATGAGGCTCTTCTTCTTCCTAAGATATGGAAACAACACAGATGTCCCTCAGTAGATGAATGGATCATGAAAATGTGGTATGTATATACAATAGAATTCTATGCCTCTATCAGAAAGAATGACATTGCCCCATTTGTTAAAAAATTATATTAAGCGAAGTAAGCCAGGCCCAAAGAAACATAGGTCCCATGGTGTCCCTTAGTTGCAATAACTGGTATATGTCTGAGACAAACAGAAATGGTCAGATTAGATGATATTAGGCCAAATGAACCTCAAGATAAGGACATGAGTGGTTTTTTTCTTCTTTGCTATTGTTTCTAACATATTTATAAGATGATTTTAGTTGTTTTGTATGTACCCCCCCCAGCATGGTTTAACTCCTGTTTTCACCATATGTGAGGTTGGTATAATTTGGAGAGGGGAAGGGAAAAAACAAATTGTTTAAATAGGGATACATGAGGACCCATTGCAACAATGAGTGGTACAAGATGCTATGTTGAAAAATGAACTTTACAACTGTGGTGTAGAGTCGGGGGTGGGGGGGAGGGTTGGGAGTGTAGTCCTGGAGATGGGAGGGCAGGGATGGTAGGGGAAAAACAAAGGAAGAGGCAACAATGCTTGATACGAACTATACACATTACTTTGCTCATGTAATTATAAACGATCTGTAAGGTATTTTCACAATAAAAAAAACTTATTAAAAAAAATCTAGTAACAACAGATGTTGGAGGGGATATACCCAAAGGGAACCATTTTGCATTGTTAGTGGTAGTGTAAACTTGTTCATCCACTTGGGAAAGCAGTATGGATGTTCCTCAAAAGACACCACATACAGCTGCCCTATTACCCAGCAATACCACTTTTAGTCATTTACCAAATGATCACAAACAAGGTCATACTAAAGCTACCAGCACAACCATGTTTATTTTAGCATTATTCACCATAGCTAAGATATAGAACCAACCTAGATGCCCCTCTGTAGAGGAAGGGATAGAGAAAATGTGATATATACATTGAGAGAAAGAGAGAGACAGAGACAGAGACAGAGACAATGGAATTCCATGTCTACATCAGAAAGAATGACATTACACCATTTGTTAGGAAATGAAAAGATTTGGAAAAACATTACATAAAGTGAACAAAGTCAGGTCCAAAGAAACATAGGTCCCATGGTTTCCCTTGTTTGAAATGACTAATACATGCCAAGGACAAGCAGAGAAGGTCAAAGGTTATGAACCTATGTCCATATAAGATGATGTTAAGCAAAATGTACCTCAAGACAGGTACGAGTGATTTTTTTTTCTTTCTTGCTATTGTTTTAAATGAAATTATGATAGACTATGTGATTCTTTTGTTTCTTTTATTTGTTCTTCCCCCATGGTATAACCCCTGTTTTCACTGGATTTGATGCTACTGTTCTGCATCTTGTACATACATTTTTTTATTTGGGGCAGGAGAAGCGGTATAACAGAATGCTTAAATGGGGATGTAGGTTGTCCTATTGTTACAATGAGATGTCCAGGACACTAGGTTGAAAACAAAATTTACAATGTTAGGGGCAGGAGGTAAGGAGGAGTTGGGGAGGTGGGGAGGGAAGGGATGGTAGGAAAAAAACGGGGAGGTAACAATGCTGGATAGGAAATGTACTCATTGCCTTACTCATGCAACTGTACATCCTCTGTACATTATTTTTTACTATATATATATATATATATAAAGAAAAATAATAATTAGGAGGTGTTGGAAGGTCCCTGAGGGAGAACCAAATGCTATTTTCATCAGTTCCCACCATGGATGGAGGAGGCTGACACTTGTCTTCCTATGCCTTCCCCCCAGAAATGCTCTCCCAAAATTTAAGCAACCTCCTACCCAAAATATAGACATCACACCTTCCTCACCTCAAGGATAATAATGGCCAAAAACATACAGAAACTCTGAAAGTGTAACACTGGGAGTGATTAGAGCAAAGATGAGATACCTATGCTTGCATAACTTTGAAATCAGAACTCCTACCTTTACCATAGGAATACCCCTGGCAGCCCAAGAGCTGTGTGTCTCTCCTCAGTTAGAGTGTGTCTTTGCCTTTCTGTTTCCTGTTTGTCTACCTACTTGTTAGTTTGCTTCCTTACTCAGTAAAGCTCTGCCACTTTGTGACTTGTCTAGAATTTCTTCTTCTGACATCAAAGATAAGGATCCTAAGTGAAGAGTCCCTACTTTTAGAGGGAAACTTCATTCAACTTCACCTGTTTTGGTGACCCCACTGATTGGTATTCCAGGTGTATTAAAGTTCTGGTGGCCACATGTATAATTAAGACCTGTTTCAGCACACAGATCTTGCCACTGCTAGACAGAATCTTCTCATATGACCATTCCCTGTGGATGAGGCATATAGGCCCCCTTGGCCCCAGGAGGAAGCAGGATGGGACCCACCACTGACTTGGGTTTTCCCTGAGGTTTGTAGAACCACAATGTATTTGTCACTCAAGTTGCCTTTGATTTTCTCTGCTACTGAAGCAGTTTATCGCCAGACCGGCTGACTTCTCACAGGGCTCCCTCTAGTGGTGACATTGTGGAAGTCACTGCAGACTCAGGAACCCTGAAGCCTGGAATTTCTGGATAGACACGCATAAAGCTAGACCGGGCAGATTGGTCTATATCTCAGACTTTTCAAAGGCCAGATGATATCACATGTCCAATATGATTAAGAAAGTTCCAGAATGATTAACTCTCCTAGCAGTCAATATAATCATTTTGTGGAAATTCTCTAGAGAGAATCTCAAGTCTCGTGGATGTTTGCTGATGTCTTTTTGTACAATGTAACTCTGAGGCTTGACAGCTAGAATGCCAGTAATACTAAATATTAATCGGGTCCTGGTGGTTCAAGCCTGTATTTATGGCTAAATAAGGAGGCTGAGATTGGAGAATTATGTTTTGCAGTCACTTTGGGCAGGAATTTCTGTAGGACTCTATGTGCAAGCAACGACACCCACACACTGGTAGCAGAGCTGTGGGTCAAGTGGTACAGTGCTAGCCAGGAGAGAAAAAATGCTAAGGGACAGCCATCAGGATTGAGATCGTACCTGAGTACAAGAGCATGTGTGAACATGCATGCACACACACACACACACACACACACAAACACACACACACACACACACACACACACACATGCACAGCTCAAGTAGGGAATGGACAGAGCAGAATATAGCTCTGTAATCTTCCACCTCCAATGGGGGTACTTTTCTAATGCTGGTCTACACATGAGCCCCATCTGTCTCACTCACTTCCACACTTCCACACCACATTCAGTTGGCTTCAATATCCCTCACAAATCTCTCAGGGAATAAAGTATTCCTTTCCATTCCCATATATGGTTTTTTCCACACAACTTGTCTGAGAAGATTCATGCATGACTTTCCTAGTTTACAGAGAATTCTGTAGATCGAAAAGTGGTCACCTCATCTGGGTCATATGAATGAATCAAAGTGTATATAACACATGAAAAAGCTGGGTGCCAGTGGCTGATGTCTTTAATTCTAGTTATTCAGGAAGCAGAGATCTGATGATGGCTGTCCAAAGCCAGTCCAGGCAGAAAAGTGCATGAGATGCTTAACACCAATAAAGCACTAGAAAACTGGAAGTAGTGCTGTGGATCAAGTGGTAAAGTGCTACCCTTGAGCTGAAGAGTGTGAGGACATAACCCAGGCCCAGAGCTCAAGCCTCATGCCAAAAAAGCATGAAAAATACATTGAAATTTCATTTAGGAAGTTATGAGCAGGGGAAAAATAGATAAGTCTGGAGAGAAGTCAGAGAACAAGGAATAGAAGCAGAGCTTCTGGGAATTTCAGAGGAGACAGGCCAAGATAAGGACAGCAGAGCAGAGGCTCACTTACATTAGTTAAGGGGGAAAATCAAACATGTCATGGATCTCTTATTCCTGACCTTACCAGAAGCTCCCCATTCCCAGAGCTTTGGTAACATGAAATTATACCTGAAGAAGAAACTGTATGTCTATCCTAAAAAATGTTGCCCTGTAGGAAGTCCAAACATTAGTCCTGTTTTTAAAAGTGTAAAGAACACAATTGAAGATTTCCTGGCCTATGCCTTATGGATGGGGACATTGCATTTTAGTGTGTTAATATGGACTCTTGGTCACCCCATTGACCAGGAGCCAGGTCAAGTCAGGCTCGAGGAATCAGAGGCTGGAGGAGTGATTGTGGGAAGTTTGGGAGAGCCTTGGGAAAGTGTAGTGGAATGGAACTGTCAGAAACCTCTCTACCCTTTGGAAGGTAGAAAAATATTTATCAGCAAAGTCTGAAGTAAAGGAGAGCTGTTATGGTGAGGGCAGAGTAAAAGATACAGAGAACAATAATGGATGTAGCTAACTTTGCCCACCCTGGTTGATAATCAAACAGAAAATGAAAATTTTAAGAAAACCCAAGAAATTACTTACTGTAGGCTCTGTTGCTGCTCATCAACGTCATTAATGTTCCAAACAAATTCCCAAGAATAAAGGGGAAAAAATCCGGCAATCACCACATTTCCCCTCCTGTGTGCTACAGATTTCTCTCTGCAAATGTGTCTGCCATCTTCAGAGGAACTGACCCCGTGTGGATGCTGGAGGAGAAGCATTGTCAGAGCCACAGGGAGCATTGCTGCTGCTTTGGCATGGAGATATGATTCTGGCAGTATACTGAGCCTGCAGTGTCAGGCAGGTGTCTAAATGGATCTTCAGTTTCCGTGGCTCCTTGTTCCCAGGATGGCCACTGGGACACACCAATGGCCTCCTCCACTGTCGGAGAGGAAAACACAGCCCATTCTGCCCTCCAGCTCTGCATCTGGGGTCTAGCTTCAAGGTCAAAACAGAAGTTGGAAAACATGTGTAGCATATTCTCCACACCCTCAGGACTGTGATTTCATCCAAGATGGTAGTTAATGAAACTCTAGGGATGGATTCCTTTCTAGTTGAGTTTTTCACAAACTTGTGTGAAAGCAAAGAGTTGAAAAGAAAAAAGTACACAAAATAAAGTCTCGTCGGAAAGCCACTAGGGATGGTGGGAATGGATGACACCAGAGGTTGCCAGGTGAAGGTCAAAAGGTCATAGAATGCCATGGCCAGAAAAGGCCCAGTCAGAGTTATTGGAGCACAATCAAAGATGAGATGGGCAGACTCACAACCCAGTGCCAAGGGAGTCACAGAAGTTTACTGAAATGACCCATTCAGGTTTCCCTACCAACTGTACATGCAGATGTATCCACAAGTGGTCAATTCATTTATTTACTGTTGCAGGAGGTACCAACACTGTCCCTGAATTTAAACGATTACAGATCAATACTTTAAGGTCAAGGTACACATTCAATTGGATGTGAAACTTCTTCAGTGCTAGCATGTTTTGACCAGCAAAATGCATCTATCAGTACATTGTGGCCATCCACACTTAGACAGAGATGTTCTTTGATCTATGACTTTCTGGGAACATAGCAGGCCTGCCTACCGAGCATCCTGGAAGCTGTGCGTGTATGCATGGGTCTTGTTCTGCTGTGTGTCTCTTTCATGTCCCAGGTCCTGGGGGAATTATCGTTCTCACTTGGACAGGCATGTATGTGGTGCCTGCTCTGTCCATGTCTCCCTACCTGTCTCCTCTGTTATTTGATCATAGTAGAAGAGAAACAAAGTCACAGCATAGGTTCCTGCTCCCCACAGAGCTCACCTTGGTGGCTAGTTCTGTGATCTGGCTCCATATATTTATCAGGAAGAGATTAGCAAAAAAAGTTGGAGTGAGGTGGTATCTCAATGTTGTTTTGATTTGCATTTCTGTTATGGCTAGGAAAGATGAGCATTTCTTCATGTGTCTTCTTCATGTGTCTTAGCCTTCTTAGAATGGCTATAATCAAGATCAATAATAACAACAGATGCTGGAGGGGATGTGGACAGAAGGGAACCTTACTGCATTGTTGGTGGGAGTGTAAACTTGTTCAACCACTTTGGAAAGCAGTATGGATGTTCCTCAAAAGACTCCACATAGAGCTTCCCTATGACCCTATCCCATTTTTGGGCATTTACCCAAATGATCACAAACAAGACCACACTAAATCTATGTTTATTGCAGCATTATTTACCATAGCTAAGACATAGAACCATCCCAAATGCTCCTCAGTAGATGAATGGATGAAGAAAATGTGCTATATATACGCAATGGAGTTCTGTGCCTCCATCAGAAAGAATGACATTGCTCTATTTGTTAGGAAATGGAAAGACTTGGAAAAAATTATATTAAGTGAAGTAAGCCAGGCCCAAAGAAACATAAGTCCCAGGGTTTCCCTTATTTTCAATAACTAGTATACCTCTGAGATAAGCAGAAAGGTTAGATAAGTTGATGTTAGGTGAAATGAACCCCAAGATAAGTATTCAAATGTTTTTGCTTTCGCGTGATTGTTTCTAACATATTTATAAGATGATTTCTTTGTTGCTTTGTATGTCACTCCCCCACGGTATTACCCCTGCTTTCACTGTATTTGATGTTGGTATAATTTGTGAAGGGAAAAACCAAATCATTCGTTTAAATAGGAATACAGGTGGACCTGTTGCAACAATGAAATGTACAACTCATTATGTCAAAAAACGGAACTTTACAACTTTAAGGGATGGGAAGGGATGGGAAGGGATGGGAAGGGGAAACAAAGAGGGAGTAACAATGCTTGATAAGAAATGTACTCATTATCTTTCCCATGTAATTGTAACACCTCTGTACAGTATTTTTTACAATAAAAAAAGAAAATAAAAAATTTTAATTAAAAACAAAACAAATAAAAGTAAGTTGGAAAAGTAAGGATGCAAATGCTACTTGGTGTTGGTAGTCAGCAAGATCTTGAAAGAGGGTCAGTACTGGGGCCAAGCCTGACATGGCTTTTATCCTGTTCCCCTCCTCTCTTACTCTATTTCTGTTAAGTCTGCCCAGAAGAATCTCTCCCCACTTCCTCTTCACCTGCTTGAAACCTGTAGTCAACTGTCAATCACCTGACTGTGAGTCAGTAAAGGAACCCACATTTGAGGTCACTTCCTCATCCACGGAGGTAACTTCCTGAATGCCCTGGTCACATACCCCTAGAACAGAGAGAAGTTTCTCAGGCTCTGAGGTCACTTCCACATCCACTGTGGTCCTGCCTCAGTGAAAGTAGTTCCCTTCTCTCTCTTATCTTTTTCTTTTTCCTCTATCTTTTCAATATGCCTCTATTTCCTGTGGGTGGGTAGTTTGGTTTTTATTTCCTGAACCTTGGGTTACGTTTCTTTTCTGGAGAACCTTACAATTTCTACTTCATTGTCCTTGATATCTACTCTATTACTCTAAGCCTTTTTCTCCTTATATTTCAAAAATGAGAGAAAGGACTAGGAAATTGGCTCAGTGGTAGAGTACTAGCCTTGCATGCATGAGGCCCTGAGTTTGATCCCTTAGCACCCCATAAGCAGAAAATAAAGCTGGAAGTGGTGCTGTGGCTCAAGTGGTAGAGCGTTACCTTAAGCTGAAGATCTGAAGGACAGTGCCCAGGCCCAAAATTGAGGCCTCACAACCAAAAAAATTGAGAGAAATAATGGGGATCTCTGTTGGGTGATAATACATCTATGTATCTGTCTTGCTGGCTGTATTGTAAAGGTGATGTACAGATGAGTTACCATTAGGTAAGTCAGGTAATGAGTACATTTCTCTTTTTACAAATTTACCCAGTATTTCCCGCCCTTCCCCACACACAGGTTGTATGCTTCATTTTTCACACGTGTCAAGTATATAACACTGCTACATTTGTCAGGGTGATTTCCTGAACACGATGATTTCCACTTCCTCCTGTATTCCTGACTCAAATATATACTTGCATTCTCAAGACGCCATTGTTTCTGTGTGACTCCCTTTACTTTTTTCATTCATATGTTGATTGGAACTGAGCCTGTTTCTACATCTCAGCTTCTAAGTAATGTCATGATAAACAGTAATCATATATAAACATAGACATAACAAACACCCATACTAGTATGTGTGTGTAATGTGTATGAAATATTATATCTTTTGTCATATTATGTTACCAATATTGTTATAACATTCCTTTTGGCCACATCCTCACAGCATCTGTAATTATTAATTTTCTTGATCATCAACCAAATTATTTAATACCAATGATGTTATAATAAGCTCTATTTTTATGAAACTCAAGACCTACTTCAACCATGTGCTACTTGAACATTTTGTGGTTAGGAATAGTGAAGACAATCTTTTCTTCTCAAATCATTTTTTATCCAAATTAAAACAATTTGTTTCCTCAATTCCCTTTCTCAAGGATTTATTTGATAACTTCACTCTTCCTTTACGTTTTTTAAATTTCCTTAGTGAGATTTTTTTTTGTCAGTCATGGGGCTGTAATACCTCAGTTGCTATTAAGAAAGGGCAAAAACCTCTTGGTAAAGAAAAACCTCAGATAAAGGCTGACTACTGGTCATCCTTTGCTTCTCCATCGTTGCTAAAAAGCAAAAGAATATCTCTCCCTTAGTTGAGATGGCAGCTTTGAAGAAGTCTGCCTACAACCTTGAGGCTTATCACCAGCTGTCCTGGGATGCTGTATTAGTCAGGACTTTATAATAAAAATAATTTTAATAGTGTCAATTGCATTAATAGTAATAGTCATGGTGGCCAAGTCAAGATTATGCTTTGCATATGCTCCTGTGACTCAAGGCTGTGTTTTTGCTGTTTTGCTTCTGTAACTTTGCTTGTATGCCTCAGTAAGATGGCCTTAAGACCACCAATTAAAGACCACCACCCAGTGGTGCCACTATGGGCAGCTTATTACAAGTTATTACATATGATATTTACCATAAAGAACAAATGAATTTAAAGGTCATATAACTATAACCAATGAAAATGTGCCAATCCCGCATAACACGGCTCGTCTATGTAACTCTTTGTAACCTACCCCTTAAAAACCCTAGCTTGAGAACTGCTCAGGGTCCCAGTCACAGCTCCCAGATCTTTGATGCATCCCTGGCCGATCAGCTATTCACTTCCCCAATAAATTCATCTTTTTACATGATGCTGTCTCTGCATGATGGATCCTAGTGGAATATAATATCCCCACCAGGATGAATGTGGAATCCCCTACCACAGACCCCATAACAGGGCTTAAAACTCTAGGCCTTGTGTGATGTCACTCAGCTCTTCAGCTTAAAGAGAGTGTTCCACCACTTGAGCCATAGGGCCACTTTCCCTTTCATTGTGGTTTATTAGAGAAAAGATTCTAATTCTTTCCTGCCTGAGTTGCTTTTGAACCTTGATCCTCAGATCTCAACATCCCGAGTAGCTAGAATTAAAGGCATGAGTCAACATCGCCTGGCTTCCTTACTGAGTTGTAAAAAAATTGAATTTTCATTTGACTCTGAAATATTTAATCTCAAAATGATATTTTTTTAAATGTAAAGTAATTACCCATAGAAAAACTGGTTGTAAATTAATATTTTCCATTTTTTTTTTTTTTTGTCGGTTGTGGGGCTTGAACTCTGGGCCTGGGTGCTGTCCCTCAGCTCTTCAGCTCAAGGTGAGCGCTCTACCACTTGAGCTACAGCGCCACTTCTGGTTTTCTGGTGGTTTATTGGAGATAGGAGTCTCACGGTCTCTCCTGCCCGGGCTGGCTTTGAACTGCCATCCTCAGATCTCAGCCTCCTGAGTAGCTAGGATTACAGGCGTGAGCCACCAGCGCCCGGCTCCATTTGGTTTTAAAGTAAGGAAAACAGGAGAATCACATGTAGGTAGACTGACTTGCATTAAGAATCCAAATTTAACAAATCAGGGAGCTCAGACCATTTCTTTTGCTGCTTTCAAAATGCATCTAATTGCATCACTTTACACATCACTCTTCTAAATTTCATCAGATAATATTTGAAGGAAAAACAAGTTTTAGGTAAAAAAAGTCATACTTTGGCTTTTTAGCATGTAAAGAATTGAGCAATAGCCAGGAGCCTGTGGTTCATGCCTATAATCCTACCTACTCAGGAGGCTGAGACCTGAGGATCACTTCAAAGCCAGTCTGGGTAAGAAACACCATGAGTCTCTAAACTACAATAAACCACTCAGAAAACCAGAAGTGGTGCTGTAGTTCAAGTGGTAGAGTGCTTTCCTTGAGCTGATGAGTTGAGGGGAAAGCACCTAGGCCCAGATTCAGGTCCGATAACTGACCAAAAAATTAAAAAGTAAAAAGAAATTCAGCAATATAAGTTAGGTTTTACATTGAAGTAAATATCTAATCAAAGCCAGAATATGTATATTTTATTGTAAAAATACTGTACAGAGGATTTACAGTTACATGAGTAGGGTAATGAGTACAGTTCCTACCAAATATTGTTACCTCCTCCTTTGTTTTTCACCTATCATCCCTTCCCTCCTCACCTACAAACTCCTCCCTCCCCTCCCCTGACATTGTAAAATTCATTTTCAGCATAGTGTCCTATAGATTTCATCATCACAATGGGTCAACCTGCATCCCCATTTAAGCATTCTGCCATATCCCTTCCCTCAACAAATTACAAAAATGTATACACAAGATGCTGAACACCACAAATACAGTGAAAACAGGATTATAAAATGGGGGAAGAACATATAAAAGGAACAAAGCAACCACATAGTGCATTATAAGTACATTAAAAACAATACCAAGAAAGATAAAACCATTTGTGTCCCTGTCTTGGGTATATTTCACTTCAAATCACTTCATATGGTATTATATACATATGCTTTGCACTTCTCTTCTTGTCCTAGACATGTACCAGTCATTGAAAACAGGGGAAACGATAGGACCTATGTTTCTTTGGGCCGAGCATACTTCACTTAATGTAATTTTTTCCAAGTCTTTCCATTTCCTAACGAATGGTGCAATGTCATTCTTCTTGATCGAGGCATAGAATTCCATGATATAAATATATATGAATATATACATATATATACATGTATAGGTATACATATTTATGTATACATATATATACATGTATATGTATACATATTTATGTATATATGTATATCACGTTTTCTTGATCCATCCATCTGCCGAGGGGCATCTGGGTTGGTTCCATATCTTAGCTATGTGCTGTAGCTTTGATATGACCTTGTTTGAGATGATTTGTTTAAATGCCCAAAAGTGGGATTGCTGGGTCATAAGGGAGCTCTATGTGGAATCTTTTGAGGAACCTCCATGCTGCTTTCCAAAGTGGTTGCCCACATTTACACACCCACCAACAATGCAGTAGGGTTCCCTTTTGGCCACATCTCCTCCAACATCTGTTGTTACTAGATTTTCTTGATTACATCCATTTTAACCGGGATGAGGTGGGATCTCAATGTTTTATTGATTTGCACTTCTTTTATGGCTAGAGAAGGTGAACATTTCTTCCTGTGTCTATTGGCCATTTTTATTTCCTCTTCACAGAAGTCTCTTTTTTCGACTTTAGCTCTCTTATTAATTGGGCAGTTGTTTCTTTGAGGATTTGTGTTTGGAAGATTAAAGTTTTTTTTAGTTCTTAGTATAGTTTAGATATGAGACACTTATCTGCTGTATGACTAGTGACCAACTTCTTCCAGTCCATTGGCTTTCTGTTGATCTTGCTAGCTATGTCCTTTGCCAAGCTCTGCAGTTTCATGCAATCCCATTTGTCCAACCTTTCTTTGATTTGTTGTGCTTCTTGCTCTCTATTAAGAAATTTTTGGCCTTTGCCAAGCAGACCTAAAGTTTCTCTTATTCCTTCCTGTAATGTTTTCATGGTGTCTGCTTTCACTTCGAGGTCATTTGGAGTTGATTCAGGAGCAGGGTGATATATATGGATCTAGCTTAAGTTTTCTAGTGGTGATTAACCAATTTGGCCAATACCATTTACTGAAGAGACTGTCTTTCTTCTATTCTATTTTTTAGCTCACTTGTCAAAGATTAGGTGGCTATAGGTCTCTGGGTTCATTTCTGCATCTTCAGTCCTATTCCATTGGTCCTTAGGTCTGTTCTCATGCCAGTACCAAGCTGTTTTGTTTACTATGGCTTTGTAGTAGTTTGAGATTTGGAATTGATATTCCTACAGCGCTGTTCTTTCTACTAAGGATTGTTTTTGCTATTCGGAGTCTTTTATTGTTCCATATGAATTTTTGGATTGCTTCTTCTATTTCATTGAAGAATGAGGTTGGGATATTGATAGGCATGGCATTGAAATTGTACATAGCCTTTGGCAGTATTGCCCTTTTCACGATGTTAATCCTCTCAATCCAGGAGCATGGGAGCTTTCTCCAGTTGCTTAGTTCTCCTTAAATATTTTCAGGTTTTTAAAATGTTCTTCAGACAGACCCTTCACCTCTTTAGTTAACTACTAAGTGTTTTATTTTTTGTGGTGCTATACAAAAGGGGTGTCTTTCCACTATGGAAAGCAGTATGGAGGTTCCTCAAAAGACTCCACATAGAGCTGCCATATAAGCCAGTAATCCCACTCTTGCCCATTTGCCCAACTGATCACAGACAAGGCCATACTAAGGTTACCAGCAAAACTATGCTTATTGCAGCATTTTAACCATAGCTAAGAAATGGAACCTAACCAGATGTCCCTCAGTAGAAGAATGGATCAAGAAAATGTGGTGTGTATATACATATATATGGTATATATATATATGATATATATATGGTATATATATATATATGGTATATATATGTATATATGGGGCAATGTCATTCTTTCTGATGGAGACATAGAATATGCAATAGAATTCTATGCCTCCATCAGAAAGAATGACATCCCCCCATTTGTTAGGAAATGGAAAGACTTGGAAAAATTACATTACGTGAAGTAAGCCAGGCCCAAAGAAACATAGGTCTCATGGTTTCCTTTATTTGCAATAACTAATACTTGTGTGGGGCAAGTAGAAAAGGTAAAAAGCAATGTACATATAACCATATAAGATGATGTTAAGCAAAATGAACCCCAACCTAGGGACACAAATATCATTATCTTTCTTGTTATTCTTTCTAATGTATTGATAATGTACCATGGTTCTTTTTTTTTGGTTCTTTCTATGTTCCTCCTCCACAGTAAAACTCTGTTATCACTGTATTTGATGTCAGTGACCTGCATCTTGTATATACACTTCTCTAACTCAGGGAGGGCAAGGGAAAATACAAAAAGCTTAAGTAGGGATACAAGTTGACTCATTTTAACAATGAAATGTCTAAAACACTATGTTGAAAATAAACTTTACAACTTCGACAGAGTAGCAGTGGGGAGTAATTTTGGTGGTGTGAGGGAAGAGATGGTAGGGAAAAAAATGGAAGAGGAAACAATCCTCGATAGGAAATGTATTCATTACTTTGCTCATGTAACTGTAACCCCTTTGTTCAGTATTTTTACAATAAAAAAAACTTACAAAAAAAGGGGAGTTGCTTTCCTCATTTCAACCACGCTCTTGTAATTGGCATACAGGAAAGCCATTGATTTCTGAGGGTTAATTTTATACCTGCTGAATTGCCAAAGTTTCCAATCAGCTCAAGTAATTTGGGAGTGGAGTCCATGGGTTTCTTTAAATACAAGATCATATCATCTGCAAAGATGATATGATGGTTAGGTTCCATTTCATCTTTCCCAGTTTGGATCCCCTTTATGTTTTCATCTTGTCTTATTGCCCTAGCTAGGCATTCTAATACTAAGTTGAAGAGGAGTGGAGAGAGTGGACATCCTTGTCTCATTCCTGAATTTTGAAGAGATAAAGCAAGGAAAATTTACATGTAGGTGCTATTTGTTTTCTTTGTCCTTTGAAGGAAACCATAATGGGAAATATATGTATGTAGAACAAATTACACATTATCTATTTGAAGCATATGTATAAGAAAGTAAAATATTAACACACTCCACGATTTTTTTTACCAAAGGAATCCTGGGGCTGAAAAACAAGGTATATATGAGTTTGGAAGGGTTAGTATTGGCAAAAACTGGCAAAATAAGAGAAGAAAAATAAGAAAACTGTAAAACTCAGCTAATATTCTTATCTTTTGATGTTCTCAAAGCCAGTTTGAGAATTGCTACCTCCTATCCCTTTGGCTGATGGAAGCTACCAGTAGGTTGCCAGATCCTTCTGGAGAGGTACTCAGCGATTTCCAGATCCCAGTCTGGTTGTTTCTTGAGCCATTCACCACATGTTAGATCTGGAGTGCAACTTCTGCCTCTGGGAACTTCTACATCCACCTCAACCAGCCAACCAACTAGTGCGTTGGCCTCACCCTGTGCATCAGGCCGTCCCCAGACATGACAACCAGTGTGTCCAAGCTGCCGAGCTCCTGCACATAGATTGGCACCTCTCAGGAAGATGGAGCTCAGGGTCTTGCTCTGGAAGGGGAAGGATACTCCCAGCATCCTCTGCGGCATGGGGCAGTGAGTGTCATCGGGAAGGAGACCTGGGTCTTGACCATGGGGGAGCTGCATGTGTCTCTGGAATAATACAGGATCCATTTCTGGGAGCGGGTTCAGCAACACCAAATCACACAGATCCTGAGCAGCAGGCCCAGGGAGTACAGGCGGGATCCATAGCCTATTCCTGCTATTCCAGCCCTTCTCTGGGTTGGGTTGTCTCACCTGCCACGAGTAAGCTTCTCTTTTCTTCTGCTCACACATATTGGGTTTGTTTTCATTTAATGATTGTGTGACTTTAATATATCGGGTCTCTCTGTCTGTCTTCCTCTCACCCCCCTTTTTTTATCTATTCTTATATGCCGAACCTTTGCAATAATTGGTACTGCCTGCAGTGGCATCCACAGACACAGAAAAGGCATGACTTGTTAATTAAATATATATATATATATGTACCTATATATATATATATATGTATGTATGTATACAGGGTTGATGTTTTTAAGAGTTGGGTAGTGGAATGAATGGAATTAAAAATCAATTTCAGTTTTCAATATGGAAAAAAGTGCGTGGGTTACAAAGGAGGAGGCAACAATGCTTGATAAGAAATGTACTCATTACTTTGCCCATGTAATTGTATTTTCACAATAAAAACAATGTGTGTGTGTGTGTGTGTGTGTGTGTGTGTGTGTGTGTGTGTGTATGTGTGTGTGTGTTGGGGGGGTGGGTGTGTTTTGGATTTGTGAACCAGCCCTGGAAGTCAGGGCCCCAAGGTCCCATTCTTGGATTTCCTATTCACAAATGGCATTATACCATTTAAGAAATACCTCCAGTCAAATATTTTAACTTGCAAGTTAGAGATGGAGTCTCATAGACTTTTCTGTCCAGGCTAGTTTTGAATTGTGATCCTCAGATCCAGGCCTTCTAAGGGAGCCACTGGTGTCTGACTTGAAAAAATATTACGTGTATAATGTTGAAATTCATAATGAATTTAATAATAGCTTTACATAAGAATGTAAAAAGTTAACACATATTACTCAAGGTTTTAGTCACTATTTTAAAACAGTAACACTTTTTCTTCATTGAGAGTAAGTAAATACATAAATTTCACAGTATTGTGGCATAGTGATTCTTAGCTCAAGTCAGTAACACCGTTTATATTTCACAATTCATCTTGTCATTGTCTTAATTACAAAGTTTATGAACTCTACAGACTTTAACAATATAACTGTTTTTTTCCAAACAGGGTGATGTGTACATTCCTTTTGCTTAGTATCAGCTGTTTCCTCATTCTCTCTCATCCCTTCCTTCCCATCATCACTCTTGAGTTGCTTAGTTCGCTTTCATCAATGACCAGTGCAGCTGATGAGCCACACTGTCTTATTTTTCACCCATTTTCCTATAGTTCTTTGCCCTCCTCCTAGTTTCCTTCAGATGTGCATGTGTATACATCATATATGGGGTACAGAATATAGAGTCATCTAGAAAGTATATGACAAGTTAAGAACAGATCCTTTGATTCTTGGGACTCGTTTACTTTGTCATATCTCATTGTAAAACACTAACGCTTTTATGATGTGAAATTTAGTCCAATACAAGGAGAGATTGAACATCACTGGATCTTAAAACATTAAGCAGAAAATAAAGTAGTGGAAGAAAATACACACTATCTTTTCCCAGAGTAGCTTAAAGAACCCTCCCCCCAAAATTGTGGGTGTTCTTGTTTCTTCTCTTCTTCTTCCCTTTGTGTTTGGACATCCTTAGAGACATGGTCCAATGAGGTGCACGAGTTGGATAATTGTGAACTCTGGGGCTTGATTTTCCCAAGATCATATGATGGTGAATGATGAACCCATCCTTTCCCTCATTCACTTGAGTGTCTCCAGGACAGGTGTGGGTTCCATGCTTGTATACTCAGGGACAGAGGCAGGCACTGGTCAGCTCCTGGTCTGTCAGACCTGAGAAAGGAGGCTGAGTTTCCTTGGGCATCAGTCTTGAAAAGATCCTTGCTTCGTTTTTTAGTAACAAATTGATTCTTTATTAAAATTTGAAGATTGTGTTGATAACAACTAGAGAATAAAGTCTAAACATTTTATTAATTATAGTCTTTAGACCACCTATATCATATTCACACAAGGGTTCTTAAGAAAGTAAGCATACATTCCCAGCCTCAATCTCAAATATACAAAGTCAGAATTCCCAAGGAAAGAGCCAATAAATTAGCATCATCAACAAGTCTAGAATATTTGTATGCATGAGACACTTTGCTATGGCTGAAATACTATGTACAAAGCAAATAAATTTCTCTATATATTAGCATTATACATATATCTAATATATATTAGAATACCCTCATTAAAAAAGAAGTTGGAGCAAGCATATCTATCTTAATTATTTTGGAAAGTGTCATATTCCCATTTAAAGAAGAAACCAAAATTCAAAACATGAAAAGAATGTGAATAACCATCTAAAGAAACTCCATTTACCAATTTAGTGACATTTCAAAATCAGATTTTCAGTCATTCAGTCTAAGAGTAGTTAAATAAATAACTTACAAGTTGAGAAATTATTTTTTATGCATTTTAATAATTGGAACTTTATATATATATATATATAATATATATATAATCTGTTTTCTGATTGGGGCAGGATTTGGACAGTACATGAGCACTCATTAAAGAACACATGCTTAGCATATATGAAACCTGGGGTCAACCCCCAGCAACAAAAACAAAACAAAATTAACAGCAAAAACGAATTTGCTGGCCCTATTTTTCAATATTATGCATGTACGTGTGTGACTTTAAAATTACATGTTTGGGGACAAAACTTTTAATATATTTGCTTCTGTTATGAATATTAAAGGATATTTTGTGTCACATGGAATAGAAATTAACACAAAAATTATTACATTGAATAGAAGTCTAGAATAAGCATCAAAAATGTAAGAGCTGTGTCTACAATCCAGGAATTTATAGGTCAACTCTATTCTATTTCTCATTGACTAAAGCTCATGCTTAAATTGCTCATGTTTAAAGCTCTTAAATCTTTAGCATCAAATATCTCCACTAATTATTATTTCCTTCTGATATAATTGGTTTTTGAAGGATGATGTTAACAGGGTACCATTGTTATACTTAAGGATGTTACCCCTTTCTCCCCTTGTATTGCAGACATAAAGTTTTTACTATGAACAATGGGGAATGCATTCTCACAAGTTTCACTGTATTCTCAACTATTGGAATTACCACAACCATAACCAGCTCTTGCCCCATTCTCCTTCATTCTCACTCACCTTGCCCTAATGGATTCCTAAGGCAGACAGTGTGCCCATTGTGTTATGTGTATTAACTCTAAATGCTCACAACTTAAAAAAAATAGTTGCCATTGTTTTTGTCCTCACATATCAGAATATTGAAAAGTGAGGAAGTTGGTCTGTGTAAATGAAAGAACCAAGAATAATGACTTCAGAGATCAAACACTTTAAAATAATGTATAGTTCCATGGGAAATGGAACCAGTTCTGCTCATAAAATAGTTTACTCATATAAGAGTTCATACAATGAAATGAAAACTAGATTTTAATGACAAAAATCAACCTTTCTCTCTCTCTTTTTTACATCACTGGAGACCAAATGCCCTAACTTCTTTTTTCAGGTTTTTAAATCTTTTGTTACAGAGGTTTGAGTTAAATGTCAAAACATAATATAAAAATTTCCACAAAAATTCCACATATGATAATTACTCCTAATCATTCAGAATCAAATCCAGGCCTCAGACCCTTTAATAGATGAAACTCAACTCTCAACAGCCTAATTGCAACTTGCCTTTCCAAAAACATCTCTTAATAAAATGTCTGAATCCCTTGTATCTTACCCCTTCCTTCTTTCATTTTTTCGAATATTCTTCATTGTGATTGATTACATAATTTCCCAAATTTCACAATATTGTGGGATAGTGATGCTTAGTCAAAGTCACAAACATTCTAACTTTCAGGGAGCAAATTGTCTATCATGGGCTATAAAGATTTTAGTCTATGAGCTTTGACAATACTGTTATTTCTTGCACATAATGTGATATATATATATATATATATATATATATATATATATATATATATTTCTTTCCTTTTGCATAGCATCAACTAGCTGTTCCCTCTTTCCCACTCTTCCACTCCATCCCAGAGCTGCCATTGAGTGGTTTAGTTCCCACTGTTGTATGTTTTTGCCTGATTCCCTCTTGTTCTGTGTCTCCTCTTGGTTTCCCTCCAATATGCACATATACACCATATATGTGATCAACCGCATGGGGTTATTTAGTAGTGATTCAACTAGATGGGTAGAGGTCCTTTGTTTCTAAATTCTTGTTAACTTTGTTGTATCACCTTACATTTTGGATTTGACATCCACTTATCAGGGAGACCATGTGACATTTGTCTCTTTACTCTTGGCTAACCTCACTTAACATGATTTCTTCTAGTTCCATGCATTTCCTTGCAAATGTCATTATTTTGTCCTTTCCAATGGCTGCATAATATTCCATTGTGTATACATATAAAAATTTTCGGATCTATTTATCTGTGTTGGGGCATCTGGGTTGTTTCCATATCCTGGAAACTGCTGAAATAAGCATTTAGGTGCATGTGTCCTTGTATACAGGTTCCTGTTGTTCAGGATAGATGCCTAGCAATGTTATGGCTGGGTCATAGGTGTGGTCAATATTTTACTTTATGAGGACCCTCAAGACTGCTTTCCAAGGTGTTGTATAAGTGTACATTCCCACCAGCAGTGTAATAGGGTTCCTCTTTCTCAACATCCCCTTAAGCATTTGTCGTTGGCTGACTTTAGGGTGTGGGCCATTCTGACTGGGGTAAGGTGGTATCTCAGGGTTATCTTTATTTGCATTTTCTTTACGTCGAGGGATGGTGAACATTCCCTCATGTGTTTCTTTGCCATTTTTATCTCTTCTTGTGAGAAGTCTCTCTTTAGTTTCCTTGCCCATTTAATAATTGATTTGTTAGGTTTGGGAGGGATTAGTTTCTTGAGTTCCCTGTATATATTGGATATTAACCCCTTATCTGATATATTGCTGGCAAATATGTTTTCCCAGTTAGTTGGTTGTCTTTCTAGCTTGGTTGTTATGACTTTAGCTGTGCAGAAACTTTTTATTTTAAGGTAGTCCCATTTCTCGAGTCTCTCTCCAATTTGTTGTGACCCTGGGACTCTATTGAGGAAGTTCTTGCCTGTGCTTATATGTGCAAGTATCTCTCCTGCTATGTCTTGCAGTAGTTTCAGAGATTCAGGTTTGATATTAAGGTCTTTAATCCATCTTGGGTTGATGTTAGTGCATGGTGACAGGCTGGAGTCCACTTTTAATATTCTGCTTGTGGCTGCCCACTGTTTCCAGCACCAGTAGTTGAAGAGGCTGTGCTTCTTCCACTGTACATCTTTGGCACCTTTGTCAAATATCAGCTGACTGTAGGCATGTAATTTTATTTCTGGATCTTCTATTCTATTCCATTGGCCTTTGGGTCAGTTTTCGTGCCAGTATCAGGCTGTCTTTGTTATTATGGCTCTATAGTAGAGTTTGAAGTCTGGCATTGAGAACCCTCCCATTTTGTCTTTTTTCCCTAGAATTGTTTTGGCTATTCTAGGTCTTTTGTTGTTCCATATGAATTTTGGACTGTTTTCTGTACTTCAGGATTGTAAATCATTGGGATTTTGTATTTGCTTAAGTTCCTAAGATGGACAGATATGGTCTATTTTGAAGAAAGTTCCATAAACTGCTGAGAAGAACATGTACTGTTTCATTTGAGGGTGAAATACTTGGTAGATGTCAGTTAGTTCTGCTTGAAATATGGCCTCACTTATTTGGGTAGCATCTTTGCCAATCCTCTGGTTGATAGACCTGCCATTTGGTGAGAGTGGGATACTAAAGTCTCATAGTATTATCGTATTTGGATCTATTTTATTCTGTAAGTTTGAGTTTTTGCTTAACATATTTGGTTGCTCCAATGTTTGGGGAGTACAGGCTGATAATGATAATATACTTTCCTGGATTGTTCCCTGTATTAATATGTAGTATCCTTCCTTGTCTTTTTGTATTGATTTTAATGAAAAGTATATTTTGTCAGATATCAGGATAATTACTCCTGATTTCTTACTGGGGGCATTTGCTTGGTAGATCTTTCTCCAACCCTTCACTCTGAGTTTGTTTGTATGTTTGGTGAGAGGTGGGTCTCCTGAAGTCAACAGATGGATGGGTCGGGTTTTCTGATCCAATCTGCAGTTCTTTTTTTTTGTTTGTTTTAGATTGCTGAATTGAGTCCGTTAATATTTATGATTATTATAGAGAGATGCATTGCGAATCCTTTCATTTCCTGTTTTCCTAAGTTTTTCTTTTTTCCTTTCCTCCTGTGCTTACTAAGTTAGACTTCTAGTGATACCTTTCTGATGATGATCCCAATTCCTGATTGTTTTCTTCAGCTTGTGTTCCCCTTCTTAGTATTCTTTGCAATGCTGGTTTATTTTTTATTGTTCATTTAAGTTTTCTTTCCTATTAAAAATTTTAGTTTCTCCATTGAATGTGAATGCTAGCTTTGGTGGGTATATCAGTCTGGCCTGACAGTTATTGGTTCACAGGGCTTGAATCTTACATTCCCAGGCCTTTATTGCATTCAGTGTCTGTGTGGAGAGATCTGCACTTTGCTGCATAGACAGTAAAGGTTGGGGACAGAGACTTCAGCTTTTCGGTACTGAAATTCTTCCCTTTCTTTCTTTCTCTTTTGTTTTTTTCCACCTCCTGTTTTTCTCTGGGTGTTCGTGCCTCTTTTGTTTTGGTTGCCTGAGGAAATTAAGCATTGGTACTCAACCTCTCTTTTTGGTTGTAGAGAGCTGTGTGTTTCCCTACTGTCCCATTGCCATCTTGTCTCCCCTCCCCATCCTTGGTTCTTTACACCTTGGTTGTGTCTAAGCACCGAAGCAGCTCTATCCAGTAACTACAGATGTAATAGTTTTGTCTAGCCAGCTGTTAGGACAGCACAGTAAAAATTATTTCACCACTTGTGTGAATGCCAAAGTTCACCATGTTTTATATGTTCTTCCTTGTGTTTGATTACCAAAATGGGTAACCAAAACATTTTTTCCTACCTATATAGTACTGGCTGTTTCCTGTTGAGGTCTTCACCAAACTACAATACATGTGTTATTCTAAACTATTTCTGAGTACTACAAAGGGACTATCACAATGATATTAAAGGTCAAGGCCTCGGTTTTAAAAACAGCATCAATTATATTATTAGGAGATTCTATTTTCCTAGCTATGATCATTGTGTTCTCTGTTGCTCTTTTTATTCCATATGCATCATCTTTCTGTACTTCACATGGAATTTACATCAGGGCCACCTAGAGAAATGAAAGTGACCTTGTTTTCATATGGGTTTTTTTGGGGGGGTAATGGTTCTGATAGTTGAAGTCAGGGTATGGGACTTGTTTCTAAGCATTGTTTTTGTGTAAACTTAGTGCTTTTCCATTTGAACCACAGATATATTCTGGCTTTTGTTGGTTCATTGCAGATAAAAGACTAATGAACTTTCCTTCCACAGGCTGGCTTGGAACCCTGATCCTCTCATGTCAGCTCTCTGAGGAGTGAAGGCATGGGTGCTCAGCAGAGTGAGTGATTTTAATGTATCTCATAAGTGTATAGAAACACTGTGACAGCTCTCTGTGTAATGGTCTTGCTGCTTATGGACATAAGGCATGTGACTAGGATAATTCTTATAGGTTGTCCCCTTTGACAAGATAAATATCCATTTTATTCCACTGTGAGCACAGGAACAGGTCCATTGTACCTTGACCTCTTCCTTAGAATGACTTAAGCTTACTTCCTATACTATTGGAGTATGATTAATATATAAGGGCAACTAGCTATTTATTAATAGCATAAATGGTAAGTTTATACTTAATAAAGGGCAAACAGTTATTGGAGTTGAAGTTTCCTTGTTCCTATTTCTCTAGTGGGCAACTTATCTGATTCTTCAAAAGTTTGATGTAGATATTTGACATGGTAGTCTAACACTCATTTGTTTAGTTTAGGTAGGCTGTTTTGACTCTCATTAAAGTGTTATTGTAGCAAAATCCATCAGTGTCCCTGTGTTATATGATACTTGCTCAACAATGGTGGTTGTTACATAAGCACCTATACAGAACAGCAAGCACTCTCTTCTTTGAGTCCTTGTAAGTGGGAATAATCTATTTGGCTTCCAGACATTTTTGTCTTTGTGCAGATGCTTTCCTTTTTTCCAGCAGTGTGCCAGCAGAATTAGAGACAACGCTGCGTGTGTCTCTGTCATGCATGCGTGGGTGATGTCACTCCAATGAGCCACAGCTACAACATTGAATGAGGTCAAGATTTCTGGACTCAGTGACATGATCTTGCTTGTCATTTGGACTCCTCCTGACTCTAGAATGCGATGGTGGCCTTACAATATTCCTACTTCAAGCTCCTCTACACTTCTGATTTCTTAAGGGACTTCTGAATCATTCTTGTTCTCATAGAATCATAAAGAACATTGAGAGATACAGAGTCAGAGCCTATCTAAATGTTTGTCCTCTCTTTGGAGAGCTTTGTGTCCTCTTATAAATCATTCCATTCCTCCTTCCACTAATATTGGGGATTCTTAGGGACTGGGATGACAAGGCTCTGCTTGGCCAAGATAAATAATGATCAATAACTATTGCTACAGCTTCTCATTTCGACAGATCTAGTTATTTTTGGTGCCCTTGCATTTCTTCCAGAAAAAAATGCTAGATTCCTGTGTGAAACTGGAGCAGATTAATATTCTGCTCTAAAACTCTTAAGGAAGGAAGAGTGAGAATGAGAGGTTCTCTAAAATACTGCACTCACTAATATAGAAAAATAGAAAATAGGTAAACTGCACAGAGTTTTCTACATCTCATTGTTACAATGGTCAAGCTCTATACCTATTTGAGCATTTTCTTTTTTCCTTTTCCTTCCCAAAATTACAGAACTGTATATAGAAGACACAAAGTACCAGAATCAAATACAGTGAAAACAAGAGTTATACCGCAGAGGAGGAACATACAAAGAAAAAAATCACATAGAACTTTACAACTTCAGCATCTTAAGGGCAAATAATTGTGGAGGTTGGAAGTAAGGGATTGTAGGGGGAAAGCAAAGGAAGAAGCAACCATGCTTGATACAAAATGTACACATTACCATGTTCGTGTACTTGGAACCCCTCCATACAGTATTTTTACAATAAAAAAAAGTACAAAAAAAGAGAGAAGTAATAAAGAAAATCTGTGAAAAGAAATACAAAACTAGATCAGAGAATGAACTCGAGGTACCCTAATGCAATCATGGAAACATTCGACAACATAATGTTCATATACTAGTAGCCTTAGCAATATAGTGATGTACAAGCAGCAATATAGCATAGATATAAAGATTAATTGAAACAGGAAAGAGAAAGGAAGAAGCACAATACATAATATACTCATAAGGAAGAATGATAGCATAAAGGGCAGATTGCACCGGAAGAAGCATAATATATCCAAGTTAGAATGCAATTTAGGAGGACTTGTTGGGAATTTGCAATGACTCTAACATAAGCAGAGGAATGAATTAGAGTCAATACTTTGTTCAAAGAACTCCTCAAATTAAACTAAGTTGTGATTGCCAAATTGGTACAGATTTCTCTCAAAGGCTCTATACATTCTAAACAACACATGTTCAACTTAATTTGTATTTCTTCTAGAATGTGATCTCTACCTGAATCTGGACAGAAAATTTCTCTGAGGTCTTATCAAGAAGATGTAGCACTTAGGGACAAAGATGCAGCTGAGGAGACCTCCACTGGAGGCCAAGATGGAGAAGAACTCCACAGCCATCATGACGTTACCCTTGGCACTGTGGTAGACAGGCAGGAAGGTGAGCCACACACTGCAGAACAACAGCATGCTGAAAGTCAGAAACTTGGCCTTATTGAAGGTGTCAGGGATGTTCCTGGCCAGGAAAGATACTGTGAAGCTGGCTAGGGCCAAGGCACTCAGGTATCCCAAAACACAGTAGAAGGCACTGAGGGAGCCCATGTTGCACAGGATGATGATATGTCCATGTTCAGAGTGTGCATTTATGTCCACAAAGGGAGGAGAATTTCCCAGCAAGAGGCCACAGATAGTCACCTGGATTAGGGTGCAGATGGGGATGATGAAGTTAGGAACCCAGGACACAAGCCACTGTCTCCTGCTTCTCACTGGAGCAGTGAGTTTCAACGCCAGTATCACAGAGATAGTCTTGTCCAGGAGAGTGAACACAGCCATGGTGAAGACCACTCTGAATATTCTGTGCTGGTGGAAGCAGGTAGCTGTGTGGGGATGGCCAAGGAAGAGCAAGGAGCAGAGGAAGCAGCAGATGAGGGAGATGAGCAGGATGTAGCTGAGGTACCGGTTATTGGCCTTGACAATGGGGGTGTCTTGGTGCTTGATAAACACCCCACGAAGAACAGTTGTGAGTGCAGTGCAGCAGAGAGCCAAGCAGGACAGAGACACGCCAATGGGTCTTCATAAGCTAGGAAGCTGTTAGTTTTCATCAGACAGTGGCAGTGTCTCTTGTATTTTCCAAAATGGATTCAGATAACCCAGTTCCATCTGCTAAGAGTGCTTTCATAGAAAGTCTGCATGCCTAGTGTAGGCTACCCAAAAGCAAAGACATTGGCTATGAACAAAGAAATGCCCTTGGTTGGACATTTTGCACTGGTGGCTCTTCCATGTGACCAAGAAACATCTGGTGGAGGGCGTGGGCCACAGCATAAACAGTGTTGTAGATGTTGTAACTCTCGTCTGACATGGTCATGTAAAAAATGTGCCTCAGCAACCAATGCAGTGTGGCATTGTATGAACAGTGCCCCACGTCTCTGCAGTCAGAATTAATCAGCAGGCAATAAACAGATTGAATCTCTGAGCTGTGAAGGGAATTATCTCCTGAGTTCTTGGACAAGGTATCTGTCAGAATATAATTGTTGAACCTATAAGTGTTTCTAAGATGGTAAGAGAAGATGAGAGTAGCATGGAAAGAATCGAGCAGAAAATATCTTTTACCAATAGTCACATCATCATAGAGTGAGTTCATGACCCAGACTTTCCCTGTAATTAAAAAGTGCCCAAATCTAAGAATAAAGCTTAGTAGAAATTTACTGTTTCCATAAATGATAATCACATTTGTTGATGAGTCTTGGCAATTAGTTGACAATGCATCCATAGATCATTTGAGAAATCTGAAAAGGCACTGTAAGTGATCATGCTCTGAAAAGCCAGACAGACTCCATTTATACACATCTCTTCTCTCAATTCTGAGAGGAACCACACACCATAGTCATCTTGGGTTATGAACAGTCCCACCCAGGTCCAGCAGAAATGAAGCATAGCATCAAGGAGACCATGGCCAGAGCTAGAGCAGAGTCCTTGGCAACCATATGATAGACAGCATCGAACTTTCCATGGTCACTCAGGAGAGGATCAAAAGTCCCAAACATGAACTAGAGGTGAAAAAATGAACACAGGAAGTGGCGCTGTAGCTCAAGTGGTAGAGTGCTTGCCTTGAGCTGAAGAGCTGAGGGACAGCGCCCAGGCCCAGAGTTCAAGCCCCACGACCGATCAAAAAAAAAAAAAATGAACACAAACCAGGAAGAGGATGGTCACAGGCAAATCCCGGTCCTCATGTGAGCTACAAAACAACTATCAGTGGTGGGAGCAAAAGTTTCCTTATACCATTTGCAAAGTCATCTCCCGTGTTCTGAGATCTCTGTAGAAATGTAAGCATAAGGCTCAGAGCTTTGGGTAATCCTTTAGTCTCTTAAAATATTTCCTTTTGTTTATTTATTTTTGCAGCAAAGAAAATGTGTATGTTCCACCCATTTTTGGAATCTTTTCCCTGTGCAATCAAGCAATTTTAAGGGCTGGTGATAACACTTCTTCTTCAGCCTGTAGAGGACAGAGTCAATGTGGACATGGCTTCACAACTGCCCACTCTTCCCATCCTCACCTGTGGACATTTGTAGAGGTCTAACAGTGTCCAAGTTGGGACACATATGCTAGAGGTTCCTTGAGTACTGCCATAGGTTTGCTGTCTCTTCTGTAGGTGTAATTAGGGCAGTTTTTATTCATCCCAGACAGCCAGATGAGTGGATACTCTAACATCATTATCTGTGTAAAGTGCACTATAGATTTTAAACCCAAGAGTCATGTTGGGTAGCATTCTTGTTGATCTCCTCCACAGCTAACACCAGGGTAAGAAGTAATTGGTATTTCTTTAGGTTTATCCTGCACAGGGGTCACAAAAATTTGGTGTGCATGTGTATTAAAAATTATTAACTGCAAATCTCATGACATTGTTGAATCAAATGCTTATCTCTACACAGTAGTATATGTAGATCCTATCTTCCAACAGGATGACATTACAATTTGGAGAGCTCCTGAATGGGCCTTGATCAGCATACATGAGATGACTATTCTTCAGAGATTGCAGAAAGGGGTGGGCAGGGATGAGAAAGCTGGTTTTTCCTCTCTAGCATGTATGGACATGTGAAAAACACTGCTGTCTGCTAGGACATAGGAGCATGCCCACCTCACATCCAAAGTCATTAAGTACCTTGGATTAGCTGTGCATCTGAGAAAACTCTTAAGAAATATAATTCAAATTGGGAGCAGCTTGTTCACTTGAGTTCAACCAGTATGAGCAGAGAGGCATAGCCTGCTGTGTTTGGACTACATAAGAAAACAGGCTATCTTGTCTCTGGGCTCACTTGCTAAATGATTGCAGATGGCCCACCCTGCTGCAAAGAAGTTAATCTTGCATTGTGAGGAATTTAAAGAAAACAAAGAAATACAATTCATGTTATGTGGTAGAGGTACACTAAGCTGACTCAGAGAATATCATCATTCAAGGGGATTCCCCAGAAGCATAGCAAGATGGCAGCCAAGGAAGATAGAACATGAAGATTGCACCAGACATGAAAGAACACATGAGAGTCAAGGGGTGCGGATCAGAGGGTACTTCCATAGTAGAACAAAACAACAGAAAAGTATGTGTAAGAAATTGTGGAAAGAAGCTGGCTCCATGTCTCACCATAATCAGTGTTAGTAGTTCTCTATGGACATAAACCCTCCGACATTGCATGGAGGGAATTAAATCTCAGCATCATGACCATAAACTGAGACAAGCGGTTGGAAAATGGTTATATTCTCTGCTCTTGGGTCCAGATTGTGCCTCTGGAACTCTTTTAGGAGAGAGAAGAAAGACACTGACACAACCTCCCTCCTCCAATCTTGTAAATGAGAGCAGGTATTGGATTCAACCACCTAGTGAGCAGGGATAAATGTGGGTCAGGATTTTTCTTAAATCCCTGTGTCAGACATGAAATAGTTGAACCAATAATCCAGACAAAATAGTCGCTTGCTTGATGCTAGCACCAGTGCTTCCATTGGAATCTCCAGGAGGTTCTCCACTGCCCCAGGGCAGTATGGTATATCCAAATATATATCTTTAGGATATTGGGGGAGTACAAAACTCAGGAAAAAAAGGCGAACAAGTGCAGCAGCAGAGCTCACTAGCCACTGATGACAGTGAACTATGTAACTTGTGGTAGAGACAGGAGGGAGGGACTGGGAGAGTGTGAGGGAATTCAAACAATATACAGGGTAGTGCGCAGTTAGTTGTATCTTATTTTTTCTCCAATGAATATTCTTTTTTTTTTTTAAAAAAAAGGTGTTCAAGTAACATAGAAGCACAAAACCAAAAGTGTGTCACAGAATTTCTTTTCCTAACCTCTCAGAGGATCCCAAATTACAATCTATCCTCTCTGGGCTGTTCCTGTCCATATACATGATAACTGTACTCAGAAATCTGCTCATTATCCTGGTCATCAGTTCTGAACACCAATTCCACACCCCCTTGTACTTTTTTCTCTCCATCCTGTCCATCAGTGGAATTGGTCTCATCAACACCATTGTCCCTAAGATGCTAGGGGACATATAGAGTCACAGCAGAGCCATCTCCTATGTGGGCTGCCTCACACAGGTGTCTTTTGCTATCATTTTTGGAAATGTGAATGGCATGCTTCTAACGGTGATGGCATGTGACAAGTTTGTGTCCATTTGTCACCCTTTAAAATACACAGGCATCATGAACCCTCATGTCCATGCACTCTTGAATACGCTGTATTTCCTCATTAGCATTTTGGAGTCGCAGGTACACACTCTGATTGCCTCAGAGTTTAGCAGCTTCAAGGATGTGGACATTCATAATTTTTACTGTGACCCTTCTCAAGTGTTTTGCCTTGACTGCTGTGAAATGCTGTTTAAATAGGGATAGAGGTGGACCCATTGCAACAATGAGATGTACAAATCATTATGTTGAAAAATAAACTTTACAACTTTGGCGTGGGGAGTAGGGGGGCAGGAGTAGGAGGGAGATGGGAAGGGATAGGAAGGGGAAACAAAGGAGAAGGCAACAATGCTTGATTAGAAATGTACTCATTATCTTGCCCATGTAATTGTAAGCACCCTATATGGTATTTTCACAATAAAAAAAGAAAGAAAACAAGAAACAAAAAAAGAACCTAGCCCTATATTTTGCTGGTTCCCTATTCATTTTATTTCTTATCTCTGAGATCATTTTTTCTTACTATAAAATCATTTCTTCTATTCTGAGAATCATATCAGCAGGTGGGAAGCATAAAGCCTTCTCCACCCATCGCTCTCAACTCTGAGTAGTATGTTTATATTATGGAACCGCCATTGGGGTGTACCTTGGGTCAACAGTGTCCTATTCTCCAAGGCAACAAACAGTGGCCTCATTGATGTACTCTGGGGTCACCCCATGCTGAACCCCTTTCTACAGCCTGGGGAACACAGAGATTCAACACGCCCTGTGTAAATTGCAGAGCAGAACTATCTAAGCCATCTATGGTGGTCAGAAGTTCCCTTCAGCTAATATGTTTATGGCTGCAATGTCCTCATCTTGCCTTTGCTCTCATGTCATCATCCATCCAACCAATTGTCTATGTTCCACTATCTCTATTAAAGTTACTAGTTGGATTTCTATTTCTTGACAGAATCCTGAGTGATAATCACACCATGTGAAAAATTCTCACCTTATGACATGTCTGCAATTTAAAATGTATCAAAAAACACCCAAGGAGACAGTGCGGTTGTCTCATACCTGTAATACTACCTACTCAAGAGGGTGAGATCTGAGCATCTCAGCTTAAAGCCTGCCTGGGCAAAAAAAAATCCATAAGACTTTTATCTCTAATTAACTAGCAAAAAGCCAGAATTAAGTCTTCAACTTAATTAAGAATGTCAAGTGAGAGGACAAAGCCCTAAGTTCAAGCTGCAGTACAGTCACAAAAAAATTGTGTTCCTAGAATTCAAATTTAATCTGATATTAAAGAACCTGTGATCTTCAGTATGCTACTGTTGTACTTAGCTTGCTTCTCAGAAGTGTTGTGGTGTTCAGAGAATTTAAGTGAAATCCTGTACTACAACATGGAGTCAAATGTCCCAAATCAGAATTTAGTCCATAGTAATATAGTAGGGAAACTGTCATTATTGTAATATAGTAGGGAAACTGTCATTATCAAAAAAATTATCACTGTGAGGCTGTGGCTCATGTCTGTAACTCTAGCTACTCAGGAGTGTGAGATCAGAGGATCTAGGTTCGAAGCCAGTCCAAACAAGAAAGTCCATGAGACTCTATTTTTTGAAATTTAATTTATTTTTATTTGTGAACATACTGTACAGAGGAGTTATAATTACATGGGCAGGATAATGCGTATATTTCTTACCAAGCATTGCAGCCTCCTCCTTTGTTTACCCTTCACATCCCTTCCCAGCCTCCCCCTCCCCCCCAATCCCAATCCTTCTCCTACCCCCCTTCCCCCCCCCCCCCCCCGCACTGACGTTGTAAAGCTCGTTTTGGACATGACAAATTGTACTTCTCATTGTTGCAACAGGTCCACCTGTATCCTTAAACAACTGGTTTTTCCCCATCTCCTCCACAAGTTATACTGACATCAAATATAGTGAAACCAGGGGTTATACTGTGAGGGAGGGACATTTTATCTGCAATGTATTACCAAAGTAGCTGGAAGTGGAGTTCTGGATCAGGTGGTAACTTTCTAGCATTGAATAAAAGAAGCTCAGGGACAATGCTTATGCCCTGAGTCAAGCCCCCGGACAGGCAAAATAACACTAATTATATTTATACATATATAGTTCATGGATAACCCAACATATATGCTTGTAGTTCAAAGCTGTTTTTCAACATTAGCTGAAAATTATAAACTGAGCAGACTGGGATATGTTTTTGAGCTCTTAGGCCCCAAATCCCTCATTTTTAATGGTGCTTAGCTGGGGAGACAAACAACGGAATAGATAATATCCACACTGTATAGGAATTTATTTTTTTTTATCAATTTCTTTTTTTATTGTGAAAATAATTTACAGAGGGGTTACAATTACATGGGCAAGATAATGGGCACATTTCTTATCAAGCATTGTAGCCTCCTCCTTTTTTTCCCCTTCCCAACCCTTCCCATCCTCCCCCCCCGCCCCTCTACACAATCACCTCTGCCCCCCCTCCCCATATAGGAATTTAGTAACTACAAGTATGGTCCTCCTCCTCCTCCTCCTCCTCAATATCATGATCGTGATTGTCATCATCATCATCATCATCATCATCATCATCATCAACATTAATAGGATTATTGAGGCATTTCAGTTAGCTACCTGAACCCCAGTAGTGCTTCATCCTCCTGAGAAATCATCACGATTTTATCTTTAGTTATTTTTTTTAAATTATATTTGTTTTGTGCCAGCCCTGAGATTTGAAGTCAGGGCCTTGGGAGCCCAAAGGTTTATATGTATAAGCCACAGTGCCTACCTGTATTGATTTCCTTCTGGACACTGGGACATTGATGTCCCTTCTATCCTCCAGGAGAGGTTCTTCCACCCTCTCCAATTTAAGAGTTACTGGGGGGGTGTTACAGGGACTCTTTTTAAGCCCCTCCACACTCCTGCTGTACCTTCCCAGTTTGGAAACATATCTGTCAGCCATTCCTTTTCATTATGCCCCAGGGTACTCTGCTGTTGTTAGGAAGGGACCTGATTTCTAAATTAAGTGTTTCCTTATATATCCCACCCTTAAAATCCACCCCTATTTTTCTCCTCCAGAGCAAGCCAGACTCAAACAAGCCCCCACCCCAAACCCAATCCTCTGCTCCCCCAACTCCCTTTCTAGAAGTAAATTCCCTGAGCTTGGGACAGTTCAGGACACCCATGCCCATTGCCTCCCACTGTGACTCAGTTCTTTTTTCCCTTAAAGCTCTCACATTCTTTCTTTAAACCCAAATGAATATCCCCTGTTTCCTGCTACCCAATGAGGGCCAGAGACTATTATCCTTCACTTACTTTCTGCCTCTCTCCTGATTCCCATTCACCCTCCCCACTAGCCCCCATTTTAAGAATTAAAAAAAAAAAACTAATGGTTCCTACTGCTTGCTTTAGGACCTCTGAAAAATTAATCAGAGAGTCATCTCATCTGTTCTCATTGTATCCAACCCTCCTCTCCCACATTTCCTCTAACTCCCCAATCTTTTCAGTTTTTTATTTAAAGGACACCTTCTTTATTATCCCCTTACACCTCACCTTAAGAACCCTCTTTGCCTTCATCTAGGAAAGACCCAGATATTCTCCAAGCTCAACAATTAAACCAGGACATTTCGCCTAAAGGTTTTAGAAAGAGCCTCCATTACTTTGGCCAAACCCTACAAAAGGTTTGGACTAATTTCAACCTATCCCTTAATTTTCTTCTCCAATATGACCTCCTTCTCTTCAGGCTTTCAGCTGAGCTAACTGTCAAGCATCCTGCTCATTAGTTGTTCAAAGGATCTATTCTCTTGGAATCCTCCCTTAAGTGTAACATTTTTTAGTCAGTTTTTTTTTCATGTTTATAGTTTAGACTTAACGTCCATATCTGGCAAAATCTGCCATACTGTTACATATATAACTCATATACATTGCAATCCATATGTAAAGATACACAATCTCTATTTCAATTTGATTATTCTTCAATTTCTTCTCATTTCATTCTCCCCCCACCATTATAGTGTTAAATAAGTCTTTCTAAAGCATTGCTTTGATTTTTCTTATCACCTGATTTTAAAAAGGCAATGATTTTCTACCACCTGAACTTTTCACTCTTCAGGTCCATAGCTCTTCCTTCAGCTTGGTCCTTATTAGGATTTGAATGTATCTTCTCTGATATGACAGTATTAAGAGGTGAGGCCTTTACAATTTGATTAGGGAAATGGAGGGACAAATAGTGAACCAATGCATGAGTTGTACTCACTAGACACTATGTGGTAAATGAACCATACAACTTGTGCTTGGAAGTGGAGGGAAAAACTGGGAAAGAGCAAGGAAAGAGGTGACATTGTCCAAAAAGAAATGTACTCTTTACCTGACTTGGGTAAGTGTAATCCCCCTGTATATCCCCTTTATAGTAACAATGAAAATTTTAAATTTAAAACTAGTAATAAATATCTTTTAGGAATTAGTAAAAAGTAAATATCAAGCATTCCACTCTCCTTCTTAACTCTCTTGCTTATTGGGGCTACAGAGACTTGAAAGACAAGGCCCAGTTATGCCAGATGTTAGTCACACTTGGGGTCATTATTTCACATCAGTGACAAGCTATACCTCTCTGCAGAATTCAGAAACTCCTCCATTACTGCTGCCTCTGTCCAACTAAGGCCATTTGGCCTTTCTTGGCCTCATTAACTTCTTTCACATCTGGATTTCCAATTTTTTTCTTATAGCCTTTCCCTTGAACTCTGCCACTTAAAAGGGCCCATGCTTACCAGTAGTGTTTCTAGAGCATTTTGAAAACTATTCTCTAGGTTTTTCATTGACTGCTCTGTTGCCATTTCCAAGTGGGCAGAACAAGCCATAGAAACACAAGAAAAATGGCACGTCAAGGAGCCTCAACTTCCATTCCAAATAAACAAGCAACAGATTTTGTTTTCCTCAGGGAGCCTTCTGAATGGTTGAATTGTTCCTTCTCTCATACTGTTTAAAGAACATTGACAGATATTGAGTCTGAGCATGATCTAATGTATTTTCACCATTATTTGGATCATTTTCTCTTTCTCCATCTATTATCATTGAGAATTGATAGAGAGTGAGGTGACAAGGTTTACCTCTGACGGTCAAGCTAAATCTATCTTCAACTTCCAGTGAGAAATAATCATCAATAACCAAAGTATTCCTCCAGTGGTTCGTTTGGACAGCTTAAGTCATGTTGATGCCCTGGCCCTTTTTCCAGGAAAAGGTACACATAGAGATTCCCATTGGAAACTGGGGCTGATTAATATCGTGATCTAAAATACTAAAGGGAGAGTGGGGGGATAGTGAAAGAGAGAGAATGGGTTTGTGTGCGAGAGATTTCCTAGGAAAACACACTCAGTAATATTGCAAAACAGCAATATGTGAACAGAAATACAAAAATAGCTCAGAAAATATACTCAAGTAATTGGAATCAAAGCATGGAAACTTTTACCAAGGTGAATGTTCATATATAAGTGATCAATATAGTGATATGCAAGCAGTGATATAGCCTACATATAGGGAAAGGAAGAATCACTGTAGTTAATATACTCAAAAGGATGATTGATAGAATAAAGGCAGGTTACATTGGAGGAAACAAAGGATATCTAAGATAAAATGTAAATGTACAACATCTAGATGGAACTTTGCTGTGTCTCTAACATAACCAGCAAAATGAATGAGTTAACTTATTTGTTGACAGAATTCCTCAGGTTAAATGGATTTTTGGCTGCCAAAATCGTATACCTTTGTGTCAGAACCTCTAAGAATTCTAGACAAAATTATATTCATCCTAAGATTGATTTCTTCCAGGTGATCTTTCCCTAAAACTGTGCAGGGAATTTCTCTCAGGTCTAATCAAGATGATGTAGCACTTGGGGGCAAAGATGCAGCCCAGGAGACCTCCACTTGAGGCCAAGATGGAGAAGACCTCCACGGCCACCATGACCTTCCCTTTAGTGCTATGGTAGACAGGCAGGAAGGTGAGCCACACACTGCAGAACACCAGCATGCTGAAGGTCAGGAACTTGGCCTCATTGAAGATGTCAGGCAGGTTCCTGACTAGAAAAGCCACTGTGAAGCTGGCCATGGCCAGGGCGCCCAGGTATCCCAGGACACAGTAGAAAGTGGTGAGGGAGCCCTTGTTGCACAGGATGATGACATGGCCATGTTCAGAGTGTGAATCTCTGTCCACAAAGGGAGGAGAGATTCGCAGCCAAAGTCCACAGAGAGTCACCTGGATGAGGGTGCAGATGGGGATGATAAGGTTAGGAGCCCTGGACACCAACCACTGACTCATGCTTCTCCCTGGAGCAGTGAGCGTGAAGGCCAGAACGACGGTGGTGGTCTTGGCCAGGACTGTGGAGACAGCCACGGTGAAGACCACTGCAAATGTGGTGTGCTGGAGGATGCAGGTGGCTGTGTTGGGATGGCCAAGAAAGAGCAAGGAACAGAGGAAGCAGCAGATGAGGGAGATGAGCAGGATGTAGCTGAGGGCCCGGTTATTGGCCTTGACAATAGGGGTGTCTTGGTGCTTGATAAATACCCCAAGAACAACAGCTGTAAGTGCAGAGCAGCAGAAAGCAGTGCAGGCCAGAGTCATACCCAAGGCATCTGCATAAGCTAGGAAAATCTCAGTTTTCATCAGGCAGTGGTTTCTGTCAGTGTTGGCAAACTGAAGATCTGGACACCTCATACACTGCTCCATGTCTGGTGAGAAGTGAGAATCACTATTAGTCGGGTTCAGTATTTCTCTTTCCTATCATCCCCCTCCACTTAAGCAGATCATTTTCCCTGGTTCACCACCTGATCTGTATTGTTTTAAATACAAAGAGGGTAACTCTCTATATAAAAATCTTTCAGAATTGCTCAATCTCCCTACCTATAAAAGAAATGCAAATCAAAACAACACTGAGATACCACCTCACACCAGTCAGAATGGCTATAATCAAGAACTCTAATAATAACAGATGCTGGGGGATGTGGACAGAAGGGAACCCTGCTGCATTGTTGGTGGGAGTGTAAACTCATTCATCCACTTTGGAAAGTACTCTGGAGATTCCTCAAAAGACTCCACATAGAGCTCCCCTATGACTCAATAATCTCACTTTTGGACATTTACCTGAATGATCACAAACAAGACCATACTAAAGTTACCAGCACAGCTATGTTTGTTGCAGCATTGTTTACCATAGCTAAGATATGGAACCAACCCAGATGCCCCTCAGTAGTTGAATGGATCAAGAAAGTGTGGTATATATACACAATGGATTTCTGTGCCTCCATCAGAAATAATGACATTGCCCCATTTGTTAGAAAATGGAAAGACTTGGAAAAAAAATTATATTAAGTGAAATAACCTAGGCCCAAATAAAGATAGGTCCCGTGGTTTCCCTTATTTGCAATAACTAGTATATGTCTGTGACAAGCAGAAAAGGTCAGATAAGTTGATTTTAGGTGAAATGAACCCCAAGATAAGGACTCAAATGGTTTTTCTTTCTTGCTATTGTTTCTAACATATTTATGAGATGATTTCTGTTTCTTTGTATGTCTCTCCCCCACACTCATGTTTTCACTATATTTGATGTTGGTATAATTTGTGGAGGGGAAGGGAAAATTTGTATAAATAGGGATACAGGTGGACTCATTGCAACAATGATATTTACAAGACATTACATCGAGAAACAAACTTTAGACCTTTGGTGGGGTGGGGGTGGGAGTAGGGACAAGGTGGGGTAGGTGGGGAGATGGGAAGGGATGGTAAGAGGAAACAAAGGAGGAGGTAATAATTCTTGTTCATGTAACTGTAACCCCTCTGTAGGTTATTTTCACAATAAAAAATAAAAATTAAAATAAAACATTCAGGTGAATTTGTTTTCTTTCTCACATTTCTTGTCCTTTCCTTCCTCACATTCTCTCTTTTCTAGTTATCTCTTTCCTTCCTCCCTTCCTTCCTTCCTTCTTTCCTTTCTTCCTTCCGTCCCTCCTTTTTCCCTCCCTCCCTCCCTGCCTCTCTTCTCCTCTCTTCTTTCTTTCTTTCTTTCTTTCTTTCTTTCTTTCTTTCTTTCTTTCTTTCTTTCCTTCCTTCCTTCTTTCTTTCTTTCTTTTTTCTTTCTCTCTCTCTCTCTTTCTCTCTCTCTCTCTTTCTCTCTCTCTCTCTCTCTCTCTCTTTCTCTCTTTCTCTCTTTCTCTCTTTCTCTCTTTCTCTCTTTCTTTCTTTCTTTCTTTCTTTCTTTCTTTCTTTCTTTCTTTCTTTCTTTCTTTCTTTCTTTCTTCCAATGCTTGAACTCTGGCCCTGGGAATTTTTGCAGAGTATTCATTCACCTTTTTTGGTGCATAATTGTGGAAATGAATCATACTGTGTTTCCTGCCCATCATTGCATCTAATCTCCATTTTAAAATCTCAACTGCCCGAGTCACTTGGATTACAAGTGTAATATATAAATTCCTAGCACTATGTGCTGCTTTCTTGGCAGGTCATACCACTCTGACTCTCTTCTACTCATTCAAGAAATTATGGAGAATAGAGAATCAGCCCAATAGATCCATTTTTAAAAGAGGGTCTAATCCAAACCTCAACCTACTCCTGACACCAAATACAAACTTCCTGAGCATTTGATCTGTATCAAGAACAATGATCCTCCACTGATTTAAGAGGTTCGGGAAAAGATCAACTGGAAAGAGAGATGAGAAATGAAAGGGAAATCGTAAACTACTTCTGAATCAATTATATTTGAGTAATTGCATACTCAACCTAGTGCCAGTGTCATATATGAAGTGATCATAACAAAGCCCCTTGTATTATTAGTGTATGCCAAATAGAAAGTAAAATTTAATTAGAAAAGAGCAGCAAAGAGTACTCAGAATGAAAGGCTGTGTTAGATCCAAAATTCCATGATGATTTACACTTCATTTCAAAGATCAACATTTGATCTTTGATATTTTCTTTTTTTACACTTTCTTTAAATAAAAAGATGGGACTGAGAAGGGGGAACAGGTGCATTCTCAAGGTAAATTCTGTAACAGATTAGAAAATACAATCAGATATATAATGTAGGGGCAGTGTGTTGTTCCTTCTAAGGAGAACCATGGTTAATGGTAGCCATGGAACTCTGCATGAAGGTGCATGTGCTTCCCTGCAGTTCTACTGTAGATCACCCCGCTAGCTTGCAGGAACTGAAGGTTAAGAAGGAGGGATGGGAAATTTCTCTATCACTGCCAGACTCACCTGTCACATTAGAAATCTCATTCTCTGGGCAAGGAATGCACTCAAAGCAACAAGTAGCATTTCCCTCCAAAGAGGCCTTCCTGAATCCAGGACGACAGCTCTCACTGCAGACAGACTGAGGAGTCTGAGAACATTCAGATAAAGGTTAGTGACTATTGATCCTTTTACCTGACATCCCAGACACTCCAGTGCTTTAGGGAAAAGATCATCAAGACACATAAGCTTTATATACATACAGCCAATGAATTGATTGAGCCTTCTCACAGTTTCATCTAACATGACCTGAAGAAAATGTGGGTCCTCGACACCCTGTCCTCCACGTTATTGGGAAGTCATAGAGCCTTTAAGAGCTGGATGTTAATTCTAGGAAATTAGCAAATGGGAGTAAACTCTTGCATCCCATTTTTGCATCCAAGTGATGTGTTTTCTCTCTTATTCATCTGTGAACAGATGTATAAGAGCATGAGAGGAAAATCACCCAGGGAAACTTCAAACCCACACTCCAAAGCATGGCTAATTGCTTTGGAGGTGCTGCTGTACTGAGGACCATTCACATCTCTATTGGCTTCCCAGCTGTTATGAGGTGGGTGAACTTCACTGGCAGATACTCCTTTCATTACATTCTGCCTCAGCACAGACTCAAACGCAAAAGCAACAACCTATCCAACCATAGTCTGAAATCTCCAGGCAGAAGTGAAGCAAGCCCTTCTGCCTTCCGATTTGATTCCCTCAGATATTTTGTCACAGTGCTGAAATGATGATTCACAGGTGTCATTCATCTTTTATGATATTCAATACGCAAAAATAGAACAACATAACAACATGATGGTAATGAAATGTTCCCCTATTCCCTTCATGAATCTGTTAGTAAGAAACTTCCAGAAACAGGAAGTGGTGAAATGTACACCACTGAGCCATAATTTTAGTGAACAACATTTAAAACAGGAAAATCTTATTGCTTATTTATGTATGGATCATGACATAGTTAGAAACAACCAGCTCTGGGGGAGAAATAAGGATGTGGTGACATTGTCTACAAGCATTGTACTCATGACCTGACTAAGAGAAATGTAAGCTCTTTCAACAACTACTTCATTATGTAAATATATTTTTTAAAAGGAAAGAGTGAAAAATACCCAAAGAAGCATAGGTCCCATGGTTTCCCTTATTTGCAATATCTAGTATAGGTATGAGTCAAGCGGAAAAGGTCAGATAATGTGATGTTAGGAAAATGAACCCTTAAATATGTATTTTAATGTTTTCGTTTCTTTCATGCATGTGTTTCTAATGCACTTATAAGATTATTTCTTTGTTGCTATGTATGTCCCTCCCCCACAGTGAAACCCCCGTTTTCACTATATTTGATGTCAGTATAACATGTGGAGGAGATGGGGACAAACAAGTCGTTTAAGGATTCAGGTGGACCTGTTGCAACAATGAGAAGTACAAAATGTCATGTCAAAACCAGCTTTACAATGTCGGTGTGGGGGGGGGGAGGGGGTATAATTGGGTGGGGGGAGGGGGGTAAAATTGGGTGGGGGGAGGGGGGAGGCGGGGAAGGGAAGTGAAGGGTAAAAAAAGGAGGAGGCTGCAATGCTTGGTAAAAAATGTATGCATTATCCTGCCCATGTAATTGTAGCCCCTATGTACAGTATGTTCTCAAATAAAATAAAATACAATTTAAAAAAAAAAAGGAAAGAGTGAAAAATATAGAAATGACCCACCTTGATAATTCCTATGGGCCACTCTATCAGATTTTCAAACAAAGTCAGTTGTTGACCATGTGGTCGAAATGGAGAAAACTGGCCAACCTTCACCCTTTGTCCCAGACCTTCAGGAAAATTCCAAAAGCTCATAATGTCATACTCTGGCTGCAATTTCCTTTCCTCATTCAAAACCACTTGGTCTCCAACAGGATTGGTAAATTGAATCTTCTTCAAAAAGGGATGTAACTAAAATGGACACATTACAGTTTGGTGAAGTGCTTCCCAGATTTATCACAGAACCCCAGAACAGTGGATGCACACAGATTCGTCTTCATTCCCACCACCTGATTCACACACACCAAAGGAATCCAACCAATTGTATCAATGCAGGCCCACAGCAGACTACAGTGTTACCAAGTTCTAAAACCTGGTTATCCAGGATGGGATGCAGAAACTCAATTGAAGGGAATGAGACTCCAGCCACATTCAACCAAATAATAAATTACCATGTGACAAACCTCAACCACCTCTCTTAAGTGCATTCCAATCATTTATATTATGATTGTGAGAGTCAGTCTGAAAAATACGAAAGTAGAATCATAGAATATTTATGACAACTAGGAAAGATTACATTAAGCAAGACTTACTTCAATTTGTGTGTGTGTGTGTGTGTGTGTGTGTGTGTGTGTGTGTGTGTGTGTCCAGCGGCTAGACCTCAGGGCCTAGGTCCTCAACTTGAGGTGTTTTTTTTTTTCTTTTCAAAGTAAGCATTCTATCCATTGAGCCACAGCTCCACCTCTGGCTTTTTGGGGGTTAATTGTAGTCAAGAGTGAGCCACAGGTT
Source organism: Dipodomys merriami (assembly GCF_024711535.1). Lineage (NCBI taxonomy): Eukaryota > Metazoa > Chordata > Mammalia > Rodentia > Heteromyidae > Dipodomys > Dipodomys merriami. The sequence continues at coordinate 3,736,803 of NW_027206179.1, read as the reverse complement.
TGAGCCACTTGTGTCCAGACAATCGTAGGTTTTCAAGAACTAACCAAAATTGATATGTCATTTTAAAAAGGTACAAAGAGAACTAGGATATATGCTATTGAAAGGGTATGGTTTTTTCCACACATACTGAGGATGGGGACAGAAGACACAGAACTTCTTTGTTAGGGATGCAGCTTTCTTCAAGAACATTGTCTTCATAGCTCTACAGTCATTTCTTGGACAGGATGACAGGCCCACTGTCTCTTGTACTATCCAAAATAGAGCCAGTTGACCTAGTTCCATCTGCTATGAAAGCTTCTATAGAAAGTCTGCATGCCTAGAGTAGGTCACCCAAAAGCAAAGCCATTACCTGTGAAGAGAGAAATACCCTTGGTTGGGCATTGTGCACTGGTGGTTCTTCCGTATGATGAAGAAACCTCTGGTGGAGGGCATGGGCCAAAGCATACACAGTGTTGTAGATGTTGTAACTCTCGTCTGACATGGTCATGTCAAAAATGTGCCTCAGCAACCAATCCAGTGTGGCATTGTATGAACAGTGCCCCAAGTCTCTGCAGTCAGACTTAATCAGTAGGCAATAAACAGACTGAATCCATGCCCTGGAAAGGGAATTAACTCCTGAGTTCTTGGACAAGGTATCTGTCACAATAAAACTGGTGAACCCAGAAGTATTTCTATGATGGTGAGAGAAGATGAGAGGTGCATGGAAGGAGTTGATCAGAAAATATCTTTTACCAATGATCATGTCCTCATAGGGTGAGTTCATGACCCAGACTTTCCCTGTAATTAGAATGTGCCCAAATTTAAGAATAAAGCTTAATAAAAATTTACTGTCCCCATAAATGATAATCACGTTGGTTGATGATTCCATTAGTTGGCGATGCATTGATAGATCATTTGAGATATCTGAAACGGCTATGTAAGTAATCATGTTCTCAAAGGCCAAACAGATTCCATTCTTGCCCATCTCTTCTCTCAATTCTGAGAGGAACCACACACTGTAGTCATCTTCAGTGATGAACAGTCCCACCCAGGTCCATCTAAAATAAAGCATCAAGGAGACCATGGCCAGAGCTAGACCTGAGTCCTTGGCAGCCATCTGATAGATAGTATTAAACTTTCCATTGTCACTCAGGAGAGGATCAAAAGACCCAAAGGTGAACTACAGGGAAACAATGAACACAACAGCAAGAAGAGGATGGTCATAGGCAAGCCTCAGTCCTGATGTGAACTAAGCAAAAACTGGCACAGGTGGGAGTAAAAGTTTGCTCGAAGCTGGGAAGGTGGCTCAGTGGTAGAGCACTTGCCTTGTATGCCTGAGGCCCTGGGTTCGATTCCTCAGCACCACATAAGCAAAAAGAAAAAAGCCGGAAGTGGGGCTGTGGCTCAAGTTGTAGAGTGCTAGCCTTGAGCTGAAGAGCTGAGGGATAGCACCCAGGCCCAGAGTTCAGGCCCCATGACCGGACCCCCCCCCCCCAAAAAAGTTTACTTATCCCACTTGCAAAGTTATCTCCCATGTTCCAAGCTCATTGTAGACATATATAGAAAAGGCTCAGAGCTTTGGGCTAGCCTTTGTTCTCTTACAAACTTTCCTTTTATTTACTTATTTTTACAGCAAAGAAAATGTGTATGTCCCACACACTTCTGGAGTCCTTTCCCTGTAATAGCATGCATTTGGAAGGGTTTGTTCTAACACCTCTTTTTCAGCCTGCTGAGGACAGGGTCCATGAAGACATGGCTTCACATCTGCCCACCTCTCCCAGCCTCACCTGTGGAATTTTGTAGAGGTCTAGCAGTGTCCCAATTGGGACAGATGTGCTTGAGGTTCCTGTGAGTGCTGCTAAAGCTTTGTTGTCTCGTCTGCAGGTGTAATTTGGGTTGTTTTTATTCTTCCCAGACAGCCAGATGAGAGGATCCTCTAACATATCAGTATCTTTGTAATGTTCACTATAGATCTCAAACCCCAGAGTCATGTTGGGAAGCAGATGGCGATTCTTGTTGATCTCCTCCACAGCAAGCACCAGGGTGAGAAGCAATTGGTATTTCTTTAAGTTGGTCCTGCAAAAAGGCCAGAAATATTTGAGTAGGCATATGTGTATTACAAATGATTAACTGAAAATCTCATGACTTTTTTGAATAAATTCTTATCTTTATACACAGTAGTATGTATAGATCTTATTTTCCAACAAGATGCCATTGTATTTGGAATCTTGGGAAAGTTCTTAGAATTGGGAGAGCTCCTGAACAGGCCTTGATCAGCATATTCAAGATGACTGTTCTTCTGAGATTGCAGAGAGGTTGGGGTGGGGAGGAATAAGCAAGCTGGCTTTTCCACTCTGCCTTGTATGGATGTGTGAAAAACACTGCTGTCTGGGACATTGGAGCATGCCTAGGTAACTTACCAAACCATTAAGTACTTTGAATTAGCTGTGCATATGAAGAAACTCTTAAGATATACAATTCAAATTGGGAGCCTATTGTCCACCTGAGTGCAACCAATATTAGGAGAGAGGCAGGGTCTGCTGTGTTAAGAGTAAATAGGAAAACAGGCTGCTTTGTATCTGTGCTTGCTTGCCAGACTTTTGCTGATGGGACACCCTTCTGCAAAGAAGTAAATCTTGCCTTGTGAGGCATGTAAAGAAAACAAAGTAGGGCTGGGATAGTGGCTCAGAGGTGCTTGCCTTGCATTCATGATGCCCTGGGTTCAATTCTTCAGCACCATATAAGCTGAAAAAAACCAGAAGTGGTGCTGTGGCTTAAGTGGTAGAGTGCTAGTCTTGAGCTGAAGATCTCAGGGACAGCACCCAGCCCCAGAATTCAGGCCCCACGATGGGGAAAGAAAGGAAGCAACAAAGAAAGAAAGAAAGAAAGAAAGAAAGAAAGAAAGAAAGAAAGAAAGAAAGAAAGAAAGAAAGAAAGAAAGAAAGAAAGAAAGAAAGAAAGAAAGAAGAAATACAATTCATGTCAAGTGGTAAAAGCACACTAAGCTGACTCAGAGAATGTGATCATTTAAGGAGATTCCCCAGAAACAGAGCAAGACGGCAGCTGAGGAAGAGAGAATAGAAAGATTACACCACCAAACAAAGAGCATATGAGAGTCAGGTGGTGTGGACTGGAGAGTTCTTCTCTAGTAGAACAAAACAACAGAAAAGGTAGTGTGAGAAAAGGTAGAAGAAGCCATCTCCATGTTCCTCCCCATCACCAGCCATAGTAGCTCATAATGGACAGAAACCCACTGACATTGCAGGGAGGGAGCAAACTAAAGTTAAATCTCAGCATCATCCCTATATACAGAGACCAGTGCTGGGGAAGTACTTATAATCTTTACTCTTGGGTCCAGACCTTTAGATTGTGCCTCTGGAACTGTTGTAGGACAGAGAAGAAAGACACTGCCAAAACCTTCCTCCTCAATCTTGTGAACGACACCATGTATGGGATACAACCTCCTACTGAGCAGGGCAAGAATAGTGGGTCTCGGTTTTTCTTAGAACTCTGTCAGGCATGTCATGGTTTGACCAAAAATCCAGTATAAATTAGAGGCACTGTTGGTATGCTATCACCACAGCTTCCATTAGAAGCTTTCAGGAGGTGTTAGAAGGCCCCTGAGGCAGAACCAAATGCCATTTCCATTAGTTTCCACCATGGGTGGAATAGGCTGACTCTGTCCTCCTGTTTAGCCTTGTGCAGCTACTGTTGCTGTGTGACCCTGTTGTCATCTGGTCAGTCCCAGTCTTGTTACTTAGTGAATCATCTCAGGGACCTTTGCCCTAGAAGGACAGTGCTCAAGATGGTACCAGGCAGAAACTTAGGTTGCTCTAGGAAACTAGTGTGCATTGGTCTACAGCATCACAAGCTGGAGTGTGGGCCTCACTGTATCCACATGACAGTTAGGGCTTTCTGGATGGGATATTAAGCCTGAATGCATGGTGTTGTTCACCAAAATGGACGTATGACTTCCTTTTTTGTCAGTTTTGGGGCTTGAACTCTAGGCTGGGATCTGACGCTGAATTCTTCAGGTCAAGTCTAGTGCTCCACCACTTGACCACAGTGCCACAACCAGTTTTCTGATGTTTTATTGGAGATAAAAATCTCATTGAATTTTCTGCCTGGGCTTGCTTTGAACCCCAATCCTCTGATGTCAACATACTAAGTAGCTGGGATTTCAGGTGTCATCTACTGGTGAAGAGCTTGAGGCTTTCTTGACAAAATTTACCATACTGATATGACACAGCATAGTTCTCCATCCCACTTGTCATGAGTAGGACACGAAGCAAGATGGTAATATTGTCCCACAGCTTAGTGTAGGCCAATTGATAGCACTAGAACTGTGCCATGACCCCATAGCCAGGCCAGCCTCTGGCAGAGCTCTGTAATCACCTCAGTACCTGGCAATGTCATCTACCAGCAGACAATCAGTTCTATTCCAGCTATCACTAATTACATATGTTTGTGGCCATTTTGGCCCATGAGGCCACCTCTACTACACACAAATTGGGTGGATATTAGTGCTTACCCAGCACTACTCTGGTCTTGATTGCAATGGACTGAGGATGTAGTACTGAGGCAGGGTAGACTAGGGAAAATGAGGCCTGGTTAATGCATGCCAGGAATTCAAAAACTCAAGCGTAAAACTTGTCGATCTACTTCTCTTAATATTAATGGAATTAAGTCATTCAGAGGAAAATAGAGTAGATTAGATAAGGAGAAATGAGGTATGTTATTCTCACAGCAAATAGAGATCTATTCGTTCATCTACATCCTTAAGATTAAGGGAACCAAATCATTGAGCAGAAAATGAAGCCAGATAAATTGAGGAAAAGCAATGAGCCTTCGTGAAGACAACTCAGAAACATATGATTTAGAAACACAAAAGCACTAACTTTGTTTCAAAGAGTGACAACATGATGCATTCCTTCCTGAGAGATCTATTTCTCATCATATGAATTACCAGTTGTCTGGCAGTGTGTATGTCTTCCCCAAAAAATGCTCCTTCAAAACATAAGCAACGTCCTACCCAAAATATAGACAAGAGCACACCTTCCTCACTTCAAGGGTAATCATATGTTTTAGGGAAGGATGCCTTCTTATCTGAAAAGAACATCCAAAACATACAGAAACTCAGAAAGTGTAATACCAGGAGTGATTAAAGCAAAGATGAGCCACCAACGTTTGCTTAAGTTTGAAGTCAGACCCCTGCCATTACCATATGAATACCCCTGGTAGTCCAAGGGCCATGTGTCTCTCCTCAGTTGGAGTGTTTCTTTGCCTTTCTGTTTCCTGTTTCTCTTCCTGCTTGCTTGTTTGCATCTTTGCTCAGTAAAGCTATGCCACATTTTCTTACCATTGTGACTTGTCTAGAATTTGTTCTTCTGAGATCAAAGTCAAGGATCCTAAGTGAAGGGTCCCTACTTTTAGATGGAAACCTCATTAATCTTCACCTGTTTTGGTGTCCCTGCTGGTTGGTATTCCAGTTGTGATAGGGTTCTAGTGGCCATGGCTGTGATTAAGACCTGTTCCCTCACACAGATCTTGCCATTGCTAGACAGAATCCATCATATGGTCATTCCCTGTGCATGAAGCTTATGGGCCCCCGTGTCCCCAGGAGGAGGCATGCTGGGACCCACCACTCATTGGGGTTCTCTTTGAGGTTTTTAGAACCACATACTCTTGGTCACTCAACTTGTCTTTGGTTTTCTCTGCTACTGAAGAGGTTTATCACCTCTCCAGCTCACTTCCCTCAAGGCCTTTGCTCCCTCTAGTGGTGACATTGTGGAAGTCACTACAGACTCAGGAGCACTAAATATAGCCTGGAATTTCTTGAAAGACAGGCACAAAGCTAGACCAGGCAGACTGGTCTAATTCTGAGACATTTCAAAGGCCAGATGGTATCACAAGCCAATATGAATCAAGAATGTTCCACAAGTATAAGTTCTCCTAGGATTCAATATAATCATTTTGGGGAAATTCTCATAGAGAATTTCAATTCTCACGGTTGTTTTTGATATGGTCTTGTACAATGGCTTGACAGCTAGAATGTCAGTAATATTAAATATTAATTGGATACAGGTGGCTCAGGCCTTAATTACAGCTACTAAGGAGGCTGAGATCTGAGGATTATATTTTGAAGTCACTTTGGGCTGGAATGTCTTTGAGATTGTTATTTCACACTGAAGCTAGTAGTAGAGCTGTGGGTCAAGTAGTAGAGTGCCAGAAAACAATGCTAAGGGACAGCCATCAGAATTTGAGTTCAAGTCCAAATACCAGAGCATGTGTGAGCATGTGGGGAAAGGGGTGTGAGAGTGTGTGCACACACAGAGAACTCAATTAGAGAGTGGACAGTGCAGAAGAAATCTTTGACATCTCCCACCTCCCATAGAGGTACATTTCTAATTCTGGATTTACACATGAGCCCCATCTGTCTCACTTCCACTCCATGTTCAGTTGGCTTCAATATCTCTCACAAATAGTTCATGGCATAAAGTATTCCCCTCTCAAACAATGCCCATACAGAGTGTTTCCATACAACTGTCAGTGAAGATTTATCTGTGACTTCCCTAGTTTACAGGGATTTCTAGAGATCTAAAAGTAGTGAGCTCACCTGCATTCAAATGGACGAATCAAAGTGTATGTAAAACATATGAAAAACTTCAAATCTAGTTTTGAAAGTTATGACTAGGAATAAGTTTGAGAATCTGGAGGAAATGGATGATTTGCTAGCAAATATTGGCATGCAGAATCTAAACCAAGTTGAATTACACCAACTTAACATATCTATAACACCCATTGAAATAGAAACAGCAATAAGAGACATCCCATCTCAGAAAAGTCCAGGACCAGATGGATTTACAGTGAAATTCAACAAGACCTTCAAAGCAGATCTCACACTAATACTCCTCCAACTCTTCAATCAAATTGAAAGTGAAAATATACTACTATACTCTTTCTATGAAGCCATCATAACACTCATCTCAAAAACAGGCAGGGACTCATGAGAGAAAGATAACTATAGATCCATTACTTTGATGAACACAGATGCAAAACTTCTCAACAAAATTTTGGCCAACTCACTTCAACAACTTATCAAAAAAATCATAAACCATGTTCAAGGAGGATTCATTTCAGGGATGAAAATCTGGTTCCATATATGCAAGTCAATTAATATAATTCATCACATCAACAAGACTAAGGATAAGAACCACATGATTATCTCAATAAATGCAGAAAAAGCAGTTGACAATATTCACCACAATTTATGATGAAATCTACGGAAAAACTAGGAATCCATGGAACATTCCTCAATATAATAAAGGCAGTGTTAGACAAACTTACAAGCCAGCATTATACTTTTTTTTAAATTTAATTTTATTTTATTTGTGAACATACTGTACAGAGGAGTTACAATTACTTGGGCAGGATAATGCATACATTTCTTACCAAGCATTGCACCCTCCTCCTTTGTTTACCCTTCACATCCATTCCAAGCCTACCCCCTCCCCCCCCAATCCCAATCATTCTCCTTCCCCCCCGCCCCCGTACCGACGTTGTAAAGCTCGTTTTGGACATGACAACTTGTACTTCTCATTGTTGCAACAGGTCCACCTGTATCCTTAAACAACTGGTTTTTCCCCATCTCCTCCACAAGTTATACTGACATCAAATATAGTGAAAGCAGGGGTTATAGTGTGGGGAAGGGACATACAAAACAACAAAGAGATAATCTTATAAATGCATTAGAAACACATGCATGAAAGAAAAAAACATTAAAATACACATCTAAGGGTTCATTTTCCTGACATCACATTATCTGACCTTTTCCGCTTGACTCACACATATACTAGATATTACAAATAAGGGAAACCATGGGACCTATGTTTCTTTGGGCCTGGCTTACTTCACTTAATATAATTTTTTCCAAGTTTTTCCATTTCCGGAAGTGGCGCTGTAGCTCAAGTGGTAGAGCGCTCGCCTTGAGCTGAAGAGCTGAGGGACAGCTCCCAGGCCCAGAGTTCAAGCCCCACGACCGACAAAAAAAAAAAAAAAAAAAAAAGGCTCCAAGTTTTTCCATTTCCTAACAAATGGGGCAATGTCATTCTTTCTGATGGAGGCATAGAATACCACATTTTCTTGATCCATTCATCTACTGAGTGGCATCTGGGTTGGTTCCATATCTTAGCTATGGTAAATAATGCTGCAATAAACATTGTTGTGCTGGTAGCTTTAGTGTGGTCTTGTTTGTTAACATTTGGGTAAATGCCCAAAAGTGGGATTGCTGGGTCATAGGGGAGTTCTATGTGAAGTCTTTTGAGGAACCTCTATACTGCTTTCCAAAGTGGTTGAACAAGTTTACATTCCCACCAACAATGAAGTAAGGTTCCTTTCTGTCCACATCCCCTCCAGCATCTGTTGTTGTTAGAGTTCTTGATTTTTGCCATTCTAACTGGAGTGAGGTGATATCTCAATGTTGTTTTGATTTGCATTTCTTTTATGGCTAGGGATGTTGAACATTTCTTCATGTGTCTATTGGCCATTCTTCTTTCTTCTTCAGAGAAGATTCTGTTTAAGTCTTTCGTCCACTTATTTATTGAGCAGTTGTTTCTTTGAGGATTTGCTGTTGGGGGATTTAATTTTTTGAGTTCTAAGTATATTTTAGATATAAGACCCTTGTCCGTTGTATGGCTAGTAAAGATCTTCTCCCAATCCGTGGGCTTTCTATTGATCTTGCTAGCTATGTCATTTGCCCTGCAAAAGCTCTGCAACTTTATGCAATCCCATTTGTCCAACCTTTCTTTGATTTGTTGTGTTTCCCGGTCTCTATTCAGAAAATTTCGGCCTCAGCCAAGGAGACCTGGGGTTTCTCCTATTTCATCCTGTAATGTTGTCAGAGTGTCTGCTTTGAGTTCAAGGTCTTTGATCCATTTGGAGTTGATTCTGGTGCAGGGTGATATATAAGGATCTAGCTTTAGTTTTTTACATGTAGTTAACCAATTTTGCCAGCAGCATTTACTGAAGAGGTTGTCTTTCTTTCATTCTATTGTTTTAGCTCCCTTATCGAAGATTAGATGGCTATAGGTCTGTAGGTTCATTTCTGGGTTTTCAATTCTATTCCATTGGTCCTGAGGTCTGTTCTTATGCCAATACCAAGCTGTTTTGATTACTATGGCTTTATAGCAGAGTTTGAAATTTGGTATTGATATTCCTCCAGCAGTGTTCTTTCCATTGAGGAGCGTTTTTGCTGTTCGGGGTCTTTTATTGTTCCATATGAATTTTTAGATTGCATCTTCTATTTCCTGCCAGCATTATACTTAATGGCAAAAAGATAAAGCCATTTCCTTTAAACTCAATAATGACACAAGGGACATACAAAGCAACAAAGAGATAATCTTATAAATGCATTAGAAACACATGCATGAAAGAAAAAACCTTAAAACACACTTCTAAGAGTTCATTTTCCTGACATCACATTATCTGCCCATTTCTGCTTGACTCATACATATACTATATTTTACAAATAAGTGTCCCTCCCCCACAGTATAACCCCTGCTTTCACTATATTTGATGTCAGTATAACTTGTGGAGGAGATGGGGAAAAACCAGTTGTTTAAGGATACAGGTGGACCTGTTGCAACAATGAGAAGTACAAGTTGTCATGTCCAAAACGAGCTTTACAACGTCGGTGCAGGGGGGGGGGAGGGGGAGGAGGGAAGGAGAAGGATTGGGATTGGAGGGGAGTGGGGAGGCTGGGAAGGGATGTGAAGGGTAAAAACAGGAGGAGGCTGCAATGCTTGATAAGAAATGTACGCATTATCCTGCCCATGTAATTGTAACTCCTCTGTACAGTATGTTCACAAATAAAATTAAATTAAATTTAAAAAAAAGAATGACACAAGGATGTCTACTCTCTCCATTTCTCTTCAATTTCATATCAGAATGCCTAGCTACAGCAATAAGAAAAGATGCAAACATAAACGGGATCCAAATAGGAAAAGATGAAGTAAAACTCCCCTCTTTGCAGATGGCATGATCTGGTATTTAAAGAATCCCATGTAAGCCAGGTGCTGGTGGCTCATGCCTGCAATCCTAGATACTGAGGAGGCTGAGGTCTGAGGATAGCAGTTCAAGGCCAGCCCGGGCAGGAAAAGTCTGTGAGCCTCTTATCTCCATTAAACCACTAGAAAACTGGATGTGGCATTGTGGTTCAAGCCGTAGAGCGCTCGCTTTGAGCTGAACAGTGCAAGGACACTGGCCAGGCCCAGAGTTCAATTCCCATGACCAACCAACAAGTAAAAAAAAAAAGAATCCCATAGACTCCACTCTAAAAATACTTGAGCTGGTTTGAAACTCTGGCAATGTGTCAGGTATAAAATTAACTCTTGAAATTCACTGGCTTTTCTGTATGCTCTTCTGTATGAAAAGAGTATGGCAGGAAAGCAACTCCTTTTGGAATCACCCCACAAAAATAAAATACCTAGTTGTTAACTGAACAAATGAAAGACCTCTATGCTGAAAAAATTTTAAAACCTGAAAATGGAAATTAAAGCAGAATGTAGGAAGTGAAGAAACAACCCAATCTCTTGGATTGGGAGAAACAACATTGTGAAAATGGCATTACTTCCAAAGTCTATCTGCAAATTCAATGCAATACCTATCAATATTCCAACCTCATTCTTCAATGAACTAGAAGAAGCAAGGCAAAAATTCATATGGAACAATAAAAGACCACAAATAGCAAAAACAATCCTTAGCAGAAAGGACACTGCTGGACAAATATCAATACCAAACTTGAAACTTTACTACAAAGCCATAGTAATCAAAGCAGCTTTGTACTGGCACAAGATCAGACCTGAGGACCAATGGAATAGAAATGAAGACCAAGAAATGAACCCACAGATCTATAGTCACCTAATCTTTGACAAGGGAGCTAAAAAATAGAATGGAAGAAAGACAGCCTTAGCAGTAAATGGTCCTGGAAAAATTGCTTAAACACCTCTAGAAAACTAAAGCTAGATCCTAATATATCACCCTGCACCAAAATCAACTCCAAATGGATCAAAGACCTTGAAGTCAAAGCAGACAGCATGAAAACATTACAGGAAGGAATCAAAGAAATCTAGGGCTCCTTGGCACAGGCCAAAATTTTCTTAATAGAGACCCAGAAACACAACAAATCGAAGAAAGTTTGGACTAATGGGATTGCATGAAACTGCAGAGATTCTGCATAGCAAAGGACATAGACAGCAAAATCAATAGAAAAAGCCCATAGACTGGGAGAAGATCGTCACTAGCCATACAACAGACAAGGGTCTCATATCTAAAATATGCTTAGAAGTCCAAAAATTAAATCCACCAATAAGAAATCCTCAAAGAACAACTACCCAATTAATAAGTGGGCTAAAGACTTAAAGATAGACTCTCTGAAGAGGAAGTAAGAATGGCCAATAGACACATGAAGAAATGCTCAATGTCTCTAGCTACAAAAGAAATGCAAATAAGAACTACATTGAGAAATCTAATATCAACAGATGCTGGAGGAGATGAAGCCAAAAGGGAACCCTACTGCATTGTTGGTGGGAGTGTAAACTTGTTCAACCACTTTGGAAAGTAGTATGGAGGTTCCTCAAAAGACTCGGCATAGAGCTCCCCTATGACCCAGCAATCCCACTTTTGGGCATTTACCCAAATGATCACAAACACGACTTTACTGAAGTTACCAGAACAATGATGTTTATCACAACATTATTGTATTATTTATCATAGCTAAGGCATGGAACCAACCCAGATGTCCCTTAGTAGATGAATGAATCAAGAAAACGTGATATATATATATATATATATATATATATATATATATATATATATACATATATACATATATACATATACATATGTACATATATACATACATATATATATATATACATATATATATACAATTTAATTCTATGCCTCCATCAGAAAGAATGGCATTACCCCATTTGTTAGAAAATGGAAAGACTTGGAAAAAATTATATTAAGTGAAGTAAGACAGGCCCAAAGAAACATAGGTCCCATGGTTTTCCTTATTTGTAATAACTAGTATAAGTCTAGGACAAGCAGAAAGGTCAAAAGCTATGTATATATGACTACATAAGGTGATGTTAAGGAAAATGAACCCCAAGAAAGTGGACAAATAGTCTTTTCTTTCTTGCTATTGTTTTTAACATGTTTATAATGTACTAAGTGAATTTTTTGTTTTTTTGTTATGTTCCTCCACGATAGTATAACCCCTGTTTTCACTGTATTTGATATCACTGTCCTACATGTTGTATATATATTTTTCTAATTTGGGGATGGTAGGGAAAAAACAAAATGCTTAAATAGTGATACAAGTTCAGCCATTGTAACAATAAGACGCACAGGACACTATGTTGAAAATGAACTTTACAACTGGGGGGAGGGGGAAGAGGAAGGCATGCAGTACTTGGGGAGGTGGGGAAGGAAGAGATGATAGGGGCAAAACAAAGAGGGGGTAACAATGCTCGATAGATAATTTACTTATTACCTTACTCATGTAACTATAACCCTTCTGTACAGTATTTTTACAATAAAAACGTATTAAAAATAAAAAATAAAGTATGAGTAGGGGAAAAATAGATAAGCCTGGAATTATGGCAGAGACCATGGAACAGAAGCCAAGCTTCTGGGATACAGGATACAGGCCAAGATAAGGACAGCAAGGCAGCGGCTTACTTACATTAGTTAAAGGGGGAAAAAAATCAAACTTGTCATGAATCTTTTATTCCTGATCTGACCAGCAGCTCCCCATTCCCAGAGCTTTGCTGACATGAAATAACCCTAGAAGCAGAAACTGCATGTCTATCCTAAGAAATGTTGCCCTGAAGGAGGTCCAAACATTAGACCTGTTTTGAAAAGTACAAAGAAGAGAATTGATTTAAAATTCCTTGGCCTTTGCCCTATGGATGGGGACATTGCATTTTAGTGTCTTTGTGTGGACTCTTGGTCACCCAATTGACCCTGAGGAACAGTGATGACTGGAGGAGTCACAGTGATGGTGGGGTGGTTAGGGCAGCACTGGAAAAGGGGAGCAGAATGGAAGACAGACAGAAACTTCTTTGCTCTTTGGAAGAAAGAAAAATTTTCATCAGGAAAACATGAAATATAAAGTAGAGCTGCTGTGGTGAGGACAATGTGAAAGATGTAGAGAACATTAGTGGATGCAACCAAACTTCCCCCAAAAAATCTGATAAACAAACAGAAAAAGTGAATTTTACGAAAATCCAAGAAATCACTTACTGAAAGCTCTGTTGCTGCCCGGCAAAGTCATTCACGTTGGAAACAAATTCCCAAGAATAAAGGGGGAAAAACCCGGCAATCACCACATCTCCCCTGCTGTGGGCCACAGATTTCTCTCTGCAAATGCCTCTGGCATCTTCAGGGGAACTGACCACGAGCGGAAGCTGGAAGAGAAGCAGTTTCAGAGCCACAGGGAACATTGCTGCTGTTTTGGTGTAGAGCTGCAATTATGGCTGCAGAATGAGCCTGCAGTGCCGGCAGGTGTCTAAATGGATCTTCAGTTTCTGTAGCTTCTTGTTACCTGGATGGCCACTGGGACTCACCAGCAGCCTCCTCCACTGTCCTAGAGGAATACAGGGTCTGTTCTGCCCTCTGGCTCTGCATCTGGGGTCCGGCTTCAAGCTCAAAACCCAAGTTGGAAAACAAGTGTACCATCTTCCTCTCCACACCCTCAGGACTGTGATTTCATCCAAGACTATAGATAATGAAACTCTAGGGATGAATTCTTTTCTTGTTGAGTTGCTCACAAACTTGTGTGAAAGCAAAAAGTTGAAAAGAATAAAAAGCATACAACATGAAGACCAATAGGAAAGCCACAGGGATGATAGGAATGGATGACACCAGAAGATGCCAGGTGAAGGTCAAAAGTCATAGAGTGCCATGGCCAGCAAAGGCCCAATCAGAGTTATTGGAGCACAATCAAAGATGAGGATGGACAGATTCACAAACCCAGGGCCAAGGGAGCCACAGAAGTTTGGAGAAATGACCCATTCAGGTTTCCATACCAGCTCCACATGAAGAAACATCCAGAAGTGGTCAATGCATTTCTTTACTGCTGCAGGAGTTACCAACAGTATCCCTGAATTCAACCATTTCAGATCAATACTTCAAGGTCAAAACACACATCCAATTGGACATTTGCACTTTGAACCTTGAACTTATTTAGTGTTTGCATGTTGCTGACCAGCAGAATGCATCTATCAATACATTGTGGCCATCCACTGTTAGACAGAGTTATTCTATGATTTATGACATTCTGAGAACATAGCAGGCCTGCCTACTGAGGATCCTGGAAGCTGTGGGTATATGGATGGGTCTTGCTCTGCTGTGTGTCCCAGTCATGTCCTGGGTTCTGGGGAAATTCTTGTTCCCACTTGGACAGCCACATGATGCTGGCTCTGTCCATTTCTCCCTACCTGTCTCCTCTATTATATTCTCTAAATAGAAGTGAAACCAAGGTCATCGTGTAGTGTCCTGCTTCCCACTGTGGTGGCTGATTCTGTGATCTGGCTCCATATGTTTATCAGGAAGGGCTTGGTAAGAGTAAGTTGGAAAAGTAAGGATGCAAATGCTACATGGTGTTGGTAGCCAGCAAGACATTGCAAGAGGGTCAGTGCTGGGGCCAAGCCTGACTTGGGTTCTGAGGTAGGAATCTTTGTTGCTTCCTATATCCAGGATTATAGATATGAGCCACCTGTTCCTGGCTCAGAAGACAAACTTTTATACTGTTCCCCTCATAGATTACTCTACTTCTGTTAAGTCTCCCAGGAGAACAGTCCTTCCCCACTTCCTCTTCACCTGCCTGAAACCAGTAGTCACCTGTGAAACACATGACTGTGAGTCAGGAAAGGATCTCACACTCTGAGGTCACTTCCTTATCTGCTGAGTTCACTTCCTGAACTTTCCTGGTCACACCTTCCTCTAACAGTGGGAGGTTCCCCAGGCTCTGAGGTCGCTTCCGCATTTGGCTGTTGTCCTGGCTCAACACAAATCCCCTTCTCTCTCTTTCTGTTTTTCCTTTTCCTGTCTCCATGTTTTTCCTTTTTCCTTCTCCATGGGCTTCCATCTCCTGTAGGAGGAAAGTTTTCTATGTCTGCCTGAACCATATGTCAGGTTTCCATTATGTCGAACCTTACAATTTCTACTTCATTGTCATTGATATCTACTCTATTACTCTAAGACTTCTTCTGCCTATATTTCAAAAATAAGAGAAATATTGGGAATCTGCTTTGGGTGGTAATACATCTATCTACCTATCTGTGTGTCTCTCTATGTTCCTGTATATCTGTCTGTTTTGTAAAGGTGATGTACAGAGGAGTTACCATTATGTAAATCAGGTAATGAGTACATTTCTGTTTTTACAATGTTACTCAGTTTTTCCCTTCCTTCCCCACCCATAGGTTTTATACTTCATTTTCCAAATGGTGTCCAGTATATATTATTGTTGTATTTGTCAGGGTGCTTTACTGAACACAATGATATCCAATTCCTTCCATATGTAATATATTTAATTGCATTCTCAAGACTCCATTGTGTCTGTGTGACTCAATTTACTTTTTCCCTTCATGGGTTGATTGGAATGGTACCTGGTTCTACAATTCAGCTTCTAAGTAGTGTCATGATAAACACTCATTGTATGTAAACATAGACATAGCAAACACCCATACCAGTTTGTGCGTGTGTAATGTGCATGTAATATTATAACTTTTGTCATTTATTTTATTAACAGTGTTATTCATTTTGGCCACATCTCCACCAGCATCTGTGATTATTAATTTTCTTGATCATCAACCAAATTATTTAATACCATTTATTTTATAGTAAGCTCTATTTTATGAAACTCAAGACCTACTCAGACCATGAGCTACTTGAACATTTTGTGGTTAGAAACAGTGAAGACAATTTTGCTTCTCAAGTCATTTTTTATCCAATTGAAAACAATTTGTTTCCTCAGTTTCCTTTCTGAAGGCTTTTATTTACTAACTTCCTTCTTCCTTTACATTTGTTATTTCCTTACTGAGATTTTTTTGTCAATCAAGGGGCTGTAATATCTCAGTTGATATTAATAAAGGGCAAAAAACTCTTGATAAAGAAAAACCCCATATAAAGCCTGACTACTAGTCAGCCTTTGCTTCTCCATCCTTGCTAAAAACCAAAAGAACATTTTTCCCTCAATCAAGGTTACCAAGCTGGCAGCTTTGCAGAAGGCTGCTGACAACCTTGAAGCTTATCACCAGCTGCTCTGAGTAGCTGTCTTAGTCAGGAGTTTAAATAAAAATAATTTTTAATAGTATCAATTGCATTAATAGTATTAGTCATGCTTACCAAGTCAAGATTATATTTTGCCTATGTTCCTGTGACTCGACGCTATGTTTTTGCTATGTTTTGCTTCTGTAACCTTGCTTGCATGCTTCAGTAACAGGGCCTTAAGACCACCAATTAAAAAACACCACCCAGTGGTCCCACTATGGGCAGCCCATTATAAATTTTTACATGTGATATTTACTGTAAAGAACAAATGAATTTGAATGTCATATAACTATAGCCAATGAAAATGTGCCAAAACTACTTTGCATGGCTCATCTATATAACTCTATGTAACCTACCCCTTAAAAACACCAGCTTAAGGACTGCTTGGGGTCACAGTCACAGCTCCCAGGTCTGTGCTGCATCCCTGGCTGGTCAATAAATTCATCTTTTTACATGAGGCTATCTCTGCATGGTGGACCTTAGTGGAATATAATGTCCCCATCGGGAGGAATGTGGAATTCCTTACCCCAGACTCCATTAAAGGGATTAAACTCTAGACTTGGGGGCTGTCACTCAGTTAGAGTGCTCTATCACTTGAACCATAGCACCACTTTCAGTTTTCTTGTGGTTTATTAGAGAGAAGAGACTCACAGACTTTCCCCTGGGCTAGCTTTGAATCTCGATCCTCAGATATCAGCATCCTGAGTAGCTAGGATGACAGGTGTGAGTCAATGGCACCTGGCTTCATTACTGAGTTTTAAAAAATTTGCATTTTCAGTTAACTCTTTGAAACATTTGATCTCAAAATGACATGTTAAAAATGTAAAGTAATTACCCTAAGACAAACTAGTTGTAAATCTATATTTCCCATTTGGTTTTAAAATAGGGAGAACAAGAGAATCACATGTAGACTGACATTGAACTAAGAGTCTGCTGGAGCCTGCCGGCAAGGAAAAGAAATCCTAAATTAAGAGGCGAGGATGTGGAAAAATAAAGACAGAAGACAAAGGATGGGGTCGGGATGTCTGTAGCTCAAGACTGCAGCACCGTTTATTTTTAACTTTCCCTAATATATACTGATAGAAGCCAAGAGATAACATAAGGTTACAATAGTCCAGAAAAACAAGGAAAATTTCAGTAAAAACAGAGTGCAGTAAAAAAAAGGACAAGGTCAACTGGTAGAAATTAAAACTGCAGACATAAAAAAGCAATCCTGGGCAGCTGGTGTTTTTAAGAAAGCCAGTTCCTTGTACATGCCTTTAAGTGAGCACCAGGGTCAAGATAACCTTTAAATTTTACTGTCAGCTCCCAACAACTCCCCCATCATTGTTTAAAGAAGTGAAGCCACCTGTCTTAGGTTGGGTGGATCAGCTTGTCTGTCTTACCCGTCATCGGGAACTTCTTCAGAGAGAAGCTGAAGGCCCTGTTTTAGGTTGGTCAGACTGGCACCCCCTCTTACCCGTCTCTGGATGCAGTTCCTCTTGGGGGGAATTCATTTATATGGAGCTTGATCTTATGTAGCTGGCTGGCTAAACTCATAAGAGAGTTTTGTAGTGCATGTATAATACAAGGAAGGCATAGAAAAACCATCAGCAAAAGCATTCCCAGGCCAAGCATTGACATTAGCAATCCTTTAACATAAGTCAGGGAAGGGATATAGTGTTGAAATTGTTTAAACAGTTTTTTAAGCAGTTTTTGCCACTTTAGAGTCCAGAGGTAGGGCTTATGTAGTATTAAGAGCAAGCTTATTAAGATAATGGGCAGTTTGTACATTTTGTGTTAGTGCCACAGCAGCTGCCGCTGCGGAGGCTCACAAAATATAGGCCAAAACATAAGCTACAAGTAGCCCAACAAGAGGGCGCATTAGTTCTTTCAATTGTCTTAACACCTGAATGCCAGTATCTTCATACCAAGTTTCAGAAATATGTACAGGAAGCATAACAAAAGATGGTTGTCTAACAATAAGTATGGATTCAGTTATGCTGCTATACGAGCAATTAGCAAAAGAACAATTAGAGCAGGTGACATTAAAACAATTAGCTCCTACAGAAATATTAAATGGTCCATACATAATGACATAGGTGGTGATACACAACTCATAATTTTTTTAAAGGATGAACTGGGCCAGGTTATGTTGTTGAATGCAGCCACCAGCATCCAAACATGATGTTGAGGATGCCCATTCATCCACCACGGTCCAAGATTGTACTTATTAGTAAGATTAGCTCCAGACCAGTCCATTAATTGAGAGTTAGCTCCAGAAATATTGGTAACAAATGGCTGTACATGCCTGCACCTTATTGGTTGAGTCTCTCCTGTAGCTACTACTATTTGTGAAGAATTAATGCAATGGGTATCATATAGGGTAGAGTAGAATTTACATGAACTGGGTGCCTAGTTGTTAAAGATGTCATCTGTATATTGTACATGGATAGCATTCTAATACAGCCTGGAAGGAACCTTTAGAGCTGGTGGTAAAGCATAAAGGAGTTCCAGTGCCTGAAGCTGAGACATCACTCATCTTGGTGTGCTCGGGGCTGTACTGTATGATCTATTGATGTGAATGAGTACTTCAACTCCCTCCCAAGTTGTAGGGTGCACAATCGGGGGGATCCAGCATGTAAGACCAATGTGTCAGGGTTTGTGTCATCTGAATGAGCCTCCACAATCCTAAAACAATGCTCAGGCAACCAGCTGGATTTATTTTCTTCCTGCGAAAAACACAAACATGTCCTCGACCCCATGTTAAAACCAGATCGGGCCCCTGCCAATCACCTGTTAATGGATCCTTCCACTTAACCTGGGCAAAAGCTCTTTGCTCTCTTTTTTCCCCAAGCCAATGTACTGCGGAAAGGCCCTTACAATCTAAACTTTAAAAATTTAGTAAAATAAAGCATGAGAAGTATATTAACAGGAGAGAAGGGGTATAATTTCCCCCTTTTAATTTAAAATTTTGGTTTTAACAGCCTGTTGGCTTGTTTAACAATTTCTTGTCCTTGTGGATTACAGGGAATACCTGTAGTGTGAACAATCTGGTAAGATTTACAAAAAGTTTGAAAAGCTTGTCCAACATATCCCGGACCATTATCAGTTTTAATATATTTAGGAATTCCCATAGTGGCAAAGCAGTGTAGGGAATAAGCAATACAATGTTTACTAGTCTCCCCGGCAAGAGGAGTAACAATAATAAAATTAGAGTAGGTATATGGTAACATGGACAAAGCAAAGCCATCCAAAAGATGGAATCAGGCAGGAGTTTAGTCTACTTTTTCCACAATGGAGGTGGTCAGGGTAATGATTTAGATTTCCTCCAGGTGACTGTCAGGCTGTAGCAGCAGCAGCAGGGTCTCTCAGTGACTCCAAGGGACTGTAACACCTTGTGCTGGGCTGTAAATTTCTACACAGACTGGTTAAGGATACAAGTAATACATAGGCTTGGCAGGCTGTGGCCCACTAGTTTTTAAGACTATTTAGACAATAGCCCAGGACAATTTACCAAGATGACTTTTTTCACTAGATAGTTCTTTTAATAAGGCTGATTTTCTAGGCAGATATAGAGGGCTCAGGCCTGTACTACTATTTCCATGCCTTTTTCTTCTGTCTATTTTGCCACATTTTTTTGTGACTCTGGTCCCTTGTTCTAAAAAGGGGATGATGGGCGAAGATTCATCTTCTGTTACTTCTTCAAGCTGACTCAGGGGTGTTGATCCTACCTAACCAGGAACCTATAACCTTAGGCTATTTTACAAAGAAGTTACCAGGGTTAGATGTCATTAAGAACAATATTTTAACTTTTGACAAATGCACAGACTTTTTCTCTGGCTACAGCAGTGTAGCTTGTTTAGCACTCTGGTTTGTAAAAGCATCTTTAGGAATGTTACCTCTAGTAACCCTAACAATGTCTAAGTCACCTTTGTAGGCCTTTAGACAGATGTTAATAGAAACACACTGTCAGGCTTACAAACTTTTGTTTTGAACAGATAAATTTTATGTAGCTAGTGTTAGCTCAAATTTACTGCCAATTAGGGCTTTTGGCACAAACAGGGGTTGGGATTTAAACCATCCCCCACATTTTATAACTTTAGCTTTTTAGTACTATCACAGATTACTGACAAGTTCCTGTCCCTACAAGGTAGACAGTGATGGACATTAGGCATGCTTACAAAGTATCTTCCCATGAACTCCTGGCTCTGACCAATTCTAGAAGGGCCACACACAAATGACTCTAGGATCTGGCATTTCTGCCATCCAAGCAGTGGCTTACTGCCTCTGGATGCTTCTCCATTGCTCTTGTCCCAGGAATGTCTTCTCTACACTGGGATAAATGCCTCATTTGCATATTCTTTAGCTGGTTGCTGAACTTGAACTCCAGGCCTGAGTGTTGTCCCTCAGCTCTACAGCTCAAGGCTAGCACTCTGCCGCTTTGAATCCCAAAGCAACTCTGCTTGCTCTTTCAGCACTCCGCTGGTTGAATAGAGGTGACAGTCTCACAGGGACCTTTTTCTGCCCAGACTAGCTTTGAACCGGTTTGCAGATCAATGAATCTCATAAAAGGCCACTTTACTCCAATTAAAAGCAACAAGGTGGTCAACATAGAAGAAGCTTTTAAGCATGCTCTTACCTGAAACTTATTAAGAGCCAAAGTTACAGCTGACAAACCTGTAAGAATCCTCTGTGCTTTGCTCTGGGCTTGCTGGAAACTTAAAAAACCTATAACAGCAAACTGGAATAGCAATTAAGCAATTATTTTGGTGATCCTAATTTTTTCACTTTAAGGCAAATGTTAAGAACAATTTTACTTTTAAACTTTATATCCAGAAATCCATTCCTAATTTTTTAAGCCTCCTATTAATCTCTTTTATTATTTTTTAGTTTAGTTTTTAGTTACATTTTTAAAAATCCCTTAAAATTTTGAGGGCAAGTGTCACTCATTGTCTCTTGGCTGCTTGTTTTAAAACAGATACACATTAAAACTTTTAAACTCAAATGACAATTTTTTCTTAATATAAGAATTACAATCACCATCACTGTACCAAGAAGCAAAACTTAACACCTTTATGATTTTAAAAACATATCTTAATTGTAAAACATCATTGAAAGCAAGTCACATTATACAAAAACATTTTTAACCCACTTTTTATGTCCAATGGCCAGTTTCAGCAATACTAATCATATCATCACATCACTAATTTTTACCATCATGATTCTAGTATTTATCTGTAGAGAAAAAGGACAGAACAAAGCTGGGCCACTTGGCACCTCCTATGGAATGGGCATGCACCTAATCTCACTCTTTAGGGTTAGATGAACTGTGTTTGTGCCAGCTTGTCCTCTTTCACCATGGGTGGACTCCTCCCATGGCCGGTCCCACCATGTATGACCAGCTGAACTTCAGTTTTGCCTGTTTACCCCCAACCCCTAAAAATAGGTGTTTTGTTGACTTTTTTAAGTTTTTTCCTTTTTTATCTCTTGATTTTTGAGTGAAAATACACAGCTTTAGACAGAACAGGTCTTTGACAGTGTTAAAAAAACTTTTATATTTATACTTCTAATATTTATCCCCAAATTTTTCTTCTAATATTTATCCTCAAATTTAAGTCAAGGGAACTAAATTCCAAATAGCCAAGGCATTTTTGTTAAGCCAGATAACTTGATTACAGTGTAAACAGCCTTATGAATTTTAAAATACCAGATTTTTTTTTTATTTTTAAGTTAAAGAATCCTTAAAAAGTCATTTAAAACAATGTGATATTACTTAAAAATTTTTGGTAATCTCCAAACCTCATAACCTTTTGAATTTTAAACTTAAACTCACCCAATTGTTACAGCACACTGATAATTCTTATCTTGAACATGTTCATAAACACATACAAAACACACACAGATCTTAAAGCACGCAAAAATTAAAATCAGTTGTATGTACATTTAAAACTGGTACCAATTCTAAAATAGAACTACACAAGACAACAACCAAAGGCTGAGTTGGGAGCTAATGGGCCCCCAGTTTATCCCTACCTCAGAAAACATAGAACAGAAAACACACCAAAGTAAACAAGTCAAACAAGTAGCCACAAAGACAAAATCAGGTCTCAGTGAATGGGGCAACATCTCACCACCATTCACAAGTGGGATTCAAATCCTCTTACCAGGGGACTTGAACCCCCTTTACTCACCTCTGGAAGATTTTTCTTTTAGATTCCTGCAAACGTTGACCCAGGGGCCTTCTAAGATGGAGGAGAATTCCCAGTCATCTTGGGGCAAGGGAAAGAAGTCCTTAGCGGCCACCCCCTCAGACTGACAGGTTCTCTTCCATACTCAGACTCCCTGGGCCAAAGCCCAATGCTAAGATCTTGCTGGTGTCACTTGCAGTTGGTCAGTGGCAGTTTCATCCGGCTGTGAGTTTTCCCTGTTGGCCCTATTAAGTTATTGTTAGATCCTCCAGGTTTCTCATCTCCCCACCACCATCCTACCTCTGGATCCAGAGAGGGTGGAGGAAGTGGCAGTGAAGGGTAGAAAGGGGGTCAGTTTAAAGTGTAAGTACCAAAGAAGGAGTTAGAGAGAAAAAGATATTAAAAGGGGGTGTTAGCCAGTCTCCTCTGGGATCTTGCATCAGAATGAATCTGAGAGAAGAAACATTCCAAGAATTCCAGAATACATACACACAAATATTGAGACAAAACACATTTACAGCATGCCCGTTATAGACTTCAGACAGAAAGACTACATACAGGCCCAAATGTCCACACTAGTGGATAGTTTACTCTGATGAGGATCTGGGGGACAGCTCCCAGTGGCCCAGTTGCCTGTCTTACAGTGCATCCACGAAGACTTCTTTCCAACCCCAATACAGAACCTGCAGGCTACACAGATACCAGACAATTACAAAGCAGCAATGTTTTAACTTACCGTACATTTGCATCATAGTGTCCCTGAATCCTTTTTTCCATTTTTTTTCCCTAAGTTTCTAAACTAAGTTTCCTCTGGGAACCAACAAAGTGAAAGAAACATTCTAACTGACTCTGTCTAACTTTCACTTCTTGAGCATGAAGGATACCCTTGAAAGCCTGCACATATAGCATGCGCAATATATGCCCCATAATTTCTTACTCCCGACTATACTCTCTCCCACTCTCTATTTCTGGATATCCTCTTACCTTAGAGGGTCCTCTGCTGTGATCCCAGGTTTTCAGGTCCCTGTTCAGATGCCACTTGCCAGAGGCTGCCGGCAATGAAAGGAAATCCTAAATTAGGGGGCGAGGATGTGGAAAAATAAAAACAGAAGACACAGGATGGGGTCAGGATGTCTGCAGCTCAAGACTGCAGCACCGGAGTTCTGGGAAGATGGCAGAGGAGAAGCTGGAATCTAAACAAGCTCTCAAATAGAAAGCAGTTTTAGAGTTCCAGTGAACAGTCCTAAGCCAAGTGTGCCATCACAGAACAGAGACATAGGCCAGAGAGGGAAAATCCAGGCAAGGAGACACATCCAAGCTCTTGCTAGCAGCTGCGGTGGCTGCGGCAGTGGTGGCGGCGGCGACCGCATTGCGCCATACCTGAGCCACAGAGAGTCCGGGACAAAGGAGCCAGACGCAGGGGGCAAGCAGATTCTACTCAACACCAGCAAGAACCGACAAGGAGCAGACATCTTCATCCTGCAGTTCACAGACCAGAGATGACCCAGGAACAAAGACTCGGCGTGAGTAGAAGCCTGACATCCTCACTCCTTATCAGGGAGCAGAGGAGGGAAGGCCACCTCTCCCCCCCCAGTACCGGAGATCTCCATCTTGGATACCGACAAAGCTCGGGGGAGCTGCTAGCTACAACTCAAGCCTTGGAATAAAAGGAGTCATTTAGCAGGTCACAAGAACTTAATGGCGGCATGACCTGCCAGACTCAGCTCCACCCAGGGTGAAGTCACCCACCTCGGGCGCCAGCCTTAGGAGTGGCTTTCTTCACTGAGTAATCAGAGCCAGAGGCTGCCCCTCCCTCTAGCAGCCTGGACAATCAATTGAAATTCAGTAAACAGAAACCCTGAGAATGGCTCCAGGCTGGGCTCTGTGAGTTTTTCACCAATTAGCCCCAGGGAAAAGCTGCTGTTTGTTGAAAGGCCTCAACTCTACCCAGAACCTAGCCTCATCACTGCATCCCCCTCTTTTGTGATTCTCAAAGCAGATCAGCCTCCCAGTGAACTACCCTGGGAGGAGAAACCCAAAATCCTGGGTAAAGTAGAGCATTTTTCTGCCTGTTCGAACAAACTGATTTAAGAAACCAACCAAGCCACAGGACCACAAGCAGACCAGAGACTCCAACAAGAGGCTGGTTACAGACAAAAGGGAGATACAGGATTTTTCCCACGCCTCCCAAAAAAATCAAAGAATATTTTCTTCTTCTTCTTCTTCTTCTTCTTCTTCTTCTTCTTCTTCTTCTTCTTCTTCTTCTTCTTCTTCTTCTTCTTCTTCTTCTTCTTCTTCTTCTTTCTTCCTCTTCTTCTTCTTCTTCTTTTGGTATCTTATATAAAATTTTTTTTTCTTTTCTGAAACTTTATTTAATCTTTAATTTTTGCCTTTTTTGAAAAAAAATTGTTTTCGAGCAACTTTTTTTCCCTCTTTTAATTTTTATTTTAGAGATACGTGAGTGTCCGTTTTTCTTTTTTGTTTTCTTTCTCTTTTTTTTCAATTATCTTTTTGTTTTTTGTTTAGCTCTACTGAACTTCTGATCTTTCTTTCTTCCTTTCTTATCCTTTTCACCTTCACCTTTTCCTCTCTTTCATTCTTCTTTATGTGACTTAACTCTTGTCCTACACATCCGCAGATAAACAGGTAGTTGACTATTAGACCCTATCCCCCATTGTGTACACACTTAATCCACAAATTTATTGCTCAGTTCAAAACCTCTGAGACTTAAATTCCTTAATAGCAGTACTACCTCTTTATACCTATATAATATTTTAAGCATTTTTATTTTTAAGTTTTTCACATCTCCTCTATATCTCTCCCCTTCTTTCAATATATTCACGTTCTTTTATAGATTGTTCTGAATTCTACATAATGTTATTAATTTTTACTTTTCTATTTTTTCTGGTCTCTTTTCTTTTTCCTTTCCCTTTCTTCTTTTTTTCTCTCTCTCTACTTTCATCCTACCCAACCTATTTCCTGCATTAAGATTAGGACTTATTTAACTCTCCCTGTGCCTCCCCACACCAATCCTATTTTTTACCCACATCTCTCCCTAACCCTAATAATTTCTAGTTTTCCAAATTCTTCTTTGTGGTTCGAAGCCCATTAACATATAGTTGTTTGATGTTGAATAGATGTATCTGTTGTACTAGATCATATCTGTAGACTATTGAATGTACAAATTCAGACTTTGGTTGATGATTGCCTTAAGATAGTGTTCGAGCACAAAATTGGTGATATTTTCATCTCAAATGGGCAGAATAAGCCTGAAAAACACAAGAAAAATGGCAAATCCGAGTATCTCAATTCCCAATCTTGATAATCAGGGGACAGAACAGATAATGAATAATCTAGAGGAGAGTTCCCATATAGCTCTACAAACACTGCTGGCAAACATGATAAATGAAAAGATAGAAAACATAAAAAGGACTCTGTATGAGCGTGATAGGGAGAGAGAGGAGGCAATCCAAAAGTTTATACAGGAATATCATAAGCGTGAGGAAGCTACTCAAAAACTGATACAGGATTTGCGTGAGCAGCTTGAGAATACCCAAAGAGAAAGGAAGGAATGGCATGAGCAGGCTCAGAACATTCAAAGGGAACTGCAGGAATCCCATGAACTTGGGGGATGCTAATCAAAGAGTAATACAGGAATTGTGAGAGCAGGAAGAGAATACAGAGAGATCACTAAAGGCATTCATGGAATCCATTAACAAAGAGCTGAAGGAAGTCAGGGAGACCACAAAGGGAATGCTGAAAGGAACCCAACAGAAGGAATGGGAGTCCAAGGAAACCATAACCAATCAACTAAGTGAATTGAGAATAAACACTGAACACCAAATTAAAGAAGTAAAGAAGTTCATACAAGATCTAAAACAAAACTTCAACAAACAATTTGAACCCATCAAAGCTGACCAATTAGAAGGAAAAGAGATAAGAAGTAAAGTAGAAAGTCTTGACAGCAGGTTAGACCATGCAGAAGATCGAATCTCAGGGATTGAAGACAACATAGATGTTATAGAGAAAGAACATACAACCATCCAAGACAAGCCAACGGCATATGATAGTTTTATCCAACACTTGGAAGACACCATGAGAAGGCCTATTCTAAGGATAATGGGTGTAGAGGAGCACCTAGAAACAGATGTTAATGGTCTACGAAATTTCCTTAAGTGGATCCTAGCAGAGAACTTCCCAAACATACAAAAAGATACTCCTATTCAGATACCAAAAGCTTTTAGAACCCCAAATAGACCAGACCAGAATAGGAAATCCCACCTTTACATTATAATCCACACAGGATCAACTCAGACCAAGGAAAAGATCCTTAAAGCAGTCACGGAGAAAAGATTAATCACCTATAAAGGGAAACCAATTAGAATCACCTCAGATTTCTCAGCAGAGACAATCAAAGAAGAGCCTGGAATGATGGATGCCATGCCCTAAAAACAAACAACTATCAACCAAGAATACTGTACCCAGCTAAACTCTCCTTCATAACTGAAGGCCAAATAAAAACCTTCCATAGCAAACCAAACCAGCCTTACAAAAGTTTCTTAAAGATGTCCTACACATAGAAAACCAACAAGACCACAATAAATGCCAAGAAACTGCACCCAAACTGAGAATCCAAGAACCATAGGAAGAACTCAGTTTTCACAGCCTCCAAGAAGGTGGATAATATGACAGGAACTCTCAAGTACCTCTCAGTCCTATCTCTTAACGTTAACAGACTTAACTCTCCAATTAAGGGACAGAGACTGTCTAGTCGGATTAAAAAACAAGACCCTTCTATCTGCGGCCTTCAGGATTCACATCTTGCCCGTAAAAAAAAAAAAATTCAATGTTAAAGGCTGGAACAAAATTGACCAAGCCAACGGCCCCCATAATCAGGCGGGAGTTGCAATCCTAATATCAGAGAAAATAGATTTCAAATTAAAATTGTGAGAAGAGATAAAGAAGGTCACTACATACTAATTAAGGGATCTCTCCTTCAGGAGGATATTACAATTCTAAATATCTATTCGCCAAACAATGGAGCACCCAAATTTATCCAAGAAACACTACTTTTCCTCAAATCCCACATAGATCCTAAGACATTAATTGTTGGTGATTTTAACACACCACTCTCCCCACTAGATTGATCAACTCAGCAAAAACTCAGAGAAACTGCAGATCTAAACAGCTGCATAGATCAAATAGATTTAACAGACATCTACCGAACATTTCACCCAGCAACATCAGACTACACGTTTTTCTCAGCAGCACATGGAACATTTTCTAAAATAGACCACATTTTAGGCCACAAAGCAAACTTGTCTAAATTCAGAAACACTGAAGTTATACCTTGCATTCTCTCTGACCACAAGGGAATAAAATTAGAACTCAACACCAAAAGCCATCAAAGAAAGACCGGTAACACATGGAGGCTGAACAACACATTGCTGAATCACCAGTGGGTCATGGAAGAGATTAGAAAGGAAATTCAAATGCTAATACTATTCAACAAAAATGAGCACAGAAATTACCAGCTCCTCTGGGACACAGCAAAGGAAGTGCTCAGGGGCAAGTTTATAACTCTGAGTTCCTACATCAACAAATTGGAGAGATCTGAAACCAACAATTTAATGACACATCTAAACCTCCTTGAAAAAGAGGAGCAAGATAAACCCCAATCCAGTAGAAGGAAAGAAATAATTAAAATTAAATCAGAATTAGATTAATTATAATCCAAAAAAATTATAAAAAGAATCAACAAAACAAAGACTTTGTTCTTCGAAAAAATTAACAAAATTGATAGACCCTTATCAAATCTTATCAGAAAAAGAAGAGAACACATCCAAATAAATAAACTCAGAGATGAGAATGGAAACATCACCATGGAAACAGTCAAGATTCAGAACATTATAAGGAAATACTTCTCAAAACTTTATACTAATAAGTTTGAGAACATGACAGAAATGGACCTTTTCCTAGCAAATATTGACATGCCAAAACTAAACCAAGATGAATTAAACCAGCTTAACAGGCCCATATCAAGCATTGAAATAGAAAGAGCAATAAGAGACCTCCCAGCTAAGAAAAGTCCAGGACTAGATGGTTTTACAGCAGAATTTTACAAGGATTTTAAAGCAGAGCTCACACCAATACTCCTCCAACTCTTCAATGAAATTGAAAGAGAAAGATCACTACCGAACACATTCTATGAAGCCATCATAACCCTCATCCCAAAATCAGGCAGGGACTCATCAAAGAAAGAGAACTATAGACCCATTTCTTTGATGAACATTGATGCAAAACTTCTCAACAAAATTTTGGCCAATCGACTTCAACAATTCATCCAAAAAATCATACAACATGATCAAACAGGATTCATTTCAGGGATGCAAAGCTGGTTGAATACAAGCACATCAACTAATATTATTCATCACATCAACAGGAGCAAGAACAATAACCACAAGGTTATCTCAATAGGTGCAGAAAAAGCATTCGATAAGATGCAACACCCCTTTATGATGAAGGTTTTGGAAAAATTAGGAATCCACGGAACATTCCTCAATACTATAAAAGCTGTATATGACAAACCTACAGCCAGCACTATACTTAATGGTGAAAAACTAAAGCCATTTCCTCTTAACTGAGGAACAAGACAAGGATGTCCACTCTTTCCACTTCTCTTCAATCTAGTATTAGAATGCCTAGCTGCGGCAATAAGACCAGATGAAGACATAAAGGGGATCCAAATAGGGAAAGAAGAAATAAAACTCTCCCGCTTTGCAGACGACATGATCTTGTATTTAAAGAATCCCATAGACTCCACTCCCAAAGCACCCAAACTGATTCAAAACTTTCGCAAAGTAGCAGGGTATAAAATTAACACCCCAAAATCAATGGTTTTTCTGTATGCCAACAATGAGAGAAGTGTGGCTGAATTTAGGAAAGCAACTCCTTTTGTAATAGTACCACAAAAATATAAAATACCTAGGAATTAACTTGACCAAAGAAGTGAAGGACCTCTATGAGGAAAACTTTAAAATCTTGAAAAAGGAAATCAAAACAGAACTTAGAAAATGGCAAAAACTCCCATGCTCCTGAATTGGAAAGATTAACATCGTGGAAATGGCAATACTTCCCAAGGCTATCTACAAATTCAACGTGATACCTATCAAAATCCGAACCTCATTCTTCAAGGAAATAGAAGAGGCAATCCAAAAATTCATATGGAACAATAAAAGACCCCGAACAGCAAAAACGCTCCTCAACGGAAAGAATACTGCTGGAGGAATATCAATACCAAATTTCAAACTCTACTATAAAGCCATAGTAATCAAAACATCTTGGTATTGGCATAAGAACAGACCTCAGGGCCAATGGAATAGAATTGAAAACCCAGAAATGAACCTACAGACCTATAGCCATCTAATCTTCGATAAGGGAGCTAAAACAATAGAATGGAAGAAAGACAGCCTCTTCAGTAAATGGTGCTGGAAAATTGGTTAACTACTTGTAGAAAACTAAAGCTAGATCCTTATATATCACCCTGCACCAGAATCAACTCCAAATGGATCAAAGACCTAAAGTCAAAGCAGACACTCTGAAAACATTACAGGATGGAATAGGAGAAATCCTAGGTCTCCTTGGCTCAGGCCGAAATTTTCTGAATAGAGACCCGGAAACACAATAAATCAAAGAAAGGTTGGACAAATGGGATTGCATGAAGTTGCAGAGCTTCTGCATGGCAAAGGACATAGCTAGCAAGATCAATAGAAAGACCATGGATTGGGAGACATTCTTCACTAGCCATACAACGAACAAGGGTCTCATATCTAAAATATACTTGGAACTCAAAAAATTAAATCCCCCAACAACAAATCCTCAAAGAAACAACTGCTCAATAAATAAATGGGCTAAAGACTTAAAGAAAAACTTCTCTGAACAAGAAAGAAGGATGGGCAATAGACACATGAAGAAATGCTCAACATCCCTAGCCATAAAAGAAACGCAGTTCCAAACAACATTGAGATATCACCTTACCCCAGTTAGAATGGCAAAAATCAAGAACTCTAACAGCAACAGATGCTGGAGGGGATGTGGACAGAAGGGAATCTTACTTCATTTTTGGTTGGAATGTAAACTTGTTCAACCACTTTGGAAAGCAGTATGGAGGTTCCTCAAAAGACTTCACATAGAGCTCCCCTATGACCCAGCATTTCCCACTTTTGGGCATTTACCCAAATGATCACAAACAAGACCACACTAAAGCTACTAGCAGAACTATGTTTATTGCAGCCTTATTTACCATTGCTAAGATATGGAACCAACCCAGATGCACCTCAGTAATAAATGGACCAAGAAAACGTGGTATATATAAACAATGGAATTCTATGCCTCCATCAGAAAGAATGACATTGCCCCATTTGTTAGGAAATGGAAAGGCTTGGAAAAAATTATATTAAGTGAAGTAAGCCAGGCCCAAAGAAACATAGGTCCCATGGTTTCCCTTATATGCAATATCTAGTATATGTATGAGTCAAGCAGAAAAGATCAGATAATGTGATGTTAGAAAAATGGACCTTTAGATATGTATTTTAATGTTTTTTTCTTTTATGCATGTGTTTCTAATGCATTTATAAGATCATTTCTTTGTTGCTTTGTATGTCCCTCTCCCACAGTATAACCCCTGCTTTCACTATATTTGATGTCAGTATAACTTGTGGAGTAGATGGGGAAAAACAAATCGTTTAAGGATACAGGTGTACCTGTTGCCACAATGAGAAGTACAAGTTGTCATGTTGAACATGAGCTTTACAATGTTGGTGCTGGGGGTGGGGAGGGCAGCGGGGAAGGGGGGGTGGATTGAGTGGGGGAGTGGGGGGAAGGCTGGGAAGGGATGTGAAGGGTAAACAAAAGAGGAGGCTGCAATGCTTGATAAGAAATTTATGCATTATCCTGCCCATGTAATTGTAACCCCTCTGTACAGTATGTTCACAAAAAATAAAATAAAATTAAATTAAATGAAAAAAATGACTGTAGCACCGTTTATTTTTAACTTTCCCTAATATATACTGATAGAAGTCAAGAGGTAACATAAGGTTACAATAGTCTAGAAAAACAAAGAAAATTTCAATAAAAACAGAGTTCAGTAAAAAAACATGACAAGGTCAACTAGTAGAAAGTAAAACAACTCTGCAGACATAGAAATCCATCCTGGGGACCTGATGTTTTTAAGTAAACCAATTCCTTTATGTGCCTTTAAGTGAGCACCAGGGTCAAGATGATCTTTAACCTTTACTGTCAGCTCCCAACAAGAGTCCAAACTTAACAAACTTGAGGAAGCTCAGACCATTGCTTTTGCTGTTTACAAAATGCATCTAAATACATCACGTTATGTATCACTCATCTAAGGTTCATCAGGTAATATTTGAATGAAAACAACTTTTAGGTAGGAACAGTCAAACATTGGCCTTTTAGCATAAAAAGTATTGAGCAATAGCCAGGTGCCAGTGTCTCATTTCTATAATCCTACTTACTAAGGAGACTGACATCTTAAGATCAAGGTTCACAGACAGCCTGAGCAAGAAACTTTGGGAGATTTTTATCTCCAATAAACCACTCAGAAAACCAGATGTTGCACTGTGTCTGAAGTGGTAGAGTACTTCCCTTGAGCTAAAGAGATGAGGGACAGTGCCTAGGGCCAGAGTTAAAGCACTAAGAATAACAACAACAACAAAAAAGAATTGAGTAATATAAATTAGGGTTTACATTGAAGTAAATATCTAATCAAAGTCAGAAAAAATATTTTTCATTGTAAAAATACTATATGTACAGTTGGGTTACAGTTATATGGGAAAGGTACTGAGTACATTTCCTATCCAGCATTGTTACCTCCTCCATCTCTTCCCTCCCACCTGCCAACATCTCTCACTGCCCCTCTCCCCATCCCTCCCCCTCCTGTAAGTGTCCTGTACATCTCATCGTCACAATGGGTCAAACTGCATCCCCATTTAAGCATTCCACTTTATACCTTCCCCAAATTACAAAAATGTATATACAAGATTCAGAACACCTGAATCAAATACAATGAACACAGGGGTTATACCGTGGGAGAAGAAGATACAAAAGAAACGAAAGAGTCATATAATGCATTATAAGTATATTAAAAATAATATCAAGAAAAAAAAGAACACTTGTGTCCCTGTGTTGGGCTCCATTTCACTTAACACCATCACATATGGTCATATGTATATGGCCTTTCACCTTCTCTTCTTGTCTTAAACATGTCTTTTCATTGCAAAAAAAGGAAACCATGAGACCTGTGTTTCTTTGGGCCTGGCTTACTTCACTTAATATAATTTTTCCATGTCTTTCCATCTCCTAACAAATGGGACAATATCATTCTTTCTGATGTAGGCATAGAATTCCAATGTATATATACACCATATTTTCTTGATCCATTCATCTAATGAGGGGCATCAGGGTTCGTTCTATATCTTACCTATGGTGAATAATGTTGAGATAAACATGGTTGTGCTGGTAGCTTTGGTATGACCTTGTTTGTGATCCTTTGGGTAAATGCCCAAAAGTGGGATTGCTGGATCCTAAGGGAGCTCTATGTAGAGTCTTTTGAGGCTCCTCCATACTACTTTCCAAATCGATTGAACAAGTTTATACTCCCACCAACAATGCAATAGGATTGCCTTTTGGCCACATCCCCTCCAACAACTGTTGATTTTAGATTTCTTTATTATAGACATTCTAACTGGGGTGAGGCAGAATCTCAATGTTCTGATTTGCATTTCTTTTGTAGCTAGAGAAATTGAGCATTTCTTCATGTGTCTATTGAGCATTTCTTCATGTGTCTATTGGCCATTCTTATTTCCTCTTCACAGAATCTATCTTTAAGTCTTTAGCCCACTTATTAATTGGGTAGTTGTTCTTTGAGGATTTGGTGTTGGGGGATTTAATTTTTTGAGTTCCAGGTATATTTTAGATATGAGAACCTCTCTGTTGTGTGGCTAGTGAAAATCTCCCAGTCTGTGGGATTACTGATCTTGATAGCTATGTCCTTTCTCATCAGAAGCTCTGCAATTTCATGCATTGCCATTTGTCCAAACTTTCTTTTTTTTTATGTGTCTTTATGAAGAAAATTTTGGCCTCTGCCAAGGAGCCCTAGAGTTTTGAATATTCCTTCCTGTAATGTTTTCATGGTGTCTGCTTTTAGTTCAAGGTTTTTGAATCATTTGGGTTGATT
This sequence comes from Dipodomys merriami, assembly GCF_024711535.1. Lineage (NCBI taxonomy): Eukaryota > Metazoa > Chordata > Mammalia > Rodentia > Heteromyidae > Dipodomys > Dipodomys merriami. Next base: position 3,703,062 of record NW_027206179.1, on the reverse strand, counting down.
TTGTTTCAGTTTGATATATACGGATCTATCTTTAGTTTTCTACAGGTGTTTAACCAATTTTTCCAGGACCATTTACTGAAGAGGCTCTCTTTCTCCCATACTATTTTTTGCTCCATTGTCAAATATTAGGTGGCTATGTGTCTGTGGTTTCATTTCTGGTCTTCAGTTCTATTCCATTCGTCCTCATGCCTGTTCTTGGCCAGTACCAAGCTGTTTTGATTATTATGGCTTTGTAGTAGAGTTTAAAATTTTGTGTTGATATTCCTCCAGTGGTAACCTTTCTGCTAAGAATTGTTTTTTTCTATTTGGGGTCTTTTATTGTTCCATATGAATTTTGGGATTGCTTCTTCTATTTCATTGAAGAATGAGGTTGGGCTATTAATAGGTATTACATTCAATTTGGAGATAGCCTTTGGCAATATTGCCATTTTCATGATATTAAACATCCCAATCCAGGAGCAGGGGAGGTTTTTCCACTTGCTTAGTTCTGCTTTAATTTCCTTTTTCAGGTTTTTAAAGTGATCCTCATAGAGGTCCTTCACATCTTCAGTTAACTCCTAAGTATTTTATTTTTTGTGGTGGTATTACAAAAGGAGTTTCTTTCCACATTGGAAAGCAGTAGGTTGCCAGATCCTACTGGGAAGGTACACAGAAATCCCATTCTGGTTGGTCTATGAGCCCACTCACCACCTGTTAGAGCAGGAGTGGGGCTTCTGCCTCTGGGAGCTTACCCCTACCAGGCCAACCAACCTAGGTTACAGGCCTCACTTTATGCATCAGAACATCCCCAGACATGACAACCAGTGTGTCCCAGCTGGGCAAAATAGGTATCTCCAAATAATATCATTAATTCTTTTTTGATAACTGAGGTCCAGACGTTTACTATCATTGTGATAGTCCTTTTGCAGTACTCAGAAAGAGTTTAGAATAATGCAAGTATTTCAGTTTGTGGAAGACCTCAACAGGAAACAGCCAGTATTCTATAGGTAGAAAGAAAAAAATGATTACCCATTCTTGTAACCAAACACAACTAAGAATGTATAAATCTTGGTGAAATATGATGGTCACACATGTGACTATTACAGTGCTCTGTCATAACATCTGGCCACCCAAAAAATGATGCTGGTATTTATGATTAAGAGGTGATATTTCCAAGGCTCTTCACCCATGAAATACATCAGTACTTACTGGGTAGAGCTGCTTCAGTCTTTAGACACAACCAAGGGGTCAAGAACCAAAGACCTTTTAAAGCTTAGTGTCTAAAGAACCCTCAGCCTCCATCCTCAGGACTGACGACCAGTAGCTGGCCTCTGTCCCTAAGGATACAAGCATGGAACCCACATCTGTCATGGAGAATTCAAGTGAAGGGAAGAAAGGACGGACTCATCATTGACTCCCATATAACCTTGGGGAAATCAATGCCCAGCGCTCACAATTAGTCAATTTGTGCATCTTATTGTACCAAATCTCTAATGACTCCCAAATAGAAATGGAAGAAGAGAAAAGATAATAACAGCCACACTAGATTTCAGGGGAACCTCTTTGGCTCTGATGACAAAATATTATGTGTCCTTTCTTCCACTGCTTTATTTTCTGCTTATGTTATAAGATCCAGTGGTGTTTATTCTTGATTGAACTAAATTACATATCAAAAATGTGTTAGTGTTTTTATGAGATATGACAATGTAAACAAGACCCAAGAAACAAAGAACCTCTTCTTGTCATATAATTTCTAGATGACTCTATATTCTGGACCCCATATATGGTGTATAAGCATGCACATCTGAGGGAAGCCAGGAGGAGGGCAAAAAACTATAGGAAAATGGGTGAACAAATAGGCAGAGGGCCCCTCGCCAGCACTGGTCATTGATGAAAGTGAATTAAGCAACTCAAGAGTGGTCATGGGAGGGAGGGAATGAGAGAGAAAGAGGAAACAGCTCATACTAAGCAAAAGGAAAGAAATGTTCATATCACCCAATTTGGAAGAAGCAGTTTTTTGTTAAAGTCTGTATATTCATAAGCTTTGTAGATCAAGACAATGACAAGATGCATTGTGAAGGTTAAAATGTGTTAGTGACTTTAGCTAAGTATCGCTATGCCACAATATTGTGAAATTTATATAATTACTTAATCTCAATAAAGAAAAAGTGTTACTTTTTAAAAATACTGACTAAAACATTGAGTAATATGTATTAAAGTTTCACATTCTTGTGGAAATCCATTAGTAAATTCACTATTATTTATTATTATAAAAGAATTTCTTTTTCAAGTCAGACAACTTGGCTCCCTTCGAAGGCTTGGATCACAGTTCAGAACTAGCCTGGACAGAAAAGTCTATGAGACTCCATTTCTAACTTACAAGTAAAAATATAGGATTGGAGGTATTTCTCAAATGGTAAAATGCCACTTGTGAATAAGATAGCCAAGAAAGGAAGCTTGGAGCCCTGATGTCCAGGGGCTGCACACACGCACGCACACACACACACACACACACACACACACACACATTTTTTCCATATTGAAAACGTAAGTTGATTTTTTAATTCCCTTTTCATCCTACCACCCAACTCTGAAAATGTCAATCCTGTATTTAAATTCATTTTTAAATAAGCAAGTGATGTCTTTCCTCACGATGGTCTATGGATGCCACTGTGGGCAGTGCCAATGATGCAAATCTCAGCAGATACTAGGAGATAAAAAAGGGAGAGAGAGAGAGAGAGAGAGAGAGAGAGAGAGAGAGAGAGAGAGAGAGAGAGAGAGAGAGAGAGAGAGAGAGAGAGAGAAACACCAATATGTTAAAGTCACACAATCATTAAATGAAATCATCAAATGAAAAACAGCCCAATATGTGTGAGCAGAAGAAAAGAGATGCCCACACGTGGCAGGTGTGACCCTCCAACCCAGAGAGGGCCTGGAAAAGCAGGAATAGGCTCTGGATCTCACCTGTGATCCCTGGGCCTGCTGCTCAGGATCTGTCCCATATGGTGCTGCTGAACCTGGGCCTAGAAAAGGGCAAGGCCTTGCTGTATTCCAGAGCCATGTGCAGTCCCTCATGCTCAAGTCCCTGATCTCCTTCTTGATGATGCTCATTGCCCCATGCCTCAAGGGCTGCTGGGAGTATCCTTCCCCTTCCAGAGCAGGACCCTGAATCTCATCTTCCCCCAGAGGGGCCATATGCTTTGTCTTTCTCTACTTCACAGAGAATTTACATTTTTGCCACCTAAAGAAATGAATGTAAGATTGTGTTTTTATGGGGGTTTTGGTGCGGGTTCTGATAGTTGAACTCAAGGTCTGGGTGTTGTTTCTGAGCATTGTTTTTGTGTAAAGCTAGTGCTCTACCACTTGAACCACAAATACACTTCTGGCTTTGTTGGCTAATGGCATATAAAAGACTCATAAATGTCCTGCTCCAGGCTTGCTTGGAACCCTGGTCCTCACATCTCAGCTCTCTAAGGAGCTAAGTTTACAGGCCTAGGGTATGGTTGGTGCTCAGCTAAGTGTGAGTGATTTTAATGTAACTTGTAAGTGTTTAGACATAAACTGTTACAGTTGTGTTTGCATTGGGCTCTCTGCTTATGGACAAAAGACATGAGATCAGAATAATTCTGGTAAGTTGTCCTCTTTGACAAGGTAAACATCCATTTTATTTCACTGAGAGCCCGGGAACAGGTCCCTTGTACCTTAGCCTCTTTCCTTAGTAATTACTCAATACTTACTTCCTTTACTATCAGTGTATGTTGAATGTATAAGGGCAACTATCTTTTTATTATTAGCACAAAGTGGTAAGTTTACACTTCATAAAGGGCCAAAAGTTATTGGATCTGAAGTTTCCTTGTTCCTACTTCTCTAGTGGACAACAAATAAGTCTTCATAATGCTTGATGCAGACATTTGACATGGTAGTCTAACACTCATTTCTTTTGTTTAGTTAGGCTATTTTGGTTCTCATTGAAGCTTTATGGTAGTAAAATTCATCAGTACCCTTTTGTTGTATACACACTACCCTTTTGTTGTATACACACTAATCCAGAAATGGCATTCAAGACAAAAGCAAATGCTTACAGAACATTGAGCACTCTTTTCTTTGAGTCACTGTAAAAAGAATGACCGGTTTGGCTTCCACACATTTCTGTCTCTGGGCAGATGCTTTTATGTTTTCCAGCAATGGCCCAGCAAAATTACAGACAGTGTTGTGTGTGTCTCTGTGATGCATGAGTCAGTGACATCACTCCATTGACCCACAGTTACAGCACTGAATGACATCAAGATCTCTGGACTCAGCGAAATGAGCTTGCTTGTCCTTTGGAGTCCTGACTGTATAATGCAGTGGTGACTTGACAATATTCCCACTTCAAGCTCCTCAACACTTCTGATTATTTAAGAGGCTCTTCTGAATCAGGCCAGTTCTCGTAGAATTTTAAAGAACATTGAGAGATACAGAGTCTGAGCCTATCTAATATTTTGTCCTCTCTTTGAGGAGCTTTTTCTCTTCTTATAAATGGTTCCGTTTCTCAACCAGTAACAGTGAGGATTCTTAGAGACTGGGATGACAAGGCGCTTCTTGGAACTCTGTACTTTTGGTTTTCAATAAGAAATAATGATCAATAAGCAAACTGTTGCTCTAGCTGCTCATATGGACAGCTCTAGTTATGTTGATGCACACACATTTCTTCCCTAAAAAATACATTCAAAGACTCCTCTGGGAAACTGAAACATATTAACATCCTGCTCTAAAATTCTTAATGAAGGAAGAGAGAGAAGGAGAGATTTTCTGAAGAAATGCATGTAATATAGCAAAATAGAAAATATGTGAGGAGAAATAGACAGTGATGCCAGAGAGTAGACTCGAGGTACCATAATGAAAGCATGGGAACATTTCACAGCATAACGTTCAGATACTAGTAGCCTTAAGAATATAATGATATGCAAGAAGCAATATAGCATAGGTAGGAAGAATAATTGAGACAGGAAAAAGAAAGGAAGAAGCACAGTAGATAGTGTACTCATTCAGAAGAATGATAGCATAAAGGACATATTACACTGGAGGAAGCATAAAATATACATATTAGAATGAAAATTTAGGAAGTCTTTTTAGGAATTTGATATGACTCTAACATAACCAGAGGAATGAATGAGAGTAACTACTTTGTTCAAAGAATTCCTCAAATTAAACTAAGATGTGACTATCAAATTGGTACAGATTGCTCTCAGAGCTTCTAAACATTGTAGGCAACACTTATGTTCATCTTAATGTCTGTTTCTTCCAGACTGTGAGCTCTCCCTAAACCTGGACAGAGAATTTCTCTCAGGTCTTATCAAGATGATGTAGCACTTGGGGGCAAAGATGCAGCCCAGGAGACCTCCACTGGAGGCCAAGATGGAGAAGACCTCCATGGCCACTATGACCTTCCCCTTAGTGCTATGGTAGACAGGCAGGAAGGTGAGCCACACACTGCAGAACACCAGCATGCTGAAGGTCAGGAACTTGGCCTCATTGAAGGTGTCAGGCAGGTTCCTGGCCAGAAAAGACACTGTGAAGCTGGCCAGGGCTAGGAAGCCCAGGTATCCCAGGACACAGTAGAAGACACTGAGGGAGCCCATGTTGCACAGGATGATAACATGGCCATGTTCAGAATGTACATCTGTGTCCACAAAGGGAGGAGAGATTCCCAACCAGAGGCCACAGAGGGTCACCTGGATGAGGGTGCAGATGGGAATGATGAGGTTAGGAGCCCGAGATCGCAACCACTGCCTCATGCTTCTCCCTGGAGCAGTGAACGTGAAGGCAAGAACCACAGTGATAGTCTTGGCCAAGACCGTGGAGACAACCACAGTGAAGACCACTGCAAATGTGGTATGCTGGAGGAGGCAAGTGGCTGTGTGGGGACGGCCAAGGAAGAGCAAGGAGCAGAGGAAGCAGCAGATGAGGGAGATAAGCAGGATGTAACTGAGGGCCCGGTTATTGGCCTTGACAATGGGGGTGTCTTGGTGCTTGATAAACACCCCAAGAACAGCAGCTGTGAGTACAGAGCAGCAGAGAGAAGTGCAGGCCAGAGCCATGCCCAGGGGGTCTTCATAAGCCAGGAAACTCTCAGTTTTCAAGAGGCAGCTGTTTCTCTCAGTGTTGGCCAACTGATGATCTGGACACCTCACACACTGCTGCATGTCTGGTGAGGAGTGAGAATCGCTGTTAATCTGGATTCCATAATTCTCTTTCCTCTCATCCCCCTTCATTCAAATAGCTCATTATTCCCTGATTCACCAGGTGATCTGTATTGAGTTCAATACAAAGTAGAGTTACTCTCTATATCAAAATAGTTTCAGGTGAATTCTGTTTCTAACATTTCTTGTCCTTTCCGTCCTCCATTTCTCTTTTTTCTGTTTATCTCCTTCCTTCCTTCCTCTGTTCGTTCCTTCCTTCTTGCCTTATATACTTTTTCTCTCCCTCTGGCCTTTCCTTCCTTCCTCCATCCCTCCTTTGTTTCTAACTTCCTTCTTTCTTTGCTTCTGTTTTTCTTCCTTCTTTACTTCCTTCCTTCCTTTCTGTCTTTCCTCCAGTGCTTGAACTCTGGCCCTGGGAATTTTTTCAGAGTATTCATGCCAAAACCACCACTCTACCACTTGAGCCACAGCTTCAATTACACTTTTTTGGGTGCTTAATTGTGGAAAAACATCTTTATTAGTTTCGTGCCCATCATTGCATCTAAACTCCATTGTAAAATCTCAACTGCCTGAGTTGCTTGGATTAAGGGGTAATATATAATTACCTAGCCTTATGTGCTGCAGTCTTTACAGGTTATATCACTCTGGCTCTCTGCTACTCATTCAAGTAATAATGGAGAATAGAGAATTACCCTAATCATTTCAGGTTTACGAAGAGGGTCTAATCCAAACCTCAATCTACTTCTTTTACCAAGCACAAACTTCCTGAGCATTTATCTGTGTCAAGAACAATTTTCCTCTACTGATGTGATAGGGTCTGGAAAAGACCAGCTGGATGATGGAGAAGAGAAATGAAATGGACATGTAAACTACTTCTGAATCTTTTATAGTTGAAGAATTGCTAGTCAATCTAGTGCCAGTGTAAGACATGGAGTTATCATAACAAAGTCCCTTGTATTATTAGTGTTTGCTAAATAGAAAATCAATTTTAATTAGAAAAGAGCAGCACTGGGCACTCAGAAATGAAAGACTGTGTTAGATCTAAAATTCCATGATGATTTTCACATCATTTCAAAGATCAACAACTGGTCCTTGATATTTTCTATTTTTCCTTTTTTTTGTTTTCTTTTTACAGTCTTTTACTTTTATTTTCTCCATTTCTCCTTTTTTACTAAATATATATTTATGTATTTATTTATTTATTTATTTATTTATTTATTTATTGTGAAGATACTGTACAGATGGGTTACATTTACATGAGTAAGTTAATGAGTACATTTCTTATGAAGCATTATTACCCACTCCTTTGCTTTTTATATGTTTTTCATTGTAAAAATACTGTACAGAGGAGTTACAGTAAGGTAATGAGTAAGGTAATAAGTACATATCCTATCAACATTGTTGCCTCCTCCTTTGTTTTTCTCCTACCATCCCTTCTTTCCCCACCATCCCAAGTACTCCCTAACCCCCACCCCCAACCCCAGTAAAAGTGGTAAAGTTCATTTTCAACATAGTGTCTTGTACATCTCATTGTTACAATGGGTCAACCTGTATCCCTATTTAAGCAGTTTGTTTTTTCCTTCCCCTCCCCGAACTAGAAAAATGTGTATACAAGATGCAGGGGACCAGAATCCAATACTGTGAAAACATGGGTTATACTGTGTGGGGGGAAAGGAACAAACCACAGAAACCAAAAAATCATATAGTACATTTTAAATACATTTTAAAAAGAAAGGAAAAAACACTTGTGTCCCTATGTTTGGGTTCATTTCACTTAACATTTTATATGGTCATATGTACATAGCTTTTTTCCTATTCTGCTTTTCCTAGACACGTACTAGTTCTTCCAAATAAGGGAAACCATTGGTGAATATTTTCTTTAAATATAAAAAATGTGACTGAGGAGAGAGGAACAGGGCTATTCTCAAGATGAATCCTGTAATAGACAAGAAGATACAATTATATATATATATATACATATATATATATGTATATAAAATGGAGGGGCACTGGCTTGTTTCTTCTAAGGAGAAATATGGTTAGCAGTAATCATGGAATTCTGCATGAAGGGGAATATGTGTTCCTGCCATGCTACTGTAGATCACTCCACTGGCTTGCATGGACTGAAGGGTAGGAAGGAGAGATGAGGAATTTCTCTATAACTCACAGACCCACCTGTCACATTAGAAATCTCATTCTCTGAGCAAGGAATGCAGTCAAAGCAACAGGTAGCATTTCCCTCTAGAGAGGTCTTCCTGAATCCAGGACCACAGCTCTCAGTGCAGACAGACTGCGGAGCCTGAGAACATTCAGATGAAGGTTAGGGACACTTCATCTTTTTACCTGACATCCCAGACACTCTGGAAAAGATCTTCAAAACACATAATCTTTATATACATATAGCCAATGAATTGATTGAGCCTTCTTACAATTTCATCTAACAAGAACAGGAGAACATGTGGGTCCTTAACACCCAGCCCCTCAAGCCATCAGGAAGTCATGGAGCATTTAAGAGGTGGATGTTAATTCTAGAAAATTAGGAAATGGGAGTTCAATCCTGCATCCCATTCTTGAATTCAGGTGATGAATAAGAGCATAAGAGGAAAATCACTCAGAGAAACTTCAAACCCACACTCTAAAGTGTGGCTAATTGCTTGGAAGGTGCTGCTGTACCCAGGGCCATTCACATCTCTCTTGGCTTCCCAGTTGCAATGAGATAGGTGAACTCCACTGGCAGATACTTCTTTCATTACATCCTGTCTCAGCACAGACTCAAAAGCAACAGTCTACCCAACCGTGGTCTGAAACCTCCAGGCAGAAGCAAAGCAAGCCTTTCTGCCTTCTCATTTGATTCCCTCAGATATTTGGTCACAGTGCTGGAATGATGATTCACAGGTGTCATTTACCTTTTATGATATTCAATATGCAAACAAAGAACAACATAATTGTAATGGAATGTTCCTCTATTCCCTCCCTGAATCTGTTAGTAAGAAACTTCCAGAAAGAGGAAGTTATGAAATGTTTACCACTGAGACATAGTTTTGATAAACAAGCTTAAAATCAGGATAATCTTATGGCATATTTATATCTAGATCATGATATTATAGCTAGAAATGACCAATTCTGGTGTAGAAATAAGGATGTTGTGTCATTATCTACAACCATTGCGCACATAACCTGACTTAGGGAATTACAACAACTTCATAATAACTATACAGTTTTTTTAAAAAGGAGAGAGCCAAAAATGCATAAATAACCCACCTTGGTTATTCCTATGGGCCACTCTATCAGATTTTCAAACAAAATCAGTTGTTGATCATGTGATCTAGATGGAGAAAACTTGCCAACTTTTACCCTTTGTCCCAGACCTTCTGGAAAATTCCAAAAGCTCATAATGTCATACTCTGCTTCCGATTTCCTTTCCTCATTCAAAACCACTTGGTCTCCAACAGGATTGGTAAATTGGCTCTTCTTCAAAAAGGGATGCAGCTAAAAGGGACACATTAAAGTAGCATGAAGTGCTTCCAAGAATTCTCACAAAATCTGAGCACAATGGATGCACACAAATTAACCTTCATTTTCACCACATGATTCACACACACCACAAGAATCCAATCAACTGAATCAAATGCAGGACCACAGTAGACTAAAGTGTCACAAATTTCTAAAACCTGGGTATCTAGGATGGGATGCAGAAACTCAATTTCAAGGGAATCAAACTCCAACCACACCCAACCAAATAATGAATTATCATATGACAGACCTCAACTGCCTCACTAACGTGCATTCCAATCACTTATTTTATGATTGTTATCAGTGAGTCAGTCTGAAAATAGGTAAATAATAAACTAAGTAGATTCATAGAATATTTATGACAACTATGAAAGATTAAGTAAGACTTAGTTTAGTGTGTGTGTGTGTGTGTGTGTGTGTGTGTGTGTGTGTGTGTGTATCCTGTCCTGTGGATTGACTTCAGGGCCTAGGCACTGAACTTGAGGTTTTATTTTCCTTTTCAAATTAATCATTCTATCCCTTGAGCCACAGCTCCACCTCTGGCTTTTAGCAATTAACTATAGTAGGAGTGAGACACAGGTGTGAGCCACTTGTGTCCACACAATCTTAGGTATTCAAGAACTAGTCACTCTTGATCTATTATTTTAAAAATTACAAGGACAATTTGGATATATGCTATGGAAAAGGGGATGGCTTTTTCCACACATAGTGAGGATGGGGACAGAAAACACAGCACTATCTTGTCACAGATGCAGCGTTATTCAAGGACTTTGTCTTCACAGCTCTACAGTCATTTCATGGAGCGCACGACAGGCACAATGTCTCTTGTATTTTACAAAATGGAGCCAGACAACCTAGTACCTAGTTCCATCTGCTATGAAACCTTCAATAGAAAGACTACATGCCCAGAGTCGGTCTTCCAAAAGCAAAGCCATTACCTGTGAAGACAGAAATGCCATTGGCTGGGCATTGTGCACAGGTTGCTCTTCCATGAGATGAAAAATCATCTGGTGAAGGGCATAGGACACAGCATACACAGCGTTGTAGATGTTGTAACTCTCGTCTGACATGGTCATGTCAAAAATGTGCCTCAGCATCCAATCCAGTGTGGCAATGTATGAACAGTGCCCCAAGTCTCTACAGTCAGACTTAACCAGTAGGCAATAAACAGATTGAATCCATGACCTGGGAAGGGAATTATCTCTTGAGTTCTTGGAGAAGATCTCTGTCAAAATAAAATTGGTGAACCCAGAAGTGTTTCTATGGTGGTGAGAGAAGATGAGAGGTGCATGGAAAGGGTCAATGAGAAAATGTCTTTTAGCAATAGTCACATCATCATAGGGTGAGTTCATGACCCAGACTTTCTCTGTAATTAAAAAGTACCCAAATTTAAGAATAAAGCTTAGTAGAAATTTACTGTCCCCATAAATGATAATCACATTGGTTGATGATTCCACTAGCTGGCGATGCATCCATAGATCATTTGTGAAATCTAAAAAGGCACTGTAAGTGATCATGTTCTCAAAGGCCAAACAAACTCCATTCTTGTCCATCTCTTCTCTCAGTTCTGAGAGGAACCACACACCATAGTCATCTTCGGTGATGAACAGTCCCACCCAGGTCCAGCTGAAATGAAGCATCAAGGAGACTATGGCCAGGGCTAGAGCTGAGTCCTTGGCAGCCATCTGATAAACAGTACCAAACTTTCTATGGTCACTCAGGAGAGGATCAAAAGACCCAAAGGTGAACTATAGGGAAACAATGAACACAACACCAGGAAGAGGATGGTCATAGGCTAGTATCAGTCCTGGTGAGAACTAAGCAAAAACTGGCAGAGGTGGGGGCAAACGTTCGTTTATCCATTTGCAAAGTCATGTCCCATGTTTCAAGCTCATTGTAGACATGTAAGGATAAGGCTCAGAGCTTTGGATCATCCTTTGGACTCTTACAATCTCTCCTTTTATTTATTTATTTTTGCAGGAAAGAAAATGTATATGTCCCACCCATTTCCAGAGTCTTTTCCCTGTGAGATCATGCATTTAGAAGGGTTTGTGATAACTCCTCTTCTTCAGCCTGTCCAGGACAGAGTCACTGTGGACATGGCTTCACACCCCTCCCAGCCTCACCTGTGGAAGTTTGTAGAGGTCCAGCAGTGTCCCGATTGGGACAGATGTGCTTGAGGTTCCTGTGAGTACTGCTAAAGCTTTGCTGTCTCTTCTGCAGGTGTAATTAGGGCTGTTTTTATTCTTCCCAGACAGCCATATGAGTGGATCCTCTAATAAATCAGTATCTTTGTAATGTGCACTATAGATCTCAAACCCTATAGTCATGTTGGGTAGCAGATGAGCATTCTTATTGATCTCCTCCACTGCAAGCACCAGGGTGAGAAGCAATTGGTATTTCTTTAAGTTGATACTGAAAAGAGGCCAGAAATATTTGGGTAGGTATATGTGTATTGCAAATGATTAACTGCAAACCTTCTGACTTTGTTGAATCAAATGCCTATCTCTACACACAGTAGTATGTGTAGATCCTACCTTCCAACAGGATGGCATTAGAATTTGGAGTCTTAGAAAAGTTCTCAGTATTGGGAGAGCTCCTGAACAGGACTTGATCAGCATATATGAGATTACTATTCTTTTGAGATTACCAATGGTGCGGAGGGATGAGCAAGTTGGCTTTTCCATTCTACCACATATGGATATGTTGAAAACACTGTTGTCTGCTGGGACACAGGAGCATGCCCAGTCACATCCCAAATCGTTTAGTACCTTGAATTACCTGTGCATATGAAGAACGCTTAAGAAATAGAATTCAAATTGAGAGCATATTGTCCACCTGAGTTTAGCCAATACAAGCAGATAGACAGGGCCTGCTGTGTTAGGAATAAATACAAAAGCAGGCTGCCTTGTGTCTATGCTCACTTGCTAAACTTTTGCTAATGGTGCACAATTCTGCAAAGAAGTACATCTTGCCTTGTGAGGAAATTAAAGAAGACAAAGAAATTAAATTCATGTTATGTGGTAGAGGACCACTAAGTTGACTCAGAGAATGTCATTATTCAAGGGGATTCCTCAGAAACAAAGCAAGATGGCAGCTGAGAAAGCTAGAACATGAAGATTGCTTCACCAAACAAAAGAACAGATGAGAGTCACGAATTTAGACCAGAAGACACTTCTCTAGTAGAATAAAACAACAGAAAAGAATGTGTGAGAAATGGTGGAAGAAGCTGGCTCCATATTCCTCCAGATCATCAGCGTTAATAACTCAGTATGAACAGAAACCCTCTGACACTGAAGGGAAGGAGAGAGTTCAAGTTAAATCTCAGCATCATCCCCATACACTGAGACCAGTGCTAGGGAAGTGGTTATAGTTTCTACTCTTGGGTCCAGACCTTTAGATTGTGTCTCTGGAATTGGTTTAGGACAGAGAAGAAAGACATTTCCACAGCCTCCATCCTCCAATTTTGTGAACAACAGCAGGTACTGGATACAACCTCCTATTGAGCAGGTCATGAGTGGGTCAAGGTTTTTTCTTAGAACCCTGTGTCAGGCATGTCATGTTTGGACCAATAATCCAGAATAAACTAGAGGCACTGTTTGAACCTCGATCCTCATATCTCAGCCTCCTAAGTAGCCAGGATTTCAGGCATTAGCCGCCAGTGCCCAGCTTGTGGCCCCCATTACAAAGCATTCAATGCTTCTCTGGCACAGCACAATTCTCCATCCCACTTATGGGTAGGACAGGGAAGTAAGATGGTGACATTGTCCTAGAGCTTAGTGTGGCCCAACTGATAGCACTAGAACTGTGCCATGATCCCATAGCCAGGCCAGCCTCTGGCAGAGCTCTGTAATCACCTCAGTACCTGGGAAAGTCATCTACCACCAGACAATCTGAGTTTTATTCTAGCTATCACTAATTGGGTATGGTTGTGGCCATCTTGGCCCATGAGAACACTGCCACTACGTACAAATTGTGTGGTTCTTAGTGTTCACCCAGCGCTCTGGTCTTGATTGCAATGGACTGAGGATGTAGTACTGAGGCAGGGCAGACTAGGGAAAATGAGGCCTGGTTAAAACATGCCAGGAATTCAAAAACTCAAGCTTAACACTTGTCCATCTACTTCTCTTAATATTAAGGGAACAAAGTAATTTAATGGAAAATGTAGTAGCATAGATTAGGAGAATATGGAGTATGGTAAGCTCACAGCAAATAGAGAGCTATTCATTAATTAACATCCCTTAAGATTAAGGCACTAAAGTCATTGAGCAGAAAATGAAGCCAGATTAATTGAAGAATATGAGTCTTGGTGAAGGCAACTCAGAAACATGATTTAGAAAAACAGAGATACTATCTTTGCTTCAAAGAGACATAACAGGATGTATTTCTTTCCTGAGAATGCATTTCTCATCATATGAATTAACAGTTGTCTGGCAGCATGTATGCCTTCCCAAAAAATGCTCTCCCAAATCATAAGCAACATCCTACACAAAATATAGACAACAGCACGCCTTCCTCACTGCAAGGGTAATCATTTGTTTTATGGAAGGATGCCTTCTTATCTGAAAAGAATGTCCAAAACATACAGAAACTCAGAAACTGTAGCACCAGAAGTGATTAGAGCAAAGATGAGACACATATGTTTGAATAACTTTGAAGTCAGTCCTCCCACCTTTACTGCATGAATACTCCTGGCAGCCCAAGAGCTGTGTATCTCTCCTCTGTTAGAGTGTATCTTTGAATTTCTGTTTCCTGTTTGTGTATTTGCTTGCTTTTTTGCTTCATTACTCAGTAAAACTCTGCCATATTTTCTTACTGTTGTGACTTGCATAGAATTTCTTATTCTGAGATCCAAGTCAAGAAGCCTAAGTGAAGAGTGACTACTTTTAGAGGGAAACTTCATTAACCTTCACCTGTTTTTGTGACACTGCTGGTTGGTATTCCAGGTGTAATAAAGTTCTGGTGGCCACAGTTGTGACTAAAGCCTGTTCCAGAACAAAGATCTTGCCACTGCTACACAGAAATGTCTCACAAGACCATTTCCTGTGCATGAGCATTATGGGCCCCCGCATGACCCAAGAGGAGGCATGCGGGGACCCTCGACTCCGTGGGGTTCTCCTTGAGGTTGTTAGAACCACAGGGTATTTGTCACCCAACTTGCTTTTGGTTTTCTCTACTACTGAAGAGGTTTATCAGCTCCCAGCTCACTTCCTTCAAGTCCTTTACTCCCTCTAGTGGTGACATTGTGGAAATCGCCTGGAATTTCTTGAAAGACAGGCACAAAGCCAGACCAGGCAGACTGGTCTAATTCTGAGACATTTCAAAGACAGATAGTATCACATGTCCAGTATGAATCAAGAATGTTCCAGAACGATAAGTTCTCCTCTCCTAGTATTCAATATAATCAGTTTGGGGAAATTCTCATAGAGACAATCTCAATTCTCATGTTTATTTTTGATATGCTATTTTACAACATAACTGTGAAGCTTGACAGCTAGAATGTCAGTAATAGTAAATATTAATTGGGAACTGGTGGTTCAGGCCTTTAATTATGGCTTCTGAGGAGGCTGAGATCAGAGAATTATCTTTTGTAGTCACATTGGGCAGGAATGTCTGTGAGACTCTTATGTACAATTAAACACACAGAAACCAGTAACAGAGATGTTGGTCAAGTAGTAGACTGCCAGCCATGAGAGAAAAAATGCTAAGGGACAGCCATCAGGACTTGAGTTCACACCTGTGTACAAGAGTTTGTGTGAACATGCACACACACACACACACACAGACACACACACACAGACACACACACACACACACACACAAACACACACACACACACAGCTCAATTAGAGAATGGACAGAGCAGAAGACAACTCTGACATCTCCTATCTCCCATGGAGGTGCATTTCTAATGCTGGGTTTACACATGAGTCCCATCTGTCTCACTCACTTCCACACCACATTCAGTTGGCTTCAATATCCCTCACAAATCTCTCATGGAATAAAGAATTCCTCTCCAGAATAAAGCCCATAAAGGGTGTTTCCACACAAGTTGTCTGAGAAGATTCATCTGTGACTTCCTAGTTTACAGAGAATTCTGTAGATCTGAAAGTAATGAGCTTACCTGGGTCAAATGCATGAATCAAAGAGTGCATAAAACACATGAAAAAGCCAGGTGCCGGTGGGTCATGCTTGTAATCCTAGTTACTAAGGAGGCTGTGATCTGAGGATGCAAGTTCAAAGGCAGCCAGGGCAGAAAGGTGGGTGAGATGCTTAACTCCAATAAACCACAAGAAAACTGGAAGTGGTGACTGAAGTGGTAGAGCCCTAGCCTTGAGCTGAAGAGGTCATGGACAGCACCAAGACCTACAGTTCAAGCCCCACAAACAACCAATAACAATATGGAAAAACATTCAAATATATTTTAAGAATTCATGAGCAGGGGAAAATAGATAAGCCTGACTAGATGTCAGAGAACATATAATAGAAGCAGAGCTTCTGGGAATGACATAGGAGATAGGCTGAGACATGGACAGTAAGGCAGAAGTTCACTTACATTAGTTAAGGGGAAAAATTAAATGGATCATGGATCTCTTATTCCTGATCTGACCAGCAGCTCCCCTTTCCCAGAGCTTTGCTGACATGAAATAACCCCAGAAGCAGAAACTGCATGTCTGTCCTAAGAAATGTTGTCCTGAAGGAGGTCCAAACATTGGTCCTATTTTTAAAAGTATAAGGACAGAATTGACTAAAGATTCCCTAACCTTTGACATATGGATGGGGACATTGTGCTTTTGTGGCTAGTATGGACTCTTGGTCACCCAAATGACACTGAACCAGGACAGTTCAGGCTGGAGGAATCACAATGATGGTGAGGTGGTCTGGACAGTCCTGGGAAATGGGAGTGGAATGAAGACAGACAGAGACCCCCAAACGGTCTGATAGCCAAACAGAAAATGCAAATTTTAAGAAAACCCAAGAAATCACTTACTGATCGCTCTGTTGCTGCGCAGCAGGATCATTCATGTTGTGAACAAATTCCCAAGAATAAAAGGGGAAAATCCCAGCAATGACCAGATCTCCCTTGCAGTGTGCCAGAGATTTCTCTGTGCAAATGTGTCGGTCATCTTCAGTGGAACTGACCACTAGCGGTTGTTGGAGGAGAAGCAGTGTCAGAGTCACAGGGAACATTGCTGCTGCTTTGGCCTGGAGCTATGATTCTGGATGCAGACTGAGCCAGCAGCATCAGATGGGTGTCTAAATGGATCTTCAGTTTCTGTGGCTTATTGTTATCTGGATGGCCACTGGGACACACCACCGGCCTCCTCCACTGTCCTAGAGGAATACAGAGCCCTTTCTGCCCTCCAGGTATACATCTGAGGTCCGGCTTCAAGGTCAAAACACAAGTTGTAAAACATGTGTACCATCTTCTCCTCCACACCCTCAGGACTGTCATTTCATCCAAGACTGTAGATAATGAAACTCCAGGGATGGATTCCTTTCTTGTTGAGTTGTTCACAAACTAGTGTGAAAGCAAAAACTTGAAAGAAAACAAGCCCACAACATAAAGTACCATAGGAAAGCCACTAGGGAAGATGGAAATGGATGACACCAGAGGATGCCAGGTGAAAGTCAAAAGGTAATAGAGGGCCATGGCCAACAAAGACCAAGAGTTATTGGAGCACCATCAAATATGAGGATGGGCAGACTCACAAACCCAGGACCAAGGGAGCCACAGAAGTTTGGTGAAATGACCCATTCCGGTTTCCATAACCACTCCACATGCAGAAACATCCAGAAGAGGTCAATGCAGTTATTTACTGATGCTGGAGGTATCAACAGTCTCCCTGTATTCAATCATTAAAGATCAACACTTGAAGGTCAAGGTGCACAACCAATTGGACATTTAAAAATGTGTCTATCAATGCATTGTGGTGATCCACTGTTAGACAGAGATGTTCTATGATCTATGACTTTCTGAGAAAATAGCAGGCCTGCCCATTGAGTATCCTGGAAGCTGTGTGTCTATGGATGGGTTGTGTTCTGCTCTCTGTCTTGGTCATGTCCTGGGTGCTGGGGAAACTCTTGTTCTCACTTAGACAGGCATGTGGTCCCTGCTCTGTCCATGTCTCCCTACCTGTCTCCTCTATTATTTGCTCATGATAGACATGGAACCAAGGTCACAGCAAAGGTTCCTGCTCCCCCCAGAGTTCACCATGATAGCTGGTTCTGTGATTTGGCTCCATATATTTATTAGGAAGGGCTTGGCAAACATAAGTTGAAAAAGTAAGGATGAAAATGCTACTTGGTGTTGGTAGCCAGCAAGACCTTGCAAGAGGGTCAGTGCTGGGGCAAACCTTGACTTGGGTTCTGAGTAGAAATCTCTATTTCTTCCTATAGCCAGGATTACAGGTAGGAGCCATCCGCACCTGGCTCAAAGTACACACATTTATCCTGTTCCCCTCCTCAATTACTCTATTTCTGTTAAGTCTGTCCAGTAGAACAGCTCCTCCCCACTTCCTCTTCACCTTCCTGAAACCAATAGTCACCTGTCAATCACCTGACTGTGAGTCAGCGAAGGACCCAACACACTCAAGTCACTTCCTAATCCTCTGAGGTCACTTCCTGAACTGTCCTGGTCACAACTCCCTCTGACAGTGAGAGGTTCCCCAGACTCTGAGGTTACTGCTGCATCCACTCTGGTCCTGTTCTGTCAAAGTTCCCTTCTCTCTCTTTTTCTTTTTCCTTTTCCTTTGTCTTCTTCATGTGCCTTCATCTCCTGTGGATGGGCACTGTACTTTTTCTGCCTGGTCCATGGGTCAGTTTTCCTTTCTGGAGACCTTACAATTTCTACTTCATTGACATGGATATCTACTCTAATACTTTGAGCCTTCTACTCCCTACATTTCAAAAATGAGAGAAATCCTGGGGGTCTGTGTTGGGTGATAATACATCTATCTGTCTGTCCCTATTGTAAAGGTGATGTACACAGGAATTTACATTATGTAAATCACCAATGAGTATATTTCTGTTTTTACAATGTTACCCAATTTTTCCCTCCCTTCCCTACCCACCAGTTGTATACTTCATTTTTCACATGGTGTCCAGTATCTACCACTGCTGCATTTGTCAGGGTGATTTCCTGAATATAATGATCTCCATTTCCTCCTATATTCCTGACTCAAATATATAATTGCATTCTCAAGACACTATTGTGTCTGTGTGACTCAATTTACTTTTTCCATTCATGTATTGATTGGAACTGATCCTGGTTCTGCATCTCAGCTTCTAAGTAGTGACAAAAGAAACACTCACCATATGTAAACATAGACATAACAAATACCCATACTAGTATGTATGTGTAATGTTCATGTAGTATTATATCTTTTGTCAACAGTGTTATAACATTCCTTTTGGCCACATCCCCACAGCATCTGTAATTATTAATTTTCTTGATCATCAACCAAATTATTTAATACAAATTATTTTATAATAAGCTCTATTTTATGACACTCAAGACCTACTCAGACCATGTGCTAGTTGAACATTTTGTGGTTAGAAACAGTGAAGACAATTTTTGTTCCTCAAATCTTTTTTTATCCAAATGAAAACAATTTGTTTCCTCAATTCTCTTTCTCATGGATTTATTTACTAACTTCCCTCTTCCTTTACATTTGTTATTTCCTTACAGAGTTGTTTTTTTTTTTGGTCAGTCATGGGGCTGTAATATCTCAGTTGCTATTAATAAATAACAAAAACCTCTTGGTAAAGAAAAACCTCAGATATAAGCTGACTACTGGTCAGCCTTTGCTTCTCCATCCTTTGTAAAAACCAAATAACATCTCTCGCAAATTCAAGTTTACCAAGCTGGCAGCATTGCGAAGTCTGTCTACAACCATGAGGCTTAGCACCAGCTATATTTGTTTGCTGTATTAGCTAGGAGTTCATAATAAAAATAATGTTTAATAGTATCAACAGCATTAATAGTATTAGTCATGGTGGCCAAGTCAACATTATGTTTTGCCTATGCTCCTGTGACTCAAGGATATGTTTTGCTATGTTTTGCTTCTGTAACCTTGCTTACTTGCCTCAGTAAGTGGCCTTAAGACCACCAATTAAAGACCACCACCCAGTGACCCCACTATAGGCAGCCTATTGCAAGTTATTACATATGATATTTACCATAAAGAACAAATGAATTTAAAGGTCATTTGACTATAACCAGTGAAAATGTGCCAAACCTGCATTTCATGGCTCGTCTATGTAACTCTAGGTAACCTACCCCTGAAAAATCCTAGCTTGAGAACTGCTCAGGGCCAGTCACAGATCCCAAGTCTATGTTGAGTCCCTGGCCAGTCACCTAGCCACTTCCCCAATAAATTCATCTTTTTACATGAGGCTGTCTCTGTGTGGTGGACTCTAGTGGAATATAAAATCCCCACCAAGGGGAATGTGGAATCCCCTCCCCCGGACCCCGTAACAGGGCTTGAACTCTAAGCTTGGGGGCTGTTCCTCAGCTCTTCAGCTCAATGAACATGCTCTCCCACTTGAGCCACAGTGCCACCTTCCCTTTTCTGGTGGTTTATTAGAAAGAATAGTCTCATGGACTTTCCTGCCTGGGCTGGCTTTGAACCCCGATGCTCAGGTCTCAGCATCCTGAATAGCTAAGATTACAAGCGTGATTCAATGGATCCTGGCTTCCTTACTGAGTTTTAAAAATTGAATTTTCAGTTAACTGTTTAAAACATTTGATCTCAAAATGACATTTTTTTAAATGGGAAACAAAGGAGGAGGAAACAATGATTGATAAGAAATGTACTCATTACCTTGCCCATGTAATTGTAACCCCTCTGTACGGTATTTTCACAATAAAAAATGTAAAGTAATTAAACTTAGACTAACTGGCTGTAAATGAATATTTGCAATTTGGTTTTAAAGTAGGGAGAACAGGAGAATCACATGTAGACTGACATTGCACTGAGTCCAAACTTAACAAACTTGAGGGATCTCAGACCATTTCTTTTTCTGTTTTCAAAATGCATATAATTGCATCACTTTACACATCACTCTTCTAACTTTCATCAGATAGTATTTGAAGGAAAACAAGTTTTAGGTAAAAAGAATCATACATTGTCCTTTTAGCAAGTAAAGAATTGAGCAATAGCCAGGCACCTGTGGCTCATGCTTATAATCCTACCTACTCAGGAGGCTGAGATCTGAGGATTGAGGTTCAAAGCCGGCCAGGGTAAGAAACATCCTGAGACTCTAATCTCCACTAAACCACTCAGAAAACCTGAAGTGGTGCTGTGGTTCAACTGGTGGAGTGCTTTCCTTGAGCTTAGGGAAAGCACCTAGGCCCAGAGTTCAAGTCCTCTGACTGACCAAAAAAAAAGCAATTGAGCAATATAATTTAGGTTTTACATTGAAGTAAATATCTAATCAAAGCCAGGAAAAAATTATGTGTATTTTATTGTAAAATCCTGTACAGAGTGTTTAGATTTGCATGAGTAAGGTAATGAGTACAATACCTATTAATCATTGTTACTTCCTCCTTTGTTTTTCACCTACCATCCCTTCCCTCACCACCTGCCAACTTACCCCCCACTTGCCCCCAACATTGTAAAGTTCATTTTCAACATAGTGTCCTGTAGATATCATCGTCACAATGGGTCAACATGCATCCCCATTTAAGCATTCTGCTACATCCCAATTTAAGTATTCTGCTTATCCCTTCCCCTCCCCAAATTACAAAAATGTGTACACAAGATGCTGAACACTACAGTCAAATACAGTGAAAACAGAGGTTATGCCGTGGGGGAAGAACGTACAAAAGAAACAAAGGAATCACATAGTGCATTATAAGTACATTAAAAACAATAGCAAGAAAGAAAAAAAAATTTGTGTCCCTGTCTTGGGGTATATTTCACTTCACATCATCTCATATGATCATATGTACATAGCCTTTGAACTTCTCTTCTTGTCCTAGACATGTAGTAGTCATTGCAAACAGGGGAAACCATAGGACGTATGTTTCTTTGGGTCTGGCTTACTTCACAACATAAATTTTGTCCAAATTTTTCCATTTCCTAACAAATGGTACAATGTAATTCTTTCTGATTGAGGCATAGAATTCCATTGTGTATATATATATACACCACATTTTCTTGGTCCATCCATCTACTTTGGGGATCTGGGGTGGTTCCATATCTTAGCTATGGTGAACTATGTTGAGATAAATATGGTTGTGCTGGTAGCTTTGGTATGACCTTGTTTGTGATCATTTGGGTAAATGGCCAAAAATGGGATTGCAGGATCATAGGGGAGCTCTATGTGGAGTCTTTTGAGGAATCTCCATGCTGCTTTCCAAAGTGGTTGCCCAAGTTCACATGCCCACCAACAGTGTAGAAGGATTTCTTTTTGGCCACATGCCCTCAGCATCTGTTGTTACTAGATTTTCTTGATTATACCATTTCTATCTGGGGTGAGGTGGGATCTCAATGTTTTCTTGATTTGCATTTCTTTTATGGCTAGAGAAGATAGTCATTTCTTCTTGTGTCTAGTGGCCATTTTTTATTTCCTCTTCAGAGAATTCTCTCTTTAAGACTTTATACTTATTAATTGGGCAGTTGTTGATTTGAGGATTTGCTGTGGGGTATTTAATTTTTTGAGTACTAAGTATATTTTAGATATGAGAGCCTTCTCCATTTTATGGCTAGTGAGGATCTTCTCCTAGTCCATGGGCTTTCTGTTGATCTTGCTAGCTATGTCCTTTGCTGAGCTCTGCAGTTTCATACAATGCCATTTGTTCAAACTTTCTTTGATTTGTTGTGTTTCTGGGTGTCTATTAAGAAAATTTTTGCCTGTGCCAAGGAGCTCAAGAGTTTCTTCTATTCCTTCCTGTAATTTTTTCATGATGTCTGCTTTGACTTCAAGGTCTTTGATACATTTGGGGTTGATTCTGGGGCAGGGTGATATATACGGATATATCTTCAGTTTCCTACTGGTGTTTAACCAATTTGGCCAGTACCATTTACTGAAAAGGCTGTCTTTCTTCTATTTTATTTTTTAGCTCTCCTGTCCAAGATTAGGTGGATATAGGTCTGTAGGTTCATTTCTGGGTCTGCATTCCTATTCCATTGGTCCTTAGGTCTGATATTGTGCCAGTAACAAGCTGTTTTGTCTACTATTGCTTTGTAGTGGAGTTTGAGATTTGGAATTGATATTCCTACAGCTCTGTTCTTTCTACTAAGGATTTTTTTTTGATATTCAGGTCTTCTATTGTTCCATCTGAATTTTTGGATTATTTCTTCTCTATCGTTGAAGAATGAGGTTGGAATATTGATAAGTATGGCATTAAAATTGTAGGTAGCCTTTGGGAGTATTGCCCTTTTCACAATGTTAATCTTCCCAATCCAGGAGCATGGGAGGTTTTTCCACTTGCTTAGTTCTACTTACATTTCCGTTTTCAGGTTTTTAAAGTGTTCCTCATACTTGTCCTTCACCTCTTTAGTAAACTACTAAGTATTTATATTTTTGTGGTGTTATTACAAAAGGGAGGTTCCTCAAAGACTCCACATAGAGCTGCCTTATAACCCAGCATTCCCATTTTGGCCCTTTGCCCAAATGATCACAAACAAGATCATACTGGGGCTCCCAGTACAACTATGTTTATTGAAACATTTTTAACCATAGCTAAGAAATAGAACCAACCCAGATGCCCGTAAATAGAAGAATGGATCAAGAAAATGCAATGGAATTCTATGCCTCCATCAGAAAGAATGACATCGTCCCATTGGTTAGGAAATGGAAAGACTTGGAAAAAATTATATTAAGTGAAGTAAGCCAGGCCCAAAGAAACATAGGTCCCATGCTTTCCCTTATTTGCAATAACTAGTACATGTCTAGGACAAGTAGAAAAGGTCAAAAGCAATGTACATATCACCATATAAGATGATGTTAAGCAAAATGGACCCCAAGATAGGGACACAAATATTTTTTCTTGCTATTGTTTCTAATGTATTTATAATGTACCATGTGATTTTTTCTTTCTTTGTATGTTCCTCCCCCACGGTATAACCCCTGTTATCACTTATTTGATGTCAGTGCCCTGCATCTTGTATATACATTTCTCAAATTTGAGGAGGGGAGGGAAAATACAAAATGCTTAAATAGGGATACAGGTTGACCCATTGTATCAATGAGATGTCCAAGACACTTTGTTGAAAAAAACTTTACAACTCCAGCGGTGGGGGGGGAGTAGTTTTGGAGGTGGGAGGGATGAGATGATAGGGGAAAAACAGAGGAGGAGGCAACAGTGCTCCATAGGAATTGTATTTATTACATTGTTCATATAACTGTAACCCCTCTGTAAAATATTTTTACAATAAAAAACCTACAAAAAGAGGAGGGGTTGCTTTCCTCATTTCAGTGGCGCTCTTCTTATTATGGCATACAGGAAAGCCATTGATTTCTGAGGGTTAATTTTATATCCTGGTGTTTTGCCAAAGTTTCCAATCAGCTCATGTAATTTGGGAGTGTAGTCCATGGGCTTCTTTAAATACAAGATCATGTCATCTGCAAAGAGGTAGAGTTATACTTCATCTTTCCCAAATTCTATGCCCTTTATTTTTGCATCTTGTCTTATTGCCACAGCTAGGCATTCCAATACTAAGTTGAAGACTAGTGGAGAGAGTGGACATCCTTGTCTCATTCCTAAATTTTGAAGAAATAAAGCCAGGAAAATTTAATCATAGGTGCTATTTGTTTTCTTTGTCCCTTAAAGAAAACCACAATGGGAAAAATATGTATGTAGAACAAATTGCACATTATCTATCTGAACCATATCTATAATAAAGTAGAAAATCTGAGCACACACTCCACAATTGTTTTAGCAAAGGAATCTTTGGGAACAAAAAGAAGGAAAATATGAGTTTGAATGGGTTAGTATTGGCAAGAAGTGGCAAAGTAAGAGAAGAAAAATAAGAAAACTGTGAACCTCAAGCCAATATTCTTTCTTTTGATGCTCTCTAAGATCTAACTCCTATCCCTTTGGCTAGTAGAAGCTACCAGTACATTGCCAGATGCACCTGGGAAGGTACCCAGAGATTTCCAGATCACAATATTCCAGTCTGGTTGGTCCATGAGCCGTTCACCACCTGTTAGAGCAGGAGTTCGGCTTCTGCCTCTGGGAGATTCCAGATCCACCCCTATAGGCTAACCAACTAGGGCACAAGGCCTTGTGCTGTGCATCAAGCCATCCCAAGACATGACAAGCAGTGTGTCCTAGATGCCCAGCTCCTGCACATAGATTGGCCCCTCTCAGGAAGCTGGGGCTCAGGATCCTGCTCTGGAAGGGGAAGGATACTCTCAACATCCCCTTGGGAATGGGGCATTGAGCATCATCAGGAAGGAGACCTGGGTCTTGACCATGAGGGGCTATACCTGGCTCTGAAATACTGCAGGGCCTTGCCTGTATCTGGGCGCGGGTTCAGCAACACCAAATCACACAGATTCTGAGCAGCAGGCCCAGGGGGCATGGGAAGGACACATAGTCTATTCCTGCTGTTCTGGCCCTTCTCTCTGTTGGGGTTTCTTACCTGCCCGAGTAAGCTTCTCTTTTTCTACTCACACATATTGGCTTGGTTTTCATTTAATGATTGTGTGACTTTAATATATTGGGTCTCTCTCTCTCTCTCTCTCTCTCTCTCTCTCTCTCTCTCTCTCTCTCTCTCTCTCTCTCTCTCTCTCTCTCTCTTTCTCTCTCTCTCTCTCTCTCTCTCTCTCTCTCTCTCTCTCTCTCTCTCTCTCTCTCCCTCTCTCTCTCTCTCTCTCTCTCTCTCTGTCTTTTTCTCTCTCCCATCTTTTTTTTCTCTTCATATCTGCTGAGCCTTTGTCATCATTGGTACTACCCACAGTGGCACTCACAGAACATGGTGAGAAAAGACATAACTTTTATTTTTTTTAAATTTAAATACAGGATTGACGTTTTTCAGAGTTGGGTGGTGGGAAGAAAGGGAATTAAAAATCAATTTATATTTTCAATATGTTAAATGGGTATGTGTGTGTGTGTGTGTGTGTGTGTGTTTGTGAGTGTGTGTTTGTGTGAGTGTGTGTATCAACCATGGAATTGAGGGCCCCAGCTCCCATTCTTGGCTTTCTTATTCACAAGTATCATTTTACCATTTGAGAAATACCTCTAGTATCATATTTTAACTTGTAAGTTACAGACGGAGTCTCATAAGCTTTTCTGTCCAGGCTAGTTTGGATCTGTGATCTTCAGATCCCAGCTTTCTAAGGGAGCCACTGGTGTCTGACTTAATAAAATATTATGTGCATAATATTTAAATTCATAATGAATTTAATAACAGATTTACACAAGAATGTGTAAATTTAATACATATCACTCAAGGTTTTAGTCAGTATTTTAAAACAGTAACACATTTTCTTTATTGAGATTTAGTAAATACATAAATTTCACAGTATTTTGGCATAGTGATACTTAGCTCAAGTCACTAACAACTTTTAACTTTCAAAATTCTTCTTGTCATTGTCTTGATCTACAAAGCTTATGAACTATATAGACTTTAACAATAAATCTGTTTCTTCCAAATTGGACGATATGTACATTTCTTTCCTTTTGCTTAGTATTGGCTGTTTCCTCGTTCTCTCTCATTCCCTCCCTCCCATCATCACTCATGAGTTGCTTGGTTCACTTTCATCAATAACCAGTGCAGCTGATGAGCCCCTCTGCCTACTTTATTCACCCATTTTCCTATAGTTCTTTGCCCTCCTCCTAGCTTCCCTCAGATGTCCATGTCTACGCATCATTTATGGGGTACATTATATAGAGTCATCTAGAAAGTACATGACAAATTAAGAACAGATCCTTTGATTCTTGGGTCTAGTTTACTTTGTCATAACTCATTGTAAAACATTAACACTTTTATGATGTGAAATTTAGTCCAATACAAGAAGAGATTAAATACACTGGATCTTTAAAAATGTAAGCAGAAAATAAAGCAGTGGAAGGAAAAACACACTATTTTTTCCCAGAGTAGCTTAAAAAAACCCTCCCCCAAATATTGTGGGTGTTCCTGTTTCTTCTCTTCTTCCATTTATGTTTGGAAGTCCTTAGAGGTTTGGTCAAACAAGATGCACAAGTTGGCCAATTGTGAGCTCTGGGCATTGATTTTCCCAAGTCATATGACAGTCTATGATGAGCCCATCCTTTCCCTCCTTCACTTGAGTATCTCCAGGACAGGTGTAGGTTCCTTGCTCATTTCCTCAGGGACAGAACCTGGTACTGGCCAGCTCCTGTTCTGTCAGTTGTGAGGAGGAAATGGAGCTTTCCTGGGGCACCAGGTTTGAAAAGATCCTTGGTTCTTTTGTTTTTAGTAACAAATTGATTCTTTGTTAAAATTTGAAGATTGTGTTGATAACAACTAGAGTATAAAGTCTAGACATTTTTTTAAATTATCTTTAGACAACCTATATCAGATTCACACGAGGTTTCTTAAGAAAGTATACATACATTCTCAGCCTCAATCTCAAATATACAAAATCAGAATGCCCAAGGAAAGAGCCAATAAATTAGCATCATCAATAAGTCTAGAATATTTATATGCATGAGACACATTGCTATGGGTGAAATATTGTGTACAAAGCAATATATATATTAGCATTATATATTAGAATTACACATATATATCTAATATATATTAGTATATCCTCATTAGAAAAGAAGTTGGAGGAAGTATATCTATCTTAATTATTTTCAAAAGTGTCATATTCCTATTTAAAGAAGAAACCAGAATTCACAAAATGAAAAGAATGAGAATATTGATTTAAAGAAAATCCATTAAAAAAATAAGTGACATTTCAAAATCAGATTTTCAATCATTCAGTCTAAGAGTAGGAATAAATAAGTTACATATTAAGATCATATTTTCTATGCATTTTAATAATTGGATCATTGTATATAACTGTTTCCTGATTAGGAAAAGATATGTAGAGTACATGAGCACTCATTGAAGAACACATGCTTAGCATAGATGAAGCCCTAGGTTCAACTACCCCCCGCAACAAAAACAAAATAAAATTAACAGCAACAATGAATATACTAGCCATGTTGTTCAATATTATACCTGTATGCGTGTGACTAAAATTACATAGGTTAGGGGGAAAATATTTTATATATTTGCTTGTATTATGAAAATTAAAGGATATTTTGTGTCACATGGAATAAAAATTAACACAACCTTTATCACATTTAGTAGAATTCTAGAATAAGCATCAAATATGTAAGAGCTTTATCTAGAATTTAGGTATTGATTGGTCAACTCTATGCTATTTCTATATTAAAAATATGGCTCATGCGGGCTGGGAAGGTGGCTCAGTGGTAGAGCGCTCGACTTGCATGCTTGAGGCCCTGGGTTCGGGTCCTTAGCACCACATAAGGAAAAAGAAAAAAGCTGGAAGTGGCGTGTGTGGCTTAAGTGGTAGAGCACTAGCCATGAGCTGAAGAGCTGAGTGACAGCGCCCAGGCCCAGAGTTCAGGCCCTATGACCGGGCCCCCAAAAAAATAAAAAAAATAAAAAATAAAAATATTGCTCATGCTGAAATTCTTAAAATTTTAGCATTAAATATCACCACTTATTATTGTTTCCTTCTTCTTATATAATTGGTTTTGGAAGGATGATGTTAACAGGGTACCATTGTTATACTTAGGGATGTTACCCTTTTACCCCGTTGCATTGCAGACATAAAGGTTTTACTATAAACAATGGAGAATGCATTCTCACAAGTTTCACTGTTGTCTCAACTACTGGAATTACCACAAATGTACCCGGCTCTTGCCCCATTCTCCTTCATTCTCACTCACCTTTCCCTAATGGATTCCTATGGCAGACAGTGTGCCCATTGTCTTATTTGTATTAACTCTAAATGCTCACAACTTCAGAAAAATAGTTGCCATTGTTTTTGCCTTCACAGATCAGAATATTGAAAAGTGAGGAAGTTGGTTAGTGTAAATGAAAGAACCAAGAATAATGAATTCAGAGCTCAAATACTTTAAAATAATGTATAGTTCCAGGGGAAATGGAACCCGCTCTGGTCTTAAGGTTGTTTACTCATAAAAGAGTTCATACAATAAAAAGAAAACTAGGTTTTAATGAAAAAATCAACATGAACTTTATCTCTCTCTTTTTACAACACTGGCAACTAAACCCCCAAACTTTTTGTTTTCAGGTTTTTAAATCTTTATTTATTTATTTATTTTTTATTGTGAAATACTGTACAAAAAGGGCAGCATAATAAGTACATTTTTATCAAGCATTGTAGCCTCCTTTGTTTCCCTTTCCCATCCCTTCCCATTCTCTCCCCGCTCCCCACCCAATCCTCCCCGCCCCCCCCCACCATAGTTGTAAAGTTCGTTTTCGACACAACAACTTGTACTTCTCATTGTTGCAACAGGTCCACTTGTATCCTTATTTAAACGACTTGTTTTTCCCCTTCCCCTCCACAAATTATACCGACATCAAATACAGTGAAAACAGGCGTTATACTGTGGGGTGGGACATACAAAGCAACAAAGAAATAATCTTATAAATGCATTAGAAACAATCGCATGAAAAAAAATTTGAATACATATCTTAGGGTTCATTTCCCTAACATCACCTTATCTGACCTTTTCTGCTTGACCAGATGCGCCTCAGTAGATGAATGGATCAAGAAAACGTGGTATATATACACAATGGAATTCTATGCCTCCATCAGAAAGAATGATATTGCCCCATTTGTTAGGAAATGGAAAGGCTTGGAAAAAATTATATTAAGTGAAGTAAGCCAAGCCCAAAGAAACATAGGTCCCATGGTTTCCCTTATTTGCAGTATCTAGTATGTCTGAGTCAAGCAGAAAAGGTTTTTAAAACTTGTGTTATAGATGTTTGAGTTAAATGTCAAAACATGTTATGAAATTTTCCAGAATGATTCCATATGTGATAATTACTCCTAATCATTCAGCATCAAATCCAGGCTTCAGACCCTTTAATAGATGAAACTGAACTCTCCACAACCTAATTATAACTTGCCTTTCTAAAAACATCTCTCAATAAAATGTCAGAATACCCTTATGTCTTACCCCTTCTTTCTTTCTTTCTTTCTTTCTTTCTTTCTTTCTTTCTTTCTTTTTGCAAATTCTTTATCGTGATTAAGTGGTTAAATAATTTCCAAAACTTCACAGTACTGTGGGATAGTGATGCTGAGTGAAAGTCATAAACACATTCTAACTTTCAGGGAGCAAATTTTCTAGCATGGTCTATAAATTTTATGAGTTTTATGAGCTTTGAAATACTGTTA
Source organism: Dipodomys merriami (assembly GCF_024711535.1). Lineage (NCBI taxonomy): Eukaryota > Metazoa > Chordata > Mammalia > Rodentia > Heteromyidae > Dipodomys > Dipodomys merriami. The sequence goes on along the minus strand of NW_027206179.1, from coordinate 3,673,033 downwards.
TTTCTTCCACCTCAGGTGATATGTACATATCTTTCCTTTTACATAGCATCAGCTGTTCCCTCTTTCCCACTCAATCCCTCCCTCCCAGCACTGCCATTGACTGGCTTAGTTCATTTTGATCAATGTCCACTGAAGCTAATAGGTCCTACTGTTGTATGCTTTTCCCTGATTCCCTCTATTTCTGTGTCTCCTCCTGGTTTCCCTCTGGCATGAACATATATACCATATATGTGATCAGCAGCATGGAGTTGTTTTTAGTGATTCTACCAAATGAGTGGAGGTCCTTTGTTTCTCCAAACTTGTTAACTTTGTCGTATCACCTTATGTTTTGGATTTAACATCCACTTATCAGGGAGACCACATGCCATTTGTCTCTTTGCTCTTGGCTTACCTCACTCAACATGATTTCTTCTAGTTCTATCCATTTCCCTGCAAATGCCATTAATTTGTCCTTTCTAATGGCTGCATAATATTCCACTGTGTATACATACCACAATTTTTGGATCTATTCATCTGTGTTGTTTCCAGATCCTGTACAGTGCTGCAATAAACATGTAAGTGCATGTGTCCTTGTATACTGGTTCCTGTTGTTCAGGATAGATGCCTAGAAGTGGTAGAGCTGGGTCATAGGGGAGGTCAATATTTTGCTTTCTGAGGACCCTCCAGACTGCTTTCCAAAATGGTTGTAGAAGTGTACATTCTCACCAGCAGTGTAATAGGGTTCATCTTTCTCTGAATCCCCTCCAGCATTTGTCACTGGCTGACTTTAGGATGTGGGCCATTCTTCCTGGGGTAAGGTGGTATCTCAGGGTTGTCTTTATTTGCATTTCCTTTACAACCAGGGATGGATGTGTTTCTTTGCCATTTTTATCTCTTCTCCTTAGAAGTCTCTCTTTAGTTCTCTTGCCCATTTAGTAATTGGCTTGTTAAGGTTGGGAGGGATTAGATCTTGAGTTCCCTGGATATACTGGATATTAACCCCTTACCTGATATATTGCTGGTAAATATTTTTCCCAGTGAGTTGGTTATCTTTCTAGCTTGGTTGCTATGTCTTATACTGGTGCCGAAACTTTTTATTTTCAGATAATCCCATTTGTCCATTCTCTCTCCAATTTATTGTGACCCTGGGACTCTGTACAGGAAGTTCCTGCCTGTGCTTATGAGTTCTAGTGTCTCTCCTATTCTATCCTGCAGTAGTTTCAGAGATTCAGGTTTGATGTTAAGGTCTTTATTCCATTTTGAGTTGATGTTAGTGCATAGTGACAGGCAAGAGTCCATTTTTAGTATTCTGCTTGTGGCTGCCCAGTTTTCCCAGCATCAGTAGTTGAAGAGGCTGTGTTTCTCCCACTGTACATCTTTGGCACCTTTGTCAAATATCAGCTGGCTGTAGGCCTGTAGATTTATTTCTGAATCTTCTATTTTATTCCATTGGTCTTCGGGTCAGTTTTTGTGCCAGTACCAGGCTGTCTGTGTTATGGCTCTATAATAGAGTTTGAAGCCTGGCATTGAGATCTCTCTCATGTGGTCTTTTTTTTGCCTAGAATTGTTTTGGCTATTCTAGGTCTTTTGTTGTTCCATGTGAATTTTTAGACTGTTTTCTGTATTTCAGGAAAGTAAATCATTCATATTTTTAAAGGAATTGCATTGAATTTGTATATTAATTTTGACAGTATGGCCATTTTCACTCTATTAAGTCTTCCTAACCAAGAGCATGGAAGGTCTTTTCATTTCCTGGTGTCCTCTATAATTTCTTTCTTTAAGTTTTTACAGTTTTCATTAAATAGTTCTTTTACATCTTTGGTTAGGTTAATTCCTAAATATTTTAATTTGGGGAGGGTTATTGTGAATGTGATTGCTTCTTTTATTGCCCTCTCTTTTTGTATATTGTCGGTGTAGAGGAAGGTAACTGATTTTTGTGGGCTGATTTTATATCCTGTTATTTTGCTGAAATGGTTTATAAGTTCTCAGAGTTTAGGGGTGGAGTTTTGAGGATCATGAAAGTGTACTATCATGTCATCTGCAAAAAGGGATAATTTAACTTCTTCCTTCTCTTTGTGGATCCCTTAGTGTCTTTTTTTTTTTTTTTTGCCTTATTGCTCTGGCTAAGTGTTCCAGGATTATATTGAAGAGGAGTGTAGACAGTGGCCATCCTTGCCTTGCTCCTGATTTTACGAGAATTGGTTGTGGCTTTTCCCCATTAAGCATAATATTTGCTATTTGTCTGTAGTATATGTCTTTTATTGTTTTAAGGAATGTTCCTTCTATTCCTATTTTCTCTAGAGCTTTAACATGAATGAATGTTGTGTCTTATCAAAAGCCTTTCTTCATCAATGGAGATAATCCTGTGGTTCTTGAGCTTGAATCTGTTTATGTGATGGATTACATTTATTGATTTTCGTATGTTAATGAGACGGATCAGCTCGGCCGGAGCACTGGAACTGACCGGACAGGGATCTTGGGATAGGTGGGCAAGGAGTCGGTGAAGTGACAAACAGACACAGACTCAAAAGAGTTGCATCTGAGTGTATCTTTATTGAGGAGAATTAACATTTTTATACAGTGTGTGATTGTGACATAAATTATATGTTTATTTAAGCATGTAATCAATTTTTTAAAGGCAAAGCATTGATGAATTACATGAAAATTGATGACTATCCCACCAACTGTTTAAGCTAAGTGGTGCAAAACAAGTCTAGCATATTGTTTAATAGAATGCATCATCTATTCAGCCTTTTTATGTTCAATAATTAACAAACCTAAGACAGGGTTGTACTATATTGTACTCTTTTTCTTTTTATTTTTATCCAACTATTTTCATCTTTATGAGCTCCTGTTTAAGGAAATGGTTATTTGGTTGGTTTAGGAAATATGATGTTACTAACTTTATATTTTGTGTGTAACCATCATCTATTCCCTATAACGTAAGTTGGACTAAACTTAATCATAACTGTAGGGAGAATCTTTCTTTTGCTTTTATAATCAGAGGTCCCTTTTTTTTTTAGAACTCTCTGAACTACTGGGATAACTCCTTCTCACTTAGTTTAATTCATTGATTTTGTCTGTTGGACGTATCTGGAAATTTTAAGTCTCTATATTTACTATGTGTAAGCTGCAAAACCGCTTGTGAAGTTGTCGGAGTTTCTGGAGGCAGTGATAGATTGATTGGGGCATTGCCCACATGTAATCTTTGGTATTAGTCTTTATTACTTATAGAAGCCGTCTCTATTGGACTGGAAAAATACAACATGCTCTGTTCGCGGATCAATAGAAAAATAGTCAAAACGAGAATAAAGGCAACGAATGTACAGCCAAGAAGAATATAGTAGGAATAAAGGTAGAGGCTATAAAGGTGCAGCCAAGTGTATGAGAAGTCTTGAACCAACACCCCCTTCCTGCAGGCATGCTTCCTTGTAGCTCTTTGTCTAATGCGATCTCTCAAGCAGACTCTGCAGGAGGTGGTGTGGCATGTGAAAACATCCTTGCATCTCTGGGATTAAGCCTACTTGATCATAGTGTATTTTTTTTATGTGTTTCTGAATTCTGTGAGTTAGAAATTTGTTAAGGATTCTTGCATCTGTGTTCATCAAGGAAATGGCTCTGTAGTTCTCTTTTTGTGTTAGGTCTTTGCTTGGTTTGGGGATTAATGTTTTATTGGCATGGTAGAAGGAATTTGGGATAGTTCCCTCCTTTTCTATTTCTCTGAAGAGCTTGAGGGTACTAATTCTTCTTTAAAGGTCTTACAGAATTCTATTGTGAATCCATCTTGTCCTGGGCTTTTTTTTGTTGGAAGACTTCTGATTGCTTCCTGTATCTCATTGTAAGATATTGGCTTACTTAATTGGTTTATTTCTTCTTTGCTCGGTTTGGACTTGTATTTCTCTAAAAATTCATCCATTTCTGCTAGGTTTTCTTTCTTTAGAGAGTATAACTTTTGAAAATAGTTTTGTTTCTTTTTAATAATTGTTTGGATGTCTTGGGTATTTGTTGTGATTTTTCCCGTGGCATCCCTAATCTTGTTGATTTAGGTTTCCTCTATTCTTAATTAATCTTGCCAAATAACCATCAATTTTTTTTAAACTTTGTTTTCCTAATTGCATTTATATTTTTCCTATTCTCTATCTCGTTAATTTCCACTCTTAATTTGGTTATCTGGCTCTGTATAGTAACTTTTTTTATTGTGATAATACCTTACAAAGGAGTTACAATTACATGGGCAAGATAACGAGTACATTTCTTATCGATCATTGTTGCCTCCTTGTTGTTTCCCCTTCCCATCCCTTCCCATACTCCTCACCTCCCCACACCCGATCCTCCCCCCACCCCCCACCGAAGTTAAGTTCATTTTTTGACATAACAACGGGTACATCTCATTGTTGCAATGGGTCCACCTGTATCCCTAGTTAAATGATTTTTTCCCCTTCCCCTCCACAAATTATACCAACATCAAAACAGTGAGAGTATGGGTTATAAGAAATCATCTTATAAATATGATAGAAACAATTGCATGAAAGGAAAAAAAACAAAATCATTTGAATACTTATCTTGGGGTTCATTCCCCTAACATCAATTTAACTGAGCTATTCTGCTTGACTCAGACATATACTAGTTATTGCAAATGAGGGAAACCATGGGACCTATGTTTCTTTAGGCCTGGCTTACTTCACTTAATATAATTTTTTCCAAGTCTTTCCATTTCCTAACAAATGGGGTAATGTCATTCTTTCTGATGGAGGCATGGAATTCCATTGTGTATATATACCACATTTTCTTGATCCGTTCTTCTACGAGGAGCATCTAGGTTGGTTCCATATCTTAGCTATGGTAAATAATGCTGCAATAAACATAGTTGTGCTGGTAGCTTTAGTGTGGTCTTGTGTGTGATCATTTGGGTAAATGCCCCAAAGTGGGATTGCTGGGTCATAGGGGCAGATTGGGAAAAGATCTTCAGTAGCCATACAACAGACAAGGATCTCCTATCTAAAATATACCTGGAACTTAAAAAATTAAATCCCCCAAAAACAAATCTTCAAAGAAACAACTGTCCAATAAATAAGTGGGCTAAAGACTTAAAGTGAAACTTCTCTGAACAGGAAAGAAAGATGGCCAATAGACACTTGAAGAAATGCTCAACCTCTCTAACCATAAAAGAAATGCAAATCAAAACAACATTGAGATACCACCTCGCCCCTGTTAGAATGGCTATAATCAAGATCTCTAATAACAACAGATGCTGGAGGGGATGTGGACAGAAGGGAACCTTATTGCATTGTTGGTAGGAGTGTAAACTTGTCCAACCACTTTGGAAAGCAGTATGGAGGTTCCTCAAAAGACTCCACATAGAGCTCCACATAGTAACTTTAGGTTCCATTTTTTCATGTTTTTCTAGATGTTTGATTTGCAACATGTGTTTATTTACTTGGTCTGTCTCTATTTTCTTTTCTTTTTTTTTTTTTTGTCGGTCCTGGAGCTTGAACTCTGGGACTGGGTGCTGTCCTTCAGCTCTTCAGCTCAAGGCGAGCACTCTTCCACTTGCGCTACAGTGCCACTTCCAGTTTTCTGGTGGTTTATTGGAGATAGGAGTCTCACAGTCTTTCCTGCCTGGGCTGGCTTTGAACCGTGATCCTCAGATCTCAGCCTCCTGAGTAGCTAGGATTACAGGCGTGAGCCACCAGGGCCCGGCTGTCTCTATTTTCTTGATGTGGGCACTGAGGGTGATAAATTTGCCCCTGAGGACTGTTTATACTTTGTCCCACAGGTTTCTTTGTGATGTGTATTCATTTTCATTGAATTATAGGAACTTTTTAATTTCTTTTTTAATTTCTTCTGTTACCCACATGTTGCTTAGATGTGTGCTGTTCAATTTCCAGTTATTTGAGTAATTTCTGCCATATGTTTTGCTATTGAGAACTAGCTTGATTCCACTGTGGTCGGATAGGATACAGGGGATTATATCAATCACCTTGTATTTGCTTAAGTTCCTTGAATGAACTATGATATGGTCTATTTTGGAGAAAGTTCCATAAGATGCTGAGAAGAACATCTACTGTGTCATTTGAGTGTGAAATACTCGGTAGATGTCAGTTAGTTCCACTTGAAATATGGCCTCACTTAATTGTTTAGCTTCTTTGCAAGTCCTCTGGTTGGTAGATCTGTCCTTTATTGATAGTGGAGTATTAAAGTCTCATAGTATTATTGTATTTGGATCTATTTCATTCTGTAAGTTTCAGAGTATTTGCTTAACGTATTTTGGTGCTCCAATGTTTGGGGAGTATAGACTGATAATGGTAATATACTCCTTTTGGATTCTTCCCTGTATTAATATGTAATGTCCTTCCTTGTCTTTTGGTATTGATTTTAATGAAAAGTTTATTTTTGTCAGATATCAGGATAGCTACCCCTGCTTTCTTAATGGGGGAATTTTCTTGCTAGATCCTTCTCCAACACTTCACTCTGAGTTTGTGTGTATGTTTGGCAGAGAGGTGGGTCTCCTGAAGGCAACAGATGGATGGGTCGTGTTTTCTGATCCAATCTGGAGTTCTTTTTCTTTTGATTGGTGAATTGAATCGATTAATATTTATGGTTATTATAGCAAGATGCATTATGTTTCTAGTCATTTCCTGTTTTCCTAAGTTTTTCTTCTTTCTTTCCTCCTGTGCTTACTAAGTTAGACTTCTAGTACTACCTGTCTGCTGATGATCCCAGTTCCTGATTGCTTTCTTCAGGTTGTGTTCTTCTTCTTAGTATTCTTTGTAATGCTGGCTTATTTTTTTATGAATTCATTTTTTCTATCCTATTAAAAATTTTTGTTTCTTCATTGAATGTGAATGCTAGATTTGCTGGGTATATCAGTCTGGGCTGGCAGATATTGATTCTCAGGGCTCAGTTGGTGCTTTCTGGGGCCTTTCTTGCATTCAGTATCTGTGTGGAGACATCTATAGTGATTCTGATTTTTTCCCATTCCTTCTTTGTTTTTTATGCATTCAAGATTGTTTCTTTATTATTCACTTTTTTCATTTTTACTATAAAGTGCTTAGAAGTGTTTCTCCTGGGATCCTGCCTGCTTCTGTTATGTAGGTAACATGTTCTCTTTTAAGATGATAATCTTGCTGAATAGGTATTGCATTCCCTTGCTTTGATATTCCTCACCTTCGTACACTGCAATTATACAAAGGTTAAATAACTTGGCTCTGTCTGCTTGCTCTTGGATTTCCCTTGGCATAATTTAAGTGATTTGTCCATATCTGTGACATTTTGTCCAGTTGGTGCATTTTGTCTTCTGTATCTGACACTGTAAATTCCATTTCATTCACTCTTTTAATTATGGCTTCCATTGTGGTTTGCATGGAGGAAATTGATTCACTTATGTATTCTATGTTGATTCTCAGAGTACTAATCTCACCTCTTGGTGAGGAAGGTACTGCCTTTATTTTTGTTTGCATCTCCTGTTTGATATCCTGCATCTCTTTTGATATTCCATTTCTGTGTTCTTTAAATTTCTGATCTATTTCTCACTTTAATTCTTGAGTCATTGCCTCCAGCATCTCTTGGAAATAGCTTTTGTCTTCCATTCCTGCTTTGCTTCCACTGGGGCTTTCCCCTGGGTGGCTGCCAGCTTTGGGGGGTAGTTGCTATCCTGGGTGTTGATAAAACTTGCAATATTTCTTTGTGATTTTTGCATAGGGATTCAGGAATTATTGGAGAATAATCTGAAATTTTGTTTTGGTCAATAGGTGTCTGTCTTTGCTTGGTTCCTGGTTCTGGGTTGGCTGAGAAAGTCTGAACCTAATTCTGTTGTTGGAGAGGCCGACCTCCAGCTGCTATTCTGACCCACATAGGGCTCTTGACTGTCTGCTGTACATCACTGGCTGTTCCCACCTTTAGAGGAACTGAACAAACTAAACTGTTTTTGTTTATTCCTACAGGTGCTCTTGGTGAGATCAGTTGTGCTGGCTCTATTCTCCCAGTTGCTGGAGTCTGCTATGAGCTCCTGAATTTTTTTTTATTTTGGTCGGTCGTGTGCCTGAACTCTAGGCCTGGACACTGCCCCACTGCTCTTCAGCTCAAGGCTAGTGCCCTACCATTTGAGCCACAGAGCCAATTCTGGCCCTTTCTGCTTATGTGCTGCCAAGGATTCAGGCCCAGGTCCTCATGCACACAAGGCAAGCACTCTACCCTTGAGGCATCCTACCAGCCTGAGCTCCTGACTATTATCAGGTGTTGGCAGCCTGAGTTGTCCAATTCCTGGCCTTGATATATGGGTCAGCTTCTGGTGGGGATAGGGCTTCCAGTTTTTCTTGCCCTGGACACACAGGTCTTTTGCTGACACAGGTGCGATTCCCAGGGGATATGGTTCCGTGATTTCCCCACTCTGTTGATGCATATGTTCAGCTTCTGACTTCAATTAGAAGGAGTTGGTGGTTTTGCTCAGGCACTTGATCCCTGAGCCTTGTCCTGGTCTTGGCTCCTGGTCCCCTGCTTGGGGCACGCCAGTTGGATCTGTGCTGCTGGGTATCCCACCTGGGTTATGCATCCTGGAATACACAGTCTAGGTTTCTTCCACTGTTACCTGTTGTTACCCACAGGCACTGTTCATGACTTGGGTATTTAAGCTCCCTTCCAGGGGCGCTCTTGATCTAGCCTTGCCTGGTGGATATGCTCCAAGGGCTGGTGGAGCACTCGAACAGTTCCCAGTTTTAGTGTGTCCTGTAGTCCAGGTGTTGGGGCAGAGGTCTGGCTCAAGATCTGGGGGTTCCCACCAGCTCTGGTATCTCTTTAGGGAGTATATGCTGTCCCCTGCATGGTACTCACCCTGGAGCTAGTTGGGAACTCTCCAGCTGTTGTTTCTGTGTGATGTAGGTCACTGGTTGCCCCTGAGATCTGCATCAGTGGAGATGCTTGTGTGCTGGCCTGAGCAGAGGCATCAGCATTTCTCCTCTGTCTCTGTCTCTGTTGAGGCTGTTTGGGTCGAATCCACAGACTGTGTAAGCCACAGGCTGGGCTGCACGTGCCACGGGCTGGGTGCCGGCCTCTGGTGGATGGGTCAGGGAGAGGTCTCTGTGCAGGTACTGAGTACTGAGGTTTGTCTTTGTTTGCGCTCTCCAAATTAACACCAGTATCTTGTGGGCCTTCTGCACTGGCATTCTGTGGGAAGACCCCTGTAGTTCTAGGGTTCCCCCAGAGGGCCTTAGGGCCGAATAGATTTGGTGGTATGGAGCCCCTCTGCTCTTCAGGGGAGGGGTGTGAAAGGGGTCTTTGTGCAGGCTTCCAGCTCCAAAATTTCTCTGTTCCTCGGAATCAGCGGTTCCAGCAACTGTACCTCAGGGATCTTCTGCATGGCTGATATGTAGACAAACTCCTGTGTCTCTGGGGAAAGCCCTGGCCACCACCATGGCTTGGCACTTTGTTGAGTAGCCAGCAAAGATTGGGGGAGGGGTCTTCAGACTTTTCTGTTCTGAAATTCTTCCTTTTCTTTCTTTCTTTTTTTTCCCGCCTCCTATTTTTCTCTAGGTGTTCATCTTTTTGTTATTGTTGGTCTCCTGGGGATATTAAACATTGGAACTCAAACTCTCTTTTTGGTTGGAGAGAGCTGTGTGTTTCCCTACTGTCCCATTGCTATCTGGTCCCCCTTCCCCATCCTTGGTTCTTTACATCTTGGTTGTGTGTAAAGACAGCAGCAGCTCTACACAGTAAGTACAGATATATTTGATGAGAGAAAAGTCTTGTAATTATCACCTCTTAATCATGCACACCAACATAATGTTTTCGAATAGCCAGATGGTAGGACAGAACAGTAAAAATTATTTCACCACTTGTGTGAATGCCACAGTTCACCATGTTTTATACGTTCTTAGTTGTGTCTGTTTGCCAAAATAGGTAAACAAAACAATGTTTTTCTTTCTACCTATACAGTACTGGCTCTGTTTCCTGCTGAGGTCTTCCACAAACTACAATACATGTATTATTCTAAACTTTTTCTGCGTACTACAAAGGGACTATCACATGATATTAAAGGTCTAGACCTGTTATAAAAACAGCATCTATGATATTATTTGAAGATACCTATTTTGCCCAGGTATGACCACTGTGTTCTCTGTTGCTCTTTTTCTTTCATATGCTTCATATTTCTGTATTTCACATGGAATTTACATCATGGCCACCTAGAGAAATGAAAGTGACCTTGCTTTCTTATGAGTTTTTTGGGGGGTGCTGGTTCTAATAGTTGAAGTCAGGGTATGGGTGTTGTTTCTGAGCATTGTTTTTGTGTAAACTTAGTGCTCTACCACTTGAACCATAGGTAGATTCTGGCTTTTGTTGGTTCATTGCAGATAAAAGATTCATGAACTTTCCTGCCCCAGACTAGCTTGGAACCCTGATCCTCACATATCAGCTCTCTGAGGAGTGAAGTTTACAGGCCTGAGGCATGGGTGTTCAGCAAAGAGTGAGCGATTTTAATGTAACTTGTAAGTGTAGAGACACACATTTTTACAGCTGTGTTTGTAATGGGCTTGTTGCTTATGGACATAAAGCATGAAACCAGGATAATTCTGGTAGTTTGTTCTCTTTGAGAAGGTAAACGTACATTTTATTTCACTGAGAGCTCAGGAACAGATGCATTGTACCTTAACCTCTATCCTTAGAAATTATTTAATGCTTACTTCCTTTACTATTGGAGTAGGATGAACGTATAAGATCAACTCCCTCTTTATTATTAACATAATATTGTAAGTTTATACTTAATAAAGGACAAGCAGTTATTAAATTTGAAGTTTCCTTATTCCTATTTCTCTAGTGGGCAACTGATCAGAGTCTTCAAAAGTTTGATGTAGACTTTTGACATGGTAGTCTAACACTCATTTCTTTTGTTTACTTAGGCTGTTTTTGATTCTCACTAAAGCTTTATAGTAGCAAAATCCATCAATGTCCCTGTGTTGTATGACACTTGCTCAACAATGGCAGTCACTAAAAAAGCACCCATACAGAACAGCGAGAACTCTCTTCTTTGAGTCATTGTAAATGGGAATAATCTGTTTGGCTTCCAGACATTTCTGTCTATGTGTAGATGTTATTCTGTTTCCAGCAATGGCCCAGCAGAATTAGAGACAGTGCTGTGTGGGTCTCTGTCATTCATGTGTGGGTGATATCATTCCAATGAGCCACAGCTACAACATTGAATGACATCAAGATTTCTGGACTCAGAGACATGAGCTTGCTTGTTCTTTGGACTCCTCCACACTCTACAATGCGGTGGTGGCCTTACAATATTCTTACTTCAAACTCCTCAAAACTTCTGATTTCTTAAGGGACTCTTCTGAATCATTCTTGTTCTCATAGAATCATAGAGAACATTGAGAGATATGGAGTCTGAGCCTATCTAATGTTTTTGTCCTCTCTTTGGAGAGGTTTTATTTTCTTACAAACAATTCTGTTTATCCTTCCATTAATTTTGAGGATTCTTAGGGACTGGGATGACAAAGCTCTGCTTGGCCAGTTGCGCACTCTGTATCTTTGGCTTTCAATGAGAAATAATGACTTATAAGCAAACTATTACTCCAGGTTCTCATTTGGATAGCTTTAGTTATGTTGGTGCACTCGCTTATCTTCCAAAAAAAACCCCTGTAGATCCTGTGGGAAACTGGAGCAGAATAATATTCTGCCCTAAAACTCTTAAGGAAAGAAAAGAGAGAATGAGAGATTTTCTTTAAAAATACACTCACTAATAGAGCAAAATAGAAAATATGTGAACTACACAGTCTTGTACATCTCATTGTTACAGTGGGTCAACCTCTATACCTATTAGAGGAATGTATATAGAAGATACAGGGCACTGGAATCAAATAAGTGGTTTCTCTCAGTGTTGGCAAACTGATGCTCACATCACACACTGCTCCACGTCTGGTGCAGAGTGAGAATTACTGTTAGCCTGGGTTCAGAAGTTCTCATTCCTCTCATCCCCCAATACTTAAGCAGCTCCTTTTCCCTAACTCACCAGTTGACCTGTATGGCTTTCAATGCCAAGTAGAGTACCTCTCTATATCAAAATACTTTCTGGTGAAATCTCTTTCTTTCTCACATTAATTCTTCGTTTCCTTCCTCCTTTTCATTTATTTCTGGTTATCTCTTTTCCCTCTTCCCTATCTTCCTTTCCTCTTCCTTCTTTCCTTCCTTCCTTCCATCCTTCCATCCTTCTTCCTTTCTTCCCTCCCTCCTCTCCTCCTCCTCCCTTCCTTCTCACTCCTTTCTTTCTTTCTTTCATTTTTTCTTTCTTTCTTTCCTTCCTTCCTTCCTTCTTTCCTTCAGTGCTTGAACTCTGGCCCTGGCAATTTTTCCAGAGAATTCATAATCAAAACTACCCCCTGCCACTTGAGCTACAACTCGAATCACAACTTTTTTGGTATTTAGTTTTGGAAAAGAATCTTATGGAGCCAGAGGCCAGTGGCTCATGCCTGTAATCCTAGCTGCTCAGGAGGCTGAGATCTGAGGATCAAGGTTCAAAGCTAGCCGTGGCAAGGAAAGTCCGTAAGACTCTTATCTCCAATAAACCACTAGAAAGCCAGAAGTGGCGCTGTAGTTCAAGTGGTAGAGCGATCGCCTTGAGCTGATGAGCTGAGGGATAGCACCCAAGCCCAGAGTTCAAGCCCCATGACCGACCAAAAACAAAAAAAGGACCTTATTGAGATTCTTGCCCATCATTGCAACAAAGCTCCATCCTAAATCTCTACTGCCTAATGAGCTTGTATTACACGTGTAATAGTCCCCTAACCTTATGTACTGCATTCTTAACAAGTCATATCAGTGTGCCTCTCTGCTCCTCATTAAAGAAATAATGGAGAATACAGAAGCAGCCCAACCACTTCTCTTTTAACAAGAGGGTCTAATCCAAACCTCAACCTACTCCAAACAGAAACTTCCTGAGCATTTGATCTATGTCAAGAACAATGCTTTTCACCAAAACAACAAAAACAAAGCAAAACAAAAAAATAAATGAAAAAAAGAACAATGCTCCTCCACAGATATGAGAAGGTCTGGGAAATATCACTGGAGGCAGGAGAAGCCAAATGAAATGGAGATGGTAAACTACTTTAGAATCAATTATATTTGAAGATTTGCTAGTCAACCTAGTGCCAGTGTCAGATATGGAGTTATCCTAACAAAGCCCCTTGTATTATTAGTGTATGCTAAATAGAAAATAAAAGTTAATTAGAAAAAAGTAGCAATGGGCACTCAGAAATGAAAGCCTGTGTTAGATCCAGAATTACCTTATGATTTGCACATCATTTCAAAGATCAACAACTGTTCCTTGGTATTTTCTTTTTTTCTTTTTTCATATTGTCTTTAAATACAAACAATCTGACTGAGGAGAGGAGAACAGGGATGTTCTCAAGACAAAGCCTGTAATAGATTAGAAAATACAATCAGATATGTAATGGAGAGGCTGTGGGTGGATTCTTCTAAGAAGAAGTATGGTTAATGGTAGTCATAGTACTTTGGGTGAAGGTGCATGTCTGTTCCTGCCATTTTACTATAGACCACTCCACTTGCTTGGATAGACTAAGGTTAGGAAGAAGAGATGGGGAAATTCTCTATAAGTCACAGACTCATCTGTCACATTAGAAATCTCATTCTCTAGGGAAGGAGTGCAATCAAAGCAGCAGGTAGCATTTCCTTCCAGAGAGGCCTTTCTGGATCCAAGACCACAGTTCTCACTGCAAAAAGACTGAAGAGTCTGAGAACATTCAGATGAAGGTTAGTGGCTATTCATCTTTTACCTGACATCTCAGACACTCCAGTGACTTAGGTGATAAGTTCATCAAAACACATAATCTTTATATAAATACAGCCAATGAATTGATTGAGCATTTTATAATTTCTTCTAACGTGATCTGAAAAACATGTGGGGCCTCGACACAAGCCACTAATGCTATCATGGAGCCTTTAACATGTGGATATTCATTCTAGGGAAATGGGAAATGAGAATTAAGCCCTGCATCCCATTCTATTTTTAACTGGATCTCATTCTTTAATTGTGGTGATGAGCATGAGAGGAAAATCAATCAGGGAATCTTCAAACGCACACTCTAAAGCATAGCTATTGCTTGGAAGATGCTGCTGTACCCAGGGTGATACCCATCTCTCTCTTGGCATCCCAGTTGCAATGAGGTGGGTGAACTTCACTAGCAGATGCTCCTTTCATTATAACCTGTCTCACCACAGACTCAAAAACAACAATCTACCCAACCATGGTCTGAAATCTCCATGCAGAAGCAAAATAAGCCCTTCTGCCTTCTCATTAGTTTCCCTGAGATATTTGTTCACAGTGCTGGAAAGATGATTCACAAGTGTCATTTAACTTTTCTGATATTCAATATGGAAACATAATGCTAATGAATTGTTCCCCTAATCCCGCCATGAATATGTAGTAAGAAACTTCCAGAAACAGGAAGTGGTGAAATGTACACCACTGAGCCATATTTTACTGAACAAGCTTAAAAACAGGATAGATAATCACATTGCTTATTCATATATAGATCATATTATACTTAGAAACGACTAACTATGGTGGAGGACTAAGGGTGTGGTGACATTGTCTACAAGCCTTGAACTCAAAACTTAGCTTTGGGAATTATAAGTTCTTTCTACAGCTACTTCATAATAACATTACAGAATGGTGAAGTGATTTCTTTTCTGGAGAACTTACAATTTCTACTTACTCAAAGCTTTCTTCTCACTACATTTCAAAAATGAGATATGGGGCTGGGAAGTTGGCTCACAGTGCTTGCCTTGCATGCATGAGGTTAGGTTCCTCAGCACCACATATGCAGAAAAAAATCTGGAAGTGGCGCTGTGGCTCAACTGGTAGAGCGCTAGCCTTGAGCTGAAGAGCTAAGGGACAGCAACCAGGCCCAGAATTCAGTCCCAACAACCAACAAAAAAAAGGGAAATCATGGGATCTGTGTTGGGTGATAATACATCTATCTGTCTGTCTGTTTGTCTGTCTGTCTGTATTGTAAAGGTGATGTACAGATGAGTTACCATTATGTAAGTCAGGTAATGAGTACATTTCTGTTTTTATAAAGTTACCCAGTTTTTCCCTCCCGTCCCCATACACGGGTTGTTTGCTTCATTTTTCACAGGGTCCAGTATATACCACTGTTGCATTTGTCAGGCTGATTTCCTGAACATGATGATCTCCACTTCTTACTGTGTTCCTGATTCAAAAATATAATTGAACTCTCAAAACTCCATTGTATCTGTGTGACTCCATTTACTATATCCGTTCATGGTTTGATTGGAACTGAACTTGGTTCTTCATCTCAGCTTCTAAGTAATGTTATGATAAACACTGATCATATGTAAACATAGACATAACAAATACCCATACTAGTATGTGTGTGTAATGTGCATGTAATATTATATCTTTTGTCATATTATGTTACCAACAGTGTTATAATATTCCTTTTGGCCACATCCTCACAGCATCTGTAATTATTAATTTTCTTGATCATCAACCAAATTATTTAATACCGATGATGTTATAATAAGCTCTATTTTATGAAACTCAAGACCTACCCCACCACGTACTACTTGAACATTTTGTGGTTCGAAACAGTGAAGAAAATTTTTGCTTCTCAAATCATTTTTTATCCAAATGAAACCAATTTCTGTCCTCAATCCCCTTTCTCAAGGATTTATTCACTAACTTCCCTCTTCCTTTACATTTTTTAAATTTCCTTACTGAGTTGTTTTTTATTTTTTTTATTTTTGGCAGTCATGGGGCTGTAATATCTCAGTTGCTGTTAATAAAGGGCAAAACCTCTTGGTAAAGAAAAAAAAACAGATAAAGGCTGACTACTGGTCAGCCTTTGCTTCTCCATCCTTCCTAAAAAGCAAGAGAACATCTCTCCCAAATTTAAGTTTACCAAGCTGCCAGCTTTTCAGAAGGCTGCTGACAATTTGAGGCTTATCAATAGCTGCACTGAGTTGCTGTATTAGTCAGGAGTTTATAATAAAAATAATTTCTGTAATAGTGTCAATAGCATTAATGGTATTAGTCATGCTGACCAAGTCATGATTATGTTTTGCCTATGCTCCTGTGATTCAAGGCTATGTTTTTGCTGTTTTACTTCTGTAACCTTACTTGCTTGTATCAGTTACAGGACCTTAAGACCCCCAATTAAAGACCACCACAGAGTGGTCCCACTATGCCCAGCCTATTGCAAGTTATTACATATGATATTTACCATGAAGAACAAATGAATTTAAAGGTCATATAACTATAACCAATAAAAGTGTGCCAAACTTGCTTTGCATGGCTTGTCTATGTAACTCTATGTAACCTAACCGTTAAAAACCTGAGCTTGAGGACTGCTTGGGATCACAGTCACAGCTCCCAGATCTGTGATGAGTCCCTGGCTGGTCAGCTACTTAATTCCCCAATAATTTAATATTTTTGCCTGAGGCTGTCTCTGTGAGGTGGACTCTAGTGGAATGTAAATTCCCCACTGGAAGGAATGTGGAATCCCCTCCCCCAGACTCCATAACAAGGCTTGAATTCTAGGCCTGAGTGCTGTCCCTCAGTTCTTCAGCTCAAGGAGAGTGCTCTACCACTTGAGCCACAGTGCCACTTTGCCTTTTCTTGGGTTTATTAGAGAGAAGAGTCTCATGGACTTTCCTGCCTGGGCTGGCTTTGAACCCCAATCCTCAGGTCTCAGCATCCTGAGTAGCTAGGATTACAGGCCTGAGTCAGTGGCACCTGGCTTTTTTACTGAGTTTTTTAAAAATGCATTTTCAATTAACTCTGAAACATTTGATCTCCAAATGATATGTTTACAGATGTATAGTAAACACACTAAGACAATAAGGTTGTAAATTTATATTTCCCATTTGATTTTAAAGTAAGGAGAACATGAGAATCACATGTAGACTGATAATGCACTGAGTCCAAACAATAATCTTGAGGGATCTCAGACCATTTCTTTTGCTGTTTACAAAATGCATCTAATTGCATCACTTTACAAATAACTCTTCTAACATTCATCAGGTAATATTTGAAGGAAAACAACTTTTAGGTAGAAACAGTCATACATCGGCCTTTTAGCATGTTAAGAATTGAGCATTAGCCAGGAGTTGGTGGCTCATGCCTATAATACTACCTACTCAGGAGGCTGAGATCTGAGGATTGTGGTTCAAAGCCAGCCTGGGTAAGAAACGCACAGAGACACCAATAAACCACTCAGAAATCTGAAGTGGTGCTATGGCTAAAGTGGTAGAGTGTTTTCCTTCAGCTGAAGAGCTGAGAGAAAGCTCCTACGCCCGAGTTCAAGCCCTATGACTGACCAAAAAAAAAAGGAATTGAGGAATATAAATTAGGTTTTAAATTGAAGTAAATATCTAATTGAAGCCAGAAAAAAATACATTTTATTGTAAAAATACTGTACAAAGGGTATACAGTTACATGAGTAGGGTTGTTATGCCAAGGTCGCAGGACCCCCCCCCCACACCACCGCAAGAAGACCACCGAGAGTCAGACTCTACAGCTGTTTTATTTAAACAGGCTGCAGCTCGGGCCTCATCCTACACTCTGACACAGCAGAGCCTAGGAGGAGAGCCCCGAGCTAAGTATTTGCAGGTCTTATATAGGCACACAATCAACCAGGTGTTTTCATGACCATCACATGTTGCTTTGCTAGACAGAAACAAGCAACAAGTGGTGGTTACTGCCTCAAACTTTAACCTTTCACTTGAAACTGCAGAGCTTGGCAAAGGACATAGCTAGCAAGATCAATAGAAAGCCCACAGACCGGGAAAAGTTCTTCAGTAGCCGAACAATGGATAAGGATCTCATATCTAAAATGTACTTTTTAAACCTCCCAACAACAAATCCTCAAAGAAACAACTGCCTGATTAATAAGGGGTAAAGTCTTAAAGGGAAACTTCTCTGAAGAGGAATAAAGAATTGCCAATTGACACATGAAGAAATAATTATCTTCTCTAGACATAAAAGTAATGCAAGACAACGTTGAGGTCCCACCTCACCCCAGTTAGAATGGCTATAACCAAGAAATCTAGTAGCAACAGATGTTGGGGGATGTGGCCAAAAGGGAACCCTACTGCATTGTTGATGAGAGTGTAAACTTGTTCAACCACTTTGGAAAACAATATGGAGGCTCCACAAATGACTCCCCATAGAACTCACTTATGCCCTAGCAATGCCACTTTGGGGCATTCACCCAAATGATCACAAACAAGGTCATACTAAAGCTTCCAGCACAACCCTGTTTATCTCAACATAATTCACCATAGCTAAGATATGGAACCAGCCAAGATGCTCCTCAGTAGATGGATGGATCAAGAAAATGTGGTGTATATACACAATGGCATTCGATGCTTCTATCAGAAAGAATGACATTGTCCCATTTAGGAAATGGAAAGTCTTGGAAAACATTATATTAAGTGAAGTAAACCAGGCCCAAAGAAACATAATTCCCATGGTTTCCCTTGTTTGCAATGACTAGCACATGTCTAGGACAAGAAGAGAAGTTCAAAGGGTATGTATATAATACCATATGTGATGATGTGAAGTGAAATGTACCCCAAGACAGGGACACAAATTGTTTTTTCTTATTGCAATTTTTTTAATGTACTTATAAGCACTATGTGATTCTTTTGTTTCTTTGGTATGTTCTTTCCCTATGGTATAACCCCTGCTTTCACTGTGTTTCATTCCAGTGTTCTGTATCATAAATAAATAAATATATATATATATAGTAATTAAAATATATATACATATATATATATATTGTAATTTGTGGAGGGGTAGGGATATTGCATAATGCTTAAATGGGGATGCAGGCTGACTCATTGTGGCGATGAGATGTACAGGACATTATATTGAAAATTAACTTTACAATGTCAGGGAGGGGAGGGAGGATTTGGCAGGTGTCCAGGGAAGGAATGGTAGCGGAAAAACAGAGGAGGAGGTAAAAATGCTTCATAGCAAATATACTCGTTCAAGATCAAGAGCTGTTGGAGTTTAGTTTTGGGCCAGAGCCACAAGATTGTGACTCAAGACCATAAGCCAAGGGGGGGAATGAAAGGTTAAAGTTTGAGGGAGTAACCACCACTTGTTGCTTGTTTCTGTCTAGCAAAGCAATATGTGATGGTAATCAAAACACCTGGTTGATTGTGTGCCTATATAAGACCTGCAAATCCTTAGCTCGGGACTCTCCTCCTAGGCTCCGCTTGTCGGAGAGTAGGATGAGGCCCGAGCTGCAGCCTGTTTAAATAAAACAGGCAGAAAAGGTTTACAATAAGAGAGAGATAGAGGAGCAAAGACAGAAAAGGAAGGACAGAGAACATAAAATTGAGCTTGAAAAGAGAGACCGTGCCAAGGAGAAGAGGCCAGATTTGTTGGACTCACCATTATCACATGCTCAGTATACCTGGTTCACAGACGGCAGCAGTTTCATTAGAGATGGAAAAAGGTATGCGGGTGCAGGAGTCACATGGACACTGAGATAGTGTGGGCAGAAGCACTCCCCCAGGGAACGTCTGCACAAAGAGCAGAGCTAGTGGCACTAACAAAAGCCCTACAAATGGGAAAAGGGAAGAGACTAAACATTTACACGGCCAGTCGGTATGCTTTTGCCACCGTGCATGTCCATGGAGCCATTTACCAAGAGAGGGGGCTGCTGACAGCTGAGGGAAAAACTATTAAAAACAAACAAGAAATTTTAAGCATAATCCAGGCTATATGAGAACCAGAAAATATCGTCATTATGTGTCGGGAGCCAAAAGGGAGTCTCTCAACATGATAGGCTTGACTATCTCACTGGAACATCCTGAGGCTGAGTTTACAGAATCCGACCTTTTCACCCTGCCCTAAGCAAACATCCTACAGCTGCTTCGGCCAATGAAAAAACTTCCAAGCATATAAATACTCCTGTGTGAAAAATAACAATTTGCAGCTTGATCAGAATCCTTGTCTTGCAGTCATTTTTTATCTCTTGTCCCTTCATTCCTTCTCGCTTAGGTTCACTGCCCTCGTTGACAGCCTGCGCGTCGGGACAACTGGCACGCAACATGGGGCATGAGCCTCTGACTAAGGAAGGAACGCCGTCCTCCTGGAAAACTTGGCCAAGTATAGCCTGAGATTGCCTAGACAGACCCCGCCGAGAGACAGATCCAGGAGGAGAGTGAGGACGAGGACGACGCACGGTGAGTGGCCCAACATGGGACAAGCAATATTGTCACATGATCTATTTCTGTCAGACCTCAAGGAGGCCTTCAAGACATGGGGAATGCAGGTTAAGAAAAAGGATTTAGAATTATTTTTCTCATACATAGAGGACTTGTGTCCTTGGTTCCCCCTTGAAAGAACCATAGATGCAAAAAGATGGCAAAGAGTAGGAGATTGTTTAATAAATTATTATGAAACCTTTGGTCCAGAAAAGGTTCCTGCTACTGCCTTTTCCTATTGGAATTTGATTAATGAAATTTTAAAATGTTCTCTATTTCATAGTGGAATTTTAAAACTTGTAAAAACAGGAGAGGAGATTCTCCAACATGCCTCTCAGCCCCTCGGGGCTTGCCCATCAGTTGTATTAGATATGCCTTCTTGTCAATTTACTGAAAATCCTGTTCAAAAATCTAAAACCTCCCTAAAATATCTTGAATCTCCCTCTCAAAAGGTAGATGAACATTTTTATCCTGTACTCCAGGCTGCCCGTTCCCCTCAGGATAATTTAAGTCCTGAGAAGGAGGCTACCCTGAAAGAGGAGGCAGGCCAATATCCTCAGCCTGATTGGCCCCCCTTACTCAGTCACCCCTACCTCAGACTAAACCCTCTACCTCAAATACTCTGCATCCCTCCTATGCGCCCCCTTCCTTTTGTGGCCCAGCCCTTCAAGGACCCACTGCCCCTCCAGATGATTTTCTCTTTCCCCTTTACCTAACCTGGCCCCTTTATGCGAGTCCCTTCAACATAGGCAAGAACACCTTCAACTTTTTTTTTTTTTTTAATTTGAAATTTTTTTTTTATTGTAAAGATACTATACAGAGGGTTACAGTTACATGAGTGAGGTAATGAGTACACTTCCACTTCCTCTTGAACATTGTTACCCCCTCCATTGTTTTCCCCCTACCATCCCCTCCCTCCCTCCCTTCCCCAAGGTTCTTTTTTTTTTTTTTTTGATTGTGATTAAGTGATTACTTAATTTCCAGAAATTCACAGTATTGTGGAATAATGATGTTCATTTAAAGTCACAAGTTCATTCTAACTTTCCTGGAGCAAATTGTCTATCACAGTCTGTAATATATAATGGTGCTCATATGTTATATACCATATATGTGATCAGCAGCATGGGGATATTTAGTAGTGGTTCAACCAGATGAGTGGGAGTTCTTTGTTTCTTAAGTCCTGTTAGTTTTGTCATATCACCTAACATTTTGGATTCATCATCCACTTATCAGGGAGACCATGTACTGTTTGTCTCTTCGTTCTTGGCTTACCTCGCTCAACATGATTCCTTCTAGCTCCATCCATTTCCCTGCAAATGCCATTATTTTGTCATTTCTAATGGCTGCATAATATTCCATTGTGTATAGATACCACAATTTTTGGATCCATTCATCTGTGGTGGGGCATCTAGGTTGTTTCCATATCCTAGCTATTGCGAACAGTGCTGCAATAAACATGGAGGTGCACGTGTCCTTGTATATTGGTTCCTGTTGTTCAGGGTAGATGCCTAGAAGTGGTATGACTGGGTCGTAAGGGAGGTCAATCTTTAGCTTTCTAAGGACCCTCCAGACTGCTTTCCAAAGTGGTTGTATGAGTGTACATTCCCACCAGCAGTGTAATAGCGTTCCTCGTTCTCCACATCCCCTCCAGCATTTGTCATTGACTGATTTGTGGATGTGGGACATTCTGACTGGGGTAAGGTGGTATCTCAGGGTTGTCTTTATTTGCATTTCCTTCACCACCAGATGATGAACATTTCCTCATGTGTTTCTTTGCCATTTTGATTTCTTCATTTGAGAAGTCCCTCTTTAGTTCCCTTGCCCATTTAGTAATTGGTTTGTTGGGTTTGGGAGGGATTAGTTTCTTGAGTTCCCTGTATATACAGGATGTTAACCCCTTGTCTGATATATTGCTGGTAAATATTTTTTCCCAATTAGTTGGTTGTCTTTCTAGCTTGGTTGTGATAGCTTTATCTGTGCAGAAGCTTTTTATTTTAAGGTAGTCCCATTTGTCGAGTCTCTCTCCAATTTGTTGTGACCCTGGGACTCTGTTCAGGAAGTTCCTTCCTTGCCTATTAGTTCAAGTGTCTCTCCTACTCTGTCCTGCAGTAGTTTCAGAGATTCAGGTTTAATGTTAAGGTCTTTAATCCATTTTGAGTTGATGTTGGTGCATGGTGATAGGCTGGGGTCCACTTTTAGTTTTCTGCATGTGGCTGCCCAGTTTTCCCAGAACCAGCGGTTGAAGAGGCTATGTTTCTTCCATTGTATGTCTTTGGCTCCTTTGTCGAATATCAGCTGGCTGTAGGCCTGTGGATTTATTTCTGGATCTTCTATTCTGTTCCATTGGTCTTCGGGTCTGTTTTTGTGCCAGTACCATGCTGTCTTTGTTATTATAGCTCTGTAGTAGAGTTTGAAGTTCGGCATGGATAGCCCTCCCATATTGTCTTTATCCCCTAGAATTGTTTTGGCTATTCTAGGTCTTTTGTTGTTCCATATGAATTTTTGGACTGTTTTCTGTATTTCAGTGATGTACGTCATTGGGATTTTAATAGGAATTGCGTTGAATTTGTATATTAGTTTTGGAAGTATTACCATCTTTACTATATTAAGTCGGCCTATCCAGGAGCATGGGAGGTCTTTCCATTTCCTAGTGTCTTCTGCAATTTCTTTCTTTAACTTTTTATAGTTCTCATTAAATAGTTCTTTTACATCTTTGGTTAGGTTAATTCCTAAGTATTTTATTTTTCGGGAGGTTATTGTGAATGGGGTTGCTCCCTTTATTTCCCTCTCTTCCTGTACATTATCAGTGTATAGGAAGGCAACTGATTTTTGTGGGTTTATTTTGTATCCTGCTATTTTGCCGAAGTGATTTATGATTTCTAAGAGTTTGGGGATGGAGTTTTTGGGATCGTGGAGGTATAGTATCATGTTGTCTGCAAAAAGGGATAGTTTTACTTCTTCTTTCCCTATGCGGATCCCTTTAATGTCTTTTTCTTGCCTTATTGCCCTGGCTAAGGGTTCTAGGACTATATTGAAGAGGAGTGGAGACAGTGGGCATCCTTGCCTTGTTCCTGATTTTAGGAGAATTGGTTGCAGCTTTTCCCCATTAAGTATAATATTGGCTATTGGTCTGTCTTAAATGGCTTTTATTGTTTTTAGAAATGTTCCTTCTATTCCTATTTTCTCCAGAGCTTTTAGCATGAATGAATGTTGAATTTTGTCAAAGGCCTTTTCTGCATCTGTAGCGATAATCATGTGATTCTTGACCTTGGCTCTGTTGATATGTTGGATTACATTTATTGACTTACGTATGTTAAACCATCCCTGTGTCTCTGGGATGAAGCCTACCTGGTCATAATGAATTGTTTTTTTTATGTGTTTCTGGATTCTGTTAGCTAGAATCTTGTTAAGGATCTTTGCATCTGTGTTCATCAAGGAGATTGGCCTGTAATTCTCCTTTTTGGTTGGGTCTTTGCCTGGTTTGGGGATGAGTGTGATATTGGCTTCGTAGAATGAGTTTGGGATAGCTCCTTCCTTCTCTGTTTCTCTGAAGAGCTTGAGGAGTATGGGTATTAGTTCTTGTTTAAAGGTCTTATAGAATTCTGCTGTGAATCCATCTGGTCCTGGGCTTTTTTTTGTTGGAAGACTTTTGATAGCTTCCTGTATCTCATTATAGGATATTGGCTTAATTAATTGGTTAACTTCTTCTTTGCTCAGTTTGGGCAACTTGTATTTCTCTAAAAATGCATCCATTTCTGCCCGATTTTCTTCCTTTAGAGAGTATAGCTTTTGAAAGTAGTCTGTTAGAATTGTTTGGATATCTTGGGTACGTGTGGTGATGTTTCCCGTGGCATCCCTAATCCTATTAATATGGGTTTCCTCTCTTCTTTTTTTTAATTAATCTAGCCAATGGGCCATCAATTTTGTTTATTTTTTCAAAGAACCAGCTTTTTGTTTGGTTTATTTTGGTTATGGTTTTCTGATTTTCTAATTGGTTAATCTCTGCTTTTAATTTGGTTATCTGGCTTCTTCTAGTAGCTTTAGGTCCCATTTTTTCCTGTTTTTCTAGCTGTTTTAATTGCAACATGAGATTATTTACTTGGTCTGTCTCCATTCTCTTGATGTGGGCACTGAGGGCAATAAATTTGCCCCTCAGGACTGCTTTTGCTGTGTCCCACAAGTTTCTTTGTGAGGTGTTTTCATTTTCATTGAATTGTAGGAAATGCTTTATTTCTTCTCTGATCTCTTCTGTTATCCAGGCATTGTTAAGGAGTGTGCTGTTCAATTTCCATGTATTGGAGAAATTTCTGCGGTATGCTTTGTTATTGAGAGCTAGCTTGATTCCACTGTGGTCAGATAGGATACAGGGGATTATGTCGATCCCTTTGTATTTGCTTAAGTTCCTTGCATGAACTATGATATGGTCTATTTTGGAGAAAGTTCCGTGAGCTGCTGAGAAGAATGTGTACTGTGTTGTTTTAGGGTGAAATACTCGGTAGATGTCAGTTAATTCCGCTTGAAGTATGGCCTCTCTTAATTTGGTAGCTTGTTTGCCAATCCTCTGGTTGGTAGACCTGTCCTTTGGTGAGAGTGGTGTGTTAAAGTCTCCTAGTATTATCGTATTGGGATCTATTTTATTCTGTAAGTTTGAGAGCATTTGTTTGACATATCTGGGTGCACCAATATTTGGGGCATATAAGTTGATGATGGTTATATCCTCCTCTTGGATTGTTCCCTTTATTAATATGTAGTGTCCGTCCTTGTCTTTCTGTACTGATTTTAATGAAAAGTTTATTTTGTCAGATATCAGGATAGCTACACCTGCTTTCTTACTGGGGGCGTTTGATTGGTAGATCCTTTTCCACCCCTTCACTCTGAGTTTGTTTGTATGTTTGGCTGAGAGGTGGGTCTCCTGAAGGCAACAGATGAATGGGTCTTGTTTTCTTATCCAGTCCTCAGTTCGTTTTCTTTTAATTGGCGAATTCAGCCCATTTATATTAAGAGAAAGTATAGAGAGATGCATTGTTGTCCCTGCCATTCTGTTTTCCTAAGTTTTTCTTTTTTCCTTTCCTCCTGTGCTTGCTCAGTTAGACTTTGAGTAACGCCTGTTTGGGGCAGGCCCCAGTTCCTGGCTGCTTTCTTCAGGTTGTGTCCCCCCTCTTAGAATTCTTTGTAATGCTGGCTTAATGTTTATGTATTCATTTAGTTTTTCATTGCTATTAAAAGTTTTCAGTTCTCCGTCAAATGTGAATGCTAGCTTTGCCGGGTAGATCAGTCTGGGTTGGCAGTTATTGGCTCTCAGGGCTCGTATGGTGCTTTCCCAGGCTTTTCTTGCATTCATTGTTTGTGTGGAGAGATCTGCAGTAATGCTTATTTTTTTCCCATTGTAGTATAGCTCCTTCTTCATTTTTGCTGCATGCAGGATTGTTTCCTTATTATTCAGATCTATCATTTTTACTATAATGTGTCTAGAAGTGTTTCTCCTGGGGTCTTGTTTGTTGGGTGTTCGATAAGCTTTTGTGATGTAGTTAAGATGGTCGTTTTTGAGGTGGGGAAAATTTTCATTGATTATATTGTTAAATAGGTGTTGCATTCCCTTGCTCTGGAATTCCTCACCTTCGTCCACTCCAATTATGCGAAGGTTAAATTTTTTAGCATTATCTGCTTGCTCTTGAATATCCCTTTGGTTTAATTTGAGTGATTTTTCCATATCTGTCACTTTTTGGTCCAGTTGGTGTATTCTGTCTTCTGTATCTGACACCCTACCTTCCATTTCATTCACTCTGTTGACAGTGGCTTCTATTGTGGTTTGCATGGAGGAAATGGATCCCTTTATGGATTCAATGTTGGTTCTCAGAGTACTGATCTCACCTCTCAATGAGGTATGCATTACCTCTAATTTGGCGTTTATCTCACTTCTTACTGAGGTTTGTGCAGCTTCTATTTTTGCATGCATCTCTTGTTTGATACCCTGTATCTCTTTGGATAGTTCATCCTTGTGCTCTTTCAATTTCTGATCAATTTCTCGCTTTATTTCTTGAGTCATTGCCTCCAGCAACCCTTGGAAGTAGCCTTTGACTTCCATTCCTGCTTTGCTCCCACTGGGGCTCTCCCCTGTGTGGCTGCTGGCTTTTGAGGTGGGCTTGCTGTCCTGGGTGGTAGTAAACCTTGTGATTTTTCTCTGTGATTTTCGCATGGAGGTTCAGGAAACTGCTCTTCAATTTTGTTTTGGTGTGTCTGTCTTTGCTTGGTTGCTGATTCTGTATTGGTAGAGAGAGTCTGTGCCTGATCTGGGTTCTGTTGGGAGCCTATTTCCAGCTGCTATTCTGACTTAGGATTCTCAGCTCTCTGCTGTAGATTGCTGGCAGTTTCCGCCTTTGGAAGGGTTGAGCAGCCTAGACTGCTTGTGTTTGCTCCTACGGGTGCTCTTGTGAAGAACAGATGCTCTGGATGCACTCTCCCAAATGCTGGAGTCTGCTATGGGCTCCTGATGTGTTTTTGTTTATTTGTTTTGGGCTGGTTGTGGGCTTGAACTCTAGGTTTGGGTGCTGTCCCTCAGCTTTTCAGCTCAAGGCTGGCACCCTACCGTTTGAGCCACAGCACCACTTCTGACCCTTTTTGCTTTTGTGATGCTGAGGAATCAGATCCAGGGCCTCATACATCCAAGACTATCACTCTATTGCTGAGCCGCCTTAACAGTCTGAGGTCCTGCTTACTATCAGGTGTTGGCAGCCTGTGTTGCCCAATTCCCAGTCTAGGGTATATGGGTGGAGTTTTGGTGGGGTTTGGGCTTCTCTTGTCCTGGGCCTCCAGGTCTTTTGTTGTCACAGGCGTGCTTCCCGGGGGAGTGTTGTTTCCTGGTTTTCTCCCCTCTGTTGAGGCGTATGCTCAGCTTTTTACTTCAATTGGGAGGAGTTGGTTGTGTTGTTCAGGCGCCGGATCCCCGGGCCTTGTTCCGGCCCCAGCCTGGAGCGCGCTTGTTAGGCCTGTGCTGATGTGTATACCACCTAGGTTATGCAGCCTGGAGCG
The DNA here is from genome assembly GCF_024711535.1 of Dipodomys merriami. Taxonomy (NCBI): domain Eukaryota; kingdom Metazoa; phylum Chordata; class Mammalia; order Rodentia; family Heteromyidae; genus Dipodomys; species Dipodomys merriami. The sequence goes on along the minus strand of NW_027206179.1, from coordinate 3,645,769 downwards.
CACTCGTTAGGCCTGTGCTGATGTGTATACCACCTAGGTTATACAGCCTGGGGGACACAGTTCAAATTTCTTCTACTGTTGGTAGTCTTGACCCAGGGGCGCTGTTCCTGGCTTGGGCATTTAAGCTCCATTCCAGGGGTGCTCTTGCTCTAGCCTGGCCAGCTGAGTGTGCTCCACGGGCTGGTGGAGCTCTCAAACAGTTCCCAGTTTTAGTGGGTCCTGTGGTCCGGGTGCTGGGGTAGGGAGTCTAGGTCAGGGTCTGGGGATTCCCTCCAGCTCTGGTCTCCCTTGAGGGATACACTTCCCCTGTGGGGTACTCACCCTGGAGCTGGTTGTTTCTGTGTGGTGTAGGTCGTCAGTTGTTGTTGCAATCCGGGCTGGGTTGGGCGGTGGTGGCTCTGTGTGATTCTTTTCTGTCTCTGCCTCTGTCGAAGCTGTCGGGTCAAGAGTGTCCAAGCTCAGGCAGCTTCTTCTCGGTACCTCTGGGGCCCGAGTGACCCCGCCGGGTCGTTGCGATAGTGATCTGGCGGGCGGGTGGTTTGCAGACAGGACCCTTTGTCGCACTGCTGGCGCCGAGCGGCTTTGGCAGGATGGAACCTCTCTGCTTGGGTGGAGAGTGCTGGATCGTTGCGATCGCGATCAGGCGGGCCAGGTGGTCTGCCGACAGGTCCTTTTGTCACTCTGCTGATGCCCAGCTGCTTTGGCGGGATGAAGCCTCTCTGCTCAGGTGGAAAGTGAGGGGTGGGGGTGGGATCCTCGTCGAGACTCCCGGCTGGTAGGTTTCTCTGTTTCTGGCGATCTGCTGTTCTGCAAACCAGTACCTGATGTTCTGAAAGTGGCCCCCTGTGTCTCTGCTGTGTCTCTGGGGCTCCCCCAGCCCCCGCAGGGGCTGGCTGGCCAGCGGCTTGGCGCACTGCCGCGCGGCCAATAAAGGTTGGGGGAGGGGTCTTCGCTTTTCTCTGTTTTGAAATTCTTCTTTTCCTCTCTTTCTTCAACTTTTAAAAGAACTGCGGTCCCTTGATTATGAACTCCGCACACTGGCCTTGGCTGATCCACCAAAATCGCCTAATAAAATTAAGGTTAGATCACGCCATCAATCAGTTCTCACCTTTCCAGTAACTTGGAGCCAGACAGATAGAACCTCAGAGGGTGAGGAGGATGAATCAGAAGAGGAGGAAAGGGAGGATGAGGAACATGATACTGGGGATGAAGAGGAACAACCCGCCCAGGGAAAAGGCCAACAAGAATATAAGAGGCTTAGCCTCCGGTTTGTTGAAAAACTTAAAAATGCATGTGCCCAATATGGCCCAACTGCCCCTTATATGTTAGCCTTGTTAGAAAACCAAAGTGCGCACTGGCTCAGCCCTAATGATTGGAAGTTTCTGGCCCGCACCACCATTAGTGGGGGTGATTTTATTTTATGGAATGCAGACTTTAAGGAACAATGTAGAGAGACCATGCAAAAAAAAATTTGGCTAAAACATCTTCAAAAACCTGGACCTATACTAAACTTTTGGGTAATGCGCCCTTTGATACCAATGCTAAACAGGCGCGCTTCCCTACTGGACTTTTGGCACAAATTCAAAATGATGGCCTTTATGCTTGGAAGCGTCTGCCTCAAAAGAGATCAGCTACTACTTCCCTGCCAAAAGTTAGACAGGGGCAGATGAACCCTATAGTGACTTTGTCTCGCGGCTTACCTTGGCTGCAGAAAGGCTTCTTGGGCCGAGTGAAAGTGAAAGTGACTTTGTTAAACATCTTGCCTTTGAAAATGCTAACCCGGCATGTCAAGATGTCCTCCAGCCACATAAAAACAAGGGTGACCTCTCTGAGTTTGTTAGGCTTTGTGCTGGAGTAGGGACCGCTCATGCCATGGGGCTCGCAATAGGTGCAGCCTTTACCAAAGCATTTCAAAGTTCAGTCACTGGCTCGAGTACTTGCTTTAATTGTAAACAACCTGGTCACTTAGCCCGTGAATGTCCCTTTGGCAAACAAAGCCAAGGGGCAATACCCTCCCAAGCTACACTCCCTGCCACTCTTTGTCCCAAATGTGGTAAGGGCCATCATTGAGCCAACAAATGTAGATCCAAAACAAATTCCCTTGGGCAACCCATTCTCTCTGGTTTTTTGGGAAACTTCCCTTGGGGCCAGCCCCTGGCCCCGACTATCCCCAAGACAAGCCCAAGGATGATAGGGTTTGTCCCTTCCCAAACTCCCAGTCCAACACAAGCCCCCCAACTCTTTCCATGATTGCCTCCCTCCAGCGGGCAACCCCAGGCAGTGCAGGACTGGACCTCTGTGCCACCACCAACACAGTACTAGACTCTGTACAAGGACCTCAAATAATATCCACTGGAACCCTGGGACCCCCCTCTGTCTCATATGTGTGCCCTAATTCTTGGAAGAGCCCTCTGCTACCTTACAAGGTGTCCACGTTTTTCCTGGTATTATTGATAATGATTATACAGGAGAAATAAAAATTTTGGCCATGGCCATTATTGGAATTGCAGTTATTCCAGCTGGAACTAGGCTTGCACAATTGGTACTGCTCCAATTAAATTCAGGGGGTTCTTCCACTGCTCAGATCACACCGTGAGGAACTGCTTCTATGGGGTCTTCTGATGCGTATTGGGTTCAGCCTATCACTCAAAAAAGACCCACCCTCACCCTGCAAATTGAAGGAAAGGAGTTTCAGGGAATTTTGGATACTGGTGCGGATGCCACAATTATTTCCCAAAAATATTGGTTGCCACGATGGCCCCTTACCTCATCCCTAACTGACCTTAAAGACATAGGGCAGTCAAAAAACCCTTTGGCCAGCTCCAGGGTTCTTAATTGGACTGACAAAGAGGGCAATAGGGGAACTGTGTTACTCCTTTTGTTGTTCCTGACTTCCCTGTTAACCTATGGGGCTGGGATATCTTGACCCAGATGGAAGTTATCCTTGCTAGTCCCAATTTTGTGGTTACACATCAAATGCTCCATATGGATTTTGTCCCTGGTATGGGTCTTGGAAAAGCAGGACAAGGAATCATTGAGCCCATCCAAGCTACCCAAAAACAGATAAACATGGGCTTGTGTATTCGGATTTTTAGTATCGGCCCCTGACCCTCCTGTGCCCCATGCAGATAAAATCATTTGGGAAACCCAAACCCCTGTGTGGGTGGATCAGTGGCCCCTTACACAAGAAAAATTGGAGGCTGCCTCCAGGTTAGTACAGGAAGAGTTGGTGGTAGGCCATGAAGAGCCCTCTACTTCACCATGGAATACTCCTATTTTTGTTATCAAGAAAAAATCAGGCAAATGGTGCCTTTTACAAGATCTATGCATCGTTAATAAAGCTATGCGTCCAATGTGAGTGCTACAGCCAGGCATTCCCACACCGGTGGCTATTCCCAGGGACTATTACAAAACGGTTATTGATTTAAAAGATTGTTTTTGTTTTTGTTTTTTTTTTTTTACCATTCCCCTACATCCTGAGGACAGACCCTATTTTGCCTTTAGCCTTCCTCGCATTAACTTTCAAGGCCCCATGCAAAGATTTCAATGGAAGGTACTCCCCAAAGGTATGGCTAATAGCCCTAGCCTTTGTCAAAAATATGTTGCCCAGGCAGTGGACCCTGTGAGAAAACGATGGCAGCATGTCTATATATTACATTATATGGATGACTTGTTGATTGCTGCACCTGACTCACACGAACTTAGAAACTGCTATTTAGACCTTTACAAAGCCCTTACTGCCCTGGGACTACAGGTTGCCCCCGAAGTTCAAACACAGGACCCCTATACTTATTTGGGTCTAGAACTCCAAAATAACCAAATTAGAATTCCTCAAATTCAACTTAATTTAGACCATCTTCACACCCTTAATGATTTTCAAAAGTTGCTTGGAGATATTCAATGGCTTAGGCCATACCTAAGGTTGCCCACCAGCGTACTTTTGCCTCTTAATGAGATTTTAAAAGGTGATTCTGACCCCTCCTCTCCTCCAGAGCTTACTCCCAATGCACGAAATGCCTTAACCCAAGTTACTGAGGCCATCGCCCAGCAATTTGTTACACAGATTTCCTATAATCTTCTTCTGGTCTTAATTATTTTACATACCCCTCATACACCCACAGGATTGTTTTGGCAATGGAGTCCCCACTCCAATAATAAGGGCAGCACCCTGCTTTGGGTCCATTTACCCACCACATCCCCCAAGGTTATTGCTGTTGACCCTGCCCAGGTAGCTTCTATCATTATCAAAGGTCACTTGCTTTCTCGACAATATTTCAGCAAGGACCCTGATACCATTTTAATTCCATACACCAAAGACCAGACTCAATTTTTACTTCAGACTGGGGATGAATGGGGCATTGCCCTGTCAGGATTTTTAGGACTAATTGACAATCATCTCCCCAATGATCCCCTTTTACACTTCGCCCAGCTACATCCATTTGTTTTTCCCAAGGTTACTCAAAAGGCTCCCATTCCTCAAGCCCTCACTGTCTTTACAGATGGCTCAAGCAATGGCCGTGCGGCCTACATTGTTAACAACCATTCCACCAACTTTGATGCCCCTTACCAATCAGTCCAGCTTGTGGAGTTATTTGCTATGACAGGTTTTTATGAGGTTTTTTGATAAGCCTAATAATATTTATGCAGATAATACTTACATTGCTCATTCTGTTCTCTTGCTAGAAATTTCACCCGCTATTAAAGCTTCCTCCAATGGGGCATTTTTATTTACTCAGCTTCAGCAGCTAATTCAGGCCAGGAGACATCCATTTTTTCTGGGACACATTAGGGCACATTCTGATCTCCCTGGCCCTCTTACACAGGGTAACGCTCAAGCTGATGCGGCCACTAGTTCCATTTTTCTGGTTTTTGTTGGGTCTGTCCAAAAGGCTACAGAATTACATAATCTCCACCATCTAAATTCCCAGAGTCTTCTATTTCTTTGTAAAATTACTAGGCAACAAGCATGGGAGATAGTAAAGACATGCCCTGCCTGTGTTGTCTCCATTCCTGTACAACACCTGAGTGTTAACCCCTATGGAATGCTACCTAATCAAATCTGACAAATGGATGTTACCCATTTTCCTGAATTTGGAAAAACAAGATATACACATGTCTCCATAGACACATTTAGTGGGTTCATTTTTGCTTCACCACACTCAGGAGAAACTGCCAAAAATGTTCTCTCTCACCTTGTTTTAGCCTTTCTGTAATGGGAAAACCAGCCCACATAAAGACAGACAATGGCCCTGCCTATACCAGTGCCAAGTTTAAACAGTTTTGTGCTATTTTTCAGATTTGTCATACTACTGAGATTCCCTATAATCCCCAAAGTCAAGGCATCATAGAACGAGCCCACCACTCCCTAAAAACCTGGCTTACTTGCCTCAAAGCCCCTGCCTTTTCATTTTCCACTCCTAGGGATCGCCTTAGTCACACATTGTTCGCCCTTAATTTTCTAACTCTGGACAATGATGGCCACTCAGCAGCTGACAGGCATTGGCACCCATCTTCCAGTTCTGCTCGCCCGTCTGTCATGTGGCGAGACCCCCTTACAGGAAAATGGAAGGGCCCAGATCCTGTTCTTATCTGGGGGAGAGGTTCAGCCTGTATTTTAGATCAAGAACAAGCAGCCCCAAGGTGGCTGCCAGATCGCTTGATAAAACAGGTGAATGGCTTACCACAACCCAGGGGACACCTTCCCCCTAAGGATGATTCTTTTTCTCTTACAGATGCAGCTAGAACTCCAGACATGGACCCTCCTGTTTGAATTTATTAAATAACAGATTGATCTCTTGGCTTCTAAGCTCATACAGGTTCATCACCATCACCTTGATATGGTAGACCAAGGCATTGAGATCTAGGATTTACCCCAGGCTTTTAATTGTGTTTTTCCATGAGCTTGTTCCAGTGAGAAACCACCCCCCCCTTCTTTTTTCTTATTTAGAAAACCGTTCTCCTTATTCATAACTCCTGACCATTCAACGGGCAAGACTTATTGAGCCCTTGCAATAAGGGATAGGTTCGCCCCTCCTCCTATAGGCACCTCCGCTTGGGGAAGGATGCACCTATGGGAGGAAGAAAAAATGCTCAAATCAAGGGTGCAGGTAAGACTGCAGGGGGATGGATCCGTGAGATCCCAAAACCCAAGACCCCTGAGTGGCAAGCTCTGGTGCATGACGGTTGGCATGCATACCCACAAGCTGTCTCCTCAAAAAACATGCCAAGGCCTGTAAAATTCCCCTCCCCAAGTGAGGATGCTCACTGGGGAGCAGAGAAAACCCTGGGCCCTTAGAGGAACAGAGCCTCTGTCACCCCCTTAAAAAGAGCAGCCAACAATTCATGGTCAATTTTCTAAATAAGAAAGGGGGAGATGTCGGGAGCCAAAAAGGAGTCTCTCAACATGATAGGTTGACTATCTCACTGGAACATATTAAGGCTGAGTTTACAGAATCCGACCTTTTCACCCTGCCCTAAGCACACATCCTACAGCTGCTTCGGCCAATGAAAATACCCCTGTGTGAAAAATAAAAATTTGCAGCTTGATCAGAATCCTTGTCTTGCTGTCATTCTTCGTGTCTCTTGTCCCTTCATTCCTTCTCGTTTGGGTTCACTGCCCTCGTTGACGTCCTGCGGGTGGGGAAATTATGCAATGCCGTGGCCATCAAAAAGGAACTGATTCTATAACCAAAAGAAATAACTTGGCCGGTCAGGCAGCTAAGGAGGTGGCCCTCCATCCCAGAGCAGAAGTACTGACTCTAGTAGACCCAGGGCCAGGAACTTTGCCTCCTGAACCTCAGTATTCCCACGAAGACTTGGAGTGGATAAAGAAAATTCCCATGGCCTATAAACCCCCGGACAGAGAAGAAAACAAGGACTGGTGGAAAACTGGTGAGGGGAAACTTATCTTGCCACAAAGGTTGGTCAAGGGGATTCTTAAGAGAATCCATCAGGTCTCTCACATGGGAACCCGAAGAATTCAGGACTTGCTCGGACACTCAGAAGTAAAAATTAGGCAAGGAAATCAACTCATTGAGGACAGCTCTTGATCTTGAATGACTATACTAATAACAATCAGTCCATTTTTCTTTTCTTGAGGCATATGCGGAGTGGTTGGGTAGGATGCTTGGAGACTTCCCATGTTTCCCCACGGTCGTCCAGGGCGAAGTGATCAGCCGGTCTGGCATGGGAGCAGTGGATCCAAGTAGCAATGCCATTCACCTTAAGGGCAGTAGGTGTAGCCAGTAGCACCATGTAAAGTCCCTTCCACCGTGGTTCCAGAGATCTCAAGTTGTGCCTTCGAACAAACACCCAATCCCCTGGTTTAAACAAATAGGGGGTAGGAATAGAAGCAGAATCATATAATGCTCTAAGCTGGGACCACATACTCTTATGCACCAGCTATAGTCAAGCTTACACAGAAATTCAGTATCATCCAAATCAGCAAGCAATTCAGTCTGAAGGCTAGGGATAATGGGTGGAGGATGTCCATACATTATTTCAAAATGAGTAAAGCCAAGCCAATAGAGTGAATTTCTTATTCTAAACAAGGCAAAAGGAAGGAATGATACCCAGTCTCCACCAGTCTCCAAGGCCAATTTAGTTAAGGTCTTTTTTAGAGTCTGATTCATTCTTTCTACCTGCCCTGAACTGGTGGATGGGAAGCCATACCTGGGTAGGATTTCTTCCAGGATCTTCTTAGCCACGACGTTCATGGTCTCATGCTTTGTTGGGTAGGCTTTAACCCATCCTGAAAAAGTGTCTACAAAAACTAGCAAACATTTATATCCAAATTTTCCAGTTTTAATTTCTGTGAAGTCTACTTCCCAATATTCACTTGGCCTATCTCCATGGAGGCAAGCTCCTTTTGAAACTAGTTGATTGGGGGCACTGGTGAGCTGACAGGCTTTACAATTTTTAACAATAAGAGCTGTCTTATTGCTGTTTTTATTTCAGTGCTTGATATGGGCCTGTTAAATTGGTTTAACTCACCTTGGTTTAGTTTCGGCATGTTGATATTTGTTTAAAAAAGGTCCATTTATGCCAAGTTCTCAAATTTATTAGCATAAAGGTTTGAGAAGTGTTCCCTTAGAATGTTCTGAATCTTGGTTGATTCTGTGGTGATGTTTCCATTCACATATCTGAGCTTATTTATTTGGGTGTGTTCTCTTCTTTTTCTGGTAAGATTTGCTAGGGGTCTGTCAATTTTGTTATTTTTTCGAAGAATCAACTCTTTGTTTTGTTGATTCTTTCTATGGTTTTTATTTGATGTTGGTATAATTTTCAGAGAGGAAGGGAAAAAACAAATTGTTTAAAAAGGTATACAGGTGGACCCATTGCAACAATGAGATGTACAAGAGGTTATGTCGAAAAACAAACTTTACAACTTTGGTGTAGTGGGAATGGGGGAGATGGGAAGCCATGGGAAGGAGTAACAAAGGAGGAGGCATGCTTGATAGAAATGTACTCATTGCCTTGCTCACGCAATTGTAACCCCTCTGTATGGTATTTTCACAAAAAAAAAAAAGAGTAAAAAAAAAAAAGAACATTCTGCCATGTGCCAAGAAGCCTAGATTTTTCTCCTTTTACATTCTGTAATGTTATCATGGTGTCTGTTTCTATTTCAAGGTCTTTGATCTATTTGTGCAGGTCTTCATCTGTCCCATGAAAGATGGACAGGGTCAGAGGAAAGGTAAGTGCGGCTGCTCACCTGTTCCCCAGCCTCCCTTAGCCCAGGAGACAATCAGAAACAGTGGGGAGTCAAGTCAAGCAGGAATACTCATTTATTAACACAGAGCAAGCCCTTTTTAAAGCAAAAAAGACTGGGTGGCATGGGAGGGGTGGAGAAGGAACCAATCACTGTCAAGGTCACACCCTATTATGCACCTAAACTTCCATGGGCTTGTAATGCACTGAACATAAACCAAATCAGACTCTGCCCACTCAACTCCCTCTCAGCACCATCTTTGCTGCCCATGTGCCTTAAAAATTTCCCCTTTTAAAGGTTATTTTAACAGGATTACATTGGTAAGAATAGCATTGGCCACACAGGGGATTTGAGGCAAGTCTGGGGGGCGAGATTCACCAGACAAGGATAGGGAGGGCTCTTGTGCATGATCAAAGTGCCCGTCCCAGTTACCTCACATCCCCACCTAGCACAGTAATAAACATCAGCCCCATTACAGTTAGAAATGCCCAAAGCAGATTAATTCCTGGGCATATATAAAAGTCATTATCTCATAAGGTCATCCTCTTCAGAACATGGGAGCAGCTTGGGTATTGGGAGTTCCACACATGCAGCACCATGCATCCTCGTGGGCCCCAACACTCAGGCCGTTCTACTATAGTCCAGAAAAACAAGGAAAATTTAAAACAAACTCTACAGACATAGCAAAGCAATCCCAGGCACCTGGTGTCTTTTAAGTAAGCCAGTGCCTTGTACATGCCTTTAAGCGAGCACAGGGGTCAAGATGAACTTTGAGCTTTACTGTCAGCTCCCAACGGCTCCCAACATCTCCCCATCTTTGTTTAAAGAAGCAAGCCCAACTGTCTTAGGTTGGGTGGATTGCCTTGTCTGACTTACCCATCATCCTTCTTCAGAGCAAAGCTGAAAGCCCTGTCTTAGGTTGGTCAGACTGACACCCCCTCTTACCCATCTCTGGCTACAATTCCTCTTGGAGGAAATTCATTCACTTGGAGCTTGACCTTATGTAACTTACTGGCTAAGCTCATAAGAGTTTTGCAGTGTACGTATAATGCAAGGAAGGCATAGAAACACCATCAGCAAAAGCATTACCAGGCCAAGCAATGTCATTAGCATTCCTTTAACTTTAGTCAGGGGTGGGATAGCAGTCTTTGCCACTTCAGAGTCTGGGGTGGGGCCTGTTCTAATCCGGCTATTTGCCTGTGGGGTTGAAAAAGATGTAAAGACAAGTTATTTGATAATTTCTGCATTGCCAGCACTAATCACTGCCCAGGTCACCCGTTGAGGTTGATGCAGATTCCGTAGGGCATTTGCCGGGACTGGGAGGGTCAGGACAGACAACAGCTGGAGCATCTCCATTTGCAATAGTTAGAGAACACAAGAGCTTCTCAAGGGCTGGTTGCCCTTGGAGAAGTCTAGTTTATCCTTGGGCATCCTCCTGTATAGAGGAAATTGGTAAAAACTTAAGGTTCCTGGCAGGGATCCAAATGAGGCCTGTCTCCCCTATGGGAAAAATGCATCCATATCCCCTGCCCATGGTAACTAGAGGGTCAGGTCCTCTCCATTGTGTCAGGGGGTCCTTCCACCTGACTTGCACTTGGGGCTTAGGGTTTATTTGTCCCCAGTGCTTCTGAAATCTGGATTCAGTTGCCCTTTTTAAAAATTTAAAATGTTAACTGTATATGGGGGCTAACTCCCCCTTTTGGTTTTAATCATCATAGGATGCTCGATGGTCCATAGTGACCATGGCATCCATTTGTTTTAGTATGTCTTGCCCTAGTAAATTGGCAGTGAGGTTTTTTGCCACTAAAGAGCATATCTTTCCCTGTTCTCCATCTGGGCTAGTCCATTTCATAAGGGCAACCATCTCTTTAGACTGGAAGTTGCCCCATACCCCCAATATCAGGGGCCCGGGTGCAAGCATCCAGTCCAAGGGCACTTTCTCCTCCCTGAGTATGGTTCGACCTGCCTCAGTGTCAATTAAGCAGTGAAACCTCTTTCCACCTGTGAGAATACTCATTTTAGGACAGAGTCCTTCCACCAGGGGATTGTCCAATTGACCTGGATCATCCTGCCACGAGGCTGCCTGGGCAGGCTGGAGGATGCCCCTACCCTAGTTTAAAGGCTTCCCATCTAAATCAAACTTGGATGGACAATCCTTTTTCCAATGGTATCACTTCCTGCACCTGGGGCAGGGTGTAGGGGGTGGATTGCCCCCCCCCCCGGGCTGGTTGGCGGGGGATTGTTGTAAACAGTCCCTCTTAAAGTGCCATCTCCCCGATGGTCTTGGGGTTACTTGGCCTTGGGCTGCCAGTGCCTGGGTAATAGTCTTAGTCATTGCAGATGTCTGAGCCTGTAAAGCTAAACCTAATGATTGAGACTGGTGCTGTTGCGTTCCCACATCCTGTGAGGCCACCGCCTATCTGCTCAGGGAACTCTCTTTCAATCTTGTTCAGGCCATGTGGTGGTCTGCATTCATCCCTTTCTAGACCAGCAGCTTTACAAACTGATCTTGGGGGCTTCCTGCCGGCAGCTCATGGTTAATACTCTGTTGGACACGGTCTACAAACTCAGCTAGAGGCTCACTCAGTTTTTGTAGGCCCACATCCAGTTTGTACCACGCAGCAAGTCCAGCCTGCCTCACCTGGTCATGGTATGGGCCAGGTATTGCAGCCTGTTGGACGCCAGTGGAGTACCCTTCCCCCATCCCTGTTAACATGGCATAAGTAATAGGTTTCGCAGGTTGAGCCTGCTGGTTATTCTCTGCCTGCTCTCTGTGTTCCTCCTTAAAGAAAGCACACCATTTAATAAACAGAACTGGTGAGGACAGCTTTGGCCACATCCAACCAGTCTTTAGGGACATATGGGTGATAAACAATGTCCTGTAATAGGGTCTGGGCCCAAGGAGAGTTCTGGACATCCTCTGCCACCACCGTGTGGAGCTCTTTAAGGTGCTTAGCTTCCCATGGATACCATTCCAAGGGCCTGTTTGCTCCTGGTGCCAGATTGACCAGATATGCTTGTGGAAGCAAATTCTGTGGCCTAGTGTCCAGGCTCCTGGATGTCACTTCCCTTAAAGTGCAGACCTCCGAGTAGGTTACTTCCCCAGTCCTCTGTCCCTCCATGGATGGTCGGTAGGCGTCCAGAACTTGCAGGTCCTTCTCGCAGATCACGTAGGGCACCATACCTGCCCCCCAATCGGGGGAATAGGGTGAGGGCCTAGGACCGTCAGTGGCACCCAAGTCACAGGGGGTAACCTTCATCCTCGTTTTGACTTCAACTTGCATGTTTCAGTGCATTCTCGGTTGAATTTGACCCATTTCTTTTCCTTCTCACTTCCCAAGTCCTCCTTTACTCCCTCTAGGACTAATGTTGCCTCCTCCTCCTTTTTCTGTGAGATAGCATTACCGATAGTAAGGATTTAACTTACCCTGAGAGACGGCTTAGCCTTGGCCGGTATCTTTTCCTTTCGAGCCCCATGTTGGGCGCCAGATGTCGGGTCTTCATCCATCCCATGAAAGACGGACAGGGTCCGAAGAAAGGTAAGTGCGGCTGCTCACCTGTTCCCCAGCCTCCCTTAGCCCAAGAGACAATCAGAAACAGTGGGGAGTCAAGTCAAGCAGGAAAACTAATTTTTAACACAGAGCAAGCCTTTTTAAAGCAAAAAAAACTGGGTGGCATAGGAGGGCAGGAGAAGGAACCAATCACTGTCAAGGTCACACCATATTATGCATCTAAACTTCCATGGGCTGGTTATGCACCGAACATAAACCAAATCAGACTCTGCCCACTCAACTCCCTCTCAGCGCCATCTTTGCTGCGCATGTGCCCTACGCATTTGGCTTGATTCTGGTGAAGGGTGATATATAAGGATCTAGCTTTAGCTTTCTACAGATATTTAACCAATTTTGACATCACTATTTACTGAAGAGGCTGTCTTTCTTCCATTCTATTTTTTTTAGTTCCCTTGCCAAAAATTAGGTGCCTATAGGTCTGTGGGTTCATTTCTGGGTCATCAGTTCTATTGCATTGGTCTTCTATTCTCTTCTTGTGCCAGTACCAATCTGTTTTGATCACTATGGTTTTGTAGTAGGGTTGGACATTTGGTATTGATATTCCTCCACCACTGTTCTTCCTGCTCAGGATTGTTTTTGCTGTTTGGGTTCTTTTATTGTACCATATGAAATTTTTGGATTGCTTCTTCAATTTCATTGAAGAATGAGGTTGGGATATTGATAGACATGGCAGTATTGCCCTTTTCACAATGTTAATCCTCCCAATCCAGGAGCATGGAAGGTTTTTCCACTTGCTTAAGTCTCCTTGTATTTCCTTTTCCAGGTTTTCAAACTTTTCCTCATAGAGGTCCTTCACCACTTTAGTTAATTCATAAGTATTTTATTTTTTTTGGTGCTATTACAAAAGGGATTGCTTTCAACTTTGGGAAGCAGTATGGAGGTTCATCAAAAGACTCCACATAGAGCTCCCCAATGACCCACGAACCCCACTTTTGGACATTTACCCAAATGATCACAAACAAGGCCATACTAAGGCTACCAGCACAACTATGTTTATCACAGCATAATTTACCATAGCTAAGATATGGAACCAAACCAGCTGCTCCTCAGTAGATGAATGGATCAAGAAAATGTGATATATATATGTAAATATATATATTTACATATATATATCACAATGGAATTCTATTCCTCCATCAGAACGAATGATATTGACCCATTTGTTAGGAAAAGGAAAGATGGAAAAATTATATTAAGTGAAGGTCCTATGGGTTCCCTTATTTACAATAACTAGTACATGTCTAGAACAAGGAGAAAAGGTCCAAAGCAATGTACATATCACCATATAAGATGACGTTAAGTGAAATGAACCCCAAGATAGGGACACAAATATTTTTTTCTTTCTTGGTATTGTTTTGAACGTATTTATAATGTAACATGTGAGTTTTTGGTTCTTTGTATGTTCCTTCCCCACACTATGACCCCTGTTTTCACTGTATTTGATGTTGGTGCTCTGCATCTTGTATATACAATTCTCTAATTATAGAAGAGGAGGGGAAAATATGCTTAAATAGGGATACAGATTGACCCATTCTAACAATTAGATGTCCAGACACTATGTTGAACTTGACAACTTCGGCCGGGGATGTGGGGAGGTGTAGTTGTGGAGGTGGGAGGGAAGTGATGGTAAGGGAAAAACAAAGGAGGAGCAACAATGCTCTATAGGAAATATATTCATTACCTTGCTCATGTAACTGTAAGCCCTCTGTACAGTATTTTTATAATAAAAAACATACAAAAATAGTTGTTTTCCTTATTTCAGCCCCGCTTTTCTTGTTATTGGCATACAGGAAAGCCATTGCTTTCTGAGGGTTAATTTTATACCCTGCTATTTTGCCAAATTTTCCAATCAGTTCAAGTAATTTTGGAGTGGAGTCTATGGGGTTCTTTAAATACAAGATCATGTTTGCAACTTGTCTTATTGCCCTAGCTAGGCATTCTAATACTAAGTTGAAGAGGAGTGGAGAGAGTGGACATTCTTGTCTCCTTCCTAAATTTTGAAGAAATAAAGCCAGAAAAATTTAAATATAGGGGCTAGTTGTTTTCTTTGTCCCTTAAAGGAAACCACAGAGGTAAAAAATATGTATGTAGAGTAAATTGCACATTATACATCTGAACAATATGTATGAGAAAATAGAAAATCTGAACATATACTCCACCATTGTTTTATCAAAAGAATCCTGGGGCTGAAAAACAAGGCATATATGAGTTTGGATGTGTTAGTATTGAAAAGTAGTAGCAAAATAAGAGAAGAAAAAATAAGAAAACTGTAAAACCCAAGCCTATATTCTTACCTTTGGATGTTCTCAAACCCAGTTAGAGAATTTCTACCCCCTATCACTTTGGCTAGTGGAAGCTACCAGTAGGTTGCCAGATCCTCCTGGGAAGGTATCCAGAGAGTTCCAGATTACAGTATTCCAGTCTGATTGGTCCATGAGTTGTTCACCACCTGTTAGAGCAAGAGTGTGGGTTCTGCTTCTGGGAGCTTCCAAATCCACTCCACCAGGCCAACAAACTAGGGCACAGGCGTCACCCAATGCATCAGGCCATCCCCCGATATGACAACCAGCATGTCCGAGCTGCCCAACTTCTGCGCATAGTTTGGCCCCTCTCAGGAAAATGGAGTTCAGGGTCCAGCTCTGGAAGGGAAAGGATACTTCCAGCATGCCCTGGGGTATGCGGCAGTGAGCATCATCAGGAAGGAGAACAGGGTCTTGAGTATGAGGGGCTGTACGTGGCTCTGGAATACCACAAGGCCTTGCCCGCATCTGGGCCCGTGTTCAGCAGCATCAACACGCAGCAGATCCTGAGCAGCAGGCCCAGGGATCACGGGCAGGATCCATAGCCTATTGCTGCTATTCTGGCCCCTCTCATCTGCCATGTATGGGTTACTCTTCTACTGCTCACACATAATGATTTCGTTTTCATTTAATGAGTTTAATATACTGGGTGTTTCTCACACTATCTCTCTCTGTCTCTGTCTCTGTCTCTCTGTCTCTCTCTGTCTCTGTCTCTCTCTGTGTGTCTCTCTCTGTGTCTCTCTCTGTGTGTGTCTCTCTGTCTCTCTCTGTCTCTTTCTCTCTTTTCCCCTTTTTTAACTCCTGGTATCTGCAGAGCATTTGCTATCATTGATATTGCACACAGTGAAATTCAGAGAAAAGACATTATTTGCTTTTTAAAAAAAATGTAAATACAGGATTGACTTTTTCAGAGTTGGGTGGTGGGAAGAAAAGAGAATTAAAAAATCAATTTATGTTTTCAATATGGAAACGTGTGTGTGTGTGTGTGTGTGTGTGTGTGTGTGTGTGTGTGTGTGTAGTGTGCCAGCCCTAGAAATCAGGGCCCCAAGCTCCCTTTCTTGGGTTTTAATTCACAAGTGGCATTTTAACTGGAGAAGTACCTCCAGTCCCATATTTTTACTTGTAAGTTAGAGATGGAGTCTCATACACTTTTTTTTGTCCAGGCTAGTTTTGAACTGTGATACTCAGATCCCAGATTTCTAATGGAGCCACTGGTATCTGAATTAAAGAAAATTATGTGTAAAAAAGAGAAAATTATGTGTATAATATTGAAATTAATAATGAATTTAATATATTTACAGAAGAATTTAATACATTTTACTCAAGTTTTTAGTCAGCATTTTAAAACAGTAACCCTTTTTCTTTATTGAGATTAAGTAATTACATAAATTTCACAGTATTGTGGCATAGTGATACATAGCTAAAGTCACTAATACATTTTAAACTTCACAATGCATCTTGTCATTGTCTTGATTTGCAAAGCTTATGAACTCTACGGAGTTTAACAAATAAAACTCTTTCTTCCAAATCAGGTGATATGTATATTTCTTTCCTTTTTTTTATTCTTGTGAAAATACCATACAGAGGGGTTACAGTTACATGGCCAAGACAGTGAGTAAATTTCTTATAAAGCATTGTTGCCTCCTCCTTTGTTATCCCATACCATCCCTTCCAATCTACATCCCCCACCCCCAGACCCCATTACTTCCACCCAGCACGACCCCACCCCCACACCACCAATGTTGTAAAGTTTGTTTATCGACACATTTACCCAAATGATCATTTCTTTTTTTTTATTTATTTTTTTTTGTGAACATACTGTACAGAGGGGTTACAATTACATGGGCAGGATAATGCGTACGTTTCTTATCAAGCATTGCAGCCTCCTCCTTTGTTTATCCTTCACATCCCTTCCCAGCCTCCCTCCCTCCCCACCCACACCAACGTTGTAAAGCTAATTTTCGACATGACAATTTGTACTTCTCATTGTTGCAACAGGTCCACCTGTATGCTTAAACGACTTGTTTTTCCCCATCTCCTCCACAAGTTATACTGACATCAAATATAGTGAAAGCAGGGGTTATACTGTGGGGGAGGGACATACAAAGCAACAAAGAGATACTCTTATAAATGCATTAGAAACAAATGCATGAAATAAGTAAACATTAAAATACATATCAAAGTGTTCATTTTCCGAACATCACATTATCTGACCTTTTCCGCTTGACTCATACATATACTAGATATTGCAAATAAGGGAAACCATGGGACCTATGTTTCTTTGGGCCTGGCTTACTTCACTTAGTATAATTTTTTCCAAGTTTTTCCATTTCCTAACAAATGGGACAATGTCATTCTTTCTGATGGAGGCATAGAATTCCATTGTGTATATATACCACATTTTCTTGATCCATTCATCTACTGAGGGGCATCTGGGTTGGTCCCATATCTTAGCTATGGTAAATGAGGCTACAATAAACATAGTTGTGCTGGTAGCTTTAGTGTGGTCTTGTTTATGATCATTTGGGTAAATGCCCAAAAGTGGGATTGCTGGGTCATAGGGGAGCTCTATGTGAAGTCTTTTGAGGAACCTCCATAGTGCTTTCCAAAGTGGTTGAACAAGTTTACATTCCCACCAACAATGAAGTAAGGTTCCCTTCTGTCCACATCCCCTCCAGCATCTGTTGTTGTTAGAGTTCTTGATTTTTGCCATTCTAACTGGAGTGAGGTGGTATCTCAATGTTGTTTGGAATTGCATTTCTTTCATGGCTAGGGATGTTGAACATTTCTTCTTGTGTCTATTGGCCATCCTTCTTTCTTCTTCAGAGAAGTTTTTCTTTAAGTTTTTAGCCCACTTATTTCTTGGGCAGTTGTTTCTTTGAGGATTTGTTGTTGGGGGTATTAATTTTTTGAGTTCCAAGTATATTTTAGATATGGGACCCTTGTCAGTTGTATGGCTAGTAAAGATCTTCTCTCAATCCGTGGGCTTTCTATTGATCTTGCTACCTATGTCCTTTGCCATGCAGAAGCACTGCAACTTCATGCAATCCCATTTGTCCAACCTTTCTTTGATTTGTTGTTTCGGGGTCTCTATTCAGAAAATTTCGTCCTGAGACAAGGAGACCTAGGATTTCTCCTATTCCATCCTGTAATGTTTTCAGAGTGTCTGCTTTGAGTTCGAGGTCTTTGATCCATTTGGAGTTGATTCTGGTGCAGGGTGATATATAAGGATCTTGCTTTAGTTTTCTACAAGTAGTTAACCAATTTTGCCAGCACCATTTACTGAATAGGCTGTCTTTCTTCCATTCTATTGTTTTAGCTCCCTTATCGAAGATTAGATGGCTATAGGTCTGTAGGTTCATTTCTGGGTTTTCACTTCTATTCCATTGGTCCTGAGGTCTGTTCTTATGCCAATACCAAGCTGTTTTGATTACTATGGCTTTATAATAGAGTTTGAAATTTGGTATTGATATTCCTCCAGCAGTGTTCTTTCCATTGAGGAGTGTTTTTGTTGTTCGGGGTCTTTTATTGTTCCATATGAATTTTTGGATTGCCTCTTCTATTTCCTTGAAGAATGAGGTTGGAATTTTGATAGGTATCGCATTGAATTTGTAGATAGCCTTGGGAAGTACTGACATTTTCACCATGTTAATCTTTCCAATCCAGGAGCATGGGAGGTTTTCCCATTTTCTAAGTTCTGTTTTGATTTTCTTTTTCAAGATTTTAGTTTTCATCATAGAGGTCCTTCACTTCTTTGGTTAACTTAATTCCTAGGTATTTTATTTTTTGTTGGGCTATTACAAATTGAGTTGCTTTCCTAATTTCAGCCACACTTTTCTCATTGTTGACATACAGGAAAGCCATTGATTTTGGTGGGTTAATTTTATACCCTGCTACTTTGCCAGAGTTTTGAATCAGCTTGAGTAATTTGGGAGAGGAATCTATGGGATTCTTTAAATACAAGATCATGTCATCTGAAATGAGGGAGAGTTTTATTTCTTCTTTTCCTATTTGGATCCCCTTTATGTCTGCATCTTCTTTTATTACTGTAGCTAGGCATTCTAATACTAGATTAAAGAGAAGTGGAGAGAGTGGACATCCTTGTCTTGTTCCTGAGTTAAGAGGAAATGGCTTAATTTTTCACCATTAAGTATCCAAATGATCATTTCTTTCCTTTTGCTTAATATCAGCTGTTTCCTCTTTCTCCTTCATTCCCTCCCTCCCATCACTAGTCTTAAGTTGCTTAGTTCACTTTCATCAATGACCATTGCAGCTAATGGGGCCCTCTGCTTATTTTTTCACCCATTTTCCTATACTTCTTTGCCCTCCTCCTAGCATCCTTCAGATGTGCATGTGTATACACTATATATGGTGTCTAGAATAGAGAGTCATCTAGAAAGTATATGACAATTTAAGAAGAGGTTCTTTGTGTCTTGGGTCTTATTTACTTTGTCATATCTCATTGTAATACAGTAACACATTTTTGATGTGTAATTTATTCCAATCAAGTGGAGAATGAACAACACTGGAACTTAAAAAAAATAAACAGAAAATAAAGCAGTGAAAGAAAGTGCACACTATCTTTTGTTAGCATGGACATAGAGATCCCCTCAAAATCTAATGTGGCTGTTGTTATCTTTTCTCTACTTCTTCCATTTCTATTTGGGATTCCTTAGAGATTTGGTCCAATTAAGATGAAGAAATTGACTAATTGTGAACTCTTGGCAT
This sequence comes from Dipodomys merriami, assembly GCF_024711535.1. NCBI lineage: Eukaryota > Metazoa > Chordata > Mammalia > Rodentia > Heteromyidae > Dipodomys > Dipodomys merriami. The sequence continues at coordinate 3,626,462 of NW_027206179.1, read as the reverse complement.
TGATTTTTCCCAAGGTCATATGGAAGTAAATGATGAGCCCATCCTTTCCCTCCTTCATTTGAATGTCTCCAGGACAGTTGTGAGTAGCATGATTTTATCCTCAGGGACAGAGGCTGGCACTAGCCAGCTCCTGATCTGTCATTCCTGAGGATGGAGGCTGAGCTTTCTTTGGGCACTAAGCTTGAAAAAGTCTTTGGTTCTTGACCCAAGACTTGGGTTGTGTCTAAAGACAGAAGCAGCTCTATCCAGTAAGTGCTGATGTGTTTGATGCATGAAGAGTCTTGGAAATATACCCTCTCAATCATAAATACCAACATCATTGTTTTGGGTAGCGAGATTGTAGAACAGCACAATAAAAATTGTTTAACCACTTTTGTGAACGTCACAGTTCACCAAGATTTATGCATTCTTAGTTGTAACCAATGGAATGGGTAACCATTTTTTTTCTTTCTACCTACAGAATACTGGCTCTGTTTCCTGTTGAGGTCTTCCCCAAACTACAATACTTGTATCATTCTAAACAACTTCTAAGTGCTGCAAAGGGACTATTACAATGATATTAAAGGTATGGACCTCAGTTATCAAAACAGCATTAATGATATTATTTGGAGATTCCTATTTTGCCTAACTATGACCTGTGTTGCTCTTTTTATTCCACATTCTTAATCTTTCTCTACTTCACAGGGAATTTACATCATTGCCACTAAAGAAATGAATATAAGCTTGTTTTCTTGTGTGGGTTTTTGGTGCTGGTTCTGATCATTGAATTCGGGATCTGGATGTTGTTTCTGAATATTGGTTTTGTGTAAACTAGTGCTTTACCACTTGAACCACAGATATACTTTTGGCTTTTGTTGATTCATTGAATATAAAAGATATAGGTACTTTTCTGCTCAAGGCTGGCTTTGAGCCAAGTCCTCACATCTCAACACTCTAAGGAGCTAAGTTTCCAGGCCTGAGCCACTGGTGCTCAGCTAAGTGTGAGAGATTTTAATGTCACTTGTAAGTGTTTAGACATAAACGGATACAGCAGTGTTTGCATTGGGCTTGCTACTTATGGACAAAAGACAGGAGATCAGAATAATTCTGGTAAGTTGTCCTCTTTGACAAGGTAAACATCCATTTTATTTCACTGAGAGTCCAGTAACAGGTCTTTGTACCTTAGCCTCTTTCCTTAAAAATTACTTAATGCTTACTTCCTTTACATTAGAGTATGATGAATGCATAAGGGCAACTACCTATTTATTATTAGCAAAAAATGGTAAAGTGACACTTAATAAAGGGCAAAAAGTTTTTGGATCTGAAGTTTCCTTGTTCCTATTTCTCTAGTAGGCAACTGACAAGAGTCTTCATAATGCTTGTTGTAGACATTTGACATGGTAGTCTAACACTCATTTCTCTTGTTTTGTTAGGCCATTTTGGTTCTCATTACAGATTTATGGTAGTAAAATTCATCAATACAAATGTATTTACTTTTTCAGCAATGGCAGTCAATACATAAGCAGGTGCTTACAGAACAATAAGCAATCTCTTCTTTGAGTCATTGTAACAGGAAATAATCGTTTTTGCTTCCAGAAATTTCTGTCTTTTTGTAGATGCTTTTCTGTTTTACAGCAATTGCCCAGCAGAATTACAGACAGTACAGTGTGTGTCTCTGTCATGCATGCATGGGTGTTGTCACTCCACTGATCCACAGCTAAAGCATTGAATGACATCAAGATCTCTGGATTCAGAGATATGATCTTGGTTGTCCTTTGGACTCCTAATGACTATAAAATGCAGTGGTGGCCTGGCAATATTCCCACTTCAAGCTACTTAACACTTCTGATTTCTTAAGAGACTCTTCTGAATCATTCTTGTTCTCATAGAATTGCAAAAAACATGGAGAGATATGGAGTCTGAGCCTATCCAATGTTTTGTCCTGTCTTTGGGGAGCTTTTTCTTTTATTATTAATGATTTTATTAGTTTATCCATTAATATTGGGGATACCCTGTAATACATTTATACAGTTATAGAATCCTGTGGGAAACTGGAGCATATTAACATTAAAATTCTTAAGGAGGGAAGAGAGAAAATGAGATATTGTCTGAAGAAATGTACTCAGTGATATAGAAAATATGTGAACATAAATACACAGCTAGGTCAGAGAATAGAATCTAGGTACCATAATGAAAGTATGAAAATGTTCAAAAACATAAAGTTCGTTTACAAGTAGCCTTACGAACATACTGATATGCACTCTCATTTCTTCAATAAAAATAGATTTATAGACTCCTGTGGTAAACTGGGGCAGGTTAAAGTCCTCCTCTAAAATTCTTATGGAAGGAAGAGAGAGAATGAGATATTGTCTGAAGAAATGCCCTCAGTAATATAGCAAAATAGAAAATATGTGAACAGAAATACGCAGCTAGGTCAGAGAATGGACTCAAGGTACCATAATGAAAGCATGGAAAAGTTCAACAACATAAAAATCATATACTGGTAGCCTTAGCGATACAGAGATATGCAAGCAGCAATATAGTATAGGTAGGAAGAATAATTGAGACAGGAAAGAGAAAGGAAGAAGCCCAGTAGATAATGTACTCATGAGGAAGAATCATAGAATAGAGGGTAGATTACACTAGAGGAAGCATAAAACATCCAAGTTAAAATGAAAATTTAGGAGATCATGTTGGGAATTTGATATGACTCTAATAAAACCAGAGGAATGAATAAGAGTAATTTCTTTGTTCAAAGAATTCCTCAAATTAAACTAAGATGTGACTGTCAAATTGGTACCGATTGCTCTCAGAACCTATAAACATTCTAGGCATCTTAATGTTTGTTTCTTCCAGGTCGTGATCTCTCCTTGAACCTGGACAGAGAATTTCTCTCAGGCCTTACCAAGATTATGTAGCACTTGGGGGCAAAGATGCAGACAAGGAGCCCTGCACTGGAGGCCAAGATGGAGAAGACCTCCACAGCCAACATGACCTTCCCATTGGTACTATGGTAGACAGGCAAAAAGGTGAGCCACACACTACAGAACACCAGCATGCTGAAGGTAAGGAACTTGGCCTCATTGAAGGTGTCAGGCAGGTTCCTGGACAGAAAAGACACTGTGAAGCTGGCCAGGGCTAGGAAGCCCAGGTATCCCAGGACTAGTAGTCTGTGATCAGTATTTCTTTTCCCTCTTATCCACTTCCACTTATTCAGCTCATTTTGCTTAATTAGCCAGTTTTACTCTATTGCTTTCAATACCAAATCGAATAATTGTCAGTACAATATAATTGCAGGTGAATTATCTTACTTTCTTATATCTTCTCCCTTCCTTCCTTTCCTTCCTCCCTTCCTCTCTCTCTTTCTTCTTCCCTTCCTTCCTTTCTCCCTTCTTCCCTACATACCTTCCATTCTTCATTTATTCCTTCCTCCTTCCCCTCTCCCTCCTCCTCCTTTTCTTTCTCCCTTCTTCATTCCTTCCCTCCATCTCTTTCTCTTTGTGTCTTTCTTTCTTCCTTCCTTCCTTCCTTTCTTTCTTTCTTTCTTTCTTTCTTTCTTTCTTTCTTTCTTTCTTTCTTCCTTCCTTCCTTCCTTCCTTCCTTCCTTCCTTTCTTCTTTTTTTCTTTCTTTCTTTCTTTCTTTCTTTCTTTCTTTCTTTCTTTCTTTCTTTCTTCTTTCTTTCTTTCATTCTTTCTTTCTTCCTTTCTGACTTTCTCCACTCCAGTGTTCAAAATCTGTGCCTAGGCATTTTTCTCATGGGCCCCCACACTCAGGCCGTTCTACTATAGTCCAGAAAAACAAGGAAAATTTAAAACACACTCTGCAGACACAGCAAAGTAATCCCGGGCACCTGATGTCTTTTAAGTAAGCCAGTTCCTTATACATGCCTTTAAGTGAGCACAGGAGTCAAGATGACCTTTGAGCTTTACTGTCAGCTCCCAATGGCTCCCAACATCTCCGCCATCTTTGTTTACAGAAGCAAAACCACCTGTCTTAGGTTGGGTGGATTGCCTTGTCTGCCTTACCCATCATCCTTCTTCAGAGCAAAGCTGAAGGTCCTGTCTTAGGTTGGTCAGACTGACAGCCCCTCTTACCCGTCTCTGGCTGCGATTCCTCTGGGGAGAAATTCATACACTTGGAGCTTGATCTTATGTAACTGGCTGGCTAAACTCATAAGAGTTGTGCAGTGTATGTATAATGCAAGGAAGGCATAGAAACACCATCAGCAAAAGCATTACCAGGCCAAGCAATGTCATTAGCAGTCCTTTAACATTAGTCAAGGATGAGATAGCAGTCTTTGCCACTTCAGAGTCCAGAGGTGGGGCTTGTTCTAATCCGGCTATTTGCCTGTGGGGTTGAAAAAGACCTCAAGACAAGTTATTTGATGATCTCGGTATTTCCAGCATTGATAAATGCCCAGGTCACCCGTTGAGGTTGATGCAGATTCCGTAGGGCATTTGCCGGGACTGGGAGGGTCAGGTCAGAGAACAGCTGGAGTATCCCTATCTGCAATTTGTAGAGAATGGCAGTCAATTTCGCCTAGAAACCCCTCCAAGGAGAGAGCAAGATGAGCATTGGCTCACGTGAGCCACTCAATGTCTGCAATCAGAAAAGGAAAAACAATGGAGTGAGGGTTGAGGCCATAATGCCTTTGGGCTTGGGTCCTTCCCTTGATGATAGCACCTGCAAGTTGGTCTGCCTGAGAGTACACCCGAGGTGTGCCCCCCAGGGGAACACTCTAATGCCCCCCCTTTGAGTTAAAAGTGCAGAAATCAATGTAACACCTGCAAACAACCAAAGGGAAATGGGCTCAAAAATAGAATACCTCTGCAGGGAAACTTCATCCAGGGATTTTTGGAACTGCAAAAATATTGCCCAATGGTTATCTGTAATTGTAATAACTTCTTGGGGCGTCTTGTCTTTTGGTAGGGCAAATAAGGGCACAAGACTATCTTTAGGGACAGGAACCCATGGCAACATCCAACTCATTTTCCCTAAAAGACTCTGAAGTTGGGTTAAGATTAGAGAGGCTGGAATATCCAGCAAAGACTTAAGGGGGTTGGCCTGAGTCAAGGTAAGGTGGGACCTGAGCACCTTAAAAGGAGGTACCTTTTGAATTTTATTGAGGGCTATGGTAAAATCCCCCTTTTTAATATTGCGAGAACTTGGGCCAGAAGGCCCTCCAGGTGCCCTAGAATTATATCATCCATGTAGGCATAGGAAAGGGAGGTATCTGAACCCAGCACAGGCCCTAAAAGTGCCAAATATTGTTGTCAAAAGGCCAGGCTATTGGCCATTTCCTGTGGCAGCACTGTCCATCCAAAGCTCTGATCAGGCTGGGAAAAAATTAAGAGAAGGGATGGAGAAAATAAACATCTCCCAGTCATCTTGATGCAGGGAGATAGAAAAAAAAACAATCTTTAATATTAATCACAACCAAGGTATATTCTGAAGGTATAGCAGGAGTCCAGGTCATGCCTTTTAGGGGCGTTCCTACTACCTCCATCCTTTCATTTACCTTACTTAGATCTTGGAGCACACGCAAAGCCCCAGAGGCTTTTTGAATAACAAATACGGTGTGTTCCAAGGACTCATAGAAGGGCATATGTGCCCAAGGTTTATCTGTTCCTCCACCAAAAGGTGGAGGGCTACCAGTTTAGGTTTGTCCAATGGCCACTGCTCCTCCCAAATAGGGCTTCCTGGTTTCCATCTAATGGGAGATATTTGTGGGTCAGTGGCCTTTAGGATTGGGGGTGCACCTGAACGGGTCCCGTATGTTCTTCTCTGTAATTATGAAAGTTAAAAAAAATCCTTTTTCTTAACTTTCTCTAGATCCTGTTTAAGCCTTTGTGCTTCTTCTCCATCCAGGATATCATCATAGGATGCTCGATGGTCCGTAGTGACCATGGCATCCATTGGCAGTGAGATTTTTTGCCACTAAATGGTGTATCTTTCCCTGTTCTCCATCTGGGCTAGTCCATTTTATAAGGGCGACCGTCTCTTTGGACTGAGAGTTGCTGCCCTCCCCAATATCGGGGGCCCAAGTGCAAGCTTCCAGTCTGAGTGCACTTCCTCCTCCCTGAGTATGGTTCGATCTGTCCCCATGTCAATTAGGCAGTGAAACTGCTTCCTGCCTATGAAAATACTCACTTTAGGGTGTAGTGCTTCTACCAGGGGAGACTGTCCAATGGGCCTGGGTCATCCTGTCATGAGGTTGCCTGGGTCTTACAGCAGAGGGGGTAATTCCTTGAGTTAACGGGGCTGGAGGACACCCCTCCCCTAGTTTAAAGGCTTCCTATCTAAATCAAATTTGGATAGACAATCCTTTTTGCAATGGTACCCCTTCCTGCACCTGGGGCAGGGTGTAGGGGGTGATTTGGACATATTCTGGGCCAGTTGGAGAGGGATTGTTGCAAACAGTCCCTCTTAAAGTGCCCCTCCTGCCCGCATTTAAAACAAGTCCCTCTCCCTGATAGTCTTGGGGTTCCTTGGCTCTGGGATGCCAGCACCTGGGTAATAGCTTAGTCATTGCAGATGTCTGAGCATGTAAAGATAAAGCTAATGATTGGGACTGGTGCCGTTGTGTTCCCACCTCCTGTGAGGCCACCACCCATCTGCTCAGGGAACTCTCAATCCCATGCAGGCTGTGCATTGGTCTGCATTCATCCCTTCCAAAACCAGTAGCTTTACAAATTGATCTCGAAGGTCCCCTGCTGGCAACTTGCAGTGAACACTCTGTTGGACTTGGTCTATAAAATCAGGTAAAGGCTCACCTGGTTTTTGTCTCACTCCTGCTATGGGGGACTCAGTGGGCCCAATATCCAGTTTGTACCACACAGCAAGTCCTGCCTGCCTCACCTGGTCATGGTATGGGCCAGGTAATGTGGCCTGTTGGACACCAGTGAAGTACCCTTCCCCTATCCCTTTTAACATGGCATGAGTAATAGGTATCCTGGGTTCAGCCTGCCTGTTATTCTCTGCCCACACTCTGCATTCCTTCTTAAAGAAGGCACACCATTTAATAAACTGAGAACTGGTAAGGACAGCTTTGACCACATCCAGCCAGTCCTTAGGGACACACAGGTGATATGCAGTGTCCTATAATAGGGTCTGGGCCCAAGGAGAGTTTGGGCCATTCTCCGCCACTGCCTTGTGTAGCTCTTTAAAATCCTTAACTTCCCATGGATAACATTCCAAGGGCCTGTTAGCTCCTGGTGCCAGATTGACAGGATACGCTTGGGGAAGCGATTCTGTGGCTCAGGGTCTGGGCTTCTGGGTGGCCCTTCATTTACAGGGTAGGCCTTCACATAGGTTAACTCCTCAGCCCTCGGTCCCTCTGTGGAAGGTCTGTAGGAGTCTGGATCTCGCAGGTCCCTCTGTAGGGTCGCATAGGGCTATGTACCTCCCCCCACCAATTAGGGGGATAAAGTGGAGGCCTAGGGCCATCAGGGGTACCCGAGTCAGAGGGTGTAACCTTCACCCTCGTTTTGACTTCCACTGTGCATGTTTCAGTGTGTTCTCGGTCAAATTTGAACCATTCCTTTTCCTTTTCCCTTCCCAAGTCCTCCTTTACTCCCTCTAGGCCTAATGTTGCCTCCTTCTCCTCCTTCTGTGTGATAGCATTACCCATACTAAGGGCTTCACTTACCCTGAGAGACCACTTAGCTTCAGCCGATATATTTTCCTTTCAGACCCCACATTGGGCGCCAGATGTCAGATCTTCATCTGTACCGTGAAAATTGGACAGGGTCCAAGGAAAGGTAAGTGCGCTGCTTGCCCATTCCCCAGCCTCCCTTATTCTTGGAGACAATCAGATGCAACGTGAGAGTCAAGTCAAGCAGGAACTCATTTATTACCACACAGCAAGCATTTTTTAAAGCAAAAGACCAAGTGGCATGGGAGGGGAGGAAAAGGAACCAACCAATCACTGTAAAGGTCACACTCTATCATGCACCTAAGCTTCCATGAGCTGTTTATACACTGAATGTAAACAAATTGGTCTATACCCACTCCACTCCCTCCCAGTGCCATTTTTGCTGCCTGTGTGCCCTACATACCTATTCCAGTTTTCTTGTGGTTTATTAGCAATAAAAGTCTCACAGACTTTCCTGCCTGGGCTGGCTTTGAAAGCTGATCCTCAGTTCTCAGCATCCTGAGTAGCAAGAATTACAGGCATGATACAACAGCGCCTGGCTATGACATTTTTAAAAATATAAAGTAATTACCCTTATACAAATTGGTTATAAATTGATATTTCACATTTGATTTTTAAAGTAGGGAGAACAGGAGAATCACTTGTAGACTGACATTTGCACTAAGACTCCAAACTTCACAAACTTGAGGGATCTCAGACCATTTCTTTTGCTATTTACAAAATGCATCAAATTGCATGACTTTACATATCACTCTTCTAACTTTCATCAGGTAATATTGGAAAGAAAACAACTTTTAGGTAGAAACAGTCATACATCAGCCTTTTAGTGTGTAAAGAATCGAGCAATAGCCAGGAGCAGGTGGCTCATGCCTGTAATCCTAGCTACTCTGGAGGTTGATTCCTGAGGATCAAAGTTCAAAGTCAGCCTGGGCAAGAAACTCTGGGAGAATCTTACTTCCAATAAACCACTAGGAAAACTGGAAGTGGTGCTGTGGCTTAAGTGGTAGAATGCATGCCTTGAGCTGAAGAGCTGAGGGACAGTGCCTAAGGCCCAGATTTCACGCTCCACGACGAACAAAAAAAAAAAAAAGAAGAAGAAAATAAATTAGGTTTAACATTGAAGAAAATATCCAATCAATGCCAGAAAAATTTTAACATAGGTTCTATATTTGTTTTGTCCCTTAAAGGAAACTACAATGGGAAAAATATGTATGTAGAGCAAACTGCACAGAATCTATCAGAACCATATCTATAAGAAAGTAGAAAATCTGAACACACACTCCACGACTGTTTTACCAAAGGAATCCTGGGCTGAAAAACAAGGCATATATGTGTTTGGATGGGTTAGTATTGGCAAGAAGTGGCTAAATAAGAGAAGAAAAACAAGAAAACCATAACACTCAAGCCAATAATCTTACCTTTAGATATTCTCATAGCCAGTTAGAGAATTTCTACCTCTTATACCTTTGGCTGGTGGAAGCTACCAGTAGGTTGCCATATCCTCCTGGGAACGTACACAGAGACTTCCGGATATCAGTATCCTAGTCTGGTTGGTCCGTGAGCCAGTTCACCACCTGTTAGAGCAGAAGTGTGGCCTCTGTCTCAGGGAGCTTCCTGATTCACCCCTACCAGGCCAACCAACATAGGGCGCAGGCCCCACCTCGTGCACAAAGCCATCCCCAGACATGACAAGCAGTGTGTCTGAGCTGCCCAGCTCCTGTGCATGGTTTGGCAGCTCTTGGGGAAGATGGGGCTCAGGGTTCTGGTCTGGAACGGGAAGGATACTCCCAGCATGCCCTGGGGCATGGGGCAGTGAGCATCATCAGGAAGGAGACCTGGGCCTTGTGCATGAGGGCCTGAATTTGGTTCTGGAATATTGCATGGCTTTGCCCGTGTCTCCGCGTGGTTTCAGTAGCACCAACACGGGGCAGATCCTGAGCAGCAGGCCCAGGGGCCACGTGTGGCATCCATAGCCTATTCTTGCTATTCCGGCTCCTCTCTGGGTTGGGGTGTCTCACCTGCCACTAGTGGGCCTCTCTTTTCTTCTGCTCACATATGTTGGGTTGGTTTTCATTTAATGATTGTGTGACTTTAATATATTGAATGTTTCTCACACAATCTCTCTCTTCCTCTCTCCCTCTCGCCTTCTCTCTCTCTCTTTTCCCCTTTTTGAAGTCCTGGTATCTGCTGAGCCTTTGCCATCATTGAATCTACCCACAGTGGCATCCACAAAGTAGTGTGAGAAAAGACATCACTTGTTTTTGTTAAAAGAAAAAAAAACTAAATATAGGATTATCATTTTTCAGAGTTGGGTGGTGGGAAGAAAAGGGAATTAAAAAATCAATTTGTTTTCAATATGGAAAAAATGTGTGTGTGTGTGTGTGTGTGTGTGTGTGTGTGTGTGTGTGTGTGTGCATGCGCACATGTGTGTACCAGCCCTGGGAGTCAGGGCCCCAAGCTCCCTTTCTTGGCTTTGTAATTCACAAATGACATTTTACCATTTGAGAAATACCTCCAGTACCATATTTTCACTTGTAAGTTAGAGATGGCGGCTCACAGACTTTTCTGTCCAGGCTAGTTTTGAATTGTGATCCTCAGATCCCAGCCCTCTAAGGGAGCCACTGGTGTCTGACTTGAAGAAAATTATGTGTATAATATGGAAATTAACAATGAAATTAATAATACATTTACACAAGAATATGAAAATTTAAAACATATTTCTCAAGGTTTTAGTTAGTATTTTAAAACAGTAACACTTTGTTGAGATTAAGTAATTACATAAATTTCACAGTATTATGGCATAATGATTCTTAGCTAAAGTCACTAACACCGTTTAACCTTCACAATTCATCTTGTCATTGTCTTGATCTACAAAGCTTATGAATTTTATAGACTTTAACAGTAAAAGTGTTTCTCCTAATCGGGTGATATGTACATTTCTTTCCTTTTGCTTAGTATCAGCTGTTTCCTCTTTCTCTCTCATTCCCTCCCCTCCCATCACCACTCAAGTTACTTACTTCACTTTCATCAATGACCAGTGCCACTGATTGGCCCCTCTGCATATTTTTTCACCTGTTTACCTATATAGTTCATTGCCGTCCCCGTAGCTTCCTTCAGATGTGAATGCCTATGCACCAGATATGGGGTCCAGAATATAGAGTCATCTAGAAAGTATATGACAAATTAAGAAGAGGTTCTTTATGACTTGGGTCTTCTTTACTTTGACATATCTCATTTTAAAACAGTAACACTTTTATGATGTGTAATCCAGTCCAATCAAGTGGAGAATGAAAGCCACTGGATCTTTAAAAAATAAGCAGAAAATAAAGCAGTGGAATAAAGTACACACTATCTTTTGCCATCATAGCCAAAGAGATCCCTCCAAAATCAAGTGTGGCTGTTGTTATCTTTTCTTCTTCCATTTCATTTTGGGAGTCTTTATAGATTTGGTCGAATTAAGATGCACAAGTTGACTAATTGTGAGCTCTGGGCATTGATTTCCCCAAGGTTATATGGAAGTCGATGATGAGCCCATCCTTTCCCACCTTCACTTGAGCACCTCCTGGACAGGTGTGGGTTCCATGCTTGTATCCTCAGGAACCCAGGTTGGCACTGGCCAACTCCTGGTCTGTCACTCCTGAGGATGGAGGCTGTGATTTCTTTGGGCAACAGGCTTGAAAAGATCCTTGGTTCTTTACCCCTTGGTTGTGTCTAATGGCAGAAACAGCTCTACCCAATAAGTACTGATGTATTTGATATGTGAACAGTCTTGGAAATATCATGTCTTAATCATAAATACCAACATAATGGTTTGGGGTAGCCAGTTGGTAGGACAACACAATAAAAATTATTTCACCACTAGTGTGAATGCCACAGTTCGCCAAATTTTATAGGTTCTTAGTTGGGTGTGGTTACCAGAATGGGAAACAATTTTTTCTTTCTACCTATACAGTACTGGCTCTAAGGCCTGTTAATGTCTCCAAAACTACAAGGCAGAGGCTGGGAAGGTGGCTCAGTGTTAGAGTGTTACTCTACCTTTGCCTTGCATGCATGAGGCCCTATGTTCGATTCCTCAGTACCACTTAAACAAAAAGAAAAAAGCCAGAAGTGGCACTGTTGCTCAAGTGTTACAGCACTTACCTTGAGCTGAAGAGATGAGGGACAGTGCCCAGGCCAAGAGTTCAGGCCCCATGACCGGACGCCCCTCCCCCCCCAAAAAAGAAACAAAACAAAAAAACTTCATTGCATGTATCTTTTTAAACCCTTTCTGAGTACTGCAAAGGAACTATCACAATGATATTAAAGGTCTGGACCTCAGTTATCAACACAGCATCAATGATATTATTAGGAGATTCCTATTTTTGCCCAGCTATGAACTCTGGGTTCCATGTTCCATTTTTTATTTCATATGCTTCATCTTTCTGTACTTCATAGTGAATTTACATCATTGTCACCTAAAGAAATGTGAATGAACTTGTGTTCTTGTTTTTTAAGTTTTTGGTGCTGGTTCTGATACTTGAAGTTAGGCTCTGGGTGTTGTTCCTGAGCATTGTTTTTGTGTAAAGCTAGTGCTCTACCATTTGAACCACGGGTATGCTTCTGGCTTTTGTTGGTTTATTGGATATAAAAGACTCATGAACTTTCCTGTCACAGGCTGGCTCAGAACCCTAATCCTCACATACAAGCTTTCTGAGGAGCTAAGTTTACAGGCCTGAAGCAGTGGTGCTCAGCTAAGTGTGAGCGATATCAATGTAACTTATAAGTATTTAGACACAAACTGTTACAGGTATGTTTGCATTGGGCTCGCTGCTTATGGACAAAAAACATGAGATCAGGATAATTCTGGTAGGTTGTCCCCTTTGACAAGGTAAACATTCATTTTATTTCGCTGAGAGCCCAGGCATAGATCCCTTATACCTTAGCCTCTTTCCTTAGAAATGACTAAATTATTACTTCCTTTACTATTGGAGTGATGAACGTATAATATAAGGGCAACTACCAATTTATTATTAGCATAAAATGGTAAGTTGACACTCAATAAAAGGCAAAAATTAATGGATTTGAAGTTTCCTTGTTCCTATTTCTCTAGTGAGCAACTGATCAGAGTCTTCCTAAAGTTTGATGTAGACATTTGACAAGGTAGTCTAACACTCACTGGTTTTGTTTAGTTAGGATGATTTGTTCTCATTAAATCTTTATTGTAATAATCCCCCTGTGTTGTATACATACTTTTGCAACAATAGCAGTCATTACATAAGCACATATACAGAACAGTGAACACTCTCTTTTCTAAGTCATTGTAACTGGGAATAATCTGTTTGGCTTCCAGATATTTTTGCCTATATGCAGATGCTTTTCTGCCCCCTAGCAATGTCACAGCAGAATTACAGACAGCACTGTGTGTGTCTCTGTCACGCATGTGTGGATGATATCACTCCAAAGCTACAGCATTGAATGACGTCAAGATCTCTGGACTCAGAGACATGAGCTTGTTTGTCCTTTGGACTCCTCCTGGCTGTACAATGCAGTGGTGGCCTGACAATATTCCCACTTCAAGCTCCTCAACATTTCTGATGTCTTAAGGGACTCTTCTGAATCATTTTTGTTCTCATAGAAGCATAAAGAGCATTGAGGAATATGGAATCTGAGCCTATCTAATGTTTTTGTCCTCTCTTTGGGGAGCTTTTTCTCTCCTTATAAATGATTCTGTTTCTCCATCCATTAATATTGGGGATTCTTAGGGACTGGGATGCCAAGGCTCTGCTTGGCCAGTTGTACATTCTGTATCTTTGGCCTTCAATAAGAAATAATGACCAATAAGCAAACTATTGCTGCAGCTGCTCATTTGGACAGCTCTATTTATGTTGGTGCCCTTGCATTTCTTCCCTAAAAGTTATATTTATAGATTCCTGTGGGAAACTGTAGCAGATTAACATCCTGTTTTAAAATTCTTAAGGAAGGAAGAGAGAGAATGAGGGATTTTCTTAAAAATTACGCTTAGTGACACGTGCACCTCCATGTTTATTGCAGCACTGTTCACAATAGCTAGGATATGGAAACAACCTAGATGCCCCACCACAGATGAATGGATCCAAAAATTGTGGTATCTATACACAATGGAATATTATGCAGCCATTAGAAATGACAAAATAATGGCATTTGCAGGGAAATGGATGGAGCTAGAAGGAATCATGTTGAGCGAGGTAAGCCAAGAACGAAGAGACAAACAGTACATGGTCTCCCTGATAAGCGGATGATAAATCCAAAATGTTAGGTGATATGACAAAACTAATAGGACTTAAGAAACAAAGAACTCCCACTCATCTGGTTGAACCACTACTAAATATCCCTATGCTGCTGATCACGTGTATGGTATATAACATATGAACACCGTTATATATTACAGACTGTGATAGACAATTTGCTCCAGGAAAGTTAGAATGAACTTGTGACTTTAAATGAGCATCATTATTCCACAATACTGTGAATTTCCGGAAATTAAGTAATCACTTAATCACAATCAAAAAAAAAAAAAAAAGAACCTTGGGGAAGGGAGGGAGGGAGGGGATGGTAGGGAGAAAACAATGGAGGGGGTAACAATGTTCAAGAGGAAGTGTACTCATTACCCCACTCATGTAACTGTAACCCTCTGTATAGAATCTTTACAATAAAAAAATTAAAAAAAATTACGCTTAGTAATGTAGTAAAATAGAAAATATGTGAATAAAAATACACAGTTAGGTCAGAGAATGGACTCAAGGTACCATAATGAAAGCATGGAAATGTTAAAAAACATAACATTCATACACTAGTAGCTTTAGCAATATAGTGATATACAATCAACAATATACCATAGGTAGGAAGAATAATTGAGACAGGAAAGAGAAAGGAAGAAGCCAGCAGATAATGTACTTATAAGGAAGAATGATAGCATGAAGGGCAGATTACACTGGAGGAAGCATAAAATATCCAAGTTAGAATGCAAATTTAGGAGGTCTTGTTGGGAATTTGCTATGACTCTAACATAACCAGAAGAATGAATAAGAGTAACTACTTTGTTCAAAGAATTCCTCAAATTCAACTAAGATCTGACTGTCAAATTGGTACAGAATGCTCTCAGAGCCTCTAAATATTCTAGGCAAAACTTATGTTAATCTTAATGTTTGTTTCTTCCAGAACATGATCTCTCCATGAACCTGGTCAGAGAATTTCTCTCAGGCCTCATCAGGATGATGTAGCACTTGGGGGCAAAGATGCAGTCCAGGAGGCCTCCACCGGAAACCAAGATGGAGAGATCTCCATTGCCACCATTATCTTCCCCTTGGTGTTGTGGTAGACATGCAGGAAGGTGAGCCACACACTGCAGAACACCAGCATGCTGAAGGTCAGGAACATGGCTTCATTGAAGTTGTCAGACCAGGAAAGCCACAGTGAAGCTTTTCTACCCCCTAGCAATGTCTTTCCTTCCTTCCCTACTTCCTTCTTCCCTTCC
The DNA here is from genome assembly GCF_024711535.1 of Dipodomys merriami. NCBI lineage: Eukaryota > Metazoa > Chordata > Mammalia > Rodentia > Heteromyidae > Dipodomys > Dipodomys merriami. Next base: position 3,611,336 of record NW_027206179.1, on the reverse strand, counting down.
TTCCTTCCTTCCTCCATTCCTTCCTTCCCTCCTGCCTGCCTTCCCTCCTGCCTGCCTTTTTTCTTTCTTTCTTTCGTCTTTCTTTCTCTTTCTCTCTCTCCTTCAATATTTCTTTCCTCATTCTCGTTCCTTCCTTCCCTGTCTTTTTCTCTTGCATTCTCTCCTTTCTTTCTTTTTTCTTCTTCCTTCCTTTCCTTCTTTCTTTCTTCTCTCTTTCTTTCCCTCTTTCTCTCTTCATCCTTATTTCTCTCTTTTTCTCTACTCATTTTCTTCATTTCCTTCTTTCTTTCTACTCTCTTCCTCATTCTTTCCTGCTTTTTCTCTATTTCTCTCCTTCCAACTTTCTTTCCTTTTACTCTCTATTTCTTCATTTTCTTTCCTTCCTTCTCTCTCTCTTTCTCTCCATTATTTCTTTCTTTCTTCCTTTCTTTCTTTTTCTCCTTCCTTCCCTTCTTGCTTCACTCTTTCCTTACCTCTTTTTCTCTCCTTCCTTATTTCTCTTCCTTTCTTTCTCTCCTCCCTTTTTCTTTTTTCTTTTCTTTCCTTTCTTTCTTCTTCTTTCCTTCCTTCCTTGCTTCTTTTGCTTTTTTCTCTCTTTCTTTCTTTCTTTCTTTCTTTCTTTTGTTCTTTCTTTCTTTTTTTTCTTTCTTTTCTCCATTTCTCAACTCCAGATTTTGAACTCTTGTCTTGGGTATTTTTCTCGAACATTTATGCTTAAGACTAGAACTCTAGAAGTTGAGCAACAGCTCTGCTTTCAGTCTTTCTGGTGCTTATTTTTAGACAAGAATCTCAAGGATTTAATCCCCAGGACTGCATCGAATCTGTATCCTCAGATTTCAGCCTCCTGAGTAAGCTAGGATCATAGGTGTGAGCTACAATAATCTACCATTATATGTCTGAATTCTGTAGAGCTCATGTCACTGCAGCTGTTTGTTACTCATCCAAAAAATAACAGAGAGAAGAGAATCAGCCCACTCATGTCAGTTTTAATGGGAGTGTCTATACCATACTGTAGCCTACTCCTCACACCAAACACAAACTTCCTGACCACTTGTTCCCTGTCAAGACAATGCACCTCAATGAATAATAGAAGGTCTGGGGAGGATGAGATAGAGAAGGGAGAAGAGAAATGAAATGAAGTTGGTAATATAGTTCTGAGTCAATGATATTTTAGTAGTTGGTAGTCAAACTAGTGCCAGTGTCAGGTATGGAGTGGTCATAGCAAAGTGCCAGGTATTACTGATAAAGGCTAAGTCAAAAATAAAATGTAATTAAAAAAGAACAGTGCTGGACACTCAGAAAGGAAAGGCTGTGTTAGACCCACAAATACATTATGATCTGTACATTGTTTCCAAGATTAAGGCTTGGCCCTTGATATTGAGTTTAAATCTAAGATAATGTGACCAAAAAAAGGGGAGCAAAGGTATTCTCAAGATAAATCCTATAATGCCCCAGAAAATGTAATCAGATATGTAATGGAGGGGCAGTGGGTTGAGTTATTCCAAGGAGAAGTATGATTAACAGTAGCCTCAGAACTCATTATGAAGGCCCAGGTGTGTTCCTGCCACGCTACTATAGATCTCTCCATGGGCTTGTATGGACTGAAGGTAAGGAAGGGGAGATAAGGAACTTCTCTGTGAGTTACAGACTCACCTGCCCCATTAGAAATCTCATTCTCTGGGCAAAGTGTGCAGTCAAAGCAACAGATAGCGTTTGTCTCCTGAGGGACCTTCCTGAATCCAGGACCACATCTCTCAGTACAGTCAGACTGAGAAGTCTGAGGAAATTCAGATCACTGTTAGTGATTACGAATCCTTTTTATCCATCATCCTAGACACTCCAGTGCTTGAAATCAAAAGGTCACTAAGCAGCAGCATCTCCATATACATACCAGCCAAGATCTTTTTACAGTTTCACCTAAGATGACTGTAAGACCATGTAGGGCTGGGCACTGGTGGCTCACGCCTGTAATCCTAGCTACTCAGGAGGCTGAGATCTGAGGATCATGGTTTAAAGCCAACCCGGGCAGGAGAGACCGTGAGACTCCTATCTCCAATAAAAACCACCAGAAAACTGGAAGTGGCACTGTAGCTCAAGTGGTGAGTGCTCGCCTTGTGCTGAAGAGCTGAGGGACAGTGCCCAGGCCCAGAGTTCAAGCCCCAAGACCGACGAAAAAAAAAAAAAAAAAGACCATGTAGGGTCTTAAACGCCAGCCCTTCATGCTCTCATGAAGTGATGGGAGCTTTTAAGAGGTAGAGCTTAATTGTAGGAAATTACAAAATAAGAAACAAATTTTGTCTCACATTCTTGAATACAGTTCACGATGTGTCTACTCTCTTAGTCATCTGTGAATATATGGAGAGCAGTAGCTGAAAATCACACAGTGAAAATTCATATCCATTGTTTTAGTCACTGCTAATTATGTTGAAGGGGCTTCTGTATCAAGGGCCATTCGCATTTCTTTCTGGCTTCCAATTTGCCATTAGGTGGTGTCCACTGGCAGATGTAACTTCCCTTACGTCCTGTCTAATCACAGACTCAGAAACAACAGTCTACCTGACCATGGGCTGAAAACCCCAGTCAGGAACCAAGTAAACTTTCTGCCTTCTCATCTGATACCCTCATGTGTTTTGTCACAGGTTTGGAAAGCTGATTCACATGTGTCATTTCTCTTTTCTGATATTCAATATGCAAGCCTGTAATAACATATTGGTAATTACATGTTCTCCTATTCTGTCCATGAGTCAGTAAGAAAGTTCCAGAAACAGGACTTTGTAAAATGCACACCACTGAGCCATAGTTTAGGTGAACAGCTTAAAAATAAAAGCTCATTGCTTATTTACACAGAGGTCATGACATTATGGTTGGAAGACCAACTCTGGGGGAGAAATAAGGATGTGGTGACAGTGTCAACAACCATTTTATTAATAACATGACTTAGGGAATTGTAATCTTTCTCTACAACTACTCAATAATAATAATAATAAAATGTTTAAAAAGAAAAAAGTGAAAAAAGTAGAAATGACCCACCTTGATATATTCTATGGACCATTCTATCAGATTATCAAACAAAATCAGTTGTTGACCACGTGGCCTAGATGGAGTAAACTTGCCAATATTCACCCTTTGTCCAAGACCTTCTGGAAAATTCCAAAAACTCACAATGTCGTACTTTGCCTCCAATTTCTTTTGCCCATTCAAAACCACTTGTTCTCTGGCAGGATTGGTAAATTGGATCTTCTTCAAAAAGAGATGCAGCTAAAAGACACACATTACACTATGGCGAATTGCTTCCCAGAGTGAATGCAGAAACCCAGAATAATGTACAGGTGGGGATTTAGCCTTCCTTCTGCCACTCAACTTACACACAACACAGGAGTACAATCAAGTGGAGCTGATGCAGGCCTATGGAGGTCTAAAGTGTTACCAAGGTTCTAAAACTTGGTGACTCAGGATAGAATGCAGAAATTCAATTGTAAAGATTAAAACTCCAGCCACATCCACCTGAACAATGAATTACAATAAGACAGATCTCAACTGCCTTTCTCCAGCCAACCACAGCCACGCATTTCATAAATGTGATCAGAGAGTCAGTGTGAAAATAGATAAACAATAAACTAAAAAACCACTAAAAACTAAACATAAATATCCTATTTATGTTCATAATATTTGTGACCACAGTGAATGATTACCTTAAGCTAAATTTAGTTTATTGTGTGTCCGTATGTGTATGTGTGTGTGACTCTGTGTGTGTGTGTGTGTGTGTGTGTGTGTGTGTGTGTGTGTGTGCACATGCACATACCTGTTCTGGGGTTGAACACAGGGCACTGGGCATTTGCCTTCAGTTTTTTTTGTTTGTTTCTCAAGGCTAACATTCTTCCACTTGAGCCACAGCTCCACTTTTAATTGGAGATAAGCATCTCACAAACATTTTTGCTTGGATCAGCTTTCAACTGAAATCTATAGATCCCAATCTCCTAAGTAACCTGGAGTGAGCCACAGGTCTAAGCTATTTGTGGCCAGAAAATCTTAGGGTTCTAGATACTAATCAACTTTGAGCTGTTATTTTAAACAGTTCCAAGAAGAATTTGGATTTGTATTGTCAAAAAGACGAGGGCTTTTTCCACAGGTAATGAGGGAGAGAAAAGAAAATAGCACTTCCTTATTATAAATGCTCTGTTCTCCAAGAACATTGCCACACAGCTCTACAGTCACTTCATGGAGAGTACAACAGGCTCAGTATCTCTTCTGCTTTCCCCAAAGGAGCCAGACTATCTTGTTACAACTACTATGAAAGCTTATATAAAGTTATATCTGGGGTAGTCACCCAACAGAAAGGTCATTACCTGTGAAGACAGACTTGCCTTTGGTTGCTCATTGTGCACTGGTGGCTCTTCAGTGTGATGAAGAAGCATCTTGTGGAGGGCATGAGCCACAGCATACATGTCGTTGCAGATGTTGTAACTCTCTTCTGACAAGGACATGTCAAAAATGTGCCCCAGCAACTAGTCCAGTTTGGCGTTGAATGAATATTTCCCCAATTTTTGTACAGTCAGATTCATCAGTACGCAACGAATAAACTGAATCCATAACCTAGCAAGGGAAATGCCTTCTGAGTTCTTGGAAAAGTTAGTTTTGGGGATAAAATTGGGGAACCCAGAAATGTTTCTACGGTAAGAGAAGATGAGAGGTGCATGAAAGGAATCTATCAGGAAATAGGTTTTACTCATGGTCACATCATCATAAGGTGAGTTCATGACCCAGACTTTCCCTGTAATTAAAGAATGCCCTAATTTGAGAATAAAGCTTAGTAGAAATCACTGTCTCCATAGCTGATAATCACATTAGTTGATGATTCCATAATATGATGATACACTGATGGATTATTTGAGAAATTGGAGTCTGCACTGATCTGGACTGTGTTCTCAAAGGCAAAACAGACTCCATTCTTGCTCATTCTGAAAGGAACCACACACCATAGTCTTCTTCAATAATGAACAGTCCCACCCAGGTGCAGCCGAGATGAAGCATCAAGGAGACCATGGCCAGAGCTAAAGATGAGTCCTTGGCAGCCTTCTGATAGATGGCATCAAACTGTGTATGACCATAGACAGTTTTAATCTTCAGGAGAGGATCAAAAGAACCAAAGGTGAACTAAAGGGAGAAAAATGAATACAACACCAGGAAGAGGATCACCATCGTCAAAGACTCAGTCCCGCTGTGAAGTAAAAATACAGCTGGCAGTGGGGAGAAGTGACATATTGCTTATCCTATTTGTAAAGTAATCTCTCACTTTCTAAATTGTAGAAATGTATAGGTCAGGCTCAAAGCCTGAGGTCATCCTTTGCTCTCCTATAACTTCTCCTTTTTTTCTCTCCAACATGACAATGTAGATGCCCCACCCAACTTTGTTGTCTTTCCTGTAGATCATTCATTTGGAGAGGTTCAGGATAGCGACTATTTTTTCCTCCTTCTTTATCCTGTCAAGGGCAGATACCATGTGGACATAGCTTCACATCTCCCCACCCCTCCCAGCCTCACCTGTGGGAGTTTGTAGAGGTCCAGCAGTGTCTCAATTGGGACTGATGTGTTTGTTACTGTGAGTACTGCTAAAGCTTTGCTGTCTCTTCTGCCAGTGTAATTGGGGCTGTTTTTATTCTTCCCAGACAGCCATATTAGTGGATTCTCTAACACATCAGTTTCTACATAATGCACAATATAGATCTCAAACCCCAGAGTCATGTTGGGTATAAGTTGGGGTAGAAGTTGTTGATCACTTCAACAGCAAGCATCAGGGACAGGACCAACTGATATTTCTTTAACTTGATCCTGAGAAAAACAACAGAATTTTGGAGGAGCTATACCTGTATTAGAAATGATTAAGTTCGAATCTCATGACTTTGTTGAATGGAATGTTTATCAACATTCGAGGTGATTTGCCAGAAGAAGTACAAGATGGCAGCCAAGGAAGACTGCACATTCAAGTCCTTCATCACTCCCCAAACAACAGATGATAAATTAAAGGAGTGTGGACCCAAGGACCTCCTCTATTCAAACAAAAGAACAGAGAAGGGTGTGAAGGCAAAGGAGAAAGTAAGTCATCTCCATGTTCCTCCCCTCTACCAGCTTTAGCAGCTCAGCTCGGACAGAAACCCCTCCCACATTGCAAGGAGGGAGATAATTAAAGTTAAATTGATGCAGAATATCCAAGTACAGACCCCAGTGTTGGAGAAATGCCCCATACTCTCTCCTCCTGTGTCTAGACCTTTAGATTGTGCCTGCAGAACTGTGTTAGGACAAAGAAGGAAGACACTGACATTACCTCCCTCCCTCAATTTCATGACCAGCAGCAAGTATTTGGACACAACCTCTTGGGAAGCAGGACATGGGGCTGGGTCAGAGTTTTCTCTTAGAATCCCATGTCATGCATGCCATGGCTGGAGCAATAAAAACCCATAGGAGCTGTGTGATTCCAGGACAAAAACTCCCATTAAAATCTTTCAGGAGATGTCAGAAGGTCCCTCGGGTAGGACCAAAGGCCATCCACATCAGTTTCCCCCAGGATGTCCTACCTGGCTCAGACCCAGTCTGGGTGGAAAGTGAATCATCTCCACTTTTATCCCCTAACCTCAGGGACCACTTCTTGCAGAAGGACAGTGCTCAAGATGGAACCAGACAGAACCCTGTGCAGCTCTAAGTCATGATTGTGTGTTGGCCTACAGCACCACAAGCTGGGGTGTGGGCCTCAGTGGACCCTCGTGACAGTTTGGGCTCACTCACTAGGAGACTGAACCTGGATGCAGGGTTGCGTCCAACAAGATGGCCCAGTGGCTTCCTCTACAAACCCTACTGAGCTGCTGTGACATAGCATGGCTCTCCAACCCACTTCTTTTTATTCCTTTGTGCCAGTTTTGGGACTTGAACTCAGGGCCTGGGCACTGTCTCTAAGGAACTTTCACTCAAGGTTAGCACTCTACCCCTTGGGCCACAGTTCCACTTCTGGATTTTTCTGTTTATGTGCTCCTGGGGAATTGAAACAAGGGCTTTGTGCATGCTAGGCAAACACTCTACCACTGAGCCATATTCCCAACCCTCCATCCCACTTCTTGTTAGCTGGACAGTAAGATGGCAATTTTGTTCCAAAACTTAATGTGTGCTGCTTGATAGCACTGGAAGGTTGCTTCGACACCCCATCCAGGACAACCTCTGGGGGAGTTCTGGAATCACCCCAGTACTTTAGAAAGACATCTGCCATCAGATAATCAGACTTCTATTTCAGCTATCACTGACTGTGGCTGGCTGGGGCAGTCTTTGGCCTTTTACACACCTCCTACACATACAGGAGGCAGGCCTTGGTCCTCAACCATCACTGCAATGGACTGAGGATGTCCTACTGAGGCAAGGTTGACCAGGGAAAATGAGACATGGTTAATGCATGCCAGGAATTCAAAAACTCAAGCATAAAGCCTGTCCATCTACTTCCCTTAAGATTAGGTGAAAACAGTTATTTTGGGGTAAAGTGAAACAGGGCAGACTAAGGGAAAATGAGGTATGGTAAGTTTACAGCAAATACAGAAATATTCATTCATCTACTTCCCTTAATATTAAGAGACCATTAAATTCAACAACAAATCCTCAAGGAAACACCTGCCCAATAAATAAGTGGGCTAAAGACTTAAAGAGAAACTTCTCTGAAGAGGAATTAAGAATGGCCAATAAACATATGAAGAAATGTTCAACCACTCTAGCCATAAAAGAAATGCAAATCAAAACAACATTGAGATACCATCTCACCCCATTTAGAATGGCTATAATCAAGAACTCTAATAACAACAGATGCTGGAGGGGATAGGGACAGAAGAGAACCACACTGCATTGTTGGTGGGAGTGTAAACTTGTTCAACCATTTTGGAAAGAATTATGGATGTTCCTCAAAAGACTCCTGATTGGGGCTGGGAAGGTGGCTCAGTGGTAGAGCACTTGCCTTGCATTCCTGAGGCCCTCGGTTCGATTCCTCAGAACCACATAAGCAAAAAGAAAAAAAGCCAGACATGGCGCTGTGGCTCAAGTAGTAGAGCACTAGCTTTGAGCTGAAGAGCTGAGGGACAGCGCCCAGGCCCAGAGTTCAGGCCCCACGACTGGACCCAAAAAATAAAAATAAAAGAGACTTCTGATAGAGCTCCCTTATAACCAGCAATCCCACTTTGGGGGCATTTACCCAAAGGATCACAAATAAGGCCATAATAAGGCTACGAGCACAACTATGTTTATCACAGCATTATTTACCATAGTAAGATATGGAAGCAACCCCAGATTCCCCTCAGTAAATGAATGTATCAAGAAAATGTGGTGTATATATACAACGGAATTTTGTGTTCCATCAGAAAGAACGACATTGCACCATTTTTTAGGAAATAGAAAGACTTGGAAAATTATATCAAGTAAGCCAGGCCCAAAGAAACACAGGTCCCATGGTTTTCCTTATTTGCAATAGCTAGTACATGGGTAGGACAAGCAGAAAAGGTCAAAAGCTATGTACATAATACCATATAAGATGAGGTTAAGCAAAATGTACCCCAAGATAGGGACACATATATATTTTTTGTTTTTTGCTATTGTTTCTAAACTATTTATAATGTACCATCTGATTATTTTCTTTCATTGTATGTTCCTCCACCACAGTATAACCCCTGTTTTTACTGTATTTGATTCCAGTGCTCTGCATCTTGTATATACACTTCTCTAATTCAGGGAGGGGAAAGAAAAAAACAAAATGCTTAAACAAGGATAGAGATTGACCCATTGTAACAATGAGATGTACAAAACACTATGTTGAAAAAGAGCTTTACACCTTCAGGGAATGGGGGTGTAGAGGTGGAAGGGAAGGGATGTTAGGGGAAAACAAAGGAGGAGGCAACAATGCTGAAGAGGAAATGTACTCACTACCTTGCTCATGTAACTGTAACACCTCTATTCAGCATTTTTACAATGAAAAACAGAAAAAACCATAAATTTTTAAAAAGACCTAAATTACCAAAGTCATTTAGGGGGAAATGAAACAAGATATATTGAGGAAAATAAGCTGGTAAAAGAAATTCAGAAGCATGATGTATAGAAACACAGCACCACATAGTTGCGCTGGTAGCTTTAGTATGATCTGGTCTGTGATCATTCGGGTAAATGCCCAAAAGTGGGATTGCAGGGTCATAGGGGAGGTCCATGTGGAGACTTTTGAAGAACCTCCATACTTCTTCCCAAAGTGGTTGAACAAGTGTACACTCCCACCAACAATGCAGGAGGGTTCCCTTCTGTCCACATCCCTTCCAGCATTGTATTAGAGTTCTTGATTATAGCCATTCTAACTAGGGTGAGGTGGTATCTCAGTGCTGCTGTGATTTGCATTTCTTTTATGGCTAGGGAGGTTGAGCATTTCTTCATCTATCTATTGGCATTCTTATTTCCTCTTCAGAAAAGTTTCTCTGTAAGCCTTAGCCCACTTATTTATTGGGCAGTTGTTTCTTTGAGGATTTTTTGTGGGGGGATTTAAATTTTTGAGTTCCAAGTATATTTTAGGCAGGCTTCAGTGTTGCTGAGTTTATAGTGACTTCCACAATGTCACCACTAGTGGGAGAAAAGGCCTGAGGTGAGGTGGTAAACCACTTCAGTAACAGAGAAAACCAAAGGCAAGTTGGGTGACAAATAATTTTGTTTTGTAGTCACTTTGGGCAGGAATGTCTGTGAGACTCTTATGTGCAATCAACCACACAAAAACCGGTAGTAAATCTGTAGGTCAAGTGGTAGAGTGCCAGCCATGAGAGAAAAAAATGTTAAGGGATAGTCTTCAGGAGTTGAGTTCAAGCCAGAATACCAGAGCATGTATGAACATGCATGCATGCGCACGCACATGTACATACACACACACACACACACACACACACACACACACACACACACACACACACACACACACAGCTTAGAGAATGGATAGAGCAGAACATAACTCTGACATCTCCCATCTCCCATGGGAGTACATTTCTAGTGCTGGGTTTACACATGAGCACCGTCTGTCTCACTTACTTCCTCACCACGTTCAGTTGGCTTAAATATCCCTCACAAATCTCTCATGGAATAAAGTACTCCTCTTCTGAACAAAGCCCATACAAGGTGTTTCCACCCAACTTCTCTGAGAAGATTCATCCGAGACTCCCTAGTTTACACAGAATTCTTTAGAGCTGAAAGTAGTGAGCTCATCTGAGTCAAATGCATGAATCAAAGTGTGTACAATACATTTAGAAAAAAACTCAAATCCAGTTTAGGAAATTATGAGCATCAGGAACATAGATAAGCCTGGAAAGATGTCAGAGAACAAGGAATAGAACCAGAGCTTCTGAGTATGACAGAGGAGACAGGCCAAGATAAGGACAGCAGGGCAGAGGCTCACTTACATTAGTTAAGGGGAAAGAAATAAAATGTGTCATGCATCTCTTATTCCTGATCTGACCAGCAGCTCCTCATTCCCAGAGCTTTGCTGACATGAAATAACCCCAGAAGCAGAAACTGCATGTCTATCCTAAGAAATGTTGCCTTGAAGTATAAGTAAAAGTATAAGGACAAAATTGATTGAAGATTCCCTGGCCTTTGACCTATGGACGGGGACACTGAACTTTAGTGTGTTTTTCTAGTATGAACTCTTGGTCATCTCATTGACCCTGACCTAGGACAGGTCAGACTTAAGGAGTCACCTTGATGGTGGGGTGGTCTGGACAGCCCTGGAAAAGTGGAAACCGCTGCACCCTTTGGAAAGCAGAAAAATATTCATCAGGAAAACCTGAAATAAAGTAGAGCTGTTCTGGTGAAGGCAGTGTTGAAGATACAGAGAACATTAAGGGATGCATCCAACATTCCCCCCCCACCCGACTGATAACCAAACAGAAAATGCAAATTTTAAGAAAACCCAAGAAATCACTTACACTGCAGGGTCATTCATGTTGTGAACAAATTCCCAAGAATAAAGGGGGAAAAACTCAGCAATCTCCACATCTTCCCTGCTGTGTGCCACAGATGCCTCTGGCATCTTCAGAGGAACTGACCAGGGCCAGATTCTGGAGGAGAAGCAGTGTCAGAGCCACAGGGAACATTGCTGCTGCTTTGGCCTGAAGCTGCAATTCTGGCTGCAAACTGAGCCTGCAGAATCAAGTGGGTGTCTAAATGGATCTTCAGTTTCTGTGGCTTTTTGTTACCTGGATGGCCACTGGGACACACCACCGGCCTTTTCCACTGTCCTAGAGAAATACAGAGCCCATTCTGCCCTCCGGCACTGTATCTGGGGTCTGGCTTCAAGGTCAAAATCAAAAGTTGGAAAATATGTGTAGCATCTCTTTCTCCACACCCTCAGGCCTCTGATTTCATCCAGGACTCAATATGTTCAAACTCCAAGGATGGATTCCTTTCCTGTAAAGTTGTTTGGAAAGTTGTGTGGGGAAAAGTTGAAAAGAAAAAGAAGTGGCAATATATGAAAGCCACTAAGGATGATTCATATGGATGGCCTCAGAGGATGCCAGGTGAAGGTCAAAAGGTCAAGGTATGCTATAGTGAGAAAGGCTCAGTGGCAATTATTGGGGCTCAGTCAAAGACCTCCCCAACACAGAGAAGGGTTCTGCCAAGGAAAGCCTGGTCACTTCTGGGCTACTCTGACACCTGGGGAGAGATACAGAAATATTGTCCATGCCTAGCAAGCACAACATTCTGAGTTCAACACCTAGGACCACCAAAATAATATGGTTTAGATAAAGTACATCCCATCCATTCCACTTCTGGACACTTACCCAAATGAACACAACAAGGCCTTACTAAAGCTACCAGTACAACTATGTTTATTACAGCGTTATTTGCCATAGCTAAGATATTGAACCAACCCAGATGCCCCTCAGTAGATGAACAGATAAAGAAGATGTGGTATACATACACAATGGAATTCTATGCGTTAGGGCTTCATGCTCTCTTATTCTTGGCTTTCTTGTTCACTGCTGGCACTTTACAATTTGAGACATGCCCGCAACACAACATTTTTGCTAGAGATGGGGTCGTAAGGGCTTTTCTGCCCAGGCTACTTTTGAACTTTGATCCTCAGATCACAGCCTTCTAAGGAAGCCACTGTCATGTAACTGAAAAAAATGGTGTGTATAATATTTTCATAAGAGTGTGAAAAGTTAATACATATTACTCATGATTTTAGTATGTTTAAAATAGTAACACATTTATGGAATGGAAATTAGACCTATAGAAATAGTGATGGAATACTACTGTATATTAAAAAATAAACAGAAAAATAAAACAGTGGATGAAAGGACACACTACCTTTTGCTGGAGTAACTTAAAGATCCTTCCCCCAAAATATTGTGGGTGTTCATCTTTCTTCTCTTGTTCTTCTACTAATGTTTGGAGATCTTTAGAGACTTGGTCCAATACAATGCACCAGTTGGCTGGATGTGAGCCCTGGGCATTGATTTTTTTTCCAAGGTCATATGACATTCAATGATGAGCCCATGCTTTCCCTCCTTCACCTGAGCTTCTCCAGGACAGGTGTGGGTTCCATGTATGTATCCTCAGGGACAGAGGCTGGCACTGGCCAGCTCCTGGTCTGTGAGTCCTGAGGACAGATGCTGAGCTTTCAGTGGGCACCAGGCTTGAAAAAATCTTTGGTTCTTTACCTGTTGGTCATCACTAAAGACAGAAGCAGCTTAACCTAGTAAATATTGATGTATTGATGTGTGAAGGACTCTTGGGAATATCATCTCTTAATCATAAATCCTAACACAATAGTTTTGGGAAGGTAGGACAGCTCTGTAAAAAGCTTTCACCACAGTTCATCAAGTTTTATAAACTCTTAGTGGTGTGAGGTTATCAGAATGGGTAAGCAGATTTTTACTTTTTTCCTATACTAGCTTCATTTCCTATTGAGAGCTTCTAAAAACAACATTAAACTCTTCCCTTTAGACTGCAAAGAGATGGTCACAATGATGGTTTAGATAAGAACCTCAGGCAATAAAACAAAATCGATGGCATTATTCAGACATTCCTATTCTTGCCCAGATATAACCTCTAAGATATGTGTTGCTCTTTCATTCATATACTTTACCTTTCTGTACTCTAACATAAATACACCATTGCCACTTGAGGTTTGTTTTCCTGTTTTTTTTTCTGTGTGTGTACTGGTTCTGAGAGTTGAGCTCAAGGTCTGGGTGTTGTTCCTGAGCATGTGTGTGTGTGTGTGTGTGTGTGTGTGTGTGTGTGTGTGTGTGCAGGCACAGAAAGGTAGCACTCCATTACTTGAACCACAGATACATTTCTATCTTATGGAGGTTAATTGGAGTTAAAAGACTCATTACATTTTCTGCTCCACAATGGCTTGTAACCCTGGTTCTTACATATAAGCTTACTGAGTAGCTAGGATTACAAGCCTGAGGCACTGGTGCTTGGCTAAGTGTAAGCTATTTTAATGTAACTTGTAAGTGTTTACACTAAAACTATTACAGATACATTTGTAGTGGGCTCACTGCTTATGAACATGAGGCATGAGATAAGGATAATTGTGGTAGGTTGTCCCCTTTGACAAGTAAACATCCATTTTGTTTCCTTGAGAATCCAGGAGCAGGTATCTTTTGCTGCTGGAGTGTGATGAATGTAAAATATATAAAATGGTAAGTTTAGACTTCCTAAAGGGCAAAAATATGATTGGATCTGAAGTTTTCTTGTTCTTACTTCTCTATTATGCAACTGATAATAATCTTTATAGTTTGATGCAGACATTTGACATGGTAGTCTAACATATATTTTGTTTTGTTATGATGGTGAAGTTCTCATTAAAGCTTTATTGGAGCAAAATACTCAATGCACCTTTTCCAACAATGCATACTTGTTCAACAATAGTAGTGATTACATAAGCACTGTCTTCTTTGATTCACTGTAATTGGGAATAGTTTGTGTGGCTTTTAGACATTTCTGCCTTTATGCAGATGCTTTTCTGCCCTCCAGGAATGGCCCAACAGAATTAGAGACAGTGTTGTGTGTATCTCTGTCTTGCAAGTGTGGGTGAGCTCACTGCACTCAGCCACAGCTATAGTATTGAATGATGTCAAGATCTCTGGACTCAGAGACACATGCTTGCTTGTCCTTTGACGTCCTCATGGCTGTAGAATATGGTGGTGACCTGACAATGTTCCTTGAAGCTCTTGAACATTTCTGATTTCTTCAGGGCCTCCCTCCTCTAAACTGTTGATCATTCCAGTTCTCATAGACTCTTAAAGAACATTGGCAGATAACTGAGTCTGGGCCTATCTAATGTTTTTGTCCTCTCTTTGGGGATCTTTTTCACTTATGATAGATTATTCTGTTTCTCTGCTACCATTCAGGATGCTTAGGGTCTGCCATTCTAAAATTCTAAAGGAAAGATGAGAAAGACAGTGAGAGATTTTCTACAGAAACACACAAAGTAATATGGCAAATGAGTAAATATGTCAAAAGAAACACATAACTAGGACAGAAAATGTACTGGAGTTATAGCAATAGAAGCATGCAAACTTTCACCAAGATAAATGTTCACAAATTAGTGGACTTAGCAATATAGTGATACTCAAGCAGTGATATAGCTTATGTAGAAAGAGTCTTTGAGACAGGAAAGGAAAAAGAAAAAGCAGAGTAGATAATGTATGTTAAAGAAGAATATTAGTAAGAAAGGTACATTGCATTGGAGGAAGCATAGACTATCTAGGATAAAATGCACATTTAGAAGGTATTGGTGGAAACTTGATGTGACTCTAACATAACCAGCGAAATGAGGAAGAGTAACTTTTTTGTCCAAAACTTCCTCAAATTATATTTTGACTGCCCAAATAGTATGATTGGTATCAAATCCTCTAATTCATTTAGGAAACACTTAGATTCATGTTAAGGTTTATTTCTTACATATTGTGAGCTCTTCTGAAAAGAATTTCTCTCAGGCCTTATCAAGATAATATAGCACTTAGGGGCAAAGATGCAACATAAGAGGCCTGCACTGGAGGCCAAGATGGAGAAGATCTCTAGAGCTACCATGACCTTCCCCTTGGCACTGTGGTAGACAGGTAAGAAGGTGACCCACACACTGCAGAACACCAGCATGCTGAAGGTCAGAAACTTGGCTTCATTGAAGGTATCAGGCAGGTTCCTGGCCAGGAAAGCCATAATGAAGCTGGCCAGGGCCAGAGAGCCAAGGTATGCCAGGACACAATAGAAGGCGGTGAGGGAGCCCTTGTTGCACAGGATGATGATGTTGCCGTGTTCAGAGTGTGTGTCTGTATCCACAAAGGGAGGAGAGGTTCCCAGCCACAGGCCACAGAGGGTCACCTGGATGAGGGTGCAGATGGGGATGATGAGATTAGGAGCCCAGAACACCAGCCACTGCCTGGTGCTTCTCCCTGGAGCAGTGAGCGTGAAGGCCAGAACCACAGTGATGGTCTTGGCCAGGACAGTGGAGACAGCCACGGTGAAGACCACTGCAAATGTGGTGTGCTGGAGGATGCAAGTGGCTGTGTGTGGACGACCAAGGAACAACAAGGAGCAGAGGAAGCAGCAGGTGAGGGAGATGAGCAGGATGTAGCTGAGGGCCCGGTTATTGGCTTTGACAATGGGGGTGTCTTGGTGCTTGATAAACACCCCAAGAACCGCAGCTGTGAGTGCAGAGAAGCAGAGAGCCGTGCAGGCCAAAGCCATGCCCAAGGGGTCTTCGTAAGCCAGGAAGCTTTCAGTTTTCATCAGGCAGTGGTTTCTCTCGGTATTGGCAAACTGATGATCTGGACACTTCATACACTGCTCCATGTCTGGTGAGGGGTGAGAATCACTATTAGTTTTGGTTCAGTATTGCTCTTTCCTCTCATCCCCCTCCACTCAAGAAGCTCACCTGACCTGATTCACACTTTAATCTGTATTGCTTTCAGTATCAAATAGAATAATTTTCAATACAAAATAATTGCAGTTGAATTCTCTTACTTTCTTATATTTCTTCGTCCCATCCCTCCCTCCCTCTTCCTTCTTCCATCCTTTCTTCTTCCTTTCATCCTTTCTTTCTTTCTTCTTTCCCTTGTTCCTTTCTTCCCCCTCCCTCCTTTTTCTCTCCTTCCCTTTTCCTTACCTTCCTCCCTTCCTTCATCCCTCCTTCCCTTGTTCCTTACTTCCTTTCTCTTTTTTTTTTCTTTCTTCCTTGCTCTCTTTCTTTCTTTCTTCCTTCCTTCCTTTCTTTCTTTCTTTCTTTTTTCTTTCTTCAGTCAAGTGTTTGACTCTAGACCTGGGCCATCTTTGGAGTATTTTTGTTCAAGACTATGTTTCTACTACTTGAGCCACATCTCCACATCTAGCTCTTTTGGTGATTAACTGTGGACAAGCATCTCATGGACTTTCCTTCCCAATATTGAATCTGTCCTTTGTTCTCAGATTTTAACTGCTTTAGTAGTTAGGATTACTGGTATGAGCTACATTCCCCTGGCATTATGTGCCTACATTATAGAGAGATTATATCACTCTGACTGTCTGCTATTTTTTCAAGAAATAATGGAAAGCATAGAATCAGCCCACTCAAGTCAGTTTTAACAGGACTGTCTACACCACACCACAACTTACTCCTTACAAAAAAAACCCAAAAACTTCCTGAGTATTTGTTCCATGACAAGAACAATGACACTCAAGGGATAATGGGGGATCTGGGGAGGATGAGCTGGAGGAGGTAGAAGACAAATCAGATGCAGATGGTACTAGTTCTGTGTGAAGTATATTTGAGTTGCTGCTAGTCAAATTAGTGCCAGTGTCAGGTATGGAATAATCATACCAAGCTCCTGGTATTACTTAGGTATTACAAATGAAAAATAAAATTTAATTTAAAAGGAAGAGCAATGCTGAGCCCTCAGAAAGGAAAGGCTGTGTTAGACCCACAACTCCACTATAATATCCAAATCTTTTTTTGTTCTGGTCGGTCTTGGATCTTGAACTCGGCCTGGGTACTGTTCCTGAGCTCTTCAGCTCAAGGACAGTGCTCTACCACTTGAGCCACAGCACCACTTCTGGTTTTCTGGTGGTTTATTGGAGATAAGAGTCTTAAGGACTTTCCTGCCTGCAATGGCTTTGAATTATAAACCTTAGATCTCATCCTATCGAGTAGCTAGGATTACAAGGGTGAGCCACCAGCTCCCAGCTTCCACCTCTTTTGGAGCATCAAGGCTTGGTACTTGATATTGTGTTTAAATCCAAGATAATGTGACTGAGGAGAGGGGTATTTTGTAATCAAAGCCTGTAATAGACTAGAAAATGAATTCGAATATGTAATCACAGACCAGCGGATCCAGGTATTCCAAGGAGACTGATGGTCAATGATAGTCATAGATCTCTAAGTGAAGGCACATGTCTGTTCCTGCCATGTTACTGTAGAGCTTTCTATTGTCATGCATGGACTGTAGGTAAGGAGAGGGAGATGAGGAATTTCTCTGTAAGTCACAGACTCACCTGTTCCATTAGATATCTCACTTGCTGGACAAGAAGTACAGTCAAAGCAACATGGAGCCTTTCCTTCCCGAGGGGCCTTCCTGAATCCAGGACCACAGCTCTCACTGCAGACAGACTGAGGAGTCTGAAGAAATTCAGATGAGTATTAATGACTATTCTTCCTCTAACCAGACATCCTAGACACTCCAGTGCTTTAAAAAATCATTAGAAGGCATAATATCTGTATCCATATAGCCAATGAATCAATTGAATTGTCTTACACTTTCATATAAGATCACCCTAAGACTATGTTAGGGCTTGAACCTCAACCCTTTGTGATATGTGATGTGATGGTTTCTTGAAAAGGTGGAGTTAATATGTAGGAAATTAGGAAACAGGAAATAAATCCTGTATCACATTCTTGAATTCAGGTCATGATGTGTGTTCTTCTTAGTCCTCTGAGAACATGTGGAGAACAGAAGAGGAAAATCACTCAGTGAAACTTCAAAACCATTGTCTAAAGCATGGCAAATCCCTTTGAAAGAGGCTGGTGATACCAGGGACCATTCACATCTCTTTTTGTTTTCCCGGTTGCCACTGGAATATGCAACTTCCATTATGTTCTGTCTCACCACAGACTCAAAAGAAGCAGTCTACCTGAACATTGGCTGAAATCTGCAGGCAGGAGCAAAGCAAACATTTCTGTTCTCTCATTTTATTTTCTCAGGTTTTTTTTTTACAATGTTAGAATGCTGATTAACAGGTGTCATTTCTCTTCCATGATAGAGAATATGCAATCATTTAATAACATATTGGTAATTAAATGTTCTCCTATTCCATCCCTGAGTCAATTAGTAAGCAAATTCCAGAAATAGAAAGTTGTGACATGTACACCATGGAGCCATAGGTTAGGGGAACAGCTTAAAATGGGAAGAGTTTATTGCTTATTTATACATAGATTCTCACATTATGGTTCAAAAAATCAACTCTGTGGGAGAAACAGAGATGTGAGGACTTTGTCAAAAAAACATAACCTGACTTAGGGAATTGTAAGCTCTTTCTACATCTACTTCATAATAATGTATTTCTTTAAAAAAAGAAAAGGAGAGAGTGAAAAACGTAGAAATGACCCACCTTGGTAATTCCTATGGGCCACTCTATCAGATTTTCAAATAAAATAAGTCGTTGACCATGTGGCCTAGATGGAGAAAACTTGCCAACTTTCACCCTTTGTCCCAGACCTTCTGGAAAATTCCAAAAGTTCACAATATCGTACTCTGCCTCCAATTTCCTTTCCTCATCCAAAACCACTTGTTCTCCAACTGTATTGGTAAATTGGATCTTCTTCAAAAAGGGATGCAGCTAAAAGACATTACCCTAGGTTGATGTGCTTCCCAGAGTGACCACAGTAACCCATTATAACAGACTGATTAGCTTTCATTCCCACCACACAATTCACACACAGCACAGGCATCCAATCAAGTGGAGCAAATGCAGGCTTTTAGAGGACTGAAATGTCCCAAGATTCTAAAACCTGGTTACCCAGGATAGCATGAAGAGACCCAAATTTAAAAGATTAAAACTCCAGCCACATCCACCTAACTAATGAGATATAATAATACAAACCTCCACTGCCTTTCTCCAGAAAACCACAACCACTTATTTTATGAATGTGATCCGAGAGCCCATCCGAAAAATTAGGCTAAAAAACTAATAAGAGTCATAGAATATTTATGACAACTATGAAAGATTAGCTTAAGCATGACTTAGTTTATGGCATGTATGTGTGCCTATCCTAGGTCTTAAAAACAGTACCTGGCACTCAACTTGAGGGTTTTATGTGTTTTTGTTTTTTTTTTCTTTCTCAAGGCTAGCAAGCTTCTACTAGATCCACAGCTCCACTTATACCTTTTTGGTGTTAATTGGAGATTAGCTTCTCATGAAGGTCTGTGCTTGGGTTGGCTTTGAACTGAAATCTTCAAATCCCAGCCCCTTAGTAGCCTGGAGTTATTCCCATGTATGAGATTTTTGTGCCCAGAAAATCTTAAGGTTTTCAAGCACTAGTCAACCTTGACCTTTTAGTTTAATCAGTTACAAGGAAAATTTAGATTTGTGCTATTGAAAAGGAAAAGCTTATAACACACAAAGTGAGGATGGGGAAAGAAGATACAGCATTTCCTTATCAAAGATGCAATGTTATTCAAGAATGTTGTCAAACAGCTGTATGGTTAATTCATGGGGAGCATGATGGGCCCATTGCACCTTGTAATTTCCAAAAAAGGAGCCAGACTACTTAAATCCATCCGCTATGAAAGGTTCTCGAAAGTAACTCTCCCTAGAGCACTCAAAAGATAAATCATTACCTGTGAAGAGAGAAATGCCTTTGGTTGCTTATTGTGGGTTGGAGGTTCTTCTGTGTGATGAAGAAGCATCATGTGCAGGGCATGGGCCACGGCATGCACGGCATTGTAAATGTTGTAACTCTCTTCTGACACGGCCGTGTCAAAAATGTGCCTCAGCAACCAATCCAGTGTGGTATTATACAAACAGTGCCCCAATTTTGTACAGTCAGACTTAATCAGTATGCAGTGAACAGCCTGAATCCATAAGCTAGGTTGGGAAATATCTTCTGAGTTCTTGGAATACTCAGCTGATGGGATCAAACTGGTGAACCCAGAAATATTCCCATGATGGGGAGAAAAGATGAGAGGTGCATGGAAGGTGTCTAGCAGGAAATACCTTTTACTGAGGGTCACATCATCATAGGGTGAGTTCATGACCCAGACTTTCCCTGTAATTAAAAAATCCCCTAATTTAAGAATAAAGCTTAGTAGAAATTCACTGTCTCCATGAATGATAATCACATTGGTTGATGATTCTGTAATCTGGCCATGTATCAGTTCATCATTTGCGAAATTTGGTATGGCATTGTATGTGATTGTGTTTGCAAAGGCAAAACAGACTCCATTCTTGCCCATCTCTTTTCTCAATTCTGAGAGGAACCATACACCATAGTCATCTTCGGTGATGAACAGTCCCACCCAGGACCAGCTAAAATGAAGTATCAAGGAGACCATGGCCAGGGCTAGAGCTGAGTCCTTTGCAGCCATCTGATAGACAGTACCAAACTGTCCATGGTCACTCAGGAGAGGATCAAAAGGCCCAAAGGTGAACTAAAAATGGAAAAAGGTAACAGGAAGAGAATGGTGAAAGTCAGAGGTTAAGTCCTGATATGAACTAAAAAACAGCTAGCCATGATGGGAGAGAAGATTTGCTTATCTTATATGTAAAGTTATCTTTCACTTTCCAAGATTTTTGTAGAAATATATGGATCAGGCTCAGATCCTCGGGTCATTCTCTACTCTCTTATAAACTCTTTTTTTAATCTCTTCCAATAAACCTAATATGGATGCACCACCCAAATTTGGGCCTCTTTACCTTTGAGGTCATTCAACAAGATAGGTTTATAATATCACCTCTTCCCTTCACCTTCTTCAGCCTGTTGACAGCAGGGACAAAGGGAACATGCCTTCCCATCTCCACACCCCTCCCAAACTCACCTGTGGCAGTTTGTAGAGGTCTAGCAGAGTCCCAATTGGGACAGATGTGCTGGAGGTTCCTGTGAGTACTGCTACAGCTTTGCTGTCTCTCCTGCAGGTGTAATTAGGGCTGTTTTTATTTTGCCCAGACAGTAAGGTCAGTGGATTCTCTAACAGATCAGTTTCTACATAATGTGAAATATAGATCTCAAACCCCAGGGTCATGTTGGGTAGCAGATGGGGATTCTTGTTGATTTCCTCAACTGCAAGGGTCAGGGATAGAACCAATTGGTATTTCTTTAAGTTGAGCCTGCACAGAAATTTGGGTATATAAACGAGTATTACAAATTTGATCAGTTGAAATCTCAAGCCTGCTGAATTGAATGCTTGTCACTACACAAATAAGAATTGGAAGTCTTAAGAAGGTAATTAGGATTAGGACAGCTCCTAAAATAGGATTTGATCAGCATATGCTAGAATGCTATTCTTCCAAGATTGCAGACAGTGAGTGAGCTGGTTTTCCTCTCTGTCAACTGGGGGTATATGAAAAGCAATGATAAATAGGACACAGGGGCTTGTCCAGCTTACAAAACAAGTCATTGAGTACCTTGAGATAGATCTGTAGATGCAATAATTCTTAAGAAATCCAATTCCAGTTGAACCACCAGTGGGTCATGGGAGAGATTAGAAAGGAAATTCAAATGTTCATGATATTCAACAAAAATGAATACATAAATTACCAGCTCCTCTTGGACATAGCAAAGGAAGTACTCAGAAGCAAGTTTATAGCTCTGAGTTCCTTCATCAACAAATTAGAGAGATCTGAAACAAACAATTTAACAAGGCACCTGAAGCTCCTTGAAAATGAGCAAGCTAAAACAAATCATTAAAATTAAATCAGATTTACAGGAATTGGAATTTTTAAAAACATAGAAAGAATCAACAAAACAAAGAGTTGGTTCTTCAAAAAAATTAACAAAATTGACAGATCCTTAGCAAATTTTATCAGAATAAGAAGAGTACAAGACAGGCATGATGTCTTGTGCCTATAATCCTAGCTACTAAGAAGGCTGCAATCTATGGTTCACTGTTCAAAGCCAGCCCAGGCAAGAAATTTCATGAGACTCTTTCTTATCTCCAATAAACCACTAGAAAACCAGAAGTGGCACGTTGGGTCAAGTGGTAGAATGCTCGCCTTCACCTGAGGAGTGCAGGGACAGTGCTCAAGCCCAGAGTTCAAGCCCCACAACCAACAACAACAACAAAAGAACAGCACACACCCAAATAAACTCAGAGATGAGAATGGAAACATCACCACAGAAACAACCAAGAATCAGAACATTATAAGGGAATACTTTTCAAAACTTTATGCTAATAAGCTTGAGATTCAGGAACAAATGAATGGTTTTGTAGCAAATATACACATGTTGAAATTAACCAAGATAATTTAAACCAACATAAGAGCCCAATATCAAGCATCAAAATAGAAACAGAAAGAAGAGACCTCCAATCCAAGAAAAGCCCAGGACTGGATAGCTGTACAGCTGGATTCTACAAGGCATTCAAAGCAGAACTCACACCAATACTCCTCCAACTCTTAAATGAAATAAAAAATGAAACTTCAAAGTTCACTCCCAAATCTTTCTATGAAGCCATCATAACCCTCATCCCAAAACCAGGCAGGGATTCACAAAAGAAAGCTAACTATAGGCCCATTTTTTGATGAATATTGATACAAAATTTCTCAACAAAATTTTGGCCAATTGAATTCAACAACTCAGCAAAAAAATCATATGCTGCGATCAAACAGGATTCATTTCAGGGATGCAAAACTGGTACAATATACACAAATCAACTAATATAATTCATCACATCAACAAAAGCAAGAATAAGGGACACATGATTGCTTAAATAGATGCAGAAAAGCATTTGACAAGATCCAACGCCCCTTTTGATGAAAGATTTGGAAAAACAAGGAATACATGGAATATTCCTCAATATCACAAAGGCTGTAGCATTATGCTTAATGGTGAAAAACTAAATGCATTTACTCTAATTCAGGAACAAGACAGGATGTCCACTTTCTCCACTTCTCTTCAATTTAGTATTAGAATGCTTAGCTACAGCATTAAGACAAAATACAAACATAAAAAGGATCCAAATAGGGGAAGATGAGGTAAAACTCTCCCTCTTTGGAGATGACATGATTTTGTATTTAAAGATTCTCATGGACTACAATCCCAAATTACACAAGCTGATTCATAACTTTGGCAAAATAGAAGGGTCTAAAACTAGCCCTCAAAAAATCGATGGTTTTTCTGTATGCCAACAATGAGAAAAGCGTGCCTGAAATCAGGAAAGTAACTCCATGGGTAAGAGCCCAACAAAAAATAAAATACCTAGGAATTAACTTAACCAAAGAAGTGAAGTATCTCTATGATGAAAACTTAAAAACCTGAAAAAAGAAATCAAAACAGAACTTAGAAAGTGGCAGACCTCTCATGCTCCTGGATTGGAAGGATCAACATCGTGAAAATGGCAATACTTCCCAAGGCTAGCTACAAATTCAATGCAATACCTATCAATATTCCAACCTCATTCTTCAAGGAAATAGAAGAGGCAATCCAAAAATTCATATGGAACAATAGAAGACCCCAAGTAGCAAAAAGGATCCTTAACAGAAAGAACGGTGCTGGAGAAATATCAATACCAAATTTCAAACTCGACTACAAAGTTATAGTAATCAAATGAGCTTGGTCCTGGCACAAGAACAGACCTCAGGACCAATGCCATAGAATTGAAAACACAGAAATGAACCCACAGTCCTACAGTCATTTAATCTTCAATAAGGGAGCTAAAAAGTTGAATGGAAGAAAGACAGCCTCTTCAGTAAGTAGTGCAGGCAATAGTGGTTGAAAACCTGTAGAAAACTAAAGTTAGACCCTTATATATCACCCTGTATCAGAATCAACTCCAAATGTACCAAAGACCTCGGGGTCAAATCAGACACCCTGAAAACATTACAGAAAAGAATAGGAGAAACTCTAGGGCTCCTTGGCACAGGCTGAAATTTTCTTAATAGAGACCCAGAAACACAACAAATCTAAGAAATGTTAGACAAATGGGATTGCATAAAGCTTCAGAGCTGCATAGCAAAGGACAAAGCTAGCAATATCAATAGAAAGCCCATGGATTGGGAGAAGATCTTCACCAATTATACAACAGATAAGGTTCTCATATCTAAAATATAGTTTGAACTCAAAAAATGAAATTCCCCAAAAACAAATCCTCAGAGAAACAACTGTCTGATAAATAAATGGGCTAAAGACTTAGAGAGAAACTTCTGTGAAGAGGAAATAAGAATGGCCAATAGACATATGAAGAAATGCTCAACCTCTCTAGCCACAAAAGAAATGCAAATCAAAACAACACTGAGATTCCACCTCACCCCAGTTAAAATGGCTATAATCAAGAAATCTAATAACAATAGATGCTGTAGGGGATATGGCTAGAAGGGAACCCTACTGCATTGTCGGTGGGACTGTAAACTTGTTCAACCATTTTGGAAAGCAGTATGGAGGTTCCTCAAAGTACTCCACATAGAGCTCCCCTATTACCCAGATACCCCATTTTTGGGCATTTACCCAAATGATCACAAACAAGACCATACTAAAAGTACCAGCACAACTATGTTTATAACAGCATTATTTACCATAGCTAAGATATGGAACCAACCCTGATGCCTCTCAGTAGATGAATGGTTCAAGAAAATGTGATACACACACACACACACACACACACACACACACACACACACACACACACACACACAATGGAATGCTATGGTTCTATCAGAAAGAATGACATTGGACAATTTGTTAAGAAATGGAAAGACTTGGAAAAAAATTATATTAAGTGAAGTAAGCCAGGCCCAAAGAAACATAAATCTCATGGTTTCCCTTATTTGCAATAAATAGTACATGTGTAGTACAAGCAGAAAAGATCAAAAGTTATGACATATGACCATATAAGATGATGTTAAGTGAAATGAGCCCCAAGATAGGGACACAAGTGGTTTTATTTTCTTGCTATTGATTCTAAGATAGTCATAAAGTACCATATGATTTTTTGTTTCTTTGTATGTTCCTCCCACACGGTATAACCCCTCTTTTCATTGAATTCAATGTCGGTGCCTTGCATCTTGTATATACACTTCTCTAATTTGGGGAGGGGAAGGCACAAAACAAAATGCTTAAGTAGGGATACAGATTGAACTATTGTAACAATGAAATGTACAAGACACTGTGTTGAAAAACGAACTTTACAATTTAGACAGGTGGGAGGGTTGGGGGCAGGAAGTGTAGTTGTTGTGTTAGGAGGGAAGGGATGGTAGGGAAAAACAAAGGAGGAGGCAACAATGCTTGATAGAAAATGTACTCATTACCTTGCTCATGTAACTGTAACCCCTCAGTACAGTATTTTTACCATAAAAATGTATTAAAATAAAAGAACTTTTCAACATAAAAAAATCAATGGTTTTTCTGTATGCCAACAATGAGAAGAGCACAGCTGAAATCAGGAAAGCAACTCCTTTTGTAATAGCCCCAGGAAAAATAAAATACCTAGGAATTAACTAAAGAAGTGAAGGACCTCTATGATGAAAATTTTAAACACCTGAAAAAGGAAATTAAAGCAGAATTTAGGACGTGGAAAAACATCCCATGCTCCTGGATTAGGAGGACTAACATCGTGAAAATGGCAATACTTCTAATGGCTATCTACAATTTCAATGCCATACCTAACAATATTCCAATCTCATTCTTCAATGAAACAGAAGAATCAATCCAAAAATTCATAAGGAACAATAAGGTACCCCGAATAGCTAAAACAATCCTTAGCAGAAAGAGGAGTGCTTGAGTAATAGTAATTCCAAATTTCAAACTCTACTACAAAGCCATATTAATCCAAGCAGCTTAGTACTAGCACAAGAACAGACCTGAGGACCAATGGAATAGAACTGAAGACCCAGAAATGAACCCACAGAGCTAGAGCCACCTAACCTTCGACAAGGGAGCTAAAAATATAGAATGGAAATGTTTAGTCTGTAACAACAGTCACGGACCCTAAGTGAAGAGTTCCTACTTTTAGATGGATACTTCACTAACCTTCAGCTGCATTTGGTTACACTACAAGTTGGTATAACACTTGTATTCCAGTTTGGTGGCCATAGTTGTGACTAATGCCAGGTGAAGAACACAGAACTTGCCATTGCTAGACAGAACATTGTAACATGGACTCCCCATGACCCCACTGGAAGCTATTCAAGGAGCACCCCACTCATTGGGGTCCTTTCTGAGGTTTTGAGACCCACAGAGTATTTGTCATAAGCTTGCTTTGGGTTTTCTCTAGTACTGAGGCTAGTTATCGCCCCACCAACTGACTTCCAGCTGGTCCTGAGCTCCATCTAGCGGTGACATCCTGGAAGTGTCTACAGGCTCAGTAAAACCGAATCCTGCCTGCGATTTCTGGAAAGACAGGCAAAAAGCCAAATAAGGCAGACTCATGTAATCATGAGACATTTACAAGGCCAGATCACTTGCCAATATGAATCGAGAATGTTCCAGAACTATGAGCTCTCCGAGGACTCAATGAGTCAGGAGTTGACCACGATGTCATCAGTTTGGGGAAATTCTCATAGAGAATTTAACCTCTCATGGTTCTTTAGAATCCTTGTTATTTTCGTTTTAGGCAATGTAACTCTGGGGATGATTATAATCAAAAAAGTAATTATGAATCAGCACTGGTGGCTCATTCCTACAATTGTGGCTACTAAGAAGTCTGAGATGTGAGGATAAGGTTTTCTAGGGGGTTTGGGCACTAAAGTCTGTGAGACTCTAACCATACAGAAGCTGGAAGCAGAACTCTGGATTCAGTGGTAGAGTGCCACCCTTGAGAGAAAAAATGCTAAGGGACAGCACTCAGGACATGAGTTCAAGCCAGTGTACCAGCTTGTGAAAATGTGTGTGTGTGTGTGTGTGTGGCCCTGTACATACACACACACACACATACACACACACACACACACACACACACACACACACACACACACACACCTCAATTAGTGAATGGACAAAACAGAAGATATCTCTGAAATCTCCCATCTCCCAGAAGGATATATTTTGAATACCATGTTTGGGCATTAGACTAATCTCTCTTACTTATTTCCACACCACATTTCAGTCAGCCCTAAAGTCCATGGGAAGACTTTCCTGGAATAAACCATTCCTCTCCTGAGCCAGTCCAATACCTCGTGTTTCAACACAATGTGTGTGACACCCCTGGCTTACAGGGAATTCTGTAGATCTGCAAGGAGTGAGCACAGATTCATCTGGAACAAACGCATGAACCAAAGTATCTATAGTGTCTAGTTTGGGAAGGTATGAGAATGGAAAAAAAATAGGTAAGCCAGAAAAATAGGTAAGCCTGAAAAGATGGTGGAGAACAAGTATCAAAGGAATAGAAAGCTCTGTGAATGATGTAGGAGACAGGCTGAGACCTGGACAGGAGTACTGGGGCTCTGATTCCTCATGGGGCCAGCTCTGCCACCAAATGTGGGCAATTATACCAGGAAATGCTTGTCACCCTGACCCTGAAATGGTGTTTCAGCAGTCAGTGCTGCCAGGAACATTTTTTTCCTCTGTGGGGAGAACTAAGACACTGCAAGGATTTCTAGAAATTCTTTCTTTGTTCTTTCCTAATTAGAACCTTTGCTGCAAACCCGATGTGAATAATATAAAAACAATCATAGACTATGCAGGTAAACATTAGTGAAAGGGAAAATCTCATTGGCTAAGGGGAAGAAAAATCTGTGACAGATCTCTTAACCCTGATAGGACTGGCAGCGGAAATAAGAACAGGTTTTATTAAAACAGAAACTGCATATCTGTTCTAAGAAATGTTCCCTGAAAGAAGGTAATAATATTGGTCCTAGTTTTAAAAATATAAAGAATAGAATTTATTGAAGATGACCATGGCCTTTGACCTATGGATGGAGACATGGTGCTGGATTATCTTAGTACTGAATCTGAGTCATGCCTTGACCCTGAGGCAGGGCAGCTAAGGCTGGCAGAGGCACAGTAATGGGGTGGTTGGGACAGCCCTGGGAAGGGGGAGTGGAATGAAAGACCAAAAGTATCTTGTCTACCCTCTTGGAGGAAGAAAAATACTCATCAGGAGAACCTGAAATACAGGAGAGCTGCTGTGGTGATGGCAGTGCACAAGATCCAGAGAAGAATCAACGCATCCAACCTCCTCCACATCCTCATTGATAACCCAACAGAAAAAGCAAATATAAATAAGCATGAAATCACTTACCAATGGCCCTGTTGCCTCATACCAGGGTCATTCATGTTGCGAATGAATTCCCAAGAATAAAGGGGGAAAAACCCAGCAATCACCACATCTCCCTTACTATGTGCCACAGATTTCTCTGTGTAAAAGCATCTGGCATCTTCAGAGGAACTGACCACAAGCGGAAGCTGGAGGAGAAGCAATGTCAGAGCCACAAGGATCATTCCGGCACCTTGTGCAGAGCTGCGATTCCAGCTGTAGACTGAGCCTGCAGCCTCAGGTAGGTGTCTAAATGGATCTTCAGTTTCTGTGGCTTCTTTTTATCTGGATGGCCACTGGGACTCACCATCAGTTTCTTCCACTGTCCTAGAGGAATTCAGAGCCCGTTCTGCCCTCCGGCCCTGCATCTGGGTTCTGGCTTCAAGGTCAATAACAAAAGTTGGAAAACATGTGTAGGATCTTTTTCTCCACACCCCAGGGATGTGATTTCATCCAGGACTCTAGATATTAAAACGCCAGAGATGGATTCCCTTCCTGTAAAGTTGTTTGGAAAGTTATATGGAAAAAAAAGCTGAAAAGAAAAAGAAGTGGCAAAAAACATATACTAATGTGAAAGCCACTGTGATGATGCATATGAATGGCACCAGAGGATGCCAGGTGAAGGTGAAAATATCAAAGTAGGCCATGATCAGAAAAGGCTCAGTGACAATTATTGGGGCACAGCAAAGACCTCCCCAACACAGAGCACGGTTCTGCCAAGGAGAGCCTGGTCACTGCTGGGCTACTCTGACACCTAGGGAGAGATATAAAAATACTGTCCCTGCCTAGCAAGCACAGCATTCTGAGTTCAATATCTAGGAACATCAAAATATTGTTTGTATAAAGCACTGCCCATACATTCCACTCCTGGGCACTTAGCCAAATGACCACAAACAAGGCTGTACTAAAGCTACCAGTACAATCATGTGTTTTTGTTTTAACAGCAGTATTTACCATAGCTAAAATGTGGAATAAACCCAGATGGCCCTCAGTAGATGACTGCATGAAGAAAATGTGGTATATATACATAATGGAGTTCTATGCTTTAGAAAAATGTGTGTTTCCTTTTGGCCATATCCCCTCCATCATTTGTTGTTACTAGATTTCTTGATTATAGCCATTCTAACTGAGGTAGAATGAATCTCAATATTGTTTTGATTTGCATTTCTTTTACGGCTAGAGAAGTTGAACATTTCCTCATGTGTCTATTGGCCATTCTTATTTCCTCTTCAGAGAAGTCTCTCTTTAAGTTATTAACCCACTGATTTATTGAGCAGTTGTTTCTTAGAGGATTTCTTGTTGGGGAATTTAATTTTTTGAGTTCTAAGTATATTTTACATATGAGGCCCTTGTCCATTGTATAACTAGTTTAAATCTTCTCCCAGTCTATGTGGCTTTCTTTGATCTTGCTAGCTATATCCTTTGCCATCCAGAAACTGTGCAGTTTCATGCAATCCGACTTGTCCAATCTTTCTTTGATTTGTTGTGTTTCTGGATCTCTATTAAGAAAATTTTGGCATGTGCTAAGGAGCTCTAGAATTTCTCCCATTCCTTCCTGTAATGTTTTCTGAGTATCTGCATTTATTTTCAGGTCTTTGATCCATTTGGAGTTGATTCTGAATTGTTGATGGGAATGTAAACTTGTTCAACCACGTTGGAAAGTAGTATGGAGGTTCCTCAAAAGACTCCACATAGCCCTTCCCTATAATGCAGCAATCCCACTTTTGGGCATTTACCCGAATGATCACAAACAAGGTCATGTCAAAGCTATCAGCAAAACCATGTTTATCACAGCATTATTCACCATAAGTAAGATATAGAACCAACCCAGATGCTCTCATTAGATGAATGGTTCAAGAAAATGTGATATATATATATATACATATATATATATATACACATATATGTATGTATGTGTGTGTGTGTGTGTGTATATATATATATATATATATATATAGAATTCCATTATATATATATATATATATATATATATATATATATATATATATAATGGAATTCTATGCCTCCATCAGAAAGAATGACATTGCCCCATTTGTTAGGAAATGGAAAGACTAGGAAAAATTATATTAAGTGAATTAAGTCAGGCCCAAAGAAACATGGATATCATGGTTTCCCTTGTTTGCAATGATTAGTACATGTCTAGGACAAGCAGAGAAGTTCAAAGGCTATGTACATATGAACATATGAGATGATGTTAAACGAAATGTACCCCTAGACAGAGACAAAAGTGTTGTTTTCTTGTTTGCTATTGTTTTTAAAGTACTTATAATGTACTATGTGATTCTTTTGTGTTTTTTTTGTATGTTCTTCCCCCCACGGGATAACCCCTGTTTTCACTGTATTTGATTCCAGTGTTCTGCATCTTGCATATACATATGAAAAGGTGAAGATATATAGCAGAATGTTTAAATGGGGGTGCAAGTTGATCTATTGTGACGATGAGATGTACAGGACACTATGTTGAAAACAAACTGTACCATGTTTGCAGAGTGGGGGGGAAGGGACGGTAGGGAAAAACAAAGGAGGAGGTAACAATGTTCAAAAGGAACTGTACTCATTACCCTGTTCATGTAACTGTAACCCCTCTGCACAGTATTTTTACAATAAAAACATATACATACATAAAGATTTTTAAAAAGAAAAGTGTGGGGGGCTTAAATCTCAGGGCTTCATGCTCTCTTACTCTTGCCTTTCTTATTCACTGCTAGCATTTTACCATTTGAGAAATGCCTGCACATTTTTGCTAAAGATGGATTCTGATGGAGTTTTCTGCCCATGCTGGTTTTGAATTCTGATCCTCAGATCACAGCCTTCTAAGAGAGCCACTGGCATATAACTGAAAAAAAATTGATGTGTATAATATTGAGATTTTCACAAAAATGTGAAAAGTTAATGCATGTTACTCAACTTTTTATTCAATATGTTTAAAATAGAAACACATTTGTGGTGTGGAAATGAGACCTATATAAATGGTTATGGAATAGTACTGGATATTAAAAACTAATTAGATAATAAAGCAGTTGAAGAAAGGACACACTATCTTTTCCCAGATTAGCTTAAAGAACACTCTCCAAATATTGTAGGTATTCTTTTTTCTTCTCTTCTTTTATTAATGCTTTGGAGCTGTTAATTATTAAAAAAGTACTGTTCAGAAGGGTTACAGTTACATAAGTAAGGTAATGATTACATTCCCTATTAAGCATGGTTACCTCCTCCTTTGTTTCCCCCCCACCACCATCCCTTCCCTCTCCACCTGTCCAACTCCTCCCTCCGCCACCCAAGTTGTAAATTTGTGTTCAACATAGTATCTTGTACATCTCTTTGTTACAATGGGTCAACCTGTATCCTACTTAAGCATTTTTGTTATTTCCCTTCCCCTCGTGAAATTAGAAAAATGTATATACAAGATGTAAGATACGGAATCAAATATAGTGAAAACAGGAGTTTTACTGTGGGGGAAGAATATACAAAAGAAACAAAAAAGTACATAGTACATTGTAAATACATTGAAAGCACTGGCAAGCAAGAAAAAACACTTTTGTCGCTATCTTGGAGTTTATTACATTTAATATCATCTTATATAATCATAGCTTTTGACAATTTTTGGTGTTCCTAGGCATACAATACTCATTAGAAATAAGGGAAAACATGGGACTTGTGTTTCTTTGGGCCTGGTTTACTTCACTTATTAAACTTTTTTCCAAGTCTTTCCATTTCCTAACCAATGGGGCAATGTCATTCTTTCTGATGGAGGCATAGAATTCCATTGTGTGTGTGTGTGTGTGTGTGTGTGTGTGTGTGTGTGTGTGTGTGTGTGTGTGTGTGTATGTATATATCCCACATATTCTCTAGATCTACTGGGGGGCAGCTGGGTTGGTTCCATATCTTAGCTATAGTAAACAATGCTGCTATAAACCTCGTTGTGCTGGTAGCTTTGGTATAGTCTTGTTTGTGATTGGGTAAAATCCCAAAAGTGGGATTGCTAGGTTATAGGGGAGGTCTATGTGGAGACTTTTGAGGAACCTCCAAACTGCTTTCCAAAGTGATTAAACGAGTTTACACTCCCACCAACAATGCAGTAGGGTTCCCTTTGGGCCACGTCCCCTCCAGCATCTGTTGTTATTAGATTTCTTGATTATAGACATTCTAACTGGGGTGAGATGGAATCTCAATGTTGTTTTGATTTGCATTTCTTTTATGACTAGAGAAGTCGAGCATTTCTTCATTTGTCTATTGGCCATTCTTATTTCCTCTTCACAGAAGTTTCTTTTTAAGTCTTTAGCCCACTTATGTATTGGGCATCTGTTTCTTTGAGGATTTGTTTTTGGGGGATTTAATTTTTTGAGTTATAAGTATATTTTATATATGAAAACCTTGTCCATTGTATGGCTAGTGAAGATCTTCTCCCAATCTGTCGGTTTTCTATTGATCTTGCGAGCTATGTCCTTTGCATGCAGAAGCTCTGCTGCTTCATGCAATCCTATTTGTCCAACCTCTCTGTGATTTGTTGTGTTTCTGGGTCATTATTAAGAAAATTTCGGTCTGTGCCAAGGAGTCCTAATGTTTCTCTTATTTCTTCCTATAATGTCTTCAGGGTGTCTGCTTTGACTTCGAGCACTTTGATCCATTTGGAGTTCATTCTGGTGCAGGATCTAACTTTAGTTGTTACAGGTGTTCAACCAATTTTGCCAGTACCACCTACTGAAGAGGCTGTCTTCTATTCTATTTTTTTGCTTCCTTATCTAAGATTAGGTGGCTATAGGTCTATGGGTTCATTTCTGGGTCTCCAGTTTTATCCCTTGGTCCTCAGGACTGTTCTTTTTCCAGTACCAAGCTGCTTTGATTACTATGGCTTTGTAGTAGAGTTTGAAATTTGGTATTGATTTTCCTCCAGCAGTATTTTTTCTGTTAAGGACTGTTTTTGCTATTTGGGGTCTTTTATTGTTCCATATGAATTTTTTGACTCCTTCGTCTATTTCATTGAAGAATGAGGTCGGAATACTGATAGGTATTGCACTGAATTTGGAGATAGCCTTTGGCAGTATTGCCATTTTCACAATGTTAATCCTCCCAATCTACGAGCATAGAAGGTTTCTCTACTTCCTAAATTCTGCTTTAATTTCCTTTTTCAGGTTTTTAAAGTTTTCATTGGAGAGGTCCTTCAAGTCTTTAGTTAAGTTAACTTCTAGGTATTTTATTTTTTGTGGGACTATTACAAAAGGAGTTGCTTTCATGATTTCAGCTGGGCTCTTTGCATTGTTGGCATACAGAAAAGCCATTGTATTTTGACGGTTAATTTTATACCCTGCTACAAAGTTTTTGAATCACCTTGAGGAATTTGGGAGTGGAATCCATGAGATTCTTTAAAGACAAGATCATGTCATCTGCAAAGAAGAGTTTTCTTTCATCTTTCTCTGTTTGGATTCCCTTTATGTTTGCATCTTCTCTGATTGCTGTAGCTAGGCATTCTAACAATAAATTGAAGAGGAGTGGAGAAAGTGGACCCCCTTCTCTTATTCCTGAGTTTAGAGAAAACGGATTTAGCTTTTTGCCATTATGTATAATGCTGGCTGCAGGTTTGTCATACACAGCCATTATGATATTGAGGAATGTTCCTTGGATTCCTAGTTTTACCAGACTTTCAACAAAAGGGGTGTTGCATCTTGACACATGCTTTTTGGGCATCTATTTAGGTAATCATGTGTTTCTTATCCTTGCTCTGGTTGAAGTGATGAATTATATTAATTGATTTGTGTCTATTGAACCATCTTTGCATCCTTGAAATGAATCCTGTTTTATTGTGGTGTATGTTTTTTTGGTTGAAATTGTTGAAGTTGATTGGCCAAAATTTTGTTGAGAAATTTTGCATGGATGTTCATCAAAGAAATGGGTCTATAATTTCCTTTCTTTGATGAGTCTCTGTCTGGTTTTGGATGAGGTTATGATGGCTTCATAGAAACAGTTTGAAGCAAACTTTGAACTTTCACTTTCAATATCATTGAAGAATCGAAGGAGTATTGGTGTGAGTTCTGCTTTGAAGGCTTTGCAGAATTCAGCTGCACATCTATTCTGTCCTGGGCTTCTCTTGTATGGGAGGTCTCTCATTGCTATTTCTATTTTGATGCTTGATATCAGTCTGTTAAATTGGTTTAAATCATATTGGTTTAGTTTCAGCATGTGTATATTTGCTAGAAAACTTTCCATCTCTTCCAGATTCTTAAACTTATTAACATAAATTCTGAGAAGTACTCTCATATAATGTTCTGAATCTTGATTGTTTCTGTAGTGATGTTTCCATTCTCATCTCTGAGTTTATTTATTTGAGTGTGTGCTATTCTTTTCCTCGTAAGATTTGCTAAAGTCTGTCAATTTTGTTAATTTTTTCAAAGAACCAACTCTTTCTTTTGGTGATTCTTTCTATGGTATTTTTGGATTCTAATTCATTTAATTCTGATTTAATTTTAATTATTTGTTTCCATCTATTGGATTGGGGTTTATTTAGCTTTCTGCTTTTTTCAATAAGCTTCAGGTGCTTTGTTAGATTTTTGGCTTCATATCTCTGATTTGTTGATGTAGGAACTCAGAGCTATAAACTTTCCTTTGAGTACTGCATTTGCTGTGTCCTAGAGGAGCGGGTAATTTGTGTATTCATTTTTGTTGAATATCATGAACGTTTGAATTTCCTTTCTAATCTCTTCCATGACCCATTGGTGGAACAACTTGAATTGAATTTTTTAAGAATTGTTTCATCTGCATGCCTCCCTCAAGATACTCAGTGACTTGGTGTGTGAACTGGACAAGCTTCTGTGTCCTAGATATCACTACTTTTCACATATCCACACATGAAAGAGAAGAAAGCCAGATTGCTCACTTTCTGCAATCTCAGAAAAAAATAGCATTCTAGTGTATGCTGATCAAATCCTGTTTCAGGAGCTCTCCTAAGTCTAATTAACTTCCGAAGACCCCAAGTCTAATTCCAACTTCTTTGCAGATAGAGTCTAAACAATTCATTTGTGTAGAGACAAGCATTCAATCCAACAAAGCCTTGAGATTCCCACTTAATTAAATTTGTAATACTCATTTACTTGCCCAAATTTCTGTGACCTCTGTGCAGGATAATCTGTTTGAGAATCCACTTACCTTACTGTCTGGGGAAAAAACAGCCCTAATTACGCCTGCAGGAGAGACAGCAAAGCTGTAGCAGTACTCACAGGAACCTCCAGCACATCTGTCCCAATTGGGACAGTGCTAGACCTCCACAAAATTCTAGGAGGAGTGGGGAGATGGAAAGGCATGTTGCCTTTGTCCCTGTCTTCAACAGGCTGAAGAAGAGGAAAGGAAAAAGTGATATTATGAACCTCTCATATTGAATGACCTCAAAGGAAAAGACTCCCAAAATTGGGTGGTGCATCCATATTAGGTTTGATGGAAGAGATAAAAAGAGAGCTTATAAGAGAGAAAAGGATGACCCCAGGATCTGAGCCTGATCCATATATTTCTACCAAGATCTTGGAAAGTGCAAGATGACTTTACAAATTACATATAGGATAAGTAAACCTTCGATCACACCATGGGTAGCTGTTTTTCAGTTCATATCAGGACTTAAACTCTGACTTTGGCCATTCTCTTCCTGTTACCTTTTCCCTTTTTAGTTCACCTTTGAGTCTTTTGATCCCCTCCTGAGTGACCAGGGACAGCTCTATCCCTGGCCATGGTCTCCTTGATACTTCATTTCAGCTGGTCCTGGGTGGGACTGTTCATCACTGAAGATGACTATGGTTTGTGGTTCCTCTCTCTGAAAGACAAGATGGGCAAGAATGGAGTCTGTTTTGTCTTTGCAAAAACAAGCACAAACAATGCCCTACCAAGTTTCGCAAATGGTGCATTGACACATTGCCAGATTATGGAATAATCACTCAATGTAATTATCATTTATGGGGACACTGAATTTCTACTAAGCTTTTTTCTTAAATTAGGGGACTGTTTAATTACAGGGAAAATCTGGGTTATGAACTCACCCTATAATGACGTAACCCTCAGTAAATGATTTTTCCTCCTAGACTCTTTCCATACACCCCTCACCTTCTCTCACCACCATGGGAATATTTCTGGGTTCACCTGTTTGATCCTGTCAGCTGAGTATTCTAAGAACTCAGAAGATATTTCCCATTCTAGCTGATGGATTCAGACTGTTCAGTGTTTGCTGATTAAGTCTGACTGTACATTATTGGGGCACTGTTTGTATACTATTACACTGGATTGGTTGCTGGGGCACATTTTTGACACGGCCGTGTCAGAAGGGAGTTACAACATCTACAATGCCATGTATGCCATGGCCCACGCCCTCCAAAAGATGCTTCTTCATCACACAGAAGAGCCACCAGCACACAATGGGCAAGCAAAGGCATTTCTCTCTTCACAGGTATAGACTTATCTGTTGAGTGTTCCAGGCACAGTGTCTTTCTAGAACCTTTCATAGCAGATGGAATTAAGTAGTCTGGCTCTTTTTTGGAAAGTACAAGTTGCACTTGGCCCATCATGCTTTCCATGAAGTGACCATACAGTTGTTTAACAACATTCTTGAATAACACTGCTTCTTTAAGAAGGAAGTGCTTTGTATTCTGTTCCCATCCTCACTTTGTGTGGTATAAGCCTTTACTTTTCAATAGTACAAATTCTAAATTCTCATTATAACTGATTAATATAGCAGGTCAAGGTTGACTAATGTTTGAAAACCTTAAGATTTTCTTGGCACAAAAGTCTCACACTTGGGGATCACTCCAGACTACTTAGGAGGCTGGGATCTGAAGATATCAGTTCAAAGCCAACCCAGGCACAGACCTTCGAGAGACCCTTATCTCCAATTATAATTTAAAAAAAGGCAGAAGTGGAGCTGTGGCTCTAGTAGAAGCTTGCTAGCCTCGAGATGGAAAAAATAACTCTCAAGTTGAGTGCCAGGCACTGTGTTCAAGTCCCAGGATAGGCACACATACATACAATAAACTAAGTCATGCTTCAGGTAACCTTTCATAGTTGTCAAAAATATTCTATGATTCTACTTAGTTTTTGTTTACTATTTTTCAGACTGACTCTCTGATCACATTCATAAAATAAGTGGTTGTGGTTTGCTTGAGATAGGCAGTGGAGGTCTGTATTATTATACTTAGTTAGGTGGATGTGGCTGAAGTTTTAATCTTTTAAATTTGGGTCTCTGCATCCTATCCTGGGTAACAAGGTTTTAGAAACTTGGTAACATTTCAGTCCTCTACAGGCCTGCATTTGCTACACCTGATTGGATTCCTGTGCTGTTTGTGAATTGGGAGGGGGAAAATAAAATCCAATCAGCACCTGTCCGGTATAATGGGTTACTGTGGTCACTCTGGGAAGTACTTCAAGCTATGGTAATGTGTGTCTTTTAGTTGCATCCGTTTTTAAGAAGATCCAATTTACCAATACAGTAAGAGAACAAGTAGTTTTGGATGAGGAAAGGAAATTGGAGGCAGAGTATGACATTGTGAACTTCTGGAATTTTCCAGATGGTCTGGGACAAAAGGTGAAAGTCAGCAAGAGTAAGAGTTGGCAAGAATAAGAGAAAAACAAAGGAGGGGTAACAATGCTTCACAAGAAATCTGTTCATTATCTTACTGATGTAACTGTAACCCCTCTGTATAGCAGCTTTACAATAAAATAAGTTTTTTTTTTAAAGAAGAAAGATACTCCTCAAATGGCTTGAATCCCTTCTAGGCTCAAATTTCTACAGATCACCTCTTACCTAAATGGAAGTGACCCTGTTCAGTTTTTCTCTGTATTCCCACAGCTATGGAAGTGTCTGGTGTTACCCCTTGGATACACATTTCTACAATACACATTTCTATAATAAAAACTATCTCTTAAACTCCAATCTCAGATTTCAGATCATGTAGGCACAAGGTCTCATGGAACTTCTATACCTGTAAACCTCTAAAAGTCTTGAGATTCCTTTTCAAGATTAATAAAAGGAGTTAACCACATTGCCTGAATGGTGTGATCTAGTTTCCAGTTTTAAATTTCTGTTAACTCAATTATAAATAGTATTCCTTGGCCTCATAACAATTGTTAGAGCTCCTTCATTAAGCTTAGGATGTAGAAGAAGTCACCTTTTCTAATTATTATTTCCTCAGCTAAATTGGAAAGTAACTCATTTTGACAGTGGGCCCAATTTTATACAAGTCAGGTTATTTCTGGCTAATTTCCACTCTTGGGCACTTGAGCTCAAAGACTTCTCGTTTCTGGAAATAGTACTATCATACTTATAGTCAATGGGATGGGAAAAACTCTCCT
Source organism: Dipodomys merriami (assembly GCF_024711535.1). Taxonomy (NCBI): domain Eukaryota; kingdom Metazoa; phylum Chordata; class Mammalia; order Rodentia; family Heteromyidae; genus Dipodomys; species Dipodomys merriami. Next base: position 3,572,559 of record NW_027206179.1, on the reverse strand, counting down.
GCAGAACAGGAAGACTTTAGCTATCATTCCTGCAGCCCAAAGAGGAACCTGCAGAACTGTAAAGGTTAAATGCTGTCTGCATATTCCAGACAACTCAAATATTTCCCCAGCCCTTCTGGATCTACACACTCAAATTGATACGAAGTCTGACTCTGCTCTTGCTTCATGGTTCTCTGGAACCACTTGATGAGGAAATTTGTTATTTATCTTTATGGCATTAATAGGTAAGGGTATATTGATCTGCTGTACCTTATATAGTTTCTGAGGATTGTTATGCTCCAGAATTTCTTGTTTGACTTCCTTTCCAGTTTGTAGCTAAAGAATGCTCCGAATGATGTCCCATCCTGGCAATCCAACAACAGAACTTCCCATGTCACACCTTGATAAGATAGGACAAGACTTCAGATGCCTGGATAGAAAGGGTCAATGTCCCTGCTCAGCTTAATGCAGTGACAGAGACAAACCTTCACCAATCAATGTCCCTTAAGATTAAGGGACCAAAGTTATTTGAGGGGAAACTGAAGCAGGATAACCTTGGAAAACTGAAGCAGGGTAAATAACTGCCAGTAATTAAAAACTCAAGCTTAAAGCTAATACAGGAGAGAGTTATCCATCTATTTCTCTTAAGATGAAGGGAACAAAGTCATTTCAAGGGACCATAAAGAAAGATAACCTAGGGAAAATGAGGCATGGGAAATGGCTGCCAGAAATTTAAAAAGAAACAACCTCAAGCTTAAAGGTAGTCCATCCACTTCCCTTAAGATAAAGCGAAGAAAGTCATTTTAGGGGAAAATGAGGAGTACAAATTGAGGAAACATGGTACAGAGGAATATAGAAGCACTATACTTTGCTTCAAAGAGAGACATCAGGATACACTCTTTCCTGTGAGGTGCATGTCTCACCTCAGGAATTAACATTTGTCTGGCAGGAAATATATCTTCCTGAGGAAATGCTCCCCGAAAACTTAAGCAACCTCCTACCTACATTCCAGACAACATGACTCCTTCCCTATGTTAGTGATGAGCATCTCTTTTATGGCAGGATGCACTGTTATTTGGAAAGAATACCCGAGAAATTCAGAAAGTGTAACAGCAGGAGTCATTAAAGACAAAATACCTTTATCATATAAATATACCTGGCAGCCAAAGAGCTGTGTGTCTTTCCTTTAGAACAGTCACACTCTGTTAAAGTGTGTCTCTGTCTTTCTGTTTGTCTGAATGCTCACTTGCATGTTTACTTAGGAAAGCTCTATTTTCTTACCATTGGGACTTGTCCAGAAATTCTTATTCTGTGATCAAAGTCAAGGACCCTAAGTGAAGAGTCCCTACTTTTAGTGGGAAAATTCAGTAACAATCACCTGCATTTGGTGATATAACAGGTTAGTATTATAGGTCTGGCTTCACTTGTTTAATTTAAGTTTTCCACAAGTCTTTCTATTTCTATTTCTAATAGATGAGTAGAATTCCATTGTGTGTGTGTGTATGTGTATATGTGTATATGTATATATGTATATATATGTATATGTGTTTATATATCTACATATATATATGCCACATTTTCTTGATCAATTCATGCTCTTAGGGGCCTCTGGGCTGATTTCACATCTTTGCTATGGTAAACAATGTTGGAAAAACATGGTAGCTTTAGAGTGGCCTCATTTTTGTTCTTTCTCAAATCCTCTGGAGTGCAGTATGGAGGTTCCTCAAAAGACTAAACACAGAGTTTTCAGAGTTAACTGTTCAGTGTAGTGTTCAGATAATACAGTCTAGTTCTTACAGAGTGTTTATAAATACCCTCCATTAAAGCGAATTGTATGAATGTATTCTAATATGATCAGGTATATTTGAAAGCTTATTAATATCATTTTAGTAGAATAACTTTATTTTTTCCTTAGGAAGGGAAGGAAGGCTATACTTTATTTTATTTTTATTTTTTCGTATTTATAAACATTTATTCTCTTGAACTGAAAAAGACTTGCATCAGCACACATTGTACAGCCTTGAAAATTACACAGAATTTAAAAAGAAGTTTCCTAAGTGCAATGAATCTTTGATGTCCAGGAATCCACTGCAAACAATGGAAACAAAATTTAAACCACTTAAGAAATTTCCAGGACTCGAAATATATATTTTTATTGTAATGATACTGTACAGAGGGGCTACAGTTACATGAGTAAGGTAATAAGCACATTTCCTATCAAGCATTGTTACCCCCTCCTTTGCTTTTTCCCTACCATCCTTCCTCTTATCACTTCCTCAACTCCCCCTCACCAGCCGACAAAGCTGTAAAGTTTGTTTTCAACATAGTGTCTTGTACATCTCATTGGTACAATGGGTCAACCTGTATCCTTATTTCAGCAATTTGTTGTTTCCCTTCCCCTCCCCAAATTAGAGAAATGTATATACAAGATGCAGATGTACTTTATTTTATAAGAGTATGTGGTGTCAGGCACCAGTGGCTCATGCCTCTAATCCTAACTAGTCAGGGGGCTGAGATCTGAGGATATTGGTTGGAAAGACATCCTGGACAAGACAGTCCATGATATTCTTTTCTTCAATGAACCTACAAACAGCTAGACAGTAGAACACAGCCTTGAACACAAAAAGCTCACAGGGACAGAACCTAGACCCTGAGTTCAGTTGGGAGAAAGAGAACATGCACACACACACACACACACACACACACACACACACACACACACACACACACACACACACACACACACACACACACACACACACACACACACACAACACATCACGGAATTCCCCTAGTGTGCATAAAGTGAAACCGATGCATGACCCCAAGGTTTCTTTGGGGTATTGCTTCACATTTGGGGGAATTTTGCTTTTACTTGCTATTCTAATTTCTACACTGATCCCTCTCCTCAAATTCACTCACATTTGGTCTTTCTACTTCCAAGACACTAGCATCCTTCAAGGGCTGCAGTATTATTGGCACTGCCAAAGTCACTAAAGACACTTCTGTTCTTCAATATAGTTGATGGCTCAGTAGCAGAGCCACAAAGAACTGTAACTGCTCTTCTTGATATGGTGATGGATTATTTCTCATGCATTTCATTTTGGGTACAAATGGGATCCTAAAAGTCAAGGTTGTTGGGATCCCTGTGGCATTAAAATATGTCATGCAGGCAGAAGCATCTACACTGACATTGAATTTTTGTTGTGCCAGTCCTGGGGCTTGAACACAAGGATTAGGCACTGTCCATGAGATTTTCTGCTCAAGGCTACTGCTCTACCATTGAAGTCACAGCTTCACTTCCAGCTTTTTAAATTTCTGGTGGCTAATTTGCGATAAGAGTCTCATGGATTTTCTTACTCAGGCTAGCTTTGAACTGTGATCCTCAGATCTCAGCCTCCTGAGTAGCTATAATTACAGGTGTGTGCCACTAGCACCCAGCCTGAAATTAAAATCTTTTCATGGGAGACTGTATTGTTTGACAAGCACACACAGGAAAGCTTTTTTTTTAAGAATGAGACAGGAACTTAAAAATCTCCAGGGCACTGATCATCTTAGCTACAAATGGTCAAACATAGCAGATAACAAAAAATAATTAAAGAAAATAAATGTATGTGAATTTAGAGAGAGTGGCTGGCAAGATATTTTTCTGTCTCCTCTATACCTCAAGAAAAGAATAATTAATTGAATAAGGACCTGTGAGAATTAATTTCTCAGTGTCTTGAAAAGTTTAAATAAGTTCCCATTATCCCTGAGGAAAAACACTGGACCTCTTAGATGTTAGAGATTTTCTGTGTGGAATAATTCCCTGAGTTTTTTTTTTCTTTTATGGGAAAATTCACTTTGGTAGAATGAGATGGATCAGATAGGGTTCCATGATGCTCTCTGAATTGATGTCTTTTAACTGCAAGAATTTATTTGGAACTAAATAAAAATTAATTTGAAGTAGTAAGACCCAATCAAGGACCCAGGTTCCCTAAGTATTGTATACAGATTAGCATGACCAGCCTCACCTGGGGGCTTAAACAGGAGACTCCTTGGCTTTTCCCCCAGATCTATTAAGTCTGAAACTCCTTGGGTCAGACTCAGGCTTTCATATTTAATGAGCTCTTGATGAAAGTCATTTCCACATGGTTGAAGTTTGGAAACATCTGACTCTAAAGGGTTTGTTATAATGAGTGATGAGGAACCCACAGAGGGATGCCTCTGTCAGATTTCAGGGCTCTCTGCTTCCCTACAAATGCTCCTGGGTACATCTAAAGAAATAATGATGTGCTTTTTTTTTTGGAATTCAAGTAGAAAACAGTCTGAATTTAAATGGCTTTTTGGAACAATGTTTTGCATGTTTATCAGCTGCCATTTTTTAATGCTTCTCTATCCAATTGAATGTTAACCCCCATGTGAAAATCCAAATATTTAACATTTTGAAAAAGCATCTTGATGTTTCTCATTTGAGAGTGTGCATTCATCTTCCATCTCTGCACTCACATTGGCACTTGCAGGTAGCATTGTAAATTATAGACGTACATTTTGATTTCTATTTGACTGAGGTGGATATACTCACATGAGAAATGAATATATCTTTGTGTCTTAAGATTGATGCACATTTAAATTCCTGGGAGAAATATTGTTGATTTTTTTGTTGGTCATGGGGCTTGAACTCAGGGCTTGGATGCTGTCCCTCAGCTTTGTCACTCAAGGCGAGCACTCTAGCACTTTGAGCCACAATGCCACTTCCAGTTTTCTGGTAGTTAATGGAAGATAAGAGTCTCATGGACTTTCCTGCCCAGGCTGGTTATATTTTTTTCTTTTAATTTTTTATATGTTTTTATTGTAAAAATTTTGTGCAGAGGGGTTAGTGACATGAGCAATATAATGAGTACATTTCCTATTGAGCATTGTTGCTCCTGCTTTGTTTTTTCCCTACCATCCCTTCCCTCTCACCTCCACAACTACTCCCACCCCTCCACCCCCACCAAAGTTGTAAAGTTCATTTTTAATATAGTGTATTGTACATCTCCATGTTACAATGGGTCAACCCTTATACCTATTTAAGCATTTTGTTTTTTCTCTTCTACTCTCCAAATTAGAGAAGTGTATATATAAGATGCAGGGCACCGAAATCAAATACAGTGAAAACAGGGGTTATGCCATGGGGAAGGAACATACAAAGAAACAAAAAATCACATAGTACATTATAAATACATTACAAACAATAGCAAAAAAGTAAAACAAATTTGTGTCCCTGTCTTGGGGTTCATTTTGCTTAACATTATTTATCTGGACATATGTATATAGCTTTTGACCTTTTCTGCTTGTCCTAGATATGTACTAGTTATTGTAAATAAGGGAAACCATGGGACCTATGTTCCTTTGGGCCTGGCTTACCTCACTTAATATAATTTTTTCAAGTTTTTCCATTTCCTAACAAATGAGGTGATGTCTTTCATTCTGATGAAGGCATAGAATTCTATTTTTATATACACACATATATATATATATACATTTACATATCTGTGTTTGTATATATATATATATATATATATATATATATATATATATACATATATATATCTGAAGATCACTGTACATTCAAGCCTAGGGAGTGAAATCTATGAGACTCCTCAACTAACCCCAAAAAAAAGTGCACGGTTCAAAGCCAGCCCGGGCAAGGAAAGTCTGTGAGACTCTTATCTCCAATAAACCACCAGAAAACCGGAAGTGGCACTGTGGCTCAAGGTGAGCACTCTACAGCTCACCTTGAGCTGAAGAGCTGAGGGACAGCACCCAGGCCCAGAGTTCAAGCCCCATGACTGAGAAAAAAAGAAAAAGAAACACTTGGGTATAGAGCCCAGGCCCTGAGTTCAAGCCCCAGGACCCACACCCATAGAGAGAAGGTCTTGTGCAGTCTGCCTAACAGAGCAATCCCAAACTCAGGAGTTGTATTCTTCATTTACAATGCAGTTTTCAAACAAAGTTAGCCAAAGTAAATATCTGAATTGGTTAAGTATGCCCTATTTTCACATTATTATTATTAATATTAATATTATTATTGTAAATTTTGTAGTCTTTAGTTCTTTATCTTTTCTTCTAGTATAATTGTCTTTGCTAAATATTGTAAGCAGAGGAATTCATAGCTTTAGAATGGGTACATAGTTCCAATTTGGAAAGAATAGATATTTCTGGAAATGAATGTCAGCTGTTGTTGTAAAACAATGTGAATGAATTTAATGCCATTTACTAGGGCCCCCCAAAATGCTGAAAATAGTGAGCTGTCAGGTATATTTTACTGCAAGGAACAATGGTAATAAAGTATATGTAGAAGCCAGGTGCTGATGGCTTACACCTGTAACACTTGCTATTAAGAAGGCTGAAGGCAGAGTATTACTGTTCAAGGGCAACCAGGGCAGGAAAGTCGGTGAGAGTCTTATCTCCAATTAACTACCAAAACACTAATTTTTTAAAAAGCTGGAAGTAGAGATGTGACTCAAATGGCAGGCTGCTAACCTTCAGCAAAAATGCTCAGGGACAGCACCCAGGATTGGCATTAAAAAGAAAAATTCAAGCAACAGACAGAATTCCCTTCAATGGACAATTAGATGAAGAAAATGTCACTCACACACACACACACACACACACACACACACAATATAGAATTGTATTAATTCACTAAGAAGAATGATATTACATCATTTGCAAACAAATAGATAAATCCGGAAAAAAAATTATGTGAAGTAAGTCAGGCCCAGAGAGATAAAGCACACATGTTTTCTCTTACCTGTGGAAGTTAGATTTAATTTATAAATGTAAAATTAAACATATAAGAGTTTTGTATGCAAATGAACAGAGATGTAATTACCACAGTATGATATATGCAGAAGATAATTCAGGTGGTGTCATTCCTTGGCAAAAAATGCTTACAGTCCAATAAAATGAACACCAGAAACTAGCACTTGCAAGGAGTACTGTAAGGTCAAGGGGTGGGAGTGGACAAATGAAGACAGAAAGGAGGGAGAATGCAGTCATAGTATTCAATGCATAAGTATGAAACTAGTACAATTGTAAGGAGGAAGGATGGACTTGGAGAGAGGGAGAGAAAAATGGAAGGGGCAACACTGAAAATGACACATTGTATTCACAAAATGACATGATGAATTTAATCCTTTTAACAACTACTTGATGAGAATCCAAAGATGTTGCTGAAGTTGTGTGGACTTCGAGTGAGAACATTTTACTAGTGCTGACTTGAATTCAAAAACATACAGGATAGTGGTACTTAGTTGTGTCTTCTATTTTTCTCCACGAATATTCCTTTATAAAAAAAAACAGGTGTCCAAGCAATGCAGAAGCACAAAATCTAGCAACATGTAACAGAATTCCTTCTCCTGAGTCTCTCAACAGATCCCAAATTATAATCCATCCTTTTTGATCTGTTCCTGTCCATGTAGCTTATCACTGTGCTCAGAAATCTATTCATTATCCTGGTCATCAACTCTGAATGCCACCTCCACACCCCCATGTACTTCTTCTCCATCCTGTCCATCAGTGACATTGGTCTCTTCAGCACCATTGCCCTAAGATGCTGGTGGACATAGAGAGTCACAGCAGAGCTATCTATTATGTGGGCTGCCCGACACACATGTCTTTTGCTATCATTTTTGGAAATGTGATGGTCTAAATGTGATGGCCTATGACAGGCTTGTGTCCATTTGTCACTCTTTAAAAAACACATTCATCAAGAACCCTCATGTCTGTACACTTCTGATTCTGGTGTCTTTCCTCACTAGCATGTTGGAGTCACAGGTGCACACCTTGATTGCTTACAGTTTAGCAGTGTCAAGGATATGGCTATTGTTCATTGTTATTGTGACCTTTCTCAAGTGTTTAGCCTTGACTACTCAGAAATGCTCATCAATAACCTAACTATATTTTGTTTGTTCCCTATTTAGTTTATTTCTCATCTCTAGGAAAATTTCGTCTTACAATAAAATCATTTCTTCTATTTTGAGAAGCACATCAGCAGGTGAGAAGCATAAATTCTTCTCCACCTGTGGCTCTCATCTCTCTGTGGTGTGTTTATTTTATGGAACCGCCATTTACGTGTACCTTGGGTGAACAGTGTCCTATTCTCCAAGGAAATGTGCAGTGGTCTCGGTGATGTACTACACCATGGTCACCCCCATGCTGAACCTCTTTATCTACAGCCTGAGGAACAGGGAGATTCAAAGCGCCCGGTGGAAATTGCAGAGCAGAACAATCTAAAGATATCTGTGGTGGTCAAAAGTTCCCTTCAGCTGATATGTTTATGAATGCATTGTCCTCATCTTGCATTTGCCCTGACATCACCATCCATCCAACCAATTGTCTATGTTCCACAATCTCCGTTAAATTTACTAATTGGGTTTCTATTGCTTGACAGAATCCTGAGTGATAAACATACCATGTGAGAAAAACTCACCTTATGACCTGTCTGCCATTTGAAATGTCTCAAAATACACCCAAGGAGCCGGCTGCTGGCTCACAACTACAATACTAGCTACTCAGAAGGGTGAGATCTGAGCATCTCAGCTTAAAGCCACCCTGGGCAGAAAAATCCATAAAACTTTTATCTCTAATTAACTAGCAAAAAGCAGAAGTGAAGCTATGACTCAAGTGGTAGAGTTTTCAACTTAAATAAGAGTTTTCAACTTAAGCCAATTGAGAGCAGAAAGCCCTAAGTTCAAGTTCTAGAACAGGCACACAAAAAAATTGATTGCTAGAATTCAAAAATAATCTGATATTAAAGAACCTGTGATCTTCAGTATGCTATTGTAGTACTTAGCTTGCTTCTCAAAAGTATTGTGGTGATCAGAGCATTTAATTGAAATCTTGTACCACAACATGTAGTCAAATGTCCCAAATCACAATTTAGTCCACAATAATGTATAGTAGGAAGACTGTCATTATCAAAAAATTATCACTGTAAGCCTGTGGCTCATGTCTGTAATACTAGCTACTCAGGAGGGTGAGATCAGAGGATCTAGGTTTGAAGCCACTCTGAGCAAGAAAGTCATGAGACTCTTATCTCAAATGCATTTCCAAAGTAGCTGGAAGTAGAGTTGTGGTTCAAGTGGTAACTTACTAACATTGAATAAAACAAGCTCAGGGTCAGTGCCTATGCCCTGAATTCAAGCCTCTGTACAGACAATATATATATATATATATATATATATATATATATATATATATATACAGATATGTATATATAATTATTATTGTGTATACATATACATATATATACATAATCATAACTCATGGATAACCTAACATATAGGCTTGTAGTTCAAATCTGTTTTTCAACATTAGCTGAAAATATAAACTGAGCAGACTGGGATGGGTTTTTGAGCTCTTAGGCTCCAATTCCCTCATTTTTAATGGTGCTTAGCTTGGGAGACAAATAATGGAATAGATAATATCCACACTGTATAGGAATTTAGTAAATACAAGTATGGTCTTTCTCCTCCTCTTCCTCAATACCATGATCCTGATCGTCGTTGTCATCGTCATTATCATCAACAATATCATGATCATTATCATCTATTGGATTATTGAGGCAGTTCAGTTAGCTACCTGAACCCCAGAAGGGCTTCATCCTCCTGAGAGATCAACATATTTTTTCTTTACTTATTTTGTAAAATTATTTTTGTTTTGTGCCAGTCCTGAGATTTGCACTCAGGGCCTTGGGATTCCAGAGGTTTATAGGTGTGAGCTACAGTACCTAACTATATCAATTTTCTTCTGGACACTGGGGCTTCAGTGTCCCTTCTATCCTCCTGGTGAGATTTTGCCACTCTCCCCAATTTGTTACTGGGGATGGAGGGTGTTACAGGGACTCCTTCTAAGCCCTTCTGCACTCCTGCTGTACCTTGCCGGTTTGGAAACATAACTCTCAGCCATTCCTTTCTCATTATGCCTCAGGACACTCTGCTGTTGTTAGGAAGGGACCTGCTTTCTACATTAAGCATTTCCTTATATATACCACCCTAAAAATCCACCACTATTTTTCTCCTCCATATCAAGCCCGACTCAAACAAGTCCCCACCCCAAACCCAATCCTCTGCCCCCCCCCAACTCCCTTTCTAGAAGTAAATCCCCTTAGTTTGGGAGAGTTTGTGACAACCCCTTCATTGCCTCCCACCATGACCCAGTTCTTATTTCTCTTAAAGCTCTCACATACTTTTTTTAACCCCAAATGAATATGCCCTCTCTCCTGCTACTTCCTGAAGGCCAAAGCCCATTATTCTTCACCTACTTTCTGCCTCTCTCCTGATTCACATTCACTCTCCCCACAAGCACCCATTTTAAGAATTAAATTAGAATTTCAGGACCTCTGAAAAATTAATCAGAGAGTCATCTCATCTGTTCCCATTGTATCCAACCCTCCTCTCGCACACCTCCTCTAATTCCCCAGTCTTTTCAGTCTTTGATTTAAAGGACACCTTCTTTATTATATCCTTACACTTCACCTCAAGACCCCTCTTTGCCTTCACCTAGGAAAGACCCAGATACTCTCCAAACTCAGCATCTAAACTAGCACTGTATTGCCTAACGGTTTTAGAGACATCCCCCATTACTTTGGCCAAACCCTACAAAAGGACTTGACTAATCTCAACCTTTCCCCTAGTTTTATTCTCCAATATGACCCATAATGTCTCACAGAATTAACACTTGTCTGGCATGAAACATGCCTTCCTGAGAATATGCTTCCCCCAAAGTTTAGCAATCACTTACCCACCTCGCAGAAAATATGACTCCTTCCTTATGTCAGTGATGAGCATCTCTTTTATGGCAGAATGCACTGTTATCTGGAAAGAATGCCCAACATATTCGGAAATTCAGAAAGTGTAACAGTAAGAGTGATTAAAGACAAAATGCCTTTAGCATATAAGTATACCTGGCAGCCAAAGTGCTGTGCGTCTTTCCTTTAAAACATTCACACTCTCTTAGAATGTGTCTCTGCCTTTCTGTTTGTCTGAATGCTTGCTTACTTGTTTACCTACTCAGAAAAGCTCTGTCAATTTTCTTACCATCGTGACTTGTCCAGAAATTCTCACTCTGTGATCAAAGTCAAGGACCCTAAGTGAAGAGTCCCAACTTCATTTGTTTAATATAAGTTTTCCACAAGTCTTTCTATTTTTATTTCTGATGGATGAGTAGAATTTCACTCTGTGTGTGTGTGTGTGTGTGTGTGTGTGTGAGTGTGAGTGTGTGTATGCCACATTTTCTTGATTAATTCATGTACTGAGGGGCCTCTCGGTTGATTCCATATCTTGGCTATGGTAAACAATTTTGCAATAAACATGGTTATGCTGGTGTGGCCTTGTTTTTGTTTGTTTCAACCCCTCTTCAATGCACTATGTAGGTTCCTCAAAATACTAAACATAGAGCTGCCATAGTTAACCGTTTAGTGTAGTGTTCAGATAATATAGTCTGGTTCTTACATAGAGTTTATAAATACTCTCCATTAAGGGTAATTTTATGAATGTATTCTAATAATGTCAGGTATAGTTGAAGGCTTATTAACATCATTTTAGTAGAATGACTTTATTTTTTCCTTAAAAAGGGAAGGTTGTACTTTATTTTTATTTTTTAATATATATTTTTATTGGAAAGATACTGTACAGAGAGGTTACAGTTACATGAGTAAGGTAATGAGTACATTTCTTATTGAACAGTGTTACCCCCTCCTTTGCTTTTCCCATACCATACATTCCCTCCCCACTTCCATCATTTCTCCCCCCTCAAAGTTGTCTTGTACATCTCATTGCTACAATGGGTCAAACTGTATCATCATCCTTCCACTCCCCACATTAGAAAAATGTATATACAAGATCCAGGTGTAGTTTATTTTATGAGTATGTGGTGACAGGCACCAGATGCTCATTACTCTAGTCCTACCTACTCAGGGTGCTGAGATCTGAGGCTATTGGTTTGAAGCCATTCTGGACAAGTCAGTCTATGAGACGCTTATCTCCATTGAACCACCAAACAGCCAGAAGTAGAGTTGGAATTCAAGTGATAGAACGCAGCCGTGAGCACAAAGTTCACAGTGGCAGAACCCAGGCCCTGAGTTCAAGCTGCAGGATCACAACACACACACACACACACACACACACACACACACACACACACACACACACACACACACACACACACACACACACACACATCACTGCATTCCAGCAGTGTGCATAAAATGAAACCCATGCATCGCCCCATGGTTTCATTGGGGTATTGCCTCACATTTGGAGGGATTTTGCTTTTACTTGATATTCTTCTTTCTAATCTGATCCCTCTTTCCTCAAATTCACTCACATTTTGTCTTCCTACTTCCAAGACACTACCATCCTCCAAGGGCTGCAGTAATTTTTGCACTGCCAAAGTCACTAAAGACACTTCTGTTCTTCAATATGCTTGATGGCTCAGTAGCAGAGCCACAAAGAACTGTAGTTGCTTTTTTTGATATGGTGATGGATTATTTCTCATGCATTTCATTTTTGGTTACAAATGGGATCCTGAAAGTCAAAGCTGTTGGGAGTCCTGTGGCATTAAAATATGTCATGCAGGTCAAAGCATCTACTTTGAAATTGAATTTTAGTTGTGCCAGTCCTGAGGCTTAAACTCAGGGATTAGGCACTGTCCCTGAGCTTTTCTGCTCAAGGCTACTGCTCTCCCACTTGAGTCACAGCTTCATTTCCAACTTTTTAAATTTCTGGTGGCTAATTGGCGATAAGAGACTCATGGATTTTACTACGAGGGCTAGCTTTGAGCTGTGATCCTCAGATCTCAGTCTCCTGAGTAGCTAGAATTACAAGTGTGTGCCACTGGCATCCAGCCTGAAATTAAAGTCCTTTAATGGGAGACTGTACTGTTTGATAAGCAGACATAGGAAAGCATTTTTAGAATGAGAAATGAACTAAAAAATCTCCATGCCACTGATCATCTTAGCTAACATTGGTCAAATATAGCAGGTAAAGAAAAATAATTATAGAAAACAAATGTATGTCTTTAGAGAGAGGTAGCTGACAAGACATTTTTCTGTCTCCTCTATACTTCAAGAAAAGAGTAACTAATTGAATGAAGACCTCTGAAGATTAATTTCTCAATGTCTTGTAAAGTTGAAATAAGTTCCCATTATCCCAGAGGAAAAACATTGGACCTCTTAGAGGTTAGGGATTTCCTATGTGCATTATTTCTCTGAATTTTTTTTCTCTTTTGGGAAAAGTCACTCAGGGAGAACGAGATATATCAGACAGGGTTCAATGATGCACTCTGAGAATGATGTCTTATAACTGCAATAATTTATTTAGAACTAAATAAAAATTAATTTGAAGCAGTAAGGACCCATTCATGACCCAGCTTCCCTAAGTATTTTATCCAGATCAGCAGGACCAGCCTTATCTGGCAGCTTATTATTAAACAGGAGAGTCCTTGGCTCTGTTCCCAGATCTATTGAGTCTGAAACTCCTGGGGTCACATTCAGACTTTTATGATTAATGAGCTCTTCAGGAAAGTCATTTCTACATGGATGAAGTTTGGAAACATCTGACACTAAGGGGTTTGTTATAATGAGTGATGAGGGACCCACAGAGGGCTGCCTCTTTCAGGTTTCAGGGCTCTCTGCCTCCCTCCAAATGCTCATGGGTCCATCTAAAGAAATAATGATGTGTTCATTTTGGAATTCATTAAAGAAAACAGTCTGAATTTATCTAAATGGCTTTTGGGAACAATGCTTTACATGTTTATCAGGTGCCATTTCTTAATGCTTCTATGTCCAATGCTTCTATCCTCCATATAAGAATCCAATTATTCATCATTTTTAAAAAGCATCTTGATGTTTCTCATTTGAGAGTGTGCATTCATCTTCCATCTCTGCATTCAGTTTGGCAATTGCAGGTGCCATACACATAGTAGACATATATTTTGATTTCTATTTGACTGATGTAGATATATTTACATGAGAAATGAATATATGTTTATGTCCTAAAGTGATACACATTTAAATTCCTGGGGGAAATATTATTGATTTTTGTTGGTGGTGGTCATGGGGCTTGTACTCAGGGCTTGGATGCTATCCCTGAGTTTTTTTGCTCAAGGATATCACTCTACCACTTTCAAATACAGTGCCACTCATAGTTTTCCGGTGGTTAGTTGGAGATAAGAGTCTCATGGACCTTCCTGCCTGTGCTGGTGATTTTTTTCTCATATTGTTCTTTAAAAATATAAGACAGCCTTACCATTCTGCTCAGCTTGACATTTATTCATTTTTATATTTATTTTAATATTTTGAAAAACTATATTGTATGTAATGTAGCTTTCTGTATAATATATAGAGCATATAATATATAATAATTATATCATATAATTTATTAATGTTTATATTATGAGATATATAAATTGTATGATAAATTATAAATATAACAGTCATTTTATATGATAAGAGTAATTTCTATTACTTGTTTTGCCTATTATAAAAATAATTATATTAATTTCTAATTCAAAAAATATTATATAGAACATTGTATATCATATTCTATAGATACACTTTGCTATATAATAATTGTTCTATAACATACATTAAATATTACAAACTACATATTATATTTCATATATTATATATGATATTTTACATTATTTTCTTTAAATCACATACTATGTATTATATATTATAGATGTGAATACATGTGTGAGCCATTGGTGATCAGCATATTGTCTTTTAAAGAAGGAGTCAGGAGAGGATGGCAGATTAGAAGCACCAACACTTTTGTCCCCATGAATGTGCAGAATCAATATACACAGGAAAGAAAGTAGAGCTATGGCTCAAGTGTTAGGATGCTACCCTTGAGCAGAAAAGCTCGGGACAGAGCCCAAGTCCCTAGTTCAAGCCCCAGGGTAAGCTCAAAAAAAAATAAAAAAGAAAGAAAAACCGTGAAGATTATATTGTAGGGAAAGAAAGAGAGGAAGAGCATTGGGAATCACAAAGGTGGTAGACAGACAGCAGAAAAGCATAGAGAAATAAGGACAGTTTCTTTCAGTGTACAGATACTCTCCATTCATTAAAATAAATACAATCAAGCATGTTGTATATGTTAATAAAAAAACATGTACAATCATCTGTTAATATGTAGTGTTTCATATCATGTATTGTATATGTATTATCTTTAAGTAGCTGTACAAGGGACTTCAATTCAAGAAGTCAGTGTATTCAGGAGCCCGTGGCTCACACCTGTAATCCTAGCTACTCGGGAGGCTGAGATCTGAGGATGTCAGTTCAAAGACAGCCCGGGCAAGAAGTCTGTGATACACTTATCTCCAATGAACCTCGAGATAACCAAAAGTGGCACTGTGGCTCACATAGTAGAGTGTTCGCCTTGAGCTGAATAGTTGAGGGACAGTGCCCAGGCCCAGAGTTCATGACCCACGTCCTACAAAAAAATTCAGGCTGTGTATGAGTACAAAGCGTCGCCATCCTTGTCACTCCTTCCATTTTACTCCTCCATCTATCCCAACCTTACCCCTCCCCTCAAGTTATCTGGTTCCTGGGCTGAGAAGGTGGCTCAGTGGTAGAGCGCTTGCCTTGCATGCATGAAGCCCTGGCTTCGATTCCTCAGGACCACATAAGTGAAAAGAAAAAAAGCCAGAAGTGGCGCTGTGGCTCAAGTGGTAGAGCACTAGCCTTGAGCTGAAGAGCTGAGGGACAGTGCCCAGGCCTAGAGTTCTGGCCAGACGACCAGATCCCCCCCAAAAGTTATCTGGTTCCATTTTCACACATGTACCTTGAATATTATGCTTGTGTACTCCCACCCTTTCTTTCTCTATTCATCTGCCTTGCCTCACCTTTACCTCTGTCACCCTGACAAAACATGTTTCAGCTTCCTGCTATTCCTTTTGTTAAACTCTTTGATCTTGTGTATTGCTAATGAAAATTACTTATTAATGAATATGAAATGCCTCCTTACCCCTGACCCCAGTTTTATTGCAAAGGGTCATGCAGATTTCATCATAAGGCTAAAGCTGGAGTTAAAGGGTAAATGTACCTCCTGAGCAAATTGTTAAAACTAGAACTCCTGTTTTACAATCTACCTAGGTCATGAACCCCTTAACTGTCTTTTTATTTAAATTAAGAGATATACACTGACATCTCCTTGCAGTCTTGTAGTTGTCATCTCCTTATCTGGTCAGTACTAACTCAACCTGTGCAAAATTTGCCATTTCTACCTTTAAAAACAATATGGCAGGAGCTCAGATTCCCTATAATAGGAGTAGATAAAAAAAGAATGTGGTATGTATACCCAATGGAATTTACACAGCCTTTAGAAAGAATAAAATAATGTCATTTGCAGGGAAATGAATGAAGTAGAACAGATCATGTTAAGTGAGATAATCCAAACTCAGAGAGACAAGTGGTGCATGTTCTCTCTGCTATGTGGAAATTAGATCTAAAATGCACAGGGATATGATAAATTATACAGGATTCTTCAGTGACACCAAAAGAGGAAACATAGGAGAGAAACACAAAGCCACAAGCCTATGTGCCTCTTCATGTTTACATGAAATTACCTATATATCTGTATCTATCTATTTACTTGTATATTTCTACATAAATAGACTCCAAGATATGGAAACAAGATACCTCTCTTCTTTTCTGAAATTTTTTAACATTTCTTTTTTTGAGGATTCTTTTTTCGTATGTATGGTATATCCAAATATATATCTTTAGGATAGTGGGGGAGTACAAAACTCAGGAAAAAAGGGTGAACAAGTGCAGCAGCAGAGCTCACTAGCCACTGATGACAGTGAACTATATAACTTGTGGTAGAGACAGGAGGGAGGGACTGGGAGAGTGTGAGGGAATTCAAACAACATACAGGGTAGTGGGCAGTTAGTTGTGTCTTATTTTTTCTCCAATGAATATTCTTTTTTTTATAAAAAGGTGTTCAAGTAACATAGAAGCACAAAACCTAAAGTGTGTCACAGAATTTCTTTTCCTAATCTCTCAGAGGATCCCAAATTTCAATCTATCCTCTCTGGGATGTTCCTGTCCATATACCTGATCACCGTGCTCAGAAATCTGCTCATTAATCTGGTCATCAGTTCTGAACACCAATTCCACACCCCCTTGTACTTTTTTCTCTCCATCCTGTCCATCAGTGGCATTGGTCTCATCAACACCATTGTCTCTAAGATGCTAGGGGACATACAGAGTCACAGCAGAGCCATCTCCTATGTGGGCTGCCTCACACAGGTGTCTTTTGCTATCATTTTTGGAAATGTGAATGGCATGCTTCTAACGGTGATGGCATGTGACAAGTTTGTGTCCATTTGTCACCCTTTAAAATACACAGGCATCATGAACCCTCATGTCCATGCACTCTTGAATCTGCTGTCTTTCCTCATTAGCATTTTGGAGTCGCAGGTGCACACTCTGATTGTCTCACAGTTTAGCAACTTCAAGGATGTGGACATTGATAATTTTTACTGTGACCCTTCTCAAGTGTTTTGCCTTGACTGCTGTGAAATGCTGCTTAAATAGGGATAGAGGTGGACCCATTGCAACAATGAGTTGTACAAATCATTATGTTGAAAAATGAACTTTACAACTTTGGCATGGGGAGTAGGGGGGCAGGGGTAGGAGGGAGATTGGAAGGGATGGAATGGGGAAACAAAGGAGAAGGCAACAATGCTTGATAAGAAATGTACTCATTATCTTGCCCATGTAATTGTAAGCACCCTATATGGTATTTTCACAATAAAAAAAAGAAAACAAGAAACAAAGAAAAGAACCTAGCCCTATATTTTGCTGGTTCCCTATTCATTTTATTTCTTATCTCTGAGATCATTTTTTCTTACTATAAAATCATTTCTTCTATTCTGAGAATCATATCAGCAGGTGGGAAGCATAAAGCCTTCTCCACCCATCGCTCTCAACTCTGAGTAGTATGTTTATATTATGGAACCGCCATTGGGGTGTACCTTGGGTCAACAGTGTCCTATTCTCCAAGGCAACAAACAGTGGCCTCATTGATGTACTCTGGGGTCACCCCATGCTGAACCCCTTTCTACAGCCTGGGGAACACAGAGATTCAACGCGCCCTGTGGAAATTGCAGAGCAGAACTATCTAAGCCATCTGTGGTGGTCAGAAGTTCCCTTCAGCTAATATGTTTATGGCTGCATTGTCCTCATCTTGCCTTTGCTCGCATGTCACCATCCATCCAACCAATTGTCTGTGTTCCACTATCTCTATTAAAGTTAATAGTTGGGTTTCTATTTCTTGACAGAATCCTGAGTGATAAATCACACCATGTGAAAAATACTCACCTTATGACCTGTCTGCAATTTAAAATGTCTCAAAACACACCCAAGGAGGCAGTGCTGTTGGCTCATACCTGTAATACTACCTACTCAGGAGGGTGAGATCTAAGCATCTCAGCTTAAAGCCTGCCTGAGCAGAAAAATCCATAAGACTTTTATCTCTAATTAACTAGCAAAAAGCCAGAAGTGAAGCTATGATTCAAGTTGTAGAGTCTTCAACTTAATTAAGAATGTCAAGGGAGAGGACAAAGCCCTAAGTTCAAGCTGCAGTACAGTCACACAAAAAATGTGTTCCTAGAATTCAAAATTAATCTGATATTAAAGAACCTGTGGTCTTCATTATGCTACTGTTATACTTAGCTTGCTTCTCAGAAGTGTTGTGGTGTTCAGAGAATTTAAGTGAAATCCTGTACTACAACATGGAGTCAAATGTCCCAAATCAGAATTTAGTCCATAGTAATATAGTAGGGAAGCTGTCATTATCAAAAAAATTATCACTGTGAGCCTGTGGCTCATGTCTGTAACTCTAGCTACTCAGGAGTGTGAGATCAGAGGATCTAGGTTCGAAGCCAATCCAAGCAAGAAAGTCCATGAGACTCTTATCTCCAATGTATTACAAAAGTAGCTGGAAGTGGAGTTCTGGATCAGGTGGTAACTTCCTAGCATTGAATAAAAGAAGCTCAGTGACAATGCTTATGCCCTGAATCTAGCCCCTGGACAGGTAAAATAACACTAATTATATTTATACATATATAGTTCATGGATAACCCAACATATAGGCTTGTAGTTCAAAGCTGTTTTTCAACATTAGCTGAAAATTATAAACTGAGCAGACTGGGATATGTTTTTGAGTTCTTAGGCCCCAAATCCCTCATTTTTAATGGTGCTTAGCTGGGGAGACAAACAACTGAATAGAAAATATCCACATTGTATAGGAATTTAGTTATTTATTATTAATTTCTTTTTTTATTGTGAAAATAATTTACAGAGGGGTTACAATTACATGGGCAAGATAATGGGCACATTTCTTATCAAGCATTGTAGCCTCCTCCTTTGTTTCCCCTTCCCATCCCTTCCCATCCTCCCCCTGCCCCTCCACCCAATCACCCCTGCCCCCCCTCCACGTATAGGAATTTAGTAACTACAAGTATGGTCCTCCTCCTCCTCCTCAATATCATGATCTTGATTGTCATCATCATCATCATCATCATCATCATCATCATCATCAACATCAATAGGATTATTGAGGCATTTCAGTTAGCTACTTGAACCCCAGTAGTGCTTCATCCTCCTGAGAAATCATCACGGTTTTATCTTTACTTATTTTTTAAAATTATATTTGTTTTGTGCCAGTCCTGAGATTTGAACTCAGGGCCTTGGGAGCCCAGAGGTTTATAAGTATAAGCCACAGTGCCTACCTATATTGACTTTCTTCTGGACACTGGGGCATTGATGTCCCTTCTATCCTCCTGGAGAGGTTCTTCCACCCTCTCCAATTTAACAATTACGGGGGGGGGGGAGTTGTTACAGGGACTCTTTTTAAGGCCCTCCACACTCCTGCTGTACCTTGCCAGTTTGGAAACATAGCTGTCAGCAATTACTTTTCATTATGCCCCAGGGTGCTCTGCTGTTGTTAGGAAGGGACCTGCTTTCTAAATTAAGTGTTTCCTTATATATCCCACCTTTAAAATCCACCTCTATTTTTCTCCTCCAGAGCAAACCAGACTCAAACAAGCCCTCACCCCAAACCCAGTCCTCTGCTCCCCCAACTCCCTTTCTTGAAGTTCCCTTAGCTTGGGACAGTTCAGGACACCCATGCCCAATGCCTCCCATTGTGACTCAGTTCTTTTTTCCCTTAAACCTCTCACATTCTTTCTTTAAACCCAAATGAATATCCCCTGTTTCCTGCTACTCACTGAGGTCCAGAGCCTATTATCCTTCACCTACTTTCTGCCTCTCTCCTGATTCCCATTCACTCTCCCCACTAGCCCCCATTTTAAGAATTAAAAAAAAAACTAATGGTCCCTACTGCTTGCTTTAAGACCTCTGAAAAATTAATCAGAGAGTCATCTCATCTGTTCTCATTGTATCCAACCCTCCTCTCCCACATCTCCTCTAACTCCCCAGTCTTTTCTGTTTTTGATTTAAAGGACACCTTCTTTATTATCCCCTTACACCTCACCTTAAGAACCCTCTTTGCCTTCATCTAGGAAAGACCCAGATATTCTCCAAGCTCAACAATTAAACCAGGACATTATCGCCTAAAGGTTTTAGAAAGAGCCTCCCTTACTTTGGCCAAACCCTACAAAATGTTTTGACTAATTTCAACCTATCCCATAGTTTGCTTCTCCAATATGACCTCCTTCTCTTCAGGCTTTCAGCTGAGCTAACTAACAAGCATCCTGCTCATTAGTTGTTCAAAGGATCTATTCTCTTGGAATCCTCCCTTAAGTGTAACATTTTTTAGTCAGTTTTTTTCATGTTTATAGTTTAGAATTAATTTCCATATCTGGCAAAATCTGCCATACTGTTACATATATAACTCATATACTTTGCAATCCATATGTAAAGATACACAATCTCTACTTCAATTTGATTATTCTTCAATTTCTTCTCATTTCATTCTCCCCCCACCATTATAGTGTTAAATCAGTCTTTCTAAAGCATTGCTTTGATTTTTCTTATCACCTGATTTTAAAAAGGCATTGATTTTCTACCAGCTGAACTTTTCACTCTTCAGGTCCACAGCTCTTCCTTCAGCTTGATTCTTATTATGGTTTGAATGTATCTTCTCTGATATGACAGTATTAAGAGGTGAGGCCTTTACAATTTCATTAGGGAAATGGAGGGACAAATAGTGAACCAATGCATGAGTTACACTCACTAGACACTATGTGGTAAATGAACCATACACTTGTGCTTGGAAATGGAGGGAAAAACTGGGAAAGAGCAAGGAAAGAGGTGACATTGTCCAAAAAGAAATGTACTCTTTACCTGACTTGGGTAAGTGTAATCCCCCTGTATATCCCCTTTATAGTAACAATGAAAATTTTAAATTTAAAACTAGTAATAAATATCTTTTAGGAATTAGTAAAAAGTAAATATCAAGCATTCCACTCTCCTTCTTAACTCTCTTGCTTATTGAGGCTACAGAGACTTGAAAGACAAGGCCCGGTTATGCCAAATGTTAGTCACACTTGGGGTCATTATTTCATATCAGTGACAAGCTATACCTCTCTGCAGAATTCAGAAACTCCTCCATTACTGCTGCATCTGTCCAACTAAGGCCATCTGGCCTTTCTTGGCCTCATTAACTTCTTTCACATCTGGATTTCCAATTGTTTTCTTATAGCCTTTCCCTTGAACTCTGCCACTAAAAGGGCCCATGCTTAACAGTAGTGTTTCTAGAGCATTTTAAGAACTGTCCTCTAGGTTTTTCATTGACTGCTCTGTTGCCATTTCCAAGTGGGCAGAACAAGCCATCGAAACACAAGAAAAATGGCACGTCAAGGAGCCTCAACTTCCATTCCAAATAAACAGGCAACAGATTTTGTTTTCCTCAGGGAGCCTTCTGAATGGTTGAATTGTTCCTTCTCTCATAGTATTTAAAGAACATTGACAGATATTGAGTCTGAGCATGATCTAATGTATTTTTCCCATCATTTGGATACTTTTCTCTTTCTCTATCTATTAACATTGAGGATTGTTAGAGAGTGAGGTGACAAGGTTCAGTTCTGACAGTCAAGCTAAATCTATCTTCAACTTCCAGTGAGAAATAACCATCAATAACCAAAGTACACCTCCAGTGGTTCGTTTGGACAGCTTAAGTCATGTTGATGCCCTGGCCCTTTTTCCAGGAAACGGTACACATAGAGATTCCCATTGGAAACTGGGGCTGATTAATATCCTGATCTAAAATACTAAAGGGAGAGAGGGGGGATAGTGAAAGAGAGAGAATGAGTTTGTGTGCGAGAGATTTCCTAGGAAAACACACTCAGTAATAATGCAAAATAGCAATATGTGAACAGAAATACACAAATAGCTCAGAAAATATACTCAAGTAATTGGAATCAAAGCATGGAAATTTTACCAAGGTGAATGTTCATATATAAGTGATCAATATAGTGAAATGCAAGCAGTGATATAGCCTAAATATAGGGAAAGGAAGAATCACAGTAGTTAATATACTCAAAAGGATGATTGATAGATAAAGGCAGGTTACACTGGAGGAAACAAAGGATATCTAAGATAAAATGTAAATGTACAACAGCTAGATGGAACTTTGCTGTGTCTCTAACATAACCAGCAAAATGAATGAGTTAACTTATTTGATGACAGAATTCCTCAGGATAAATGGATTTTTGGCTGCCAAAATTGTATACCTTTGTCTCAGAACTTCTAAGAATTCTAGACAAAATTATATTCATCTTAAGATTGATTTCTTCCAGGTGATCTTTCCCTAAAACTGTGCAGGGAATTTCTCTCAGGTCTTATCAAGATGATGTAGCACTTGGGGGCAAAGATGCAGCCCAGGAGACCTCCACTTGAGGCCAAGATGGAGAAGACCTCCACGGCCACCATGACCTTCCCCTTAGTGCTATGGTAGACAGGCAGGAAGGTGAGCCACACACTGCAGAACACCAGCATGCTGAAGGTCAGGAACTTGGCCTCATTGAAGATGTCAGGCAGGTTCCTGACTAGAAAAGCCACTGTGAAGCTGGCCATGGCCAGGGCGCCCAGGTATCCCAGAACACAGTAGAAAGTAGTGAGGGAGCCCATGTTGCACAGGATGATGACATGGCCATGTTCAGAGTGTGAATCTCTGTCCACAAAGGGAGGAGAGATTCGCAGCCAGAGTCCACAGAGAGTCACCTGGATGAGGGTGCAGATGGGGATGATAAGGTTAGGAGCCCTGGACACCAGCCACTGCCTCTTGCTTCTCCGTGGAGCAGTGAGTGTGAAGGCCAGAACGACGGTGGTGGTCTTGGCCAGGACTGTGGAGACAGCCACGGTGAAGACCACTGCAAATGTGGTGTGCTGGAGGATGCAGGCTGCTGTGTTGGGATGGCCAAGAAAGAGCAAGGAACAGAGGAAGCAGCAGATTAGGGAGATGAGCAGGATGTAGCTGAGGGCCTGGTTATTGGCCTTGACAATGGGGGTGTCTTGGTGCTTGATAAATACCCCAAGAACAACAGCTGTAAGTGCAGAGCAGCAGAGAGCAGTGCAGGCCAGAGTCATACCCAAGGCGTCTTCATAAGCTAGGAAAATCTCAGTTTTCATCAGGCAGTGGTTTCTGTCAGTGTTGGCAAACTGAAGATCTGGACACCTCATACACTGCTCCATGTCTGGTGAGAAGTGGGAATCACTATTAGTCGGGTTCAGTATTTCTCTTTCCTCTCATCCCCCTCCACTTAAGCAGATCATTTCCCTGATTCACCACCTGATCTGTATTGTTTTCAATACAAAGAGAGTAACTCTATATAAAAATCTTTCAGAATTGCTCAACCTCCCTACCTATAAAAGAAATGCAAATCAAAACAACACTGAGATACCACCTCACACCAGTCAGAATGGCTATAATCAAGAACTCTAATAATAACTGATGCTGGGGGGGGGGAATGTGGACAGAAGGGAACCCTGCTGCATTGTTGGTGGGAGTGTAAACTCATTCAACCACTTTGGAAAGGAGCATGGAGGTTCCTCAAAAGACCCCACATAGAGCTCCCCTATGACTCAATAATCTCACTTTTGGACATTTACCCGAATGATCACAAACAAGACCATACTAAATTTACCAGCACGGCTATTTTTGTTGCAGCATTGTTTACCATAGCTAAGATATGGAACCAACCCAGATGCCCCTCAGTAGATTAATGGCTCAAGAAAGTGTGGTATATATACACAATGGATTTCTGTGCCTCCATCAGAAAGAATGACATTGCCCCATTTGTTAGGAAATGGAAAGACTTGGAAAAAAATTATATGAAGTGAAATAATCTAGGCCCAATGAAAGATAGGTCCCATGGTTTCCCTTATTTGCAATAACTAGTATATGTCTATGACAAGCAGAAACGGTCAGATAAGTTGATTTTAGGTGAAATGAACCCCCAGATAAGACTCAAATGGTTTTTCATTCTTGCTATTGTTTCTAACATATTTATGAGATGATTTCTCTGTTTCTTTGTATGTCTCTCCCCCACACCCATATTTTTGCTATATTTGATGTTGGTATAATTTGTGGAGGGGAAGGGAAAATTTGTATAAATAGGGATACAGGTGGACTCATTGCAACAATGAGATTTACAAGGCATTATATCGAGAAACAAACTTTAGACCTTTGGTGGGGTGGGGGTGGGAGTAGGGACAAGGTGGGGTAGGTGGGGAGATGGGAAGGGATGGTAAGAGGAAACAAAGGAGGAGGTAATAATTCTTGTTCATGTAATTGTAACCCCTCTGTAGGCTATTTTCACAATAAAAAATAAAAATAAAAATAAAACATTCAGGTGAATTTGTTTTCTTTCTCACATTTCTTCTCCTTTCCTTCCTCAAATTCTCTCTTTTCTAGTTATCTTTCCTTCCTCCCTTCCTTCCTTCCTTCTTTCCTTTCTTCCTTCCATCCCTCCTTTTTCCCTCCCTCCCTCCCAACCTCTCTTCTCCTCTCTTCTTTTTCTTTCTTTCTTTCTTTCCTTCCTTCCTTCCTTCCTTCCTTCCTTCTTTCCTTCTTTTTTCTTTCTTTCTCTCTCTCTCTCTTTCTTTCTTTCTTTCTTTCCTATCTTCCTTCCTTCCTTCTTTCCTTCTTTTTTCTTTCTTTCTCTCTCTCTCTCTTCCTTCCTTCCTTTCTTTCTTTCTTTCTTTCTTTCTTTCTTTCTTTCTTTCTTTCTTTCTTTCTTTCTTTCTTTCTTTCTTTCTTTCTTTCTTTCTTTCTTCCAATGCTTGAACTCTGGCCCTGGGAATTTTTCCAGAGTATTCACTCACTATTTTTGGTGCATAATTGTGGAAATGAATCATACTGTGTTTCCTGCCCATCATTGCATCTAATCTCCATCTTAAAATCTCAACTGCCTGAGTCGCCTGGATTACAAGTGTAATATATAAATTCCTAGCACTATGTGCTGCGTTCTTGGCAGGTCATACCACTCTGACTCTCTGCTACTCATTCAAGAAATTATGGAGAATAGAGAATCAGCCCAATAGATCCATTTTTAACAAGAGGATCTAATCCAAACCTCAGCCTACTCCTGACACCAAATACAAACTTCCTGAGCATTTGATCTGTGTCAAGAACAATGATCCTCCACTGATTTAAGAGGTTCTGGGAAAGATCAGCTGGAAGAGAGAGATGAGAAATGAAAGGGAAATCCTAAACTACTTCTGAATCAATTATATTTGAGTAATTGCTAGTCAACCTAGTGCCAGTGTCATATATGAAGTGATCATAACAAAGCCCCTTGTATTATTAGTGTATGCCAAATAGAAAATAAAATTTAATTAGAAAAGAGCAGCAAAGAGCACTCAGAAATGAAAGGCTGTGTTAGATCCAAAATTCCATGATGATTTACACTTCATTTCAAAGATCAACATTTGATCTTTGATATTTTCTTTTTTTACACTTTCTTTAAATAAAAAAATGAGACTGAGAAGGGGGAACAGGTGCATTCTCAAGCTAAATATTGTAATAGATTAGAAAATACAATCAGATATATAATGGAGGGGCAGTGTGTTGTTCCTTCTAAGGAGAACCATGGTTAATGGTAGCCATGGAACTCTGCATGAAGGTGCATGTGTTTCCCTGCAGTTCTACTGTAGATCACTCCACTGGCTTACATGAACTGAAGGTGAAGAAGGAGGGATGGGGAATTTCTCTATCACTGCCAGACTCACCTGTCACATTAGAAATCTCATTCTCTGGGCAAGGAATGCACTCAAAGCAACAAGTAGCATTTCCCTCCAAAGAGGCCTTCCTGAATCCAGGACGACAGCTCTCACTGCAGACAGACTGAGGAGTCTGAGAACATTCAGATGAAGGTTAGTGACTATTCATCCTTTTACCTGCCATCCCAGACACTCCAGTGCTTTAGGGAAAAGATCATCAAAACACATAATCTTTATATACATACAGCCAATGAATTGATTGAGCCTTCTTACAGTTTCATCTAACATGACCTGAAGAAAATGTGGGTCCTCGACACCCTGTCCTCCACGTTATTGGGAAGTCATAGAGCCTTTAAGAGCTGGATGTTAATCCTAGGAAATTAGCAAATGGGAGTTAGCTCTTGCATCCCATTTTTGAATCCAGGTGATGTGTTTTCTCTCTTATTCATCTGTAAACAGATGTATAAGAGCATGAGAGGAAAATCACCCAGGGAAACTTCAAACCCACACTCCAAAGCATGGCTAATTGCTTTGGAGGTGCTGCTGTACTAAGGACCATTCACATCTCTATTGGCTTCCAAGTTGTTATGAGGTGGGTGAACTTCACTGGCAGATACTCCTTTCATTACATTCTGCCTCAGCACAGACTCAAACGCAAAAGCAACAACCTATCCAACCATAGTCTAAAATCTCCAGGCAGAAGTGAAGGAAGCCCTTCTGCCCTCCAATTTGATTCCCTCAGATATTTTGTCACAGTGCGGGAATGATGATTCACAGATGTCATTCATCTTTTATGATATTCAATACTCAAAAATAGAACAACATAACAACATAATGGTAATGAAATGTTCCCCTATTCCCTTCATGAATCTGTTAGTAAGAAACTTCCAGAAACAGGAAGTGGTGAAATGTACACCACTGAGCCATAATTTTAGTGAACAAGATTTAAAACAGGAAAATCTTATTGCTTATTTATGTATGGATCATGACTTAGTTAGAAACAACCATCTCTAGGGGAGAAATAAGGATGTGGTGACATTGTCTACAAGCATTGTACTCATGACCTGACTAGGAGAAATGTAAGCTCTTTCAACAACTACTTCATTATGTAAATATATTTTTTAAAAAGGAAAGAGTGAAAAATGTATAAATGACCCACCTTGGTAATTCCTATGGGCCACTCTATCAGATTTTCAAACAAAGTCAGTTGTTGATCATGTGGTCGAAATGGAGAAAACTGGCCAACCTTCACCCGTTGTCCCAGACCTTCAGGAAAATTCCAAAAGCTCATAATGTCATACTCTGCCTGCAATTTCCTTTCCTCATTCAAAACCACTTGGTCTCCAACAGGATTGGTAAATTGAATCTTCTTCAAAAAGGGATGTAACTAAAATGGACACATTACAGTTTGGTGAAGTGCTTCCCAGATTTATCACAGAACCTCAGAACAGTGGATGCACACAGATTCGTCTTCATTCCCACCACCTGATTCACACACACCAAAGGAATCCAACCAACTGTATCAATGCAGGCCCACAGCAGACTACAGTGTTACCAAGTTCTAAAACCTGGTTATCCAGGATGGAATGCAGAAACTCAATTGAAGGGAATGAGACTCCAGCCACATTCAACCAAATAATAAATTACCATGTGACAGACCTCAACCACCTCTCTTAAGTGCATTCCAATCATTTATATTATGATTGTGAGAGTCAGTCTGAAAAATACGAAAGTAGAATCATAGAATATTTATGACAACAAGGAAAGATTACATTAAGCAAGACTTACTTCAATTTGTGTGTGTGTGTGTGTGTGTGTGTGTGTGTGTGTGTGTGTGTGTGTGTGTGTGTGTGTGTGTGTGTGTGTGTGTGTGTGTGTGTGTGTGTGTGTGTCCAGCAGCTAGACCTCAGGGCCTAGGTCCTCAACTTGAGGTGTTTTTTTTTTCTTTTCAAAGTAAGCATTCTATCCATTGAGCCACAGCTCCACCTCTGGCTTTTTGTGGGTTAATTGTAGTCAAGAGTGAGCCACAGGTTTGAGCCACTTGTGTCCAGACAATCGTAGGTTTTCAAGAACTAACCACAATTGATATGTCATTTTAAAAAGGTACAAGGAGAACTTGGATATATGCTATTGAAAGGGTATGGCTTTTTCCACACATACTGAGGATGGGGACAGAAGACACAGAACTTCTTTGTTAGGGATGCAGCTTTCCTCAAGAACATTGTCTTCATAGCTCTACAGTCATTTCATGGACAGGATGACAGGCCCACTGTCTCTTGTACTATCCAATATGGAGCCAGTTGACCTAGTTCCATCTGCTATGAAAGCTTCTATAGAAAGTCTGCATGCCTAGAGTAGGTCACCCAAAAGCAAAGCCATTACCTGTGAAGAGAGAAATACCCTTGGTTGGGCATTGTGCACTGGTGGTTCTTCCATATGATGAAGAAACCTCTGGTGGAGAGCATGGGCCAAAGTATACACAGCATTGTAGATGTTGTAACTCTCATCTGACATGGTCACGTCAAAAATGTGCCTCAGCAACCAATGCAGTGTGGCATTGTATGAACAGTGCCCCAAGTCTCTGCAGTCAGACTTAATCAGTAGGCAATAAACAGACTGAATCCATGATTTGGAAAGGAAATTTACTCCTGAGTTCTTGGACAAGGTATCTGTCAGAATAAAACTGGTGAACCCAGTAGTATTTCTATGATGGTGAGAGAAGATGAGAGGTGCATGGAAGGAGTTGATCAGAAAATATCTTTTACCAATGATCATGTCCTCATAGGGTGAGTTCATGACCCAGACTTTCCCTGTAATTAGAAAGTGCCCAAATTTAAGAATAAAGCTTAATAGAAATTTACTGTCCCCATAAATGATAATCACGTTGGTTGATGATTCCATTAGCTGGCGATGCATTGATAGATCATTTGAGAAATCTGAAACGGCTATGTAAGTGATCATGTTCTCAAAGGCCAAACAGATTCCATTCTTTCCCATCTCTTCTGTCAATTCTGAGAGGAACCACACACTGTAGTCATCTTCAGTGATGAACAGTCCCACCCAGGTCCATCTAAAATAAAGCATCAAGGAGACCATGGCCAGAGCTAGACCTGAGTCCTTGGCAGCCATCTGATAGATAGTATTGAACTTTCCCTTGTCACTCAGGAGAGGATCAAAAGACCCAAAGGTGAACTACAGGGAAACAATGAACACAACAGCAAGAAGAAGATGGTCATAGGCAAGTCTCAGTCCTGATGTGAACTAAGCAAAAACTGGCACAGGTGGGAGTAAAAGTTTGCTCGAAGCTGGGAAGATGGCTCAGTGGTAGAGCACTTGCCTTGCATGCCTGAGCCCCTGGGTTCGATTCTTCAGCACCACATAAGCAAAAAGAAAAAAGCCGGAAGTGGGGCTGTGGCTCAAGTGGTAGAGCGCTAGCCTTGAGCTGAAGAGCTGAGGGATAGCACCCAGGCCCAGAGTTCAGGCCCCATGACCAGAACCCCCCCCCCAAAAAAGTTTACTTATTCCACTTGCAAAGTGATCTCCCATGTTCCGAGTTCTTTGTAGACATGTATGGATAAGGCTGAGAGCTTTGGGCTAGCCTTTGCTCTCTTACAACCTTTCCTTTTATTTACTTGTTTTTACAGCCAAGAAAATGTGTATGTCCCACCCACTTTGGGAGTCCTTTCCCTGTAAGATCATGCATTTGGAAGGGTTTGTTCTAACAACTCTTTTTCAGCCTGCTGAGGACAGAGTCCATGAAGACATGGCTTCACATCTGCCCACCTCTCCCAGCCTCACCTGTGGAATTTTGTAGAGGTCTAGCAGTGTCCCAATTGGGACAGATGTGCTTGAGGTTCCTGTGAGTGCTGCTAAAGCTTTGTTGTCTCTTCTGCAGGTGTAATTTGGGTTGTTTTTATTCTTCCCAGACAGCCAGATGAGAGGATCCTCTAACATATCAGTATCTTTGTAATGTTCACTATAGATTTCAAACCCCAGAGTCATGTTGGGAAGCAGATGGTGATTCTTGTTGATCTCCTCCACAGCAAGCACCAGGGTGAGAAGCAATTGGTATTTCTTTGAGTTGGTCCTGCAAAAAGGCCACAAATATTTGGGTAGGTATATGTGTATTACAAATGATTAACTGCAAATCTCATGACTTTGTTGAATCAAATGCTTATCTTTATACACAGTAGTATGTGTACATCCTATTTTCTAACAAG
The DNA here is from genome assembly GCF_024711535.1 of Dipodomys merriami. Classification (NCBI taxonomy): domain Eukaryota; kingdom Metazoa; phylum Chordata; class Mammalia; order Rodentia; family Heteromyidae; genus Dipodomys; species Dipodomys merriami. The sequence continues at coordinate 3,542,136 of NW_027206179.1, read as the reverse complement.
ATACCTTTGTATTTGGAGTCTTGGGAAAGTTCTTAGAATAGGGAGAGCTCCTGAACAGGCCTTGATCAGCATATTCAAGATGACTGTTCTTCTGAGATTGCAGAGAGGTTGGGGTAGGGAGGAATAAGCAAGCTGGCTGTTCCACTCTGCCTTGTATGGATGTGTGAAAAACACTGCTGTCTGGGACATTGGAGCATGCCTAGGTAACTTACCAAACCATTAAGTACTTTGAATTAGCTGTACATATGGAGAAACTCTTAAGATATACAATTCAAATTGGGATCCTATTGTCCACCTGAATGCAACCAATATTAGGAGAGAGGCAGGGTCTGCTGTGTTAAGAGTAAATAGGAAAACAGGCTGCTTTGTATCTGTGCTTGCTTGCCAGACTTTTGCTGATGGGACACCCTTCTGCAAAGAAGTAAATCTTGCCTTGTGAGGCATGTAAAGAAAACAAAGTAGGGCTGGGATAGTGGCTCAGAGGTGCTTTCCTTGCATTCATGAGGCCCTGGGTTCAATTCCTCAGCACCACATAAGCTGAAAAAACCAGAAGTGGTACTGTGGCTCAAGTGGTAGTGTGCTAGTCTTGAGCTGAAGATCTAAGGGACAGCACCCAGCCCCAGAATTCAGGCCCCACCATGGGGAAAGGAAGGAAGGAAGGAAGGAAGGAAGGAAGGAAGGAAGGAAGGATGGAAGGAAGGCAGGAAGGAAGGAAGGAAGGAAGGAAGGAAGGAAGGAAGGAAGGAAGGAAGGAAGGAAGGAAGGAAGGAAGAAAAAAAGAAAAGAAAGAAAGAAAGAAAAAAGAAATATAATTCATGTCATGTGGTAAAAGCACACTAAGCTGACTCAGAGAATGTGATCATTTAAGGAGATTCCCCAGAAGCAGAGCAAGATGGCAGCTGAGGAAGAGAGAATAAAAAGATTGCACTACCCAACAAAAAGCATATGAGAGTCAGGTGGGGTGGACTGGAGGGATCTTCTCTAGTAGAACAAAACAACAGAAAAGGTAGTGTGAGGAAAGGTAGAAGAAGCCATCTCCATGTTCCTCCCCATCACCAGCCATAGTAGCTCATAATGGACAGAAACCCTCTGACATTGCAGGGAGGGAGCAAATTAAAGTTAAATCTCAGCATCATCCCTATATACAGAGACCAGTGCTGGGGAAGTACTTATAATCTTTACTCTTGGGTCCAGACCTTTAGATTGTGCCTCTGGAACTGTTGTAGGACAGAGAAGAAAGACACTGCCAAAACCTTCCTCCTCAATCTTGTGAACGACACCATGTATGGGATACAACCTCCTACTGAGCAGGGCAAGAATAGTGGGTCTCGGTTTTTCTTAGAACTCTGTCAGGCATGTCATGGTTGGACCAAAAATCCAGTATAAATTAGAGGCACTGTTGGTATGCTATCACCACAGCTTCCATTAGAAGCTTTCAGGAGGTGTTAGAATGCCCCTGAGGCAGAACCAAATGCCATTTCCATTAGTTTCCACCATGGGTGGAATAGGCTGACTCTGTCCTCCTGTTTAGCCTTGTGCAGCTACTGTTGCTGTGTGACCCTGTTGTCATCTGGTCAGTCCCAGTCTTGTTGCTTAGTGAATCATCTCAGGGACCATTGCCCTAGAAGGACAGTGCTCAAGATGGTACCAGGCAGAAACTTAGGTTGCTCTAGGAAACTAGTGTGCATTGGTCTACAGCAGCACAAGCTGGAGTGTGGGCCTCACTGTATCCACATGACAGTTAGGGCTTTCTGGATGGGATATTAAGCCTGAATTCATGGTGTTCACCAAAATGGCCCTATGGCTTCCTTTTTTGTCAGTTTTGGGGCTTGAACTCTAGGCCGGGGATCTGACTCTGAATTCTTCAGGTCAAGGCTATTGCTCCACCACTTGACCACAGTGCCACAACCAGTTTTCTGATGTTTTATTGGAGATAAAAATCTCATTGACTTTTCTGCCTGGACTTGCTTTGAACCCCAATCCTCTGATGTCAGCATACTAAGTAGCTAGGATTACAGGTGTCAGCTACTGGTGCAGACCTTGAGGCTTTCTTGACAAAACTTACCACGCTGATGTGACACAGCATAGTTCTCCATCCCACTTGTCATGAGTAGGACAGGGAAGCAAGATGGTGATATTGTCCACAGCTTAGTGTAGGCCAATTGATAGCACTAGAACTGTGCCATGACCCCATAGTCAAGCCAGCCTCTGGCAGAGCTGTGTAAACACCTCAGTACCTGGAAAAGTCATCTACCACCAGACAATCTGTTCTATTCTAGCTATCACTAATTACGTATGTTTTTGGCCATTTTGGCCCATGAGGCCACCTCTACTACACACAAATTGGGTGGATATTAGTGCTTACCCAGCACTGCTCTGGTCTTGATTGCAATGGACTGAGGATGTAGTACTGAGGCAGGGTAGACTAGGGAAAATGAGACCTGGGTAATGCATGCCAGGAATTCAAAAACTCAAGCATAAAACTTGTCGATCTACTTAATATTAATGGAGTTAAGTCATTCAGAGGAAAATAGAGTAGATTAGATAAGGAGAAATGAGGTATGTTATTCTCACAGCAAATAGAGATCTATTCGTTCATCTACATCCTTAAGATTAAGGGAACAAAATCATTGAACAGAAAATGAAGCCAGATAAATTGAGGAAAAGCAATGAGCCTTCGTGAAGACAACTCAGAAACATATGATTTAGAAACCCAGAAGCACTATCTTCGTTTCAAAGAGTGACAACATGATGCATTCCTTCCTGAGAGATCTATTTCTCATCATATGAATTACCAGTTGTCTGGCAGTGTGTATGTCTTCCCCAAAAAATGCTCCCCCAAAACATAAGCAACGTCCTACCCAAAATATAGACAAGAGCACACCTTCCTCACTTCAAGGGTAATCATATGTTTTAGGGAAGGATGCCTTCTTTTCTGAAAAGAACGTCCAAAACATACAGAAACTCAGAAAGTGTAATACCAGGAGTGATTAAAACAAAGATGAGCCACCAGTGTTTGCGTAAGCTTGAAGTCAGACCCCTGCCGTTATCATATGAATACCCCTGGGAGTCCAAGGGCCATGTGTCTCTCCTCAGTTGGAGTGTTTCTTTGCCTTTCTATTTCCTGTGTCTCTTCCTGCTTGCTTGATTGCATCTTTGCTCAGTAAAGCTCTGCCACATTTTCTTACCATTGTGACTTGTCTAGAATTTGTTCTTCTGAGATCAAAGTCAAGGATCCTAAGTGAAGGGTCCCTACTTTTAGATGGAAACCTTATTAATCTTCACCTGTTTTGGTGTCCCTGCTGGTTGGTATTCCAGTTGTAATAGAGTTCTAGTGGCCATGGCTGTGATTAAGACATGTTCCCGCACACAGATCTTGCCATTGCTAGACAGAATCCATCATTCCCTGTGCATGAAGCTTATGGACCCCCGTGTCCCCAGGAGGAGGCATGCTGGGACCCACCACTCATTGGGGTTCTCTTTGATGTTTTTAGAACCACAGACTATTGGACACTCAACTTGTCTTTGGTTTTCTCTGCAACTGAAGAGGTTTATCACCTCTCCAGCTCACTTCCCTCAAGGCCTTTGCTCCCTCTAGTGGTGACATTGTGGAAGTCACTACAGACTCAGGAGCACTAAATCCTGCCTGGAATTTCTTCAAAGACAGGCACAAAGCCACACCAGGCAGACTGGTCTAATTCTGAGACATTTCAAAGGCCAGATGGTATCACAAGCCAATATGAATCAAGAATGTTCCACAAGTATAAGTTCTCCTAGGATTCAATATAATCAGTTTGGGGAAATTCTCATAGAGAATTTCAATTCTCACGGTTGTTTTTGATATGGTCTTGTACAATGTAACTCTGTGGCTTGACAGCTAGAATATCAGTAATATTAAATATTAATTGGATATAGGTGGCTCAGCCCTTAATTACAGCTACTAAGGAGGCTGAGATCTGAGGATTATGTTTTGAAGTCACTTTGGGCAGGAATGTATTTGAGATTGTTATCTCACACTGAAGCTAGTAGCAGAGCTGTGGGTCAAGTAGTAGAGTGCCAGAAAACAATGCTAAGGGACAGCCATCAGAATTTGAGTTCAAGTCCAAATACCAGAGCATGTGTGAGCATGTGGGGAAAGGGGTATGAGAGTGTGTGCACACACAGAGAACTCAATTAGAAGAAATCTTTGACATCTCCCACCTCCCATAGAGGTACATTTCTAATTCTGGATTTACACATGAGCCCCATCTGTCTCACTTCCACTCCATGTTCAGTTGGCTTCAATATCTCTCACAAATAGTTCATGGCATAAAGTATTCCCCTCTCAAACAATGCCCATACAGAGTGTTTCCATACAACTGTCAGTGAAGATTTATCTGTGACTTCCCTAGTTTACAGGGATTTCTAGAGATCCAAAAGTAGTGAGCTCACCTGCATTCAAATGGATGAATCAAAGTGTATGTAAAACATATGAAAAACTTCAAATCTAGTTTTGAAAGTTATGACTAGTAATGAGTTTGAGAATCTGGAGGAAATGGATGATTTGCTAGCAAATATTGGCATGTGGAATCTAAACCAAGTTGAATTACACCAACTTAACAGATCTATAACATGCATCGAAATAGAAACAGCAATAAGAGACATTCCATCTCAGAAAAGTCCAGGATGAGATGGATTTACAGTGGAATTCTACAAGACCTTTAAAGCAGATCTCACACTAATACTCCTCCAACTCTTCAATGAAATTGAAAGAGAAAATATACTACTATACTCTTTCTATGAAGCCATCATAAACCTCATCCCAAAAAGAGGCAGGGACTCGTGAGAGAAAGAGAATTATAGATCCATTACTTTGATGAACACAGATGCAAAACTTCTCAACAAAATTTTGGCCAACTCACTTCAACAACTTATCAAAAAAATCATAAACCATGTTCAAGGATCATTTCAGGGATGCAAATCTGGTTCCATATATGCAAGTCAATTAATATAATTCATCACATCAACAAGACTAATGATAAGAACCACATGATTATCTGAATAGATGCAGAAAAAGCAGTTGACAATATTCACCACCATTTATGATGAAATCTACCGAAAAACTAGGAATCCATGGAACATTCCTCAATATAATAAAGGCAGTGTTAGAGAAACTTACACGCCAGCATTATACTTAATGACAAAAAGATAAAGCCATTTCCTCTAAACTCAGGAATGACACAAGGATTCCTACTCTCTCCACTTCTCTTCAATTTCATATCAGAATGGCTAGCTACAGCAATAAGAAAAGATGCAAACATAAACGGGATCCAAATAGGGAAAGATGAAGTAAAACTCCCCTCTTTGCAGATGGCATGATCTGGTATTTAAAGAATCACATGGAAGCCAGGTGCCGGTGGCTCACGCCTGCAATCCTAGATACTGAGGAGGCTGAGGTCTGAAGATAGCAATTCAAAGCCAGCCCGGGCAGGAGCATGTTATCTCCATTAAACCACTAGAAAACTGGATGTGGCATTGTGGTTCAAGTGGTAGAGAGTTCACCTTGAGCTGAACAGTGAAAGGACAGCGGCCAGGCCCAGAGTCCAAGCCCCATGACCAACCAACAATTAAAAAAAAAAAAAAATCCCATGGACTCCACTCCGAAATTGCTTGAGCTGATTTGAAACTCTGGCAACGTATCAGGTATAAAATTAACTCTTGAAATTCACTGGCTTTTCTGTATGCTCTTCTGTATGAAAAGAGTATTGCAGGAAAGCAACTCCTTTTGGAATTGCCCCACAAAAATAAAATACCTAGGAGTTAACTGAACAAATGAAAGACCTCTATGCTGAAAAATTTTAAAAACCTAAAAATGGAAATTAAAGCAAAATGTAGGAAGTGAAGAAACAACCCAATCTCTTGGATTGGGAGAAACAACATTGTGAAAATGGTAATACTTCCAAAGGCTATCTGCAAATTCAATGCAATACCTATCAATATTCCAACCTCATTCTTCAATGAATTAGAAGAAGCAAGGCAAAAATTCATATGGAACAATAAAAGACCCCGAACAGCAAAAACAACCCTTAGCAGAAAGGACAGAGCTGGAGGAATATCAATACCAAACTTGAAACTTTACTACAAAGCTATAGTAATCAAAGCAGCTTTGTACTGGCACAAGATCAGACCTGAGGACCAATGGAATAGAAATGAAGACCAAGAAATGAACCCACAGATCTATAGCCACCTAATCTTTGACAAGGGAGTTAAAAAATAGAATGGAAGAAAGACAGCCTCAGCAGTGAATGGTCCTGGAAAAATTGCTTAAACACCTCTAGAAAACTAAAGCTAGATCCTTATATATCACCCTGCACCAAAATCAACTCCAAATGGATCAAAGACCGTGAAGTCAAAGCAGACACCATGAAAACATTACAGGAAGGAATCAAAGAAATCTAGGGCTCCTTGGCACAGGCCAAAATTTTCTTAATAGAGACCCAGAAACGCAACAAATTGAAGAAAGTTTGGACTAATGGGATTGCATGAAACTGCAGAGATTCTGCATAATAAAGGACATAGCAAAATAAATAGAAAAAGACCATGGACTGGGAGAAGATCTTCACTAGCCATACAACAGACAAGGGTCTCATATCTAAAATATACTTAGAAGTCCAAAAATTAAATCCACCAATAAGAAATCCTCAAAGAACAACTACCCTATTAATAAGTGGGCTAAAGACTTAAAGATAGATTCTCTAAAGAGGAAATAAGAATGGCCAATAAGAAATGCTCAATTTCTCTAGCTACAAAAGAAATGCAAATAAGAACAACATTGAAATTGCGCCTCACCCCAATTAGAATGTCTGTAATCAAGAAATCTAATATCAACAGATGCTGGAGGAGATGAAGCCAAAAGGGAACCCTACTGCATTGTTGGTGGGAGTGTAAACTTGTTCAACCACTTTGGAAAGTAGTATGGAGGTTCCTCAAAAGACTATGCATAGAGCTCCCCTATGACCCAGCAATCCCACTTTTGGGCATTTACCCCAATGATCACAAACAAGACTTCACTGAAGCTACCAGAACAATGATGTTTATCACAACATTATTGCATTATTTATCATAGCTAAGATATGGAACCAACCCAGAGGTCCCTCAGTAATTGAATGAATCAAGAAAACGTGATATAGATATATATATATATATATATATACATATATACTTATACATATGTACATATATACATATACATATATATATATATATATATATATATATATATATATATATATATATATATATATATATATATACAATTTAATTCTATGCCTCCATCAGAAAGAATGGCAAGCCAGGCCCAAAGAAACATAGGTCCCATGGTTTCCCTTATTTGTAATACCTAGTATTTGTATGAGTCAAGTAGAAAAGGTCAGATAATGTGATGTCAGGAAAATGAACCCTTAGATGTGTATTTTAATGTTTTTTTCTTTCATGCATGTGTTTCTAACGCATTTATAAAATTATCTCTTTGTTGCTTTGTATGTCCCTCCCCCACAGTATAACCCCTGCTTTCACTATATTTGATGTCAGTATAACTTGTGGAGGAGATGGGGAAAAACCAGTTGTTTAAGGATACAGGTGGACCTGTTGCAACAATGAGAAGTACAAGTTGTCATGTCCAAAACCAGCTTTACAACGTCGGTGCGGGGGGGGGGGTGGAAGGGGGGGAAGGAGAAGGTTTGCGATTGGGGGGGAGGGGGAAGACTGGGAAGAGATGTGAAGGGTAAACACAGAAGGAGGCTGCAATGCTTGGTAAGAAATGTACGCATTATCCTGCCCATGTAATTGTAACTCCTCTGTTCAGTATGTTCACAAATAAAATAAAATTTTTAAAAAATTATATTAAGTGAAATAAAACTGGCCCAAAGAAACATAGGTCCCATGGTTTCCCTTATTTGTAATAATTAGTATAAGTCTAGGAGAAGCAGAAAGGTCAAAAGCTATGTATATATATGACCATATAAGATGATGTTAAGGAAAATGAACCCCAAGAAAGTGGACAAATAGTCTTTTCTTTCTTGCTATTGTTTTTAACATGTTTATAATGTACTAAGTGAATTTTTTTTCTTTGGTATGTCCTCCATGACGGTAAAACCCCTGTTTTCACTGTATTTGATGTCACTGTCCTACATGTGTATATATATTTTTCTAATTTGGGGATGGTAGGGAAAAAACAAAATGCTTAAATAGGGATGGAGGTTCAGCCATTGTAACAATAAGAGGCACAGGACACTATGTTGAAAATGAACTTTACAACTTGGGGGGGGGAATAAGGGGAAGGCATGCAGTACTTGGGGAAGTGGGGAAGGAAGAGATGATAGGGGCAAAACAAAGAGGGGGTAACAATGCTCGATAGATAATTTACTTATTACCTTACTCATGTAACTGTAACCCTTCTGTACAGTATTTTTACAATAAAAAAGTATTAAAAATAAAAAAGAAAGTATGAGTAGGGGAAAAATAGATAAGCCTGGAATTATGACAGAGAACATGGAATAGAAACCAGGCTTCTGGGATACAGGATACAGCAAGGCAGTGGCTTACTTACATTAGTTAAAGGGGGGAAAAATCAAACTTGTCATGGATCTTTTATTCCTGATCTGACCAGCAGCTCCCCATTCCCAGAGCTTTGCTGACATGAAATAACCCCAGAAGCAGAAACTGCATGTCTATCCTAAGAAATGTTGCCCTGAAGGAGGTCCAAACATTAGACCTGTTTTGAAAAGTTCAAAGAAGAGAATTGATTGAAGATTCCTTGGCCTTTGCCCTATGGATGGGGACATTGCATTTTAGTGTCTTTGTGTGGACTCTTGGTCACCCAATTGACCCTGAGGAACAGTGATGACTGGAGGAGTCACAGTGATGGTGGGGTGGTTAGGGCAGCACTGGAAAAGGGGAGCAGAATGGAAGACAGACAGAAACCTCTCTGCTCTTTGGAAGGAAGAAAAATGTTCATCAGGAAAACATGAAATAAAGTGGAGCTGCTGTGGTGAGGACAATGTAAAAGATCGAGAGAACATTAGTGGATGCAACCAAACTTCCCCCAACCAATCTGATAACCAAACAGAAAAAGTGAATTTTAGGAAAACCCAAGAAATCACTTACTGAAAGCTCTGTTGCTGCCCGGCAAGGTCATTTATGTTGGAAACAAGTTCCCAAGAATAAAGGGGGAAAAACCCGGCAATCACCACATCTCCCCTGCTGTGGGCCACAGATTTCTCTCTGCAAATACCTCTGGCATCTTCAGGTGAACTGACCACGAGCGGAAGCTGGAAGAGAAGCAGTGTCAGAGCCACAGGGAACATTGCTGCTGTTTTGGCGTAGAGCTGCAATTATGGCTGCAGACTGAGCCTGCAGTGCCGGCAGGTGTCTAAATGGATCTTCAGTTTCTGTGGCTTCTTGTCACCTGGATGGCTACTGGGACTCACCAGCAGCCTCCTCCACTGTCCTAGAGGAATACAGGGTCTGTTCTGCCCTCTGGCTCTGCATCTGGGGTCCGGCTTCAAGCTCAAAACCCAAGTTGGAAAACAAGTGTACCATCTTCCTCTCCACACCCTCAGGACTGTGATTTCATCCAAGACTATAGATAATGGAACTCTAGGGATGGATTCTTTTCTTGTTGAGTTGCTCACAAACTTGTGTGAAAGCAAAAAGTTGAAAAGAATAAAAAGCATACAACATAAAGACCAATAGGAAAGCCACAGGGATGATAGGAATGGATGACACCAGAAGATGCCAGGTGAAGGTCAAAAGTCATAGAGTGCCATGGCCAGCAAAGGCCCAATCAGAGTTATTGGAGCACAATCAAAGATGAGGATGGACAGATTCACAAACCCAGGGCCAAGGGAGCCACAGAAGTTTGGAGAAATGACCCATTCAGGTTTCCATACCAGCTCCACAAGAAGAAACATCCAGAAGTGGTCAATGCATTTCTTTACTGCTGCAGGAGTTACCAACAGTATCTCTGAATTCAACCATTTCAGATCAATACTTCAAGGTCAAGGCACACATCCAATTGGACATTTGCACTTTGAACCTTGAACTTATTTAGTGTTTGCATGTTGCTGACCAGCAGAATGTATCTATCAATACATTGTGGCAATCCACTGTTAGACAGAGATGTTGTATGATCTATGACTTTCTGAGAACATAGCAGGCCTGCCTACTGAGGATCCTGGAAGCTGTGGGTGTATGGATGGGTCTTGCTCTGCTGTCTGTCCCGGTCATGTCCAGGGTCCTGGGAAAATTCTTGTTCCCACTTGGACAGCCACATGATGCTGGCTCTGTCCATTTCTCCCTACCTGTCTCCTCTATTATATTCTCTAAATAGAAGTGAAACCAAGGTCATTGTGTAGTATCCTGCTCCCCACTGTGGTGGCTGATTCTGTGATCTGGCTACATATATTTATCAGGAAGGGTTTGGTAAAAGTAAGTTGGAAAAGTAAGGATGCAAATGCTACATGGTGTTGGTAGCCAGCAAGACATTGCAAGAGGGTCAGTGCTGGGGCCAAGCCTGACTTGGGTTCTGAGGTAGGAATCTTTGTTGCTTCCTATACCCAGGATTATAGATATGAGCCACCTGTTCCTGGCTCAGAAGACAAACTTTTATACTGTTCCCCTCCTCGATTACTCAACTTCTGTTAAGTCTTCCCAGGAGAACAGTCCTTACCCACTTCCTCTTCACCTGCCTGAAACCAGTAGTCACCTGTCAATCACATGACTGTGAGTCAGGAAAGGATCCCACACTCTGAGGTCACTTCCTCATCTGCTGAGGTCACTTTCTGAACTTTCCTGGTCACACCTTCCTCTAACAGTGGGAGGTTCCCCAGGCTCTGAGGTCGCTTCCCCATTTGGCTGTTGTCCTGGCTCAACACAAATCCCCTTCTCTCTCTTTCTGTTTTTCCTTTTCCTCTCTCTTCTCCATGGGCTTCCATCTCCTACAGGAGGAAAGTTTGCTATGTCTGCCTGAACCATATGTCAGGTTTCCATTATGTCGAACCTTACAATTTCTACTTCATTGTCATTGATATCTACTCTATTACTCTAAGACTTCTTCTGCGTATATTTCAAAAATAAGAGAAATATTGGGATCTGCATTGGGTGATAATACATCTATCTACCTATCTGTGTGTCTCTCTATGTGCCTGTATATCTGTCTGTTTTGTAAAGGTGATGTACAGAGGTGTTGCCATTATGTAAATCAGGTAATGAGTACATTTCTGTTTTTACAATGTTACTCAGTTTTTCCCTTCCTTTCCCACCCATAGGTTTTATACTTCATTTTCCAAATGGTGTCCAGTATATACTATTGATGTATTTGTCAGGGTGCTTTACTGAAAACAATGATATCCACTTCCTCCCATATATAATATATATAATTGCATTCTCAAGACTCCATTGTGTCTGTGTGACTCAATTTACTTTTTCCCTTCATGGGTTGATTGGAATGGTACCTGGTTCTACAATTCAGCTTCTAAGTAGTGTCATGATAAACACTCCTTGTATGTAAACATAGTCATAGCAAACACCCATACCAGTTTGTGCGTGTGTAATGTGCATGTAATATTATAACTTTTGTCATTTATTTTATTAACAGTGTTATTTGTTTTGGCCACATCTCCACCAGCATCTGTGATTATTAATTTTCTTGATCATCAACCAAATTATTTAATACCATTTATTTTATAGTAAGCTCTATTTTATGAAACTCAAGACCTACTCAGACCATGAGCCACTTGAACATTTTGTGGTTAGAAACAGTGAAGACAATTTTGCTTCTCAAGTCATTTTTTATCCAATTGTAAAAAATTTGTTTCCTTAGTTTCCTTTCTGAAGGCTTTTATTTACTAACTTCCTTCTTCCTTTACATTTGTTATTTCCTTACTGAGTTTTTTTTGTCAATCGTGGGGCTGTAATATCTCAGTTGATATTAATAAAGGGCAAAAACCTCTTGGTAAAGAAAAACCCCATATAAAGCCTGACTACTAGTCAGCCTTTGCTTCTCCATCCTTGCTAAAAACCAAAAGAACATTTTTCCCTCAATCAAGGTTGCCAAGCTGGCAGCTTTGCAGAAGGCTGCTGACAACCTTGAAGCTTATCACCAGCTGCTCTGAGTTGCTGTATTATTCAGGAGTTTAAACAAAAATAATTTTTAATAGTGTCAATTGCATTAATAGTATTAGTCATGCTTACCAAGTCAAGATTATATTTTGCCTATGTTCCTGGGACTCGAGGCTATGATTTGCTATGTTTTGCTTCTGTAACCTTGGTTGTATGCTTCAGTAATAGGGCCTTAAGACCACCAATTAAAAACCACCACCCAGTGGTCCCACTTTGGGCAGCCCGTTGTAAATTTTTACATATGATATTTACTGTAAAGAACAAATGAATTTGAAGGACATATAACTATAGCCAATGAAAATGTGCCAAAACTACTTTGCATGGCTCATCTATGTAACTCTATGTAACTTACCCCTTAAAAACGCCAGCTTGAGGACTGCTTGGGGTCACAGTCACAGCTCCCGGGTCTGTGCTGCATCCCTGGCTGGTCAGCTACTCACTTCCTCAATAAATTCATGTTTTTACATGAGGCTATCTCTGCGTGGTGGACCTTAGTGGAATATAAAGTCCCCATTGGGAGGAATGTGGAATTCCCTCCCCCAGACTCCATTACAGGGATTAAACTCTAGACTTGGGGGCTGTCACTCAGTTAGAGTGCTCTATCACTTGAACCATAGCACCACTTTCGGTTTTCTTGTGGTTTATTAGAGAGAAGAGACTCACAGACTTTCCCCTGGGCTAGCTTTGAATCTCAATCCTCAGATATCAGCATCCTGAGTAGCTAGGATGACAGGTGTGAGACAAAGGTGCCTGGCTTCATTACTGAGTTTTAAAAAATTTGCATTTTCAGTTAACTCTTTGAAACATTTGATCTCAAAATGACATGTTAAAAATGTAAAGCAATTACCCTAAGACAAACTAGTTGTAAATCTATATTTCCCATTTGGTTTTAAAATAGGGAGAACAAGAGAATCACATGTAGACTGACATTGAACTAAGAGTCTGCTGGAGCCTGCTGGCAACAAAAGGAAATCTTAAATTAGGAGGCGAGGATGTGGAAAAATAAAGACAGAAGACAAAGGATGGGGTCGGGATGTCTGTAGCTCAAGACTGTAGCACCGTTTATTTTTAACTTTCCCTAATATATACTGATAGAAGTCAAGAGATAACATAAGGTTACAGTAGTCCAGAAAAACAAGGAAAATTTCAGTAAAAACAGAGTGCAGTAAAAAACAGGACAAGGTCAACTGGTAGAAAGTAAAACTCTGCAGACATAGCAAAGTAATCCTGGGCAGCTGGTGTTTTTAAGTAAGCCAGTTCCTTGTATGTGCCTTTAAGTGAGCACCAGAGTCAAGATAACCTTTAAAATTTACTGTCAGCTCCAAACATCTCCCCCATCTTTGTTTAAAGAAGTGAAGCTGCCTGTCTTAGCTTGGGTGGATCAGCTTGTCTGTCTTACCCATTATCGGGAACTTCTTCAGAATGAAGCTGAAGGCCCTGTTTTAGGTTGGTCAGACTGGCACCCCCTCTTAGCCGTCTCTGGCTGCAGTTCGTCTTGGGGGGAATTCATTTATATGGAGCTTGATCTTATGAAACTGGCTGGCTAAACTCATAAGAGAGTTTTGTAGTGCATGTATAATACAAGGAAGGCATAGAAAAACCATCAGCAAAAGCATTCCCAGGCTAAGCAATGACATTAGCAATCCTTTAACATAAGTCAGGGAAGGGATATAGCGTTGAAATTGTTTAAACAGTTTTGTAAGAAGTATTTACCACTTTAGAGTCCAAAGGTAGGGCTTATGAAGTATTATGAGCAAGCTGATTAAGATAATGGGCAGTTTGTACATTTTGTGTTAGTGCCACAGCAGCTGCTGCTGTGGAGGCTAACAAAATATAGGCCAAAACATAAGCTACAAGTAGCCCAACAAGAGGCGCATTAGTTCTTTCAATTGTCTTAACACCAGAATGCCAGTATCTTCATACCAAGTTTTAGAAATATGTACAGGAAGCATAACAAAAGATGGTTGTCTAACAATAAATATGGATTTAATTATGCTGCTATACAAGCAATTAGTAAAAGAACAATTAGAGCAGGTGACATTAAAACAATTAGCTCCTACAGAAATATTAAATGGTCCATACATAATGACATAGGTGGTGATACACAACTAATAATTTTTTAAAGGATGAACTGGGCCAGGTTATGTTGTTGAATGCAGACACCAGCATCCAACATTATGTTGAGGATGCCCATTCATCCACCACAGTCCAAGACTGTACTTATTAGTAAGATTAGCTCCAGACCAGTCCACTAATTGAGAGTTAGCTCCAGAAATATTGGTAACAAATGGCTGTACATGCCTGCACCTTATTGGATGAGTCTCTCCTGTAGATACTACTATTTGTGAAGAATTAATGCAATGGGTATCATACAGGGTAGAGTAGAATTTACATGAACTGGGTGCCTAGTTGTTAAAGATGTCATCTGTATATTGTACATTTGATTTTTGTCTGGAATCCAAGTTTTATAAGTCATGGATAGCATTCTAATACAGCCTGGAATGGAGCCTTTAGAGCTGGTGGTACAGCATAAAGGAGTTCCAATGCCTGAAGCTGAGATATCTCTCATCTTGGTGTGCTCGGGGGCTGTAATGTATGATCTATTGACGTGAATGAGTACTTCAACTCCCTCCCAAGTTGTAGGGTGCACAATCGGGGGATCCAGCATGTAAGCCCAATGTATCAGGGTTTGTGTCATCTGAATGAGCCTCCACAATCCTAACACAGTGCTCAGGCAACCAGCTGGATTTATTTTCTTCCTGCAAAAAACACAAACATGTCCTCGACCCCATGTTAAAACCAGATCGGGCCCCTGCCAATCACCTGTTAATGGATCCTTCCACTTAACTTGGGCAAAAGCTCTTTGCTCTCTTTTTTTCCCCAACCTGCTGTACTGCGGAAAGGCCCTTACAATCTAAACTTTAAAAATTTAGAAAAATAAAGCATTAGAAGAATATTAAGGAGAGAAGGGGTATAATTTCCCCCTTTTAATTTAAAATTTTGGTTTTAACAGCCCATTGGCTTGTTTAACAATTTCTTGTCCTTGAGGATTATAGGGAATACCTGTAGTGTGAACAATCTGGTAAGATTTACAAAAAGTTTGAAAAGCTTGTCCAACATATCCCGGACCATTATCAGTTTTAATATGTTTAGGAAGTCCCATAGTGGCAAAGCAGTGTAGGGAATGAGCAATACAATGTTTACTAGTCTCCCCGGCAACAGGAGTAGCAATAACAAAATTAGAGTAGGTATATGGTAACATGGACAAAGCAAAGCCATCCAAAAGATGGAATCAGGCAGGAGTTTAGTCTACTTTTTCCACAATGGAGGTAGTCAGGGTAATGATGTAGATTTCCTCCAGGTGACTGTCAGGCTGTAGCAGCAGCAGCAGCAGGGTCTCTCAGTGACTCCAAGGGACTGTCACACCTTGTGCTGGGCTGTAAATTTCTACACAGACTGGTTAAGGATACAAGTAATACATAGGCTTGGCAGGCTGTGGCCCACTAGTTTTTAAGACTATTTAGACAATAGCCCAGGACAATTTACCAAGATGACTTTTTTCACTAGATAGTTCTTTTAATAAGGCTGATTTTCTAGGCAGATATAGAGGGCTCAGGCCTGTACTACTATTTCCATGCCTTTTTCTTCTGTCTATTTTGCCACGTTTTTTTTGTGACTCTGGTCCCTTGTTCTAAAAAGGGGATGATGGGCGAAGATTCATCTTCTGTAACTTCTTCAAGCTGACTCAAGGGTGTTGATCCTACCTAACCAGGAACCTATAACCTTAGGCTATTTTACAAAGAAGTTACCAGGGTTAGATATCATTAAGAACAATATTTTAACTTTTGACAAATGCACAGACTTTTTCTCTGGCTACAGCAGTGTAGCTTGTTTAGCACTCTGGTTTGTAAAAGCATCTTTAGGAATGTTACCTCTAGTAACCCTAACAATGTCTAAGTCACCTGTGTAAGCCTTTAGACAGATGTTAATAGAAACACACTGTCAGGCTTACAAACTTTTGTTTTGAACAGATAAATTTTATGTAGCTAGTGTTAGCTCAAATTTACTGCCAATTAGGGCTTTTGGCACATATAGGGGTTGGGATTTAAACCATCCCCCACATTTTATAACTTTAGCTTTTTAGTACTATCACAGATTACTGACAAGTTCCTGTCCCTAAAAGGTTAGACAGTCATGGACATTAGGCATGCTTACAAACTATCTTCCCATGACCTCCTGGCTCTGACCAATTCTTGAAGGGCCACACACAAATGACTCTAGGATCTGGCATTTCTGCCATCCAAGCAGTGGCTTACTGCCTCTGGATGCTTCTCCATTGCTATTGTCCCAGGAATGTCTTCTCTACACTGGGATAAATGCCTCATTTGTATTTTCCTTAGCTGGTTGCTGAACTTGAACTCCAGGCCTGAGTGTTGTCCCTCAGCTCTACAGCTCAAGGCTAGCACTGTGCCGCTTTGAATCCCAAAGCAACTCTGCTTGCTCTTTCAGCACTCTGCTGGTTGAATAGAGGTGACAGTCTCACAGGCACCTTTTTCTGCCCAGGCTGGCTTTGAACCGGTTTGCAGATCAATGAGTCTCATAAGAGGCCACTTTACTCCAATTAAAAGCATCAAGGTGGTCAACATAGAACTAGCTTTTAAGCATGCTCTTACCTGAAACTTATTAAGAGCCAAAGTTACAGCTGACAAACTTGTAAGAATCCTCTGTGCTTTGCTCTGGGCTTGCTGGAAACTTAAAAAACCTTTAAGAGCAAACTGGAATAGCAATTAAGCAATTATTTTGGTGATCCTACTTTTTTCACTTTGAGGCACATGTTAAGAAAAATTTTACTTTTAAACTTTATATCCAGAAATCCATTCCTAATTTTTTAAGCCTCCTATTAATCTCTTTTATTATTTTTAGTTTAGTTTTTAGTTACATTTTTAAAAATCCCTTAAAATTTTGAGGGCAAGTGTCACTCAATGTCTCTTGGCTGCTTGTTTTAAAACAGATACACATTAAAACTTTTAAACTCAAATGACAATTTTTTCTTAATATAAGAATTACAATCACCATCACTGTACCAAGAAGCGAAACTTAACACCTTTATGATTTTAAAAACATATCCTAATTGTAAAACATCATTGAAAGCAAGTCACATTATACAAAAACATTTTTAACCCACTTTTTAAGTCCAAGGGCCAGTTTCAGCAATACTAATCAGATCATCACATCACTAATTTTTACCATCATGTTTCTAGTATTTATCTGTAGAGAAAATGGACAGAGCTGGGCCACTTGGCACCTCCTATGGAATGGGCACGCACCTAATCTCACACTTTAGGGTTAGATGAACTGTGTTTGTGCCAGCTTGTCCTCTTTCACCATGCGTGGACTCCTCCCATGGCCCGTCCCACCATGTATGACCACCTGAA
Organism: Dipodomys merriami; assembly: GCF_024711535.1. Taxonomy (NCBI): domain Eukaryota; kingdom Metazoa; phylum Chordata; class Mammalia; order Rodentia; family Heteromyidae; genus Dipodomys; species Dipodomys merriami. The sequence goes on along the minus strand of NW_027206179.1, from coordinate 3,524,542 downwards.
CTGCACTTTTGCCTGTTTACCCCTAACCCCTAAAGATAGGTGTTTTGTTGGCTTTTTTAAGTTTTTTCCTTTTATATCTCTTGATTTTTGAGTGAAAATACAGAGCTTTAGACAGAACAGGTCTTTGAGAGTGTTAAAAAAAAATTTATATGCAAACTTCTAATATTTATCCCCAAATTTTACTTCTAATATTTATCCCCAAATTTAAGCCAAGGGAACTAAATTCCAAATAGCCAAGGTATTTTTGTTAAGCCAGATAACTTGATTACAGTGTAAACAGCCTTATGCATTTTAAAATACCAGATTTTTTTTATTTTTAAGTTAGAGAATCCTTAAAAAGTCATTTAAAACAATGTGAAAATTCTTAAAAATTTTTGGTAATGTCCAAACCTCATAACCTTTTGAACTTTAAACTTAAACTCACCCAATTTTTACAGCATGCTGATAATTCTTATCTTGAACATGTTCATAAACACATACAAAATACACACAGATATTAAAGCACGCAAAAATTAAAATCAGTTGTATGTACATTTAAAACTGGTACCAATTCTAAAACAAAACTACACAAGAGAACAACCAAAGGATGAGTTGGGGGCTAATGGGCCCCCAGTTTATCCCTACCTCTGAAAACATAGAACAGAAAACACACTGAAGTAAACAAGACAAAAAGTGGCCACAAAGACAAAATCAGGTCTCAGTGAATGGGGCAACATCTCACCACCATTCGCAAGTGGGATTCAAATCCACTTACCAGGGGACTTGAACCCCATTTACTCACCTCTGGAGGATTTTTCTTTTAGATTCCTGCAAACATTTACCCAAGGGCCTTCTAAGGTGGAGGAGAATTCCCAGTCATCTTGGGGCACGGGAAAGAAGTGCTTAGCGGCCATCCCCACAGACTGACAGGTTCTCTCCCATACTCAGATTCCCTGGGCCAAAGCCCAAGGCTAAGATCTTGCTGGTGTCACTTGCGGGTGGTCAGTGGCAGTTTCATCTGGCTGCGAGTTTTCCCTGTCGGCCCTATTAAGTTATTGTTAGATCCTCCAGGTTTCTCATCTCCCCACCACCATCCTACCTCTGGATCAAGAGAGGGTGGAGGAAGTGGCAGTGAAGGGCAGAAAGGGGGTCAGGTTAAAGTGTAAGTAACAAAGAAGGAGTTAGAGAGAAACAGATATTAAAAGGGGGTGTTAGCCAGTCTCCTCTGGGCTCTTGCTTCAGGATGAATCTGAGAGAAGAAACATTCCAAGAATTCCAGAATACATACACACAAATATTGAGACAAAACACATTTACAGCATGCCCGTTATAGACTTCAGACAGAAAGACTACAGACAGGCCCAAAAGTCCACACTAGTGTATAGTTACCCTGATGAGGATCCGGGGGACAGCTCCCACCGGCCCAGTTGGCTGTCTTATAGTGAGTCCACCAAGACCTCTTTCCAAACCCAATACAGAACCTGCAGGCTACACAGATACCAGACAATTACAAAGCAGCAATGTTTTAACTTACCGTACATTTGCATCATAGTGTCCCTGAATCCTTTTTTCCATTTTTTTTGCTAAGTTTCTAAACTAAGTTTCCTCCAGGAACCAGGGGTATACTTCCTCAACAAAGTGAAAGAAACATTCTAACTGAATCTGTCTAACCTTCACTTCTTGAGGATGAAGCATACCCTTGAGAGCCTGCACATATAGCATACGGCTGTTACCTTGCCCCATAATTTCTTACTCCTGACTATACTCTCTCCCACTCTCTATTTCTGGATATCCTCTTACCTAAGAGGGTCCTCTGCTGTGATCCTAGGTTTTCAGGTCCCTGTTCAGGTGTCACTTGCCGGAGCCTGCCAGCAACGAAAGGAAATCCTAAATTAGGGGGCGAGGGTGTGGGAAAATAAAGACAGAAGACAAAGGATGGGGTCAGGATGTCTGCAGCTCAAGACTGCAGCACCGGAGTTCCTGGAAGATGGCAGAGGAGAAGCTGGAATCTAAACAAGCTCTCACATAGAAAGCAGTTTTAGAGTTCCAGTGAACAGTCCTAAGCCAGAGAATCACACCAAGTGTGCCATCACAGAAGAGAGAGACAGGTCAGAGAGGGAAAATCCAGGCAAGGAGACACATCCAAGCTTTTGCCAGCAGCCGCTGTGGGAGCGGCAATGGTGGTGGTGGCGGCGACCGCAGGGCGCCATACCTGAGCCATAGAGAGTCTGGGACAAAGGAGCCAGACACAGCAGGCAAGCAGATTCTACTCAACACCAGCAAGAACAGACAAGGAGTGGACATCTTCATCCTGCAGTTCGCAGACCAGAGACGAACCAGGATGAGTAGAAGCCTGATGACCTCACTCCTTCTCAGGGAGCAGAGGAGGGAAGGCCACCCCTCCCCCCTCCAGTACCGGAGATCTCCATCTTGGATACCGACAAAGCTCAGCGAAGCTGCTAGCTCCAACTCAAGCCTTGGAATAAAACGAGTCATTTAGCAGGTCACAAGAACTTAACAGCAGCATGACCTGCCAGACTCAGCTCTATGCAGGGAAAAGTCACCCAGCTTGGGCGCCAGCCCTAGGAGTGGCTTTCTTCACTGGGTAATCAGAGCCAGAGGCTGCCCCTCCCTCTAGCAGCCTGGACAATCAATTGAAATTCAGTAAACAGAAACCCTGAGAATGGCTCCAGGCTGGGCTCTGTGAGTTTTTCACAAACTAGCCCCAGGGAAAAGCTACTGTTTGTTGAAAGGCCTCAACTCTACCCAGAACCTAGCCTCATCACTGCATCCCCCTCTTTTGTGATTCTCAAAGCAGATCAGCCTCCTATTGAACTAGCCTGGGAGGAGGAACACAAAATCCTGGGTAAAGTAGAGCATTTTCCTGCCTGTTCGAACAAACTGACTTAAGAAACCAACCAAGCCACAGGACCACAAGCAGACGAGAGACTCCAACAAGAGGTGGTTACAGACACAAGTGAGATACAGGATTTTTCCCAACCCTCCCCAAAAAAATCAAAGAACGTTTTTTTCTTCTTATTCTTCTTTTTTTTTTCTTTTTGGTATCTTATATGAAAAAAATTTTTTTCTGTTCTAAAACTTTTTTTATTCTTTAATTTTTGCATTTTTTGAAAAAAAATTGTTTTCCAGCAACTTTTTTTTTCCTCTTTTAATTTTTATTTTAGGGATACGTGAGTGTGCGTTTTTCTTTCTTTTTTTGTTTTCTTTCTCTTTTTTTCTTTTTTATTTTTTGTTTAGCTCTACTGAACTTCTGATATTTCTTTCTTCCTTTCTTATCCTTTTCACCTTTTCCTGTCTTTCATTCTTCTTTATGTGACTTAACTCTTGTCCTGCACATCCTCAGATAAACCCGTAGTTGACTATTAGACCCTATCCCCCATTGTGTACACACTTAATCCACAAATTTATTACTCAATTCAAAACCTCTGAGACTTAAATTCCTTAATAGCACTACTACCTCTTTATACCGATATAATATTTTAAGCATTTTTATTTTTGTTTTTCACATCTCCTCTATATCTCTCCCCTTCTCTCAATATGTTCATGTTCTTCTCTAAATAGATTGTTCTCAATTCTACATAATAGTATTAATTTTTACTTTTCTAATTTTTCTGGTCTCTTTTCTTTTCCCTTTCCTTTTCTTCTTTTTTTCTCTCTTTCTACTTTCATCCTACCCAACCTGTTTCCTGCATTGAGATTAGGACTTAGTTAACTCTCCCTGTGCCTTCCCACACCAATCTATTCCTATTTTTTACTCACATCTCTCCCTAACCCTAATAATTTCTGGTTTTCCAAATTCTTCTTTGTGGTTCAAAGCCCATAAACATATAGTTGTTTGATATTGAACTAGATCTGTTGAACTAGATCTGTTGAACTAGATCATATCTGTAGACTATTGACTGTACAAATTCAGACTTTGGTTGATGGTTGCCTTAAGATAGTGTTCGAGAACAAAACTGGTGCTATTTTCGTCTCAAATGGGCAAGAAAAATGGCAAATCCGGGTATCTCAATTCCCAATCTTGATAATCAGGGGACAGAACAGATAATGAATAATCTAGAGGAGAGTTCCCAAATAGCTCTACAAACACTGCTGGCAAACATGATAAATGAAAAGATAGAAAACATGCAAAGGACTCTGTATGAGCGCGATAGGGAGAGAGAGGAGGCAATCCAAAAATGTATACAGGAATATCATAAGCGTGAGGAAGCTACTCAAAAACTGATACAGGATTTGCCTGAGCAGCTTGAGAATACTCAAAGATGAAGGCAGGAATGGCTTGAGCAGGCTGAGAACACTCAAAGAGAACTACAGGAATCCCACGAATGGGAGGGTGCAAATCAAAGAGTAATACAGGAATTGAGAGAGCAGGAAGAGAATACACAAAGATCACTAAAGGCATTCATGGAATCCATTAACAAAGAGCTGAAGGAAGTCAGGGAGACCACAAAGGGAATGCTGAATGGAACCCAACAGAAGGAATGGGAGTCCAAGGAAACCATAACCAATCAACTAAGTGAATTGAGAATAAACACTGAACACCAAATTAAGGAAGTAAAGAAGTTCAACAAGAGCTAAAACAAAGCTTCAACAAAGAATTTGAAGCCATCAAAGCTGACCAGTTAGAAGGAAAAGAGATAAAAAAAAAAACAAAGTACAAAGTCTTGACAGCAGGTTAGACCATGCAGAAGATCGAATCTCAAAGATTGAAGACAGCCTAGATACTATAGAGAAAGAACATACAACCATCCAAGACAAGTCCAAGAAATATGATAGATCTATCCAACACTTGGAAGACACCATCAGAAGGCCTAATCTAAGGATAATGGCTGTAGAGGTGCATGTAGAAACAGAAGTTAACAGTCTAGGAAATTTCTTTAACAGGAACTTAGCAGAGAACTTCCCAAACATAGAAAAAGATACTCATATTCAGAGACAAGAAGCTTTTAGAACCAAAATAGAACAGACCCGAATAGGACATCTCACCATCACATTATAATCCACACAGGATCAACTCAGACCCAGGAAAAGATCCTTAAAGCTGTCAAGGAGAAAAGGGTAAGCACCTATAATGGGAAACCAATTAGAATCACCTCAGATTTCTCAGCAGAGACAATCAAAGCAAGAAGAGCCTGCAATGATGGATGCCATGCCCTAAAAACAAACAACTATCAACCAAGAATACTGTACCCAGCTAAACTCTCCTTCATAACTGAAGGCCAAATAAAAACCTTCCATAGCAAAGAAAAATTGAAACAATACATCTCCACCAAACCAGCCTTACAAAAGATTCTTAAAGATGTCCTACACATAGAAAACCAACAAGACCACAATTAACGCCAAGAAAGTGAACCGAAACTGAGAATCCAAGAACCATAGGAAGAACACAGTTTTCGGAGCCCCCAAGAAGGTGGATAACATGGCAGGAACTCCCAAATACCTCTAAGTCCTATCTCTTAATGTTAACGGACTTAACTCTCCAATGAAGTTGGATTAAAAAACAAGACCCTTCTATCTGCTGCCTTCAGGAGTCACATCTTGCACATAAAAACAAACAGATTTTCAATGTTAAAGGCTGGAACAAAATCTACCAAGCAAACGGCCCCCATAAACAGAAGGGAGTTGCAATCCTAATATCAGAGAAAATAGACTTCAAATTAAAATTGTGAGAAGAGATAAAGAAGGTCGCTACATACTAATTAAGGGATCGCTCCTTCAGGAGGATATTACAATTCTAAATATCAATTCGCCAAACAATGGAGCACCCAAATTTATCCAAGAAACACTACTTTCCCTCAAATCCCATGTAGATCCAAAGACATTAATTGTTGAGGATTTTAACGCAATACTGGACAAAAACTCAACAGAGAAAGGGCAGATCTAAACAGCTGCATAGATCAAATAGATTTAACAGACATCTACCGAACATTTCACCCAGCAACATCAGACTACACGTTTTTCTCAGCAGCACATAGAACATTTTCTAAACTAGACCACATTTTAGGCCACAAAGAAAACTTGTCTAAATTCAGAAACATTGAAGTTATACCTTGCATTCTCTCTGACCACAAGGGAATAAAATTAGAACTCAACACCAAAAGCCACCAAGAAATTCCGGTATCACATGGAGGCTGAACAACACACTGCTGAATCACGAGTGGGTCATGGAAGAGATTAGAAAGGAAATTCAAATGCTCATGCTATTCAACAAAAATGAGCACACAAATTACCAGATCCTCTGGGACACAGCAAAGGCAGTACTCAGAGGCAAGTTTATATCTCTGAGCACCTACATCAACAAATTGGAGAGATCTGAAACCAACAATTTAATGACACACCTAAACCGCCTTGAAAAAGAACAGCAAGATAAACCCCAATCCAGTAGACGGAAAGAAATAATTAAAATTAAATTAGAATTAAATGAATTAGAATCCAAAAAAACTATAAAAAGAATCAACAAAACAAGACTTGGTTCTTTGAAAAAAATAACAAAATTGACAGGCCCTTAGCAAATCTTATCAGAAAAAGAAGAGAACACATCCAAATAAATAAACTCAGAGATGAGAATGGAAACATCATCACGGAAACCACCAAGATTCAGAACATTATAAGGGAATACTTCTCAAAACTTTATGCTAATAAGTTTGAGAACATGACAGAAATGGACCTTTTCCTAGCAAATATTGACATGCCAAAACTAAACCAAGATGAATTAAACCAGCTTAACAGGCCCATATCAAGCATTGAAATAGAAAGAGCAATAAGAGACTTCCAAGCTAAGAAAAGTCCAAGACCAGATTGTTTTTCAGCAGAATTTCGCGAGGCCTTTAAAGCAGAGCTCACAACAATACTCTTCCAACTATTCAATGAAATTGAAAGAGAAAGTTCACTACCGAACACATTCTATGAAGCCATCATAACCCTCATCCCAAAACTAGGCAGGGACTCATCAAAGAAAGAGAACTATAGACCCCTGTCTTTGATGAACATTGATGCAAAACTTCTCAACAAAATTTTGGCCAATCGACTTCAACAATTCATCCAAAAAATCATACACCACGATCAAACAGGATTCATTTCAGGGATGCAAAGCTGGTTCAATATACGCATATCAACTAATATTATTCATCACATCAACAGGAACAAGAATAAGAACCACATAGTTATCTCAATAGATGCAGAAAAAGCATTCCACAAGTTCCAAAACCTCTTTATGATGAAGATTTTGGAAAAATTAGGAATCAATGGAACATTCCTCAATACAATAAAGGCTGTATATGACACACCTACAGCCAGCATTATAGTTAATGGTGAAAAACTAAAGCCATTTCCTCTTACCTGAGGAACAAGACAAGGATGTCCACTCTCTCCACTTCTCTTCAATCTAGTATTAGAATGTCTAGCTACAGCAATAAGACAAGACGCAGACATAAAGGGGATTCAAATAGGGTAAGAAGTAGTCAAACACTCCCTCTTTGCAGACGACATGATCTTGTATTTAAAGAATCCCATAGAATCCACTCCCAAATTTCTCAAGCTGATTCAAAACATTGGCAAAGTAGCAGGGTATAAAATTAACCTCCCCAAATCAATGGCTTTTCTGTATGCCAACAATGAGAAAAGTGTGGCTGAAATTAGGAAAGCAACTCCATTTGTAATAGCCACACAAAAAATAAAATACCTAGGAATTAACTTAACCAAAGAAGTGAAGGACCTCAAAGATGAAAACTTAAAAATCTTGAAAAAGAAAATCAAAACAGAACTTAGAAAATGGGAAAACCTCCCACGCTCCTGGATTGGAAAGATTAACATCGTGAAAATGGCAATTCTTCCCAAGGCTATCTACAAATTCAATGCGATACCTATCAAAATTCCAACCTCATTCTTCAATGAAATAGAAGAGGCAATCCAAAAATTCATATGGAACAATAAAAGACCCCGAACAAGAAAACGCTCCTCAACGGAAAGAACACTGCTGGAGGAATATCAATACCAAATTTCAAACTCTACTATAAAGCCATAGTAATCAAAACAGCTTGGTATTGGCATAAGAACAGACCTCAGGACCAATGGAATAGAATAGAAAACCCAGAAATGAACCTACAGACCTATAGCCATCTAATCTTCAATAAAGGAGCTAAAACAATAGAATGGAAGAAAGACAGCCTCTTCAGTAAATGGTGCTGGCAAAATTGGTTAACTACATGTAGAAAACTAAAACTAGATCCTTATATATCACCCTGCACCAGAATCAACTCCAAGTGGATCAAAGACCTCGAAGTCAAAGCAGACACTCTGAAAATATTACAGGATAGAAAAGGAGAAATCCTAGGTCTCCTTGGCTCAGGCAGAAATTTTCTGAATAGAGACCCGGAAGCACAACAAATCAAAGAAAGGTTGGACAAATGGGATTGCATGAAGTTGCAGAGCTTCTGCATGGCAAAGGACATAGCTAGCAAGATCAACACAAAGCCCACGGATTGGAAGAAGTTCTTCACTAGCCATACAACAGACAAGGGTCTCATCTCTAAATTATGCTTGGAACTCAAAAAATTAAATCCCCCAACAACAAATTTTCAAAGAAACAACTGCCCAATAAATAAGTGGGCTAAAGACTTAAAGAGAAGCTTCTCTTAAGAAGAAAGAAGGATGGCCAAGAGACACATGACAAAATGCTCAACATCCCTAGCCATTAAAGAAATGCAAATCAAAACAACATTGAGATACCACCTCACTCCAGTTAGAATGTCAAAAATCAAGAACTCTAACAACAACAGATGCTGGAGGGGATGTGGACAGAAGGGAACCTTACTTCATTGTTAGTGGGAATGTAAACTTGTTCAACCACTTTGGAAAGTCGTATGGAAGTTCCTCAAAAGACTTCACATAGAGCTCCCCTATGTCCCAGCAATCCCACTTTTGGGCATTTACCCAAATGATCACAAACAAGACCACACTAAAGCTACCAGCACAACTATGTTTATTGCAGCATTATTTACCATGGCTAAGATATGGAACCAACCCAGATGCCCCTCAGTAGATGAATGGATCAAGAAAATGTGGTATATATACACAATGGAATTCTATGCCTCCATCAGAAAGAATGGCATTGCCCCATTTGTTAGGAAATGGAAAGGCTTGGAAAAAATTATATTAAGTGAACTAAGCCAGGCCCAAAGAAACATAGGTCCCAATCGTTTCCATTATTTGCAATATCTAGTATATGAATGAGTCAATCGGAAAAGGACACATAATGTGATGATAGGAAAATGAACATTTACATATGTATTTTAATGTTTTTTTTCTTTCATACATGTGTTTCTAATGCATTTATAAGTTTATTTCTTTGTTGCTTTGTATGTTCCTCCCCCACAGTATAACCACTGCTTTCACTATATTTGATGTCAGTATAACTTGTGGAGGAGATGGGAAAAACAGTCGTTTAAGGATATAGGTGGACCTGTTGCAACAATGAGAAGTACAAGTTTTCATGTTGAAAATGAGCTTTACAAAGTTGGTGCGGGGTGGTGGGGTTAGGAGGGAAGGGGGCAAGGAGAGGAGGATTGGGTGGGGGGTTGGGGGGGGCTTGGAAGGGATGTGAAGTGTAAACAAAGGAGGAGACTACAATGCTTGATAAGAAATGTACGCATTATCCTGCCCATGTAATTGTAACCCCTCTGTACAGTATGTTCACAAAAAATAAAATAAAATAAAATGAAAAAATAAGACTGCAGCACCGTTTATTTTTAACTTTCCCTAATATATACTGATAGAAATCAAGAGGTAACATAAGGTTACAATAGTCTAGAAAAACAAAAAAATATTTCAGTAAAAACAGAGTTCAGTAAAAAAACAGGACAAGGTCTACTGGTAGAAAGTAAAACAACTCTGCAGACATAGAAAGAAATCTTGGGCACCTGATGTTTTTAAGTAAGCCAATTCCTTTATGTGCCTTTAAGTGAGCACCAGGGTTAAGATGACCTTTAACCTTTACTGTCCGCTCCCAACAAGAGTCCAAACTTAACAAACTTGAGGAAGCTCAGACCATTACTTTTGCTGTTTACAAAATGCATCTAAATGCATCACTTTATGTATCACTCTTCTAAGTTTCATCAGGTAATATTTGAAGGAAAACAATTTTTAGGTAGAAACAGTCAAACATTGGCCTTTTAGCATAAAAAGAATTGAGCAATAGCCAGGTGCCAGTGGCTCATGCCTATAATCCTACTTACTCAGGAGGTTGACATCTTAGGATCAAGGTTCACAGCCAGCCTGAGCAAGAAACTCTGGGAGATTCTTATCTCCAATAAACCACTCAGAAAACGAGATGTTGCACTGTGTCTGAAGTGGTAGAGTACTTCCCTTGAGCTGAAGAGGTGAGGGACAGTGGCTATGGCCAGAATTAAAGCACTAAGAATAACAACAAAAAAAAGAATTGAGTAATATAAATTAGGGTTTACATTGAAGTAAATATCTAATCAAAGCCAGAAAAAATATTTTTATTGTAAAAATACTGTACAGTTGGGTTACAGTTACATGGGAAAGGTACTGAGTACATTTCCTATCAAGCATTGTTACCTCCTCCATCTCTTCCCTCCCACCTGCCAACACCTCTCACTGCCCCTCTCCTCATCCCTCCCCCTAAACATAGTGTCCTGTAAGTGTCCTGTACATCTCATCGTCACAATGGGTCAAACTGCATCCCCATTTAAGCATTCCACTTTATTCCTTCCCCAAATTACAAAAATGTATATAAAAGATGCAGAACACCTGAATCAAATACAGTGAACACAGGGGTTATACCTTAGGAGAAGAAGATACAAAAGCAACAAAGGAGTCACATAGTGCATTATAATTACATTAAAAATAATATCAAGAAAAAAAGAACACTTGTGTCCCTGTGTTGGGCTCCATTTCACTTAACACCATCACATATGGTCATATGTACATGGCCTTTGACCTTCTCTTCTTGTCTTAAACGTGTCTATTCATTGAAAACAAAGGAAACCATGAGACCTATGTTTCTTCGGTCCTGGATTACTTCACTTAATATAATTTTTCCATGTCTTTCCATCTCCTAACAAATGGGACAATATCATTCTGATGTAGGCATAGAATTCCAATGTATATATACACCATATTTTCTTGATCCATTCATCTAATGAGGGGCATCGGGGTTGGTTCTATATCTTACCTATGGTGAATAATGTTGAGATAAACATGGTTGTGCTGGTAGCTTTGGTATGACTTTGTTTGTGATCCTTTGGGTAAATGCCCAAAATTGGTATTGCTGGGTCCTAAGGGAGCTCTATGTGGAGTCTTTTGAGGCTCCTCCATACTACTTTCCAAAGCGATTGAACAAGTTTATACTCCCACCAACAATGCAATAGGATTGCCTTTTGGCCACATCCCATCCAACAACTGTTTATATTAGATTTCTTGATTATAGACATTCTAACTGGGGTGAGGCAGAATCTCAATGTTGTTCTGATTTGCATTTCTTTTGTAGCTAGAGAAATTGAGCATTTCTTCATGTGTCTATTGAGCATTTCTTCATGTGTCTATTGGCCATTCTTATTTCCTCTTCACAGAATCTATCTTTAAGTCTTTAGCCCACTTATTAATTGGGTAGTTGTTCTTTGAGGATTTGGTGTTGGGGGATTTAATTTTTTGAGTTCCAGGTATATTTTAGATATGAGACCCTCTCTGTTGTGTGGCTAGTACAAAATCTCCCAGTCTGTGGGCTACTGATCTTAATAGCTATGCCCTTTATCATCAGAAGCTCTGCAATTTCATGCATTGCTATTTGTCCAACTTTTCTTTTTTCTGTGTCTTTATGAAGAAAATTTTGGCCTCTGCCAAGGAGCCCTAGAGTTTCTAATATTCCTTCCTGTAATGTTCTCATGGTGTCTCCATTTAGTTCAAAGTTTTTGAACCATTTCGGTTGATTTTGTTGCAGTTTGATATATACAGATCTAGCTTTAGTTTTCCACAGGTGTTTAACCAATTTTGCCAGGACCATTTATTGAAGAAGCTCTATTTCTCCCATACTATTTTTTGTTCCATTGTCCAATATTAGGTGGCTATGTGTCTGTGGTTTCATTTCTGGTCTTCAGTTCTATTCCATTCGTCCTCATGCCTGTTCTTGGCCAGTACCAAGCTGTTTTGATTATTATGGCGTTGTAGTATAGTTTGAAATTTGGTGTTGATATTCCTCCAGTGCTAACCTTTCTGCTAAGAATTGTTTTTTCTATTTGGGGTCTTTTATTGTTCCATATGAATTTTGGGATTGCTTCTTCTATTTCATTGAAGAATGAGGTTGGGATATTAATAGGTATTACATTGAATTTGGAGATAGCCTTTGGCAATATTGCCATTTTCATGATATTAAACATCCCAATCCAGGAGCAGGGGAGGTTTTTCCACTTGCTTAGTTCTGCTTTAATTTCCTTTTTCAGGTTTTTAAAGTGATCCTCATAGAGGTCCTTCACATCTTCAGTTAACTCCTAAGTATTTTATTTTTTGTGGTGCTTTTACAAAAGGAGTTTCTTTCCACATTGGAAAGCAGTAGGTTGCCAGATCCTACTGGGAAGGTACACAGAGATATCCCAGTCTGGTTGGTCTATGAACCCATTCACCACACGTTATAGCAGGAGTGGGGCTTCTGCCTCTGGGAGCTAACCCCTACCAGGCCAACCAACCTAGGGCACAGGCCTCACTATATGCATCAGAACATATCCAGACATGACAACCAGTGTGTCCCGGCTGGGCAAAATAGGTATCTCCAAATAATATCATTAATGCTTTTTTGATAACTGAGGTCCAGACCTTTACAATCATTGTGATAGTCCCTTTGCAGTACTCAGAAAGAGTTTAGAATAATGCAAGTATTTCAGTTTGGGGAAGACCTCAACAGGAAACAGCCAGTATTCTATAGGTAGAAAGAAAAAAATGATTACCCATTCTTGTAACCAAACACAGCTAAGAATGTATAAATCTTGGTGAAATGTGATGGTCTCACAAGTGACCATCACAGTGCTCTGTCATAACATCTGGCTACCCAAAAAATGATGTTGGTATTTATGATTAAGAGGTGATATTTCCAAGGCTCTTCACCCATCAAATACATCAGTATTTACTGGGTAGAGCTGCTTCTGTCTTTAGACACAACCAAGGGGTCAAGAACCAAAGACCTTTTCAAGCTTAGTGTCTAAAGAACCCTCAGCCTTCATCCTCAGGACTGACGAACAGTAGCTGGCCTCTGTCACTGAGGATACAAGCATGGAACCCACATCTATCCTAGAGAAGCTCAAGTGAAGGGAGGAAAGGACGGACTCATCATTGACTTCCATATAAACTTGGGGAAATCAATGCCCAGCGCTCACAATTATTCAATTTGTTCATCTTATTGTACCAAATCTCTAATGACTCCCAAATAGAAATAGAAGAAGAGAAAAGATAATAACAGCCACACTAGATTTTAGGGGGACGTCTTTGGCTCTGATGACAAAATATAATGTGTCCTTTCTTCCACTGCTTTATTTTCTTCTTATGTTATAAGATCCAGTGGTGTTTATTCTTGATTGAACTAAATTACATATCAAAAATGTGTTAGTGTTTTTATGAGATATGACAATGTAAACAAGACCCAAGAAACAAAGAACCTCTTCTTGTCATATAATTTCTAGATGACTCTATATTCTGGACCCCATATATGGTGTATAAGCATGCACATCGGAGGGAAGCTAGGAGGAGGGCAAAGAACTATAGGAAAATGGGTTAAAAAATAAGCAGAGGGCCCATTGCCCGCACTGGTCATTGATGAAAGTGAATTAAGCAACTCAAGAGTGGTCATGGGAGGGAGGGAATGAGAAAGAGGAAACAGCTGATACTAAGCAAAAGGAAAGAAATGTTCATATCACCCAATTTGTAAGAAGCAGTTTTTTGTTAAAGTCTGTAGATTCATAAGCTTTGTAGATCAAGACAATGACAAGATGCATTGTGAAGGTTAAAATGTGTTAATGACTTTAGCTAAGTATCACTATGCCACAATATTGTGAAATTTATATAATTACTTAATCTCAATAAAGAAAAAGTGTTACTTTTTAAAAATACTGACTAAAACATTAAGTAATATGTATTAAAGTTTCACATTCTTGTGGAAATCCATTAGTAAATTCACTATTATTTATTATTATAAACATAATTTATTTTTCAAGTCAGACAACAGTGGCTCCCTTAGAAGGCTTGGATCACAGTTCAGAACTAGCCTGGACAGAAAAGTCTATGAGACTCCATTTCTAACGTACAAGTAAAAATATAGGATTGGAGGTATTTCTCAAATGGTAAAATGCCACTTGTGAATAAGATAGCCAAGAAAGGAAACTTGGAGCCCTGATTTCCAGGGCCTGCACACACGCACACACACACACACACACACACACACACACACACACACACACAACACACACACACACACACACACACACACACACATTTTTTCCATATTGAAAACGTAAGTTGATTTTTTAATTCCCTTTTCTTCCTACCACCCAACTCTGAAAATGTCAATCCTGTATTTAAATTCATTTTTAAATAAGCAAATGATGTCTTTCCTCACGATGGTCTATGGATGCCACTGTGGGCAGTGCCAATGATGCCAATCTCAGCAGATACTAGGAGATAAAAAAAGGGGGAGAGAGAGAGAGAGAGAGAGAGAGAGAGAGAGAGAGAGAGAGAGAGAGAGAGAGAGAGAGAGAGAGAGAGAGAGAGAGAGAGAGAGAGAGAAACACCAATATGTTAAAGTCACACAATCATTAAATGAAATCATCAAATGAAAAACAGCCCAATATGTGTGAGCAGAAGAAAAGAGATGCCCACACGTGGCAGGTGTGACACTCCAACCCAGAGAGAGCCTATGATAGCAGGAATAGGCTCTGGATCCCACCTGTGATCCCTGGGCCTGCTCCTCAGGATATGTCCCATATGGTGCTGCTGAACCTGGGCCCAGACAAGGGCAAGGCCTTGCTGTATTCCAGAGCCATGTGCAGTCCCTCATGCTCAAGTCCCTGATCTCCTTGATGACACTCATTGCCCCATGCCTCAAGGGCTGCAGGGAGTATCCTTCCCCTTCCAGAGCAGGACCCTGAATCTCATCTTCCCCCAGAGGGGCCATATGCTTCGTCTTTCTCTACTTCACAGGGAATTTACATTTTTGCCACCTAAAGAAATGAATGTAAGATTGTGTTCTTATGGGGGTTGTTTTGGTGCGGGTTCTGATAGTTGAACTCAAGGTCTGGGTGTTGTTTCTGAGCATTGTTTTTGTGTAAAGCTAGTGCTCTACCACTTGAACCACAAATACACTTCTGGCTTTGTTGGCTAATGGCATATAAAAGACTCATAAATTTACTGCTCCAGGCTTGCTTGGAACCCTGGTTCTCACATCTCAGCTCTCTAAGGAGCTAAGTTTGCAGGCCTAGGGTATGATTGGTGCTCAGCTAAGTGTGAGTGATTTTAATGTAACTTGTAAGTGTTTAGACATAAACTGTTACAGGTGTGTTTGCATTGGGCTCTCTGCTTATGGACAAAAGACATGAGATCAGAATAATTCTGGTAAGTTGTCCTCTTTGACAAGGTAAACATCCATTTTATTTCACTGAGAGCCCGGGAACAGGTCCCTTGTACCTTAGCCTCTTTCCTTAGTAACTACTCAATACTTACTTCCTTTACTATCAGTGTATGTTGAATGTATAAGGGCAACTATCTTTTAATTATTAGCACAAAGTGGTAAGTTTACACTTCATGAAGGGCCATAAGTTATTGGATCTGAAGTTTCCTTGTTCCTACTTCTCTAGTAGACAACAAATAAGTCTTCATAATGCTTGATGCAGACATTTGACATGGTAGTCTAACACTCATTTCTTTTGTTTAGTTAGGCTATTTTGGTTCTCATTGAAGCTTTATGGTAGTAAAATTCATCAGTACCCTTTTGTTGTATACACACTAATCCAGAAATGGCATTCAATACAAAAGCAAATGCTTACAGAACATTGAGCACTCTTTTCTTTGAGTCACTGTAAAAAGAAAGACCGGTTTGGCTTCCACACATTTCTGTCTCTGGGCAGATGCTTTTATGTTTTCCAGCAATGGCCCAGCAGAATTACAGACAGTGTTGTGTGTGTCTCTGTGATGCATGAGTCAGTGACATCACTCCATTGACCCACAGTTACAGCACTGAATGACATCAAGATCTCTGGACTCAGCGAAATGAGCTTGCTTGTCCTTTGGAGTCCTGACTGTATAATGCAGTGGTGACTTGACAATATTCCAACTTCAAGCTCAACACTTCTGATTATTTAAGAGGCTCTTCTGAATCATGCCAGTTCTCATAGAATTTTAAAGAACATTGAGAGATACAGAGTCTGAGCCTATCTAATGTTTTGTCCTCTCTTTGAGGAGCTTTTTCTCTTCTTATAAATGATTCCGTTTCTCAACCAGTAACATTGAGGATTCTTAGAGACTGGGATGACAAGGCGCTTCTTGGCACTCTGTACTTTTGGTTTTCAATAAGAAATAATGATCAATAAGCAAACTGTTGCTCTAGCTGCTCATTTGGACAGCTCTAGTTATGTTGATGCTCGCACATTTCTTCCCTAAAAATACATTTAAAGACTCCTCTGGGAAACTGAAACATATTAATATCCTGCTCTAAAATTCTTAATGAAGGAAGAGAGAGAAGGAGAGATTTTCTGAAGAAATGCATGCAGTAATATAGCAAAATAGAAAATATGTGAGGAGAAATAGACAGTGATGCCAGAGAGTAGACTCGAGGTACCATAATGAAAGCATGGGAACATTTCACAGCTTAACGTTCAGATACTAGTAGCCTTAAGAATATAATGATATGCAAGAAACAATATAGCATAGGTAGGAAGAATAATTGAGACAGGAAAAAGAAAGGAAGAAGCACAGTAGATAGTGTACTCATTCAGAAGTATGATAGCACAAAGGACATATTACACTGGAGGAAGCATAAAATATACATATTAGAATGAAAATTTAGGAAGTCTTTTTAGGAATCTGATATGACTCTAACATAACCAGAGGAATGAATGAGAGTAACTACTTTGTTCAAAGAATTCCTCAAATTAAACTAAGATGTGACTATCAAATTGGTACAGATTACTCTCAGAGCTTCTAAACATTGTACGCAACACTTTTGTTCATCTTAATGTCTGTTTCTTCCAGACTGTGAGCTCTCCCTAAACCTGGACAGAGAATTTCTCTCAGGTCTCATCAAGATGATGTAGCACTTGGGAGCAAAGATGCAGCCCAGGAGACCTCCACTGGAGGCCAAGATGGAGAAGACCTCCATGGCCACTATGACCTTCCCCTTAGTGCTGTGGTAGACAGGCAGGAAGGTGAGCCACACACTGCAGAACACCAGCATGCTGAAGGTCAGGAATTTGGCCTCATTGAAGGTGTCAGGCAGGTTCCTGGCCAGAAAAGACACTGTGAAGCTAGCCAGGGCTAGGAAGCCCAGGTATCCCAGGACACAGTAGAAGACACTGAGGGAGCCCATGTTGCACAGGATGATAACATGGCCATGTTCAGAATGTACATCTGTGTCCACAAAGGGAGGAGAGATTCCCAACCAGAGGCCACAGAGAGTCAGCTGGATGAGGGTGCAGATGGGAATGATGAGGTTAGGAGCCCGAGATCGCAGCCACTGCCTCATGCTTCTCCCTGGAGCAGTGAACGTGAAGGCAAGAACCACAGTGATAGTCTTGGCCAAGACCGTGGAGACAACCACAGTGAAGACCACTGCAAATGTGGTATGCTGGAGGAGGCAAGTGGCTGTGTGGGGACGGCCAAGGAAGAGCAAGGAGCAGAGGAAGCAGCAGATGAGGGAGATAAGCAGGATGTAACTGAGGGCCCGGTTATTGGCCTTGACAATGGGGGTGTCTTGGTGCTTGATAAACACCCCAAGAACAGTAGCTGTGAGTACAGAGCAGCAGAGAGAAGTGCAGGCCAGAGCCATGCCCAGGGGGTCTTCATAAGCCAGGAAACTCTCAGTTTTCAAGAGGCAGGTGTTTCTCTCAGTGTTGGCCAACTGATTATCTGGACACCTCACACACTGCTGCATGTCTGGTGAGGAGTGAGAATCGCTGTTAATCTGGGTTCCATAATTCTCTTTCCTCTCCTCCCCCTTCATTCAAATAGCTCATTTTCCCTGATTCACCAGGTGATCTGTATTGAGTTCAATACAAAGTAGAGTAACTCTCTATATCAAAATACTTTCAAGTGAATTCTGTTTCTAACATTTCTTGATCTTTCCTTCCTCCATTTCTCTTTTTTCTGTTTATCTCCTTCCTTCCTCTGTTCCTTCCTTCTTGCCTTATATACTTTTTCTCTCCCTCTTGCCTTTCCTTCCTTCCTCCATCCCTCCTTTGTTTCTAATTTCCTTCTTTCTTTGCTTCTGTTTTTCTTCCTTCTTTACTTCCTTCCTTCCTTTCTCTCTTTCCTCCAGTGCTTGAACTCTGGCCCTGGGAATTTTTTCAGAGTATTCATGCCAAAACCACCACTCTACCACTTGAGCCACAGCTTCAATTACACTTTTTTGGGTGCTTAATTGTGGAAAAACATCTTTATTAGTTTCGTGCCCATCATTGCATCTAAACTCCATTGTAAAATCTCAACTGCCTGAGTTGCTTGGATTAAGGGGTAATATATAATTACCTAGCCTTATGTGCTGCAGTCTTGACAGGTTATATCACTCTGGCTCTCTGCTACTCATTCAAGTAATAATGGAGAATAGAGAATTACCCTAATCATTTCAGGTTTACGAAGAGGGTCTAATCCAAACCTCAATCTACTTCTTATGCCAAGCACAAACTTCCTGAGCATTTATCTGTGTCAAGAACAATTTTCCTCTACTGGTGTGATAGGGTCTGGAAAAGACCAGCTGGATGATGGAGAAGAGAAATGAAATGGACATGTTAACTACTTCTGAATCTTTTATAGTTGAAGAATTGCTAGTCAATCTAGTGCCAGTGTAAGACATGGAGTTATCATAACAAAGTCCCTTGTATTATTAGTGTTTGCTAAATAGAAAATCAATTTTAATTAGAAAAGAGCAGCACTGGGCACTCAGAAATGAAAGACTGTGTTAGATCTAAAATTCCATGATGATTTTCACATCATTTCAAAGATCAACAACTGGTTCTTGATATTTTCTATTTTTCCTTTTTTTTGTTTTCTTTTTACAGTCTTTTACTTTTATTTTCTCCATTTCTCCTTTTTTACTAAATATATATTTATGTATTTATTTATTTATTTATTTATTTATTGTGAAGATACTGTACAGATGGGTTACATTTACATGAGTAAGTTAATGAGTACATTTCTTATGAAGCATTATTACCCACTCCTTTGCTTTTTATATGTTTTTCATTGTAAAAATACTGTACAGAGGTGTTACAGTAAGGTAATGAGTAAGGTAATAAGTACATATCCTATCAACATTGTTGCCTCCTCCTTTGTTTTTCTCCTACCATCCCTTCTTTCCCCACCATCCCAAGTACTCCCTAACCCCCACCTCCAACCCCAGTCAAAGTTGTAAAGTTCATTTTCAACATAGTGTCTTGTACATCTCATTGTTACAATGGGTCAACCTGTATCCCTATTTAAGCAGATTGTTTTTTCCTTCCCCTCCCCGAACTAGAAAAATGTGTATACAAGATGCAGGGGACCAGAATCCAATACTGTGAAAACATGGGTTATACTGTGTGTGGGGAAAGGAACAAACCACAGAAACCAAAAACTCATATAGTACATTTTAAATAAATTTTAAAAAGAATGAAAAAAACATTTGTGTCCCTATGCTTGGGTTCATTTCACTTAACATTTTATATGGTCATATGTACATAGCTTTTTCCCTATTCTGCTTTTCCTAGACATGTACTAGTTTTTCCAAATAAGGGAAACCATTGGTGAATATTTTCTTTAAATATAAAAAATGTGACTGAGGAGAGAGGAACAGGGCTATTCTCAAGATGAATCCTGTAATAGACAAGAAGATGCAAATATATATATATATATATATATATATATATATATATATATATATATATATATATATATATATATATAATGGAGGGGCACTGGCTTGTTTCTTCTAAGGAGAAATATGGTTAACAGTAATCATGGAATTCTGCATGAAGGGGAATATGTGTTCCTGCCATGCTACTGTAGATCACTCCACTGGCTTGCATGGACTGAAGGGTAGGAAGGAGAGATGAGGAATTTCTCTATAACTCACAGACCCACCTGTCACATTAGAAATCTCATTCTCTGAGCAAGGAATGCAGTCAAAGCAACAGGTAGCATTTCCCTCCAGAGAGGTCTTCCTGAATCCAGGACCACAGCTCTCAGTGCAGACAGACTGTGGAGCCTGAGAATATTCAGATGAAGGTTAGGGACACTTCATCTTTTTACCTGACATCCCAGACACTCTGGAAAAGATCTTCAAAACACATAATCTTTATATACATATAGCCAATGAATTGATTGAGCCTTCTTACAATTTCATCTAACAAGAACAGGAGAACATGTGGGTCCTTAACACCCAGCCCCTCAAGCCATCAGGAAGTCATGGAGCATTTAAGAGGTGGATGTTAATTCTAGAAAATTAGGAAATGGGAGTTCAATCCTGCATCCCATTCTTGAATTCAGGTGATGAATAAGAGCATAAGAGGAAAATCACTCAGAGAAACTTCAAACCCACACTCTAAAGTGTAGCTAATTGCTTGGAAGGTGCTGCTGTACCCAGGGCCATTCACATCTCTCTTGGCTTCCCAGTTGCAATGAGATAGGTGAACTCCACTGGCAGATACTTCTTTCATTACATCCTGTCTCAGCACAGACTCAAAAGCAACAGTCTACCCAACCGTGGTCTGAAACCTCCAGGCAGAAGAAAAGCAAGCCTTTCTGCCTTCTCATTTGATTCCCTCAGATATTTGGTCACAGTGCTGGAATGATGATTCACAGGTGTCATTCACCTTTTATGATATTCAATATGCAAACAGAGAACAACATAATTGTAATGGAATGTTCCTCTATTCCCTCCATGAATCTGTTAGTAAGAAACTTCCAGAAAGAGGATGTTATGAAATGTTTACCACTGAGACATAGTTTTTATAAACAAGCTTAAAATCAGGATAAGCTTATGGCATATTTATATCTAGATCATGATATTATAGCTAGAAATGACCAATTCTAGTGTAGAAATAAGGATGTTGTGTCATTATCTACAACCATTGCACACATAACCTGACTTAGGGAATTACAACAACTTCATAATAACTATACAGTTTTTTAAAAAAGGAGAGAGCCAAAAATGCATAAATAACCCACCTTGGTTATTCCTATGGGCCACTCTATCAGATTTTCAAACAAAATCAGTTGTTGATCATGTGATCTAGATGGAGAAAACTTGCCAACTTTTACCCTTTGTCCCAGACCTTCTGGAAAATTCCAAAAGCTCATAATGTCATACTCTGTTTCCGATTTCCTTTCCTCATTCAAAACCACTTGGTCTCCAACAGGATTGGTAAATTGGCTCTTCTTCAAAAAGGGATGCAGCTAAAAGGGACACATTAAAGTAGCATGAAGTGCTTCCAAGAATTCTCACAAAATCTGAGCACAATGGATGCACACAAATTAACCTTCATTTTCACCACATGATTCACACACACCACAAGAATCCAATCAACTGAATCAAATGCAGGACCACAGTAGACTAAAGTGTTACAAATTTCTAAAACCTGGGTATCTAGGATGGGATGCAGAAACTCAATTTCAAGGGAATCAAACTCCAACCACACCCAACCAAATAATGAATTATCATATGACAGACCTCAACTGCCTCACTAACGTGCATTCCAATCACTTATTTTATGATTGTTATCAGTGAGTCAGTCTGAAAATAGGTAAATAATAAACTAAGTAGATTCATAGAATATTTATGACAACTATGAAAGATTAAGTAAGACTTAGTGTGTGTGTGTGTGTGTGTGTGTGTGTGTGTATCCTGTCCTGTGGATTGACTTCAGGGCGTAGGCACTCAACTTGAGGTTTTTTTTTCCTTTTCAAATTAATCATTCTATCCCTTGAGCCACAGCTCCACCTCTGGCTTTTGGCAGTTAACTATAGTAGGAGTGAGACACAGATGTGAGCCACTTGGGTCCACACAATCTTAGGTATTCAAGAACTAGTCATTCTTGATCTATTATTTTAAAAATTACAAGGACAATTTGGATATATGCTATCGAAAAGGGGATGGCTTTTTCCACACATAGTGAGGATGGGTACAGAAAACACAGCACTATCTTGTCACAGATGCAGCGTTTTCAAGGACTTTGTCTTCACAGCTCTACAGTCATTTCATGGAGCGCACGACAGGCACAATGTCTCTTGTATTTTACAAAATGGAGCCAGACAACCTAGTACCTAGTTCCATCTGCTATGAAACCTTCAATAGAAAGACTACATGCCCAGAGTAGGTCTTCCAAAAGCAAAGCCATTACCTGTGAAGACAGAAATGCCCTTGGCTGGGCATTGTGCACAGGTTGCTCTTCCATGAGATGAAAAATCATCTGGTGAAGGGCATAGGACACAGCATACACAGCGTTGTAGATGTTGTAACTCTCGTCTGACATGGTCATGTCAAAAATGTGCCTCAGCATCCAATCCAGTGTGGCAATGTATGAACAGTGCCCCAAGTCTCTACAGTCAGACTTAACCAGTAGGCAATAAACAGACTGAATCCATGACCTGGGAAGGGAATTATCTCTTGAGTTCTTGGAGAAGATCTCTGTCAAAATAAAATTGGTGAACCCAGAAGTGTTTCTATGGTGGTGAGAGAAGATGAGAGGTGCATGGAAAGGGTCAATGAGAAAATGTCTTTTAGCAATAGTCACATCATCATAGGGTGAGTTCATGACCCAGACTTTCTCTGTAATTAAAAAGTACCCAAATTTAAGAATAAAGCTTAGTAGAAATTTACTGTCCCCATAAATGATAATCACATTGGTTGATGATTCCACTAGCTGGCGATGCATCCATAGATCATCTGTGAAATCTAAAAAGGCACTGTAAGTGATCATGTTCTCAAAGGCCAAACAAACTCCATTCTTGTCCATCTCTTCTCTCAGTTCTGAGAGGAACCACACACCATAGTCATCTTCGGTGATGAACAGTCCCACCCAGGTCCAGCTGAAATGAAGCATCAAGGAGACTATGGCCAGGGCTAGAGCTGAGTCCTTGGCAGCCATCTGATAAACAGTACCAAACTTTCTATGGTCACTCAGGAGAGGATCAAAAGACCCAAAGGTGAACTATAGGGAAACAATGAACACAACACCAGGAAGAGGATGGTCATAGGCTAGTATCAGTCCTGGTGAGAACTAAGCAAAAACTGGCAGAGGTGGGGGCAAACGTTCGTTTATCCATTTGCAAAGTCATGTCCCATGTTTCAAGCTCATTGTAGACATGTAAGGATAAGGCTCAGAGCTTTGGATCATCCTTTGGACTCTTACAATCTCTCCTTTTATTTATTTATTTTTGCAGGAAAGAAAATGTATATGTCCCACCCATTTCCAGAGTCTTTTCCCTGTGAGATCATGCATTTAGAAGGGTTTGTGATAACTCCTCTTCTTCAGCCTGTCCAGGACAGAGTCACTGTGGACATGGCTTCACACCCCTCCCAGCCTCACCTGTGGAAGTTTGTAGAGGTCCAGCAGTGTCCCGATTGGGACAGATGTGCTTGAGGTTCCTGTGAGTACTGCTAAAGCTTTGCTGTCTCTTCTGCAGGTGTAATTAGGGCTGTTTTTATTCTTCCCAGACAGCCATATGAGTGGATCCTCTAATAAATCAGTATCTTTGTAATGTGCACTATAGATCTCAAACCCTATAGTCATGTTGGGTAGCAGATGAGCATTCTTGTTGATCTCCTCCACTGCAAGCACCAGGGTGAGAAGCAATTGGTATTTCTTTAAGTTGATACTGAAAAGAGGCCAGAAATATTTGGGTAGGTATATGTGTATTACAAATGATTAACTGCAAACCTTCTGACTTTGTTGAATCAAATGCCTATCTCTACACACAGTAGTATGTGTAGATCCTATCTTCCAACAGGATGGCATTAGAATTTGGAGTCTTAGAAAAGTTCTCAGTATTGGGAGAGCTCCTGAACAGGACTTGATCAGCATATATGAGATTACTATTCTTTTGAGATTACAAGGGTGGGGAGGGATGAGCAAGTTGGCTTTTCCATTCTACCACATATGGATATGTGAAAAATACTGTTGTCTGCTGGGACACAGGAGCATGCTCAGTCACATCCCAAATCATTGAGTACCTTGAATTACCTGTGCATATGAAGAACGCTTAAGAAATAGAATTCAAATTGAGAGCATATTGTCCACCTGAGTTTAGCCAATACAAGCAGAGAGACAGGGCCTGCTGTGTTAGGAATAAATACAAAAGCAGACTGCCTTGTGTCTATGCTCACTTGCTAAACTTTTGCTAATGGTGCACAATTCTGCAAAGAAGTACATCTTGCCTTGTGAGGAAATTAAAGAAGACAAAGAAATTAAATTCATGTTATGTGGTAGAGGACCACTAAGCTGACTCAGAGAATGTCACTATTCAAGGGGATTCCTCAGAAACAAAGCAAGATGGCAGCTGAGAAAGCTAGAACATGAAGATTGCTTCACCCAACAAAAGAACAGATGAGAGTCACGAGTTTAGACCAGAAGACACTTCTCTAGTAGAATAAAACAACAGAAAAGAATGTGTGAGAAATGGTGGAAGAAGCTGGCTCCATATTCCTCCCCATCATCAGCGTTAATAACTCAGTATGGACAGAAACCCTCTGACACTGAAGGGAAGGAAAGAGTTCAAGTTAAATCTCAGCATCATCCCCATACACTGAGACCAGTGCTAGGGAAGTGGTTATAGTTTCTACTCTTGGGTCCAGACCTTTAGATTGTGTCTCTGGAACTGGTTTAGGACAGAGAAGAAAGACATTTCCACAGCCTCCATCCTCCAATTTTGTGAACAACAGCAGGTACTGGATAAAACCTCCTATTGAGCAGGGCATGAGTGGGTCAAGGTTTTTTCTTAGAACCCTGTGTCAGGCATGTCATGTTTGGACCAATAATCCAGAATAAACTAGAGGCACTGTTTGAACCTCGATCCTCATATCTCAGCCTCCTAAGTAGCCAGGATTTCAGGCATTAGCCGCCAGTGCCCAGCTTGTGGCCCCCATTACAAAGCATTCAATGCTTCTCTGGCACAGCACAATTCTCCATCCCACTTATGGGTAGGACAGGGAAGTAAGATGGTGACATTGTCCTAGAGCTTAGTGTGGCCCAACTGATATCACTAGAACTGTGCCATGATCCCATAGCCAGGCCAGCCTCTGGCAGAGCTCTGTAATCACCTCAGTACCTGGGAAAGTCATCTACCACCAGACAATCTGAGTTTTATTCTAGCTATCACTAATTGGGTATGGTTGTGGCCATCTTGGCCCATGAGAACACTGCCACTACGTACAAATTGTGTGGTTCTTAGTGCTCACCCAGTGCTCTGGTCTTGATTGCAATGGACTGAGGATGTAGTACTGAGGCAGGGTAGACTAGGGAAAATGAGGCCTGGTTAAAACATGCCAGGAATTCAAAAACTCAAGCTTAACACTTGTCCATCTACTTCTCTTAATATTAAGGGAACAAAGTAATTTAGTGGAAAATGTAGTAGCATAGATTAGGAGAATATGGAGTGTGGTAAGCTCACAGCAAATAGAGAGCTATTCATTAATTAACATCCTTTAAGATTAAGGCACTAAAGTCATTGAGCAGAAAATGAAGCCAGATAAATTGAAGAATATGAGTCTTGGTGAAGGCAACTCAGAAACATGATTTAGAAAAACAGAGATACTATCTTTGATTCAAAGAGACATAACAGGATGTATTTCTTTCCTGAGAATGCATTTCTCATCATATGAATTAACAGTTGTCTGGCAGCATGTATGCCTTCCCAAAAAATGTTCCCCCAAATCATAAGCAACATCCTACACAAAATATAGACAACAGCACGCCTTCCTCACTGCAAGGGTAATCATTTGTTTTATGGAAGGATGCCTTCTTATCTGAAAAGAATGTCCAAAACATACAGAAATTCAGAAAGTGTAACACCAGAAGTGATTAGAGCAAAGATGAGACACATATGTTTGAATAACTTTGAAGTCAGTCCTCCCACCTTTACTGCATGAATACCCCTGGCAGCCCAAGAGCTGTGTATCTCTCCTCTGTTAGAGCGTGCCTTTGAATTTCTGTTTCCTGTTTGTGTATTTGCTTGCTTTTTTGCTTCATTACTCAGTAAAACTCTGCCATATTTTCTTACTGTTGTGACTTGCATAGAATTTCTTATTCTGAGATCCAAATCAAGAAGCCTAAGTGAAGAGTGACTACTTTTAGAGGGAAACTTCATTAACCTTCACCTGTTTTTGTGACACTGCTGGTTGGTATTCCAGGTGTAATAGAGTTCTGGTGGCCACAGTTGTGACTAAGGCCTGTTCCAGAACAAAGATCTTGCCACTGCTACACAGAAATGTCTCACAAGGCCATTTCCTCTGCATGAGCATTATGGGCCCCCGCATGACCCAAGAGGAGGCATGCTGGGACCCTCGACTCAGTGGGGTTCTCCTTGAGGTTGTTAGAACCACAGGGTATTTGTCACCCAACTTGCCTTTGGTTTTCTCTACTACTGAAGAGGTTTATCAGCTCCCAGCTCACTTCCTTCAAGTCCTTTGCTCCCTCTAGTGGTGACATTGTGGAAATCGCCTGGAATTTCTTGAAAGACAGACACAAAGCCAGACCAGGCAGACTGGTCTAATTCTGAGACATTTCAAAGACAGATAGTATCACATGTCCAGTATGAATCAAGAATGTTCCAGAACGATGAGTTCTCCTAGCATTCAATATAATCAGTTTGGGGAAATTCTCATAGAGACAATCTCAATTCTCATGTTTATTTTTGATATGCTATTTTACAACATAACTGTGAAGCTTGACAGCTAGAATGTCAGTAATAGTAAATATTAATTGGGAACTGGTGGTTCAGGCCTTTAATTATGGCTTATGAGGAGGCTGAGATCAGAGAATTATCTTTTGTAGTCACATTGGGCAGGAATGTCTGTGAGACTCTTATGTACAATTAAACACACAGAAACCAGTAACAGAGATGTTGGTCAAGTAGTAGACTGCCAGCCATGAGAGAAAAAATGCTAAGGGACAGCCATCAGGACTTGAGTTCACAACTGTGTACAAGAGTTTGTGTGAACATGCACACACACACACAGACACACACACACACAGACACACACACACACACACACACACACAGCACAATTAGAGAATGGACAGAGCAGAAGACAACTCTGACATCTCCTATCTCCCATGGAGGTGCATTTCTAATGCTGGGTTTACACATGAGTCCCATCTGTCTCACTCACTTCCACACCACATTCAGTTGGCTTCAATATCCCTCACAAATCTCTCATGGAATAAAGTATTCCTCTCCTGAATAAAGCCCATACAGGGTGTTTCCACACAAGTTGTCTGAGAAGATTCATCTGTGACTTCCTAGTTTACAGAGAATTCTGTAGATCTGAAAGTAATGAGCTTACCTGGGTCAAATGCATGAATCAAAGAGTGCATAAAACACATGAAAAAGCCAGGTGCCGGTGGGTCATGCTTGTAATCCTAGTTACTAAGGAGGCTGTGATCTGAGGATGCAAGTTCAAAGGCAGCCAGGGCAGAAAGGTGGGTGAGATGCTTAACTCCAATAAACCACAAGAAAACTGGAAGTGGTGCTGTGACTGAAGTGGTAGAGCCCTAGCCTTGAGCTGAAGAGGTCATGGACAGCACCTAGACCTACAGTTCAAGCCCCACAAACAACCAATAACAATATGGAAAAACATTCAAATATATTTTAAGAATTCATGAGCAGGGGAAAATAGATAAGCCTGACTAGATGTCAGAGAACATATAATAGAAGCAGAGCTTCTGGGAATGACATAGGAGATAGGCTGAGACATGGACAGTAAGTCAGAAGTTCACTTACATTAATTAAGGGGAAAAATAAAATGGATCATGGATCTCTTATTCCTGATCTGACCAGCAGCTCCCCTTCCCCAGAGCTTTGTTGACATGAAATAACCCCAGAAGCAGAAACTGCATGTCTGTCCTAGGAAATGTTGTCCTGAAGGAGGTCCAAACATTGGTCCTATTTTTAAAAGTATAAGGACAGAATTGACTAAAGATTCCCTAACCTTTGACGTATGGATGGGGACATTGTGCTTTAGTGGCTAGTATGGACTCTTGGTCACCCAAATGACACTGAACCAGGACAGTTCAGGCTGGAGGAATCACAATGATGGTGAGGTGGTCTGGACAGTCCTGGGAAATGGGAGTGGAATGAAGACAGACAGAGACCCCCAAACGGTCTGATAGCCAAACAGAAAATGCAAATTTTAAGAAAACCCAAGAAATCACTTACTGATTGCTCTGTTGCTGCGCAGCAGGATCATTCATGTTGTGAACAAATTCCCAAGAATAAAAGGGGAAAATCCCAGCAATGACCAGATCTCCCTTGCAGTGTGCCAGAGATTTCTCTGTGCAAATGTATCGGTCATCTTCAGTGGAACTAACCACTAGCGGTTGTTGGAGGAGAAGCAGTGTCAGAGTCACAGGGAACATTGCTGCTGCTTTGGCCTGGAGCTGTGATTCTGGATGCAGACTGAGCCAGCAGCATCAGATGGGTGTCTAAATGGATCTTCAGTTTCTGTGGCTTATTGTTATCTGGATGGCCACTGGGACACACCACCGGCCTCCTCCACTGTCCTAGAGGAATACAGAGCCCTTTCTGCCCTCCAGGTATACATCTGAGGTCCAGCTTCAAGGTCAAAACACAAGTTGTAAAACATGTGTACCATCTTCTCCTCCACACCCTCAGGACTGTCATTTCATCCAAGACTGTAGATAATGAAACTCCAGGGATGGATTCCTTTCTTGTTGAGTTGTTCACAAACTAGTGTGAAAGCAAAAACTTGAAAGAAAACAAGCCCACAACATAAAGTACCATAGGAAAGCCACTAGGGAAGATGGAAATGGATGACACCAGAGGATGCCAGGTGAAAGTCAAAAGGTAATAGAGGGCCATGGCCAACAAAGACCAAGAGTTATTGGAGCACCATCGAATATGAGGATGGGCAGACTCACAAACCCAGGACCAAGGGAGCCACAGAAGTTTGGTGAAATGACCCATTCCGGTTTCCATAACCACTCCACATGCAGAAACATCCAGAAGAGGTCAATGCAGTTATTTACTGATGCTGGAGGTATCAACAGTCTCCCTGTATTCAATCATTAAAGATCAACACTTGAAGGTCAAGGTGCACAACCAATTGGACATTTAAAAATGTGTCTATCAATGCATTGTGGTGATCCACTGTTAGACAGAGATGTTCTATGATCTATGACTTTCTGAGAAAATAGCAGGCCTGCCCATTGAGTATCCTGGAAGCTGTGTGTCTATGGATGGGTTTTGTTCTGCTCTCTGTCTTGGTCATGTCCTGGGTGCTGGGGAAACTCTTGTTCTCACTTAGACAGGCATGTGGTCCCTGCTCTGTCCATGTCTCCCTACCTGTCTCCTCTATTATTTGATCATGATAGACGTGGAACCAAGGTCACAGCAAAGGTTCCTGCTCCCCCCAGAGTTCACCATGGTAGCTGGTTCTGTGATTTGGCTCCATATATTTATTAGGAAGGGCTTGGCAAACATAAGTTGAAAAAGTAAGGATGAAAATGCTACTTGGTATTGGTAGCCAGCAAGACCTTGCAAGAGGGTCAGTGCTGGGGCAAACCTTGACTTGGGCTCTGAGTAGAAATCTCTATTTCTTCCTATAGCCAGGATTACAGGTAGGAGCCATCCTCACCTGGCTCAAAGGACACACATTTATCCTGTTCCCCTCCTCGATTACTCTATTTCTGTTAAGTCTGCCCAGTAGAACAGCTCCTCCCCACTTCCTCTTCACCTTCCTGAAACCAATAGTCACCTGTCAATCACCTGACTGTGAGTCAGCGAAGGACCCAACACACTCAAGTCACTTCCTAATCCTCTGAGGTCACTTCCTGAACTGTCCTGGTCACAACTCCCTCTGACAGTGAGAGGTTCCCCAGACTCTGAGGTTACTGCTGTATCCACTCTGGTCCTGATCTGTCAAAGTTCCCTTCTCTCTCTTTTTCTTTTTCCTTTTCCTCTGTCTTCTTCATGTGCCTTCATCTCCTGTGGATGGGCACTGTACTTTTTCTACCTGGTCCATGGGTCAGTTTTCCTTTCTGGAGAACCTTACAATTTCTACTTCATTGACATGGATATCTACTCTAATACTTTGAGCCTTCTACTCCCTACATTTCAAAAATGAGAGAAATCCTGGGGGTCTGTGTTGGGTGATAATACATCTATCTGTCTGTCCCTATTGTAAAGGTGATGTACACAGGAATTACCATTATGTAAATCAGCAATGAGTATATTTCTGTTTTTACAATGTTACCCAATTTTTCCCTCCCATCCCTACCCACCAGTTGTATACTTCATTTTTCACATGGTGTCCAGTATCTACCACTGCTGCATTTGTCAGGGTGATTTCCTGAATATAATGATCTCCATTTCCTCCTCTATTCCTGACTCAAATATATAATTGCATTCTCAAGACATTATTGTGTTTGTGTGACTCAATTTACTTTTTCCATTCATGTATTGATTGGAACTGATCCTGGTTCTGCATCTCAGCTTCTAAGTAGTGACATAAGAAACACTCACCATATGTAAACATAGACATAACAAATACCCATACTAGTATGTATGTGTAATGTTCATGTAGTATTATATCTTTTGTCAATAGTGTTATAACATTCCTTTTGGCCACATCCCCACAGCATCTGTAATTATTAATTCTCTTGATCATCAACCAAATTATTTAATACAAATTATTTTATAATAAGCTCTATTTTATGACACTCAAGACCTACTCAGACCATGTGCTAGTTGAACATTTTGTGGTTAGAAACAGTGAAGACAATTTTTGTTCCTCAAATCTTTTTTTATCCAAATGAAAACAATTTTTTTCCTCAATTCTCTTTCTCATGGATTTATTTACTAACTTCCCTCTTCCTTTACATTTGTTATTTCCTTACAGAGTTGGTTTTTTTTTTTGGTCAGTCATGAGGCTGTAATATCTCAGTTGCTATTAATAAATAACAAAAACCTATTGGTAAAGAAAAACCTCAGATATAAGCTGACTACTGGTCAGCCTTTGCTTCTCCATCCTTTGTAAAAACCAAATAACATCTCTCCCAAATTCAAGTTTACCAAGCTGGCAGCATTGCGAAGTCTGTCTACAACCATGAGGCTTAGCACCAGCTACATTTGTTTGCTGTATTAGCGAGGAGTTCATAATAAAAATAATGTTTAATAGTATCAATAGCATTAATAGTATTAGTCATGGTGGCCAAGTCAACATTATGTTTTGCCTATGCTCCTGTGACTCAAGGATATGTTTTGCTATGTTTTGCTTCTGTAACCTTGCTTACTTGCCTCAGTAAGTGGCCTTAAGACCTCCAATTAAAGACCACCACCCAGTGACCCCACTATAGGCAGCCTATTGCAAGTTATTACATATGATATTTACCATAAAGAACAAATAAATTTAAAGGTCATTTAACTATAACCAGTGAAAATGTGCCAAACCTTCATTTCATGGCTAGTCTATGTAACTCTAGGTAATCTACCCCTTAAAAATCCTAGCTTGAGAACTGCTCAGGGCCAGTCACAGATCCCAAGTCTATGTTGAGTCCCTGGCCAGTCACCTAGCCACTTCCCCAATAAATTCATCTTTTTACATGAGGCTGTCTCTGTGTGGTGGACTCTAGTGGAATATAAAATCCCCACCAAGGGGAATGAGGAATCCCCTCCCCCAAACCCCATAACAGGGCTTGAACTCTAAGCTTGGGGGCTGTTCCTCAGCTCTTCAGCTCAATGAACTTGCTCTCCCACTTGAGCCACAGTGCCACCTTCCCTTATCTGGTGGTTTATTAGAAAGAATAGTCTCATGGACTTTCCTGCCTGGGCTGGCTTTGAACCCCGATGCTCAGGTCTCAGCATCCTGAATAACTAAGATTACAAGCGTGAGTCAATGGATCCTGGCTTCCTTACTGAGTTTAAAAATTGAATTTTCAGTTAACTGTTTGAAACATTTGATCTCAAAATGACATTTTTTTAAATGGGAAACAAAGGAGGAGGAAACAATGATTGATAAGAAATGTACTCATTACCTTGCCCATGTAATTGTAACCCCTCTGTACGGTATTTTCACAATAAAAAATCTAAAGTAATTAAACTTAGACTAACTGGCTGTAAATGAATATTTGCAATTTGGTTTTAAAATAGGGAGAACAGGAGAATCACATGTAGACTGACGTTGCACTGAGTCCAAACTTAACAAACTTGAGGGATCTCAGACCATTTCTTTTTCTGTTTTCAAAATGCATCTAATTGCATCACTTTACACATCACTCTTCTAACTTTCATCAGATAGTATTTGAAGGAAAACAAGTTTTAGGTAAGTTTTAGCAAGTAAAGAATTGAGCAATAGCCAGGCACCTGTGGCTCATGCTTATAATCCTACCTACTCAGGAGGCTGAGATCTGAGGATTGAGGTTCAAAGCCGGCCTGGGTAAGAAACATCCTGAGACTCTAATCTCCAATAAACCACTCAGAAAACCTGAAGTGGTGCTGTGGTTCAACTGGTGGAGTGCTCTCCTTGAGCTTAGGGAAAGCACCTAGGCCCAGAGTTCAAGTCCTCTGACTGACCAAAAAAAAAGCAATTGAGCAATATAATTTAGGTTTTAAATTGAAGTAAATATCTAATCAAAGCCAGGAAAAAATTATGTGTATTTTATTGTAAAATCCTGTACATAGTGTTTAGATTTGCATGAGTAAGGTAATGAGTACAATACCTATCAATCATTGTTACTTCCTCCTTTGTTTTTCACCTACCATTCCTTCCCTCACCACCTGCCAACTTCCCCCCCACTTGCCCCCAACATTGTAAAGTTCATTTTCAACATAGTGTCCTGTAGATATCATCGTCACAATGGGTCAACATGCATCCCCATTTAAGCATTCTGCTACATCCCAATTTAAGTATTCTGCTTATCCCTTCCCCTCCCCAAATTACAAAAATGTGTACACAAGATGCTGAACACTACAGTCAAATACAGTGAAAACAGAGGTTATGCCGTGGGGGAAGAACGTACAAAAGAAACAAAGGAATCACATAGTGCATTATAAGTACATTAAAAACAATAGCAAGAAAGAAAAAAAAACATTTGTGTCCCTGTCTTGGGGTATATTTCACTTCACATCATCTCATATGATCATATGTACATAGCCTTTGAACTTCTCTTCTTGTCCTAGACATGTAGTAGTCATTGCAAACAGGGGAAACCATAGGACGTATGTTTCTTTGGGTCTGGCTTACTTCACAACATAAATTTTGTCCAAATTTTTCCATTTCCTAACAAATGGTACAATGTAATTCTTTCTGATTGAGGCATAGAATTCCATTGTGTATATATATATATACACCACATTTTCTTGGTCCATCCATCTACTTTGGGGATCTGGGGTGGTTCCATATCTTAGCTATGGTGAACTATGTTGAGATAAATATGGTTGTGCTGGTAGCTTTGGTATGACCTTGTTTGTGATCATTTGGGTAAATGGCCAAAAATGGGATTGCTGGATCATAGGGGAGCTCTATGTGGAGTCTTTTGAGGAATCTCCATGCTGCTTTCCAAAGTGGTTGCCCAAGTTCACATGCCCACCAACAGTGTAGAAGGATTTCTTTTTGGCCACATGCCCTCAGCATCTGTTGTTACTAGATTTTCTTGATTATACCATTTCTATCTGGGGTGAGGTGGGATCTCAATGTTTTCTTGATTTGCATTTCTTTTATGGCTGGAGAAGATGTTCATTTCTTCCTGTGTATAATGGCCATTTTTATTTCCTCTTCAGAGAATTCTCTCTTTAAGACCTTAGATTACTTATTAATTGGGCAGTTGTTGATTTGAGGATTTGCTGTGGGGTATTTAATTTTTTGAGTACTAAGTATATTTTAGATATGAGAGCCTTCTCCATTTTATGGCTAGTGAGGATCTTCTCCTAGTCCATGGGCTTTCTGTTGATCTTGCTAGCTATGTCCTTTGCTGAGCTCTGCAGTTTCATACAATGCCATTTGTCCAAACTTTCTTTGATTTGTTGTGTTTCTGGGTGTCTATTAAGAAAATTTTTGCCTGTGCCAAGGAGCTCAAGAGTTTCTTCTATTCCTTCCTGTAATTTTTTCATGATGTCTGCTTTGACTTCAAGGTCTTTGATACATTTGGAGTTGATTCTGGGGCAGGGTGATATATACGGATATAGCTTCAGTTTCCTACTGGTGTTTAACCAATTTGGCCAGTACCATTTACTGAAAAGGCTGTCTTTCTTCCATTTTATTTTTTAGCTATCCTGTCCAAGATTAGGTGGATATAGGTCTGTAGGTTCATTTCTGGGTCTGCATTCCAATTCCATTGGTCCTTAGGTCTGATCTTGTGCCAGTAACAAGCTGTTTTGTCTACTATGGCTTTGTAGTGGAGTTTGAGATTTGGAATTGATATTCCTACAGCTCTGTTCTTTCTACTAAGGATTGTTTTTGATATTCTGGTCTTCTATTGTTCCATCTGAATTTTTGGATTATTTCTTCTCTTTCGTTGAAGAATGAGGTTGGAATATTGATAAGTATGGCATTAAAATTGTAGGTAGCCTTTGGGAGTATTGCCCTTTTCACAATGTTAATCTTCCCAATCCAGGAGCATGGGAGGTTTTTCCACTTGCTTAGTTCCACTTACATTTCCGTTTTCAGGTTTTTAAAGTGTTCCTCATACATGTCATTCACCTCTTTAGTAAACTACTAAGTATTTATATTTTTTGTGGTGTTATTACAAAAGGGAGGTTCCTCAAAGACTCCACATAGAGCTGCCTTATAACCCAGCATTCCCATTTTTGGTCATTTGCCCAAATGATCACAAACAAGATCATACTGGGGCTCCCAGTACAACTATGTTTATTGCAACATTTTTAACCATAGCTAAGAAATAGAACCAACCCAGATGCTCGTAAGTAGAAGAATGGATCAAGAAAATGCAATGGAATTCTATGCCTCCATCAGAAAGAATGACATCGTCCCATTGGTTAGGAAATGGAAAGACTTGGAAAAAATTATATTAAGTGAAGTAAGCCAGGCCCAAAGAAACATAGGTCCCATGCTTTCCCTTATTTGCAATAACTACTACATGTCTAGGACAAGTAGAAAAGGTCAAAAGCAATGTACATATCACCATATAAGATGATGTTAAGCAAAATGGGCCCCAAGATAGGGACACAAATATTTTTTTCTTGCTATTGTTTCTAATGTATTTATAATGTACCATGTGATTTTTTCTTTCTTTGTATGTTCCTCCCCCACGGTATAACCCCTGTTATCACTTATTTGATGTCAGTGCCCTGCATCTTGTATATACATTTCTCAAATTTGAGGAGGGGAGGGAAAATACAAAATGCTTAAATAGGGATACAGGTTGACCCATTGTATCAATGAGATGTCCAAGACACTTTGTTGAAAAAAACTTTACAACTCCAGCGGTGGGGGGGGAGTAGTTTTGGAGGTGGGAGGGATGAGATGATAGGGGAAAAACAGAGGAGGAGGCAACAGTGCTCCATAGGAATTGTATTTATTACATTGTTCATATAACTGTAACCCCTCTGTAAAATATTTTTACAATAAAAAACCTACAAAAAGAGGAGGGGTTGCTTTCCTTATTTCAGTGGCGCTCTTCTTATTATGGCATACAGGAAAGCCATTGATTTCTGAGGGTTAATTTTATATCCTGGTGTTTTGCCAAAGTTTCCAATCAGCTCATGTAATTTGGGAGTGTAGTCCATGGGCTTCTTTAAATACAAGATCATGTCATCTGCAAAGAGGTAGAGTTATACTTCATCTTTCCCAAATTCTATGCCCTTTATATTTGCATCTTGTCTTATTGCCACAGCTAGGCATTCCAATACTAAGTTGAAGACTAGTGGAGAGAGTGGACATCCTTGTCTCATTCCTAAATTTTGAAGAAATAAAGCCAGGAAAATTTAATCATAGGTGCTATTTGTTTTCTTTGTCCCTTAAAGAAAACCACAATGGGAAAAATATGTATGTAGAACAAATTGCACATTATCTATCTGAACCATATCTATAATAAAGTAGAAAATCTGAGCACACACTCCACAATTGTTTTAGCAAAGGAATCTTTGGGAACAAAAAGAAGGAAAATATGAGTTTGAATGGGTTAGTATTGGCAAGAAGTGGCAAAGTAAGAGAAGAAAAATAAGAAAACTGTGAACCTCAAGCCAATATTCTTTCTTTTGATGCTCTCTAAGATCTAACTCCTATCCCTTTGGCTAGTAGAAGCTACCAGTACATTGCCAGATGCACCTGGGAAGGTACCCAGAGATTTCCAGATCACAATATTCCAGTCTGGTTGGTCCATGAGCCGTTCACCACCTGTTAGAGCAGGAGTTCGGCTTCTGCCTCTGGGAGATTCCAGATCCACCCCTATAGGCTAACCAACTAGGGCACAAGGCCTTGTGCTGTGCATCAAGCCATCCCAAGACATGACAAGCAGTGTGTCCTAGATGCCCAGCTCCTGCACATAGATTGGCCCCTCTCAGGAAGCTGGGGCTCAGGATCCTGCTCTGGAAGGGGAAGGATACTCTCAACATCCCCTTGGGAATGGGGCATTGAACATCATCAGGAAGGAGACCTGGGTCTTGACCATGAGGGGCTATACCTGGCTCTGAAATACTGCAGGGTCTTGCCTGTATCTGTGCGTGGGTTCAGCAACACCAACTCACACAGATCCTGAGCAGCAGGCCCAGGGGCCATGGGCAGGACCCATAGTCTATTCCTGCTGTTCTGGCCCTTCTCTCTGTTGGGGTTTCTTACCTGCCCGAGTAAGCTTCTCTTTTTCTACTCACACATATTAGCTTGGTTTTCATTTAATGATTGTGTGACTTTAATATATTGGGTCTCTCTCTCTCTCTCTCTCTCTCTCTCTCTCTCTCTCTCTCTCTCTCTCTCTCTCTCTCTCTCTCTCTCTCTCTCTCTCTCTCTCTCTCTGTATGTCTTTTTCTCTCTCCCATCTTTTTTTTCTCTTCATATCTGCTGAGCCTTTGTCATCATTGGTACTACCCACAGTGGCACTCACAGAACATGGTGAGAAAAGACATAACTTTTATTTTTTTAAAGTTTAAATACAGGATTGACGTTTTTCAGAGTTGGGTGGTGGGAAGAAAGGGAATTAAAAATCAATTTATATTTTCAATATGTTAAATGGGTATGTGTGTGTATGTGTGTGTGTGTGTGTGTGTGTGTGTGTGTGTGTTTGTGAGTGTGTTTGTGTGAGTGTGTGTATCAACCATGGAATTGAGGGCCCCAGCTCCCATTCTTGGCTTTCTTATTCACAAGTATCATTTTACCATTTGAGAAATACCTCTAGTATCATATTTTAACTTGTAAGTTACAGACGGAGTCTCATAAGCTTTTCTGTCCAGGCTAGTTTGCATCTGTGATCCTCAGATCCCAGCTTTCTAAGGGAGCCACTGGTGTCTGACTTAATAAAATATTATGTGCATAATATTTAAATTCATAATGAATTTAATAACAGATTTACACAAGAATGTGTAAATTTAATACATATTACTCAAGGTTTTAGTCAGTATTTTAAAACAGTAACACATTTTCTTTATTGAGATTAAGTAAATACATAAATTTCACAGTATTGTGGCATAGTGATACTTAGCTCAAGTCACTAACACCTTTTTACTTTCAAAATTCATCTTGTCATTGTCTTGATCTACAAAGCTTATGAACTATATAGACTTTAACAATAAATCTGTTTCTTCCAAATTGGACGATATGTACATTTCTTTCCTTTTGCTTAGTATCGGCTGTTTCCTCGTTCTCTCTCATTCCCTCCCTCCCATCATCACTCATGAGTTGCTTGGTTCACTTTCATCAATAACCAGTGCAGCTGATGAGCCCCTCTGCCTACTTTATTCACCCATTTTCCTATAGTTCTTTGCCCTCCTCCTAGCTTCCCTCAGATATTCATGTCTACACATCATATATGGGGTACAGAATATAGAGTCATCTAGAAAGTACATGACAAATTAAGAACAGATCCTTTGATTCTTGGGTCTAGTTTACTTTGTCATAACTCATTGTAAAACATTAACACTTTTATGATGTGAAATTTAGTCCAATACAAGAAGAGATTAAATACACTGGATCTTTAAAAATGTAAGCAGAAAATAAAGCAGTGGAAGGAAAAACACACTATTTTTTCCCAGAGTAGCTTAAAAAAACCCTCCCCCAAATATTGTGGGTGTTCCTGTTTCTTCTCTTCTTCCATTTATGTTTGGAAGTCCTTAGAGGTTTGGTCAAACAAGATGCACAAGTTGGCCAATTGTGAGCTCTGGGCATTGATTTTCCCAAGGTCATATGACAGTCTATGATGAGCCCATCCTTTCCCTCCTTCACTTGAGTATCTCCAGGACAGGTGTAGGTTCCTTGCTCATTTCCTCAGGGACAGAACCTGGTACTGGCCAGTTCCTGTTTTGTCAGTTGTGAGGAGGAGATGGAGCTTTCCTGGGGCACCAGGTTTGCAAAGATCCTTGGTTCTTTTGTTTTTAGTAACAAATTGATTCTTTATTAAAATTTGAAGATTGTGTTGATAACAACTAGAGTATAAAGTCTAGACATTTTTTAAAATTATCTTTAGACAACCTATATCAGATTCACACGAGGTTTCTTAAGAAAGTATACATACATTCTCAGCCTCAATCTCAAATATACAAAATCAGAATTCCCAAGGAAAGAGCCAATAAATTAGCATCATCAATAAGTCTAGAATATTCATATGCATGAGACACATTGCTATGGGTGAAATATTGTGTACAAAGCAATATATATATTAGCATTACACATATATATATCTAATATATATTAGTATATCCTCATTAGAAAAGAAGTTGGAGGAAGTATATCTATCTTAATTATTTTCAAAAGTGTCATATTCCTATTTAAAGAAGAAACCAGAATTCACAAAATGAAAAGAATGAGAATATTGATTTAAAGAAAATCCATTAACAAAATAAGTGACATTTCAAAATCAGATTTTCAATCATTCAGTCTAAGAGTAGGAAAATAAATGTTACATATTAAGATAATATTTTCTATGCATTTTAATAATTGGATCATTGTATATAACTGTTTCCTGATTAGGAAAAGATATGTAGAGTACATGAGCACTCATTGAAGAACACATGCTTAGCATAGATGAAGCCCTAGGTTCAACCACCCCCCGCAACAAAAACAAAATAAAATTAACAGCAACAATGAATATACTAGCCATGTTGTTCAATATTATGCCTGTATGCGTGTGACTAAAATTACATAGGTTAGGGGGAAAATATTTTAATATATTTTCATCTATTATGAAAATTAAAGGATATTTTGTGTCACATGGAATAAAAATTAACACAACCTTTATCATATTTAATAGAATTCTAGAATAAGCATCAAATATGTAAGAGCTTTATCTAGAATTTAGGTATTGATTGGTCAACTCTATGCTATTTCTATATTAAAAATATGGCTCATGCGGGCTGGGAAGGTGGCTCAGTGGTAGAGTGCTCTACTTGCATGCTCGAGGCCCTGGGTTCGGGTCCTTAGCACCACATAAGGAAAAAGAAAAAAGCTGGAAGTGGCGTGTGTGGCTTAAGTGGTAGAGCACTAGCCTTGAGGTGAAGAGCTGAGTGACAGCGCCCAGGCCCAGAGTTCAGGCCCTACGACCGGACCCAAAAAAAAAAATTAAAAAAAATATTGCTCATGCTGAAATTCTTAAAATTTTAGCATTAAATATCATCACTTATGGTTTCCTTCTTCTGATATAATTGGTTTTGGAAGGATGATGTTAACAGGGTACCATTGTTATACTTACGGATGTTACCCTTTTACCCCGTTGCATTGCAGACATAAAGTTTTTACTATAAACAATGGAGAATGCATTCTCACAAGTTTCACTGTTGTCTCAACTACTGGAATTACCACAAATGTACCCCGCTCTTGCCCCATTCTCCTTCATTCTCACTCACCTTTCCCTAATGGATTCCTATGGCAGACAGTGTGCCCATTGTCTTACGTGTATTAACTCTAAATGCTCACAACTTAAGAAAAATAGTTGCCATTGTTTTTGCACTCACAGATCAGAATATTGAAAAGTGAGGAAGTTGGTTAGTGTAAATGAAAGAACCAAGAATAATGAATTCAGAGCTCAAATACTTTAAAATAATGTATAGTTCCAGGGGAAATGGAACCCGCTCTGGTCCTATGGTTGTTTACTCATATATTAGTTCATACAATAAAATGAAAACTAGGTTTTAATGAAAAAATCAACATGAACTTTATCTCTCTCTTTTTACAACACTGGCGACTAAACCCCCAAACTTTTTGTTTTCAGGTTTTTAAATCTTTATTTATTTATTTATTTTTATTGTGAAAATACTGTACAAAAAGGGCAACATTATAAGTACATTTTTATCAAGCATTGTAGCCTCCTTTGTTTCCCTTTCCCATCCCTTCCCATTCTCTCCCCGCTCCCCACCCAATCCTCTCCGCCCCCCCCCCCACCATAGTTGTAAAGTTCGTTTTCGACACAACAACTTGCACTTCTCATTGTTGCAACAGGTCCACTTGTATCCTTATTTAAACGACTTGTTTTTCCCCTTCCCCTCCACAAATTATACCGACATCAAATACAGTGAAAACAGGCGTTATACTGTGGGGTGGGACATACAAAGCAACAAAGAAATAATCTTATAAATGCATTAGAAACAATCACATGAAAAAAAATTTGAATACATATCTTAGGGTTCATTTCCCTAACATCACCTTATCTGACCTTTTCTGCTTGACCAGATGCCCCTCAGTAGATGAATGGATCAAGAAAATGTGGTATATATACACAATGGAATTCTAAGCCTCCATCAGAAAGAATGATATTGCCCCATTTGTTAGGAAATGGAAAGGCTTGGAAAAAATTATATTAAGTGAAGTAAGCCAAGCCCAAAGAAACATAGGTCCCATGATTTCCCTTATTTGCAGTATCTAGTATATGTCTGAGTCAAGCAGAAAAGGTTTTTAAATCTTGTGTTATAGATGTTTGAGTTAAATATCAAAACATGACATGAAATTTTCCAGAATGATTCCATATGTGATAATTACTCCTAATCATTCAGCATCAAATCCAGGCTTCAGACCCTTTAATAGATGAAACTGAACTCTCCACAACCTAATTATAACTTGCCTTTCTAAAAACATCTCTCAATAAAATGTCAGAATCCCTTATGTCTTACCCCTTCTTTCTTTCTTTCTTTCTTTCTTTTTGCAAATTCTTTATCGTGATTAAGTGGTTAAATAACTTCCAAAACTTCACAGTACTGTGGGATAGTGATACTGAGTTAAAGTCATAAACACATTCTAACTTTCAGGGAGCAAATTTTCTAGCATGGTCTATAAATTTTATGAGTTTTATGAGCTTTGAAATACTGTTATTTCTTCCACCTCAGGTGATATGTACATATCTTTCCTTTTACATAGCGTCAGCTGTTCCCTCTTTCCCACTCAATCCCTCCCTCCCAGCATTGCCATTGACTGGCTTAGTTCATTTTGATCAATGTCCACTGAAGCTAATATGTCCCACTGTTGTATGCTTTTCCCTGATTCCCTCTATTTCTGTGTCTCCTCCTGGTTTCCCTCTGGCATGAACATATATACCATATATGTGATCAGCAGCATAGAGTCGTTTTTAGTGATTCTACCAAATGAGTGGAGGTCCTTTGTTTCTCCAGTCTTGTTAACTTTGTCGTATCACCTTATGTTTTGGATTTAACATCCACTTATCAGGGAGACCACATGCCATTTGTCTCTTTGCTCTTGGCTTACCTCACTCAACATGATTTCTTCTAGTTCTATCCATTTCCCTGCAAATGCCATTATTTTGTCCTTTCTAATGGCTGCATAATATTCCACTGTGTATACATACCACAATTTTTGGATCTATTCATCTGTGTTGTTTCCAGATCCTGTACAGTGCTGCAATAAACATGTAAGTGCATGTGTCCTTGTATACTGGTTCCTGTTGTTCAGGATAGATGCCTAGAAGTGGTAGAGCTGGGTCATAGGGGAGGTCAATATTTTGCTTTCTGAGGACCCTCCAGACTGCTTTCCAAAATGGTTGTAGAAGTGTACATTCTCACCAGCAGTTTAATAGGGTTCATCTTTCTCTGCATTCCCTCCAGCATTTGTCACTGGCTGACTTTAGGATGTGGGCCATTCTTCCTGGGGTAAGGTGGTATCTCAGGGTTGTCTTTATTTGCATTTCCTTTACAACCAGGGATGGTTGTGTTTCTTTGACATTTTTATCTCTTCTCCTTAGAAGTCTCTCTTTAGTTCTCTTGCCCATTTAGTAATTGGCTTGTTAGGGTTGGGAGGGATTAGATCTTGAATTCCCTGGATATACTGGATATTAACCCCTTATCTGATATATTGCTGGTAAATATTTTTTCCCAGTGAGTTGGTTATCTTTCTAGCTTGGTTGCTATGTCTTATACTGGTGCAGAAACTTTTTATTTTAAGATAATCCCATTTGTCCAGTCTCTCTCCAATTTATTGTGACCCTGGGACTCTGTACAGGAAGTTCCTGCCTGTGCTTATAAGTTCAAGTGTCTCTCCTACTCTATCCTGCAGTAGTTTCAGAGATTCAGGTTTGATGTTAAGGTCTTTAATCCATTTTGAGTTGATGTTAGTGCATAGTGACAGGCAAGAGTACATTTTTAGTATTCTGCTTGTGGCTGCCCAGTTTTCCCAGCATCAGTAGTTGAAGAGGCTGTGTTTCTTCCACTGTACATCTTTGGCACCTTTGTCAAATATCAGCTGGCTGTAGGTCTGTAGATTTGTTTCTGAATCTTCTATTTTATTCCATTGGTCTTCGGGTCAGTTTTTGTGCCAGTACCAGGCTGTCTGTGTTATGGCTCTATAATAGAGTTTGAAGCCTGGCATTGAGATCTCTCTCATGTGGTCTTTTTTTTGCCTAGAATTGTTTTGGCTATTCTAGGTCTTTTGTTGTTCCATGTGAATTTTTAGACTGTTTTCTGTATTTCAGGAAAGTAAATCATTCATATTTTTAAAGGAATTGCATTGAATTTGTATATTAATTTTGACAGTATGGCCATTTTCACTCTATTAAGTCTTCCTAACCAAGAGCATGGAAGGTCTTTTCATTTCCTGGTGTCCTCTATAATTTCTTTCTTTAAGTTTTTACAGTTTTCATTAAATAGTTCTTTTACATCTTTGGTTAGGTTAATTCCTAAATATTTTAATTTGGGGAGGGTTATT
Organism: Dipodomys merriami; assembly: GCF_024711535.1. Classification (NCBI taxonomy): domain Eukaryota; kingdom Metazoa; phylum Chordata; class Mammalia; order Rodentia; family Heteromyidae; genus Dipodomys; species Dipodomys merriami. The sequence continues at coordinate 3,480,813 of NW_027206179.1, read as the reverse complement.
GTGAATGTGATTGCTTCTTTTATTGCCCTCTCTTTTTGTATATTGTCGGTGTAGAGGAAGGCAACTGATTTTTGTGGGCTGATTTTATATCCTGCTACTTTGCTGAAATGGTTTATAAGTTCTCAGAGTTTAGGGGTAGAGTTTTGAGGATCATGAACGTGTACTATCATGTCACCTGCAAAAAGGGATAATTTAACTTCTTCCTTCTCTTTGTGGATCTCCTTAGTGTCTTTTTTCTTGCCTTATTGCTCTGGCTAAGTGTTCCAGGATTATATTGAAGAGGAGTGTAGACAGTGGCCATCCTTGCCTTGCTCCTGATTTTACGAGAATTGGTTGTGGCTTTTCCCCATTAAGTATAATATTTGCTATTTGTCTGTAGTATATGTCTTTTATTGTTTTAAGGAATGTTCCTTCTATTCCTATTTTCTCTAGAGCTTTAACATGAATGAATGTTGTGTCTTATCAAAAGCCTTTCTTCATCAATGGAGATAATCCTGTGGTTCTTGAGCTTGAATCTGTTTATGTGATGGATTACATTTATTGATTTTCATATGTTAATGCGATGGATCAGCTCGGCCGGAGCACTGGAACTGACCGGACAGGGATCTTGGGATAGGTGGGCAAGGAGTCGGAGAAGTGGCAAACAGACACAGCCTCAAAAGAGTTGCATCTGAGTGTATCTTTATTGAGGAGAATTAACATTTTTATACAGCGTGTGATTGTGACATAAATTCTTTGTTTATTTAAGCATGTAATCAATTTTTTTAAAAGGCAAAGCATTGATGAATTACATGAAAATTGATGACTATCCCACCAACTGTTTAAGCTAAGTGGTGCGAAACAAGTCTAGCATATTGTTTAATAGAATGCATCATCTATTCTGCCTTTTTATGTTCAATAATTAACAAACCTAAGACAGGGTTGTATTATATTGTACTCTTTTTATTTTTATTTTTATCCAACTATTTTCATCTTTATGAGCTCCTGTTTAAGGAAATGGTTATTTGGTTGGTTTAGGAAATATGATGTTACTAACTTTATATTTTGTGTGTAACCATCATCTATTCCCTATAACGTAAGTTGGACTAAACTTAATCATAACTGTTGGAAGAATCTTTCTTTTGCTTTTATAATCAGAGGTCCCTTTTTTTTTAGAACTCTCTGAACTACTGGGATAACTCCTTCTAACTTAGTTTAATTCATTGATTTTGTCTGTTGGACGTATCTGGAAATTTTAAGTCTCTATATTTACTATGTGTAAGCTGCAAAACCGCTTGTGAAGTTGTCGGAGTTTCTGGAGGCAGTGTCACATCAGATGATAGATTGATTGGGGCATTGCCCACATGTAATCTTTGGTATTAGTCTTTATTACTTTTAGAAGCCGTCTCAATTGGACTGGAAAAATACAACATGCTCTGTTCACGGATCAATAGAAAAATAGTCAAAATGAGAATAAAGGCAACGAATGTACAGCCAAGAAGAATATAGTAGGAATAAAGGTAGAGGCTATAAAGGTGCAGCCAAGTGTATGAGAAGTCTTGAACCAACACCCCCTTCCTGCTGGCATGCTTCCTTGTAGCTCTTTGTCTAAAGCAATCTCTCAAGCAGACTCTGCAGGAGGTGGTGTGGCATGTGAAAACATCCTTGCATCTCTGGGATTAAGCCTACTTGATCATAGTGTTTTTTTTTATGTGTTTCTGAATTCTGTGAGTTAGAAATTTGTTAAGGATTCTTGCATCTGTGTTCATAGGAAATGGCTCTGTAGTTCTCTTTTTGTGTTAGGTCTTTGCTTGGTTTGGGGATTAATGTTTTATTGGCATGGTAGAAGGAATTTGGGATAGTTCCCTCCTTTTCTATTTCTCTGAAGAGCTTGAGGGTACTAATCCTTCTTTAAAGGTCTTACAGAATTCTATTGTGAATCCATCTTGTCCTGGGCTTTTTTTGTTGGAAGACTTCTGATTGCTTCCTGTATCTCATTGTAAGATATTGGCTTACTTAATTGGTTTATTTCTTCTTTGCTTGGTTTGGACAACTTGTATTTCTCTAAAAATTCATCCATTTCTGCTAGGTTTTCTTTCTTTTGAAAATAGTTTTGTTTCTTTTTAATAATTGTTTGGATGTCTTGGGTATTTGTTGTGATTTTTCCCGTGGCATCCCTAATCTTGTTGATTTAGGTTTCCTCTATTCTTAATTAATCTTGCCAAATATCCATCAATTTTGTTTATTTTTTTAAAAAACTTTGTTTTCTTAATTGCATTTATGTTTTTCCTATTCTCTATCTCGTTAATTTCCACTCTTAATTTGGTTATCTGGCTCTGTATAGTAACTTTTTTTATTGTGATAATACCATACAAAGGAGTTACAATTACATGGGCAAGATAAGGAGTACATTTCTTATCGATCATTGTTGCCTCCTCCTTGTTTCCCCTTCCCATCCCTTCCCATACTCCTCACCTCCCCACACCCATCCTCCCCCCACCCCCCACCGAAGTTGTTAAGTTCGTTTTTTGACATAACAATGGGTACATCTCATTGTTGCAATGGGTCCACCTGTATCCCTAGTTAAACGATTTTTTTCCCTTCCCCTCCACAAATTATACCAACATCAAAAACAGTGAGAGTATGGGTTATAAGAAATCATCTTATAAATATGATAGAAACAATTGCATGAAAGGAAAAAAAAAACAAAATCATTTGAATACTTATCTTGGGGTTCATTCCCCTAACATCAACTTAATTGAGCTTTTCTGCTTGACTCAGACATATACTTCAGCTCAAGGCTAGTGCCCTACCATTTGAGCCACAGTGCCAATTTGGCCCTTTCTGCTTATGTGCTGCTGAGGATTCAGGCCCAGGTCCTCATGCACACAAGGCAAGCACTGTACCCTTGAGGCACCCTACCAGCCTGAGCTCCTGACTATTATCAGTTGCTGGCAGCCTGAGTTGTCCAATTCATGGCCTTGATATATGGGTCAGCTTCTGGTGGGGTTAGGGCTTCCAGTTTTTCTTGCCCTGGACACACAGGTCTTTTGCTGACACAGGCGCGATTCCCAGGGGATATGGTTCCCTGATTTCCCCACTCTGTTGATGCATATGTTCAGTTTCCAACTTCAATTAGAAGGAGTTGGTGATTTTGCTCAGGCACTTGATCCCTGAGCCTTGTCCTGGTCTTGGCTCCTGGTCCCCTGCTTGGGGCACGCCAGTTGGATCTGTGCTGCTGGGTATCCCACCTGGGTTATGCATCCTGGAATACACAGTCTAGGTTTCTTCCACTGTTACCTGTTGTTACCCACAGGCACTGTTCATGACTTGGGTATTTAAGCTCCCTTCCAGGGGCACTCTTGATCTAGCCTTGCCTGGTGGATATGCTCCAAGGGCTGGTGGAGCACTCGAAAAATTCCCAGTTTTAGTGTGTCCTGTAGTCCAGGTGTTGGGGCAGAGGTCTGGCTCAAGATCTGGGGGTTCCCACCAGCTCTGGTATCTCTTTAGGGAGTATATGCTGTCCCTTGCGTGGTACTCACCTTGGAGCTAGTTGGGAACTCTCCAACTGTTGTTTCTGTGTGATTTAGGTCACTGGTTGTCCCTGAGATCTGCATTCAGTGGAGATGCTTGTGTGCTGGCCTGAGCAGAGGCATCAGCATTTCTCCTCTGTCTCTGTCTCTGTTGATGCTGTTTGGGTCGAAGCCACAGACTGTGTAAGCCACAGGCTGGGCTGCACGTGCCACGGGCTGGGTGCCGGCCTCTGGTGGATGGGTGGGGGAGAGGTCTCTGTGCAGGTACTGAGTACTGAGGTTTGTCTTTGCGCTCTCCAAATTAACACCAGTACCGTGTGGGCCTTCTGCACTGGCATTCTGTGGGCAGACCCCTGTAGTTCTAGGGTTCCCCCACAGGGCCATGGGGGACTTCGGTGCTATGGAGCCCCTCTGCTCTTCAGGGGAGGGGTGTGAAAGGGGTCTTTGTGCAGGCTCCCAGCTCCAAAATTTCTCTGTTCCTCGGAATCAGCGGGTCCAGCAACTGTACCTCAGGGATCTTCTGCACGGCTGATCTGTAGACAACCTCCTGTGTCTCTGGGGACAGCCCCTGCCACCACCATGGCTTGGCACTTTGTTGAGTAGCCAGCAAAGATTGGGGGAGGGGTCTTCAGACTTTTCTGTTCTGAAATTCTTCCTTTTCTTTCTTTCTTTGTTTTCCGCCTCCTATTTTTCTCTAGGTGTTCATCTTTTTGTTATTGTTGGTCTCCTGGGGTTATTAACCATTGGAACTCGAACTCTCTTTTTGTTGGAGAGAGCTGTGTGTTTTCTTACTGTCCCATTGCTATCTGGTTCCCCCTCCCCATACTTGGTTCTTTACATCTTCGTTCTGTGTAAAGACAGCAGCAGCTCTACACAGTGAGTACAGATATATTTCATGGGAGAAAATCTTGTAATTATCACCTCTTAATCATACACACCAACATAATGGTTTCGAATAGCCAAATGGTAGGACAGAGCAATAAAAATTATTTCACCACTTGGGTGAATGCCACAGTTCACCATGTTTTATACGTTCTTAGTTGTGTTTGTTTGCCAACATAGGTAACCAAAACAATTTTTTTCTTTCTACCTATACAGTACCGGCTCTGTTTCCTGCTGAGGTCTTCCCCAAACTATAATACATGTATTATTCTAAACTTTTTCTGAGTACTACAAAGGGACTATCACAGTGATATTAAAGGTCTAGACCTGTTATAAAAACAGCATCTATAATATTATTTGAAGATTCCTATTTTGCCCAGCTATGACCACTCTGTTCTCTGTTGCTCTTTTTCTTTCATATGCTTCATATTTCTGTATTTCACATGGAATTTACATCATCGCCACCTAGAGAAATGAAAGTGACCTTGCTTTCTTATGAGTTTTTTTTGGGGGTGCTGGTTCTGATAGTTGAAGTCAGGGTATGGGTGTTGTTTCTGAGCATTGTTTTTGTGTAAACCTAGTGCTCTACCACTTGAACCACAGGTAGATTCTGGCTTTTGTTGGTTCATTGCAGATAAAAATTCATGAACTTTCCTGCCCCAGACTAGCTTGGAACCCTGATCCTCACATATCAGCTCTCTGAGGAGCGAAGTTTACAGGCCTGAGGCACGGGTGCTCAGCAAAGAGTGAGCGATTTTAATGTAACTTGTAAGTGTAGAGACACACATTTTTACAGCTGTGTTTGTAATGGGCTTGTTGCTTATGGACATAAAGCATGAAACCAGGATAATTCTGGTAGTTTGTCCTCTTTGAGAAGGTAAACGTACATTTTATTTCACCGAGAGCTCAGGAACAGATGCATTGTACCTTAACCTCTTTCCTTAGAAATGATTTAATGCTTACTTCCTTTACTATTGGAGTAGGATGAACGTATAAGGTCAACTCCCTCTTTATTATTAACATAATATTGTAAGTTTATACTTAATAAAGGACAAGCAGTTATTAAATTTGAAGTTTCCTTATTCCTATTTCTCTAGTGGGCAACTGATCAGAGTCTTCAAAAGTTTGATGTAGACTTTTGACATGGTAGTCTAACACTCATTTCTTTTGTTTATTTAGGCTGTTTTTGATTCTCACTAAAGCTTTATAGTAGCAAAATCCATCAATGTCCCTGTGTTGTATGACACTTGCTCAACAATGGCAGTCACTAAAAAAGCACCCATACAGAACAGCGAGAACTCTCTTCTTTGAGTCATTGTAAATGGGAATAATCTGTTTGGCTTCCAGACATTTCTGTCTATGTGTAGATATTATTCTGTTTCCAGCAATGGCCCAGCAGAATTAGAGACAGTGCTGTGTGGGTCTCTGTCATGCATGTGTGGGTGATATCACTCCAATGAGCCACAGCTACAACATTGAATGACATCAAGATTTCTGGACTCAGAGACATGAGCTTGCTTGTTCTTTGGACTCCTCCACACTCTACAATGCGGTGGTGGCCTTACAATATTCTTACTTCAAACTCCTCAAAACTTCTGATTTCTTAAGGGACTCTTCTGAATCATTCTTGTTGTCATAGAATCATAGAGAACATTGAGACATATGGAGTCTGAGCCTATCTAATGTTTTTGTCCTCTCTTTGGAGAGGTTTTATTTTCTTTCAAAAAATTCTGTTTATCCTTCCATTAATATTGAGGATTCTTAGGGACTGTGACGACAAAGCTCTGCTTGGCCTATTGTGCACTCTGTATCTTTGGCTTTCAATGAGAAATAATGACTAATAAGCAAACTATTACTCCAGGTTCTCATTTGGATAGCTTTAGTTATGTTGGTGCACTTGCATATCTTCCAAAAAACACCCACTGTAGATCATGTGGGAAACTGGAGCAGAATAATATTCTGCTCTAAAACTCTTAAGGAAAGAAAAGAGAGAATGAAAGATTTTCTTAAAAAAATACACTCACTAATAGAGCAAAATAGAAAATATGTGAACTACACAGTTTTGTACATCTCATTGTTACAGTGGGTCAACCTCTATACCTATTAAAGCATTTTGTTTTTCCCTTCCCCTCCCCAAATTAGAGGAATGTATATGGAAGATACAGGGCACTGGAATCAAATAAGTAGTTTCTCTCAGTGTTGGCAAACTGATGATCTGCTCACATCACACACTGCTCCACGTCTGGTGCGGAGTGAGAATTACTGTTAGCCTGGGTTCAGAAGTTCTCATTCCTCTCATCCCCCGATAGTTAAGCAGCTCCTTTTCCCTGACTCACCAGTTGACCTGTATGGCTTTCAATGCCAAGTAGAGTACCTCTCTATATCAAAATACTTTCTGGTGAAATCTCTTTCTTTCTCACATTAATTCTTCTTTTCTTTCCTCCTTTTCTTTTTTTTCTCGTTATCTATTTTCCTTCTTCCCTACCTTCCATTGCTCCTTCCTTCTTTCCTTCCTCCTTCCTTCCTTCCATCCTTCCATCTTTCTTCCTTTCTTCCCTCTGTCCTCTCCTCCTCCTCCCTTCCTTCTCACTTCTTTCTTTCTGTCTTTTGGTCTTTCTGTCTTTTGGTCTTTCTGTCTTTTGGTCTTTCTGTCTTTCTTTCTTTCTTTCTTACTTTTTCTCTCTTTCTTTCTTTCTTTCTTTCTTTCTTTCTTTCTTTCTTTCTTTCTTTCTTTCTTTCTTTCTTTCTTTCTTTCTCTCTCTCTCTCTCTTTCTTTCTTTCTTTCTTTCTTTCTTTCTTTCTTTCTTTCCTTCCTTCCTTCCTTCCTTCCTTCCTTCCTTCCTTCCTTCCTTCTTTCCTCCAGTGCTTGAACTCTGGCCCTGGCAATTTTTCCACAGAATTCATGCTCAAAACTACCCCCCTGCCACTTGAGCTACAACTCGAATCACAACTTTTTTGGTATTTAGTTTTGGAAAAGAATCTTATGGAGCCAGAGACCGGTGGCTCATGCCTGTAATCCTAGCTGCTCAGGAGGCTGAGATCTGAGGATCAAGGTTCAAAGCCAGCCGTGGCAAGGAAAGTCCGTAAGACTCTTTTCTCCAAAATACCACTAGAAAACCAGAAGTGGTGCTGTAGTTCAAGTGGTAGAGCGTTTGCCTTGAGCTGATGAGCTGAGGGATAGCACCCAAGCCCAGAGTTCAAGCCCCCCGACCGAATAAAAACAAAAAAAGGACCTTATTGAGATTCTTGCCCATCATTGCATCAAAGCTCCATCCTAAATCTCTACTGCCTAATGAGCTTGTATTACACGTGTAATAGTCACCTAACCTTATGTACTGCATTCTTAACAAGTCATATCAGTGTGCCTCTCTGCTACTCATTCAAGAAATAATGGAGAATACAGAAGCAGCCCAACCACTTCTCTTTTAACAAGAGGGTCTAATCTAAACCTCAACCTACTCAAAACAAAAACTTCCTGAGCATTTGATCTATGTCAAGAACAATGCTCTTCACCAAAATAACAAAAACAAAGCAAAACAAAAAAATAAATGAAAAAAAGAACAATGTTCCTCCACAGATATGAGAAGGTCTGGGAAATATCACTGGAGGAGGGAGAGGCTAAATGAAATGCAGATGGTAAACTACTTCAGAATCAATTATATTTGAAGATTTGTTAGTCAACCTAGTGCCAAAGCACCTTGTATTATTAGTGTATGCTAAATAAAAAATAAAAGTTAATTGGAAAATAGTAGCAATGTTCACTCAGAAATGAAAGGCTGTGTTAGATCCAGAATTCCCTTATGATTTGCACATCATTTCAAAGATCAACAACTGGTCCTTGGTATTTTTTTCTTTTTTCATATTGTCTTTAAATACAAACAATGTGACTGAGGAGAGGAGAACAGGGATGTTCTCAAGACAAAGCCTGTAATAGATTAGAAAATACAATCAGATATGTAATGGAGAGGCTGTGGGTGGATTCTTCTAAGAAGAAGTATGATTTCTTTTCTGGAGAACCTTACAATTCCTTCTTTATTGCCATTGATATCTACTCTATTACTCAAAGCTTTCTTCTCACTACATTTCAAAAATGAGATATGGGGCTGGGAAGTTGGCTCACAGTGCTTGCCTTGCATGCATGAGGTTAGGTTCCTCAGCACCACATATGCAGAAAAAAATCTGGAAGTGGCACTGTGGCTCAACTGGTAGAGCGCTAGAAAATTCAATCAGATATGTAATGGAGAGGCTGTGGGTGGATTCTTCTAAGAAGAAGTATGGTTAATGGTAGTCATAGAACTTTGGGTGAAGGTGCATGTGTGTTCCTGCCGTTTTACTATAGATCACTCCACTTGCTTGGATAGACTAAGGTTAGGAAGAATAGATGGAGAAATTCTCTATAAGTCACAGACTCATCTTTTGCTTTAGAAATCTCATTCTCTAGGGAAGGAGTGCAATCAAAGTAGCAGGTAGCATTTCCTTCCAGAGAGGCCTTCCTGGATCCAAGACCACAGTTCTCACTGCAAAAAGACTGAAGAGTCTGAGAATATTCAGATGAATGTTAGTGGCTATTCATCTTTTACCTGACATCTCAGACACTCCAGTGACTTAGGTGATAAGTTCATCAAAACACATAATCTTTATGTAAATACAGCCAATGAATTGATTGAGCATTTTATCATTTCTTCTAACGTGATCTGAAAAACATGTGGGGCCTCAACACAAGCCACTAATGCTATCATGGAGCCTTTAACATGTGGATATTCATTCTAGGGAAATGGGAAATGAGAATTAAGCCCTGCATCCCATTCTATTTTTAAATGGATCTCATTTTTTAATTGTGGTGATGATTTGTTTTCTCTCTTATTCATCTGTAAATAGATGAATAAGAGCATGAGAGGAAAATCAATCAGGGAAACTTCAAACCCACACTCTAAAGCATGGCTATTGCTTGGAAGATGCTGCTGTACCCAGGGTGATACCCATCTCTCTCTTGGTATTCCAGTTGCAATGAGGTGGGTGAACTTCACTAGCAGATGCTCCTTTCATTATAACCTGTCTCACCACAGACTCAAAAGCAACAATCTACCCAACCATGGTCTGAAATCTCCATGCAGAAGCAAAATAAGCCCTCCTGCCTTCTCATTACTTTCCCTGAGATATTTGTTCATAGTGCTGGACAGATGATTCACAAGTGTCATTTAACTTTTCTGATATTTAATATGGAAACATAATGCTAATGAAATGTTCCCCTGATCCCACCATGAATATGTTAGTAAGAAACTTTCAGAAACAGGAAGTGGTGAAATGTACACCACTGAGCCATATTTTACTGAACAAGCTTAAAAACAGGATAGATAATCACATTGCTTATTCATACATAGTTCATATTATACTTAGAAACGACTAACTATGGTGGATGACTAAGGGTGTGGTGATATTGTCTACAGTATGGTGAAGTGATTTCTTTTCTGAAGAACCTTACAATTTCTACTTTATTGCCATTGATATCTACTCTATTACTCAAAGCTTTCTTCTCACTACATTTCAAAAATGAGATATGGGGCTGGGAAGTTGGCTCACAGTGCTTGCCTTGCATGCATGAGGTTAGGTTCCTCAGCACCACATATGCAGAAAAAAATCTGGAAGTGGCGATGTGGCTCAACTGGTAGAGCGCTAGCCTTGAGCTGAAGAGCTAAGGGAGAGCAACCAGGCCCACAATTCAGGCCCAACAACCAACAAAAAAAAGGGAAATCATGGGGATCTGTGTTGGGTGATAATACATCTATCTGTGTATCTGTATTGTAAATGTGATGTACAGATGAGTTACCATTATATAAGTCAGGTAATGAGTACATTTCTGTTTTTACAAAGTTATCCAATTTTTCTCTCCCTTCCCCACACACAGGTTGTTTGCTTCATTTTTCACAGGGTCCAGTATATACCACTGTTGCATTTGTCAGGGTGATTTCCTGAACACGATGATCTCCACTTCTTACTGTGTTCCTGATTCAAAAATATAATTGCACTCTCAAAACTCCATTGTATCTGTTTGACTCCATTTACTTTTTCCCTTCATAGTTTGATTGGAACTGAACTTGGTTCTGCATCTCAGCTTCTAAGTAATGTTATGATAAACACTGATCATATGTAAACATAGACATAACAAATACCCATACTAGTATGTGTCTGTAATGTGCATGTAATATTATATCTTTTGTCATTTTATGTTACCAACAGTGTTATGACATTCCTTTTGGCCACATCCCCACAGCATCTGTAATTATTAATTTTCTTGATCATCAACCAAATTATTTAATACCAATGATGTTATAATAAGCTCTATTTTATGAAACTCAAGACCTACTCAGACCATGTACTACTTGAACATTTTGTGGTTCAAAACAGAGAAGAAAATTTTTGCTTCTCAAATCATTTTTTATGCAAATGAAACCAATTTCTGACCTCAATCCCCTTTCTCAAGGATTTATTCACTAACTTCCCTCTTCCTTTACATTTTTAAAATTTCCCTACTGAGTTGTTTTTTATTTTATTTTTTATTTTTGGCAGTCATGGGGCTGTAATATCTCAGTTGCTGTTAATAAAGGGCAAAACCTCTCGGTAAAGAAAAAAAAAACAGATAAAGGCTGACTACTGGTTAGCCTTTGCTTCTCCATCCTTCCTAAAAAGCAAGAGAACTATAACCAATTAAAGTGTGCCAAACTTGCTTTGCATGGCTTGTCTATGTAAGTCTATGTAACCTACCCCTTAAAAACCTGAGCTTGAGGACTGCTCGGGATCACAGTCACAGCTCCCAGGTCTGTGATGAGTCCCTGGCTGGTCAGCTACTTAATTCCCCAATAAATTAATCTTTTTGCCTGAGGCTTTCTTTGTGTGGTGGACTCTAGTGGAATGTAAAATCCCCACCAGAAGGAATGTGGAATCCCCTCCCCCAGACTCCATAACAAGGCTTGAATTCTAGGCCTGAGTGCTGTCCCTCAGTTCTTCAGCTCAAGGAGAGTGCTCTACCACTTGAGCCACAGTGCCACTTTGCCTTTTCTTGGGTTTATTAGAGAGAAGAGTCTCATGGACTATCCTGCCTGGGCTGGCTTTGAACTCCAATCCTCAGGTCTCAGCATCCTGAGTAGCTAGGATTACAGGCCTGAGTCACTGGCACCTGGCTTTTTTACTGAGTTTTTTAAAAATGCATTTTCAATTAACTCTGAAACATTTGATCTCCAAATGATGTGTTTAAAGATGTATAGTAAACACACTAAGACAATAAGGTTGTAAATTTATATTTCCCATTTGATTTTAAAGTAGGGAGAACATGAGAATCACATGTAGACTGATAATGCACTGAGTCCAAACAATAAGCTTGAGGGATCTCAGACCATTTCTTTTGCTGTTTACAAAATGCATCTAATTGCATCACTTTACAAATAACTCTTCTAACATTCATCAGGTAATATTTGAAGGAAAACAACTTTTAGGTAGAAATAGTCATACATCGGCCTTTTAGCATGTTAAGAATTGAGCAATAGTCAGGAGTTGGTGGCTCATGCCTATAATACTACCTATTCAGGAGGCTGAGATCTGAGGATTGTGGTTCAAAGCCAGCCTGGGTAAGAAACACCCTGAGACACTCAGAAATCGGGAGTGGTGCTATGGCTAAAGTGGTAGAGTGCTTTCCTTCAGCTGAAGAGAGAAAGCTCCTACGCCGGAGTTCAAGCCCTATGACTGACCAAAAAAAAAAGGAATTGAGCAATATAAATTAGGTTTTCCATTGAAGTAAATATCTAATCAAAGCCAAAAAAATACATTTTATCGTAAAAATACTCTACAGAGGGTTTACAGTTACATGAGTAGGGTTGTTATGTCAAGGTCGCAGGACCCCCCAACCCCCATCACAAGAAGACCACCGAGAGTCAGACTCTACAGCTGTTTTATTTAAACAGGCTGTAGCTCGGGCATCATCGTACACTCCGACACAGCGGATCCTAGGAGGAGAGCCCCGAGCTAAGTATTTGCAGGTCTTATATAGGCATACAATCAACCAGGCGTTTTGGTTACCATCACATGTTGCTTTGCTAGACAGAAACAAGCAACAAGTGGTGGTCACTGCCTCAAACTTTAACCTTTCATTCCCCCCCTTGGCTTATTGTCTTGAGCCACAATCTTGTGGCTCTGGCCCATAACTAAACTCCAACAGCTCTTGATCTTGAACAAGTATATTTGCTATGAAGCATTTTTACCTCCTCCTCTGTTTTTCCCCTACCATCCCTTCCCTTGCCACCTGCCAAATCCTCCCTCCTCTCCCTGACATTGTAAAGTTCATTTTCAATATAATGTCCTGTACATCTCATCACCACAATGAGTCAGCCTGCATCCCCATTTAAGCATTATGCAATATCCCTTCCCCTCCACAAATTACAATATATATATATGTATATATATATTTTTTTTTAATTACCATATATGTATATATATATATATATATATATATATATATATATATATATATGATACAGAACACTGGAATGAAACACAGTGAAAGCAGGGGTTATACCATAGGGAAAGAACATACGAAAGTAACAAAAGAATCACATAGTGCTTATAAGTTTATTAAAAAAATAGCAATAAGAAAAAACAATTTGTGTCCCTGTCTTGGGGTACATTTCACTTCACATCATCACTTATGGTATTATATACATACCCTTTGAACTTCTCTTCTTGTCCTAGACATGTGCTAGTCATTGCAAACAAGGGAAACCATGGGACTTATGTTTCTTTGGGCCTGGCTTACTTCACTTAATATAATGTTTTCCAAGACTTTCCATTTCCTAACAAATGGGGCAATGTCATTCTTTCTGATAGAGGCATAGAATGCCATTGTGTATATACACCACATTTTCTTGATCCATCCATCTACTGAGGCTGGTTCCATATCTTAGCTATGGTGAATTATGTTGAGATAAACATGCTTGTGCTGGTAGCTTTAGTATGACCTTGTTTGTGATCATTTGGGTAAATGCCCAAAAGTGGCATTGCTAGGTCATAGGTGAGCTCTATGGGGAGTCATTTAAGGAACCTCCATATTGCTTTCCAAAGTGGTTGAACAAGTTTACACTCTCATCAACAATGCAGTAGGGTTCCCTTTTGGTCACATCCCCCAACATCTGTTGCTACTAGATTTCTTGGTTATAGCCATTCTAACTGGGGTGAGGTGGGACCTCAACGTTGTCTTGATTTGCATTACTTTTATGTCTAGAGAAGATGATCATTTCTTCATGTGTCCATTGGCAATTCTTTATTCCTCTTCAGAGAAGTTTCTCTTTAAGACTTTACCCCTTATTAATCAGGCAGTTGTTTCTTTGAGGATTTGTTGTTGGGCATTTTAAAAAGTACATTTTAGATATGAGACCCTTATCCATTGTAAGGCTAGTGAAGATCTTTTCCCAGTCTGTGGGCTTTCTATTGATCTTGCTAGCTATGTCCTTTGCCAAGCTCTGCAGTTTCATGTGAAGGTTAAAGTTTGAGGCAGTAACCACCACTTGTTGCTTGTTTCTGTCTAGCAAAGCAACACATGGTGGTAATCAAAACACCTGGTTGATTGTGTGCCTATATAAGACCTGCAAATCCTTAGCTTGGGGCTCTCCTCCTAAACTCCGCTGTGTCGGAGTGTAGGATGAAGCCCGAGCTGCAGCCTGTTTAAATAAAACAGGCAGAAAAGGTTTACAATAAGAGAGAGATAGAGGAGCAAAGACAGAAAAGGAAGGACAGAGAACATAAAATTGAGCTTGAAAAGAGAGATGGGGCCAAGGAAAAGAGGCCAGACTTGTTGTACTCAACACTATCGCATGCTGAGTATACCTGGTTCACAGATGGCAGCAGTTTCATTTGAGATGGGAAAAGGTACTCGGGTGCAAGAGTCACCATGGACACTGAGATAGTGTGGACAGAAGCACTCCCCCAGGGAACGTCTGCACAAAGAGCAGAGCTAGTAGCACTAACAAAAGCCCTACAAATGGGAAAAGGGAAGAGACTAAATATTTACACGGACAGTCGGTATGCTTTTGCCACCGTGCATGTCCATGGAGCCATTTACCAAGAGAGGGGGCTGCTGACAGCTGAGGGAAAGACTATTAAAAACAAACAAGAAATTTTAAGCATAATCCAGGCCATATGGGAACCAGAAAATATCGCCATTATGTGTCGGGAGCCAAAAGGGAGTCTCTCAACATGATAGGCTTGACTATCTCACTGGAACATCTTGAGGCTGAGTTTACAGAATCCGACCATTTCACCCTGCCCTAAGCAAACATCCTACAGCTGCTTCGGCCAATGGAAAAGCTTCCAAGCATATAAATAGCCCTGTGTGAAAAATAAAAATTTGCAGCTTGATCAGAATCCTTGTCTTGCTGTCATTCTTTGTGTCTCTTTTCCCTTCATTCCTTCTCGCTTAGGTTCACTGCTCTCGTTGACGTCCTGCGGGTCGGGACAACTGGCACCCAACATGGGGCATGAGCCTCTGACTAAGGCAGGAATGCCATCCTCCTGGAAAACTTGGCCAAGTATAGCCTGAGATTGCCTAGACAGACCCCGCCAAGAGACAGATCCAGGAGGAGAGTGAGGACGACGCACGGTGAGTGGCCCACCATGGGACAAGTAATATGGTCACATGATCTATTTCTGTCAGACCTCGAGGAGGCCTTCAAGACACGGGGAATGCAGGTTAAGAAAAAGGATTTAGAATTATTTTTCTCATACATAGAGGACTTGTGTCCTTGGTTCCCCCTTGAAGGAACCATAGATGCAAAAAGATGGCAAAGAGTAGGAGACTGTTTAACAAATTATTATGAAACCTTTGGTCCAGAAAAGGTTCCTGCTACCGCCTTTTCCTATTGGAATTTGATTAATGAAATTTTAAAATGTTCTCTATTTGATAGTGGAATTTTAAAACTAGTAAAAACAGGAGAGGATGTTCTCCATCATGCCTCTCAGCCCCCCGGGGCTTGCCCATCGGTTGTATTAGTTATGCCTTTGGGTCAATTTACTGAAAATGTGGTCAAAAATCTAAAACCTCCCTAAAATATCTTGAAACTCCCTCTCAAAAGGTAGATTAACATTTTTATCCTGTACTCCAGGCTGCCCGTTCCCCTCAGGATAATTTAAGTCCTGAGAAGGAGGCTACCTTGAAAGAGGAGGCAGGCCAATATCCTCAGCCTGATTGGCCCCCCTTACTCAGTCACCCCTACCTCAGACTAAACACTCTACTTCAAATATTCCGCATCCTTCCTATGTGCCCCTTTCCTTTTGTGGCCCGGCCCTTCAAGGGCCCACTGCCCCTCCAGATGTTTTTTTCTCTTCCCACTTTACCTAACCTGGCCCCTTTATGTGAGTCCCTTCAACATAGGCAAAACACCTTCAACTTTTAAAAGAACTATGGTCCCTTGATTATGAACTCCGCACACTGGCCTTGGTTGATACGCCAAAATTGCCTAATAAAATTATGGTTAGATCACGCCATCAATCAGTTCTCACCTTTCCAGTAACTTGGAGCCAGAGAGATAGGACCTCAGAGGGTGAAGAGGACGAATCAGAAGAGGCAGAAAAGGAGGATGAGGAACAGGATACCTGGGATGAAAAGGAACAACCCGCCCAGGGGAAAGGACAACAAGAATATAAGATGCATAGCCTCCAGTTTGTTGAAAAACTTAAAAATGCATGTGTCCAATATGGCCCAACAGCCCCTTATATGTTAGCCTTGTTAGAAAACCAAACTGGCTCAGCCCTAATGATTGGAAGTTTCTGGCCCGCACCAACCTTAGCGGGGGTGATTTTGTTTTATGGAATGCAGACTTTAAGGAACAATGTAGAGAGACCACGCAAAAAAAAAAAATTGGCTAAAACATCTTCAAAAACCTGGACCTATTCTAAACTTTTGGGCAATGCATCCTTTGATACCAATGCTAAACAGGCGCGCTTTCCTACTGGACTTTTGGCACAAATTCAAAATGCTGGCCTTTATGCTTGGAAGCGTCTCCCTCAAAAGGGATCAGCTACTATTTCCCTGGCAAAAGTTAGACAGGGGCCAGATGAACTCTACAGTGATTTTGTCTCATGGCTTAACTTGGCTGCGGAAAAGCTTCTTGGGCCGAGTGAAAGTGAAAGTGCCTTTGTTAAACATCTTGCCTTTGAAAATGCTAACCCGGCATGTCAAGATGTCCTCCAGCCACATAAAAACAAGGGTGACCTCTCTGAGTTTGTTAAGCTTTGTGCTGGAGTAGGGACCGCTGACGCCATGGGGCTCGCCATAGGTGCAGCCTTTACCAAAGCATTTCAAAGTTCAGTCGCCGGCTCGAGTACTTGCTTTAATTGTAATCAACCTGGTCACTTTGCCGGTGAATGTCCTTTTGGCAAACAAAGCCAAGGGGCAATGCCCTCCCAAGCTACAGGTAGGCCACTCCCTGCCACTTTTTGTCCCAAATGTGGTAAGGGCCGTCATTGAGCCAATGAATGTAGATCCAAACCAAATGCCCTTGGGCAACCCATTCTCTCTGATTTTTTGGGAAACCCCTCCGGGCAGCCCCCGGCCCCGACTCTCCCCAAGACAAGCCCAGGGGCAATACGGTTTGTCCCCTCCCAAACTCCCAGTCCAACACAAGCCCCCCAACTCTCTCCATGATTGTCTCCCTCCAGTGGGCAACCCCAGGCAGTGCAGGACTGGGCCTCTGTGCCACCACTAACACAGTACTAGACTCTGTACAAGGACCTCAAATAATATCCACTGGAACCCTGGGACCCCCTCCATCTCATATGTGTGCCCTAATTCTTGGAAAAGCCCTCTGCTATCTTACAAGGTGTCCAAGTTTTTACTGGTATTATTGATAATGATTATACAGGAGAAATAAAAATTTTGGCCATGGCCATTAATGGAATTGCAGTTATTCCAGCTGGAACTAGGCTTGCACAATTGGTACTGCTCCCATTAAATTCAGGGGGTTCTTCCACTGCTCAGATCACACCGTGAGGAACTGCTTCTATGGGGTCTTCTGATGCATATTGGGTTCAGCCTATCACTCAAAAAAGACCCACCCTCACCCTGCGAATTGAAGGAAAGGAGTTTCAGGGAATTTTGGATACTGGTGCGGATGCCACAGTTATTTCCCAAAAATATTGGTCGCCAAGATGGCCCCTTACCTCATCCCTAACTGACCTTAAAGACATAGGGCAGTCAAAAAACCCTTTGGTCAGCTCCAGGGTTCTTAATTGGACTGACAAAGAGGGCAATAGGGGAACTGTTACTCCTTTTGTTGTTCCTGACCTCCCTGTTAACCTATGGGGCTGGGATATCTTGACCCAGATGGAAGTTATCCTTGCTAGTCCCAATTCTGTAGTTACACATCAAATGCTCCATATGGATTTTGTCCCTGGTATGGGTCTTGGAAAAGCAGGACAAGGAATCGTTGAGCCCATCCAAGCTACCCAAATAACAGATAAACACGGGCTTGGGTATTCGGATTTTTAGTATCGGCCCCTGACCCTCCTGTGCCCCATGCAGATAAAATCATTTGGGAAACCCAAACCCCTGTGTGGGTGGATCAGTGACCCCTTACACAAGAAAAATTGGAGGCTGCCTCCATGTTAGTACAGGAACAGTTGGTGGCAGGCCATGTAGAGCCCTCTACTTCACCATGGAATACTCCTATTTTTGTTATCAAGAAAAAATCAGGCAAATGGCGCCTTTTACAAGATCTATGCACCTTTAATAAAGCTATGCACCCAATGGGAGCTCTACAGCCAGGCATTCCCACACCGGTGGCTATTCCCAGGTACTATTACAAAATGGTTATTGATTTAAAAGATTGTTTTTTTTTACCATTCCCCTACATCCTGAGGACAGACCCTATTTTGCCTTTAGCCTTCCTCGCATTAACTTTCAATGCCCCATGCAAAGATTTCAATGGAAGGTACTCCCCCAAGGTATGGCTAATAACCCTAGCCTTTGTCAAAAATATGTTGCCCAGACAGCGGACCCAGTGAGAAAATGATGGGAGCGCGTCTATATATTACATTATATGGATGACTTGTTGATTGCTGCATCTGACACCCACGAACTTAGAAACTGCTATTTAGCCCTTTACAAAGCCCTTACTGCCCTGGGACTACAGGTTGCCCTCGATAAAGTTCAAACACAGGATCCCTATACTTATTTGGGTCTAGAACTCCAAAATAACCAAATTTGGATTCCTCAAATTCAACTTCATTTAGACCATCTTCACACCCTTAATGATTTTCAAAAGTTGCTTGGAGATATTCAATGGCTTAGGCCATACCTAAGGTTGCCCACCAGCGTTCTTTTGCCTCTTAATGAGATTTTAAAAGGTGATTTGACCCCTCCTCTCCTCGAGAGCTTATTCCCAATGCACGAAATGCCTTAACCCAAGTTACTGAGGCCATCGCCCAGCAGTTTTCACACAGATTTCCTATAATCTTCTTCTGGTCTTAATTATTTTACATACCCCTCATACACCCACAGGATTGTTTTGACAATTGAGTCCCTACTCCAATAATAAAGGCAGCCCCCTCATTTGAGTCCATTTACCCACCACATCCCCCAAGGTTTTCGCTGTTTATCCTGCCCAGGTAGCTTTTATCATTATCAAAGGTCGCTTGCTTTCTCGACAATATTTCGGCAAGGACCCTGATACCATTTTAATTCCATACACCAAAGACCAGACTCAATTTTTACTTCAGACTGCGGATGAATGGGACATTGCCCTGTCAGGGTTTTTAGGACTAATTGACAATCATCTCCCCAATGATCCCCTTTTACACTTCGCCCAGCTACATCCATTTGTTTTTCCCAAGGTTACTCAAAAGGCTCCTATTCCTCAAGCCCTCACTGTCTTTACAGATGGCTCAAGCAATGGCCATGTGGCCTTCTTTGTTAACAACCATTCCACCACCTTTGATGCCCCTTACCAATCAGTCCAGCTTGTGGAGTTATTTGCTATAACAGGTTTTTATGATGTTTTTTGATAAGCCTATTAATATTTATACAGATAGTGCTTACATTGTTCATTCTGTTCCCTTGCTAGAAATTTCATCCGCTATTAAAGCTTCCTCCAATGCGGCATTTTTATTTACTCAGCTTCAGCAGCTAATTCAGGCCAGGAGACATCCGTTTTTTCTGGGACACATTAGGGCACATTCTGATCTCGCTGGCCCTCTTACACAGGGTAACGCTCAAGCTGATGAGGCCACTAGTTCCATTTTTCTGGTTTTTGTTGGGTCTGTCCAAAAGGCTACAGAATTACATAATCTCCACCATCTAAATTCCTAGAGTCTTCTATTGCTTTGTAAAATTACTAGACAACAAGCACGGGAGATAGTAAAGGTGTGCCCTGCCTGTGTTGTCTCCCTTCCTGAACAACACCTGAGTATTAACCCCCGTGGACAGCTACCTATTCAAATCTGACAAATGGATGTTACCCATTTTCCTGAATTTGGAAAAACAAGATATATACATGTCTCTAGACACATTTAGCGGGTTCATTTTTGCTTCACCACACTCAGGAGAAACTGCCACAGATGTTCTCTCTCACCTTGTTTTAGCCTTTCTGTAATGAGAAAACTAGCCCACATAAAGACAGACAACGGCCCTGCCAATACCAGTGCCACTTTAAACAGTTTTGTGCTATTTTTCAGATTTGTCATACTACTGATTCCCTATAACCCCCAAAGTCAGGGCATCATAGAACGAGACCACCACACCCTAAAAACCTGGCTTACTTGCCTCAAAGCCCCTGCCTTTTCATTTTCCACTCCTAGGGGTCACCTTAGTCACACATTGTTCGCCCTTAATTTTCTAACTCTGGACAATGATGGCCACTCAGCAGCTGACAGGCATTGGCACCCATCTTCCAGTTCTGCTCGCCCGTCTGTCATGTGGCGAGACCCCCTTACAGGCAAATGGAAGGGCCCAGATCCTGTTCTTATCTGGGGGTGAGGTTCAGCTTGTATTTTAGATCAAGAACAAGTGGCCCCAAGGTGGCTGCCAGAATGCTTGATAAAACAGGTCAATGGCTTACCACAACCCAGGGGAAACCTACCCCCTAAGGATGATTCCTTTCCTTTTACAGATGCAGCTAGAACTCCAGACATGGACCCTCCTGTTTGAATTTATTAAATAACAGATTGATCTCTTGGCTTCTCAGCTCATACAAGTTCATCACCATCGCCTTGATATGGCAGACCAAGGCATTGAGATCTAGGATTTACCCCAGGCTTTTAATTAGTGTTTTTCCATGAGCTTGTTCCAGTGGGAAACCACCCCCCCTTCTTTTTTCTTATTTAGAAAACCCTTCTCCTTATTCATAACTCCTGACAATTCAATGGGCAAGACCTGTTGCGCCCTTGCCATAAGGGATATGTTCGCCCCTCCTCCTATAGGCACCTCCGCTTGGGGGAGGATGCACCTATGAGAGGAAGAAAAAATGCTCAAATAAAGGGTGCAGGTAAGACTTCAGGGGGATGGATCCGTGAGATCCCAAAACCCAAGTCCCCTGAGTGGCAAGCTCTGGTGCATGACGGTTGGCATGCATACCCACAAGCTGTCTCCTCAAAAAACATGCCAAGGCCTGTAAAATTCCCCTTCCCGAGTGAGGACGCTCACTCGGGAGCAGAGAAAAACCCTGGGCCCTTAGAGGAACAGAGCCTCTGTCACCCCCTTAAAAAGAGCAACCAACAATTGATGGTCAATTTTCTAAATAAGAAAGGGGGAGATGTCGGAAGCCAAAAAGGAGTCTCTCAACATGATAGGTTGACTATCTCACTGGAACATCTTAAGGCTGAGTTTACAGAATCCGACCTTTTCACCCTGCCCTAAGCAAACAACCTGCAGCTACTAGACCGACCACCTTTTCACCCTGCCTTAAGCAAACATCCTACAGCTGCTTCGGCCAATGAAAAAGCTTCCATGCACATAAATACCCCTGTGTGAAAAATAAAAATTTGCAGCTTGATCAGAATCCTTGTCTTGCTGTCATTCTTTGTGTCTCTTGTCCCTTCATTCCTTCTCGCTTTGGTTCACTGCCCTCGTTGACATCCTGCGGGTCAGGAAATTATGCACTGCCTTGGCCATCAAAAAGGAACTGATTCTATAACCAAAAGAAATAACTTGGCCGGTCAGGCAGCTAAGGAGGTGGCCCTCCATCCCAGAGCAGAAGTACTGACTCTAGTAGACCCAGGGCCAGGAACTTTGCCTCCTGAACCTCAGTATTCCCATGAAGACTTGGAGTGGATAAAGAAAATTCCCATGGTCTATAAACCCCCGGACAGAGAAGAAAACAAGGACTGGTGGAAAACTGGTGAGGGGGAACTTATCTTGCCACAAAGATTGGGCAAGGGGATTCTTAAGAGAATCCATCGGGTCTCTCACATGGGAACCCGAAGAATGCAGGACTTGCTCCGACACTCAGAAGTAAAAATTAGGCAAGGAAATCAACTCATTGAGGACAGCTCTTGATCTTGAACGACTATACCAATAACAATCAGTCCATTTTTCTTTTCTTGAGGCGTATGCTGAGTGGTTGGGTAGGATGCTTGGAGACTTCCCATGGTTCCCCACAGTCATGCAGGGCAAAGGGGTCAACCAGTCTGCCGTGGGAGCAGTGGATCCAAGCAGCAATGCCATTCACCTTAAGGGCAGTAGGTGTAGCCAGTAGCAACATGTAAAGTCCCTTCCACCGTGGTTCCAGAGATCTCAAGTTGTGCCTTCGAACAAATACCCAGTCCCCTGGGTTAAACAAATAGGGGTTAGGAATAGAAGCAGAATCATATAATGCTCTAAGCTGGGACCACATACTCTTATGCACCAGCTGTAAATAGTCAAGCTTACACAGAAATTCAGTATCATCCAAATCAGCAAGCAATTCAGTCTGAAGGCTAGGGATAATGGGTGGAGGATGTCCATACATTATTTCAAAAGGAGTAAAGCCAAGCCAATAGGGTGAATTTCTTATTCTAAACAAGGCAAAAGGACGGAGTGATACCCAGTCTCCACCAGTCTCCAAGGCCAATTTAGTTAAGGTCTTTTATAGAGTCTGATTCATTCTTTCTACCTGCCCTGAACTGGTGGATGGGAAGCAATACCTGGGTAGGATTTCTTCCAGGATCTTCTTAGCCACGATGTTCTCTGTCTCATGCTTTGTTGGGTAGGCTTTACCCCATCCTGAAAAAGTGTCTACAAAAACTAGCAAACATTTATATCCAAAATTTCCAGTTTTGATTTCTGTGAAGTGTACTTCCCAATATTTACTTGGTCTATCTCCATGGAGGCGAGCTCCTTTTGTAAATAGTTGATTGGGGGCACTGGTGAGCTGACAGGCTTTACAATTTTTAACAATAAGAGTTGTCTTATTGCTGTTTTTATTTCAGTGCTTGATATGGGCCTGTTAAATTGGTTTAACTCATCTTGGTTTAGTTTTGGTATGTTTATATTTGTTAGTAAAAGGTCCATTTCTGGCAAGTTCTCAAATTTATTAGCATAAAGATTTGAGAAGGATTCCCTTAGAATGTTCTGAATCTTGGTTGTTTCTGTGGTGATGTTTCCATTCACATATCTGAGCTTATTTATTTGGGTGTGTTCTCTTCTTTTTCTGGTAAGATTTGCTAGGGGTCTGTCAATTTTGTTATTTTTTCGAAGAATCAACTCTTTGTTTTGTTGATTCTTTCTATGGTTTTTATTTGATGTTGGTATAATTTTCAGAGAGGAAGGGAAAAAACAAATTGTTTAAATAGGTATACAGGTGGACCCATTGCAACAATGAGATGTACAAGACGTTATGTCAAAAACGAACTTTACAACTTTGGTGCAGTGGGAAGGGGGGAGATGGGAAGCCATGGGAAGGAGTAACAAAAGAGGAGGCAACATTGCTTGATAAGAAATGTACTCATTGACTTGCTCATGTAATTGTAACCCCTCTGTATGGTAGTTTCAAAATAAAAAAAAAAGAGTAAAAAAAAAAAAAAGAACATTCTGGCCTGTGCCAAGAAGCCTAGATTTTTCTCCTATTCCATTCTGTAATGTTATCATGGTGTCTGTTTCTATTTCAAGGTCTTTGATCTATTTGTGCAGGACTTCATCTGTCCCATGAAAGACAGAAGGGTCCGAGGAAAGGTAAGTGCGGCTGCTCACCAGTTCCCAGCCTTCCTCAGCTCAGGAGACAATCAGAAACAGTGGGGAGTCAAGTCAAGCAGGAAAACTCATTTATTAACACAGAGCAAACCCTTTTTAAAGCAAAAAAAGACTGGGTGGCATGGGAGGGGAGGAGAAGGAACCAATCACTGTCAAGGTCACACCCTATTATGCACCTAAACTTCCATGGGCTGGTTTTGCACTGAACATAAACCAAATCGGGCTCTGCCCACTCAACTCCCTCTCTGTGCCATCTTTGCTGCCCATGTGCCCTACAAATTCCCCCTTTTTTGTTTTAATGGAAGAACCACCTCCCAGTTAGTTATCCTTTTCCCTGTAAAGGTTATTTTAACCGGATTACATTGGTAAGAATAGCATTGGCCACACAGGGGGTTTGAGGCAAGTCTGGGGGGCGAGATTCACCAGACAAGGATAGGGAGGGCTCTTGTGCATGATCAAAGAGCCCGTCCCAGTTACCTCACATCCCCACCTAGGACAGTAATAAACATCAGCCCCATTACAGTTAGAAATGTCCAAAGTAGATTAATTCCTGGGCATATATAAAAGTCATTATCTTGTAAGGTCGTCCTCTTCAGAACATGGGAGCAGCCTGGGTATTGGGAGTTCCACACATGCGGCACCATGCATCCTCGTGGGCCCCAAAACTCAGGTCATTCTACTATAGTCCAGAAATACAAGGAAAATTTAAAACAAACTCTGCAGACATAGCAAAGCAATCCCAGGCGCCTGGTGTCTTTTAAGTAAGCCAGTGCCTTGTACATGCCTTTAAGCAAGAACAGGGGTCAAGATGACCTTTGAGCTTTATTGTCAGCTCCCAACAGCTCCCAACATCTCCCCCATCTTTGTTTAAAGAAGCGAGCCCAACTGTCTTAGGTTGGATGGATTGCCTTGTCTGACTTACCCATCATCCTTCTTCAGAGCAAAGCTGAAAGCCCTGTCTTAGGTTGGTCAGACTGACACTCCCTCTTACCCATCTCTGGCTACAATTCCTCTTGGAGGAAATTCATTCACTTGGAGCTTGATCTTATGTCACTGACTGGCTAAGCTCATAAGAGTTTTGCAGTGCACGTATAATGCAAGGAAGGCATAGAAAAACCATCAGCAAAAGCATTACCAAGCCAAGCAATGTCATTAGCAGTCCTTTAACTTTAGTCAGGGATGGGATAGCAGTCTTTGCCACTTCAGAGTCCAGAGGCGGGGCCTGTTCTAATCCGGCTATTTGCCTGTGGGGTTGAAAAAGATCTAAAGACAAGTTATTTGATAATTTCTGCATTGCCAGCACTGATCACTGCCCAGGTCACCCGTTGAGGTTGATGCAGATTCCGTAGGCCATTTCCCGGGACTGGGAGGGTCAGGACAGACAACAGCTGGAGTATCTCCATTTGCAATTGTTAGAGAACACAAGAGTTTCTCAACGGCTGGTTGCCCTTGGGGATGTCTAGTTTATCCTTGGGCATCCAACTGTATAGAGGAAATTGGTAAAAACTTAAGCTTCCTGGCAGGGATCCAAATGAGGGCTGTTACCCCTATGGGAAAAATGTATCCAAATCCTCTGCCCATGGTAACTAGTGGGTCAGGTCCTCTCCATTGTGTCAGGGGGTCCTTCCACCTGACTGGCACTTGGGGCTTAGGGTTTATTTGTCCCCAGTGCTTCTGAAATCTGGATTCAGTTGCCCATTTTAAAAAAATTTAAAATGTTAACTGTATATGGGGGCTAACTCCCCCTTTTTGTTTTAATCATCATAGGATGCTTGATGGTCCATAGTGACCATGGCATCCATTTTTTTTAGTATGTCTTGCCCTAGTAAATTGGCAGTGAGGTTTTTTGCCACTAAAGAGCATATCTTTCCCTGTTCTCCATCTGGGCTAGTCCATTTCATAAGGGCAACCATCTCTTTAGACTGGAAGTTGCCCCATACCCCCAAAACATAGGAGGCCCGGGTGCAAGCATCCAGTCCAATGGTACTTTCTCCTCCCTGAGTATGGTTTGACCTGCCTCAGTGTCAATTAAGCAGTGAAACCTCTTTCCACCTATAAGAATACTCATTTTAGGACAGAGTCCTTCCACCAGGGGACTGTCCAATGGACCTGGGTCATCCTGCCACGAGGCTGCCTGGGCAGGCTGGAGGATGCCCTTACCCTAGTTTAAAGGCTTCCCATCTAAATCAAACTTGGATGGACAATCCTTTTTCCAATGGTATCCCTTCCTGCACCTGGGGCAGCATATAGGTGGTGGATTGCCCCCCCCCCCGGGCTGGTTGGTGGGGGATTGTTGTAAACAGTCCCTCTTAAAGTGCCCTCTCCCCGATGGTCTTGGGGTTACTTGGCCCTGCCAGTGCCTGGGTAATAGTCTTAGTCATTGCAGATGTCTGAGCCTGTAAAGCTAAACCTAATGATTGGGACTGGTGCTGTTGCGTTCCCACATCCTGCGAGGCCACCACCTATCTGCTCAGGGAACTCTCTTTTAATCTTGTTCAGGCCATGTAGTGGTCTGCATTCATCCCTTTCTAGACCAGCAGCTTTACAAACTGATCTTGGGGGTTCCCTGCCGGCAGCTCATGGTTAATACTCTGTTGGACACGGTCTACAAACTCAGCTAGAGGCTCACTCACTTTCTGTCTCACTCCTTTTATGGGGGACTCAGTAGGCCCATCATCCAGTTTGTACCACACAGCAAGTCCAGCCTGCCTCACCTGGTCATGGTATGGGCCAGGTATTGTAGCCTGTTGGACGCCAGTGGAGTACCCTTCCCCCATCCCTGTTAACATGGCATAAGTAATAGGTTTCACAGGTTGAGCCTGCTGGTTATTCTCTGCCTGCTCTCTGCGTTCCTCCTTAAAGAAAGCACACCATTTAATAAACAGAACTAGTGTGGACAGCTTTGGCCACATCCAGCCAGTCCTTAGGGACATATGGGTGATAAGCAATGTCCTGTAATAGGGTCTGGGCCCAAGGAGAGTTCTGGACATCCTCTGCCACCACCATGTGGAGCTCTTTAAGGTGCTTAGCTACCCATGGATACCATTCCAAGGGCCTGTTTGCTCCTGGTGCCAGATTGACCAGATATGCTTGTGGAAGCAAATTCTGTGGCCTAGTGTCCAGGCTCCTGGGTAACACATCCCTTAAAGTGCAGACCTCAGAGTAGGTTACTTCCCCCGTCCTTGGTCCCTCCATGGATGGTCAGTAGGGGTCCAGAACTTGTAGGGCCCTCTCGCTGATCACGTAGGGCACCATACCTCCCCCCCAATTGGGGGAATAGGGTGAGGGCCTAGGACCGTCAGTGGCACCCAAGTCAGAGGGGGTAACCTTCATCCTTGTTTTGACTTCGACTTGCATGTTTCAGTGCATTCTCGGTTGAATTTGACCCATTTTTTTTCCTTCTCACTTCCCAAGTCCTCCTTTACTCCCTCTAGAACTAAGGTTGCCTCCTCCTCCTTTTTCTGTGAGATAGCATTACCCATACTAAGAATTTAACTTACCCTGAGAGACGGCTTAGCCTTGGTCAGTATCTTTTCCTTTTGAGCCCTATGTTGGGAGCCAGATGTCGGGGCTTCAAAAATCCCATGAAAGACAGACAGGGTCTGAAGAAAGGTAAGTGCGGCTCCTCAACTGTTCCCCAGCCTCCCTTAGCCCAGGAGACAATCAGAAACAGTGGGGAGTCAATCAAGCAGGAAAGCTAACTTTTAACACAGAGCAAGACCTTTTTAAAGCAAAAAATACCGGGTGGCATAGGAGGGGAGGAGAAGGAACCAATCACTGTCAAGGTCACACCCTATTATGCATCTAAACTTCCATGGGCTGGTTATGCACCAAACATAAACCAAATCAGGCTCTTCCCACTCAACTCCCTCTCAGCGCCATCTTTGATGCCCATGTGCCCTACGCATTTGGCTTGATTCTGGTGAAGGGTGATATATAAGGATCTAGCTTTAGTTTTCTACAGGTGTTTAACCAATTTTGACATCACTGTTTACTGAAGAGGCTGTCTTTCTTCCATTCTATTTTTTTAGTTCCCTTGCCAAAAATTAGGTGCCTATAGGTCTATGGGTTCATTGCATTGGTCTTCTGGTCTCTTCTTGTGCCAGTACCAATCTGTTTTGATCACTATGGTTTTGTAGGAGAGTTGGACATTTGGTATTGATATTCTTCCAGCACTGTTCTTCTTGCTCAGGGTTGTTTTGCTGTTTGGGTTCTTTTATTGTACCATATGTAATTTTTGGATTGCTTCTTCTATTTTATTGAAGAATGAGGTTGGGATATTGATAGACATGGCATTGAAATTGTAGATAGCCTTTGGCAGTATTGCCCTTTTCACAATGTTAATCCTCCCAATCCAGGAGCATGGAAGGTTTTTCCACTTGCTTAAGTCTCCTTGTATTTCCTTTTCCAGGTTTTTAAAGTTTTCCACATAGAGGTCCTTCACCACTTTAGTTAACTCATAAGTATTTTTTTTGTGGTGCTATTACAAAAGGGATTGCTTTCCACTTTGGAAAGCAGTATGGAGGTTCATCAAAAGACTCCACATAGAGCTCCCCAATGATCCACCAACCCCACTTTTGGACATTTACCCAATCGATCACAAACAAGGCCATACTAAGGCTACCAGCACAACTATGTTTATCACAGCATAATTTACCATAGCTAAGATATGGAACCAAACCAGCTGCCCCTCAATAGATGAATGGATCAAGAAAATGTGATATATATATGTAAATATATATATTTACATATATATATATCACAATGGAATTTTATTCCTCCATCAGAAAGAATGATATTGGCCCATTTGTTAGGAAAAGGAAAGATGGAAAAATTATATTAAGTGAAAGTCTTATGGGTTCCCGTATTTGCAATAACTAGCACATGTCTAGGACAAGTAGAAAAGGTCAAAAGCAATGTACATATCACCATATAAGATGACGTTAAGTGAAATGAACCCCAAGATAGGGACACAATTATTTTTTTTTCTGTCTTGGTATTGTTTTGAACGTATTTATAATGTAACATATGAGTTTTTGGTTCTTCGTATGTTTCTTCCCCACACTATGACCCCTGCTTTCACTGTATTTGATGTTGGTGCTCTGCATCTTGTATATACAATTCTCTAATTATAGAAGGGGAGGGGACAATATGCTTAAATAGGGATACAGATTGACCCATTCTAACAATTAGATGTCCAGACGCTATGTTGAACTTGACAACTTCTGCCGGGGAGGTGGGGAGATGTAGTTCTGGAGGTGGGAGGGAAGTGATGGTAAGGGAAAAACAAAGGAGGAGCAACAATGCTCTATAGGAAATATATTCATTACCTTGCTCCTGTAACTGTAACCCCTCTGTACAGTATTTTTATAATAAAAAACATACAAAAAATAGTTGTTTTCCTTATTTCAGCCCCGCTCTTCTTGTTATTGGCATACAGGAAAGCCATTGCTTTCTGAGGGTTAATTTTATACCCTGCTATTTTGCCAAATTTTCCAATCAGTTCAAGTAATTTTGGAGTGGAGTCTATGGGGTTCTTTAAATACAAGACCATGTTTGCAACTTGTCTTATTGCCCTAGCTAGGCATTCTAATACTAAGTTGAAGAGGAGTGGAGCGAGTGGACATTCTTGTCTCCTTCCTAAATTTTGAAGAAATAAAGCCAGGAAAATTTAAATATAGGGGCTATTTGTTTTCTTTGTCCCTTAAAGGAAACCACAGTGGTAAAAAATATGTATGTGGAGTAAATTGCACATTATACATCTGAACAACATGTATGAGAAAATAGAAAATCTGAACGTACACTCCACCATTGTTTTATCAAAAGAATCCTGGGGCTGAAAAACAAGGCATATATGAGTTTGGATAGGTTAGTATTGAAAAGTAGTAGCAAAATAACAGAAGAAAAATAAGAAAACTGTAAAACCCAAGCCAATATTCTTACCTTTGGATGCTCTCAAAGCCAGTTAGAGAATTTCTACCCCCTATCACTTTGGCTAGTAGAAGCTACCAGTAGGTTGCCAGATCCTCCTGGGAAGGTATCCAGAGAGTTCCAGATTACAGTATTCCAGTCTGATTGGTCCATGAGTTTTTCACCACCTGTTACAGCAGGAGTGTGGGTTCTGCTTCTGGGAGCTTCCAAATCCACCCCAACAGGCCAACCAACTAGGGCACAGGCGTCACCCAATGCATCAGGCCATCCCCCGACATGACAAGCAGCATGACCGAGCTGCACAGCTTCTGTGCAGAGATTGGCCCCTCTCAGGAAAATGGGGCTCAGGGTCCTGCTCTGGATGGGGAAGGATACTTCCAGCATGCCCTGGGGCATGCAGCAGTGAGCATCATCAGGAAGGAGAACAGGGTCTTGAGTATGAGGGGCTGTACGTGGCTCTGGAATACCACAAGGCCTTGCCCGCAACTGGGCCCGTGTTCAGCAGCATCAACACACAGCAGATCCTGAGCAGCAGGCCCAGGGATCACAGGCAGGATCCATAGCCTATTGCTGCTATTCTGGCCCCTCTCATCTGCCATGTATGGGCTACTCTTCTACTGCTCACACATAATGATTTGGTTTTCATTTAATGACTTTAATATACTGGGTGTTTCTCACACTATCTCTCTCTGTCTCTGTCTCTGTCTCTGTCTCTCTCTGTGTGTGTCTCTCTCTCTGTGTCTCTCTCTCTCTTTTCCCCTTTTTTAACTCCTGGAATCTGCTGAACCTTTGCTATCATTGATACTGCACACAGTGAAATCCACAGAGTATCATGAGAAAAGACATTATTTGCTTTTTAAAAAAGTGTAAATACAGGATTGACTTTTTTCAGAGTTGGGTGGTGTGAAGAAAAGAGAATTAAAAATCAATTTATGTTTTCAATATGGAAACGTGTGTGTGTGTGTGTGTGTGTGTGTGTGTGTGTGTGTGTGTGTGTGTGTGTGTGTGTGTGTGTGTGTGTGTGTGTGTGTGTGTGTCTGTGTCTGTGCCAGCCCTAGAAATCAGGGCCCCAAGCTCCCTTTCTTGGGTTTTAATTCACAAGTGGCATTTTAACATTGGAGAAGTACTTCCAGTCCCATATTTTTAATTGTAAGTTAGAGATGGAGTCTCATAGACTTTTTTTTTCCAGGCTAGTTTTGAACTGTGATCCTCAGATCCCAGATTTCTAATGGAGCCACTGGTATCTGACTTAAAGAAAATTATGTGTATAATATTGAAATTAATAATGAATTTAATATCTTTACAGGAGAATATGAAAATTTAATACATTTTACTCAAGTTTTTAGTCAGCATTTTATAACAGTAACCCTTTTTCTTTATTGAGATTAAGTAATTACATAAATTTCACAGTATTGTGGCATAGTGATACATAGCTAAAGTCACTAATGCATTTTAAACTTCACAATGCATCTTGTCATTGTCTTGATCTACAAAGCTTATGAACAATACAGAGTTTAACATATAAAATTCTTTCTTCCAAATCAGGTGATATGTATATTCTTTCCTTTATTTATTATTGTGAAAATACCATACAGAGGGGGTTCAGTTACATGGGAAAGACAGTGAGTAAATTTCTTATAAAGCATTGTTGCCTCCTCCTTTGTTATCCCCTACCATCCCTTCCAATCTCCATTCCCGCACCCCCACACCCCATTACTTCCACCAAGCAAGACCCCACCCCCACACCACCAAAGTTGTAAAGTTCATTTTTCGACACATTTACCCAAATGATCATTTTTTTTAATTTAATTTTATTTTTTTGTGTGAACATACTGTACAGAGGGGTTACAATTACATGGACAGGATAATGCGTACATTTCTTATCAAGCATTGCAGCCTCCTCCTTTGTTTATCCTTCACATCCCTTCCCAGCCTCCCTCCCTCGCCACCCACACCAACGTTGTAAAGCTCGTTTTCGACATGACAATTTGTACTTCTCATTTTTGCAACAGGTCCGCCTGTATCCTTAAACAACTGGTTTTTACCCATCTCCTCCACAAGTTATACTGACATCAAATATAGTGAAACAGGGGTTATACTGTGAGGGAGGGACATACAAAGCAACAAAGGAATAATCTTATAAATGCGTTAGAAACAAATGCATGAAATAAAAAAAAACATTAAAATACATATCTAAGGGTTCGTTTTCCTAACATCACATTATCTGACTTTTTCCGCTTGACTCATACATATACTAGATATTGCAAATAAGGGAAACCATGGGACCTATGTTTCTTTGGGCCTGGCTTACTGCACCTAACATTATTTTTTCCAAGTCTTTCCATTTCCTAACAAATGGGGCAATGTCATTCTTTCTGATGGAGGCATGGAATTCCATTGTGTACACATACCACATTTTCTTGATCCATGCATATACTGAGTGGCATCTGGGTTGGTTCCATATCTTAGCTATGGTAAATAATGCTGCAATAAACATAGTTGTGCTGGTAGCTTTAGTGTGGTCTTGTTTGTAAACATTTGGGTAAATGCCCAAAAGTGGGATTGCTGGGTCATAGGGGAGCTCTATGTGAAGTCTTTTGAGGAACCTCCATACTACTTTCCAAAGTGGTTGAACAAGTTTTCATTCCAACCAAAAATGAAGTAAGGTTCCCTTCTGTCCACATCCCCTCCAGCATCTGTTGTTGTTAGAGTTCTTGATTTTTGACATTCTAACTGGAGTGAGGTGGTATCTCATTGTTGTTTTGAATTGCATTTCTTTTATGGCTAGGGATGTTGAGCATTTCTTCATGTTTCTATTGGCCATCCTTCTTTCTTTTTCAGAGAAGTTTTCTTTAAGTCTTTAGCCCATTATTTATTGGGCAGTTGTTTCTTTGAGGATTTGTTGTTGGGGGATTTAATTTTTTGAGTTCCAAGTATATTTTAGATATGAGACCCTAGTCCGTTGTATGGCTAGTGAAGATCTTCTCCCACTCCGTGGGCTTTCTATTGATCTTGCTACCTAAGTCCTTTGCCATGTAGAAGCTCTGCAACTTCATGCAATCCCATTTGTCCAACCTTTCTTTGATTTGTTGTGTTTCCGGGTCTCTATTGAGAAAAGTTCGGCCTGAGCCAAGGAGACCTAGGATTTCTCCTATTCCATACTGTAATGTTTTCAGAGTGTCTGCTTTGACTTCGAGGTCTTTGATCCATTTGGAGTTGATTCTGGGGTGCAGGGTGATATATAAGGATCTAGCTTTAGTTTTCTACAAGTAGTTAACCAATTTTGCCAGCACCATTTACTGAAGAGGCTGTCTTTCTTCAATTCTATTGTTTTAGCTCTCTTATCGAAGATTAGATGGCTATACGTCTGTAGGTTCATTTCTGGGTTTTCAATTCTATTCCATTGGTCCTGAGGTCTGTTCTTATGCCAATACCAAGCTGTTTTGATTACTATGGCTTTATAATAGAGTTTGAAATTTGGTATTGATATTCCTCCAGCAGTGTTCTTTCCGTTGAGGAGCATTTTTGCTGTTCTGGATCTTTTATTGTTCCATATGAATTTTTGGATTGCCTCTTCTATTTCCTTGAAGAATGAGGTTGGAATTTTGATAGGTATCACGTTGAATTTGTAGATAGCCTTGGGAGGTATTGCCATTTTCACGATGTTAATCTTTCCAATCCAGGAGCATGGGAGGTTTTGCCATTTTCTAAGTTCTGTTTTGATTTCCTTTTTCAAGATTTTAAAGTTCTCATCATAGAGGTCCTTCACTTCTTTAGTTAAGTTAATTCCTAGGTATTTTATTTTTTGTGTGGTTATTACAAATGGAGTTGCTTTCCTAATTTCAGCCACACTTTTCTCATTGTTGGCATACAGAAAAGCCATTGATTTTGGGGGGTTAATTTTATACCCAGCTACTTTGCCAAAGTTTTGAATCAGCTTGAATAATTTGGGAGAGGAATCTATGGGATTCTTTAAATACAAGATCATGTCATCTGCAAAGAGGGAGAGTTTTATTTTTTCTTTCCCTGTTCGGATCCCCTTTATGTCTGCATCTTGTCTTATTGCTGTAGCTAGGCATTCTAATACTAGATTAAAGAGAACTGGAGAGAGTGGACATCCTTGTCTTGTTCCTGAGTTAAGAGGAAATGGCTTTAGTTTTTCACCATTAAGTATCCAAATGATTATTTCTTTCCTTTTGCTTAATATCAGCTGTTTCCTCTTTCTCCTTCATTCCCTCCCTCCCATCACTAGTCTTGAGTTGCTTAGTTCACTTTCATCAATGACCAGTGCAGCTAATGGGGCCCTTTGCTTATTTTTCACCCATTTTCCTATACTTCTTTGCCCTCCTCCTAGCATCCTTCAGATGTGCATGTGTTTACACTATATATGGTGTCTAGAATAGAGAGTCATCTAGAAAGTATATGACAATTTAAGAAGAGGTTCTTTGTGTCTTGGGTCTTATTTACTTTGTCATATCTCATTGTAATACAGTAACACATTTTTGATGTGTAATTTAGTCCAATCAAGTGCAGAATGAATAACACTGGAACTTGAAAAAATAAACAGAAAATAAAGCAGTGAAAGAAAGTGCACACTATCTTTTGTTAGCATGGACAAAGAGATACCCCCAAAATCTAATGTATCTGTTGTTATCTTTTCTCTACTTCTTCCATTTCTATTTGGGATTCGTTAGAGATTTGGTCCAATTAAGATGCAGAAATTGACTAATTGTGAGCTCTGGGCATTGATTTTTCCCAAGGTCATATGGAAGTCAATGTTGAACCCATCCTTTCCCTCCTTCATTTGAATGTCTCCAGGACAGCTGTGAGTAGCATGATTTTATCCTTAGGGACAGAGGCTGGCACTAGCTAGCTCCTGATCTCTCAATCCTGAGGATGGAGGCTGAGCTTTCTTTGGGCACTAAGCTTGAAAAGGTCTTTGGTTCTTGACCCCTTGGTTGTGTCTAAAGACAGAAGCAGCTCTATCCAGTAAGTGCTGATGTGTTTGATGCATGAAGAGTCTTGGAAATATACCCTCTCAATCATAAATACCAACATCATTGTTTTGGGTAGCGAGATTGTAGAACAGCACAATAAAAATTATTTAACCACTTGTGTGAATGCCACAGTTCACCAAGATTTATGCATTCTTAGTTGTTTTTGGTAACCAATGGAATTGGTAGCCATTTTTATTTTTTCTACCTACAGAATACTAACTCTGTTTCCTGTTGAGGTCTTCCCCAAACTACAATACTTGTATCATTCTAAACTCCTTCTGAGTGCTGCAAAGGGACTATCACAATGATATTAAAGGTATGGACCTCAGTTATCAAAACAGCATTAATGATATTATTTGGAGATTCCTATTTTGCCTAGCTATGACCTGTGTTGCTCTTTTTATTCCACGTTCTTAATCTTTCTCTACTTCACAGGGAATTTACATCATTGCCACTAAAGAAATGAATATAAGCTTGTTTTCTTGTGTGGGTTTTTGGTGCTGGTTCTGATCATTGAAGTCAGGATCTGGATGTTGTTTCTGAATATTGGTTTTGTGTAAACTAGAGCTCTACCACTTGAACCACAGATATACTTTTGGCTTTTGTTGATTCATTTAATATAAAAGACACAGGTATTTTTCTGCTCCAGGCTGGCTTTGAGCCCAGTCCTCACATCTCAACACTCTAAGGAGCTAAGTTTCCAGGCCTGAGCCACTGGTGCTCAGCTAAGTGTGAGAGATTTTAATGTCACTTGTAAGTGTTTAGACATAAACGGATACAGCAGTGTTTGCATTGGGCTTGCTGCTTATGGACAAAAGACAGGAGATCAGAATAATTCTGGTAAGTTGTCCTCTTTGACAAGGTAAACATCCATTTTATTTCACTGAGAGTCCAGTAACAGGTCTCTTGTACCTTAGCCTCTTTCCTTAAAAATTACTTAATGCTTACTTCCTTTACATTAGAGTATAATGAATGCATAAGGGCAATTACCTATTTATTATTAGCAAAAAATGGTAAGGTGACACTTAATAAAGGGCAAAAAGTTATTGGATCTGAAGTTTCCTTGTTCCTATTTCTCTAGTAGGCAACTGACAAGAGTCTTCATAATGCTTGATGTAGACATTTGACATGGTAGTCTAACACTCATTTCGCTTGTTTAGTTAGGCCATTTTGGTTCTCATTACAGATTTATGGTAGTAAAATTCATCAATACAAGTGTATATACTTTTTCAGCAATGGCAGTCAATACATAAGCAGGTGGCTACCGAACAATGAGCAATCTCTTCTTTGAGTCATTGTAACAGGAAATAATCCTTTTTGCTTCCAGAAATTTCTGTCTTTTTGTAGATGCTTTTCTGTTTTCCAGCAATGGCCCAGCAGAATTACAGACAGTACAGTGTGTGTCTCTGTCATGCATGCATGGGTGTTGTCACTCCACTGATCCACAGCTAAAGCATTGAATGACATCAAGATCTCTGGACTCAGAGATATGATCTTGGTTGTCCCTTGGACTCCTAATGACTATACACTGCAGTGGTGGCCTGCCAATATTCCCACTTCAAGCTCCTCAACACTTCTGATTTCTTAAGGGCCTCTTCTGAATCATTCTTGTTCTCATAGAATTGCAAAAAAACATTGAGAGATATGGAGTCTGAGCCTATCTAATGTTTTTGTCCTCTCTTTGGGGAGCTTTTTCTTTTATTATTAATGATTCTATTAGTTTAGCCATTAATATTGGGGAGTCCCTGTAATACATTTATACATTTATAGAATCCTGTGGGAAACTGGAGCATATTAACATTAAAATTCTTAAGGAGGGAAGAGAGAAAATGAGATATTGTCTGAAGAAATGCACTCAGTGATATAGAAAAATAGAAAATATGTGAATATAAATACACAGCTAGGTCAGAGAATGGACGCAAATTACCATAATGAAAGCATGGAAAAGTTCAACAACATAAAAATCTAGTACCTTATGAATATAGTGATATGCACTCGCATTTCTTCAATAAAAAATAGATTTATAGACTCCTGTGGTAAACTAGAGCATGTTAAAGTCCTCCTCTAAAATTCTTATGGAAGGAAGAGAGTGAATGAGATATTGTCTGAAGAAATGCACTCAGTAATATTGCAAAATAGAAAATATGTGAACAGAAATACACAGCTAGGTCAGAGAATGGACTCAAGGTACCATAATGAAAGCATGGAAAAGTTCAACAACATGAAAATCATATACTGGTAGCCTTAGCAATACAGAGATATGCAAGCAGCAATATAGTATAGGTAGGAAGAATAATTGAGACAGGAAAGAGAAAGGAAGAAGCACTGTAGATAATGTACTCATGAGGAAGAATCATAGCATTGAGGGCAGATTACACTAGAGGAAGCATAAAATATCCAAGTTAAAATGAAAATTTAGGAGATCATGTTGGGAATTTGATATGACTCTAATAAAACCAGAGGAATGAATAAGAGTAATTTCTTTGTTCAAAGAATTCCTCAAATTAAACTAAGATGTGACTGTCAAATTGGTACCGATTGCTCTCAGAACCTATAAACATTCTAGGCAACACTTTATGTTCATCTTAATGTTTGTTTCTTCCAGGACGTTATCTCTCCTTGAACCTGGACAGAAAATTTCTCTCAGGCCTTACCAAGATTATGTAGCACTTGGGGGCAAAGATGCAGCCAAGGAGCCCTGCACTGGAGGCCAAAATGGAGAAGACCTCCACAGCCAACATGACCTTCCCCTTGGTACTATGGTAGACAGGCAGAAAGGTGAGCCACACACTACAGAACACCAGCATGCTAAGGTAAGGAACTTGGCCTCATTGAAGGTGTCAGGCAGGTTCCTGGACAGAAAAGACACTGTGAAGCTGGCCAGGGCTAGGAAGCCCAGGTATCCCAGGACTAGTAGTCTGTGATCAGTATTTCTTTTTCCTCTTATCCACTTCCACTTATGCAGCTCATTTTGCCTAATTAGCCAGTTTTACTCTATTGCTTTCAATACCAAATCGAATAATTGTCAGTACAATATAATTGCAGGTGAATTATCTTACTTTCTTATATCTTCTCCCTTCTTTCCTTTCCTTCCTCCCTTCCTCTCTCTCTTCCTTCTTCCCTTCCTTCCTTTCTCCCTTCTTCCCTACATCCCTTCCATCCTTCATTTATTCCTTCCTCCTCCCCCCTCCCTCCCCCTACTTTTCTTTCTCCTTTCTTCATTCCTTTCCTCCATCTCTTTCTCTTTGTGTCTTTCTTCCTTCCTTTCTCCCTTCCTTTCTTTCTTCATTCCTTCCTTCCTTCCTTCCTTCCTTCTTTCATTCATCATTCTTTCTTCCTTCCTTTCTTTCTTTCTTTCTTTCTTTCTTTCTTTCTTTCTTTCTTTCTTTCTTTCTTTCTTTCTTTCTTCTTTCATTCTTTCTTTCTTTCTTTCTTTTTTCCTTTCTGTCTTTCTCAACTCCAGTGTTTGAAATCTGTGCCTAGGCATTTTTCTCATGGGCCCCCACACTCAGGCCATTCTACTATAGTCCAGAAAAACAAGGAAAATTTAAAACAAACTCTGCAGACACAGCAAAGTAATCCCGGGCACCTGATGTCTTTTAAGTAAGCCAGTTCCTTGTACATGCCTTTAAGTGAGCACAGGAGTCAAGATGACCTTTGAGCTTTACTGTCAGCTCCCAATGGCTCCCAACATCTCCCCCATCTTTGTTTACAGAAGCAAAACCACCTGTCTTAGGTTGGGTGGATTGCCTTGTCTGCCTTACCCGGGAACTTCTTCAGAGCAAAGCTGAAGGTCCTGTCTTAGGTTGGTCAGACTGACAGCCCATCTTACCCGTCTCTGGCTGCGATTCCTCTGGGGAGAAATTCATACACTT
Source organism: Dipodomys merriami (assembly GCF_024711535.1). Classification (NCBI taxonomy): domain Eukaryota; kingdom Metazoa; phylum Chordata; class Mammalia; order Rodentia; family Heteromyidae; genus Dipodomys; species Dipodomys merriami. Next base: position 3,442,415 of record NW_027206179.1, on the reverse strand, counting down.
GGAGCGTGATCTTATGTAACTGGCTGGCTAAACTCATAAGAGTTGTGCAGTGTACGTATAATGCAAGGAAGGCATAGAAAAACCATCAGCAAAAGCATTACCAGGCCAAGCAATGTCATTAACAGTCCTTTAACATTAGTCAAGGATGAGATAGCAGTCTTTGCCACTTCAGAGTCCAGAGGTGGGGCTTGTTCTAATCTGGCTATTTGCCTGTGGGGTTGAAAAAGATCTAAAGACAAGTTATTTGATGATCTCGGTATTTCCAGCATTGATAATTGCCCAGGTCACCCGATGAGGTTGATGATTCTACAGGGCCATTGCCAGGACTGTGAGGGTCAGGACAGAGAACAGCTGGAATATCCCTATCTGCAATTGTTCGAGAATGGCAGTCAATTTTGCCTAGAAACCCCTCCAAGGAGAGAGCAAGATGAGCATTGGCTCCAGTGAGTCACTCAATGTCTGCCATCAGAAAAGGAAAAACAATGGAGTGAGGGTTGAGGGCTTGGGTCCTTCCCTTGATGATAGCACCTGCAAGTTGGTCTGCCTGAGAGTACACCTGAGGTGTGCCCCCCAGGGGAACACTCTAATGCCCCCACTTTGAGTTAAAAGTGCAGAAATCAGTGTAACACCTGCAAACAACCAAAGGGAAATGGGCTCAAAAATAGAATACCTCTGCAGGGAAACTTCATCCAGGGCTTTTTGGAACTGCAAAAATATTGGCCAATGGTTGTCTGTAATTGTAATAACTTCTTGGGGCATCCTGTCTTTTGGTAGGGCAAATAAGGGCACAAGACTATCTTTAGGGACAGGAACCCATGGCAACATCCAACTCATTTTCCCTAAAAGACTCTGAAGTTGTGTTAAGGTTAGAGAGGCTAAAATATCCATCAAAGGCTTAAGAGGGCTAGCCTGAGTCAAGGTAAGGTGGAATCCGAGCACCTTAAAAGGAGGTACCTTTTGAATTTTATTGAGGGCTATGGTAAAACCCCCCATTTTAATATGGCAAGAGCCTGGGCCAGAAGACCCTCCAGGCATCCCGGGTCTTGGTGCCCCAGAATTATATCATCCATGTAGGCATAGGAAAGGGAGGTATCTGAACCCAGCACAGGCCCTAAAAGTGCCAAATATTGTTGTCAAAAGGCCAGACTATTGGCCATTCCCTGTGGCAGCACTGTCCATTCAAACCTCCCTTCAGGCTTGGAAAAATTAAGAGAAGGGATGGAGAAAGCAAACATCTCCCAGTCATCTTGATGCAGGGAGATAGAAAAAAAAAACATTCTTTAATATTAATCACAACCAAGGTATATTCTGAAGGTATAGCAGGAGTCCAGGGCATGCCTCTTAGGGCCATTCCTACTAGCTCCATCCTTTCATTTACCTTACTTAGATCTTGGAGCACACGCAAAGCCCCAGAGGCTTTTTGAATAACAAATACGGGTGTGTTCCAAGGACTCATAGAAGGGCATATGTGCCCAAGGTTTATCTGTTCCTCCACCAAAAGGTGGAAGGCTACAAGTTTAGGTTTGGTCAATGGCCACTGCTCCTCCCAAATAGGGCTTCCTGGTTTCCATCTAATGGGAGATACTTGTGGGCCAGTGGCCTTTAGGATTGGGGTTGCACCTGAGCGGGTCCCCTATGTTCTTCTCTGTAATTATGAAAGTTAAAAAAAATCCTTTTTCTTAACTTTCTCTAGATCCTGTTTAAGCCTTTGTGCTTCTTCTCCATCCAGGATATCATCATAGGATGCTCAATGGTCCGTAGTGACCATGGCATCCATTGGCAGTGAGATTTTTTTTGCCACTGCCTTGTGGAGCTCTTTAAAATCCTTAACTTCCCATGGATAACATTCCAAGGGCCTGTAAGCTCCTGGTGCCAGATTGACAGGATATGCTTGGGGAAGCGATTCTGTGGCTCAGGGTCTGGGCTCCTGATGGCCCTTCATTTACAGGGTAGGCCTTCACACAGGTTACCTCCTCAGCCCTCGGTCCCTCTGTGGAAGGTCGGTAGGAGTCTGGATATCGCAGGTCCCTCTGTAGGGTCGCATAGGGCAATGTACCTCACCCCCCCCAATCGGGGGGATAAAGTGGAGGCCTAGGGCCATCAGGGGTACCCGAGTCAGAGGGTGTAACCTTCACCCTCGTTTTGACTTCCACTGTGCATGTTTCAGTGTGTTCTCGGTCAAATTTGACCCATTCCTTTTCCTTCTCACTTCCCAAGTCCTCCTTTACTCCCTCTAGGCCTAATGTTGCCTCCTTCTCTTCCTTCTGTGTGATACCATTACCCATACTAAGGGCTTCACTTACCCTGAGAGACCGCTTAGCTTCAGCCCATATATTTTCCTTTCAGACCCCACATTGGGCGCCAGATGTCAGATCTTCATCTGTCCCACGAAAATTGGACAGGGTCCAAGGAAAGATAAATGCGCTGCTTGCCCATTCCCCAGCCTCCCTTATTCTTGGAGACAATCAGATGCAACGTGAGAGTCAAGTCAAGCAGGAACTCGTTTATTACTACACAGCAAGCATTTTTTAAAGCAAAAGACCAAGTGGCATGGGAGGGGAGGAAAAGGAACCAGCCAATCACTGTAAAGGTCATACTCTATCATGCACCTAAGCTTCCATGAGCTCTTTATACACTGAATGTAAACAAATTGGTCTATACCCACTCCACTCCCTCCCAGTGCCATTTTTGCTGCCTGTGTGCCCTACATACCTGTTCCAGTTTTCTTGTGGTTTATTAGCAATAAAATTCTCACAGACTTTCCTGCCTGGGCTGGCTTTGAAAGCTGATCCTCAGTTCTCAGCATCCTGAGTAGCAAGAATTACTATGATTCAATGGCGCCTGGCTATGACATTTTTAAAAATATAAAGTAATTACCCTTATACAAATTGGTTATAAATTGATATTTCACATTTGATTTTTAAAGTAGGGAGAACAGGAGAATCACTTGTAGACTGACATTTGCACTAAGACTCCAAACTTCACAAACTTGAGGGATCTCAGACCATTTCTTTTGCTATTTACAAAATGCATCAAATTGCATCAATTTACATATCACTCTTCTAACTTTCATCAGGTAATATTGGAAGGAAAACAACTTTTAGGTAGAAACAGTCATACATCAGCCTTTTAGTGTGTAAATAATAGAGCAATAGCCAGGAGCAGGTGGCTCATGCCTGTAATCCTAGCTACTCAGGAGGTTGATTCCTGAGGATCAAAGTTCAAAGTCAGCCTGGGCAAGAAACTCTGGGAGAATCTTACTTCCAATAAACCACTAGGAAAACTGGAAGTGGCGCTGTGGTTTAAGTGGTAGAATGCTTGCCTTGAGCTGAAGAGCTGAGGGACAGTGCCTAGGCCAAGGGTTCAAGCTCTCCGATGAACAAAAAAAAAAAGGAAGAAGAAAATAAATTAGGTTTAACATTGAAGAAAATATCTAATCAATGCCAGAAAAATTTTAACATAGGTGCTATATTTGTTTTGTCCCTTAAAGGAAACTACAATGGGAAAAATATGTATGTAGAGCAAACTGCACAGAATCTATCAGAACCATATCTATAAGAAAGTAGAAAATCTGAACACACACTCCACGACTGTTTTACCAAAGGAATCCTGGGCTGAAAAACAAGGCCTATATGAGTTTGGATGGGTTAGTATTGGCAAGAAGTGGCTAAATAAGAGAAGAAAAATAAGAAAACCATAAAACTCAAGCTAATAATCTTACCTTTAGATATTCTCATAGCCAGTTAGAGAATTTCTACCTCTTATCCCTTTGGCTGGTGGAAGCTACCAGTAGGTTGCCAGATCCTCCTGGGAACGTACACAGAGACTTCCGGATATCAGTATCCTAGTCTGGTTGGTCCGTGAGCCAGTTCACCACCTGTTAGAGCAGGAGTGTGGCCTCTGCCTCAGGGAGCTTCCTGATTCACCCCTACCAGGCCAACCAACCTAAGGCGCAGGCCCCACCTCGTGCACGAAGCCATCCCCAGACATGACAAGCAGTGTGTCTGAGGTGCCCAGCTCCTGTGCATGGTTTGGCACCTCTGGGGGAAGATGGGGCTCAGGGTTCTGCTCTGGAACGGGAAGGATACTCCCAGCATGCCCTGGGGTATGCGGCAGTGAGCATCATCAGGAAGGAGACCTGGGCCTTGAGCATGAGGGGCTGCATTTGGTTCTGGAATATTGCATGGCTTTGCCCGTGTCTCCACGTGGGTTCAGTAGCACCAACACGGGGCAGATCCTGAGCAGCAGGCCCAGGGGCCACGTGTGGCATCCATAGCCTATTCCTGCTATTCCGGCTCCTCTCTGGGTTGGGGTGTCTCACCTGCCACTAGTGGGCCTCTCTTTTCTTCTGCTCACATATGTTGGGTTGGTTTTCATTTAATGATTGTGTGACTTTAATATATTGAATGTTTCTCACACAATCTCTCTCTTCCTCTCTCCCTCTCGCCTTCTCTCTCTCTCTCTTTTCCCCTTTTTGAAGTCCTGGTATCTGCTGAGCCTTTGCCATCATTGAATCTACCCACAGTGGCATCCACAGAGTAGTGTGAGAAAAGACATCTCTTGTTTTTTTTAAAAGAAAAAAAACTAAATATAGGATTATCATTTTTCAGAGTTGGGTGGTGGGAAGAAAAGGGAATTAAAAAATCAATTTATGTTTTCAATATGGAAAAAATGTGTGTGTGTGTGTGTGTGTGTGTGTGTGTGTGTGTGTGTGTGTGTGCATGCGCACATGTGTGTACCAGCCCTGGGAGTCAGGGCCCCAAGCTCCCTTTCTTGGCTTTGTAATTCACAAGTGACATTTTACCATTTGAGAAATACCTCCAGTCCCATATTTTACTTGTAAGTTAGAGATGGAGGCTCACAGACTTTTCTGTCCAGGCTAGTTTTGACTTGTGATCCTCAGGTCCCAGCCCTCTAAGGGAGCCACTGGTGTCTGACTTGAAGAAAATTATGTGTATAATATGGAAATTAACAATGAAATTAATAATACATTTACACAAGAATATGAAAATTTAAAACATATTTCTCAAGTTTTTAGTTAGTATTTTAAAACAGTAACACTTTGTTGAGATTAAGTAATTACATAAATTTCACAGTATTATGGCATGATTCTTAGCTAAAGTCACTAACACCTTTTAACCTTCACAATTCATCTTGTCATTGTCTTGATCTACATAGCTTATGAATTTTATAGACTTTAACAGTAAAAGTGTTTCTCCTAATTGGGTGATATGTACATTTCTTTCCTTTTGCTTAGTATCAGCTGTTTCCTATTTCTCTCTCATTCCCTCCCCTCCCATCACCACTCAAGTTACTTACTTTGCTTTCATCAATGACCAGTGCCGCTGATGGGCCCCTCTGCATATTTTTTCACCTGTTTACCTATATAGTTCGTTGCTGTCCCCCTAGCTTCTTTCAGATGTGCATGCCTATGCACCAGATATGGATCCAGAATATAGAGTCATCTAGAAAGTATATGACAAATTAAGAAGAGGTTCTTTGTGACTTGGGTCTTCTTTACTTTGACATATCTTATTTTAAAACAGTAACACTTTTATGATGTGTAATCCAGTCCAATCAAGTGGAGAATGAAAGCCACTGGATCTTTTAAAAATAAGCAGAAAATAAAGCAGTGGAATAAAGTACACACTATCTTTTGCCATCATAGCCAAAGAGATCCCCCCAAAATCAAGTGTGGCTGTTGTTATCTTTTCTTCTTCCACTTCTATTTGGGAGTCATTATAGATTTGGTCGAATTAAGATGCACAAGTTGACTAATTTTGAGCTCTGGGCATTGATTTCCCCAAGGTTATATGGAAGTCGATGATTAGCCCATCCTTTCCCATCTTCAATTGAGCACCTCCTGGACAAGTGTGGGTTCCATGCTTGTATCCTCAGGAACCCAGGTTGGCACTGGCCAACTCCTGGTCTGTCACTCCTGAGGATGGAGACTGTGATTTCTTTGGGCAACAGGCTTGAAAAGATCCTTGATTCTTTACCCCCTGGTTGTGTCTAATGGCAGAAACAGCTCTACCTAATAAGTACTAATGTATTTGATATGTGAACAGTGTTGGAAATACCATGTCTTAATCATAAATACCAACAAAATGGTTTGGGGTAGCCAGTTGGTAGGACAACACAATAAAAATTATTTCACCAATAGTGTGAATGCCACAGTTCACCAAATTTTATACGTTCTTAGTTGGGTGTGGATACCAGAATGGGAAACAATTTTTTCTTTCTACCTATACAGTATTGGCTCTAATGCCTGTTAATGTCTTTCCAAAACTACAAGGCAGGGGCTGGGAAGGTGGCTCAGTGGTAGAGTGTTTGCCTTGCATGCATGAGGCCCTGGGTTCGATTCCTCAGTACCACATAAACAAAAAGAAAAAAGCCAGAAGTGGCACTGTGGCTCAAGTGGTAGAACACTTGCCTTGAACTGAAGAGATGATGGACAGTGCCCAGGCCAAGAGTTCAGGCCCCATGACCGGACCCCCCACAAAAAAAAACAAAACAAAAATACTATATTGCATGTATCTTTCTAAACTCTTTCTGTGTACTGCAAAGGAACTATCACAATGATATTAAAGGTCTGGACCTCAGTTATCAACACAGCATCAATGATATTATTAGGAGATTCCTATTTTTGCCCAGCTATGACCTCTGTGTTCCATTTTCCCTTTTTTATTTCATATGCTTCATCTTTCTGTACTTCATAGTGAATTTACATCATTGTCACCTAAAGAAATCTGAATAAAATTGAGTTCTTGTTTTTTGAGTTTTTAGTGCTGGTTCTGATACTTGAAGTTAGGCTCTGGGTGTTGTTCCTGAGCATTGTTTTTGTGTAAAGCTAGTGCTCTACCATTTGAACCACAGGTATGCTTCTGGCTTTTGTTGGTTTATTGGATATAAAAGACTCATGAACTTTCCTGTCACAGGCTGGCTCAGAACTCTAATCCTCACATACCAGCTCTCTGAGGAACTAAGTTTACAGGCCTGAAGCAGTGGTGCTCAGCTAAGTGTGAGCGATAACAATGTAACTTATAAATATTTAGACACAAACGTTACAGGTGTGTTTGCATTGGGCTCGCTGCTTATGGACAAAAAACATGAGATCAGGATAATTCTGGTAGGTTGTCCCCTTTGACAAGGTAAACATTCATTTTATTTCGCTGAGAGCCCAGGCACAGATCCCTTGTACCTTAGCCTCCTTCCTTAGAAATGACTAAATTATTACTTCCTTTACTATTGGAGTGATGAACGTATAATATAAGGGCAACTACCAATTTATTATTAGCATAAAATGGTAAGTTGACACTTAATAAAAGGCAAAAATTAATGGATTTGATGTTTCCTTGTTCCTATTTCTCTAGTGAGCAACTAGTCAGAGTCTTCATAAATTTTGATGTAGACATTTGACAAGGTAGTCTAACACTAATTGGTTTTGTTTAATTAGGATGATTTGTTCTCATTAAAGCTTTATTGTAATAATCCCCCTGTGTTGTATACATACTTTTGCAACAATAGCAGTCATTACATAAGCACATATACAGAACAGTGAACACTCTCTTTTCTAAGTCATTGTAACTGGGAATAATCTGTTTGGCTTCCAGATATTTTTGCCTATATGCAGATGCTTTTCTGCCCCCTAACAATGTCCCAGCAGAATTACAGACAGCACTGTGTGTGTCTCTGTCACGCATGTGTGGATGATATCAGTCCAAAGCTACAGCATTGAATGACGTCAAGATCTCTGGACTCAGAGACATGAGCTTGCTTGTCCTTTGGACTCCTCCTGGCTGTACAATGCAGTGGTGGCCTGACAATATTCCCACTTCAAGCTCCTCAACACTTCTGATATCTTAAGGGACTCTTCTGAATCATTTTTGTTCTCATAGAATCATAAAGAGCATTGAGGAATATGGAATCTGAGCCTATCTAATGTTTTTGTCCTCTCTTTGGGGAGCTTTTTCTCTCCTTACAAATGATTCTGTTTCTCCATCCATTAATATTGGGGATTCATAGGGACTGGGATGCCAAGGTTCTTCTTGGCCAGTTGTACATTCTGTATCTTTGGCCTTCAATAAGAAATAATGACCAATAAGCAAACTATTGCTGCAGCTGCTCATTTGGACAGCTCTATTTATGTTGGTGCCCTTGCATTTCTTCCCTAAAAGTTATATTTATAGATTCCTGTGGGAAACTGTAGCAGATTAACATCCTGTTCTAAAATTCTTAAGGAAGGAAGAGAGTGAATGAGGGATTTTCTTAAAAATTACGCTTAGTAATGTAGTAAAATAGAAAATATGTGAATAAAAATACACAGTTAGGTCAGAGAATGGACTCAAGGTACCATAATGAAAGCATGGAAATGTTAAAAAACATAACATTCATACACTAGTAGCCTTAGCAATATAGTGATATACAATCAACAATACACCATAGGTAGGAAGAATAATTGAGACAGGAAAGAGAAAGGAAGAAGCCAGCAGATAATGTACTCATAAGGAAGAATGATAGCATGAAGGGCAGATTACACTGGAGGAAGCATAAAATATCCAAGTTAGAATGCAAATTTAGTAGGTCTTGTTGGGAATTTGCTATGACTCTAACATAACCAGAAGAATGAATAAGAGTAACTACTTTGTTCAAAGAATTCCTCAAATTCAACTAAGATCTGACTGTCAAATTGGTACAGATTGCTCTCAGTGCCTCTAAATATTCTAGGCAACACTTATGTTAATCTTAATATTTGTTTCTTCCAGAACATGATCTCTCCATGAACCTGGTCAGAGAATTTCTCTCAGGCCTCATCAGGATGATGTAGCACTTGGGGGCAAAGATGCAGTCCAGGAGGCCTCCACCGGAAGCCAAGATGGAGAGATCTCTATTGCCACCATTATCTTCCCCTTGGTGCTGTGGTAGACAGGCAGGAAGGTGACCCACACACTGCAGAACACCAGCATGCTGAAGGTCAGGAACATGGCTTCATTGAAGGTGTCAGACCAGGAAAGCCACAGTGAAGCTTTTCTATCCCCTAGCAATGTCCTTCCTTCCTTCCCTCCTTCCTTCTTCCCTTCCTTCCTTCCTTCCTCCCTTCCTTCCTTTCCTCCTGCCTGCCTTCCCTCCTGCCTGCCTTCTTTCTTTCTTTCTTTCATCTTTCTTTCTCTTTCTCTCTCTCCTTCGATATCTTTCCTCATTCTCGTTCCTTCCTTCCCTGTCTTTTTCTCTTGCATTCTCTCCTTTCTTTCTTTTTTCTTCTTCCTTCCTTTCCTTCTTTCTTTCTTCTCTCTTTCTTTCCCTCTTTCTCTCTCCATCCTTATTTCTCTCTTTTTCTCTACTCCTTTTCTTCATTTCTTTCTTTCTTTCTACTCTCTTCCTCATTCTTTCCTGCTTTTTCTCTATTTCTCTCCTTCCAACTTTCTTTCCTTTTACTCTTTATTTCTTCATTTTCTTTCCTTCCTTCTCTCTCTCTTTCTCTCCATTATTTCTTTCTTTCTTCCTTTCTTTCTTTTCTCCTTCCTTCCCTTCTTTCTTCTCTCTTTCCTTACCTCTTTTTCTCTCCTTCCTTATTTCTCTTCCTTTCTTTCTCTCCTCCCTTTTTCTTTTTTCTTTTCTTTCCTTTCTTTCTTCTTCTTTCCTTCCTTCCTTGCTTCTTTTGCTTTCTTCTCTCTCTCTCTCTTTCTTTCTTTCTTTCTTTTGTTCTTTTTTTCCTTTTTTTTCTTTCTTTCTTTTCTCCATTTCTCAACTCCAGATTTTGAACTCTTGTCTTAGGTATTTTTCTCGAACATTTATGCTTAAGACTAGAACTCTAGAAGTTGAGCAACAGCTCTGCTTTCAGTCTTTTTGGTGCTTAATTGTAGACAAGAATCTCATGGATTTAATCCCCAGGACTGCATCGAATCTTAATCCTCAGATTTCAGCCTCCTGAGTAAGCTAGGATCATAGGTGTGAGCTACAATAATCTACCATTATATGTCTGAATTCTGTAGAGCTCATGTCACTGCAGCTGTTTGTTACTCATCCAAGAAATAACAGAGAGAAGAGAATCAGCCCACTCATGTCAGTTTTAATGGGAGTGTCTATACCACACTGTAGCCTACTCCTCACACCACACCCAAGCTTCCTGACCACTTGTTCCCTGTCAAGACAATGCACCTCAATGAATAATAGAAGGTCTGGGGAGGATGAGATAGAGAAGGGAGAAGAGAAATGAAATGGAGTTGGTAATATTGTTCTGAGTAAATGATATTTTAGTAGTTGGTAGTCAAACTAGTGCCAGTGTCAGGTATGGAGTGGTCCTAGCAAAGTGCCAGGTATTACTGATAAAGGCTAAGTCAAAAATAAAATGTAATTTAAAAGGAACAGTGCTGGACACTCAGAAAGGAAAGGCTGTGTTAGACCCACAAATACATTATGATCTGTACATTGTTTCCAAGATTAAGGCTTGGCCCTTGATATTGAGTTTAAATCTAAGATAATGTGACCAAAAAAAGGGGAGCAAAGGTATTCTCAAGATAAATCCTATAATGCCCCAGAAAATGTAATCAGATATGTAATGGAGGGGCAGTGGGTTGAGTTATTCCAAGGAGAAGTATGATTAACAGTAGCCTCAGAACTCATTATGAAGGCCCAGGTGTGTTCCTGCCACGCTACTATAGATCTCTCCATGGGCTTGTATGGACTGAAGGTAAGGAAGGGGAGATAAGGAACTTCTCTGTGAGTTACAGACTCACCTGCCCCATTAGAAATCTCATTCTCTGGGCAAAGTGTGCAGTCAAAGCAACAGATAGCGTTTGTCTCCTGAGGGACCTTCCTGAATCCAGGACCACATCTCTCAGTACAGTCAGAATGAGAAGTCTGAGGAAATTCAGATCACTGTTAGTGATTACGAATCCTTTTTATCCATCATCCTAGATACTCCAGTGCTTGAAATCAAAAGGTCGCTAGGCAGCAGCATCTCCATATACATACCAGCCAAGATCTTCTTACAGTTTCACCTAAGATGACTGTAAGACCATGTAGGGCTGGGCACTGGTGGCTCATGCCTGTAATCCTAGCTACTCAGGAGGCTGAGATCTGAGGATCATGGTTTAAAGCCAACCAGGGCAGGAGAGACCGTGAGACTCCTATCTCCAATAAAAATCACCAGAAAACTGGAAGTGGCACTGTAGCTCAAGTGGTGAGTGCTCGCCTTGTGCTGAAGAGCTGAGGGACAGTGCCCAGGCCCAGAGTTCAAGCCCCACGACCGAAGGAAAAAAAAAAAGACCATGTAGGATCTTGAACGCCAGCCCTTCATGCTCTCATGAAGTGATGGGAGCTTTTAAGAGGTAGAGCTTAATTGTAAGAAATTACAAAATAAGAAACAAATTTTGTCTCACATTCTTGAATACAGTTCACGATGTGTCTACTCTCTTAGTCATCTGTGAATATATGGAGAGCAGTAGCTGAAAATCACACAGTGAAAATTCATATCCATTGTTTTAGGCACTGCTAATTATGTTGAAGGGGCTGCTGTATCAAGGGCCATTCGCATTTCTTTCTGGCTTCCAAGTTGCCATTAGGTGGTGTCCACTGGCAGATGTAACTTCCCTTACGTCCTGTCTAATCACAGACTCAGAAACAACAGTCTACCTGACCATGGGCTGAAAACCCCAGTCAGGAACCAAGTAAACTTTCTGCCTTCTCATCTGATACCCTCATGTGTTTTGTCACAGGTTTGGAAAGCTGATTCACATGTGTCATTTCTCTTTTCTGATATTCAATATGCAAGCATGTAATAACATATTGGTAATTACATGTTCTCCTATTCTGTCCATGAGTCAGTAAGAAAGTTCCAGAAACAGGACTTTGTAAAATGCACACCACTGAGCCATAGTTTAGGTGAACAGCTTAAAAATAAAAGCTCATTGCTTATTTACACAGAGGTCATGACATTATGGTTGGAAGACCAACTCTGGGGGAGAAATAAGGATGTGGTGACAGTGTCAACAACCATTTTATTAATAACATGACTTAGGGAATTGTAATCTTTCTCTACAACTACTCAATAATAATAATAATAAAATATTTAAAAAGAAAAGAGTGAAAAAAGTAGAAATGACCCACCTTGATATATTCTATGGACCATTCTATCAGATTATCAAACAAAATCAGTTGTTGACCACGTGGCCTAGATGGAGTAAACTTGCCAACATTCACCCTTTGTCCAAGACCTTCTGAAAATTCCAAAAACTCACAATGTCATACTTTGCCTCCAATTTCTTTTGCCCATTCAAAACCACTTGTTCTCTGGCAGGATTGGTAAATTGGATCTTCTTCAAAAAAGAGATGCAGCTAAAAGACACACATTACACTATGGCCAATTGCTTCCCAGAGTGAATGGAGAAACCCAGAATAATGTACAGGTGGGGATTTAGCCTTCCTTCTGCCACTCAACTTACACACAACACAGGAGTACAATCAAGTGCAGGCCTATGGAGGTCTAAAGTGTTACCAAGGTTCTAAAACTTGGTGACTCAGGATAGAATGCAGAAATTCAATTGTAGAGATTAAAACTCCAGCCACATCCACCTGAACAATGAATTACAATAAGACAGATCTCAACTGCCTTTCTCCAGCCAACCACAGCCACGCATTTCATAGATGTGATCAGAGAGTCAGTGTGAAAATAGATAAACAATAAACTAAAAAACCACTAAAAACTAAACATAAATATCCTATTTATGTTTATAATATTTGTGACCACAGTGAATGATTACCTTAAGCTAAATTTAGTTTATTGTGTGTCCGTATGTGTATGTGTGTGTGACTCTGTGTGTGTGTGTGTGTGTGTGTGTGTGTGTGTGTGTGTGTGTGTGTGTGTGTGTGTACATGCACATACCTGTTCTGGGGTTGAACACAGGGCACTGGGCATTTGCCTTCAGTTTTTTTTGTTTGTTTCTCAAGGCTAACATTCTTCCACTTGAGCCACAGCTCCACTTTTAATTGGAGATAAGCATCTCACAAACATTTTTGCTTGGATCAGCTTTCAACTGAAATCTATAGATCCCAGTCTCCTAAGTAACCTGGACTGAGCCACAGGTCTAAGCTATTTGTGGCCAGAAAATCTTAGGGTTCTAGATACTAATCAACTTTGAGCTGTTATTTTAAACAGTTCCAAGAAGAATTTGGATTTGTATTGTCAAAAAGACGAGGGCTTTTTCCACAGTCTCTACAGTCACTTCATGGAGAGTACAACAGGCTCAGTAACTCTTCTGCTTTCCCCAAAAGAGCCAGACTATCTTGTTACAACTACTATGAAAGCTTATATAAAGTTATATCTGGGGTAGTCACCCAACAGAAAGGTCATTACCTGTGAAGACAGACTTGCCTTTGGTTGCTCATTGTGCCCTGGTGGCTCTTCAGTGTGATGAAGAAGCATCTTGTGGAGGGCATGAGCCACAGCATACATGTCGTTGCAGATGTTGTAACTCTCTTCTGACAAGGACATGTCAAAAATGTGCCCCAGCAACTAGTCCAGTTTGGCGTTGAATGAATATTTCCCCAATTTTTGTACAGTCAGATTCATCAGTATGCAACGAATAAACTGAATCCATAACCTAGCAAGGGAAATGCCTTCTAAGTTCTTGGAAAAGTTAGTTTTGGGGATAAAATTGGGGAACCCAGAAATGTTTCTATGGTAAGAGAAGATGAGAGGTGCATGAAAAGAATCTATCAGGAAGTAGGCTTTACTCATGGTCACATCATCATAAGGTGAGTTCATGACCCAGACTTTCCCTGTAATTAAAGAATGCCCTAATTTGAGAATAAAGCTTAGTAGAAATCACTGTCTCCATAGCTGATAATCACATTAGTTGATGATTCCATAATATGATGATACACTGATGGATTATTTGAGAAATTGGAGACTGCACTGATCTGGACTGTGTTCTCAAAGGCAAAACAGACTCCATTCTTGCTCATTCTGAATGGAACCACACACCATAGTCTTCTTCAATAATGAACAGTCCCACCCAGGTGCAGCGGAGATGAAGCATCAAGGAAGCATCATCTTTAGCCAGGGCTAAAGATGAGTCCTTGGCAGCCTTCTGATAGATGGCATCAAACTGTGTATGACCATAAACAGTTTTAATCTTCAGGAGAGGATCAAAAGACCCAAAGGTGAACTAAAGGGAGAAAAATGAATACAACACCAGGAAGAGGATCACCATCGTCAAAGACTCAGTCCAGGTGTGAAGTAAAAATACAGCTGGCAGTGGGGAGAAGTGACATATTGCTTATCCTATTTGTAAAGTAATCTCCCACTTTCTAAATTGTAGAAATGTATAGGTCAGGCTCAAAGCCTGAGGTCATCCTTTGCTCTCCTATAACTTCTCCTTTTTTTCTCTCCAACATGACAATGTAGATGCCCCACCCAACTTTGTTGTCTTTCCTGTAGATCATTCATTTGGAGAGGTTCAGGATAGCGACTATTTTTTCCTCCTTCTTTATCCTGTCAAGGGCAGATACCATGTGGTCATAGCTTCACATCTCCCCACCCCTCCCAGCCTCACCTGTGGGAGTTTGTAGAGGTCCAGCAGTGTCCCAATTGGGACTCATGTGTTTGTTACTGTGAGTACTGCTAAAGCTTTGCTGTCTCTTCTGCCAGTGTAATTGGGGCTGTTTTTATTCTTCCCAGACAGCCATATTAGTGGATTCTCTAACACATCAGTTTCTACATAATGCACAATATAAATCTCAAAACCCAGAGTCATGTTGGGTATAAGTTGGGGTAGAAGTTGTTGATCACTTCAACAGCAAGCATCAGGGACAGGACCAACTGATATTTCTTTAACTTGATCCTGAGAAAAACAACAGAATTTTGGAGGAGCTATACCTGTATTAGAAATGATTAAGTTCGAATCTCATGACTTTGTTGAATGGAATGTTTATCAACATTCGAGGTGATTTGCCAGAAGAAGTACAAGATGGCAGCCAAGGAAGACTGCACATTCAAGTCCTTCATCACTCCCCAAACAACAGATGATAAATTAAAGGAGTGTGGACCCAAGGACCTCCTCTATTCAAACAAAAGAACAGAGAAGGGTGTGAAGGCAAAGGAGAAATTAAGTCATCTCCATGTTCCTCCCCTCTACCAGCTTTAGCAGATCAGCTCGGACACAAACCCCTCCCACACTGCAAGGAGGGAGATAATTAAAGTTAAATCGATGCAGAATATCCAAGTACAGACCCCAGTGTTGGAGAAATGCCCCATACTCTCTCCTCCTGTGTCTAGACCTTTAGATTGTGCCTGCAGAACTGTGTTAGGACAAAGAAGGAAGACACTGACATTACCTCCCTCCCTCAATTTCATGACCAGCAGCAAGTATTTGGACACAACCTCTTGGGAAGCAGGGCATGGGGCTGGGTCAGAGTTTTCTCTTAGAATCCCATGTCATGCATGCCATGGCTGGAGCAATAAAAACCCATAGGAGCTGTGTGATTCCAGGACAAAAACTCCCATTAAAATCTTTCAGGAGATGTCAGAAGGTCCCTCGGGTAGGACCAAAGGCCATCCACATCAGTTTCCCCCAGGATGTCCTACCTGGCTCAGACCCAGTCTGGGTGGAAAGTGAATCATCTCCACTTTTATCCCCTAACCTCAGGGACCACTTCTTGCAGAAGGACAGTGATCAAGATGGAAACAGACAGAACCCTGTGCAGCTCTAGGTCATGATTGTGTGTTGGCCTACAGCACCACAAGCTGGTGTGTGGGCCTCAGTGGACCCTCGTGACAGTTTGGGCTCACTCACTAGGAGACTGAACCTGGATGCAGGGTGGTGTCCACCAAGATGGCCCAGTGGCTTCCTCTACAAACCCTACTGAGCTGCTGTGACATAGCATGGCTCTCCAACCCACTTCTTTTTATTCCTTTGTGCCAGTTTTGGGACTTGAACTCAGGGCCTGGGCACTGTCCCTAAGGACCTTTCACTCAAGGTTAGCACTCTACCCCTTGGGCCACAGTTCCACTTCTGGATTTTTCTGTTTATGTGCTCCTGGGGAATTGAAACAAGGGCTTTGTGCATGCTAGGCAAACACTCTACCACTGAGCCATATTCCCAAACCTCCATCCCACTTCTTGTTTGCTGGATAGTAAGATGGCAATTTTGTTCCAAAACTTAATGTGTGCTGCTTGATAGCACTGGAAGGTTGCTTCGACACACCATCCAGGAAAACCTCTGGGGGAGTTCTGGAATCACCCCAGTACTTTAGAAAGACATCTGCCATCAGATAATCAGACTTCTATTTCAGCTATCACTGACTGTGGCTGGCTGGGGCAGTCTTTGGCCTTTTGCACACCTCCAACACGTACAGGAGGCAAGCCTTGGTCCTCAACCATCACTGCAATGGACTGAGGATGTCCTACTGAAGCAAGGTTGACCAGGGAAAATGAGACATGGTTAATGCATGCCAGGAATTCAAAAACTCAAGCATAAAGCCTGTCCATCTACTTCCCTTAAGATTAGGTGAAAACAGTTATTTTGGGGTAAAGTGAAACAGGGCAGACTAAGGGAAAAAGAGGTATGGTAAGTTTACAGCAAATACAGAAATATTCATTCATCTACTTCCCTTAATA
Organism: Dipodomys merriami; assembly: GCF_024711535.1. Lineage (NCBI taxonomy): Eukaryota > Metazoa > Chordata > Mammalia > Rodentia > Heteromyidae > Dipodomys > Dipodomys merriami. Next base: position 3,425,797 of record NW_027206179.1, on the reverse strand, counting down.
TTAAGAGACCATTAAATTCAACAACAAATCCTCAAAGAAAAATCTGCCCAATAAATAAGTGGGCTAAAGACTTAAAGAGAAATTTCTCTGAAGAGGAAATAAGAATGGCCAATAAACATATGAAGAAATGTTCAACCACTCTAGCCATAAAAGAAATGCTAATTAAAACAACATTGAGATACCATCTCACCCCAGTTAGGATGGCTATAATCAAGAACTCTAATAACAACAGATGCTGGAGGGGATAGGGACAGAAGAGAACCCCACTGCATTGTTGGTGGGAGTGTAAACTTGCTCAACCACTTTGGAAAGAATTATGGAGGGTCCTCAAAAGACTCCTGATTGGGGCTGGGAAGGTGGCTCAGTGGTAGAGCGCTTGCCTTGCATGCCTGAGGCCCTGGGTTCGATTTCTCAGAACCACATAAGCAAAAAGAAAAAAAGCCAGAAGTGGGGCTGTGGCTCAAGTGGTAGAGCACTAGCCTTGAGCTGAAGAGCTGAGGGACAGCACCCAGGCCCAGAGTTCAGGCCCCACTACTGGACCAAAAAAAATAAAAATAAAAGAGACTTCTGATAGAGCTCCCTTATTACCCAGCAATCCCACTTTGGGGCATTTACCAAAGGATCACAAATAAGGCCATAATAAGGCTACAGGCACAACTATGTTTATCAGAGCATTATTTACCATAGTAAGATTTGGAAGCAACCCCAGATGCCCCTCAGTAAGTGAATGGATCAAGAAAATGTGGTGTATATATACAATGGAATTCTGTGTTCCATGAAAGAATGACATTGCACCATTTTTTAGGAAATAGAAAGACTTGGAAAATTATATCAAGTAAGCCAGGCCCAAAGAAACACAGGTCCCATGGTTTCCCTTATTTGCAATAGCTAGTACATGGGTAGGACAAGCAGAAAAGTTCAAAAGCTATGTACATAATACCATATAAGATGAGGTTAAGCAAAATGAACCCCAAGATAAGGACACAAATATCTTTTTGTTTCTTGCTATTGTTTCTAAAGTATTTATAATGTACCATCTGATTATTTTCTTTCATTGTATGGTCCTCCCCCACAGTATAACCCCTGTTTTTACTGTATTTGATTCCAGTGCTCTGCATCTTGTATATACACTTCTCTAATTCAGGGAGGGGAAAGAAAAAACAAAATGCTTAAACAAGGATAGAGATTGACCCATTGTAACAATGAGATGTACAAAACACTATGTTGAAAAAGAGCTTTACACCTTCAGGGGATGGGGGTGTAGAGGTGGAAGGGAAGGGATGTTAGGGGAAAACAAAGGAGGAGGCAACAATGCTGAAGAGGAAATGTACTCACTACCTTGCTCATGTAACTGTAACACCTCTATTCAGCATTTTTACAATGAAAAACATAAAAAACCATAAATTTTTAAAAAGACCTAAATTACCAAAGTCATTTAGGGGGAAATGAAACAAGATATATTGAGGAAAATAACCTGGTGAAAGAAATTCAGAAGCATGATGTATAGAAACACAGCACCACATAGTTGTGCTGGTAGCTTTAGTATGATCTGGTCTGTGACCATTCGGGTAAATGCCCAAAAGTGGGATTGCTGGGTCATAGGGGAGGTCCATGTGGAGACTTTTGAAGAACCTCCATACATCTTTCCAAAGTGGTTGAACAAGTTTACACTCCCACCAACAGTGCAGGAGGGTTCCCTTCTGTCCACATCCCTTCCAGCATTGTATTAGAGTTCTTGATTATAGCCATTCTAACTAGGGTGAGGTGGTATCTCAGTCCTGCTGTGATTTGCATTTCTTTTATGGCTAGGGAGGTTGAGCATTTCTTCATCTATCTATTGGCATTCTTATTTCCTCTTCAGAAAAGTTTCTCTGTAAGCCTTTAGCCCACTTATTTATTGGGCAGTTGTTTCTTTGAGGATTTTTTGTGGGGGGCAGGCTTCAGTGTTGCTGAGTTTATAGTGACTTCCACAATGTCACCACTAGTGGGAGAAAAGGCCTGAGGTGAGGTGGTAAACCACTTCAGTAACAGAGAAAACCAAAGGCAAGTTGGGTGACAAATAATTTTGTTTTGTAGTCACTTTGGGCAGGAATGTCTGTGAGACTCTTATGTGCAATCAACCACACAAAAACTGGTATTAAATCTGTAGGTCAATGGTAGAGTGACAGCCATGAGAGAAAAAAATGTTAAGGGATAGTCCTCAGGACTTGAGTTCAAGCCTGAATACCAGAGCATGTATGAACATGCATGCATGCGCATGCACATGTACACACACACACACACGCACACACACACACACACAGCTTAGAGAATGAATAGAGCAGAACATAACTCTGACATCTCCCATCTCCCATGGGAGTACATTTCTAGTGCTGGGTTTACACATGAGCCCCGTCTGTCTCACTTCCTCACCACGTTCAGTTGGCTTCAATATCCCTCACAAATCTCTCATGGAATAAAGTACTCCTCTTCTGAACAAAGACCATACAAGGTGTTTCCACCCAACTTCTCTGAGAAGATTCATCGGAGACTCTCTAGTTTACAGAGAATTCTGTAGAGCTGAAAGTAGTGAGCTCATCTGAGTCAAATGCATGAATCAAAGTGTGTACAATACATTTGGAAAAAAACTCAAATTCAGTTTAGGAGATTATGAGCATCAGGAACACAGATAAGCCTGGAAAGATATCAGAGAACAAGGAATAGAACCAGAGCTTCTGAGTATGACAGAGGAGACAGGCCAAGATAAGGACAGCAGGGCAGAGGCTCACTTACATTAGTTAAGGGGAAAGAAATAAAATGTGTCATGCATCTCTTATTCCTGATCTGACCAGCAGCTCCTCATTCCCAGAGCTTTGCTGACATGAAATAAACCCAGAAGCAGAAACTGCATGTCTATCCTAAGAAATGTTGCCTTGAAGTATAAGTAAAAGTATAAGGACAAAATTGATTGAAGATTCCCTGGCCTTTGACCTATGGATGGGGACACTGAACTTTAGTGTGTTTTTCTAGTATGAACTCTTGGTCATCTCATTGACCCTGACCCAGGACAGGTCAGGCTGAAGGAGTCACCGTGATGGTGGGGTGGTCGGGATAGCCCTGGAAAAGGGGAAACCTCTGCACCCTTTGGAAAGCAGAAAAATATTCATCAGGAAAACCTGAAATAAAGTAGAGCTGTTCTGGTGAAGGCAGTGTTGAAGATACAGAGAACATTAAGGGATGCATCCAACCTTCCCCAACCCACCCCCCGACTGATAACAAACAGAAAATGCAAATTTTAAGAAAACCCAAGAAATCACTTACACTGCAGGGTCATTCATGTTGTGAACAAATTCCCAAAAATAAAGGGAGAAAAACTCAGCAATCTCCACATCTTCCCTGCTGTGTGCCACAGATGCCTCTGGCATCTTCAGAGGAAATGACCAGGACCAGATTCTGGAGGAGAAGCAGTGTCAGAGCCACAGGGAACATTGCTGCTGCTTTGGCCTGAAGCTGCAATTCTGGCTGCAAACTGAGCCTGCAGAATCAAGTGGGTGTCTAAATGGATCTTCAGTTTCTGTGGCTTTTTGTTACCTGTATGGCCACTGGGACACACCACCGGCCTTTTCCACTGTCCTAGAGAAATACAGAGCCCATTCTGCCCTTCGGCACTGTATCTGGGGTCTGGCTTCAAGGTCAAAATCAAAAGTTGGAAAATATGTGTAGCATCTCCTTCTCCCCACCCTCAGGCCTCTGATTTCATCCAGGACTCAATATGTTCAAACTCCAAGGATGGATTCCTTTCCTGTAAAGTTGTTTGGAAAGTTGTGTGGGGAAAAGTTGAAAAGAAAAAGAAGTGGCAATATATGAAAGCCACTAAGGATGATTCATATGGAAGGCCTCAGAGGATGCCAGGTGAAGGTCAAAAGGTCAAGGTATGCTATAGTGAGAAAGGCTCAGTGGCAATTATTGGGGCCCAGTCAAAGACCTCCCCAACACAGAGAAGGGTTCTGCCAAGGAAAGCCTGGTCACTTCTGGGCTACTCTGACACCTGGGGAGAGATACAGAAATATTGTCCATGCCTCGCAAGCACAACATTCTGAGTTCAACAACTAGGACCACCAAAATCATATGGTTTAGATAAAGTACATCCCATCCATTCCAGTTCTGGACACTTACCCAAATAAACACAACAAGGCCTTACTAAAGCTACCAGTACAACCATATTTATTGCAGCGTTATTTGCCATAGCTAAGATATTGAACCAACCCAGATGCCCCTCAGTAGATGAACAGATAAAGAAGATGTGGTATACATACACAATGGAATTCTATGCGTTAGGGCTTCATGCTCTCTTATTCTTGGCTTTCTTGTTCACTGCTGGCACTTTACAATTTGAGACATGCCCGCAATGCAACGTTTTTGCTAGAGATGGGGTCTTAAGGGCTTTTCTGCCCAGGCTACTTTTGAACTTTGATCCTCAGATCACAGCCTTCTAAGGAAGCCACTGTCATGTAACTGAAAAAAATGGTGTTTTTAATATTTTCATAAGAGTGTGAAAAGTTAATACATATTACTCATGATTTTAGTATGTTTAAAATAGTAACACATTTATGGAATGGAAATTAGACCTATAGAAATAGTGATGGAATACTACTGTATATTAAAAAATAAACAGAAAAGTAAAGCAGTGGAAGAAAGGACACACTACCTTTTGCTGGAGTAACTTAAAGATCCTTCCCCGAAAATATTGTAGGTGTTCATCTTTCTTCTCTTGTTCTTCTACTAATGTTTGGAGATCTTTAGAGACATGGTCCAATACAATGCACCAGTTGGCTGGATGTGAGCCGTGGGCATTGATTTTTTTCCAAGGTCATATGACATTCAATGATGAGCCCATGCTTTCCCTCCTTCACCTGAGCTTCTCCAGGACAGGTGTGGGTTCCATGTATGAATCCTCAGGGACAGAGGCTGGCACTGGCCAGCTCCTGGTCTGTGAGTCCTGAGGACAGATGCTGAGCTTTCAGTTGGCACCAGGCTTGAAAAAAATCTTTGGTTCTTTACCTGTTGGTCATCACTAAAGACAGAAGCAGCTTAACCTAGTAAATACTGATGTATTGATGTGTGAAGGACTCTTGGGAATATCATCTCTTAATCATAAAGCCTAACACAATAGTTTTGGGAAGGTAGGACAGCTCTTTAAAAAACCTTTCAACACAGTTCATCAAGTTTTATAAACTCTTAGTGGTGTTAGGTTATCAGAATGGGTAAGCAGATTTTTACTTTTTTCCTATACTAGTTTCATTTCCTATTGAGAGCTTCCAAAAACAACATTAAACTCTTCCCTTTAGACTGCAAAGAGATGGTCACAATGATGTTTTAGATAAGAACCTCAGTCAACAAAACAAAATCGATGGCATTATTCAGACATTCCTATTTTTGTCCAGATATATCCTCTAAGTTATGTGTTGCTCTTTCATTCATATACTTTACCTTTCTGTACTCTAACATAAATACACCATTGCCACTTGAGGTTTGTTTTCCTGTTTTTTTTCTGTGTGTGTACTGGTTCTGAGAGTTGAGCTCAGGGTCTGGGTATTGTTCCTGAGCATTTGTGTGTGTGTGTGTGTGTGTGTGTGTGTGTGTGTGTGTGTGTGTGTGTGTGTGTGTGTGTGTGTGTGCAGGCACAGAAAGGTAGCACTCCACTACTTGAACCACAGATACATTTCTATCTTATGGAGGTTAATTGGAGTTAAAAGACTCATTACCTTTTCTGCTCCACAATGGCTTGTAACCCTGGTTCTTACATATAAGCTTACTGAGTAGCTAAGATTACAGGCCTGAGGCACTGGTGCTTGGCTAAGTGTAAGCTATTTTAATGTAACTTGTAAGTGTTTACACTAAAACTATTACAGATACATTTGTATTGGGCTCACTGCTTATGAACATGAGGCATGAGATAAGGATAATTGTGGTAGGTTGTCCCCTTTGACAAGTAAACATCCATTTTGTTTCCTTGAGAATCCAGGAGCAGGTATCTTTTGCTGCTGGAGTGTGATGAATGTAAAATATATAAAATGGTAAGTTTAGACTTCCTAAAGGGCAAAAATATGATTGGATCTGAAGTTTTCTTGTTCTTACTTCTCTATTATGCAACTGATAATAATCTTTATAGTTTGATGCAGACATTTGACATGGCAGTCTAACATATATTTTGTTTTGTTATGATGGTGAAGTTCTCATTAAAGCTTTATTGGAGCGAAATACTCAATGCACCTTTTCTAACAATGCATACTTGTTCAACAATAGTAGTGATTACATAAGCACTGTCTTCTTTGATTCACTGTAATTGGGAATAGTTTGTGTGGCTTTCAGACATTTCTGCCTTTATGCAGATGCTTTTCTGCCCTCCAGAAATGGCCCAGCAGAATTAGAGACAGTGTTGTGTGTATCTCTGTCTTGCAAGTGTGGGTGAGCTCACTGCACTCAGCCACAGCTATAGTATTGAATGATGTCAAGATCTCTGGACTCAGAGACACGTGCTTGCTTTTCCTTTGACCTCCTCATGGCTGTAGAATATGGTGGTGACCTGACAATTTTCCTTAAAGCTCTTGAACATTTCTGATTTCTTCAGGGCCTCCTCTAAACTGTTGAATCATTCCATTTCTCATAGACTCTTAAAGAACATTGGCAGATAACTGAGTCTGGGCCTATCTAATGTTTTTGTCCTCTCTTTGGGGATCTTTTTCACTTATGATAGATTATTCTGTTTCTCTGCTACCATTCAGGATGCTTAGGGTCTGTCATTCTAAAATTCTAAAGGAAGGATGGGAAAGACAGTGAGAGATTTTCTACAGAAACACACAAAGTAATATGGCAAATGAGTAAATATGTCAAAAGAAACACAGAACTAGGATAGAAAATATAAGCATGCAAACTTTCACCAAGATAAATGTTCACAAATTAGTGGACTTAGCAATATAGTGATACTCAAGCAGTGATATAGCTTATGTAGAAAGAGTCATTGAGACAGGAAAGGAAAAAGAAAAAGCAGAGTAGATAATGTATGTTAAAGAAGAATGTTAGTAAGAAAGGTACATTGCGTTGGAGGAAGCATAGACTATCTAGGATAAAATGCACATTTAGAAGGTCTTGGTGGAAACTTGATGTGACTCTAACATAACCAGTGAAATGAGAAATAGTAACTTTTTTGTCCAATACTTCCTCAAATTATATTTTGACTGCCCAAATAGTATGATTGGTATCAGATCCTCTAATTCATTTAGGCAACACTTAGATTCATGTTAAGGTTTATTTCTTACATGTTGTGAGCTCTTCTGAAAAGAATTTCTCTCAGGCCTTATCAAGATAATATAGCACTTAGGGGCAAAGATGCAACATAAGAGGCCTGCACTGGAGGCCAAGATGGAGAAGATTTCTAGAGCTACCATGACCTTCCCCTTGGCACTGTGGTAGACAGGCAAGAAGGTGACCCACACACTGCAGAACACCAGCATGCTGAAGGTCAGAAACTTGGCTTCATTGAAGGTATCAGGCAGGTTCCTGGCCAGGAAAGCCATAATGAAGCTGGCCAGGGCCAGAGAGCCAAGGTATGCCAGGACACAATAGAAGGCGGTGAGGGAGCCCTTGTTGCACAGGATGATGATGTTGCCGTGTTCAGAGTGTGTATCTGTATCCACAAAGGGAGGAGAGGTTCCCAGCCACAGGCCACAGAGGGTCACCTGGATGAGGGTGCAGATGGGGATGATGAGATTAGGAGCCCAGAACACCAACCACTGCCTCGTGCTTCTCCCTGGAGCAGTGAGCGTGAAGGCCAGAACCACAGTGATGGTCTTGGCCAGGACAGTGGAGACAGCCACGGTGAAGACCACTGCAAATGTGGTGTGCTGGAGGATGCAAGTGGCTGTGTGTGGACGACCAAGGAACAAAAAGGAGCAGAGGAAGCAGCAGGTGAGGGAGATGAGCAGGATGTAGCTGAGGGCCCGGTTATTGGCTTTGACAATGGGGGTGTCTTGGTGCTTGATAAACACCCCAAGAACCGCAGCTGTGAGTGCAGAGAAGCAGAGAGCCGTGCAGGCCAAAGCCATGCCCAAGGGGTCTTCGTAAGCCAGGAAGCTTTCAGTTTTCATCAGGCAGTGGTTTCTCTCGGTATTGGCAAACTGATGATCTGGACACTTCACACACTGCTCCATGTCTGGTGAGGGGTGAGAATCACTATTAGTCTTGGTTCAGGATTTCTCTTTCCTCTCATCCCCCTCCACTCAAGACGCTCACCTGACCTGATTCATACTTTAATCTGTATTGCTTTCAGTATCAAATAGAATAATTTTCAATACAAAATAATTGCGGTTGAATTCTCTTACTTTCTTATATTTCTTCGTCCCATCCTTCCCTCCCTCTTCCTTCTTCCATCCTTTCTTCTTCCTTTCATCCTTTCTTTCTTTCTTCTTTCCCTTGTTCCTTTCTTCCCCCTCCCTCCTTTTTCTCTCCTTCCCTTTTCCTTACCTTCCTCCCTTCCTTCATCCCTCCTTCCCTTCTTCCTTACTTCCTTTCTCTTTTTTCTTTCTTTCTTCCTTTCCTCTTTCTTTCTTTCTTCCTTCCATCCTTTCTTTCTTTCTTTCTTTTTTCTTTCTTCAGTCAAGTGTTTGACTCTAGACCTGGGCCATTTTTGGAGTATTTTTGTTCAAGACTATGTTTCTACTACTTGAGCCACATCTCCACATCTAGCTCTTTTGGTGATTAACTGTGAACAAGCATCTTATGGACTTTCCTTCCCAGGATTAAATCTGTCCTTCGTTCTCAGATTTTAACCTCTTTAGTAGTTAGGATTACTGGTATGAGCTACATTCGCCTGGAATTATGTGCCTAAATTATAGAGAGATTATATCACTCTGACTGTCTGCTATTTATTCAAGAAATAATGGAAAGCATAGAATCAGCCCACTCAAGTCAGTTTTAACAGGACTGTCTACACCACACCACAACTTACTCCTTACAAAAAAACCCCAAAAACTTCCTGAGTATTTGTTCCATGACAAGAACAATGACACTCAAGGGATAATGGGGGATCTGGGGAGGATGAGCTGGAGGAGGTAGAAGACAAATCAGATGCAGATGGTACTAGTTCTGTGTGAAGTATATTTGAGTTGTTGCTAGTCAAATTAGTGCCAGTGTCAGGTATGGAATAATCATACCAAGCTCCTGGTATTACTTAGGTATTACAAATGAAAAATAAAATTTAATTTAAAAGGAAGAGCAATGCTGGGCCCTCAGAAAGGAAAGGCTGTGTTAGACCCACAACTCCACTATAATATCCAAATCTTTTTTTGTTCTGGTCGGTCTTGGAGCTTGAACTCGGCCTGGGTACTGTTTCTGAGCTCTTCAGCTCAAGGACAGTGCTCTACCACTTGAGCCACAGCGACACTTCTGGTTTTCTGGTGGTTTATTGGAGATAAGTGTCTCAAGGACTTTCCTGCCTGCAATGGCTTTGAATTATAAACCTTAGATCTCATCCTATCGAGTAGCTAGGATTACAAGGGTGAGCCACCAGCTCCCAGCTTCCACCTCTTTTGGAGCATCAAGGCTTGGTACTTGATATCGTGTTTAAATCCAAGATAATGTGACTGAGGAGAGGGGTATTTTGTAATCAAAGCCTGTAATAGACTAGAAAATGAAATCGAATATGTAATCGCAGACCAGTGGATCCAGGCATTCCAAGGAGACTGATGGTCAATGGCAGTCATAGAACTCTAAGTGAAGGCACATGTCTGTTCCTGCCATGTTACTTTAGAGCTTTCTATTGTCATGCATGGACTGTAGGTAAGGAGAGGGAGATGAGGAATTTCTCTGTAAGTCACAGACTCACCTGTTCCATTAGACATCTCACTCGCTGGGCAAGAAGTACAGTCAAAGCAACATGGAGCCTTTCCTTCCCGAGGGGCCTTCCTGAATCCAGGACCACAGCTCTCACTGCAGACAGACTGAGGAGTCTGAAGAAATTCAAATGAGTATTAATGACTATTCTTCCTGTAACCAGACATCCTAGACACTCCAGTGCTTAAAAAAAATCATTAGAAGGCATAATATCTGTATCCATATAGCCAATGAATCAATTGAATTGTCTTACACTTTCATATAAGATCACTCTAAGACTATGTTAGGGCTTGAACCTCAACCCTTTGTGATATGTGACGTGATTGTTCCTTGAAAAGGTAGAGTTAATATGTAGGAAATTAGGAAACAGGAAATAAATCATGTATCACATTATTGAATTCAGGTCATGATGTGTGTTCTCTCTTAGTCCTCTGAGAACATGTGGAGAACAGAAGAGGAAAATCACTCAGTGAAACTTCAAAACCATTGTCTAAAGCATGGCAAATCCCTTTGAAAGAGGCTGGTGATACCAAGGACCATTCACATCTCTTTATGTTTTCCCAGTTGCCACTGGCAGATGCAACTTCCTTTATGTTCTGTCTCACCACAGACTCAAAAGCATCAGTCTACCTGACAATGGGCTGAAATCTGCAGGCAGGAGCAAAGCAAACCTTTCTGTTCTCTCATTTAATTTTCTCAGGTTTTTTTTTACAATGTTAGAATGCTGATTAACAGGTGTCATTTCTCTTTCATGATAGAGAATATGCAATCATTTAATAACATATTGGTAATTAAATGTTCTCCTATTCCATCCCTGAGTCAATTAGTAAGCAAATTCCAGAAATAGAAAGTTTTGACATGTACACCATGGAGCCATAGGTTAGGGGAACAGCTTAAAATGGGAAGAGTTTATTGCTTATTAATACATAGATTATCACATTATGGTTCAAAAATCAACTCTGTGGGAGAAACAAAGATGTGCGGACTTTGTCAAAAAAACATTGTACTCATAACCTGACTTAGGGAATTGTAAGCTCTTTCTACATCTACTTCATAATAACGTATTTCTTTAAAAAAGAAAAGGAGAGATTGAAAAACTTAGAAATGACCCACCTTGGTAATTCCTATGGGCCACTCTATCAGATTTTCACATAAAATAAGGCGTTGACCATGTGGCCTAGATGGAGAAAACTTGCCAACTTTCACCCTTTGTCCCAGACCTTCTGGAAAATTCCAAAAGTTCACAATATCGTACTCTGCCTCCAATTTCCTTTCCTCATCCAAAACCACTTGTTCTCCAACTGTATTGGTAAATTGGATCTTCTTCAAAAAGGGATGCAGCTAAAAGACATTACCCTAGGTTGATGTGCTTCCCAGAGTGACCACAGTAACCCATTATAACAGACTGATTAGCTTTCATTCCCACCACACAATTCACACACAGCACAGGCATCCAATCAAGTGGAGCAAATGCAGGCTTTTAGAGGACTGAAATGTCCCAAGATTCTAAAACCTGGTTACCCAGGATAGCATGAAGAGACCCAAATTTAAAAGATTAAAACTCCAGCCACATCCACCTAACTAATGAGATATAATAATACAAACCTCCACTGCCTCTCTCCAGAAAACCACAACCACTTATTTTATGAATGTGATCCAAGAGCCCATCCGAAAAATTAGGCTAAAAAACTAAATAGAATCATAGAATATTTATGACAACTATGAAAGATTACCTTAAGCATGACTTAGTTTATGGCATGTATGTGTGCCTATCCTAGGTCTTAAAAACAGTACCTGGCACTCAACTTGAGGGTTTTATTTGTTTTTCTTTTTGTTTTTCTTTCTAATGGCTAGCAATCTTCTACTAGAGCCACAGCTCCACTTATACCTTTTTGGTGTTAATTGGAGATTAGCGTCTCATGAAGGTCTGTGCTTGGGTTGGCTTTGAACTGAAATCTTCAAATCCCAGTCCCTCAGTAGCCTGGAGTGATTCGCATGTGTGAGATTTTTGTGCCCAGAAAATCTTAAGGCTTTCAAGCACTAGTCAACCTTCACCTTTAATTTTAATCAGTTACAAGGAAAATTTAGATTTGTGCTATTGAAAAGGAAAAGCTTATACCACACAAAGTGAGGATGGGGAAAGAAGACCCAGCATTTCCTTATCAAAGATGCAATGTTATTCAAGAATGTTGTCAAACAGCTGTATAGTTACTTCATAGGGAGCATGATGGGCCCATTGCAACTTGTACTTTCCAAAAAGGAGGCAGACTACTTAAATCCATCCGCTATGAAAGGTTCTAGAAAGTAACTCTCCCTAGAGCACTCAAAAGATAAATCATTACCTGTGAAGAGAGAAATGCCTTTGGTTGCTTATTGTGGGTTGGAGGTTCTTCTGTGTGATGAAGAAGCATCATGTGCAGGGCATGGGCCACGGCATGCACGGCATTGTAAATGTTGTAACTCTCTTCTGACACGGCCGTGTCAAAAATGTGCCTCAGCAACCAATCCAGTGTGGTATTATACAAACAGTGCCCCAATTTTGTACAGTCAGACTTAATCAGTATGCACTGAACAGCCTGAATCCATAAGCTAGGTTGGGAAATATCTTCTGAGTTCTTGGAATACTCAGCTGATGGGATCAAACTGGTGAACCCAGAAATATTCCCATGGTGGGGAGAAAAGATGAGAGGTGCGTGGAAGGTGTCTAGCAGGAAATACCTTTTACTGAGGGTCACATCATCATAGGGTGAGTTCATGACCCAGACTTTCCCTGTAATTAAAAAATCCCCTAATTTAAGAATAAAGCTTAGTAGAAATTCACTGTCTCCATGAATGATAATCACATTGGTTGATGATTCTGTAATCTGGCCATGTATCAATGCATCATTTGCAAAATTTGGTATGGCATTGTATGTGACTGTGTTTGCAAAGGCAAAACAGACTCCATTCTTGCCCATCTCTTTTCTCAATTCTGAGAGGAACCATACACCATAGTCATCGTCGGTGATGAACAGTCCCACCCAGGACCAGCTAAAATGAAGTATCAAGGAGACCATGGCCAGTGCTAGAGCTGAGTCCTTTGCAGCCATCTGATAGACAGTACCAAACTGTCCATGGTCACTCAGGAGAGGATCAAAAGACCCAAAGGTGAACTAAAAAGGGAAAAATGTAACAGGAAGAGAATGGTCAAAGTCAGAGGTTAAGTCCTGATATGAACTAAAAAATAGCTAGCCATGATGGGAGAGATTTGCTTATCCTATATGTAAAGTTATCTTTCACTTTCCAAGATTTTTTTCCAGGCTCAGATCTGTGGGGAATAGCAAAGATGGCCCTGAGAGGAAGTTGAGTGGGCAGAGCTGGATTTGTTCAGGTTCAGTGTGTAAACATCTCATGGAAGCTTAGGTGCATGATAAGGTGTGGCCTTTTGGTGATTGGTTGGTTCCATTTCCTCCCCTCCCACGCAGTCTTTTGCTTTAAAAGGGGATGCTCCCTGTTAATAAACGAGTTCCTGCTTGACTTGACTCCCCGCTGCGTCTGATTGTCTCCTGGGCTAAGGGAGGCTGGGGAACGGGCGAGCGGCCGCACTTACCCCTCCTCGGACCCCATCCGTCCAAAGACGGACGAAGACCCAACACAGATCCTGGGGTCATTCTCTACTCTCTTATAAACTCTTTTTTTTATCTCTTCCAATAAACCTAATATGGATGCACCAGGCAATTTTGGGCCTCTTTTCCATTGAGGTCATCCAACAAGAGAGGTTCATAATATCACCTCTTCCCTTCACCTTCTTCAGCCTGTTGACAGCAAGGACAAATGAAACATGCCTTCCCATCTCCACTCCCCTCCCAAACTCACCTGTGGCAGTTTGTAGAGGTCTAGCAGAGTCCCAATTGGGACAGATGTGCTGGAGGTTCCTGTGAGTACTGCTACAGCTTTGCTGTCTCTCCTGCAGGTGTAATTAGGGCTGTTTTTATTTTGCCCAGACAGTAAGGTCAGTGGATTCTCTAACAGATCAGTTTCTACATAATGTGAAATATAGATCTCAAACCCCAGGGTCATGTTGGGAAGCAGATGGGGATTCTTGTTGATTTCCTCAACTGCAAGGGTCAGTGACAGAACCAATTGGTATTTCTTTAAGTTGAGCCTGCACAGAAATTTGGATATATAAACGAGTATTACAAATTTGATCAGTTGAAATCTCAAGCCTGCTAAATTGAATGCTTGTCACTACACAAATTAATTGTTTAGGACCTATCTGCAAAGAAGGTGGGATAAGAATTTGAAGTCTTATGAAGATAATTAGGATTAGGACAGCTCCCAAAATAGGATTTGATCAGCATATACTAGAATGCTATTCTTCCAAGATTGCAGACAGTGAGTGAGCTGGTTTCCCTCTCTGTCAACTGGGGGTATATGAAAAGCAATGATAAATAGGACACATGGGCTTGTCCAGCTTACAAAACAAGTCATTAAGTACCTTGAGATAGGTCTGTAGATGCAATAATTCTTAAGAAATCCAATTCCAGTTGAACCACCAGTGGGTCATGGGAGAGATTAGAAAGGAAATTCAAATGTTCATGATATTCAACAAAAATGAATACATAAATTACCAGCTCCTCTTGGACATAGCAAAGGACGTACTCAGAAGCAAGTATATAGCTCTGAGTTCCTTCATCAACAAATTAGAGAGATCTGAAACAAACAATTTAACAAGGCACCTGAAGCTCCTTGAAAATGAGCAAGCTAAAACAAATCATTAAAATTAAATCAGATTTACAGGAATTGGAATTTTTTAAAAACATAGAAAGAATCAACAAAACAAAGAGTTGGTTCTTCAAAAAAATTAACAAAATTGACAGATCCTTAGCAAATTTTATCAGAATAAGAAGAGTACAAGACAGGCATGATGTCTTGTGCCTATAATCCTAGCTACTAAGGAGGCTGCAATCTGAGGTTCACTGTTCAAAGCCAGCCCAGGCAAGAAATTTCAAGAGACTCTTTCTTATCTCCAATAAACTACTAGAAAACCAGAAGTGGCACGTTAGCTCAAGTGGTAGAATGCTCGCCTTCACCTGAGGAGCACAGGGACAGTACTCAAGCCCAGAGTTCAAGCCCCACAACCAACAACAACAACAAAAGAACAGCACACACCCAAATAAACTCAGAGATGAGAATGGAAACATCACCACAGAAACAACCAAGAATCAGAACATTATAAGGGAATACTTTTCAAAACTTTATGCTAATAAGCTTGAGATTCAGGAACAAATGAATGGTTTTGTAGCAAATATACACATGTTGAAATTAACCAAGATAATTTAAACCAAAATAAGAGACCAATATCAAGCATCAAAATAGAAACAGAAAGAAGAGACCTCCAATCCAAGAAAAGCCCAGGACTGGATAGCTGTACAGCTGGATTCTACAAGGCATTCAAAGCAGAACTCACACCAATACTCCTCCAACTCTTAAATGAAATAAAAAATGAAACTTCAAAGTTCACTCCCAAATCTTTCTATGAAGCCATCATAACCCTCATCCCAAAACCAGGCAAGGATTCATCAAAGAAAGCTAACTATAGGCCCATTTTTGATGAATATTGATACAAAATTTCTCAACAAAATTTTGGCCAATTGAATTCAACAACTCAGCAAAAAAATTATATGCTGCGATCAAACAGGATTCATTTCAGGGATGCAAAACTGGTACAATATACACAAATCAACTAATATAATTCATCATATCAACAAGAGCAAGAATTAAGGTCACATGATTGCCTAAATAGATGCAGAAAAGCATTTGACAAGATCCAAAACCCCTTTGTTGAAAGATTTGGAAAAACTAGGAATTCATGGAACATTCCTCAATATCACAAAGGCTGTGTATGACAAAACTACAGCCAGCATTATGCTTAATGGTGAAAAACTAAATGCATTTCCTCTAACTCAGGAACAAGACAAGGATGTCCACTTTCTCCACTTCTCTTCAATTGAGTATTAGAATGTCTAGCTACAGCAATAAGACAAAATACACACATAAAAGGGTTTCAAATAGGGAAAGATGAGGTAAAACTCTCCATCTTTGCAGATGACATGATTTTGTATTTAAAGATTCTCACAGACTACAATCCCAAATTACTCAAGCTGATTCATAACTTTGGCAAAATAGAAGGGTATAAAATTAGCCCTCAAAAAGCGATGGTTTTTCTGTATGCCAACAATGAGATAAGCGTGCCTGAAATCAGGAAAGCAACTCCATTCGTAAGAGCCCAGGCAATCCAAAGATTCATATGGAACAATAAAAGACCCCAAGTAGCAAAAAGGATCCTTAACAGAAAGAACGGTGCTGGAGGAATATCAATACCAAATTTCAAACTTGACTACAAAGTTATAGTAATCAAAGCAACTTGGTCCTGGCACAATAACAGACAACAGGACCGATGCAATAGAATTGAAAACACAGAAATGAACCCACAGTCCTATAGTCATTTAATCTTCAATAAGGGAGCTAAAAAGTCGAATGGAAGAAAGACAGCCTCTTCAGTAAGTAGTGCAGGCAATAGTGGTTGAACACCTGTAGAAAACTAAAGTTAGATCCTTATATATCACCATGTATCAGAATCAACTCCAAATGTACCACAGACCTCGGAGACAAAGCAGACACCCTGAAAACATTACAGAAGAGAATAGGAGAAACTCTAGGGCTCCTTGGCACAGGCTGAAATTTTCTTAATAGAGACCCAGATACACAACAAATCTAAGAAATGTTAGACAAATGGGATTGCATGTAGCTTCAGAGCTGCATAGCAAAGGACATAGCTAGCAATATCAATAGAAAGCCCATGGATTCGGAGAAGATCTTCACCAATGATACAACAGATAAGGTTCTCATATCTAAAATATAGTTTGAACTCAAAAAATGAAATTCCCCAAAAACAAATCCTCAGAGAAACAACTGTCTGATAAATAAGTGGGCTAAAGACTTAGAGAGAAACTTCTATGAAAAGGAAATAAGAATGGCCAAAAGACATATGGAGAAATGCTCAACCTCTCTAGCCACAAAAGAAATGCAAATCAAAACAACACTGAGATTCCACCTCACCCCAGTTAAAATGGCTATAATCAAGAAATCTAATAACAATAGATTCTGTAGGTGATATGGCTAGAAGGGAACCCTACTGCATTGTTGGTGGGACTGTAAACTTGTTCAACCACTTTGAAAAGCAGTATGGAGGTTCCTCAAAGTACTCCACATAGAGCTCCCCTATTACCCAGATACCCCATTTTTGGGCATTTACCCAAATGATCACAAACAAGACC
Source organism: Dipodomys merriami (assembly GCF_024711535.1). Taxonomy (NCBI): domain Eukaryota; kingdom Metazoa; phylum Chordata; class Mammalia; order Rodentia; family Heteromyidae; genus Dipodomys; species Dipodomys merriami. Next base: position 3,408,608 of record NW_027206179.1, on the reverse strand, counting down.
ATACTAAAAGTACCAGCACAACTATGTTTATAACAGCATTATTTACCATAGCTAAGATATGGAACCAACCCTGATGCCTCTCAGTAGATGAATGGTTCAAGAAAATGTGATACACAAACACACACACACACACACACACACACACACACACACACACACACACAATGAAATTCTATGCCTCTATCAGAAAGAATGACATTGCACAATTTGTTAGGAAATGGGAATACTTGGAAAAAATTATATTAAGTGAAGTAAGCCAGGCCCAAAGAAACATAGGTCTCATGGTTTCCCTTATTTGCAATAAATAGTACATGTGTAGTACAAGCAGAAAAGGTCAAAAGTTATGTACATATGACCACATAAGGTGATGTTAAGTGAAATGAGCCCCAAGATAGGGACACAAGTGGTTTTATTTTCTTGCTATTGATTCTAAGGTAGTCATAAAGTACCATATGATTTTTTGTTTCTTTGTAAGTTCCTCCCACACGGTATAACCCCTCTTTTCATTGAATTCAATGTCGGTGCCTTGCATCTTGTTTACACACTTCTCTAATTTTGGGAGGGGAAGACACAAAACAAAATGCTTAAGTAGGGAAACAGATTGAACTATTGTAACAATGAAATGTACAAGACACTGTGTTGAAAAACGAACTTTACAATTTAGACAGGTGGGAGGGTTGGGGGCAGGAAGCGCAGTTGTTGTGTTGGGAGGGAAGGGATGGCAGGGAAAAACAAAGGAGGAGGCAACAATGCTTGATAGAAAATGTACTCATTACCTTGCTCATGTAACTGTAACCCCTCAGTACAGTATTTTTACCATAAAAATGTATTAAAATAAAAGAACTTTTCAACATAAAAAAATCAATGGTTTTTCTGTATGCCAACAATGAGAAGAGCACAGTTGAAATCAGGAAAGCAACTCCTTTTGTAATAGCCCCACAAAAAATAAAATACCTAGGAATTAACTAAAGAAGTGAAGGATCTCTATGATGAAAATTTTAAACACCTGAAAAAGGAAATTAAAGCAGAATTTAGGACGTGGAAAAACAGCCCATGCTCCTGGATTAGGAGGACTAACATCATGAAAATGGCAATACTTCCAATGGCTATCTATAATTTCAATGCCATACCTAACAATATTCCAATCTTATTCTTCAATGAAACAGAAGAATCAATCCAAAAATTCATAGGGAACAATAAGGTACCCCGAATAGCTAAAACAATCCTTAGCAGAAAAAGGAGTGCTTGAGTAATAGTAATTCCAAATTTCAAACTCTACTACAAAGCCATATTAATCCAAACAGCTTAGTACTAGCACAAGAACAGACCTGAGGACCAATGGAATAGAACTGAAGACCCAGAAATGAACCCACAGAGCTAGAGCCACCTAACCTTCGACAAGGGAGCTAAAAATATAGAATGGAAATATTTAGTCTGTAACAACAGTCACGGACCCTAAGTGAAGAGTTCCTACTTTTAGATGGATACTTCACTAACCTTCAGCTGCATTTGGTTACACTACAGGTTGGTATTACACTTGTAATCCAGTTTGGTGGCCATAGTTGTGACTAATGCCAGGTGAAGCACACAGATCTTGCCATTGCTAGACAGAACATTGTAAAAAGGACTCCCCATGACCCCACTGGAAGCTATTCAAGGAGCACCCCACTCATTGGGGTCCTCTCTGAGGTTTTGAGACCCACAGAGTATTTGTCATTAAGCTTGCTTTGGGTTTTCTCTAGTACTGAGGCTAGTTATCGCCCCACCAACTGACTTCCAGCTGGTCCTGAGCTCCATCTAGCGGTGACATCCTGGAAGTGTCTACAGGCTCAGTAAAACCGAATCCTGCCTGCGATTTCTGGAAAGACAGGCACAAAGCCAAATAAGGCAGTCTCCTGTAATCACGAGACATTTACAAGGCCAGATCACTTGCCAATATGAATCGAGAATGTTCCAGAACTATGAGCTCTCCTAGGACTCAATGATTCAGTAGCTGACCACGATGTCATCAGTTTGGGGAAATTCTCATAGAGAGAATTTAACCTCTCATGGTTCTTTAGAATCCTTGTTATTTTCTTTTTAGACAATGTAACTCTGGGGATGATTATAATAAAAAAAAGGAATTATGAATCAGCACTGGTGGCTCATTCCTGCAATTGTGGCTACTAAGAAGTCTGAGATGTGAGGACAAGGTTTTCTAGGGGGTTTGGGCACTAAAGTCTGTGAGACTCTAACCATACAGAAGCTGGAAGCAGAACTCTGGATTCAGTGGTAGAGTGCCACCCTTGAGAGAAAAAATGCGAAGGGACAGTGCTCAGGACATGAGTTCAAGCCAGTGTACCAGCTTGTGAAAATGTGTGTGTGTGACTGTGCCCCTGTACACACACACACACACACACACACACACACACACACACACACACACACACACACACACACACACACACACACACACACACACCTCAATTAGTGAATGGACAAAACTGAAGATATCGCTGAAATCTCCCATCTCCCAGAAGGATATATTTTGAATACCATGTTTGGGCATTAGACTAATCTCTCTTACTTATTTCCACACCACATTTCAGTCAGCCCTAAAGTCCATGGGAAGACTTTCCTGGAATAAACCATTCCTCTCCTGAGCCAGTCCCATACCTCGTGTTTCAACACAATGTGTGTGACACCCCTGGCTTACAGGGAATTCTGTAGATCTGCAAGGAGTGAGCACAGATTCATCTAGAACAAACGCATGAACCAAAGTATCTATAGTGTCTAGTTTGGGAAGGTGTGAGAATGGAAAAAAATAGGTAAGCCGGAAAAATAGGTAAGCCTGAAAAGATGGTGGAGAACAAGTAACAAAGGAAGAGAAAGCTCTGGGAATGATGTAGGAGACAGGCTGAGACCTGGACAGGAGTACTGGGGCTCTGATTCCTCATGGGGCCAGCTCTGCCACCAAATGTGGGCAATTACACCAGGAAATGCTTGTCACCCTGACCCTGAAATGGTGTTTCAGCAGTCGGTGCTGCCAGGAACATTTTATTCCTCTGTGGGGAGAACTAAGACACTGCAAGGATTTCTTTGTTCTTTCCTAATTAGAACCTTTGTTGCAAACCCGATGTGAATAATATAAAAACAATCATAGACTATGCAGGTAAACATTAGTGAAAGGGAAAATCACATTGGCTAAGGGGAAGAAAAATCTGTGACAGATCTCTTAACCCTGATAGGACTGGCAGCTGAAATAAGAACAGTCTTTATTAAAACAGAAACTGCATGTCTGTTCTAAGAAATGTTCCCTGAAAGAAGGAAATAATATTGGTCCTAATTTTAAAAATATAAAGAATAGAATTTATTGAAGATGACCATGGCCTTTGACCTATGGATGGAGACATGGTGCTGGATTGTCTTAGTACTGAATCTGAGTCATGCCTTGACCCTGAGGCAGGACAGCTAAGGCTGGCAGAGGCACAGTAATGGGGTGGTTGGGACAGCCCTGGGAAGGGGGAGTGGAATGAAAGACCAAAAGTATTTTCTCTACCCTCTGGGAAGAAGAAAAATACTCATCAGGAGAACCTGAAATACAGGAGAGCTGCTGTGGTGATGGCAGTGCACAAGATCCAGAGAAGAATCAATGCATCCAACCTCCTCCCCATCCTCATTGATAACCCAACAGAAAAAGCAAATATAAATAGGCATTAAATCACTTACCGATGGCCCTGTTGCCGCATACCAGGGTCATTCATGTTGCGAATGAATTCCCAAGAATAAAGGGGGAAAAACCCAGCAATCACCACATCTCCCTTACTGTGTGCCACAGATTTCTCTGTGTAAAAGCATCTGGCATCTTCAGAGGAACTGACCACAAGCAGAAGCTGGAGAAGAAGCAATGTCAGAGCCACAAGGATCATTCCGGCACCCTGTGTAGAGTTGTGATTCCATCTGTAGACTGAGCCTGCAGCATCGGGTAGGTATCTAAGTGGATCTTCAGTTTCTGTGGCTTCTTGTTATCTGGATGGCTACTGGGACTCACCATCAGTTTCTTCCACTGTCCTAGAGGAATTCAGAGCCCATTCTGCCCTCCAGCCCTGCATCTGGGTTCTGGCTTCAAGGTCAATAACAAAAGTTGGAAAACATGTGTAGGATCTTTTTCTCCACACCCCAGGGATGTGATTTCATCCAGGACTCTAGATATTAAAACGCCAGAGAGGCCGGGCGCTGGTGGCTCACGCCTGTAATCCTAGCTACTCAGGAGGCTGAGATCTGAGGATCGCGGTTCAAAGCCAGCCCGGGCAGGAGAGACCGTGAGACTCCTATGTCCATTAAACTACCAGAAAAACGGAAGTGGCGCTGTAGCTCAAGTGGTGGAGCGCTCGCCCTGAGCTGAAGAGCTGAGGGACAGCGCCCAGGCCCAGAGTTCAAGCCCCACGGCCGACAAAAATAAATAAATAAATAAATAAATAAATAAAACGCCAGAGATGGATTCCCTTCCTGTAAAGTTGTTTGGGAAGTTATATGGGAAAAAAAGCTGAAAAGGAAAAGAAGCGGCAAAAAATATATATATATACTCATGTGAAAGCCACTGGGATGATGCATATGAATGGCACCAGAGGATGCCAGGTGAAGGTGAAAATATCAAAGTAGGCCATGATCAGAAAAGGCTCAGTGACAATTATTGGGGCACAGCAAAGACCTCCCCGAAAGAGGGCACGGTTCTGCCAAGGAGAGCTTGGTCACTGCTGGGCTACTCTGAGAGATATAAAAATGTTGTCCCTGCCTAGCAAGCACAGCGTTCTGAGTTCAACATCTAGGACCATCAAAATATTGTTTGTATAAAACACTGCCCATACATTCCACTCCTAGGCACTTACCCAAATGACCACAAACAAGGCTGTACTAAAGCTACCAGTACAATCATGTTTTTTTTTAACAACAGTATTTACCATAGCTAAAATGTGGAACAAACCCAGATGGCCCTCAGTAGATGACTGCATGAAGAAAATGTGGTATATATACATAATGGAGTTCTATGCTTTAGAAAAATGTGTGTGTTTCCTTTTGGCCATATCACCTCCATCATTTGTTGTTACTAGATTTCTTGATTATAGCCATTCTAACTGAGGTAGGATGAATCTCAATGTTGTTTTGATTTGCATTTCTTTTATGGCTAGAGAAGTTGAACATTTCCTCATGTGTCTATTGGCCATTGTTATTTCCTCTTCAGAGAAGTCTCTCTTTAAGTCATTAGTTCACTGATTTATAGAGCAGTTGTTTCTTAGAGGATTTCTTGTTGGGGAATTTAATTTTTTGAGTTCTAAGTATATTTTACATATGAGGCCCTTGTCCATTGTATAGCTAGTTTAAATCTTCTCCGAGTCTATGTGGCTTTCTTTGATCTTGCTAGCTATATCCTTTGCCATACAGAAGCTGTGCAGTTTCATGCAATCCTACTTGTCCAATCTTTCTTTGATTTGTTGTGTTTCTGGATCTCTATTAACAAAATTTCGGCATGTGCTAAGGAGCTCTAAAGTTTCTCCCATTCCTTCCTGTAATGTTTTCTGAGTATCTGCGTTTATTTTCAGGTCTTTGATCCATTTGGAGTTGATTCTGGTCCAGGGTGATATATAAGGATCTAACCCTACTGAATTGTTGATGGGAGTGTAAACTTGTTCAACCATATTGGAAAGCAGTACGGAGGTTCCTCAAAAGACTCCACATAGCCCTTCCCTATAACGCAGCAATCCCACTTTTGGGCATTTATCCGAATGATCACAAACAAGGTCATGTCAAAGCTACCAGCACAACCATGTTTATCACAGCATTATTCACCATAGGTAAGATATAGAACCAACCCAGATGCTCTCATTAGATGAATGGTTGAAGAAAATGTGATATATATATATATATATATATATATATATATATATATATATATATATACATATACATATATGTACGTATGTGTGTGTGTGTGTGTGTGTATATATATATATATATATATATATATATATATATATATATATATAATGGAATTCTATGCCTCCATCAGAAAGAATGACATTGCTCCATTTGTTAGGAAATGGAAAGACAAGGAAAAAATTATATTAAGTGAATGAGATGACGTTAAATGAAATGTTTAGACAGAGACACAAGTTTTGTTTTCTTGCTTGCTATTGTTTTTAAAGTACTTATAATGTACTATGTGATTCTTTTGTTTTTTTTTTTTTTTGTATGTTCTTCCCCCCACGGGATAACCCCTGTTTTCACTGTATTTGATTCCAGTGTTCTGCATCTTGCATATACATTTTGTGATGTGAAAAGGGAAGATATATAGCAGAATGTTTAAATGGGGGTGCAGGTTGATCCATTGTGACGATGAGATGTACAGGACACTATGTTGAAAACGAACTGTACCATGTGTGCGGGGTGGGGGGGGGGGGAGAAGGGACTGTAGGGAAAAACAAAGGAGGAAGTAACAATGCTCAAAAGGAATTGTACTCATTACCCTGTTCATGTAAATGTAACCCCTCTGCACAGTATTTTTACAATAAAAACATATACATACATAAAAGTTTTTAAAAGAAAAGTGTGGGGAGGGGCTTAAATCTCAGGGCTTCATGCTCTCTTACTCTTGCCTTTCTTATTCACTGCTGGCATTTTACCATTTGAGAAATGCCTGCACATTTTTGCTAAAGATGGGTTCTGATGGAGTTTTCTGCCCATGCTGGTTTTGAATTCTGATCCTCAGATCACAGCCTTCTAAGCGAGCCACTGGCATGTAACTGAAAAAAAAAATTGATGTGTATAATATTGAGATTTTCACAAAAATGTGAAAAGTTAATGCATGTTACTCAACTTTTTATTCAATATGTTTAAAATAGAAACACATTTGTGGTGTGGAAATGAGACCTATATAAATGGTTATGGAATACTACTGGATATTAAAAACTAAGCAGATAATAAAGCAGTGGAAGAAAGGACACACTATGTTTTCCCAGATTAGCTTAAAGAATCCTCTCCGGGCTGGGAAGGTGGCTCAGTGGTAGAGCGCTTGCCTTGCATGCATGAGGCCCTGGGTTCAATTCCTCAGCATCACATAAGCAGGAAAAAAAAAGCCGTAAGTGGCGCTGTGGCTCAAGTGGTAGAGCGCTAGCCTTGAGCTAAAGAGCTGAGGGACAGCGCCCAGGCCCAGAGTCCAGGCCCCATGACCAGACCCCCACCCCCCCCCCCAAAAAAAAAAACAAATAAAGAATCCTCTCCAAATACTGTAGGTGTTCTTTTTTCTTCTCTTCTTTTATTAATGCTTTGGAGTCCTGTTAATTATTATAAAAATACTGTACAGAGCGGTTACAGTTACATAAGTAAGGTAATGATTACATTCCCTATTAAGCATTGTTACCTCCTCCTTTGTTGTTTCCCCCGAACATCCCTTCCCTCCCCACCTGTTCAACTCCTCCTTCCACCATCCAAGTTGTAAATTTGTGTTCAACATAGTATCTTGTACATCTCTTTGTTACAATGGGTCAACCTGTATCCTACTTAAGCATTTTTGTTATTTCCCGTCCCCTCGTGAAATTAGAAAAATGTATATACAAGATGTAAGACACGGAATCAAATATAGTGAAAACAGGAGTTTTACTCTGGGGGAAGAATATACAAAAGAAACAAAAAATTACATAGTACAATGTAAATACATTAAAAGCACTGGCAAGCAAGAAAAAACACTTTTGTCCCTATCTTGGAGTTTATTACATTTAATATCATCTTATATAATCATAGCCTTTGACAATTTTTGGTGGTCCTAGGCATACAATACTCATTAGAAATATGGGAAAACATGGGACCTGTGTTTCTTTGGGCCTGGTTTACTTCATTTAATAAAATTTTTTCCAAGTCTTTCCATTTCCTAACCAATGGGGCAATGTCATTCTTTCTGATGGAGGCATAGAATTCCATTGTGTGTGTGTGTGTGTGTGTGTGTGTGTGTGTGTGTGTGTGTGTGTGTGTGTGTGTGTGTGTGTGTGTGTGTATTTATCCCACATTCTCTAGATCTACTGGGGGGGCAGCTGGGTTGGTTCCATATCTTAGCTATAGTAAACAATGCTGCGATAAACCTGGTTTTGCTGGTAGCTTTGGTATAGTCTTGTTTGTGATTGGGTAAAATCCCAAAAGTGGGATTGCTAGGTCATAGGGGAGGTCTATGTGGAGACTTTTGAGGAACCTCCAAACTGCTTTCCAAAGTGATTAAACGAGTTTACACTCCCACTAACAATGCAGTAGGGTTCCCTTTGGGCCACGCCCCCCCCAGCATCTGTTGTTATTAGATTTCTTGATTATAGACATTCTAACTGGGGTGAGATGGAATCTCAATGTTGTTATGATTTGCATTTCTTTTATGACTACAGAAGTCGAGCATTTCTTCATTTGTCTATTGGCCATTCTTATTTCCTCTTCACAGAATTTTCTCTTTAAGTCTTTAGCCCACTTATTTATTGGGCATCTGTTTCTTTGAGCATTTGTTGTTGGGGGATTTAATTTTTTGTTGTAAGTATATTTTAGATATGAGAACCTTGTCCATTGTATGGCTAATGAAGATCGTCTCCCAATCTGTGGGTTTTCTATTGATCTTGCGAGCTATGTCCTTTGCATGCAGAAGCTCTGCAGCTTCATGCAATCCTATTTGTCCAACCTCTCTGTGATTTGTTGTGTTTCTGGGTCATTATTAAGAAAATTTCGGTCTGTGCCAAGGAGCCCTAATGTTTCTCTTATTCTTTCCTGTAATGTCTTCAGGGAGTCTGCTTTGACTTTGAGCACTTTGATCCTTCTGGAGTTCCTGCTGGTGCAGGTTGATATATAAGGATCTAAATTTAGTTGCTACAGGTCTTCAACCAATTTTGCCAGTACCACCTACTGAAGAGGCTGTCTTCTATTCTATTTTTTAGCTTCCTTATCTAAGATTAGGTGGCTATAGGTCTATGGGTTCATTTCTGGGTCTCCAGTTTTATCCATTGGTCCTCAGGACTGTTTTTTTTTTTTTTCCAGTACCAAGCTGCTTTGATTACTATGGCTTTGTAGTAGAGTTTGAAATTTGGTATTTATTTTCCTCCAGCAGTATTTTTTCTGTTAAGGATTGTTTTTGCTATTCTGGGTCTTTTATTGTTCCATATGAATTTTTTGATTCCTTCTTCTATTTCATTGAAGAATGAGGTCGGAATACTGACAGGTATTGCACTGAATTTGGAGATAGCCTTTGTCAGTATTGTCATTTTCACAATGTTAATCCTCCCAATCTAGGAGCATGGAAGGTTTCTCTACTTCCTAAATTCTGCTTTAATTTCCTTTTTCAGGTTTTTAAAGTTTTCATTGTAGAGGTCCTTCACGTCTTTAGTTAACTTCTAGGTATTCTATTTTTTGTGGGGCTATTACAAAAGGAGTTGCTTTCATGATTTCAGCTGGGCTCTTTTCATTGTTGGCATACAGAAAAGCCATTGTATTTTGACGGTTAATTTTATACCCTGCTACAGAGTTTTTGAATCACCTCGAGGAATTGGAATCCATGAGATTCTTTACATACAAGATCATGTCATCTGCAAAGAAGAGTTTTCTTTCATCTTTCTCTGTTTGGATTCCCTTTATGTTTGCATCTTCTTTGATTGCTGTAACTAGGCATTCTAATAATAAATTGAAGAGAAGTAGAGAAAGTGGACCCCCTTGTCTTATTCCTGAGTTTAGAGGAAATGGCTTTAGCTTTTTGCCATTAAGTATAATGCTGGCTGCAGGTTTGTCATACACAGCCATTATGATAATGAGGAATGTTCCTTGGATTCCTAGTTTTACCAGACTTTCATCAAAAGGGGTATTGGATCTTGTCATATGCTTTTTTTGCATCTATTTAGGTAATCATGTGGTTTCTTATCCTTGCTCTTGTTGAAGTGATGAATTATATTAATTGATTTGTGTAATTGAACCAGCTTTGCATCCTTGAAATGAATCCTGTTTGATCGTGGTGTATGTTTTTTTGGTTGAATTGTTGAAGTTGATTGGCCAAAATTTTGTTGAGAAATTTTGCATTGATGTTCATCAAAGAAATGGGTCTATAATTTCCTTTCTTTGATGAATCTCTGTCTGGTTTTGGATGAGGTTATGATGGCTTCATAGAAACAGTTTGAAGCAAACTTTGAACCTTCACTTTCAATATCATTGAAGAATCGAAGGAGTATTGATATGAGTTCTGCTTTGAAGGCTTTGCAGAATTCAGCTGCACATCTATCCTGTCCTGGGCTTCTCTTGTATGGGAGGTCTCTCATTGCTATTTCTATTTTGATGCTTGATATCAGTCTGTTAAATTGGTTTAAATCATATTGGTTTAGTTTCAGCATGTGTATATTTGCTAGAAAACTTTCCATCTCTTCCAGATTCTTAAACTTATTAACATAAAGTTCTGAGAAGTACTCTCATATAATGTTCTGAATCTTGATTGTTTCTGTAGTGATGTTTCCATTCTCATCTCTGAGTTTATTTATTTGAGTGTGTGCTATTCTTTTCCTCGTAAGATTTGCTAAAGTCTGTCAATTTTGTTAATTTTTTCAAAGAACCAACTCTTTCTTTTGGTGATTCTTTCTATGGTATTTTTGGATTCTAATTCATTTAATTCTGATTTAATTTTAATTATTTGTTTCCATCTATTGGATTGGGGTTTATTTAGCTTTCTGCTTTTTTCAATAAGCTTCAGGTGCTTTGTTAGATTTTTGGTTTCATATCTCTGATTTGTTGATGTAGGAACTCAGAGCTATAAACTTTCCTTTGAGTACTGCATTTGCTGTGTCCTAGAGGAGCGGGTAATTTGTGTATTCATTTTTGTTGAATATCATGAACGTTTGAATTTCCTTTCTAATATCTTCCATGACCCATTGGTGGAACAACTTGAATTGAATTTTTTAAGAATTGTTTCATCTGCATGCCTCCCTCAAGATACTCAGTGACTTGGTGTGTGAACTGGACAAGCTTCTGTGTCCTAGATATCACTACTTTTCACATATCCACACATGAAAGAGAAGAAAGCCAGATTGCTCACTTTCTGCAATCTCAGAAAAAAATAGCATTCTAGTGTATGCTGATCAAATCCTGTTTCAGGAGCTCTCCTAAGTCTAATTAACTTCCGAAGACCCCAAGTCTAATTCCAACTTCTTTGCAGATAGAGTCTAAACAATTCATTTGTGTAGAGACAAGCATTCAATCCAACAAAGCCTTGAGATTTCCACTTAATTACATTTGTAATACTCATTTACTTGCCCAAATTTCTGTGACCTCTGTGCAGGATAATCTGTTTGAGAATCCACTTACCTTACTGTCTGGGGAAAAAACAGCCCTAATTACGCCTGCAGGAGAGACAGCAAAGCTGTAGCAGTACTCACAGGAACCTCAAGCACATCTGTCCCAATTGGGACAGTGCTAGACCTCCACAAAATTCTAGGAGGAGTGGGGAGATGGAAAGGCATGTTGCCTTTGTCCCTGTCTTCAACAGGCTGAAGAAGAGGAAAGGAAAAAGTGATATTATGAACCTCTCATATTGAATGACCTCAAAGGAAAAGACTCCCAAAATTGGCTGGTGCATCCATATTAGGTTTGATGGAAGAGATAAAAAGAGAGCTTATAAGAGAGAAAAGGATGACCCCAGGATCTGAGCCTGATCCATATATTTCTTCCAAGATCTTGGAAAGTGCAAGATGACTTTACAAATTACATATAGGATAAGTAAACCTTCGATCACACAATGGCTAGCTGTTTTTTAGTTCATATCAAGACTTAAACTCTGACTTTGACCATTCTCTTCCTGTTACCTTTTCCCTTTTTAGTTCACCTTTGAGTCTTTTGATCCCCTCCTGAGTGACCAGGGACAGCTCTATCCCTGGCCATGGTCTCCTTGATACTTCATTTCAGCTGGTCCTGGGTGGGACTGTTCATCACTGAAGATGACTATGGTGTGTGGTTCCTCTCAGAACTGAGAGACAAGATGGGCAAGAATGGAGTCTGTTTTGCCTTTGCAAAAACAAGCACAAACAATGCCCTACCAAGTTTCACAAATGGTGCATTGACACATTGCCAGATTATGGAATCATCACTCAATGTGATGATCATTTATTGGGACACTGAATTTCTACTAAGCTTTATTCTTAAATTAGGGGACTGTTTAATTACAGGGAAAATCTGGGTTATGAACTCACCCTATAATGACGTAACCCTCAGTAAATGATTTTTCCTCCTAGACTCCTTCCATGCACCCCTCACCTTCTCTCACCACCATGGGAATATTTCTGGGTTCACCTGTTTGTTCCTGTCAGCTGAGTATTCTAAGAACTCAGAAGATATTTCCCATTCTAGCTGATGGATTCAGACTGTTCAGTGTTTGCTGATTAAGTCTGACTGTACATTATTGGGGCACTGTTTGTATACTATCACACTGGATTGGTTGCTGGGGCACATTTTCGACACTGCCGTGTCAGAAGGGAGTTACAACATCTACAATGCCATGTATGCCATGGTCCACGCCCTCCAAAAGATGCTTCTTCATCATACAGAAGAGCCACCAGCACACAATGTGCAAGCAAAGGCATTTCTCTCTTCACAGGTACAGACTTATCTGTTGAGTGTTCCAGGCACAGTGTCTTTCTAGAACCTTTCATAGCAGATGGAATTAAGTAGTCTGGGTCCTTTTTGGAAAGTACAAGTTGCACTTGGCCCATCATGCTTTCCATGAAGTGACCATACAGTTGTTTAACAACATTCTTGAATAACACTGCTTCTTTAAGAAGGAAGTGCTTTGTCTTCTGTTCCCATCCTCACTTTGTGTGGTATAAGCCTTTACTTTTCAATAGTACAAAATCTAAATTCTCATTATAACTGATTAATATAGCAGGTCAAGGTTGACTAATGTTTGAAAACCTTAAGATTTTCTTGGCACAAAAGTCTCACACTTGGGGATCACTCCAGACTACTTAGGAGGCTGGGATATCAGTTCAAAGCCAACCCAGGCACAGACCTTCGAGAGACCCTTATCTCCAATTATAATTTTAAAAAAAGGCAGAAGTGGAGCTGTGGCTCTAGTAGAAGCTTGCTAGCCTCGAGATGGAAAAAATAACTCTCAAGTTGAGTGCCAGGCACTGTGTTCAAGTCCCAGGATAGGCACACATACATACAATAAACTAAGTCATGCTTCAGGTAATCTTTCATAGTTGTCAAAAATATTCTATGATTCTACTTAGTTTTTGTTTACTATTTTTCAGACTGACTCTCTGATCACATTCATAAAATAAGTGGTTGTGGTTTGCTAGAGATAGGCAGTGGAGGTCTGTATTATTATACTTAGTTAGGTGGATGTGGCTGAAGTTTTAATCTTTTAAATTTGGGTCTCTGCATCCTATCCTGGGTAACAAGGTTTTAGAAACTTGGTAACATTTCAGTCCTCTACAGGCCTGCATTTGCTCCACCTGATTGGATTCCTGTGCTGTTTGTGAATTGGGAGGGGGAAAATAAAATCCAATCAGCACCTGTCCGGTATAATGGGTTACTGTGGTCACTCTGGGAAGTACTTCAAGCTATGGTAATGTGTGTCTTTTAGTTGCATCCGTTTTTAAGATCCAATTTACCAATACTGTAAGAGAACAAGTAGTTTTGGATGAGGAAAGGAAATTGGAGGCAGAGTATGACATTGTGAACTTCTGGAATTTTCCAGATGGTCTGGGACAAAAGGTGAAAGTCAGCAAGAGTAAGAGTTGGCAAGAATAAGAGAAAAACAAAGGAGGGTAACAATGCTTCACAAGAAATCTGCTCATTATCTTACTGATGTAACTGTAACCCCTCTGTATAGCAGCTTTACAATAAAATAAGTTTTTTTTTAAAAACGAAAGATACTCCTCAAATGGCTTGAATCCCTTCTAGGCTCAAATTTCTACAGATCACCTCTTACCTAAATGGAAGTGACCCTGTTCAGTTTTTCTCTGTATTCCCACAGCTATGGAAGTGTCTGGTGTTACCCCTTGGATACACATTTCTACAATACACATTTCTAGAATAAAAACTATCTCTTAAACTCCAATCTCAGATTTCAGATCATGTAGGCACAAGGTCTCATGGAACTTCTATACCTGTAAACCTCTAAAAGTCTTGAGATTCCTTTTCAAGATTAATAAAAGGAGTTAACCACATTGCCTGAATGGTGTGATCTAGTTTCCAGTTTTAAATTTCTGTTAACTCAATTATAAATAGTATTCCTTGGCCTCATAACAATTGTTAGCGCTCCTTCATTAAGCTTAGGATGTAGAAGAAGTCACCTTTTCTAATTATTATTTCCTCAGCTAAATTGGAAAGTAACTCATTTTGACAGTGGGCCCAATTTTATACAAGTCAGGTTATTTATGGCTAATTTCCACTCTTGGGCACTTGAGCTCAAAGACTTCTCTTTTCTGGAAATAGTACTATCATACTTATAGTCAATGGGATGGGAAAAACTCTCCTGCAGAACAGGAAGACTTTAGCTATCATTCCTGCAGCCCAAAGAGGAACCTGCAGAACTGTAAAGGTTAAATGCTGCCTGCATATTCCAGACAACTCAAATATTTCCCCAGCCCTTCTGGATCTACACACTCAAATTGATACGAAGTCTGACTCTGCTCTTGCTTCATGGTTCTCTGGAACCACTTGATGAGGAAATTTGTTATTTATCTTTATGGCATTAATAGGTAAGGGTATATTGATCTGCTGTACCTTATATAGTTTCTGAGGATTGTTATGCTCCAGAATTTCTTGTTTGACTTCCTTTCCAGTTTGTAGCTAAAGAATGCTCCGAATGATGTCCCATCCTGGCAATCCAACAACAGAACTTCCCATGTCACACCTTGATAAGATAGGACAAGACTTCAGATGCCTGGATAGAAAGGGTCAATGTCCCTGCTCAGCTTAATGCAGTGACAGGGACAAACCTTCACCAATCAATGTCCCTTAAGATTAAGGGACCAACGTTATTTGAGGGGAAACTGAAGCAGGATAACCTTGGAAAACTGAAGCAGGGTAAATAACTGCCAGTAATTAAAAACTCAAGCTTAAAGCTAATACAGGAGAGAGTTATCCATCTATTTCTCTTAAGATGAAGGGAACAAAGTCATTTCAAGGGACCATAAAGAAAGATAACCTAGGGAAAATGAGGCATGGGAAATGGCTGCCAGAAATTTAAAAAGAAACAACCTCAAGCTTAAAGGTAGTCCATCCACTTCCCTTAAGATTAAGCGAAGAAAGTCATTTTAGGGGAAAATGAGGAGTACAAATTGAGGAAACATGGTACAGAGGAATATAGAAGCACTATACTTTGCTTCAAAGAGAGACATCAGGATACACTCTTTCCTGTGAGGTGCATATCTCTCCTCAGGAATTAACATTTGTCTGGCAGGAAATATATCTTCCTGAGGAAATGCTCCCCGAAAACTTAAGCAACCTCCTACCTACATTCAGACAACATGACTCCTTCCTTATGTTAGTGATGAGCATCTTTTTTATGACAGGATGCACTGTTATTTGGAAAGAATACCCGAGAAATTCAGAAAGTGTAACAGCAGGAGTCATTAAAGACAAAATACCTTTATCATATAAATATACCTGGCAGCCAAAGAGCTGTGTGTCTTTCCTTTAGAACAGTCACACTCTGTTAAAGTGTGTCTCTGTCTTTCTGTTTGTCTGAATGCTCACTGGCATGTTTACTTAGGAAAGCTCTATTTTCTTACCATTGGGACTTGTCCAGAAATTCTTATTCTGTGATCAAAGTCAAGGACCCTAAGTGAAGAGTCCCTACTTTTAGTGGGAAAATTCAGTAACCATCACCTGCATTTGGTGACATGACTGGTTAGTATTATAGGTCTGGCTTCACTTGTTTAATTTAAGTTTTCCACAAGTCTTTCTATTTCTATTTCTAATAGATGAGTAGAATTCCATTGTGTGTGTGTGTATGTGTATATGTGTATATGTAAATATGTATATATATGTATATGTGTTTATATATCTACATATATATATATATATATATATGCCACATTTTCTTGATCAATTCATGCTCTTAGGGGCCTCTGGGCTGATTTCACATCTTTGCTATGGTAAACAATGTTGGAAAAACATGGTAGCTTTAGAGTGGCCTCATTTTTGTTCTTTCTCAACTCCTCTGGAGTGCAGTATGGAGGTTCCTCAAAAGACTAAACACAGAGCTTTCAGAGTTAACTGTTCAGTGTAGTGTTCAGATAATACAGTCTAGTTCTTACAGAGTGTTTATAAATACCCTCCATTAAAGGGAATTGTATGAATGTATTCTATATGATCAGGTATATTTGAAGGCTTATGAATATCATTTCAGTAGAATGACTTTATTTTTTCCTTAGGAAGGGAATGAAGGCTATACTTTATTTTATTTTTATTTTTTTAGTATTTATAAACATTTATTCTCTTGTACTGAAAAAGACTTGCATCAGCACACATTGTACAGCCTTGAAAATTACACAGAATTTAAAAAGAAGTTTCCTAAGTGCAATGAATCTTTGATGTCCAGGAATCCACTGCAAACAAGGGAAACAAAATTTAAACCACTTAAGAAATTTCCAGGACTCGAAATATATATTTTTATTGTAATGATACTGTACAGAGGGGCTACAGTTACATGAGTAAGGTAATAAGATCATTTCCTATCCAGCATTGTTACCCCCTCCTTTGCTTTTTCCCTACCATCCTTCCCCTTATCACTTCCTCAACTCCCCCTCACCAGCCCACAAAGCTGTAAAGTTCGTTTTCAACATAGTGTTTTGTACATCTCATTGGTACAATGGGTCAACCTGTATCCTTATTTCAGCAATTTGTTATTTCCCTTCCCCTCCCCAAATTAGAGAAATGTATATACAAGATGCAGATGTAATTTATTTTATAAGAGTATGTGGTGTCAGGCACCAGTGGCTCATGCCTCTAATCCTAACTACTCAGAGGGGTGAGATCTGAGGATATTGGTTTGAAAGGCATCCTGGACAAGACAGTCCATGAGATTCTTTTCTCCAATGAACCAACAAACAGCTAGACGTAGAGCTGAGGGTCAAACAGTAGAACACAGCCTTGAACACAAAAAGCTCACAGGGACAGAACCTAGACCCTGAGTTCAGGTTGGAGAAACAGAACATGCACACACACACACACACACACACACACACACACACACACACACAAACACACACACACACACACACACACACACACACACACACACACACACACACACACACACACAAAACACATCACTGAATTCCCCTAGTGTGCATAAAGTGAAACCAATGCATGACCCCGTTTCTTTGGGGTATTGCTTCACATTTGGGGGAATTTTGCTTTTACTTGATATTCTAATTTCTACACTGATCCCTCTCCTCAAATTCACTCACATTTGGTCTTCCTACTTCCAAGACACTAGTATCCTTCAAGAGCTGCAGTAATAATTGTAACTCCTCTGTACAGTATGTTCACAAATAAAATTAAATTAAATTTAAAAAAAAAGAGCTGCAGTAATATTTGCACTGCCAAAGTCACTAAAGATACTTCTGTTCTTCAATATAGTTGATGGTTCAGTAGCAGATCCACAAAGAACTGTAGCTGCTCTTCTTGATATGGTGATGGATTATTTCTCATGCATTTCATTTTGGGTACAAATGGGATCCTAAAAGTCAAGGTTGTTGGGAGCCCTGTGGCATTAAAATATGTCATGCAGGCAGAAGCATCTACATTGACATTGAATTTTTGTTGTGCCAGTCCTGGGGCTTGAACTCAAGGATTAGGCACTGTCCATGAGCATTTCTGCTCAAGGCTACTGCTCTACCATTGGAGTCACAGCTTCACTTGCAGCATTTTAAATTTCTGGTGGCTAATTGGCAATAAGAGTCTCATGGATTTTCTTACCCAGGCTAGCTTTGAACTGTGATCCTCAGATCTCAGCCTCCTGAGTAGCTATAATTACAGGTGTGTGCCACTGGCACCCAGCCTGAAATTAAAATCTTTTCATGGGAGAATGTATTGTTTGACAAGCACATATAGGAAAGCTTTTTTTAAGAATGAGACAGTAACTTAAAAATCTCTAGGGCACTGATCATCTTAGCTACAAATGGTCAAACATAGCAGATAACAAAAAATAATTAAAGAAAATAAATGTATGTGTCTTTAGAGAGAGTGGCTAGCAAGATATTTTTTGTCTCCTCTATACCTCAAGAAAAGAATAATTAATTGAATGAGGACCAGTGAGAATTAATTTCTCAGTGTCTTGAAAAGTTTATATAAGTTCCCATTATCCCTGAGGTAAAACACTGGATCTCTTAGTTGTTAGAGATTTTCTGTGTGGAATAATTCCCTGAGTTTTTTTTTCTTTTATGGGAAAATTCACTTTGGGAGAATGAGATGGATCAGACAGGGTTCCATGATGCTCTCTGAAATGATGTCTTCTAACTGCAAGAATTTATTTGGAACTAAATAAAAATTAATTTGAAGTAGTAGGACCCAATCAAGGACCCAGGTTCCCTAAGTATTGTATACAGATTAGCATGACCAGCCTCATCTGGGGGCTTAAACAGGGGACTCCTTGGCTTTTTCCCCAGATCTATTGAGTCTGAAACTCCTGGGGTCAGACTCAGACTTTCATATTTAATGAGCTCTTGAGGAAAGTCATTTCCACATGGTTGAAGTTTGGAAACATCTGACTCTAAAGGGTTTGTTATAATGAGTGATGAGGAACCCACAGAGGGATGCCTCTGTCAGATTTCAGGGTTCTCTGCTTCCCTACAAATGCTCCTGGGTACATCTAAAGAAATAATGATGTGCTTTTTTTGGAATTCAAGTAGAAAACAGTCTGAATTTAAATGGCTTTTTGGAACAATGCTTTGCATGTTTATCAGCTGCCATTTTTTAATGCTTCTCTATCCAATTGAATGTTAACCCCATGTGAAAATCCAAATATTTATCATTTTTAAAAAGCATCTTGATGTTTCTCATTTGAGAGTGTGCATTCATCTTCCATCTCTGCACTCACATTGGCACTTGCAGGTAGCACTGTAAATTATAGACATACATTTTGATTTCTATTTGACTGTGGTCGATATACTCACATGAGAAATGAATGTATGTTTATGTCTTAAGATTGATGCACATTTAAATTCCTGGGAGAACTATTGTTGATTTTTTGTTGGTCATGGGGCTTGAACTCAGGGCTTGGATGCTGTCCCTCAGCTTTGTCACTCAAGGCTAGCACTCTAGCACTTTGAGCCACAATGACACTTCCAGTTTTCTGGTAGTTAATGGAAGATAAGATTCTCATGTACGCCGGGCGCTGGTGGCTCACGCCTGTAATCCTAGCTACTCAGGAGGCTGAGATCTGAGGATCGCGGTTCAAAGCCAGACCGGGCAGGAAAGACCGTGAGACTCCTATCTCCAATAAACCACCAGAAAACCGGAAGTGGCGCTGTAGCTCAAGTGGTAGAGCGCTCGCCTTGAGCTGAAGAGCTGAGGGACAGTGCCCAGGCCCAGAGTTCAAGCCCCACGACCGACAAAAAAAAAAAAAAAAAAAAAAAAAAAAAAAAAAAAAAAGATTCTCATGTACTTTCCTGCCCAGGCTGGTTATATTTTTTTCTTTTAATTTTTTATATGTTTTTATTGTAAAAATATTGTGCAGAGGAGTTAGTTACATGAGCAAGGTAATGAGTACATTTCCTATTGAGCATTGTTGCTCCTGCTTTGTTTTTTCCCTACCATCCCTTCCCTCTCACCTCCACAACTACTCGCACCACTCCACCCCCACCGAAGTTGTAAAGTTCATTTTCAACATAGTGTCTTGTACATCTCCATGTTAAAATGGGTCAACCTTTATACATATTTAAGCATTTTGTTTTTTCCCTTCTACTCTCCAAATTAGAGAAGTGTATATACAAGATGAAGGGCACTGTAATCAAATACAGTGAAAACAGGGGTTATACCATGAGGAAGGAACATACAAAGAAACAAAAAATCATATAGTACATTATAAATACATTACAAACAATAGCAAGAAAGTAAAACAAATTTGTGTCCCTGTCTTGGGTTTCATTTTGCTTAACATTATTTATCTGGACATATGTATATAGCTTTTGACCTTTTCTGCTTGTCCTAGATATGTACTAGTTATTGTAAATAAGGGAAACCATGGGACCTATGTTCCTTTGGGCCTGGCTTACCTCACTTAATATAATTTTTTCAAGTTTTTCCATTTCCTAACAAATGAGGTGATGTCTTTCATTCTGATGGAGGCATAGAATTCTATTTTTTATATATACATATATATACATTTACATATCTGTGTATGTATATATATATGACTATGTATATATATATATATATATATATATATATATATATATATATGACATTTTCTTGATCCATTAATTTACTGAGGAGCATCAGGATTTGTTCCATATCTTACGTATGGTAAATAATGCTGCAATAAACATAGTTGTGCTGGTAGCCTTAATATGTCCTTTGTGATCATTTGGGTAAATGCCCAAAGTGGGATTGCTGGGTCATTGGGGGGCTCTATGTGGAGTCTTTTGAGGAACCTCCATACTGCTTCCAAAGTGATTTAACATGTTTGCATTCCCAATAATGCAGTAAGGTTCCCTTCAGGCCACATCCCCTCTAGCATCTGTTATTATATTTCTTGATTATAGCCATTTTAACTTGGGGGAAGTGGAATCTCAATGTTGTTTTGATTTACATTTCTTTTATGGCTATAAAATTTAAACATTTCTTCATTTGTCTATTGGCCATTTTTAGTTCCTCTTCTGAGAAATTTCTCTTTATGTCTTTAGTCCACTTATTTATCAGGCAGTTATTTCTTTGAGGATTTGTTGTTGGGGAATTTAATTTTTTGAGTTATAAGTATATTTTAGATATGAGAACCTTGTCCACTGTATGGCTAGTGAAGATATCCCAATCTGTTGGATTTCTACTGATCTTGCTAGCTATGTCCTTTGCCATGCAGCAGCTCTGCATTTTAGTGCAATCCCATTTTATTGCAATTTATTGCAATCACATTTTATTGCAATCCCATAAAGGCCTCTGGTTTTAATAAAAATCCTTCAAATTTCTCAGTGAATTATGCTTGTCTGATTCACTAGCATAACAAATATAAAAAATCATAACTAATGTAGGCACTCACAAATATAAGCTCAAGAGTGGTGTGGCAGAAACATATGGGATTTCTATTTGTTTTTTCTTGGAATATCCATGTTGATTTTCATAGTGAGACATAGAGTGTAAGGGCCCCTTTGCCTTATATTGTCACCAGCACCTTTGTGCTTTCTTGTCAATTTCTGTTTTAGAATCTCCTGGTGGCGTGGGAAGTATCGAGGCTTCTCTTAACTGTGCTTCATGATTGTAGTGGGGGTTTGCTTTGTGACTACAACAAGCCTTGGATGAACCTTCTTTTAGCTCTCTCACATTCTCTCAGAAATGGTCTATTATCTTCACTGATGCCACTGTGGTAGCCTCCAGGCTGCTTCCTTTCTTTTAAAGCTTGAAGAAGAGCCAGAATTTGGTGATTCACACTCATAATTCCAGACACTCAGAAGGATAAGATCTGAAGATCACAGTTCATACAAGCCTAGGGAGTGAAATCTATGAGACTTTTCAACTAACCCCGAAATAAAGTCCATGGTTCAAAGCCAGCCCGGGCAAGGAAAATCTGTGAGACTCTTATCTCCAATAAACCACCAGAAAACCGGAAGTGGCACTGTGGCTCAAGGCGAGCACTCTACAGCTCGCCTTGAGCTGAAGAGCTGAGGGACAGCACCCAGGCCCAGAGTTCAAGCCCCATGACTAACAAAAAAGAAAAAGAAACACTTGGGTATAGAGCCCAGGCCCTGAGTTCAAGCCCCAGGACCCACACCCATAGAGAGAAGGTCTTGTGCAGTCTGCCTAACAGAGCAATCCCAAACTCAGGAGTTGTATTCTTCATTTACAATGCAGTTTTCAAACAAAGTTAGCCAAAGTAAATATCTGAATTGGTTAAGTATGCCCTATTTTCACATTATTAATATTAATATTAATATTATTATTGTAAATTTTGTAGTCTTTAGTTCTTTATCTTTTCTTCTAGTATAATTGTCTTTGCTAAATATTGTAAGCAGAGGAATTCATAGCTTTAGAATGGGTACATAGTTCCAATTTGGAAAGAATAGATATTTCTGGAAATGAATGTCAGCTGTTGTTGTAAAACAATGTGAATGAATTTAATGCCATTTACTAGGGCCCCCAAAAATGCTGAAAATAGTGAGCTGTCAGGTATATTTTACTGCAAGGAACAATGGTAATAAAGTATATGTAGAAGCCAGGTGCTGATGGCTCACACCTGTAACACTAGCTATTAAGAAGGCTGAATGCAGAGTATTACTGTTCAAGGGCAACCAGGGCAGGAAAGTCTGTGAGAGTCTTTTCTCCAATTAACTACCAAAACAATAATTTTTTAAAAAGCTGGAAGTAGAGATGTGACTCAAATGGCAGGCTGCTAACCTTCAGCAAAAATGCTCAGGGACAGCACCCAGGATTGGCATTAAAAAGAAAAATTCAAGCAACAGACAGAATGCCCTTCAATTGGACAATTAGATGAAGAAAATGTCACTCACACACACACACACACACACACACACACACACACACACACACACACTATAGAATTGTATTAATCCAATAAGAAGAATGATATTACATCATTTGGAAACAAATAGGTAAATCTGGGAAAAAATTATGTGAAGTAAGTCAGGCCCAGAGAGATAAAGCACACATGATTTCTCTTACCTGTGGAAGTTAGATTTAATTTATAAATGTAAAATTAAACATATAGGAGTTTTGTATGCAAATGAACAGAGATGTAATTACCACAGTATGATATATGCAGAAGATAATTCAGGTGGTGTCATTCCTTGGCAAAAAATGCTTACAGTCCAATAAAATGAACACCAGAAACTAGCACTTGCAAGGAGTACGGTAAGGTCAAGGGGTGGGAGTGGACAAATGACAGAAAGGAGGGAGAATGCAGTCATAGTATTCAATGCATAAGTATGAAACTAGGACAATTGTAAGGAGGAAGGATGGACTTGGAGAGATGGAGAGAAAAATGAAAGGGGCAACACTGTAAATGATACATTGTATTCACAAAATGACATGATGAATTTAATCCTTTTAACAACTACTTGATGAGAATCCAAAGATGTTGCTGAAGGTGTGTGGACTTCGAGTGAGAACATTTTACTAGTGCTGACTTGAATTCAAAAACATACAGGATAGTGGGTACTTAGTTGTGTCTTCTATTTTTCTCCAACAAATATTCCTTTAAAAAAAAACAGGTGTCCAAGCAATGCAGAAGCATAAAACCTAGCAACATGTAACAGAATTCCTTCTCCTGAGTCTCTCAACAGATCCCAAATTATAATCCATCCTTTTTGATCTGTTCCTGTCCATGTAGCTTATCACTGTGCTCAGAAATCTATTCATTATCCTGGTCATCAACTCTGAATGCCAACTCCACACCCCCATGTACTTCTTCTCCATCCTGTCCATCAGTGACATTGGTCTCTTCAGCACCATTGCCCTAAGATGCTGGTGGACATAGAGAGTCACAGCAGAGCTATCTATTATGTGGGCTGCCCGACACACATGTCTTTTGCTATCATTTTTGGAAATGTGATGGTCTAAATGTGATGGCCTATGACAGGCTTGTGTCCATTTGTCACTCTTTAAAAAACACATTCATCAAGAACCCTCATGTCTGTACACTTCTGATTCTTGTGTCTTTCCTCACTAGCATGTTGGAGTCACAGGTGCACACCTTGATTGCTTACAGTTTAGCAGTGTCAAGGATGTGGCTATTGTTCATTGTTATTGTGACCTTTCTCAAGTGTTTAGCCTTGACTACTCAGAAATGCTCATTAAGAACCTAACCATATATTTTGTGTGTTCCCTGTTTGGTTTAATTCTCATCTCTAGGAAAATTTCGTCTTACAATAAAATCATTTCTTCTATTCTGAGAATCACATCAGCAGGTGAGAAGCATAAATCCTTCTCCACCTGTGGCTCTCATCTCTCTGTGGTGTGTTTATTTTATGGAACCACCATTTGCGTGTACCTTAGGTGAGCAGTGTCCTATTCTCCAAGGGAATGTGCAGTGGTCTCAGTGATGTACTACACCATGGTCAACCCCGTGCTGAACCTTTTTATCTACAGCCTGAGGAACAGGGAGATTCAAAGCGCCCCGTGGAAATTGCAGAGCAGAACAATCTAAAGATATCTGTGGTGGTCAAAAGTTCCCTTCAGCTGATATGTTTATGAATGCATTGTGCTCATCTTGCATTTGCCCTGATATCACCATCCATCCAACCAATTGTCTATGTTCCACAATCTCCATTAAAGTTACTAGTTGGGTTTCTATTGCTTGACAGAATCCTGAGTGATAAACATACCATGTGAGAAAAACTCACCTTATGACCTGTCTGCCATTTGAAATGTCTCAAAATACACCCAAGGAGCCGGCTGCTGGCTCACAACTACAATACTAGCTACTCAGAAGGGTGAGATCTGAGCATCTCAGCTTAAAGCCACCCTGGGCAGAAAAATCCATAAAACTTTTATCTCTAATTAACTAGCAAAAAGCAGAAGTGAAGCTATGACTCAAGTGGTAGAGTTTTCAACTTAAATAAGAGTTTTCAACTTAAGCCAATTGAGAGCACAAAGCCCTAACTTCAAGTTCTAGAACAGGCACACAAAAAAATTGATTGCTAGAATTCAAAAATAATCTGATATTAAAGAACCTGTGATCTTCAGTAGGCTATTGTAGTACTTAGCTTGCTTCTCAAAAGTATTGTGGTGATCAGAGCATTTAATTGAAATCTTGTACCACAACATGTAGTCAAATGTCCCAAATCACAATTTAGTCCACAATAATGTATAGTAGGAAGACTGTCATTATCAAAAAATTATCACTGTAAGCCTGTGGCTCATGTCTGTAATACTAGCTACTCAGGAGGGTGAGATCAGAGGATCTAGGTTTGAAGCCACTCTGAGCAAGAAAGTCATGAGACTCTTATCTCAAATGCATTTCCAAAGTAGCTGGAAGTAGAGTTGTGGTTCAAGTGGTAACTTACTAACATTGAATAAAACAAGCTCAGGGTCAGTGCCTATGCCCTGAATTCAAGCCTCTGTACAGACAATATATATATATATATATATATATATATATATATATATATATATATATATATATATATATATATATATATACACACATATATGTATATATAATTATTATTGTGTATACATATACATATATATACATAATCATAACTCATGGATAACCTAACATATAGGCTTGTAGTTCAAATCTGTTTTTCAACATTAGCTGAAAATATAAACTGAGCAGACTGGGATGGGTTTTTGAGCTCTTAGGCTCCAATTCCCTCATTTTTAATGGTGCTTAGCTTAGGAGACAAATAATGGAATAGATAATATCCACACTGTATAGGAATTTAGTAAATACAAGTATGGTCTTTCTCCTCCTCTTCCTCAATACCATGATCCTGATCGTCTTTGTCATTGTCATTATCATCAACAATATCATGATCATTATCATCTATTGGATTATTGAGGCAGTTCAGTTAGCTACCTGAACCCCAGAAGGGCTTCATCCTCCTGAGAGATCATCATATTTTTTCTTTACTTATTTTGTAAAATTATTTTTGTTTTGTGCCAGTCCTGAGATTTGCACTCAGGGCCTTGGGAGTCCAGAGGTTTATAGGTGTGAGCTACAGTACCTAACTATATCAATTTTCTTCTGGACACTGGGGCTTCAGTGTCCCTTCTATCCTCCTGGTGAGATTTTGCCACTCTCCCCAATTTGTTACTGGGGATGGAGGGTGTTACAGGGACTCCTTCTAAGCGCTTCTGCAATCCTGCTGTACCTTGCCGGTTTGGAAACATAACTCTCAGCCATTCCTTTCTCATTATGCCTCAGGACACTCTGCTGTTGTTAGGAAGGGACCTGCTTTCTACATTAAGCATTTCCTTATATATACCACCCTAAAAATCCACCACTATTTTTCTCCTCCATATCAAGCCAGACTCAAACAAGTCCCCACCCCAAACCCAATCCTCTGCCCCCCCAACTCCCTTTCTAGAAGTAAATCCCCTTAGTATGGGAGAGTTTGTGACAACCCCTCCATTGCCTCCCACTGTGACCCAGTTCTTATTTCCCTTAAAGCTCTCACATACTTTTTTTAACCCCAAATGAATATGCCCTCTCTCCTGCTACTTCCTGAAGGCCAAAGCCCATTATTCTTCACCTACTTTCTGCCTCTCTCCTGATTCGCATTCACTCTCCCCACAAGCCCCCATTTTAAGAATTAAATTAGAATTTCAGGACCTCTGAAAAATTAATCAGAGAGTCATCTCATCTGTTCCCATTGTATCCAACCCTTCTCTCCCACATCTCCTCTAATTCCCCAGTCTTTTCAGTCTTTGATTTAAAGGACACCTTCTTTATTATATCCTTACACTTCACCTCAAGACCCCTCTTTGCCTTCACCTAGGAAAGACCCAGATACTCTCCAAACTCAGCATCTAAACTAGCACAGTATTGCCTAACGGTTTTAGAGACATCCCCCATTACTTTGGCCAAACCCTACAAAAGGACTTGACTAATCTCAACCTTTCCCCTAGTTTTATTCTCCAATATGACCTCCTTCTCTTCAGTCTTTCAGCTGGGCTGAAAATCAAGCATTCTTCTCATTCGTTTTTCAAAGGATCTGTACCCTCGGAATCCTCCCCTAAGTGTATGATTTTTTAGTCATTTTCTTTTTGGGAGGGGTCCAGTCATGGGGCCTGAACTCTGGGCCTGGGCGCTGTCTCTCAGCTCTTCAGCTCAAGGCTAGCACTCTACCACTTGAGCCACAGTGCCACTTCCGGCTTTTTTCTTTTTGCTTATGTGGTGCTGAGGAATAGAACCCGGGGCCTCAGGCATGCACGGCAAGCGCTCTACCACTGAGCCACCTTCACAGCACCTCAGTCAGTTTTTTCATATGTTTATACTTTAGCCTTAACTTCCATATCTAACAAAATCTGCCATACTGTTACATATGTAACATATATTCTTTGCAATCAATCCTGGCTACTCAGGAGACTGAGTTCTGAGGATTACGGTTCAAAGCCAGCCCAGGCAGAAAGTCCAGGAGAATGTTATCTCCAATAAACCACCAGAAAACCAGAAGTGGCACTGTTGCTCATGTGGTAGAGCACTCACCATGAGCTGAAGAGCACAGGGACAGCGCCCAAGCCCAGAGTTCAAGCCCCAGGACCGACAAAAAAAAAAAAAAAAAAAGATCAATCACTTATAACCAATTAGAATTACCTCAGATTTCTCAGCAGAGATAATTACAGCAAGAAGAGCCTGGAATGATGTATGCCATGCCCTAAAGACAACTATCAACCAAGAATACTGTACCCAGCTAAACTCTCCTTCATAACCAAAGATCAAATAAAAACCTTCCATAGCAAAGAAAAACTGAAACAATATATCTCCACCAAACCAGCCCTACAAAAGATTCTTAAAGATGTCCTACACATAGAAAACCAACAAGGCCAGAATAAAAGCCAAGAAACCCCACCCAAACTGAGAATCCAAGAACCAGAGGAAGAATCCAGTCACCGCAGCCCACAAGAAAGTGGATAAAATGGCAGGAACTCCCAAACACCTCTCAGTACTAACTCTCAACACTAATGGACTTAACTCTCCAATTAAGTGACAAAGACTGTCTAATTGGATTAAAAAGCAAGATCCTTGGATTTGCTGCCTTCAGGAGTCACACCCTGCCCATAAAAACAAACACATCTTGAAATTGAAAAGCTGGAACAAAATCTACCAAGCAAATGGCCCCCATAAACAGGCAGGAGTTGCAATCCTAATATCAGATAAAACAGACTTCAAAGTAAAATTAGTGTGAAGAGTTAAAGAAAGTCACTCCATACTAATTAAGGGATCTCTCCCTCAGGAGGATATCACAATTCAAAATATCTATTCGCCTAACAACGGAGCACCCAAATTTATCCAGGAAACATTATTTTCCCTCAAATCTCACACAGATCCAAAGTCATTAAATATTAGGGATTTTAACACACCACTCTTCCACACTAAATAGATCAATTCAGTAAAAACTCAACAGAGGAACTACATATCTAAACAACTGCTTAGATGATCTAGATTTAACAGACATCTACCGAATATTTCACCAGCAACATCAGAATACACATTTTTCTCAGCAGCACGTGGAACATTTCCAAAATAGACCACATTTTAGGTCACAAAGCAAACTTGTCCAAATTCAGATATATTGAAGTTATACCTTGCATTCTCTCAGATCACAAGGGAATAAAATTAGAACAACACCAAAAGACAGCAAAGAAAGTCCTGTAACACATGAAGACTGAACAACTCACTGTTCAATCATCAGTGGTTCATCGAAGAGATTAGAAACAAAATTCAAATGCTCATGATATTAAAAAAATGACTATACAAATTACTAGCTCCTTTGGGAAACAGCAAAGGTAGTACTCAGAGGCAAGTTTATAGCTCTGAGTTCCTACATCAACAAATTGGAGACATCTGAAACCAACAAATTAATGAGATATTTGAACCTCCTTTAAAAAGAGTAGCAAGATAAACCCCATCCAGTAGATGGAATGAAATAATTAAAATTAAATCTGAATTACACGAATTAGAATCCAAAAACATAGAAAGAATCAACAAAACAAAGAGATGTTTCTTTGAAAAAATTAACAAAATTGACACTCAGCAAATCTTATCAGAAAAACAAGAGAACACACCCAAATAAATAAACACAGAGATGAGAATGGAAACATCTCCACAGAAACAACCAATATTCAGAACATTATAAGGGAATACTTCTCAAAACTTTATGCTAATAAATTTGAGATGTTGGCAGAAATGGACCTTTTCCTAGAAAATATCGACATGCTGAAACTAAACCAAGATGAGTTAAACCAACTTAACAGGTACATATCAAGCATTGAAATAGAAACAGTAATAAGAGACCTCCCATCTAAAAACAGCCCAGAACCAAGTGGATTTACAGCGGAATTATACAAGGCCTTCAAAGCAGGGCTCACACCAATACTCCTCCAACTCTTCAATGAACTTGAAAGAGAAATTTCACTACCGAACTCATTCCATAAAGCCATCATAACCCTCATCCCAAAACCATGCAGGGACTTATAAAAAAAGAGAGCTATAGACCCATTGTTTAGATGAACATTGATGCAAAACTTCTCAACAAAATTTTGGCCAATTGACTTCAACTATTCATCAAAAAAATCATACACCACTATCAAACAAGATTAATTTCAGGGATGCAAAGCTGGTTCAATATATGCAAATCAATTAATATAATTCATCATATCAACAACAGCAAGGTTAAGAACCACATGGTTATCTCAATAGATGCAGAAAAAGCATTTGCCAAGATCCAATACCCCTTTATGATGAAGGTTCTGGAAAAATTAGGAATCCATGGCACATTCCTCAATACAATAAATGCTGTATATGACAAACGTACTGCAAGCACTATACCTAATTGCGAAAAATTAAAGCCATTTCCTCTTCACTCAGGAACGAGACGAGTGTCCACTCTATCCAATTCTCTTCAATTTAGTATTAGAATACCTATCTACAGTAATAAGACAAGATGCAAACATAAAAAGGATCTCTTTGCAATGACATGATTTTGTATTAAATGAATCCCATGGACTCCACTCCCAAATTACTCAAGCTGATTCAAAAAGTTGGCAAACTAGCAGGATATAAAATTAGGCCTCAAAAATCAATGGCTTTTCTGTATGCCAACAATGAGAAAAGTGTGGCTGAAATTAGGAAAGCAACTCCATTCGTAATAGGAATTAACCAAAGAAGTGAAGGACCTCTATGATAAAAACTTTAAAAACCTGAAAAACATAATCAAAACAGAACTTAGAAAGTGGAAACACCTCCCATGTTCCTTGATTGGAAGGATCAACATCGTGAAGATGGCAATACTTCCCAAGGCTATCCACAAATTCAATGTGATACCTATCAATATCCAACCACATTCTTCAACGAAATAGAAGTGGCAATCCAAAAATTCATATGGAACAATAAAAGATCCCGAATAACAAAAATGGCCCTTACCAGAAAGAACAATGCTGGAGGAATAACAATACAAAATTTCCAACTCTACTACAAATCCATAGTAATCAAAACAGCTTGGTACTGGCACAAAAACAGACCTCAGGACCAATGGAGTAGAATTGAAAACCCAGAAATGAACCTACAGACCTATAACCATCTAATCTTCAAAA
Source organism: Dipodomys merriami (assembly GCF_024711535.1). Classification (NCBI taxonomy): domain Eukaryota; kingdom Metazoa; phylum Chordata; class Mammalia; order Rodentia; family Heteromyidae; genus Dipodomys; species Dipodomys merriami. Next base: position 3,378,131 of record NW_027206179.1, on the reverse strand, counting down.
AATAGAATGGGAGAAAGACAGCCTCTTCAGTAAATGGTGCTGGCAAAAGTGGTGAACTTCTTGTAGAAAACTAAAGCTGCATCCTTATATATCACCCTGTACCAGAATCAACTCCAAATGGATCAAAGACCTTGGAGTGAAAGCAGATACACTGAGAACATTAAGGCTGGAATAGGAGAAACCCTAGGTCTTGATGGCACAGGCCGAAATTTTCTTAATAGAGATCCAGAAACACAACAAATCAAAGAAAGTTTGAACAAATGTGATTGCATGAAATTGCAGAGCTTCTGCATGGCAAAGGACATAGCTAGCCAGATCCATAGAAAGCCTAACGATTGGGAGAAGATCGTCACTAGTCATACAACCGACAAGGGTCTCATAAATTAAATTCCCCAATAAGAAATCCTTAAAGAAACAACTGCCCAATAAATAAGTGGGCTAAAGGCTTATAGAGAAATTTCTCTGAAGAGGAAAGAAAGGTGTCCAATAGACACATGAAAAATGCTCAACCTCTCCAGCCATTAAAGAAATGCAAATCAAAACAACATTGAGATACCACCTCACCCCAGTTAGAATGGCTATAATCAAGAACTCTAACAACAACAGATGCTGGAGGGGATGTGGACAGAAGGGAACCTTACTGCATTGTTGGTGGGAGTGTAAACTTGTTCAACCATGTTGAAAGTAGTATAGAGGTTCCTCAAAAGACTCTACATAGAGCTCCTCTATGACCCAGCAACCCCACTTTTGGGCATACTAAAGCTACCATACGAAAGCTACCAGCACAACTATGTATATTGCAGCATTATTTACCATAGCTAAGATATGGAACCAACCCAGATTCCCCTCAGTAGATGAATGGATTAAGAAAATGTGGTATATATACACCATGGAATTCTGTGCCTCCATCAGACAGAATGACATTGCCCCATTTGTTAGGAAATGGGAAGACTTGGAAAAAATTAAATGAAGTGAAGTAAGCCAGGCCCAAAGAAACATAGGTTCCATGGTTTCCCTTATTTGCAATAACTAGTGTTTGTCTGAGACAAGCAGAAAAGGTCAGATAAGTTGATGTTAGGTGTAATGAACCCCAAGATAAGGATTCAAATGTTTTTCTTTTTTGTGATTGTTTCTAACATATTTATATAAAAAAGAAAAAGATGATTTCTTTGTTGCTTTGTATGTCCCTCTCCCACGGTATAACCCTTGCTTTCACTATATTTGATGTTGGTATAATTTGTGGAAGGGAAGGGATACAGATGGACCCATTGCAACAATGAGATGTATGATACATTATGTTGAAAAACGAACTCTACAACTTTGCCTGGGGTGTAGGTAATAGGGGTAATAGGAGTGGGGAGGCTGTGAGGGTGGGGAGATGGGAAGGGATGGGAAGGGGAACAAGGGAGGAGGCAACAATGCTTGATAAGAAATTACCTTTCCCATGTAATTTTAACCCTTCTGTATGGTATTTTCACAATAAAAAAATAAATATATAAAAAAAGACTCCAAGGGCTGGGAAGGTGGCTCAGTGGTAGAGTGCTTACCTTGCATGCATGAGGCCCTGAGATCAATTCCTCAGCAGCATGGAAGTGGAGCTGTGGCTCAAGTGGTAGAGCATTACTCTTGAACTGAAGAGTTGAGGGACAGTGCCCAGGCCCAGAGTTCAGGCCCCACAACCAACCAAAAAAAAAAAAAAAAGACACCACATAGAGCTCCCCTATTACCCAGCAATCTCACTTTTGGGCATTTACCCAAATGATCACTAACAAGACCATACTAAAGCTACCAACACAACTATGTTTATTGCAGTTTTATTTACCATAGCTAAGGTATGCAACCAACCCAGATGCCCCGTAGTAGATGAATTGATCACGAAAATGTGATATATATACACAATGGAATTCTGTGCCTCCATCAGAAAGAATGACATTGCCCCAGTTGTTAGGAAATGGAATACTTTGAAAAAAATTATATGAAGCCAGGCCCAAAGAAACATAGGTCCATGGTTTCCCTTATTTGCAATAACCAGTACATATCTGAGATAAGCAGAAAAGTCAGAGAAGATGATGTTAATAGAAATGATCCCCAATATAAGGACACAAGTATTTTTTTTCTTGCTTGCTATTTTTTCTAATGTACCATGTGATTTTTTTGTTGTTGTTTTGTATGTCTCTTCCCCATGGAATAATCCCTGTTTTCCCTATATTTGATGTTGGTATAATTTGTGGAATGGAAGGTAAAAAAAATTGTTTGAATAGAGATGCAGGTTGACCCATTGCAACAAGGAGATGTACAAGACGCTATGTCAAAAAACGAACTTTACAATTTAGGCACAGGGAGGGGGAGGATGTAGTTGTGAAGATGGGAGAGAAGGGATGATAGGGGAAAACAAAGGAAGAGAAAAAAATGCTTGATAAGAAATGTACTCATTACCTTCCTTATGTGACTGCAACCCCTTTGTACAGTATTTTTACATTAAAAACTTATTTAAAAAAAGAATATCTAGGATAAAATGCAAATTTAGAAAGTCTTATTGGAAACTTGAGGTGACTCTAACATAACCAGTGAAATGAGGAAGAGTAACTTTTTTGTCCAAAACTTCCTCAAATTAAGTTTTGACTTCCAAAATAGTATAGACTGCTCTCAGACCCTCTAATTAATTCATCCAGGCAACACTTAAGTTCATCTTAAGGTTTATTTCTTGCAGATTGTGATCTTTTCTGCGAAAAATTTCTCTCAGGTCTTATCAAGATGATGTAGCACTTGGGGACAAAGATGCAGCCAAGGAGCCCTGCACTGGAGGCCAAAATGGAGAAGACCTCCACGGCCACCATGACCTTCCCGTTGGCACTGTGGTAGACCGGCAGGAAGGTAAGCCACACACTGCAGAACACCAGCATGCTGAAGGTCAAGAACTTGGCTTCATTGAAGGTGTCAGGCAGGTTCCTGGCCATGAAAGCCACAGTGAAGCTGGCCAGGGCCAGGGCACCCAGGTATCCCAGGACACAGTAGAAGGCGGTGAGAGAGCCCATGTTGCAGAGTATGATGATATGGCCATGTTCAGAGTGTGCATCTGTGTCTACAAAGGGAGGTGAGATTCCCAGCCACAGGGCACAGAGAGTCACCTGGATGAGGGTGCAGATGGGGATGATAAGGTTAGGAGCCCGGGACACCAGCCACAGCCTCGTGCTTCTCCCTGGAGCAGTGAGCGTGAAGGCCAGAACCACAGTGATGGTCTTGGCCAGGATCGTGGAGACAGCCATGGTGAAGACCACTGCAAATGTGGTGTGCTGGAGAATGCAGGTGGCTGTGTTTGGACGGCCAAGGAAGAGCAAGGAGCAGAGGAAGCAGCAGGTGAGGGAGATGAGCAGGATGTAGCTGAGGGCCCGGTTATTGGCTTTGACAATGGGGGTGTCTTGGTGCTTGATAAACACCGCAAGAACCGCAGCTGTGAGTACAGAGCAGCAGAGAGCTGTGCAGGCCAGAGCCATGCCCAAGGGGTCTTCATGAGTCAGGAAGCTCTCAGTTTTCATCAGGCAGTGGTTTCTCTGGGTGTTGGCAAACTGGTGATCTGGACATCTCACACACTGTTCCATGTCTGGTGAGAAGTGAGAATCATGATTAATCTTCAGTATGTCTTTTCAGTATTTCTCTTTCCTCTCATCCCCTCCACTCAAGCAGCTCATCTGACCTGATTTACCTGTTAATCTGTATTGTTTTCTGTACCAAAATAATTGTCAATACAAAATAATTGCAGGTGAGTCTCTTACTTTCTTATATTTCTTCTTCTTCCCATCTGTCCCTCCCTCTCTCCCTTCTTCCTTTCTTTCTTCTTGCTTTTATCTTTTCTTGCTTGCTTGCTTGGTTTGCTTGCTTGCTTCCTTCCTTCCTTTCCCTCCCTCCTTCCCTCCTCTCCTTTCCCTCTCTCCTTCCCTCTCTCCTTCCCTCTCTTCCTCCCTCCTACCTTCCTTCCTTCCTCCCTCCTTCCTATCTTGCTTGCATGATTTCTTGTTTGCTTGCATGCTTGCTTGATTTTTTTCTCCTGTCCAGTGTTTGAACTCTGGGCTTGGGCCTGGGCCTTTTTTGGAGTATTTGTGTTCAACACTACCTGTCTACCACTTGAGCCACATCTCTTCTTCTAGCACTTTTGATCATTAGTTGTGGACAAGCATCTTATGGACTTCATTCCCAGGATTGCATCTGTACTCCATTCTCAGATTTTATCCTCTTTAGTGGGTAGGATTACTGGTGTGAACTACATTTACCTAGCATTATGTGCCTACATTATAGGGTGGTCATATCACTCTGGTTTTCTGCTACTTATTCAAGAAATAATGGAGAGCAGAGAATCAGTGCATTCATGTCAGTTTTAACAGGACTGTCTACACCACACCATAAGCATTGCTTACACAAAAGCACTTGCTCCCAGTCAAGAACAATGCCATTCTGGGATAATGGGGGGTTTGGGGAGGATGAGCCAGAGGAGGTAGAAGAGAAATCAAATGTAGAACGTAGCTAATTCTGAGTGAAGTATATTTGAGTTGTTGCTAGTCAAATTAGTGCCAGTGTCAGGTATGGAGTAATCATAGCAACCCGCCTGGTATCATTTAGGTATGCTAAGTGAAAAATAAAATTAATTTAAAGGAAGGGCAGAGCTGGGCCCTCAGAAAGGAAAGGCTGTGTTAGACCCATAATTCCATTATGATATCCACATCAGTTTTTATTTTTTTGGTCAGTCATGGGGTTTGAACTCTGGACCTGGGTGATGTCCCTGAGCAATGCAGTTCAAGAAAAGTGCTCTACCTCTTGAGCCACAGCACCACTTCCTGTTTTCTGCCCTGGCTGGCTTTGAAACATGATCCTCAGATCTCAGCTTCCTGAGTAGCTAGGATTTTAGGCATGAGACATCAGCTCCCAGCTTCCACATCTTCTTAAAAATCAAGGCTTGGTACTTGATCTTGTGTTTAAAGCTAAGATAAGGTGAGTGAGGAGAGGGGTATTTTATAATCAAAGCCTGTAATAGACTAGAAAGTGAAATCGAATATATAATGGCAGACCAGTGGACTGAGTTATTCCAAGCAAAACTATGGTCAATGATAGCTATGGAACTCAAGGTGAAGGCACATGTCTGTTCCTGCCACACTACTGTAAGGCACTTCATTGACATGTATGAACTGTAGGTAAGGAGAGAGAGATAGGAAATTTCTCTGTAAGTGACAGACTCACCTGTCCTATTAGAAATCTCATTCACTGGGCAAAGGGTACAGTCAAAGCAACATGGAGCTTTTCCTTCCCGAGGGGCCTTCCTGAATCCAAGACCACAGCATTTACTGCAGACAGACTGAGGAGTCTGAGAAAATTCAAATGAGTGTTAGTGACTATCCTCCCTGTAACAAGATATCCTAGAAACTGCAGTGCTTTAGAAAAAAATTATTAAGAGGCATAATCTCTGTTTGTGTATAGCCAAGAAATCAATTGAATTGTCTTCTATATTCATATAAGATGACTCTAAGAATATGTCAGGTCTTGAACGCCAGCCCTTGGTGATATAGTGATGTGATTGTTCCTTGAAGAGGTGGAGCTAATACATAGGAAATTAAGAAAGAGTAAACAAATCCTGTATCACATTCTTGAGTTCAGGTCATGATGTGTCTTCTCTCTTAGTCCTCTGTGAACATGTGGAGAGCAGAAGAGGAAAATCACTCAGTAAAACTTCAAAACCATTGTCTAAAGCATGGCTGATCCCTTCGAAGGGGCTAGGGTGGTACCAAGGATTATTCCTATATTCTTCTGTATTCCCAGTTGCCATTAGGTGGGTACCCACTGGAATATGCAATCTCCCTTACATTCAGTTTGACTTGAGACTCAAAAGCAACAGTCTACCTGTCCATGGTCTGCAATCTTCAGGCAGGAGCAAAGCGCCTTTCTGTTCTCTAATTAAGTTTTCTCAGGTGTTTTGCCACAAAGTTGGAATTCTAATTAACAGATGTCATTTCTCTTTTATGATAGTGAATATGCAATCATTTAATAACATATTGGTAATTAAATGTGCTCCTAGCCCATCCCTGAGTCAGTTTGTAAGCAACTTCCATAACCAGAAAGTTGTGACATGTATACCCAGGAGCCATAGTTTAGGTGAATAGCTTAAAAATAGGAAAAGTTTATTGCTTACTTATACATAGATCATGACATTATGGTTACAAACAATTCTGTGGGAGAAATAAGGATGTGATGACATTGTCAACAAATGTTGTATGCATAACCTGACTTAGGAAATTGTAATCTCTTTCTACAACTATGTCATTATAACAATATTTCTCTTTTAAAAAAAAGAGAGAGTGAAAAATGTAGAAATGACCCACCTTGGTAATTCCTATGGGCCACTCTATCAGATTTTCAAACAAACTCAGTTGTTGACCATGTGGCCTAGATGGAGAAAACTTGCCAACTTTTACCCTTTGTCCCAGACCATCTGGAAAATTCCATAAATTCACAATGTCATACTCTGCCTCCAATTTCCTTTCCTCATCCAAAACCACTTGTTCTCCAACTGCATTGATAAATTGGATCTTCTTCAAAAAGGGATGAAGCTAAAAGACATATATTAACCTAGGTTGAAGTGCTTCCCAGTGACTACAGTAACCCAATATGATGGACAGTGCTGATAACATTTCATCTCCACACACATATAATTCACATACAGCACAAGAATCCAAACAATGGAGCAAATTCAGACCTGTAGAGGACTGAAGTGTTACCAAGTTTCTAAAATCTTGTTATCGAGGATAGGATGCAGAGACCCAAATTTAAAAGATTAAAACTCCAGTCACATCCACCTAAATAAAGATTTAAAATAAGACAGACCTCCACTGCTTCTCTCCAGCAAACCACAATCACTTATTTTATGAATGTGATCAGAGAGTCAGTCTGAAAAATAGGTAAACAAAAACCAAGTAGTTGGCTTTAAACTGAAATCTTCAGATCCCAGCCTCCTAAGTAACCTGGAGAGATCCACAAGTGTGAAACTTTCGTGCCAAGAAAATCTTAAGGTTTTCAAGTACTAGTCAATCTTGACCTGCTATATTAATCAGTTACAAGGAGAATTTAGATTTGTACTATTAAAAGGGTGAAGGCTTATAAAACACAAAGTGAGGATGGGGAAAGAAGACACAACACTTCCTTCTCAAGGATGCAGTGTTATTCAAGAATGTTGTCAAACAGCTGTATGGTTACTTCATGGAGAGCATGATGGGCCCAGTGCACCTTGTACTTTCAATAAAAGAAACAGACTACCTAATTCCATCTGCTATGAAAGGGTCTAGAAAGACATTGTGCCTGGAGCACTTAAAATATGTCTTTACCTGTGAAGAGAGAAATATCCTTGGTTGCTCATTGTGTGCTGGTGGCTCTTCCGTGTGATGAAGAAGCATTTCATGGAGGGCTTGGCTCACGGCATACACAGCATTGTAGATGTTGTAACTCTCTTCTGGCACAGCTGTGTCAAAAATGTGCCCCCGCAACCAATCCAGTGTGGTATTATAGAAACAGTGCCCCAATTTTGTACAATCAGACTTAATCAGTATACATTGAACAGCCTGAATCCATAAGCTAGGATGGGAAATATCTTCTGAGTTCTTGGAATATTCAGCTAATGTGATCAAACTGGTGAACCCAGAAATGTTCCCATGGTGGTGAGAGAAGGTGAGGGGTGCGTGGAAGGTGTCTAGCAGGAAATATCTTTTGCTGAGGGTCACATCTTCATAGGGTGAGTTCATGACCCAGACTTTCCCTGTAATTAAAAAGTCCCCTAATTTAAGAATAAAGCTTAGTAGAAATTCACTGTCCCCATAAATGATAGTCACATTGGTTGATGATTCCATAATCTGGCTATATATCAATGCATCATTTGCGAAATTTGGTATGGCATTGTATGTGATTGTGTTTGCAAAGGCAAAACAGATTCCATTCTTGCCCATCTCTTCTCTCAGTTCTGAGAGGAACCACACACCATAGTCATCTTCGGTGATGAACAGTCCCACCCAGGTCCATCTGAAATGAAGCATCAAGGAGACCATGGCTAGGGCTAGAGCTGAGTCTTTGGCAGACATTTGATAGACAGCACTGAACTGTCCATGGTCACTCAGGAAAGGATCAAAAGACCCAAAGGTGAACTAAAAAGGGGAAAAGTAACAGGAAGAGAATGGTCAAAGTCAAAGTTTCAGTCCTGATGTGAACTAAACAACAACTGGCAGTGTTGGTTGGGAAGGTTTGCTTTTCCCAAACGTAAAGTTGTCTTCCTACACTTTCCAAGATCTTTATAGAAATGTATGGATAAGGTTCAGAACCTGAGTTCATTCTTTGCTCTCTTATAAACTCTCCTTTTATCTCTTGCAACAAATATAATATGGACACACCACCCAATTTTGGGGGTCTTTTCCTTTGAGGTCATTCAATAATAGAGCTTCATAATATCACTTCTTCCTTTCCCCTTATTCAGCATGTCCAAGACAGCGACAGGGGGAACATACCTTCTCATCTCACCATCCCTCCCAGACTCACTTGTGGAAGTTTATAGAGGTTTAGCAGTGTTCCAATTGGGGCAGATGTGCTTGAGGTTCCTGTGAGTACTGCTACAGCTTTGCTATATCTCCTGCAGGTATAATTAGGGCTGTTTTTATTCTTCCCAGACAGTAAGGTCAGTGGATTCTCTAACAGATCAGCTTCTACATAATGTGAAATATAGATCTCAAACCCCAGGGTCGTGTTGGGTAGCAGATGGGGATTCTTGTTGATTTCCTCAACTGCGAGGGTCAGGGACAGAACCAACTGGTATTTCTTTAAGTTGAGCCTGCACAGATATCACAGAAGTTTAGGTAGTAAACGAGTACTACAAATTTGATTAAGTTGAAATCTCAAGACCTTTGAATTGAATGTTTGTCTCTGTATAAATTAATTGTTTAGACCCTATCTGCAAAGAGGGTGGAATTAGAATTTGGAGTCTTAGGAATGTAATTAGAAGTAGGAGAGCTCCTGAAACAGGATTTGATCAGCATACACCAGAATGCTATTCTTCTGAGATTGCAGAAAGTGAGAGAGCTGGCTTTTCTCTCTGACATTTGTAGATATGTGATAAGCATTGATAACTGAGACACAGGAGCTTGTCCAGCTCACACAACAACTCATTGAGTACCTTGAGGTAGGTTTGTAGATGAAACAATTCTTTTTTTTTTTGGTCCAGTCTTGGGGCCTGAACTCTGGGCCTGGGCACTGTCCCTCAGCTCTTCCACTCAGGGCTAGCGCTCTAGCACTTGAGCCACAGCGCCACTTCTGGCTTTTTTTCTTTTTTGCTTATGTGGTGCTGAGGAATCGAACCCAGGACCTCGAGCATGCAAGGCAAGCGCTCTACCACTGAGCCACCTTCCCAGCCCCAAATGAAACAATTCTTAAGAAACACAAGTTAAGTTGAACCACCAGTGGGTCATGGAAGAGATTAGAAAGGAAATTCTCAACACAAATGAACACACAAATTACCAGCTTCTCGGGGACACAGCAAAGGCAGTACTCAGATGCAAGATGATAGCTCATGGTTCTACATCAAAAAATTGGAGAGATCTGAAAGCAACAATTTAACAAGGCACCTAAAGCTCCTTGAAAACAAGCAGCAAGATAAACCCAGTAGATGGAAACAAATAACTAAAATCAAATCAGAATTAAATGAATTAGAATCCCAAAATACCATAGAAAGTTTAAAAAACTGTTGGTTCTTTGAAAAAATTAACAAAATTGACAGACCCTTAGCAAATCTTATCAGAAAAAGAAAAGAACACACCCAAATAAACTCAAGGATTAGAATGGAAACATCACCACAGAAACAAGCAACATTCTGAACATTGCAGGGGAATGCTTCTCAAAACTTTATGCTAATAAGTTTCAGAATCTGGTAGAAATGGACCATTTTTTTTTTATTGTGAAAATACTGTGCAGAGGGGTTACAATTACATGAAAAGGTAATGAGTACATTTCTTTTTTTTTATTTAATTTAATTTTATTTGTGAACATACTGTACAGAGGAGTTACAATTACATGGGCAGGATAATGCGTACATTTCTTACCAAGCATTGCAGCCTCCTCCTTTGTTTACCCTTCACATCCCTTCCCAGCCTCCCCCCTCCCCCCATCCCAATCCTATTCCTTCCCCCCCTTCCCCCCCCCCACACCGACGTTGTAAAGCTCGTTTTGGACATGACAACTTGTGCTTCTCATTGTTGCAACAGGTCCACCTGTATCCTTATAGAACTGGTTTTTCCCAATCTCCTCTACTAGTTATACTGACATCAAATATAGTGAAAGCAGGGGTTATACTGTGGGGGAGGGACATACAAAGCAACAAAGAGATCATCTTATAAATGCGTTAGAAACACATGCATGAAAGAAAAAAACATTAAAATACACATCTAAGGGTTCATTTTCCTGACATCACATTATCTGACCTTTTCCGCTTGACTCATACATATACTAGATATTACAAATAAGGGAAACCATGGGACCTATGTTTCTTTGGGCCTGGTTTACTTCACTTAATATAATTTTTTCCAAGTTTTTCCATTTCTTAACAAATGGGGCAATGTCATTCTTGACAGACCCTTAGCAAATCTTATCAGAAAAAGGAGAGAACACACCCAAATTAATAAACTCAGAGATGAGAATGGAAACATCACCATGGATACAACCAAGATTCAGAACATTATAAGAGAATACTTCTCAAAACTTTATGGTAATAAGTTTGAGAACTTGACAGAAATGGACCTTTTCCTAGCAAATATTGACATGCCAAAACTAAACCAAGATGAGTTAAACCAGCTCAACAGGCCCATATCAAGCATTGAAATAGAAACAGCAATAAGAGACCACCAAGGTAAGAAAAGTCCAGGACCAGATGGTTTTACAGCGGAATTTTACAAGGCCTTCAAAGCAGAGCTCACACCAATACTCCTCCAACTCTTCAATGAAATTGAAAGAGAAAGCTCACTACCGAACACATTCTATGAAGCCATCATAACCCTCATCCCCAAACAAGGCAGGGACTCATCAAAGAAAGAGAACTATAGACCCATTTCTTTGATGAATATTGATGCAAAACTTCTCACCAAAATTTTAGCCAATCGACTTCAACAATTCATCCAAAAAATCATACACCATGATCAAACAGGATTCATTTCAGGGATGCAAAGATGGTTCAATATACGCAAATCAATTAATATTATTCATCACGTCAACAGGAGCAAGAATAAGAACCACATGGTTATTTCAATAGATGCAGAAAAAGCATTCGACAAGATCCAACACCCCTTTATGATGAAGGTTTTGGAAAAATTAGGAATCCATGGAACATTCCTCAATACAATAAAGGCTGTATATGACAAACCTACAGCCAGCATTATATTCAATGGTGAAAAACTAAAGCCATTTCCTCTTAACTCAGGAACCAGACAAGGATGCCCACTCTCTCCACTTCTCTTCAATCTAGTATTAGAATGCCTAGCTACAGCAATAAGACAAGATGCAGACATAAAGGGGATCCAAATAGGGAAAGAAGAAATAAAACTCTCCCTCTTTGCAGATGACATGATCTTGTATTTAAAGAATCCCATAGACTCCACTCCCAAATTACTCAAGCTGATTCAAAACTTTGGCAAAGTAGCAGGTTATAAAATGAGTACATTTCTTATCAAGCATTGTTGCCTCATAATTTGTTTCCCCTTCCCATCCCTTCCCATTTCCACCCCCCTGCCCTGGGCCAAAGTTGTAAAGTCTGTTTTTTGACATAACAACTTGTACATCTCATTGTTGCAATGGATCCACCTGTATCCCTATTTAAAAGATTTGTTTTTTTCCCTTCCTCTCTACAAATTATACCGACATCAAATACAGTGAAAGCAGGGGGTTATACTGTGGGGGAGGGACACACAAAACAACAAAGAAATCATCTTATGAATATGTTAAAAACAATCACATGAAAGAAAAAGCTTTTGAATCCTTATATTGGGATTAATTTCACCTAACATCAACTTATCTGACTTTTTCTGCTTGTCTCAGATATATACTAGTTATTGCAAATAAGGGAAACCATGGAACCTATGTTTCTTTGGGCCTGGCTTACTTCACTTCATTTAATTTTTTCCAAGTCTTCCCTTTTCCTAACAAATGGGGCAATGTCATTCTTTCCATGGTGTATATATACCACATTTTCTTGATCCATTCATCTACTGAGGGGCATTTGGGTTGGTTCTATATCTTAGCGATGGTAATAATGCTGCAATATACATAGTTGTGCTGGTAGCTTTAGTGGGGTCTTGTTTGTGATCATTTGGGTAAATGCCCAAAAGTGGGATTGCTCGGTCATAGGGGAGCTCTATGTGGAGTCTTTTGAGGAACCTCCATACTACTTTCCAACATGGTTGAACAAGTTTATACTCCCATCAACAATGCAGTAAGGTTCCCTTCTGTAGAAATGGATGACTTTCTAACAAATATCAATAAGCTGACACTAAACCAAGATTATTTAAACACCTTCCATACCCATATTAAGCATTGAAATAGAAACAGCAATGAGATCTCCCACTCAAGAAAAGCCCAGGACCAGGTGGATTTACAGCTGAATCCTATAATGTCTTCAAAGCAGAACTCACACTAATACTCCTCCAACTCTTCAATGAAATTGAAGGTAAAAAAATCAATAGCTTTTCTGTATGCCAACAATGAGAAGAGCATGGCTGAAATCAGGAAAGCAACTGCTTTTGTAATAGCCCCACAAAAAAATAAAATACCTCGGAATTAACTAAAGAAGTGAAGGACCTCTATGATGAAAACTTTAAAAACCTGAAAAAGGAAATTAATGCAAAACTTAGGAAGTGGAAAAACCTCCCATGCTCCTTGATTGGGAGGATTAGCATCATGAAAATGGCAATAATTCCAAAGGCTATCTACAAATTCAATGCATTAACTATCAATATTCTAACCTCACTCATCAAAGAAATAGAAAAAGCAATCCAAAAATTTATATGAAACAATAAAACACCCCAAAAAGCAAAAACAGTCCTTAGCAGAAAAAACAGGGCTTGTGGAATACCAATGCCAAATTTCAAACTCTACTACAAATCTATAATAATTAAAATAGCATGGAACTGGCAGAAGAACAGACCTGTGGTTCAATGGAATAGAACTGAAGACCCAGAAATGAACCCACAGACCAATAGCCACCTAATCTTTGCTAAGGGAGCTAAAAAATTAGAATGGAAGAAAGACAGTCTCTTCAGTAAGTGGTGCTGGCAAAATTGGTTTATTGCCTGTAGAAAACTAAAACTAGGTCCTTACATATCACCGTGTACCAGGATCAACTCCAAATGGATTGGAGACCTTGAAGTCAAAGCAGACACCCTGAAAAAATTACAGGAAGGAATAGGAGGAAATCTAGGTCTCCATGGAACAGGCTAAAATTTTCATAATAAAATAAAACACTACAATTCTGGTCACGTAGTCACAGGCAGTCTAAGCTGACTTATAGAACATTATCATTCAAAGTAATCATCCAGAAGCAGAGAAAGTTGGCAGTCGAAGAAGACTGAACATGCTGCACCGACCAAACAACAGATGATAAATTCAGGAGGTGTGGACCAGAGAGACCTCCTCTATTAGAAACAACAGAAAAGCATGTGTGGGCAAAGGAGGAAGTAAGACATCTCCAAGTTCCTCCCCTCCACCAGCACTAGTAGCTCAGAGTGGACAGAGAACCCTGTAACATTGCAGGGAAGGAGATAATTCAAGTTAAATGCACCATGCCCATGTACTGAGCACAGTGCTGGGGTCATGCCTTATACTCTCAACTGTAAATCTAGTCCTTTAGATTGTGCCTCTGGTATGTTAGGACAGAGAAGGAAGTCACTGTCATACCCTCCCTCCCCCAATCTTGTGAAGGGCAGCAAGCATTGGATACAAGTTGTTGGCAAACAGAGAACAAGGTAGGGTCAAGGTTTTCTCTTAGAACCCTGTTTCAGGCATGCTGTGGCTGCACACATAATCCAGAAAAACCTAGAGTCCCAATTTGCTACCTGGACCAAAGGTCCCATTAGATTCTATCAGGAGATATATGAAGGTCACTGCAGCAGAATCAAGTGCCACCCATGATGATGTCCACCATGAGTGGAGCATGGTAACACCTGCCTTGCTCCCCACATTTGTGAGTTCTCTGTTGCTATGTTACTCCATTGTGATCTGGCTCAGCTCCATTCTCAGAACTCACCCCTAAACTTGGACCTCTGCTCACCGAAGAACAGTGCTCAAGATGGCAGCAGGCAGAGTCCTGTGAAGCTTTAGGACACAATTTTGCATTGACCTATAGCACTACAAGCTGGTGTGTTAGCCTCAGTGCAACCCCCTGGCAGTTTGGGCTCTCTGGATGGGAGACTGAGCCTTGATGCAGGGTGGTGCCCACCAAGATGGCTCTGTGGCTTCTTTATTCACATCACTTAGATGCTGTGACACAGCAGCGTTCTCCATCCCACTCACTGTGATTAGGGCCAGGAATAAAATGGCAATTTTGGCTTAAATGTTTATTGTGGGCCAGGTGATAGCACTGGAAGTTTGCAGTGACCCTATACCCAGGAGTTCCTCTAGAAGAGCTCTGTGATCACCCAGTACTTTGGAAAGACATCTACCACCAATCAGACTTTGGTTCCAGCTATCACTAATTTTGGCTGGCTGTGGCACATTTGGCCTTGGGCCTACCTCCATCATGTACAACCTGAGTGGGTTTTGGTCCTGATCCAGTGCAATGCTGGTCTTGATGGCAATGGACTGAAGATGTTGTACTGAGGAAGGATAGACTACAGAAAATGAGGCAAGTAGAATGGCTGCCATTTTCAAATTTTAACTTTTGTTTACTCAATTATAAGAAAAGTCTTCAGTGTCATAATAATTGTTAGAGCTCTACCTTATTCTTAGGATGTACAAGAAGCCATCTTTACCTTTTCTAGTGATTATTCTCTGGGTTAACTTGGAAACGAACTAATTTTTACAGTGGGCCTAGCACCATACAAGGGAAGTTATTGATGGCTAACCTCCACTCTTGGGCAATTGAACCCAATGACTACTGTCTTCTGGAAAGAGCAAAAATATAATTATAGGCAATGGGACAAGACAAGCCATCCTTTAAAATTGGATGGTTTTAGACATCTTTACCAGAGCCCAAGGACGAACCTGCATAATGCTAAAGGTTAAATGTCATGTGTATATTCCAGACAACTCAAATATCTCCTCAGCTCTTCCAGATTTACACATTCAAATTGATATTAAGTGTCACTCTGCTCTTAGCTTGAACAACCTCCTTACCTCATGGTTCTCTGGAAACACTTGAAGAGAACAATTGTTTATCTTTATGGCATTAACATTTGGATAAATATTAATCTGCTGCACCTTGTATTATTTCTTTGGCTTATTATCTTCCTTAATTTCTTCACTTCCTTTCCAGTTCTGAGTCAAAGAATGCTTGTAAAGATGTCTGATCAATCAAGCAAGTGAATTTCCCATGTTACCCCTTGAAAACACAGGATAGGTCTTCTAATCCCTGGTTAGGCAGTATGGGTGCTACTGCTCAACTTGATACAGTGACAGGAGATGGGTCTTCACCAATCAACATCCCTTAAAATTAAGGGACCAAAGTCATTTAGGAGAAAATGAGGCAGGATAATCTAGGGAATGTGAGACATGGTAAAAAAAAATACTGCTACTAATTATAAAAGCCAAGTTTAAACTAATACAAGAGATCTTCATTCAGATCCTTTCCTGAAGATTAAGGGAACAAAGTCATTTAAGGGAAAAATGAGGAAAGATAGTCTAAGTTAATGACTGCCAGAAATGCAAAAACTCAAGTTTAAACATAGCCTATCTACTTTCCTTAAGATTAAGAGAAGAGAGTCATTTAGGGGGAAAATGAAACAAGACAGATTAGGGGAAAATGAGGCACAGCAAGTTTACAGAAAATACAGGAAATATTTTTTCATCTACCTCCCTAAAGATGAAGGAACCAAAGTCATTTAGGGGAAAATGAGGCAGGGTAATTGGGGAAAACGAGGTCTGGTGAAGGCAATTCAGAAACATGGTACATTGAAACACAGAAGCATGATCTTTCTTTCAAAGAGAGACAACGGGATGCATTTCTTCCAGAGAGATGCATTTCTCCCCCCAAGAATTAACATTTGTCAGGTAGTAGGGCAGTGCACAAGATCTAGAGAACAATCAATGGATCCAACCTCCTCCCCTCCTTTTAAATAAATCAACAGAAAATGCAAAAGGGCATGAAATCACTTACCGATGGCCCTGTTGCCGCATACCAGGGTCATTCATGTTGCGAATGAATTCCCAAGAATAAAGGGGGAAAAACCCAGCAATCACCGCATCTCCCTTGCTGTGTGCGACAGATTTCTCTGTGTAAATGCATCTGGCATCTTCAGAGGAACTGACCACAAGCGGAAGCTGGAGGAGAAACAGTGTCAGAGCCACAGGGAACATTCCTGCAGACTGCACAGATCTGCGATTCCGGCTGTAGACTGAGCCTGCAGCATCAGGCAGGTGTCTAAATGGATCTGCAGTTTCTGTGGCTTCTTATTACCTGCATGGCCACTGGAATGCACCACAGGCCTCCTCCTCTGTCCTGAAGGAATACAGAGTCGTTCTGCCCTCCGGCCCTGCATCTGGGGTGCGGGTTCAAGGTCAAAAACAAAAGTTGGAAAACATGTGTAGCATTTTCCTCTCCACACCCTCCGGGCTGTGATTTCATCCAGGACTCTAGATGTTCGAACTCCAGGGATGGACTTCTTTTCTGTGAAGTTGTTTGGAAAAAAACGTTGAAAAGAAAAGAAGTGGCAAAAAAACATATGCTCACCTGAAAGCCACTAGGGATGATGCATATGGATGGTACCAGAGGATGCCAGGTGAAAGTTAAAGGGTCAGAGTAGTCCATGGTCAGAAAAGGCTCAGTGACAATTATTGGAGCACCTGGGGAGAGATATAGAAATACCGTCCATGCCTTGCAAGCACAGCATTCTGGGTTCAACACCTAGGACCACCAAAATGATATTGTTTGGATAAAGCACAGCCCATCCATTCCACTTCTGGGCACTTACCCAAATAACCACAAACAAGGCCATACTAAAGCTCCCAGTACAACCATGTTTATTACAGCATTATTTACCATAGCTAAGATATAGAGCCAACCCAAATGCCCCACACTAGATGAATGGATCGAGATGTGGTATATATACTCAATGGAATTCTATGCTTTAGAAAAGTTTGTGTGTGTGTGTGTGTGTGTGTGTGTGTGTGTGTGTGTGTGTGTGTGTGTGTGTGTGTGTGTGTATCAGGCCTTAAACCTCTGGGCTTCATGCTCTCTTATACTTGGCCTCTTTCTTCATTGCTGGCACTTTACTATTTGAGAAATGCTTATACCCTAACATTTTTTCTAGTGATGGGGTCTCCTGGACTTTTCTGCCCATGCTGGTTTTGCACTCTGATCCTCAGAGTTCAGCCTTCTAAGGGAGACACTGGCATGTAACTGAAAAAAAATGATGCATATAATATTGATATTTTCACAAAATATGAAAAGTTAAATAAATGTTACTCAAGATTTTAGTCAGTATGTTTAAAATAGTAACACATTTACAGTGTGGAAATTAGACCTATAAAAATAGTGATAGAATACTACGGGATATTAAAAATAAACAGACCCAGATGCCCCTCAGTAGATGAATGGATCAAGAAAATGTGGTATATATACACAATGGAATTCTATGCCTCCATCAGAAAGAATGACATTGCCCCATTTGTTAGGAAATGGAAAAACTTGGAAAAAATTATATTAAGTGAAGTAAGCCAGGCCCAAAGAAACATAGGTCCCATGGATGGTTTCCCTTATTTGCAATATCTATTATATGTATGAGTCAAGTGGAAAAGGTCAGATAGTGTGATGTTAGGAAAATGAACCCTTAGATATGTATTTTAATGTTTTTTTTCTTTCATGCATGTGTTTCTAATACATTTATAAGATTATTTCTTTGTTGCTTTGTATGTCCCTCCCCCACAGTATAACCCCTGCTTTCACTATATTTGATGTCAGTATAACTTGTGGAGGAGATGGGGAAAAACAAGTCGTTTAAGGATACAGGTGGGCCTGTTGCAACAATGAGAAGTACAAGTTGTCATGTCGAAAATGAGCTTTACAACGTCAGTGCGGTTGGGGAGGTGGGGAGGGGAGAGCCTGGGAAGGGATGTGAAGGGTAAACAAAGGAGGAGGCTGCAATGCTTGGTAAGAAATGTATGCATTATCCTGCCCATGTAATTGTAACCCCTCTGTACAGTATGTTCACCAATTAAATTAAATTAAAAAATAAAAATAAGCAGAAAAATAAAGCAGTGGAAAAAATGGCACACTATCTTTGGTCAAAGTAGCTTAAAGACCCCTCCTACCAAATATTGTGGGTGTTCTTGTTTCTTCTCTTCTTCTTCTATTAATGTTTGGGACTCCTTACAGACATGTTCCAATAAGATGACCAAGTTGGCTAACTGTGAGTTACGGGCATTGATTTTCCCAAGGTCATATAGAAGTCAATGTTAAGCTCATCCTTTCCCTCCTTCACTCCAGTGTCTCCAGGACAGGTGTGGATTCCATGCTTGTACCCTCAGGGACAGTGTCTGGCACTGGCTAGCTCCTGGTCTGTCAGTCCCAAGGACAGATGCTGAGATTTCAGTGGGCATCAGGCTTGAAAAGATCTTTGGTTCTTTACCCTTTGGTCATGGCTAAATCAGAAGCAGCTTAACCCAGTAAATACTGATATATGGATGTGTGAAGGACTCTTGGAATATCATCTCTTAATATCATCTCTTAATCATAAAGACTCACACAATAGTTTTGGGAAGCCACATGGTAGGATAGCACTGTAAAAAAATCTTTCACATGTGTGAACATCACAGTTCACCAAGTTTTATAAGCTCTTATTGGTGGTTGGTTATCCGAATGGGTAAGCAAAAGTTTTTTTTTTTCTTTTTTCCTATACTGGTTTTATTTCCTATCTTCCTCAAACTACAATAAACTCTTTCCTTTGGACTGCAAAGAGATTGTTGTAATCATATTTTAGGTGGGAACCTCAGCCTTTAAAACAGAATTGATAGGGGCTGAGAAGGTGGCTCAGTGGTAGAGTGTTTGCCTTTCATGCATGAGCGCTGGGTTGGACTCCTCAGCACTACATAAGCAGAAAAATCTTGAAGTGGCACTGTGGCTCAAGCGTAGAGTGCTAGCCTTGAGCTGAAGAGCTGGGGGACAGCACCTAGGCCCAGAGTTCAGACCCCATGACCAACAAAACAAAACAAAAACTGAATTGATGGCATTATTCAGAGAATATTGTTTTTACCTAGATATGATTTCTGGATTCTGTGTTGCTCTTTTCATTCATATACTTTATCTTTCTATACTTCAACATAAATACACCATTGCCACATAAAGAAATGACCATGAGCTTTGTTTTGCTGGGTTTTTTTTTCTGTGTGTGTACTGGTTCTGAGAGTTGAATTCAGGGTCTGGGTGTAGTTCCTGAGCGTGTGTGTTTGTGTGTGTGTGTGTGTGTGTGTGTGTGTGTGCAAAGATAGCATTCTACTACTTGTACCACAGATACATTTATATCTTCTGGTGGTTAATTGGAGATAAAAAACTCAGGACTTTTCTTGCCCCGGGTTGGCTTGGAACCCTAATCATCATATCTCAGCTTCCTGAGTAGCACCAGGCCTGAGGCACTGGTGCTTGGCTAAGTATAAGCTATTTTAATGTAAATTGTAAGTGTTTACACATAAACTATTAGTGATATATTTGCATTGGAATCACTGTTTGTGAACATAAGGCATTAGATCAGGATAATTCTGGTAGGTTATCTCCTTTGGCACGTAAATATACATTTTATTTCCTTAAGAATCCAGGAGCAATTATCTTCTGCTATTAGAGTGTAATGAATAATATGAGGGTAATTACCAATTTATTATTAGCATAAAATGGTAAGCTTAGGGTCTGAGAAGTTGGCTCAGTGGTAGAGTGTTTGCCTCACGTGCATGAGGCCCTAGGTTCAATTCCTCAGCACCACATAAACAAAAAAATGCTGGAAGTGGCACTGTGGCTCAAGTGGTAAGGCACTAGCCTTGAATAGCTGAGAGACAGCGCCCAGGCCAAGGCCCAGCCCCTCCAATTGACAAAAAAAAGGTAAGTTTAGACTTCCTAAAGGGAAAAATATAATTGGATCTGAAATTTTCTTTTTGTTGTTGTTGTTGATTGTGGGGCTTGAACTCTGGGCTTGAGCACTGTCTCTGCGCTCTTCAGCTCAAGGCAAGAGTTCTACTGTTTGAGCCACAGTGCCACTTCTGACTTTCTAGTGGTTTACTGGAGATAAGCGTCTCACGGACTTTCCTGCCCAGGCTGGCTTTGAACTGTGATCCTCAGATCTCAGCCTCCTGAGTAACTAAGATTACAGGCGTGAGCCTCTGGCGCTAGACTTGGATACAACATTTTCTTGTTCTTACTTCTCTATTTGGTAACTGATCATAATATTTAGAGTTTGATACAGATATTTGACACAGTAGTCTAACAATCATTCATTTTGTTTTGTTTAGTTCTCATTAAAGCTTTCTTGTAGCAAAAATCCATCAATGCACCTGTATTGTGTACATACTTGTCTAACAATAGTAGTCATTACATAAACCCTGTCTTCTTTGATTAACTGTAATTGGGAATAGTCTGTGTGGCTTTCAGACACTTCTGCCTTGGTGCAGATGCTTTTCTGCCCTTTAGCAATGGCCCAGAAGAATTAGAGACAGTGCTGTGTATGTCTCTGTCATGCATGTGTGGGTGAGCTAACTTCATTCAGTCACAGCTTTAGTATTGAATGACAGCAAGATCTCTGCCCTCCTCGTGGCTGTAGAATGTGGTGGTGGCCTGACAATGTTCCAACTTCATGCTCTTGAACATTTCTGATTTCTTCAAGGACTGTTCTGAACTGTTGAATCATTTCAGTTCTCATAGAATCTCAAAGAACATTGGCAGATTCTGAGTCTGGGCATATCTACTGTTTTTTTTCTCTTTGGGGATCTTTTTCTCTTATGATAGATGATTCAGTTTCTCTGTTACTATTGAGGATGCTTAAAGTCTAAGACCACATGGCTAATCTTGGAGAGTTGTGCACATTGTACCTTCAGCTTCCAGTTAGAAATAATGACCAACAATCAAACTATTGCACCGCCTGCTCATTGGACAGCTCTAGTCATGTTGGTGCCCTGGCAATACTTCCCCAAAAAGTACACTTATTGATTCCCATGGGAAACTGGAGCATATTAACATACTTTCTAAAATTCTAAAGGAAAGATGAGAAAGAGTAGGAGATTTTCTACAAAACACACAATAATATGGCAAAAGAGTAAATATGACTAAAGAAACACAGAACTAGGGCAGAAAATGTACTTGAATTATTGCAATGGAAGCACGAGAAATTTCACCAATATAAATGTTCATATATTAGTGGATTTTGCAATATAGTGATACTCAAGCAGTGATATAGCTTAAGTAGGAAGAGTCATTGAGACACGAAATGGAAAGGAAAAACCAGGGTAGAAAATGTATGTTAAAGGATGAATGATAGCATGAAAGGTACATTTCAGTGGAAGAAGCATAGAATATCTAGGATAAAATGCAAATTTAGAGTCTTGGTGGAAACTTGATGTTACTCTAGCATAACCAGTGAAATGAGGAAGAGTACCTTTTTGTCCAAAATTTCCTTAAATTAAGTTTTGACTGCCAAAATAGTATAGATTCATCTCAGAACCTCTAATTCATCTAGGCAACACTTATGTTCATCTTAAGGTTTATTTCTTCCAAATTTTGATCTCTTCTGCAAAGCCTTTTTCTCTTATCAAGAGGATGTAGCACTTGGGGGCAAAGATGCAGCCCAGGAGGCCTCCACTGGAGGCCAGGATGGAGAAGACTTCTACAGTTACCATGACCTTCCCCTTGGCACTGTGGTAGACAGAAGGTGAGCCACACACTGCAGAACACCAGCATTGAAGGTCAGGAACTTGGTCTCATTGGAGGTGTCAGGCAGGTTTCTGGCCAGGAAAGCTACCATGAAGTTGGCCAGGGCTAGGGTTCCCAGGTAACCCAGAACGCAGTAGAAGGCGGTGAGAGAGCCCATGTTGCACAGGATGATGTGGCCATGTTCAGAGTGTGCATCTGTGTCCACAAAGGGAGATTCCCAGCCAGAGGCCACATAGAGTCACCGGGATGAGGGTGCAGATGAGGATGATGAGGTTGGAGCCCAGGACACCAGTCACTGCTTTTTCCTTCTCCCTGGAGGAGTGAGCGTGAAGGCCAGAATTACAGTGATGGTCTTGACCAGGTTGTGACTGTGGAGACAGCAACGGTGAAAAACACTGTGAATGTTGTGTGCCAGAGGATGCAGAAGGCTGTGTGGGGATGGCCAAGGAAGAGCAAAGTAGAGGAAGCAGCAGGTGATGGAGATGAGCAGGATGTAGCTGAGGGCCCAGTTATTAGCCTTGACAATGTGTGTGTCTTGGTATTTGATAAACACCCCAAGAACAGCTGCTTTGAGTGCAGAGAAGCAGAGAGCCAGGCAGACTAGAGCCATGCAGACCAGAGCCATGCCAAAGGGGTCTTCATGAGTCAGATAGCTCTCAGTTTTCATCAGGCAGTGTTTCTCTTGGTATTGGCAAACTGATGATCTGCACATCACACACATTGGGCCATGTCTGGTGAGGAGTGAGAATTACTATTAGTATGTCTTCAGTATTTCTCTTTTCTCTCATCCCCCTCCACTTAAGCTTCTCATCTGAGTTGATTTACCCATTAATCTACATTGCTTTCAGTACCAAATAAAATAATTGTCAATACAAAATAATTGCAAGTGAATTCTCTTTTTTATAATTCTTGTTTTTCCTCAACCCTCCCTCCCTCTCTCCCTTTTTCCTTCCTTCCTTCCTTCCTTCCTTCCTTCCTTCCTTCCTTCCTTCCTTCCTTCCTTCCTTCCTTCCTTCCTTCCTTCCTCCTTTACTACCTTTCTTGTTTGCTTCTTTTCTCTAGTCCAATGTTTGAACTCTGGGCCTGGGCCTGGGTCTTTTTTTGGAGTATTTATGTTCAACACTACCTCTCTACCACTTGAGCCATATCTCTTTTCCTAGCACCTTTGGTGATTAATTGTGGACAAGCATCTCATGGACTTTTGTTCCACGGATTGCATGGGTCCTCCATGCTCTGATTTTAACCTCTTTAGTAGTAAGATTACAGGTGTGAGCTACATTCCCCTGGCATTATGTGCCAACATTATAGTGAGATCATATCACTCTGGCTGACTGCTATTCATTAAAGAAATTATAGAGAGCAGTGAATCAGCCCCTTCATGTCAGTTTTATCTGGGCTGTCTACAGCACACTGCAATCTATCTATCAGAATATGAAGAGCACACACCCAAATAAACAAACTCAGAGATAAGAATGGAAACATCACCACAGAAACAACCATGATTCAGAACATTATTAGGTAATATTTCTCAAAATGTTATGCTAATAAGCTTGAGAATCTAGAAGGAATTGACTTTATAGCCAATATTTACATGCCAAAACTAAACCAAGATAATTTAAACTAACTTAATAGACCCATATCAAGCATTAAAATAAAAACAGCAATAAGAAACCTCCACACAAGAAAAGCCAGGACTGGATAGAGGTACAGCTGAATTCTACAAGGCCTTCAAAGCAGAACTCACACCAATACTCCTTCGATTCTCAATGATATTGAAAGTGAAAGTTCAAACTTTGCTACCAAACTCTTTCTATGAAACCATCATAACCCTCATCCAAAACCAGACAGGGACTCATCAAAGAAAGGAAATTATAGACCCATTTCTATGATGAACATGATGCACAACTTCTAAACAAAATTTTGGCTGATTGATTTCAACAACTCATAAAAAATAATACACCACAATCAAACAGGATTCATTTCAGGAATTAAAGCTGGTTCAATATATGAAAATCAATATAATTCATCACATCAACAAGAGAAAGGATAAGAAACACATGATTATCTCAATAGATGCAGAAAAGACATTTGACAAGATCCAACACCCCTTTATGATGAATGCTCTGGAAAAACTAGGACTTCATGGAACATTCCTCAATATGATAAAGGCTATGAATGACAAACCTACAGCCAGCATTATACTTAATGGTGAACAACTAAAGCCATTTTTGCTAAACTCAGGAATGAGAAAAGGAGGTCCACTTTCTCCACTTTTCTTCAATTTAGTATTAGAAAGCCTAGCTCAGCAATAAGAAAAGACACAAACATAAAGGGGATCCAAATAAGGAAAGATAAACATAAAGATGACATGGTCTTTTTTGTGTACATTTTTAAATTGTGAAAATGTTGTACAGAGGTGTTAAATTTACAAGAGCAAAGTAATGAGTACATTTCCTATTGAACATTGGTGCCTCCTCCTTTGTTTTCCCCCTACCATCCCTTCCCTCCTACCTCCACAACTACCCCTCCACCCCTGTTGAAGTTGTAAAGTTCGTTTTCAACATAGTGTTTTGTACATCTCATTGTCATAATGAGTCAACCTGTATCCTTATTTAAGCATTTTAGTTTTTTTTCCTTTTCCCTCCCTGATTTAGAGAAGTGTATACACATAATGCAGGGCACCTACATCAAATACAGTGAAAACAGGGGTTATATCGTGATGGAGGAACATCGAAAGCAACAAAAAATGTACATGGTACATTATAAATATGTTAGAAACAATACCAAGAAAGAAAAAAGATATTGTGTCCCTAAATGACATGATCTTGTATTTAAAGAATCCTGTGGACTCCACTCCCAAATTACTCAAGCTGATTTGAAACTTTGGCAAATACCAGGAATAAAATTAACCCTGAAAAATCAATGGCTTCTCTGTATGCCAACAATGAGAACAGTGTGGCCAAAAGTCAGGAAAGCAACTCCATTTGTTATAGACCCACAAAAAATAAAATACCTAGAAGTTAAGTAAAGAAGTGAAGGACCTCTAGGATGAAAGCTTTAAAAACCTGAAAAAGGAAATTAAAGCAGAACTTAGGAAGTGGAAAAAAAGTCCCAAGCTCTTGAATTGAGAGGATTAACATCGTGAAAATGCTAATACGGCTACAAATTCAATGCAAAACAAATCAATATCCCAACCTCATTTTCAATGAAATAGAAGAAGCAACCCAAAAAATCATATGAAATAATAAAAGACCAGAATAGCAAAAAAATCATTAACAGAAAGAACAATGCTGGAGGAATATCAATACCAAATTTCAAACTCTACTACAAAGCCATAGTAATCAAACCAGCTTGGTACTGGCACAAGAACAGACCTGAGGACTGATGGAATAGAACTGAAGACCTAGAAATTAACCCACAGACCTATAGCCACCTAATCTTCTTGGAGAAAATTATATTAAGTGAAGTAAGCCAGGCCCAAAGGAACATAGGTCCCATGGTTTCCCTTATTTGCAATAACTAGTATATGTCTAGGACAAGCAGAAAAGGTCAAAAGCTATGTACATATAACCATATAAGATGATGTTAAATGAAATGAACCCCAAGACAGGGACACAAGTTGTTTTTCTTTCTTGCTATTATTTTTAATGTATTTATAATGTACTATGTGATTTTTTCTTTCTTCTGTATGTTCTTCCCCATGGTATAACCCCTGTTTTCACTGTATTTGATTACAGTGCCCTGCATCTTGCATATACACTTTTCTAATTTGGGGAGGGAAAGGGAAAAAGCAAAATGCTTAAATAGGGCTACATGTTGACCCATTGTAACCATGAGATGTACAAGACACTATGTTAAAAATGAACTTTACAACTTGGAGGATGGGAGGGAGGGAGGAGTTGGGGAGATGGGAAGGGAAGGGATGGTAGGGAAAAAACAAAGGAGAAGGTAACAACACTCGATAGGAAATGTACTCATTACCTTACTCATGTAACTGTAACTCCCTCTGTACACTATTTTTACAATAAAAAATATATTTAAAACAAAGAACTGAAGACCCAGAAATGAACACACAGACCTATAACCACCTAATTGTAAATAAGGGAACTAAAAAATAGAATAGAAGAAAGACAGCCTCTTCAGTAAATGGTACTGGCA
The DNA here is from genome assembly GCF_024711535.1 of Dipodomys merriami. Classification (NCBI taxonomy): domain Eukaryota; kingdom Metazoa; phylum Chordata; class Mammalia; order Rodentia; family Heteromyidae; genus Dipodomys; species Dipodomys merriami. Next base: position 3,351,853 of record NW_027206179.1, on the reverse strand, counting down.
AAATTGGTTGAACACCTGTATAGAAAACTAAAGCTGGATCTTTATATATCAGCCTGCACCAGAATCAACTCCAAATGGATTAAAGACGTCGAAGTCAAAGCAGATACCCTGAAAACATTACAGACAGGAATAGGAGAAACTCTAGGGCTCCTTGGCTCCGGCCGAAATTTTCTTAAAAGAGACCCAGAAACAACAAACCAAAGAGAGGTTGGACAAATAGGATTGCATGAAACTGCAGAACTTCTGCATGGCAAAGGACATAACTAGCAAGATCAATAGAAAGCCCAGGGGCTGGGAAAAGTTTTTCACTATCCATACGACAATCAAGGGTCACAAATATAAAATATACTTAGAACTCAAAAATTTAAATCCTCCAACAACAAATCCTCAAAGAAACAACTGCTGGATTAATAAGTGGGCTAAAAACTTCTCTGAAGAGGAAATAAGAATGGCCAATAGATGCATGAATAAGTGCTCAACTTCTCTAGCCATGAAAGAAATGCAAACAATATTGAGATTCCACCTCACCCCAGTTAGAATGGTTATAATCATGAAATCTAGTAACAGCAAATGCTGGAGGTGATATGGCCAAAAGGGAACACACACACTTTTCTAAAGCATAGAACTCCATTGAGTATATATACCACATCTCGATCCATTCATCTATTCTGGGGCATCTGGGTTGGTTCTATATCTTAGCTATAGTAAATAAACATGGTTGTACTGATTACTTTAGTATGGCCTTGTTTGTGGCCTTTTGTGTAAGTGCCCAGAAGTGGAATGGATGGGCTGTGCTTAATCCAAACAATATTATTTTGGTGATCTTAGATGTTGGATTCAGAATGTTGTGCTTGCTAGGCATGGACAATATTTCTACATCTCTTCCCAGGTGTCAGAGTAGCCCAGCAGTGACCAGAGTCTCCTTGGCAGAACCCTGCTCTGTGTCAGGGAGGTCTTTGACTGGGCCCCAATAATTGTCACTGAGCCTTTTCTGACCATGGACTACTTTGACCTTTTGACCTTCACCTGGCATCCTCTGGTGCCATCTATATACATCATCCCAGTTGGCTTTCAGATGAGTGTAAGTTTTTTGCCACTTCTTTGTCAACTTTTTTTCCATACAACTTTCCAAACAACTTTACAGGAAAGAAATCTATCCCTAGAGTTTGAACATCTAGAGTCCTGGATGAAATCACAGCCCTTTGAGTGTGGGGAGGAAGATACTCTACATGTTTTCTAACATTTCTTTTTGACTTTGAAGCTAGACCCCAGATGCAGAGCTGGAGGTCAGACCGGGCTCTGTATTCCTCTAGGACAGAGAAGGAGGCTGGTGGTGCATCCCAGTGGCCATCCAGGTAACAAGAAGCCAAAGAAACTGAAGATCCATTTAGACACCTGCCTGGTGTTGCAGGCTCAGTCTACAGCCAGAATCACAGCTCTGTGCAGGCTGCAGGAATGTTCCCTGTCGCTCTGACACTAGTTCTTCTTCAGCATCCACTCGTGGTCAGTTCCTCTGAAGATGCCAGATGTTTTTGCACAGAGAAATCTGTGGCACACAAGCAAGGGAGATACGATGATTGCTGGGTTTTCCCCCTTTATTCTGGGGAATTTGTTCGCAACATGAATGACCTTAGTATGCAGCAACAGGGTGTTTAGTAAGTGGTTTCATGAGTAATTTTCTATTTGAATTTTCTGTTTGGTATCAATAAGGGGTGAGAGGAGGTTGGATGCATCCATCGATTCATCTCTGGATCTTCTACACTGCCCTCACTGCAACAGATCTCCTATATTTCAGGTTTTCCTGATGAATATTCTTCTATCAAGAGGTAGAGAAGATTCTGTCTGTCTTCCTTTCCAGTCTCCCTTTCCAGGGCTGTCCCAATCACCCCACCATCGCTGTGATTCTGTGACTCCTCCAGCCTGGGTTCTCCTGGCCTAAGGTCAAGGAATGACTTAGCATCTATAGTAAGACACTGCAGCACAATGTCCATATCCATGGATCAAAGGCCAGGGATATTTTCAATAAATTCTATTTTTTATGCTTTTAAAAATAGGAACACTATTTTTACTTTCCTCAGAGGAATATTTCTTAGGACAGACACACAGCTTCTGCTTCAATATACAGATGTTATTTCATGTAAGCAACACCTTGGGAATCTAGGAGTTGCCAGTCAGATCAGGGAAAAAAGAACCATCACAGATTTGTTTTCCCCCTTAACTAATGTAAATTTACCAATGATTAATATTCACCTGCAGAGTCTATGATTTTTTGTATTATTCAAATCAAGTTTGCAGCAAAGGTTCTGATTAGGAAACAGCAGAGGCAGAATTTCTTGAAATCCCTGCAGTGTCTTTGTTCTCCCAATAGAGAAAGAAATGTCTCTAGAGGAACCGCCTGCTGACACCCCTTTGCAGGGCCAGGGTGAAAAGCATTTCCTGATGTAGATGTTCATATATGGGGCAGAGATACCCCTGTGAGGATTCAGAGCCTCTACTCTGCTAGTCATGTCTGACATGTCTCTTGTCATTCCCTGAGCTTTCTCTGTTTCTATTCCTTGTTCTCTAACACCTTTCCAGACTTACCTACTTATTCCCCTCATAACTTTCCAAACTAGATTGGAATATTTTTCATATGTTTTTTAAAAGACACTTTGATTCTTGTGTTTGTTCTAATTGAATCCGTACTCTCTACTTTCACATCTACAAAGTTCTCTGTGAACCAGGGAAATCATGGCTGAATATTTTCTGACAAGTTGCATTAGAACACCTTGCATGGGACTTGTTCAGGAGAGGAATATTTTATTCCATGAAAGCCTAGCCAAGAACATTGAAACTTACTAAAATGTGTGTAGATGTGGTTGAGAGAGATTGAGCTCAAGTGAAATCCAGCATTTGAAATGTTTCCCCCATAGGAGATGGGAGATATCAGAGATATCCTCTGTAATTGATCTGTGAGTATGTGCCTGTGTGTGTCGGTGTCTGTGTGTCTGTGTGTCTATGTGTCTGTGTCTGTGTCTGTGTCTCTCTCTATGAGCAGGTCCCCACATTGATTACATCTCCATGTGTCAGTTCCTGGCACAATATATAAAGTTCTAGGAAAACTCATCTTTCTTGAACATTCTTGCTTCATATTGGCATGTGATACCATCTGGCCTTTGAAACATCTCATAATTACAGCAATTTGCCTTCTCTGGCTTTGTGCCTCTTTCCAAAAATTCCAGGCAGGCTTCAGTGTTACTAAGACTTCACTTATTTCCATGATGTGGGCACTAAAGGGAGCTCAGGGACTATGGGAAGTCAGTTGGTTGGGTGAAAACCACCTTCAGTATCAGAGAACGCCCAAGTTTGATGACAAATATTTTGTGGTACAAAAAGACCTCAGGCAGCACCCTAATGAACACCAGGCCCCTGAAAACCTTGGGGCCCAGGGGAGGCAAGAGCCTCACTTATAAGGAATGGATAAAAAAAAATCTGTCTAGATAGATCTATGTGCTTAAACAAGCCTTAGTTACAACTTTGGCTGCCAGAATTCTATGACAACCATAATACTGACTGTAGTGTCACCAAATGCAGGTGATGGTTACTGAAGTTTCTCTCTGAAAGTAGGGACTCTTCATTTAGAGTCCTACTTTGATCACAAAATAAGAATTTCTGGACAAGTCATGATGGTAAGAAAATTGACAGCTTTACTGAGTTAGTAAACAAGCAAGCAAGCATGCAGACCAACAGAAAGGCAGAGACACACTCTAACAGAGTGTGAATGTTCTAAAGGAAAGACACATAACTATTTGGCTGCCAGATATATTTATATGATAAAGGCATTTTGTCTTTCATCACTCCTGCTGTTACACTTTCTAAATTTCTGAATTTTGGGGGCATTTTCCCCAGATAACAATGCATCCTGCCAAAAAAAGAGATGCTCGTCACTGACATAAAAAAGGAGTCATGTTGTCTGCGATGTGGGTAGGAGGTTACTTAAGTTTTGGGGGAGCATTTTACAGGAGGGTATATTTCTGGTCAGCCAATATTAATACTTGGGGTAAGACATGCACCTCACAGGAAGGAATGCACCATGTCTCTCTTTGAAGCAAAGATAGTGCTTCTGTATTTCTATGTACCATGTTTCCTCAATTTCTCCTGCCTCATTTTCCTCTAAAATGACTTTCTTACCTTAATATTAAGGAAAGTGGATGGATTACCTTTAAGCTTGTCATGTCTGGCAACCATTTCACATGCCTCATTTTCCCTAGATTATCTTTCTTCATTTTCCCCTGAAATGACTTTGTTCACTTAGTCATAAGATGTAGATGGATAAATATCTTTTGTATTAGCTACAAGCCTTTGTAATTACTGGAAATTATTTACCCTGCCTCAGTATTCTAAGGTTATACTGCCTCCTTTTCCCTTCAAATTACTTTGGTACCTTAATCTTAAAGGACATTGATGGGTGAAGATCCATCTCTGTCACTGCATTAGGATGAGCAGGGACACTGACATCTGAAGTCTTGTCCAATCTTATCAATGGGTGACATGGGAAGTTCTGTTGTTGGGTTGCCAGGTTAGGACATCATTAGGAGCATTCTTTAACCACAAACTGGAAAGGAAGTCAAACAAGAAATTCTGTAGCATAATAATCCTCAGAAACTATATAAGGTGCAGATTAATATACCCCAACTATTAATGCCATAAAGATAAATAACAAATTTCCCCATCAAGTGGTTCCAGAGAACCATAAAGCAAGGCGTTTGTTACAACTAAGAACAGAGTCAGACTTGGTATCAATTTGAGTGTGCAGATCCACAGGGGATGGGGAGATGTTTGAGTTGTCTGGAATATACACACAGCATTTAACCTTTACAGTTCTGCAGGTTCCTCCTTGGGCTGCAGGAATGATAGCTAAAGTCTTCCTGTTCTGCAGGAGAGCTTTTCCCATCCCATTGACTATAAGTATGATAGTGCTATTTCCAGAAAAGAGACGTGTTTGAGCTCAATTGCCCAAGAGTGAAAGTTAGCCAGAAATAACTTCCCTTGTATGAAATTGGGCTCACTGTCAAAAAGGATTACTTTTCAATTCAGCCCAGGAAATAATAATTAGAAAAGGTGACTTCTTATACATCCTAAGCTTAATGAAGGAGTTTAACAATTGTTCTGAGACTAAAGAATGCTATCTATAATTGAGTTAACAGAAATTTAAAATTTGAAACGATCACACCATTCAGACAATGTGGTTAACTCTCCTTTTATTAATCTTGAAGAGGAATCTCAAGTCTTTTAGAGGTTTACAGAGAGAAAAATACTGTGAGACCTCGTGTCTAGATGAATCTGAAACCTGAGATTAGGGATAAAGACATAATCCTTTATTCTTTCTTTTTTTGAGTGACTTGTTATTCTGCTGATTCCCAAATATATACCTGTAGTCAATTATTAAACATTATCCTTCACTGTGTACATATTTAATCCAGGAATTTATTACTTAATTCACAACCTCTTAGGTTTAACTTCTTTAATACTAGTATTATTTCTTTATACCTATATAATAAAAGGATTCTTAAAGCTGTCAAAGAGAAAAGATCATTCACCTGTACAGGAAAACTAATTAGACTCACCTCCGATTTCTCAGCAGAGACAAATAAAGCAAGAAGAGCCTGGAATGATGTATACCTCACGCTAAAGACAAACAACTATCAACCAAGAACACTGTACCCAGCTAAACTCTTCTTCATAACCGAAGGTCAAATGAAAACCTTCCATAGCAAAGAAAAACTGAAACAATATATCTCCAGCAACCAGCCCTACAAAAAATACTTAAAGATGTCCTACACATAGAAAACCAACAAGACCACAATAAAGGCCAAGAAGCTGCATCCAAACTGAGAATCCTAGAAGCATAGGAAGAACCAAGTTGTCGCAGCCCCCAGAAAGATGGGTCACATGGCAGGAACTACCAAAGACTTCTCAGTCCTAACTCTCAACATTGACGGACTTAACTCTCCAATTAAGCTACATAGACTTTCTAGTTGGATTAAAAAACAAGACCCTTCTATCTGCTGCCTTCAGGAGTCATAACTTCCCCATAAAAACAAACATATTATGAAAGTGAAAGGCTGGAATAAAATCTACCAAGTAAAGGGCCCACATAAACATTCAAAATTTGCAATCCAATAACAGATAAAATAGACTTCAAATTAAAATTAGTGAGAAGAGAAAAAGTAGGTCACTACACACTAATAAAGGGATCTCTCCTTCAGGAGGATATCACAATTCTAAATATTTATTCACCAAACAAGGGAGTACCCAAATTTATCCAAGAAACACTACTTTCCCTCAAATCTCACATATATCCAAAGGCATAAATTGTTGAGGTCTTTAACATACCACTATCCCCACTAGACAGATCAACTCAGCAAAAACTTAACTGAGAAACCGCAAATCTAAGCTGCATAGATCAACTGGATTTAACAGACATCTACCAAATATTTCACCCAGCAGCACCAGATTATGCGTTCTTCTCAGCAGCACATGGAACATTTCCCAAAATAGAGCACACTTTAGGTGACAAACAAACATGTCCAAATTCAGAAACATTGAAGTTATGCCCTGTATGCTCTCAGACAAGAGAATAAAATTACAACTCAACACAAAAAGCCACCAAAGAAAGTCCTGTAACACATGGAGGCTGAACAGCACACTGTTGAATTATGGAAGAGATTAGAAAGGAAATTCAAATATTCATGATATTCAACAAAAATGAACACACAAATTACCAGCTCCTCTGGGACATAGCAAAGTCCGTACTCAGAGGCAAGTTTATAGTTGTGATTTCCTATATCAAAAAATTGGAGAGATCTGAAACCAACAATTTAATGAAACATCTGAGCCTCCTTGAAAAAGAGCAGCAAGATAAACCCCAATCCAGTAGACAGGAAGAAATAATTAAAATTAAATCTGAATTAAATGAATTACAATCCAAACAAAACCATAGAAAGAATCAACAAAACAAAGAGTTGGTTCCCCTTTGAAAAAGTTAAAAAAAATATTGACAGACCCTGAGAAATCTTGTCAGAAAAAGAACACACCCAAATAAACAAACTAAGAGATGAGAATGGAAGCATGACCACAGAAATGTCCAAGATTCAGGACATTATGAGGGAATACCTCTCAAACCTTTATGATAATAAGTTTGAGAATCTGGAAGAAATGGACAATTTCCTAGCAAAAAGCAACATGCCAAAACTAAATCAACATGAGTTAAACCAACTTAAAAGACCCATATCAAGCCTTGAAATAGAAAGAGCAATAAAAGACATCCCATACAAGAAAAACCCAGGACCAGAACACTTACAGTAGAATTATACAAGACTTTCAAAGTAGAACTCACACCAATACTCCTCCAACTCGGCAATAAAATTGAAAGAGAAAGTTCACTACCGAACTCATTCTATGAAGCCATCATAACCCTAATCTCAAAACCAGGCAGGGACTAATAAAAAAAAAAAAGAGAACAATAGAAACATTTCTTTGATGAACATAGATGCAAAACTTCTCCACAAAATCTTGGCTAATCAAAAATTTGTTCAAAAGATCATACAACACAATCAAACAGGATACATTTCAGGGATGCAAACCTGGTTCCATATATGCAAATTAATATAATCTATCACATCAACAAGAGCAAGGATAAGATCCACATGGTTATCTCAATAGATGCAGAAAAAACATTTTTTTAATTTTAATTTTTTATTGTGAAAATACTGTACAGAGGGGTTACAATTACATGGGCAAGATAGTGAAAATACATTTCTTATCAAGCATTGTAGCCTCCTCCTTTGTTTACCCTTCCCATCCCTCAGGAAAAACATTTGACAAGATCCAACATCCCTTTATGATGAAGGCTCTGGAAATTCTACCAATCCAGGGAATATTCCTGAATACAATAAAGGCTGTATATGACAAACCTACAGACAGCATTATACTTAATGGTGAAAAACTAAAGCCATTTCCTCTTAACTCAGGAACAAGACAAAGATGTCTACTCTGTCTACTTCTCTTTAATTTAGTATTAGAATGCCTAGCTACAGCAATAAGACAAGATGCAAACACAAAAGGAATCCAAATAGGGAAAGATTGTGGAGAGCTGCGGGAGCCGCGACCAAAGATGGCCGCAAAAGCAACATTGTAGCTAAAATGGTGGGGCCGCGTGGTGTGGCTGCGACCTAAGATGGCGCGGGCTCCCGTCTTCCGTCTTCCCGGTGACGAGTGCTCTCTGTAAAAAACAACTCCTTATATGGCTATGACTTGGCTCCTAGTTTGCTTCCATGTTTGCAGCCCTATCGGTATATGCCACGTGGTGCTTCGGGATTGGTCATCCAGGAGGCTTATAACTGGAGCGTGGGGGCAGAGGGAAAGAAGAAGCAGGAAGAAGCCGGCAGGAGAGAAGTGGGAGAGAAGCTTGTTACAAGGTTCCTGAATAAACCGCATTGAGAAGAATCCCGGGTCGCGTCTTCCTTGCTGGTCGAGGTTGTCGCAACAGCTGGTGGCCCGTACGGGGATTCAGAACTCTCTGCGGTCAGGGTGGTGCACCGGTAAGTTCCCAGGAAAAGGGGGAATCTGAGACAAGAGCGGGGGTAAGTTCCCAGGTGAAGTGGGAATCCGCGATTAAAGCGGGCATAATACGGGGCTCTTCTCTGTAAAAGAGAGAGCGGAAACCCAGGGGAAAAAAAATAAAACACAGGCTTAAAGTGAAAGTAACAAAAAATAAAATTTTTAGAACTAAGATGGGCGCCGCGAGGTCACATCCAATTTTTCTGGCCCTGGAAGAGCTGCTAAGCTCAAAAGGACTAAAGTTAAAAAAGGATAGTTTACAGAGGTTCCTTGAGGAATGCAACATTGTAGCTCCTTGGTTCATAGTCTCCGGGAGCCTTACAATAGCCTCCTGGGACAAATTAGGGAGGGATTTGGACTTTGCCTATGAACAGGGCACATTAAAGGCAGGAGTCCGCCCCATTTGGAAATTGATTAGTGGCTGCCTGGAGGATCAGAGCTGCTGTGAGATTATAGAAAATGGATAGTCAGCACTGGAGCAGTTACAGGAGGAGAGGTCAGAGGAGGCAATCAGTAAAAAGGGAAACAGTGAACAAGACAAAAGGGGGCGTCTATACCCAGATCTGTCCCAGCTAAAATTGGAAAGAGGGAGTTCCAGCGAGTTAGAGGAGGAGGAAGTGAGAGCACTTATTCAACAGATGAAGAGGAGCCGTATCAAACAAGGGGAATGTAAGCTAAGCCAACCTGCATTTAATGAGGACGTAGAAAGAACTTCCGGTCAGACCCCTTTAGCTCCTCCTCCATATCAACATGGAGCCAATGGGCACACGTTTTGCCCAGACACTTGACGAACTGCTCGAGCAGAACTCGCCTTCCCAGTTTTTCAAGACAATAATCAACAGAGATGAGCCTCTAGAATTTAAAGTAATTAAGTCCCTGGCTGAGTCTGTTCGGACGTATGGGCTTACAGCCTCTTTTACCGTAGCTCAAGTGGAAGCTATAAAGAGATATTGCATGACCCCCTCTGATTGGGCAAGCCTAGCTTGGGCATGTTTGAGTCCAGGCCAATACTTGGATTGGAGGGCATTTATGCTGGAATTTTGTAATGAACAGGCAGCCATCAATCAAGCAAACGGACGTCAGGCTTGGGACAGAGACATGCTCTTAGGACAAGGTCGCTTTGCTAATGCTCAGATAGGATATCCCCCTGAAGTGTATCAACAGATAAATGATATTTGCATTAGGGCGTGGAAATCACTACCAAATAAGGGGGAAGTTAGCAGCAATCTCACCAAGATCCTGCAGGGGGCTACCGAGCCTTTTTCAGACTTTGTGGCCAGAATGGTGGAAGCAGCAGGCAGAATTTTTGGGGATCCTGACATGGCTATGCCTCTTATAAAACAATTAGTCTATGAGCAATGCACCAAAGAATGCAAAGTTGTCATTACCCCGTATAAAAATAAAGGGTTGGCGGCATGGATGAAAGTGTGCAGGGAGCTGGGAGGACCTCTAACTAATGCAGGCCTTGCTGCCGCAGTACTCCAATATTCAAATAGGCGGGGGGGAAACTCTGGAGTAACATCTGGAGTATGTTTTAAGTGTGGCAAGGCTGGTCATTTTTTAAGAGAGATTGCCCAGAGAGAAGAGGAACCGGAAGGGCTGGAGGAGTTACAACGGGTAAACAGCCAGGGCTTTGCCCCAGATGTAAAAGGGGAAAGCATTGGGCCAGTGAATGTAGATCGGTCAAAGATGTTAACGGCCAGTTCTTGGGCCCCATCATGCAGCCAAAAAACGGGCAGAGAGGCCCCCATCCCCAGGGCCTGCAAATGTATGGGGCAATGGAGAGCCCAAACGAGGAAATTTCCCAAGAAGGATGGCCTACCCTGAGGCATCCCAAGAACCGCGGAGAGCCACTACAGGCTCGGTGGGACTGGACCTCCGCGCTACCACCAGACTCATACTGACCCCACAAATGGGCGTTCAGTTAATAGAGTCAGATTTTCAAGGTCCTTTAGAACGAGGCACAGTGGGGTTACTACTTGGCCGGTCTTCCATTACTCTTAGAGGGCTTAAAATTCACCCAGGAGTTATTGACCCAAATTATACAGGTATAGTTAAAATCATGGTAGAAGCTCCAAAAGGTATTGTAGCAATTTCCCCTGGAGACAGAATTGCCCAATTGTTACTCCTGCCTAGCCTACATGAAAAATTTCCTGCCATACAGTCTGAGAGAGGTACAAAGGGTTTTGGCTCCTCCAGAATTGAGTCAGTGTACCTAGCCCTGGATTTAGACCAGAGACCCATGCTTGAGCTGGAGATTGAAGGAAAAAGGATTATAGGACTGTTAGACATAGGGGCCGATCGTAGCATTATTGCCAAAAAGGATTGGCTGAAAGGGTGGCCATTACAGGCCTCAGGACAAACCCTGAGAGGGTTGGGCTATGCCAAAGCTCCTGACATAAGTGCAAGACCCCTCAACTGGAAAGATGGAGAAGGACACTCTGGAAACATCCAGCCTTATGTTTTAGAATTGCCTGTCTCCCTGTGGGGTCGAGATTTACTAAAAGAGATGGAGTTTTGCCTTAGTAATGAATATTCTCCTACCTCAAAGGAAATGATGTTACAAATGGGCTACTGCCCAGGGCAAGGACTGGGACAAAACTTGCAAGGCTGTAAAGAGCCTATTGATGTCCACCAAAAACTTGACAGACATGGGCTGGGTTTTTCATAGGGGCCGCTTAGAATCAAGTTCCCATTACCTGGAAGACGGAGGAACCGGTATGGGTAGCTCAGTGGCCTCTATCCTCCGAAAAGCTTTTAGCCGCTCATAAACTGGTAGAAGAGCAAGTAGCCCTGGGCCATGTGAGACCCTCAGTTTCACCATGGAATACTCCAATATTTGTGATAAAAAAGAAGTCGGGTAAATGGCGATTACTTCATGATTTGCGTGCCATAAACGCACAAATGCAAATTATGGGCCCTGTACAAAGAGGGTTACCTTTGCTTTCTGCACTCCCTGCCCATTGGCCTATTATAGTAATAGATATAAAAGATTGTTTCTTTTCTATCCCCTTGCATTCCGCTGATTGTGAGCGCTTTGCCTTTACTGTGCCCTCTTGTAACCATGAGGAACCTGACCAAAGATATGAGTGGGTCGTGCTGCCTCAGGGTATGGCCAACAGCCCCACTATGTGTCAGCTGTTTGTCAGCAGGGCTATAGCTCCTGTTAAAGAATGGCATCCTAAACTCAGGGTGGTCCATTATATGGATGACATTTTGATAGCTCATAAGGAAGAAGCTGGTTTACAAAAGGCCTATGCAGAATTAGTTTTGGCCTTAAGGGAACAGGGTCTTTATCCAGCACCAGAAAAAATACAAACAAGCAGAGTGGTGGAGTACCTAGGAGCTAAGATACATGCCCCAAAAATTGAGCCTGAGAAAAGATAACTTAAAGACTTTAAATGATTTTCAAAAATTGTTCGGGGATATTAATTGGATAAGGGGGTATTTGAAATTGCCAAGTTATGAATTAAAACCCTTATTTGATATGTTAAAAGGAGATATAGATTTAAACTCCCCACGAGACCTGACTGAGAGCACCCAATTTGCGCTCAAAAGGGTGGAGGAGGCTTTAAGTGCCGCCTGTTTAAACAGGCTACAAGATGGCCAACCCTTTGATTCTTCCCACTGAGACCCAACCAACTGGGGTACTTTGGCAAGAGGGGCCATTGATGTGGTTACACTCTCATGTTTCCCCCGGAAAGGCGCTGGAGTATTACCCTGAGGCGGTGGTGGGCTTAGCTCTGCAAGGAGTTCAACAGAGTTTACAGTTTTTTGGAGTTTATCCGCACTCCATCATTGTTTCCTACAATGCCTACCAAGTTCAGACTTTATGTGCCACTATTGATAATTGATCCATTTTGAGATGCATGTTTCCAGGAGATATTGATAATCATTTGCCCAAAGACCCCCTATTGAGATTTGTAAAGGAACATCCAGTGATTTTTCCAAAGGTAACTGCCCAAAAGCCTATTGGAGGGGCTATAAATATTTTTATGAATGGTTCCAAAATGGGATGCGGGGTATACGTCGCAGGTAACCAAGACCCCGTGCAGCATCAATTTGTCCCTGGTAACCCACAGATTGTTATGTTGATGATTGTAATTGAAGTGTTTAAAGCTTTCCCCTGTCCCTTTAATTTAATATCAGATTCAGCCTATGTAATAAATGCTTTAAAGATATTAGAAGCGGTTGGTACAATAAAGGCTACCAGTTCTGTTCTAGCTCCTTTTACCTTGCTACAATCCCTTCTATGGCAACGCAAGGAACCCTTTTTTCCAATGCATATTCGAGCACATACGGGTCTCCCAGGACCACTGACAAAGAGTAATGCCCTAGCTGATGCACACACTCGTGCTGAGTGGGTGCTCCATGCTTCTTCTGTTGACTTAGCAAAAGATTTTCATGCCAAATTTCATGTAAACGCCAGGACTTTACAAAGTCACTTTTCCCTTTCTAGAGCGGATGCACGTCAAGTGATAAAGGAGTGTCCCCGATGTTTTATTTACCATAAGCCCCCTACGTTTGGAGTTAATCCACTTGGTTTAAGACCCTTACAATTATTGCAAATGGATGTAACTCATGTACCAGAATTTGGCCGCTTAAAATTTCTACATGTTTCTGTTGACACCTTTTCAGGTGTTATACTTGCCACCCCCCTGTCAGGGGAAAAGGCTACTGATGTAATATCTCACTGCCTGGAAGCGTGGGCGGACTGGGGAATGCCAAAACAGCTAAAAACTGATAATGGTCCGGCCTATACTGGGCAGCGCTTTGTTTCCTTTTGCACTCAAATGGGTGTTACCCTGGTGCATGGACTGCCCTATAACCCTCAAGGACAAGGAATTGTGGAAAGAGCTCATCATATTATCAAGAAAATGTTAATAAAACAAAAAGGAGGAGCTGGACCCCTGATGGCTACAGCAAGACAAAGAATAGCCATGACACTTTTCACCCTAAATTCTTTGAATTTGGATAACGCTGGTCGCTCAGCGGCGGATAGGCATAACTGTTCCACTCCTTTGGCCTTAGGATAGGCTTTGTGGAAGGATGTGCTAACAGGCCTCTGGAACGGGCCTGACCCCGTGCTGGTGTGGGCACGAGGATCTGTTTGTGTTTTTCCCCAGAATCGCTCGGATCCAGTGTGGGTGCCTGAACGACTTGTGCGGCGAGTCCAAGATGAACGGAACCCGAAAGAAACAAAGGATTGCGTTGCTGATCATACAGCTCCTGATGATCCAACAGGGGCAGATGGTAGAGAGATGGGGGATCCTGTCTGCATTCCCGAGGCCCATGCCCGTGAGACATGACGCCTCTCTTTTCCCTAGATTTTTCACTACAAATAAGACTCTTAACCTTCCCTTTTACCCAGAGGATAAACAAATAGCAGGGATAGGTGAAGCTAGAAAAATTAGCTTGATGGGTATGCTATGCTTTTTTTTTTTTTTTTTTTTTTTTGGGTCTGGTCGTGGGGCCTGAACTCTGGGCCTGGGCGCTGTCCCTCAGCTCTTCAGCTCAAGGCTAGCACTCTACCACTTGAGCCACAGCACCACTTCTGGCTTTTTTCTTTTTGCTTATGTGGGGCTGAGGAATCGAACCCAGGGCCTCGAGCATGCAAGGCAAGTGCTCTACCACTGAGCCACCTTCCCAGCCCCTATGCTGTGCTTTTACTTAAGTGATGTGACCCTTAATGGTAGTTGCATGGCCTTGACTCGTTCCCCGGTGGCTTATTTTAGATATTGGTATGGTAATCCGGGATCAACTGAGGTTTGGGCAAATGCTACTGGATTTGTCGGTACTGTCTTAGGCAGACATTATGAAAGCTTAAAGCTAAGTACTGACCTGTGGATTGTAAAACAACCTAAATGGGCCCCTTTTTGCCCGCCTGACCGTATGGGAGAGGCTTGGCCTTGGACAGGTTGCCAATCATGAAGCGCTGTTTGGGCTGATGAGTCTGAGCGTTTTTCATTCTCCCCTAGTGTTTTGTCCAATGCTAGTGTACAATTCTGGGCTGGAATTAATCCCTTTAATAATTGGCTGTTATGTGGTCTTAATGGAAGTTGCTTGCAGGCTGAACCTATGGTTATGCTGCAAGGAGGTCACTTTTTTATAGCAAACATGACTTGCAATTTGACTAGTACTGCCCGTACTGTGGGTGCCAATTGTCATTTTAGTTAAGAATTATACAGTATTTAGCTATCAGCCTACACCCGTGTGTGTGGTTTCCCCTTTTGTGTTTTTGGTAATTAACAACACCTCTGTATGCTCAGATGATGTATGTGCTTGCACTAATGAAACCTGCTATTATGCTACCTGCTGGAGTTCTCAGTATCCGTTAGCTATAGTTGCACGCATCCCACGTTGGGTGCCTGTGCCAGTAGATGCTTCTCAAGCTGTAACCTTGTTTAGGCATAAGAGAGATTTTGACATCACTGTGGCCGTTGTAACTGCTATAGCTGTGGCTGCTGTGGGTGCGACCGACGGCTGCCGCTGTCGCCATGTCACATACTGTGCAGACAGCTCAGACTTTAAATAACTTGTCTGCTACTACAGCCAGAGCTCTGGATTTACAACAAGTGGCCAATGCACAATTAAAAGGAGGACTGATGCTGCTAAATCAAAGGGTTGACCTTGTGCAGGAGCAGGTTGATGTCCTGTGGCAGTTGGCTCAGCTGGGATGTGTTCAAAAATATGAAGGGCTTTATATTACTGCTATTCAGTATTATAACTATACCCAAGCAGCAAATTTGTCTAAACAACTGTCAAGTTATCTTTTAGGCAACTGGATGGGGGAATTCAACCAATTGATGTTGCAGCTACGATCGGCCATTGTCGCGATAAACTCTACCTGGATGGATGATGCCCTGTTACAAGATGTTTCCTCCTGGATTTTGACAGCTGTGGATCATTTGAAGGAGTGGGCGGGAATGGGCTCCCTTATTGGTATCCTGGCATTGGTGATCTTGTTGTGCCTGTGGTGCATATACCGGATTAGGAGCTCGCAGCGCAGAAGTATGGCTACGGTGGTCCAGGCCTTCACTGCCATTGAGGCCCGACAGTCCCCCTACACGTGGCTTGCCACGTTAAAGGAATAGCACAGGGTGCGAGGCAAACACACTGCACTTGGGAATCACTCCCTGGCGTGAGCCCAAGAAGAGCATGTTGGGTTGCAAGTGGGTTGATGCCCAAGATCCCACCTCTGCAAAAAAGGCATCGGACGGGCCTGGTCATCACTGGGGAAGGAGCCCCTCAGGCGAAGACCAGTGCAAGGTCCTCTCATTAATGTTTTAGACAGAGGCCCAACCTCTACTCTTACCTCTTGCTTAATAAAACAAAAAAGGGGGAGCTGTGGAGAGCTGCGGGAGCCGCGACCAAAGACGGCCGCAAAACCAACATTGTATCTAAAATGGCGGGGCCGCGTGGTGCGGCTGCGACCTAAGATGGCGTGGGCTCCCACCTTCCGTCTTCCCGGTGACAAGTGCTTTCTGTAAAAAACAACTCCTTATATGGCTATGACTTGGCTCCTAGTTTGCTTCCATGTTTGCAGTCCTATCGGTATATGCCACTTGGTGCTTCGGGATTGGCCATCCAGGAGGCTTATAACCGGAAGGAGCAGGAAGAAGCGGGCAGGAGAGAAGTGGGAGAGAAGCTTGTTACAAGGTTCCTGAATAAACCGCATTGAGAAGAATCCGGGGTCACATCTTCCTTGCTGGTCCAGGTAGTCGCAACAAAAGATAAAGTAAAACTCTCCCTCTTTGCAGATGACATGATCTTCTATTTAAATAATCACACAGACTCCACTCCCAAGTAATCAAGCTGATTCAAACTTTGGCAAAGTAGCAGGATATATAATTAACCCTCAAAAATCAATGGCTTTTCTGTATGCCAACAATGAGAAGAATATGGCTGAAATCAGGAAAGCAACTCTTTGGTCATAGCCCTACACACAAAAAAATGACTAGGAATTAACCAAAGAAGTGTAGGACCTCCATGATGAAAACTAAAAACCTGAAAAAGGAATCAAATCAGAACTTAGAAAGTGGAAAAACCTCCCATGCTCCGATATTGTAAGGATCACCATCATGAAAAAGGCAATACTTCCCTAGGGTATTTACAAATTCAGTGTCATACCAATCAATATTCCAACCTCATTCTTCAAGGAAATAATAGAAGCAATCCAAATATCCATATGGAAGAATAAAGACCCGAATAGCAAGAATGATCCTTAACAGAAAGAACAGTGACCTAAGGAACAATGGAATAGAAATGAAAACTCAGAAATCAACCCACAAACCTATAGCCACCTAAACTTCGATAAGGGAGCTAAAAATATAGAATGGAAGAAAGACAGCCTCGTCAATAAATGGTGATGGAAAAATTGGTTAATCACCTGTAGAAAACTAAAGCTATATTCTTATATATCACACTGCACCAGAAAAAAACTCCAAATGGATCAAAGACCTCGAAGTCAAAGCAGACACCCTGAAAACATTACAGGATGGAATAGGAGAAACCCTAGGTCTCCTTGGCACAGGCCAAAATTTTTGTAATAGAGACCCAGAAACAAAATAAATCAAAGAAAGGTTGGAAAAATGGGATCGCATGAAATTGCAGAGCTTTGCATGGCAAAGGACATAGCTAGCAAGGTCAATAGAAAGCCGAAGGGACTGGGAGAACATCTTCACTAGCCAAACAATGAACAAGGGTCTCATATCTAAAATATACTTGGAACTCAAAATCTACATTCCCCCACAACAAATGCTCAAAGAAACAAACTTCCTGATAAATAAGTTGGCCAAAGACTTAAAGAGAAACTTCTGTGAAGAGGAAATAAGAATGCCAATAGACACGTGATGAAATACTCAACCTCTCTAGTCAAAAAAGAAATGCAAATCCAAACAACATTGAGATTCTACCTCACCTGAGTTAGAATGGCTATAATCAAGAACTCTAATAACAACAGATGCTGGAGGGAATGTGGACAGAAAGGAACCCTACTGCATTGTTGATGGGAGTGTGAACTTATTCAACCAATTTCAAAAGTAGGATGGAGGTTCCTCAAAAGTCTCCACATAGAGTTCCCCTATGACCCAGCAATCTCACTTTTGGGCATTTACCCGAATGATCACAAACAAGACCATACTAAAGCTACTGGCACAACTATGTTTATTGCAGCATTATTTACCACAGCAAGGTATGGAACCAACCCTTGCCCCTCAGTAGATGAATGGATCAAGAAAATGTGGTATATATGCACAATGGAATTCTGTGCCTCCATCACAAAGAATGACATTGCCCCATTTGTTAGGAAATGGAAAGAGTTGGAAAAATTATATTAATTGAAGTAAGCCAGGCCCAAAGAAACAAAGGTCCCATAGTTTCCCTTATTTGCAATAACTAGTATATGTCTGGGACAAGTAGAAAAGGTCAAAAGTTATGTACATATGACCAGATAAGATGATGTTAAGCAAAATGCACTCCAAGATAGGGACACAAGTGGTTTTTTTTTTTCTTTCTTGCTATTGTTTCTAATGTATGTATAAGGTATCATGTGATTTTTTTGTTGCTTTCTATGTTCCTTGCCTGCTGTATAACCCCTATTTTCACTGTATTTGAACTTGTTATAATTCAGGGAGTGGAAGGGAAAGAACAAAATGCTTAAATAGGGATGTAGGTTGACCTTTTGCAGCAATGAGATGTAGAAGACACTACGTTGAAAAACAAACTTTATAATTTAGGGAGCGGTGGGGGGAGAGGGGTATAGTTGTGGAGATGAGAGGGAAGGGATGGTAGGGGAAAAAACCAAGAAGGAGGCAAAAATTCTTGATAAGAAATATGTTCATTACCTTGCTCATGTGACTGTAACCCCTCTGAACAGCATTTTCACAATAAAAAATGTATTAAAAAAATCCAAAATGTCCTTGTAACTGATTAAAATAATAGGTCAAGGTGGACTACTTGCTTGAAAACCTAAGATAATCTGGGCACAACTGTCCCATACCTGTGGATCATTCCAGGCTAAGTACTTAGGAGACTGGGATCTGAAGATTTCAGTTCAAAGCCACCCCAGACATGGAAGAGTGTGTTACACTTATCTCCAGTTAAGCACTAAAAAGCCAGACGTGCAGCTGTGACTCCTATGGAAAAGTGCTAGCCTAGAGAAAGAATAAAATTAAAGCAAATACCCAGGCCCTCAGTTCAAGCCCCATGACAAGCACACACAATAAACTTAGTCTTGCGTGAGATAATCATTCCTAAATATTCTGATTCTATTTAGTTTATTGTTTATCTATTTTCAGTCTGAATCTCTGATTACATTCATAAAGTAATGGCTTATGGTTCATTGGAGAGAGGCAGTTGAGGTCTGTCTTATCATAATTCATTATTTAGGCAGATGTAGCTGGAGTTGTTTTTTTTTTTTTTTTTCTGCCGTCCAGTCGTGGGGCCTGAACTCTGGGCTTGGGCACTGTCCCTCAGCTCTTCAGCTCAAGGCTAGCACTCTACTACTTGAGCCACAGTGCAACTTCCAACTTTTTTCATTTTGCTTATGTGGTGCTGAGGAATCGAACCCCGGGCCTCATGAATGCAAGACAAGCACTCTACCACTGAACCACCTTCCCTGCCCCCCCAGCACTTTAGTCTTCTACCGGCTTGCATCTGCTCCACTTGATTGGATTCCTATGATGTGTGTGAACTGTGTTGTGGGAATGAAAGCTAATCAGCAACTGTCCATGATATTGGGATACTGTGGTCACTCTGGGAAGCTCTTCAACATAGGGTAATGTGTGTCTTTTAGCTGCACCCTTTTGAAGCAGATCTAATTTACTAATCTTGTCAGAGAACCAGTGGTTTTGAATGAGGAAAGGAAATTGGGGGCAGAGTATGACATTATGAGCTTTTGGAATTTTCCAGAAGGTCTAGGACAAAGGCTGAAAGTTGGCAAGTTTTCTCCATCAAAGCCACATGTTCAGTGATTGATTTTGTTTGAAATTCTGATAGAGTGGCCCATGGGAATTACCAAGGTGGGACTTTTCCATTTTTTTCACTATCTTCCTTTTGAAGATTTTATTATTTTTGAGTAGCTGTAGAAAAAGCTTACAATTCCCTAAATCGTACTGTGAGTACAATGATTGTTGACAATGTCAAGCATCCTAGTTTCTCGACCAGAGTTGTTTGTTTCTGACTAGAATGACATGATCTCTGTATAAAAAAGCAATAATAATCTTAAGGGATGTAGATGAATGAATAGCTCTCTATTTGCTGTAGCTTACCATATCTAATTTTCTCCTAATCTATGCTACTCCATTTTCCCCTATATGACTTCATTCCCTTACTATTAGGGAAGTAGATGGACAAGCTTTAAGCTTGAGTTCTTGAATTCCTGGCATGCATTAACCAGGCCTCATTTCCCCCTAGTCTACTGTGCCTCAGTACGGCATCCTTAGTCTATTGCAATCAAGAACAGACAGCACTGGGTGAGCACTAAGATCCTCCCAGGTTGTCTGTGATAGAGGTGGGCTCATGGGCCAAGATTGCTCCAACAATATGCAAGTAGTGATGGCTAGAGTAGAAATGAGATTCTCTGGTGGCAGATGACTTTCCCAGGTACTGAGGAGATAACAGAGCTCTGCCAGAGGCTGTCCTGGCTATGGGGTCATGGCACAGTTCTAGTGCTATCACCTGGGGCACACTAAGCTGTGTGACAATATCAACATCTTGCTTCCTGTCCTACCCATGACTAATGGGATAGAGAACCAGGATGTGTCACAGGATGTGTCAAGGAAGCCACAAGCTTTGCACAGGTGGCAGACACCTGTAATCCTAGCTACTTAGAAGGCTGAGATCGCAGGATTAGGGTTGAAAGCCAGCCCAGGCAGAGAAGCCTGAGAGAATTTTATCTCCACAAAAACAAAAGAAAACTGGTGGTGGAACTGTGGCTCAAGTGTTAAAGAGCTAGCCTTGACCTGAAGGATTCAGGGTCAGATCCCAGGCCTAGAGTTCAAGCGCCACATCCAAAAAAAAAAGCCACAGGGCCATTTTAGTGAACACTGCCATGCACTCAGGCTTAATATCCCATCCAGAAAGCCCAAACAGTCATGTGGATACACTGAGGCCACACTCCAGCTTTTGCTGCTGTATACCAATGCACACCGGATTTCTAGAGCAAACTAAATTTTGGCCTGATTCCATATTGGGCACAGTCTTTCTAGGACAATGGTCCCTGAGATGATTCACTGCACATCAAGACAAGGACTTATCCAGGTGTTAACAGAGTCACACAGCAACAGTGGTTTTACAAGGCTAAGCAGGAAGACAGGTGTCAGCCTACTCCACCCATGATGGAAACTGATGGAAATGGCATTTGGCTCTGCCTCAGAGACCTTCCAAC
The DNA here is from genome assembly GCF_024711535.1 of Dipodomys merriami. Lineage (NCBI taxonomy): Eukaryota > Metazoa > Chordata > Mammalia > Rodentia > Heteromyidae > Dipodomys > Dipodomys merriami. The sequence goes on along the minus strand of NW_027206179.1, from coordinate 3,330,864 downwards.
ACCTCCTGAAAGATTCCAATGGAAACTGGGGTGCCATGACCAAACAGTGCCTCTAGTTTATTCTGGATTATTGGTCTAACCAAGACATGCCTGACATAGGGTTCTAAGAAAAACCCTGACCCACTCTTATGCCCTCTTCATTAGGAGGTTGTATCCCATACCTGCTGTTGTTCACAAGATTGGAGGAGGGAGGTTGTGGCAGTGTCTTCCTTCTCTGTCCTAAAACAGTTCCAGAGGTACAATTTAAAGGTCTGTAGCCACCAGTGCACAATGGGCAACCAAGGGCATTTCTCTCTTCACAGATAAGATAATTGCTTTTGGGTGATCTGCTCTAAACATGCAGCCTTTCTATTGAAGGTTTCATAGCAGATAGTACTAGGTCATCTGGCTCCATTTTGGAAAATAAAAGAGGCACTGCGCCTGTAGTGTGACCATGAAATGACCATAGAATATGAAGGTCTTGAAGATCACTGCATCCGTAACAAGGAAGTTCTGTGTCTTCTGTCCTCATCCTCATTCTGTGGGGAAAAACCATCCCCTTTTCAATAGCATATATCCACATTGTCCTTATACCTTTTTAAAATAACAAATCAAGGGTGACCAGTTCTTGAAAACCTAAGATTGTCTGGACACAAGTGGCTCATACTTGTGGTTTACTCCTGACTACAATTAACCACCAAATAGATAGAGGTGGAATTGTGGCTCAGTGGATGGAATGCTTATTTTTAAAGAAAAAGAAACACACCTTAAGTTGAATGCCTTGTCCCTGAGGTTGAGCCACAGGGTAGGCACACACACACACACACACACACACACAATGAACTAAGTCTTGATTAACGTAATCTTTCATAGTTGTCAAGAATATTTTGTGATTTTACTTAGTTTATTATTTATCTATTTTTCAGACTGACTATCTGATAACAATCATAAAATGAGTGATAGGAATTCATTTTAAAGAGGTGATAGAGGTCTGCCATATTATAATTCATTATTTGGTTGGATGGGGCTGGAGTTTCATTCTCTTGAAATTGAATTTCTCCATCCCATCTTGTATAACCATATTTTAGGAACTTCTTAACAAGTTAGTCTACTGTGGGCCTGCCTTTGATACAGTTGATTGGATTCCTGTGGTGTGTGTGAATCATGTGGTGGGAATGAAGGCTAATCTGTGTGCATCCATTGTACTGGGGTTCTGTGATAACTCTGGGAAGCAGTTCACCATACTGTAATGTGTCCCTTTTAGCTGCATCCCTTTTGAAGCAGTTCCAATTTACCAATCCTGTTGGAGACCAAGTGGTTTTGAATGAAGAAAGGAAATTGGAGGCAGAATATGACATTAAGAGCTTTTGGAATTTTCCAGAAGGTCTGGGACAAAGGGTGAAAGTTGGCAAGTTTACTCCATCTAGGCCACATGGTCAACACCTGATTTTGTTTGAAAATCTGATAGAGTAAGCCATAGGAATTACCAAGGTGGGTCATTTATAAATTTTCATTATCTCCTTTTTTAGTGCATTGTTATTATGAGGTAGTTGTAGAAAAAGCTTACAATTCCCTAAGTCAGGTTATGAGTACAATCCTTTTGACCATGTCACCACATCCTTATTTCTCCCGCAGAGTTGGTCATTTTAACTATAATATCATGATCTATGTATAAATATGCAGTAAGTTTATCTTGTTTTAATGCTTGTTCATCAAAACTATGGCTCAGTGGAATACATTTCACCACTTCCTGTTTCTGGAAGTTTCTTACTAACAGATTCATGGAGGGAAAAGGGGAACATTTCATTACCAATGTGTTGTTCTCTGTTTGCATATTGAATATCATAAAAGGTGAATGATACCTGTGAATCATCTTTCCAGCACTATGACAAAATATCTCGGGGAATCAAACAAGAATGCCACAGGGCTTGCTTTGCTTCTGCCTGGAGATTTGAGACCATGGTTGGGCAGATGTTGCTTTTGAGTCTGTGGTGAGACTGGATGTAATGAAAGGAGCATGTGCCAGTAAAATTCACCAACATCATGGCAGGTGGGAAGCCAAGAGAGAGGTGAATGGCCCTGGGTACAGCAGCACTTTCAAAGCAATTAGTCATGCTTTAGAGTGTGAATTTGAAGTTTCCCTGAGTGATTTTCTTCTCATGCTCTTACTCATCTGTGAGAAAACACATCACCTGAATTTAAGAATGGGATGCAGGATTTAATTCCCATTTCCTAATTTCCTAGAATTAACATCTACCTCTTAAAGGCTCCATGACTTCCAGATCGCATGAAGGGCAGGATGTCAGAGCCCCACATGTTCTTCAGATCATGTTAGATGAAACTGTAAGAAGGCTTAATCAATTCATTCATTGGCTGTATATATATATATATATATATATATATATATATATATATATATATAATATGTTTTGATTATCTTTTCCCCAAAAGCACTGGAGTGTCTGGGATGTAAGGCAAAAGAATGAATAGTCACTACCCTTCATCTGACTATTCTCAGACTCCTCAGGCTGTCTGCACTGAGAGCTGTGGTCCTGGATTCAAGAAAGCCTCTTTGGAGGGAAATGCTACCTGTTGCTCTGACTGCATTCCTTGCCCAGAGAATGAGATTTCTAATGTGACAGGTAAGTGTGTGACTTATAGAGAAATTCCCCATCTCTCCTTCCTTACCTTCAGTCCATGCAAGCCAGTGGAATGATCTACACTAGCATGCCAGGAACACACATGCACCTTCATGTGGAGGTTCATGCCTACTGTTAACCATACTTCTCCTTAGAAGAAAAAAACCACTTCCCCTGCACTGATTGTATTTTCTAATGTATTACAGGCTTTATCTTGAGAATACCCCTGTTCTCCTCTCCTCAGTCATATTTTTTGTGTATTTAAAGAAAATATTTTTAAAATGTAAAAAAAAAAAAAAGAAAAAGAAAATATCAAAGACCAGTTGTTGATCTTTGAAATGATGTGAAAATCATCATGGAATTGTGGATGCAACCCAGCCTTTAATTTCTGAGTGCCCATTGCTGCTCTTTTCTAATTAAATTTTATGTTCTATTTTGAATACACTAATAATACAAGGGACTTTGTTATGATCACTCCATATCTGACACTATAACTGGGTTGACTAGCAATTATTAAAAAATTATTGATGCAGAAGTAGTTTGCCCTCTCCATTTCATTTCTCTTCTCCCTCTTCCTGCTGGTTTGACCACACTCTGTCATATTGGTTGAGAAGCATTGTTCTTTACAAAGATCAAATGCTCAGGAAGTCTGTGTCTGGTTTAAGGAGTAGGTTGAGATTTGCCTTAGAACCACTTGTTAAAGTTGAAGAGATTGGGCTGATTCTCTATTCTCCATTATTTCTTGAATGAGTACCAGATAGTCAGAGTGATATGAACTTTCAAGAATGCAGCATATGGGCTGGGAAGGTGGCTCAAAGGCAGAGTGCTTGCCTTGCATGCATGAGGCCCTGAGTTCTATTCCTCAGCACCAAATAAACAGAAAGGCTGGAAGTGGTGCTGTGGCTCAAGTAGAAGAGCTGAGGGACAGCTCCCAGGCCCAGAGTTCAGGCCCCATGACCAAAAAAAATAGAATGCAGCGTGTAAGTCTAGGTAATTACTTATTATACCTGCAATCCAAGCTACTCAGGCAGTTGAGATTTGAGGATGGAGATTCGATGCAATGATGGGCAGGAATCTCAATAAGATTCTTTTCCACAATTAAGCATCAAAAAGGGTGGAATTCAAGCTGTGGCCCAAGTTGTATGGTGGCAGAGTTGAGCATGAATATCATGGAAAAATTCCCAGGGCTAGAGTTCAAGCAAAGAAAGAAAGAAGAAAGAAAGAAAGAAAGAGAGAGAGAGAAAGAAAGAAAAAGCAAGAGAGAGAGAGAGAGAGAGAGAGAGAGAGAGAGAGAGAGAGAGAGAGAGAGAGAGAGAGAGAGAGAGAGGAGGGAGGGAGGGAGGGAGAGAAAGAAAGAGAGAAGAGAGGATGAAAGGATGAAAGAAAGAAAGAGGGTATGAAAGAAGGAAGAAAGGAAGTAAGGAAAGAGGGAGGGAGGGAAGTAGGGAGAAAGGGAGGGAAGAAAGAAAGGAAAGAATGATGAAATGAGATAAACAGAAAAAAGAGAAAGGGAGGAAGGAAAGAAGAATAAATGTGAGAAAACAAGAGAATTCACCTGAATATATTTTGATATAGAGAGTTATTCTACTGGTATTGAATGCAGCACAGGTCAACTGGTGAATCAGGAAAAATGAGCTACTTGAATGAAGGGGGATGAAGGAAAGAGAAATACTGAACACAGAGTAATAGTGATTTTCACTCCTCACCAGACATGGAGCAGTGTGTGAGGTGTGCCCCCAAGTGCTACATCATCCTGATAAGACCTGAAATTCTCTGTCCAGGTTCAGGGAGAGATCATGTTCTGGAACAAACAAACATTAAGATGAACACAAATGTTGCCTCGAATGTTTAGAGGCTCTGAGAGCAATCTGTACCCATCACATCTTAGCTTAATGTGAGGAATTCTTTGAACAAAGCAGTTACTTTTATTCATTCCTCTGGTTATGTTAGAATCCTAGCAAATTCCCAACAAGACCTCTTAAATTTGCATTCTAACTTGAATATTTTATGCTTCCTCCAGTGTATTCTGTCCTTTATGCTATCATAGTCCAATGAGTACATTATCTACTGTGCTTTTTCTTTTCTCTTTCCTGTCTCAATTATTCTTCCTACCTATGCTATATTGCTGCTTGCATATCACTATATTGCAAAGCTACTTGTCTAGGAACGTTATGTTGTTAAACATTTCCATGCTTTCGTTATGGTAACTAGAGTCCATTCTCTGGCTTACTGTGTATATCTATTCACGTATTTTCTATTTTCCTATATTACTGGGTGTATTTTTTAGAAAATCTCTCATTCTCTCTCTTCCTTCCTTAAGAATTTGAGATCAGAATGTTAATCTGCTCCAGTTTCCTATAGGAATCTATAAATGGATTTCTTAGGGAAGAAATGTGAGTGCACCAACATAAATAGAGCTGTCCAAATGAGCAGTTGGAGCAATAGTTTCTTTATTAATCATTATTTCTTATTGAAAGCCAAAGATACAGAGTGCACAATTGGCCAAGCAGAACCTTGTTATCTCAGTCCCTAAGAATCCTCAATATTCAGGATGGAGAAATGGAATCATTTATTTATTTTTATTTTTATTTTTTTATTGTGAAAATACTGTACAAAGGGGTTACAATTACACGGGCAAGATAATGAGTACATTTCTTATCAAGCATTGTAGCCTCCTCCTTAGTTTCCCCTTCCCATCCCTTCCCATCCTCCTCCTGCCCCCCCCCAATCCTCCCAGCTCCCCCTGCCCCCAACCTGCACCAAATTTGTAAAGTTCGTTTTCCACATAATGACTTGTACATCTCATTGTTGAAATGGGTCAACCTGTATCCCTATTTAAACGATTTGTTTTTCCCCTTCCCCTCTACAAATTATACCGACATCAAATACAGTGAAAGCAGTGGTTATACTGTGGGGGAGGGACATACAAAGCAACAAAGAAATAATCTTATAAATGTGTTAGAAACAATCGCATGAAAGAAAAATAAACATTTGAATACATATCTTAGGGTTCATTTCCCTAACATCACCTTATCAGACCATTTCTGCTAGACTCAGACATATACTAGATATTGCAAATAAGGGAAACCATGGGACCTATGTTTCTTTGGGCCTGGCTTACTTCACTTAATATAATTTTTGCAAGTCTTGAGAAATGGAATCATTTATAAGAAGAGTAAAAGATCCCCAAAGAGAAGACAGAAACATTAGATATGCTCAAACTCCATATCTTTCAATCTTCTTTACAATTCTATGAGAACAAGAATGATTCAGAAAACTCTCTTAAGAAATCAAAAGTGTTGAGTATCTTGAAGTGGGAATATTGTTAAGCCATTGCTGCATTATACAGTCAGGAGTCCAAAGGACAAGCAGGCTCATATCTCTGAGTCCAGAGATCTTGACATCATTCAATACTGTAGCTGTGGCTCAGTGGAGTAATGTCACCCACAAATGCATGACAGAGACACACACAGTGCTGTCTCTAATTCTGCTAACCCATTGCTGGAAAACAGAAAAGTATCTGCACAAAGACAGAAATGTCTGGAAGCCCAACAGATTATTCCAGTTACAATGATTCAAAGAAGAGAGTGCTCATTGTTCTGTATAGGTGCTTATGTAATGCTGCTATTGTTAGACAACTATGTATTTAACACAGGGGTATTGATGAATTTTACTACAATAAAGCTTCAAAGAGAACCAAAACAGCCTAACTAAATAAAGCGAATTGGTGTTACACTGCCATGTCAAATGTCTACATCAAACTTTATGAAGGCTCTGATCAGTTGCTTACTAGAGAAATGGAACAAGGAAACTTCAAATCCAATAACTTTTTTCCCTTTATTAAGTATAAACTTATCATTTTGTGCTAATAATTAATAGGTAGTTGCCTTTATACATTCATCATACTCCAATAGTAAAGGAAGTAAGCATTAAGTCATTTCTAAGCAAAGAGGCTAAGGTACAAGGGACCTGTTCTTGGGTTCTCAGCAAAATAAAATGAATGTTTACCTTATCAAAGAGCACAACTTACCAGAATGATTCTGATCTCATGGCTTTTGTCCATAAGCAGTGAACTCCATGCAAACACAGTTGTAAAAGTTTGTGTTTAAACAGTTACAAGTTACATTAAAATTGCTCACACTTAGTTGAGTACCAGTGCCTTAGGCCTGTAAACTTAGCTCCTCAGAGAGCTGATATGTGAGGATCATGATTCCAAGCCATCCTGGGAAGGAAAGTTCATGAGTCTTTTGTCTCCAGTAAACCAACAAAACCCAGAATATATACATGGTTCAAGTGATAGAGCACTTGCTTTACACAAAAACAATGCTCAGAAACAACACCCAGACCCTGGCTTCAACTATCAGAACCAGCACCCAAACAAAATAAAACCCATAAGAACATCAGCTCACTTTCATTTCTTTCGGTGGCCAAGATGGAAATTCACTGTGAAGTACAGAAAGATGAAGCATATGAAATAAAAAGAATAACACATAAAACAGAGGTCATAGCTTGGCAAAAATAGGAAGTTCTGAATAATATCATTGATACTGTTAATTTATTGTTGATCTTGGACTTGAACTCGGCCTGGGTGCTGTCCCCGAGCTCTTCAGCTCAAGAAGAGTGCTCTACTACTTAAGCCTTAGCACCACTTCTGGTTTTCTGGTGGTTAATTGGAGATAAGAGTTTCAGGGACTTTCCTGCCTGGGCTTGCACTGAACCACAGTCCTCTGATCTCAGCCTGTGAGTAGCTAGGATTACAGGTGTAAGCCTCCAGCACCCCACCATTGATGCTGTTTTGATAACTGAGGTCCAGACCTTTAATATCATTGCAATAGTTCCTTTGCAGTACTCAGAAAGAGTTTAGAATAATACATGTATTGTAGTTTGGGGAAGACTTCAACAGGAAACAGAGCCAGTACTGTGTAGGTAGAAAGAAAAAAAATTGGTTACCCATTCTGCTAACCAAACACAACTAAGGAGGTATAAAACTTGGTGAACTGTAAACACAAGTGGTGAAATAATTTTTCCTGGCTTCCCAAAGCAATTATGTTTTTATTTATGATTAAGAAGTGATATTTTCAAGACTCTTCTTGTATCAAATACATCATTACTTACTGGGTAGAGCTGCTTCTGCCTTTAGACACAACCAAGGGGTAAAGAACCAAAGATCTTTTCAATCTTGGAGTCCAAGGAAAGCTCAGTCTCCATCCTCAGAACTGACAAACCAGGAGCTGGCCAGTGCAAGCCTCTATCCCTGAGGATACAAGGTTGGAACCTAGACCTGTCCAGGAGCCACTCAAGTTAAGGAAGGAAAGGATGGGCTCATCATTAACTTCCTATGCCCTTGGGAAAATCAATGCCCAGAGCTCACAATTAGTCAATTTGTGCATCATATCAGACCAAATCTCTAAAGACACCCAAATAGAAATGGAAGAAGAACAGAAAAGAGAAAAACAGACACCCTAGATTTTGGGGGGATCTCTTCAGCCATCCTGGCAAAAGATAGTGTGTCCTTTCTTCCATTGCTTTATTTTCTGCTTACATTTTTCAGATCCAGTGGTGTTCGGTCGCCTCTTGATTGGACAAACACATCATAAAAGTGTTACTGTTTTACAATGAGATATGACAAAGTAAGCAAGACACAAGAAACAAAGATTGGCTTCTTAATTTGTTATATAGTTTCTAGATGACTCTATATACTGGACCGCATATATGGTGTATAAGCATGCACATCTAAGGGCAGCTAAGAAGAGGGCAAAGAACTATAGGAAAATGGGTGAAAAAATACAACAGCGGGGTCTATCAGCTGCACTGGTCATTGATGATAGTGAACTGAGCACCTTAAGGATGGTGATGGGAGGGAGGAAAAGAGAGAGAAAGAGGAAACAGCTGATACTGAGCAAAAGGAAAGAAATGTACATATCACCCGATTTGGGAGAAACAGTTTTATTGTTAAAGTCTTCAGAGTTCATAAGCTTTGTAGTTGAAGACAATGATAAGATGCATTGTGAAGGTTAAAATGTGTTAGTGACTTCAGCTAAGTATCACTATGCCACAATACTGTGAAATTTATGTAATTACTCTCAATAAAGAAAAAGTGTTACTGTTTTAAAATACTGACTAAAACCTTGTGTCATATGTATTAACTTTTCACATTCTTTTGGAAGTCTACTATTAAATTCATTATTAATTTCAATATTATACATGTAATTTTTTCAAGTCAGATACCAATGGCTACTTTAGAAGGCTTGGATCTGAGGATCACAGTTCAAAATTAGCCCGGACAGAAAACTATATGGGACTCCAATTTTAAATTACAAGTGAAAGTATGGGACGGGAGGTATTTCTCAAATGGTAAAATGCCACTTGTGAATTGCAAAGCCAAGAAAGGGAATTTGGGTCCTGACTTCCAGGGCTGGCACACACACACACACACACACACACACACACACACACACACACACACACACACACACACACACACATAAACACACACACACACTTTTTTCCATAAATTAACTCTTATTTCCTTTTCTTCCCACCACACAACTCTGAAAACCATCAATCCTGTCTTTATTTTTTTTTAAGCAAGTGATGTCTTTTCTAATGATCATCTGTGGATGAAACTATGGGCAGTACCAATGATGCCAAAGGCTCAGCAGATACCAGGAAATAAAAAGTGGGGAGAGAAAAAAATACCCAATATATTAAAGGAAGACCTACGAAGGGGGGAGGTGGAGGGTGGGAAGATGGGAGGGCAGGAATAGTGAGGGGAAACAAAGAAGAAGGCAAAAAAGCTTGATAAGAAATGTACTCATTACCTTTCTCATGTAATTGTAACTGCTCTGTATGGTAATTTCACGATAAAAAGCTTATTAATTAAAAAAAGAAAACCAACCAAATCTGCCTGAGCAGGACAAAAAAAAAGTAAAGAGATGTCCACTGTGGCAGGTGAGACACCTCAACAGAAGAAGGACCAGAATAGCAGGAATAGGCTATGGATCCCACCCGTGCTCCCTGGGCCTGCTGCTCAGGATCTGCCCAGTGTTGGTGTTGCTGAACCTGTGCCCAGACACGGGCAAGGCCCTGTGGTATTCCAGAACCACATGCAGTCCCTCATGCTCAAGGCCCAGGTCTGCTTCCTATGATGCTCACTGCCCCATGCCCCAGGGCATGCTGGGAGTATCCTTCCCCTTCCAGAGCAAGACCCTGAGCCCCATCTTTCCCCAGAGGCGCCAAACCATGTTCAGAAGCTGGGCAGCTTGGACACCCTGCTTGTCCTATCTGGGGATGGGTTGATACACGTGGTGAGGCCTACCACCTAGGTTGGTTGGCCTGGGAGCGGTCAATCTGGAAGCTCCCAGAGGCAGAAGCTGCATTCCTGCACTAACAGGTGGTGAACGGCTCATGGACCAACGAGACAGGGTACTATGATCCGGAAGTCTCTGTGTACATTCCCAGGAGGATCTGGCAATGTACTGGTAGTTTCCACCAGCCAAAGGGATAGGAGGTAGAAATTCTCTAACTGGATTTGAGAACATCCAAAACTAAGAATATTGCCTTGAGTTTCATGGTTTTCTTATTTTTCTTCTCTTATTTTGCCACTTCTTGCCAATACTAACCCATCCAAACTCATATACCTCCCCCCCCACCTGCCCCCAGATTCCTTTGATAAAACAATCGTGGAGTGAATGTAAAGATTTTCTACTTTCTTATAGATATGGTTCAGATACACAATATGCAATTTGCTCTACTTTTTTTGCTCTATTTTTCCCATTTTGGTTTCCTTTAGGACAAAGAAAAAGAGTAGCACTTATGTTTAAATTTTCATGGCTTTGGATAGATATTTACCTCAATGTAAAACCTAATTTATCTTATTCATTTTTTTTTGTCGATCATAGGGCTTGATCTTTGAGCTTATGCTCTGTCCCTCAGTTCTTTAGCTCAAGGCAAGCACTCTACTTCTTGAGCCACAGCACCATTTCCAGTTTTTTTAGTGGTTTATTGGAGATAAGAGTCTCACGGAGTTTTTTTTCCCTGGGCTGGCATTGAACCATGATCCTCAAATCTCAGCCTCCTGAGTAACTAGAATTATGTTTGAGCCACCCGCTCCCAGCTATTGCTCAATTCTTTTTTTATTATAATTGCTCAATTCCTTCCCCACTAAAAGGCCAATGTATGAGTGTTTCTAACTAAAAGTTGCTTTCCTTCAATATTACCCGATGAAAGTTACAAGAGTGATATATAAAGTGATGCAATTAGCTGCATTTTGAAAATACCCAAGAGAAATGGTTTAAGATCCCTCAAGTTTGTCAAGTTTCGACTCTTCATGCAATGTCAGTCTACATGTGATTCTTCTGTTCACCTTGCTATAAAACCAAATGGGAAATATCAGTTTACAACCGGTTTGTCTAAGGATTACTACTTTACATCTTTAAAAATGTCATTTTGAGATAAAATGTTTTCAAAGAGTTAATTAAACATGTAATTAAAAAAAAACTCAGTAAGGAGTGCCAGTGATTCATACCTGTAATCCTAGCTACTCAGGAGGCTGAAATCTGAGGATAAGGGTTCTAAGCCAGCCTAGGCACGAAAGTCCATAGGTCTTTTATCTCCAATTAACCACCAGAAAACCAAAAGTGGCTCTGTGGATCAAGTGGTAGAGCACTCTCCTTGAGCTGAAGACTGAGGGACAGCACCCAGAACCAGAGTTCAAGTCCCATGACCGAGGGAAGTTACTAAGTGAAAGCCTTGAGAAAGGGAATTGATAAAACAAACTGGTTTCATTTGTATAAAAAATGATTTAAGAAGCAAAAACGGTCTTCAATTTTTTTCTTTTGGTTCTTTGTGGGGCTTGAACTCTGGGCTTGGGCACTGTCCCTCAGCTCTTCAGCTCAAGCTAGCTCTCTACCACTTGAGTCACAGCAACACTTCCCATCTTCAATTTTTATACACACAAAATGTACAAGTAAGTAACAAATGGTATGAGTACATCTTGAGTTTCATAAAATAGAGCTTATTATAAAATAATTGGCAATGAATAAGTTGATTGATTACCAAGAAAATTAATAATAACAGACACTAATGGGGATATGGCCAAAAGTAATGTTATAACACCATTGGTAACAAAATATGACAAAAGATATAATATTACATGCACATTATACACACACTAGTATGGGTGTTGGTTATGGCTATGTTTACATATGATGAGTGTTTATCATGACACTATTTAGAAGCTGAGTTTCAGAGCCATGCTCCATTCTAATCAACACATGAATGGAAAAAGTAAATGGAGTCACACAGACACAATGGAGTCTTGAGTATGCAATTATATGTTTGAGTCAGGAATATAGGAGGAAGTGGAGATCATCGTGTTCAGTAAATCACCCTGACAAATGCAGTAGTGGTAGATATTGGACACCATGTGAAAAATGAAGCATACAATCTGTGGGCAGGGAAGGGAGGGGAAAACTGGGTAACATGGTCAAAACAGAAATGTACTTATTACCTGATTTACATAATGGTAACTCCTCTGTACAACACATTTACAATACAGACAGACAGACAGACAGAAAGATGCATTAACACCCAACACAGATCCCCAAGTTTTCTTTCATTTTTGAAATATAGGCAGAAGAAGGCTTAGAGTACTAGAGTAGATATCAATGACAATGAAGTAGAAATTGTTAGCTTCACTAGCAAGGAAAGCTGATACATGGTTCAGGCAGAAAAGGTAAACTGCCTTCCCACAGTACATGGAAGCGCATGGAGAAGACAGAGGAAAAGGAAAAAGAGGAAAAGAGAAAGAGAGAGAAGGGGACTTGTACTGAGCCAGGACCACAGTGGATGTGGAAATGACCACAGAGTTTGGGGAACTTCTCACTGACCTAGGTAGGTATGACCAAGGTGGTTCAGGCAGTAACCTCCTCGGATGAGGAAGTGACCTCAGAGTGTGGGGTCCTTTGCTGACTCACAGTCAGGTGATTGAAGGGTGACAACTGGTTTCAGGCAGGTGAAGAGGAAGTGGGGAGGGACTGTTCTCTTGGGCAGACTAAACAGAAATAGAGTAATAAATGAGGAGAACAGAATAAAAGTTTGTCCTGTGAGCCAGCCACAGGTGGCTTATACCAGTAATCCTGGGTATAGAAGCCACAAAGAGCTGTGCACCGGTGGTTCATGCCTGTAATCCTAGCTACTCAGAAGGCTGAGATCTGAGGATCTCGGTTCAAAGCCAGCCCAGGAAGAAAAGTCTGTGAGACTCTTATCTCCAATAAACTATTAGAAAAATGGAAGTTTCACTGTGGCTCAAGCAGTAGAGCACTGGCCTTGAACTGAAGAGCTGAGGGACAGCGCCCAGACCCAGAGTTCAAGCCCCATGACAGACAAAAAAATTAGAAGCAACAAAGATTTCTATCTCAGTACCTAAGTCAGGCTTGGTCCCAGCACTGACCCTTTTGCAAGGTCCTGCTGGCTACCAACACCAAGTAGCATTTGCATCCTTACTTTTCCAACTTACATTTGCTAAGCCCTTCCTCATAAATATATAGAGCCAGATCACAGAACCAGCCACCATGATGAACTCTGTGCAGAGCAGGACCCTATGCTGTGACCTTGGTTTCACTTCTATTATGAGGAACTTATAGAGAAGACAGGTAGGGAGAAATGGACAGAGCTAGAACCACACAGTTGTCCAAGTAGGAACAAAAATTCCTGGAGCACTTAGGACATGACAGGGACACAGCAGAGCAAGACCCATCCATACACCCACAATGACCAGGATCCTCAGTGTGCAGGCCTGCTGTGTTCCCAGAAAGTCATTCATCATAGAACATCTCTGTCTAACAATGGACCATCACAATATATTGATAGGTGCAGTCTGATGGTCAATGATATGCAAGCACTGAAGATGTTCAAGGTTCAGAGTGAAAATGTTCAATTGGATATGTGCATTGACCTTGAATTATTAATCTGTAATGATTGAATTCAGGGAGACTGTTGGCAACACCTGCAGCGGTAAATAAATGCATTGATCTCTTCTGGATGCTTGTGCATTTACAGTTGGTATGAAAACCTGAATGGGTCATTTCACCAAACTTCTGTGTCTCCCTTGGCCCTAGGTTGTGAGCCAGCCTATCCTCATCTTTGATGGTGCTCCGATAACTCTGACTGGGCATTTGTTGGCCATGGCACTCTATGACAATTTGACCTTCACATGGCATCTTCTGGTGTCATCCATTCCCATCATCCCTAGTGATCCTTGATTTTGTGTGCTTTTTTTAATCTTTTCAACTGTTTGCTTTCACAAAAGTTTGTGAACAACTCAGCAAGAAAGGAATCCATCCCTGGAGTTTCATTATCTACAGTCTTTGATGAAATCATGGTCCTGAGGGTGTGAAGAGGAAGATTGTACACATGTTTTCTCACTTGAGTTTTGACCTATAAGCCGGACCCCAGATGCAGAGCCAGAGGGCAGAATGGGCTCTGTATTCCTCTAGGACAGTGGAGGCCATCCAGGTAACAAGAAGCCACAAAAACTGAAGATCCATTTAGACACCTGCCTGACACAGAAATCAGAGTCTGCATCCAGAATCACAGCTCCAGGTCAAAGCAGCAACAATGTTCCCTGTGGCTCTGACACTGCTTCTCCTCCAGCATCCACACCTGGTCAGTTCCTCTGAAGACGGCAGATGGATTTGCACAGAGAAATCTGTGACACGCAGCAGGGGAGATATGGTCATTGCTGGATTTTACCACCTCTATTCTTGGGAATTGTTCGTTCAAAACTTGAATGACCCTGCCCTGCAGCAACAGAACATTCAGTAAGTGATTTCTTGGGTTTTCTTAAATTTTGAATTTCCTCTTTGTGTTACAGTCAGAGGTGGGGGAAGTTTGGACACAATCACTGATGTGCTCTGCATCTTCTCCACTGCCTTCACTACAACAGCTCTACTTCATTTCAGATTTTCCTGATGAATATTTTTCTTTTATCCAAGGGTTTTCTGTCTGTCTTCCATTCCACTCCCCTGTCCCAGGTTGCTGTCCTCACCACCCCACCATGACTGTTACTCAGGGACAATGAGGTGACCAAGAGTCCATACGAAGACACTAAAGCACAATGTCCCCATTCATAGGGCAAAGGTCAGGTAATCTTCAATCAATTCTCTTCTTTATACTTTTCAAAACAGGACCAATGTTTGGACCTCCTTCAGGGCAATGTTTCTTAGGGTAGACATGCAGTTTCGGTTTCTGGGGTTATTGCATGTCAGCAAAGCTCTGGGAATGGGGAGCTGCTGGACAGATCAAAAATAAGAGATCCAAGAAACGTTTGATTTTTTACCCTTAACTAATGCAAGTAAGCATCTGCCCTGATGTCCATGTCTTGGCCTGTCTCCTATGTCATTCCCGGAAACTTTGCTTCCATTCCTTGTTCTCCAACATCTTTCCAGGCTTATTTATTTTTCAGTGCTCATAACTTTCTAAACTAGATTTGAATGTTTTCTTTTATATATATATTGTCAGTATTGGGGCTTGAACTCTGGGCTTGGATGCTGTCCCTGTGCTATTCAGCTTAAGGCAAGCGCTCTACTTCTTGGGCCACAGTGCCACTTCCAATTTTCTACTGGTTTATTGTAGATAAGTCTGGTGGACTCTTCTGCCCTGGCTGGCTTTGATCCCTGATCCTCAGTAGCTAGGATAACAGGCATGATCAAAGGTGCCTGTTTTTTTCATATGTTTTATACACACTTTCATTCATGCTTTTGACCCAGGTGAGCTCAATATTTTCAGATCTACAGAATTCTCTGTAAACTATGGAAGTCATGGATAAATCTTCTCAGACAAATTGTGTGGAAACACCCTGTATGGGGTTTGTTCAGAAGAGGGGTTTGTTCCATGAGAGATTTGTGAGGGTTATTGAAGCAACTGAACATGGTGAGGAAGTGAGTGAGAAAGATGGGGCTCATGGACAAACCCAGGATTAGCAACGTACCCCTATGGGAGTTGGGAGATGCCAGAGCTATCTTCTTCTCTTCTCTGTCCATTCTCTAATTGAGGTGTGTGTGAGTGTGTGTGTGTGTGTGTGTGTGTGTGTGTGTGTGTGTGTGTGTGTGCGTGCCTGTGCATGCATGTTCACACACACTCTGGTACTCAAGTGTCATCTCAACTCCTGATGGGTGCCCCTTAGCATTTTTTCTCTCATGGCTGGCACTTGACCCAAAGCTATGCTACCAGTTTCTTTTCTTATTGTGAAAATACTGTATAGAAGGGTTACAATTACATGGGCAAAATAATGAATACATTTCTTATCAAGCATTGTTGCCTCCTCCTTTGTTATCCCTTCCCATCCCTACCCATCTCCCACCCCACCAACCCCCCACCCTACCCCCACCCAAACAAAGACATAAAGTTAGTTTTTTGACATAATGACTTGTGCATCTCATTGTTGCAATGGGTCCACCTGTATCCCTATTTAAACATTTTTTTCCCTTCCCCTCCACAAATAATACCAACAACAAATACAGTGAAAGCAGGGGTTATACCGTGGGGGAGGGACATACAAAGCAACAAAGAAATCATCTTATAAATATGTTTGAAACAATTGAATCAAAGAAAAAACATTTGAATATGTATCTTGGGGTTCATTTCACCTAACATCAATTTATCTGATCTTTTCTGCTTCTCTCAGACCTTTACTAGTTTTTGCAAATAAGGGAAACCATGGGACCTATGTTTCTCTGGGCCTGGCTAACTTCACTTAATATAATTTTTTCTAAGTCTTTCCATTTCCTAACAAATAGGGCAATGTCATTCTTTCTGATGGAGGCATAGAATTCCATTGCATATATATACCACATTTTCTTGATCCATTCATCTACTGAGGGGCATCTGGGATGGTTCCATATCTTAGCTATGGTAAATGATGCTGTAATAAACATAGTTTTACTTATTGTGCATAGTTGTGCTTAATATGGTCTTGTTTGTGATCATTCGGGTAAATGCCCAAAAGTGGGATTGCTGGGACATAGGGGAGCTTTATGTGGAGTATTTTGAGGAACCTCTTTACTACTTTCCTAAGTGATTGAACAAGTTTACACTCCCACATTCTGTACACATCCCCTCCAGCATCTGTTGTTATTAGAGGTCTTGATTATAGCCATTCTAACTGGTGTGAGGTGGTATCTCAATGTTGTTTTGATTTGCATTTCTTTTATGACTAGATAGTTTGAGCTTTTCTTCATGTGTCTTTTTGCCATCCTTCTTTCCTCTTCAGAGAAGTTTCTCTTTAAGTCTTTAGCCCACTTATTTATTGGAAAGTTGTTTCTTTGAGAATTTGTTATTGTGGGATTTAATTTTTGAGTTCCAAGTATAATTTAGATAGAGACCCTTGTCTGTTGTATGACTAGTGAAGATCTACTCCCAATCTGAGGGCTTTCTATTGATCTTGCTAGCTATGTCCTTCGCTATGCAGAAGCTCTGCAATTTCATGCAATCCAATTTGTCCAACCTTTCTTTGATTTGTTGTGTTTCTGGGTCTCTTATGAAAATTTCGGTCTGTTCCAACAAGACTTAGGGTTTCTCCTATTCTGTCCTGTAATGTTTTCAGAGTGTCTGCTTTGACTCAGAGATCTTTGATCCATTTGGAATTGATTCTGGTGTAGGGTGATACACAAGGATTTTCTACTACCAGTTTCTGTGGGATTGCTTGCACATAAGTGTGTCACAGACATTCCTGCCCAAAGTGAGCAAAAAACATAATTCTCCAATCTCAGCCTGCTTAGTAGTTATAATTACAGACCTGAGCCACCAGTTACAAATTCATATTTAGTATTACTGACATGCAAGCTGTCAAGCCTCAGTTACATTGTACACAAGGACATCAGCAAACATCCATGAGAGTTGAGATTGATTGTCTCTATGAGAATTTCCCCAAAATGATTCTATTGAATGCTAAGAGAACTCATCTTTCTGCAACATTCTTGATTCATAGTGTCACATGATACAATCTGGCCTTCGAAATGTCTCAGAATTAGCCCAGTCTGCTTGGTCTGGCTTTGTGCCTGTCTTTTCAGAAATTCTAGGCAGACTTCAGTGTTCCTGAGTCTATAGTGACTTCCACAATGGCGCCACTAGAGGAAGCTCAGGCATTGAGGGAAGTGAGCTGTGAGGTGATAAACCACTTCAGTACCAGAGAAAACCAAAGGCAATTTTGATGACAAATACTCTGTGGTTCTAAAACCCTCAAGAGAACCCTAATGAGTTGTGGATCCAAATATGCCTCCTTCTGGGTGCAAAGGGGGTACCATATGCCTCATCCACAGGGAATGGCCTTGTGAGTGGATTCTGCCTAGCAGTGGCAAGATCTGTGTGCTGGAACAGGCCTTAGTCACAGCTGTGGCCACCAGAATTCTATTACACCTGGAATACCAACCAAAGGGTAACCAAAACAGATGAAGGTTAATGAAGTTTTCCTCTACAAGTAGGGACTCTTCACTTGGAATCCTTGACTTTGATCACAGAAGAAGAAATTCTAGACAAGTCTCAACAGTAAGAAAATGTGGCAGAGCTTTACAGAGTTAAGGAAGCAAACAAGAAAGCAGGTAGACAAACAGGAAACAGAAAGGCAACGACACACTCTAACTGAAGAGAGACACACAGCTCTTGGGTTGTCAGGGGTATTCATATGGTAAAGGCAGGAGGTTTGATTTCAAAGTTACACAAACATAGGTTTCTCACCTTTGCTCTAATCACTCCTAGTGTTACACTTTCTGAGTTTCTGTATGCTTTGGCCATTCTTTACAGATGTTTATCCTTGAGGGAAGGAAGGTGTGCTGTTGTCAATATTTGGGGTAGAACGTTGCTTAAATATGGGGGAGCATCTTGGAAGGAAGGCATATACCCTACAAGACAACTGCTAATTCATATGAGAAATGCATCTCTCAGGAAGCAATGCAACCTGTCGTCTCTCTTTGAAGTAAAGATAGTAGCCCTGTGTTTCTAAATCACATGGTTCCGTCTTGCCTTCTCTAGGACTCTTTTTTTTTTCCTTCATTTATCCAGCATCTTTTTGTGCTCAATGACTTTGGTCCCTTACTATTAAGATATGTAGATGGATGAGTACCTCTCTATTTGCTGTAAGCTTCCCATACCTCATTTTTACTAACCTTTTCTACTCCATTTTCCCCTAAATAACTTCATTCCCTTAATATTAAGGGAAGTTGATGGACAAGCTTTAGGCTTGAGTTTTTGAATTCCTGGCATGCATTAACCAGGCCTCATTTTCCGTAGTCTATCCTGCTTGAGTACAGCATCCTCACTCCATTGCAATCAAGACCAAATCAGTGCTAAGTGAGCACTAACATCCACCCAGGTAGTACATGGTAGAAGTGGGCTCATGGGTCAAGATGGCCACACCATACACAATTAGTGATAGCTAGAATAGAATTCAGACTGTCTAGTAGTAGATGAGTTTCCCAGGTTCTAAGGTGATTATAGAGCTCTGCCATAGTTTGTCCTAGTTATGGAGTCATGGCAAAGTTCTAGTACTAACACCTGGCACACACTACCTGTGGGCCAATTTCACCATCTTACTTCCCTGTCCTACCCATGACAAGTGGGATGGAGAAACATGCTGTGCCATAGCACCTCGGTAAGGTGTGTAAAGGAAGCCAAAATCTGGCAGAGGTGTCTGACGCCTATAATCCTAGCTACTTAGGAGGCTGAGATCTGAGGACCAGGGTTCAAAGCCAGCCCAAGCAGGAAAGTCTATGACACTTTTATCTCCAATAAAACATAAGAAAGCCTGAAGTGGCACTGTGCCTCAAGATTTAGAGGCTAGTCTTGAGCTGAAGACTTTAGGGTCATAACCCAGGCCCAGAGTTCAAGCCCCACACTGGCAAAAAAAAAAAGGAAGGCACAGGGACATCTTGGTGAATACCACCATCCACTCAGGCTATCCAGAAACCCCAAACTGACATGTGGATACACTGAAGCCACATTGTAGCTTGTGCTGCTATAGACCAATGAACACTGCATTCCTAGAGCGACTTATGTTTCTGCCATCTTGAGCACTGTCCTTCTAGGGCAATGGTCCCTGAGATGATTTACTGAGCAACAAGACTGGGACTGACCAGATGACAACAGAGTCACACAGCAACAGTACCTTCACAAGGTTAAGCAGGAAGACAGGTGTCATCCTACTCTACCCATGGTGGAAACTGATGGAAATGGCATTTGGTTGTGCCTCAGGTACCTTCCAACACCTCCTGAAAGATTCTAATGGAAGCTGGGGTGCTAGCACCAAACAGTGCCTCTAGTTTATTCTGGATTTTTGGCCCAACCATGACATGCCTGACAAAGGGTTCGAAGAAAACCCTGACCCACTCTTATGCCATGCTCACTAGGAGATTGTTTCCCATACCTACTGTCGTTCACAAGATTGGAAGAGGGAGGTTGTGGCAGTGTCTTCCTTCTCTGTCCTGAACCAGTTCCAGAGGCACAATCTAAATGTCTGAACCCAAGATTAGAGACTATAAGCACTTCCCCAGCACTGGTCTCAGTGTATGGGGATAGTGCTGAGATTTAACTTAATTCTCTCCCTCCCTGCAATGTCAGAGGGTTTCTGTACATAATGAGCTACAATGCTGGTGATGGGGAGGAACATGGAGATGGCTTCTTCCCCTGGTGATGGGGAGGAACATGGAGATGGCTTCTTCCCCCTTTTCTCACACATCCTTTTCTGTTGTTTGTTCTACTAGAGAAGTATCCTCCAGTCCATACTCCCTGACTCTCGTCTGTTCTTTGGGTGAGGCAATCTTCATGTTCTAGCTTCCTGGGCTGCCATTTTGCTCTGTTTCTGGGGAATCCCCTTGAATGATGACATTCTCCAGTCAGCTTAGTGTGCCTCAACCACATCAAATGAAGTTTGTACTTCTGTGTTTTCTTTAATTTCATCACAAGGCAAGATTCACTTCTTTGCAGAAGGACATACCATTGGCAAGCAAGAACAGACACAGGGCAGCAGAGCGTTCTTAATTACTCCTAACACAGCAGGCACTGCCTCTCTGCTCATACTGGGTGAACTCAGGTGGACAATCTGTTGCCAACTGGAATCTATTTCTTAAGAGTTTTTTTCATATGCACAGCTAATTCAAGGTACTTAATGATTTGGGATGTGAGCTGGTCATGCTACTATGTCCCAACAGTCAGCAATGCTTTTCACATATCCATACCAGACAACGGGGAAAAGCCACCTTGCTCATTCCCCTCACCCTCTCTCTCTCTCTGAAATCTCAGAAGACTAGTCATCTCGTGTATCCTGATCAAGGCCTGTTCAGGAACTCCTAAGAACTTTTCTTAGACTCCAAATTAGAATGCCATCCCGTAGGATCTACACATACTACTGTGTGTAGAAATCAGCATTTGATTCAACAAAGTCCTGAGATTCACAGTTAATCATTTTAATACTCATATACCTTCCCAAATTTTGTGATTTCTGTGCAGGATCAACTTAAAGAAATACCAATTACTTTTCAGCCTGCTGCTGGCTGTGGAGGACATCAACAAGAATCCCCATCTGCTATCCAACATGACGCTGGGGTTTGAGATCTATAGTGCACATTACTCAGGGACTGATATGTTAGAGGATCCTTTCACCTGGTTGTCTGGGAAGAATAAAAACAGCCCTAATTACACCTGCAGAAGAGACAGCACAGCTATAGCAGCACTCACAGGAACCCCAACCACATTTGTCCCAATAGGGACACTGCTGGACCTCTACAAACTTCCACAGGTGAGGCTGGGAGGGGTGGGCAGATGTGAAGCCATGTCCACATTTACTCTATCCTCGACAGGCTGAAGAAGAGGTGCTATCACAAACTCTTCCAAATGCATAATCTCACAGGGAAAAGCCTCCAAAAGTGGGTGGGAAATACACATTTTCATTGCTGCAAATAAAAGGAGGGGTGTTGAGAGGAAAGGATGACCCAAAGCTCTGAGCCTTATCCATACACGTCTACAAAGAGCTCAGAACATGGGAGATGACTTTGCAAATCGGATAAGCAAGTGCTTGTTCCCATCACTGCACTTCCAGTTGTTGTGTAGTTCACATCAGGACTGAGATTTGCCTATGATCACCTTCTTCCTGATATTGTGTTCATTTGTTCCCTGTAGTTCACCTTTGGGTCTTTTGATCCTCTCCTGAGTGACCATGGAAAGTTTGGTACTGTCTATCAGATGGCTGCCAAGGACTCAGGTTTAGCCCTGGCTATGGTCTCTTTGATGGTTCATTTCGGCTGGACCTGGGTGGGACTGTTCATCACTGAAGACAACTATGGTATGAGGTTCCTCTCAGAATTGAGAGAAGAGATGGACAAGAGTAGAGTCTGTTTTGCATTTGAGAACATAATTACTTATAGTGTCCTTTCAGATTTCTCAAATGGTCTATCGATGCCATGCCTGCTAATGGACTCATCAGCCAAGGTGATTATCATATATGGGGACAGTAAATTTCTACTAAGCTTTATTCTTAAATTTAGGCACATTTTAATTACAGGCAAAGTCTGGGTCCTGAACTCACCCTATGATGATGTGACTATTTCTAAGAGACATTTTCTCATTGACCCTTTCCATGCACCTCTTATCTTCTCTCACCATTATAGAAGCACTTCTGGGTTCACCAATTTTATTCTGACAGAGACCTTCTCCAAGAACTCAAGAAATAACTCCCTTCCCAGGTCATGGATTCAGTCTGTTTATTGCCTACTGATTAAGTCTGACTGTAGAGACTTGGGGCACTGTTCATACAATGCCACACTGCATTGGTTGCTGAGGCACATTTTTGATACGACCATGTCCGAAGAGAGTTACAATATCTACAACGCCGTGTATGCTGTGGCCCATGCCCTCCAACAGGTGTTTCTTCATTACATGGAAGAGCCACAAGTGCACAATGGGCAACCCAGGGCATTTCTCTCTTCACAGGTAATGACTTTGCTTTTGGGTGACCTACTCTAGGCATGCAGAACTTCTATATAAGCTTTCATAGCAGATGGAACCAATTCGTCTGGCTCCATTTTGGAAAATACAAGAGACTCTGGGCCTGTTGTGCTCTCCATGAAGTGACTATTGATATCTGAAGACAATGTTCTTGAAGAACCCTACATCCATGACAAGGAATTTCTGTGTCTACTTTCCCCACCCTCACTATGTGTGGAAAAAGCCATCCCTTTTCAATAGGATATATTCAAATTCTCCCCGTACCTTTTTAAAATAACAGATCAAGGGTGAATAATTCTTGAAAACCTAATATTGTCTGGACACAAGTGGCTCACACCTGTGGCTCACTCCTGACTACAATTAACCACCAAATAGCCAGAGGGGAAGATGTGACTCAATGGATAGAATGATTACTTTGAAAAGAACCAAAAAAAAAAAAAACACCTCAAGTTTAGTACCTAGGCTCTGAGGTCAAACCACAGGGAAGCATACACACACACACACACACACACACACACACACACACACACACACACACACAGTGAACTAAGTCTTGCATAAGGTAATCTTTCATAGTTGTCAAAAATATTCTATGATTCTACTTAGTTTGTTATTTACCTATATTTCAGACTGATTCTCTGATCTCAATCACAAAATAAGTGATTGGAGTGCACTTTAGAGAGTCCTTTGAGATCTGTTATATAATAATTCATTTTTGGTGGGATGTGGCTGGAGTTTCATTCCCTTGAAATTGAGTTCCTGCATCCCATCCTGGATACCCAGGTTTTAGAACTTGGTAACACTTTAGTTTCCTGTGGGCCTGCATTTGATACAGTTGTTTGGATTCCTGTGATGTGTGTGTGAATCAGGGGATGGAAATGAAGAGTAATCCATTGTTCTGGGGTTCTGTGATAACACTGGGAAACACTTCACCATACTGTAATGTCCCTTTTAGCTGCATCCCTTTTTGAAGAAGATCCAATTTACCAATCCTGTTGGAGACCAAGTGGTTTTGAATGAGCAAAGGAAATTGGAGGCAGAGTATGACATTAAGAGCTTTTGGAATTTTCCAGAAGGTCTGGGACAAAAGGTGAAAGTTGGCGAGTTTTCTCCCTCTAGGCCATATGGTCAACAACTGATTTTGTTTGAAAATCTGATAGAGTGGCCCATAGGAATTACCAAGGTGGGTCATTTCTACATTTTTTGCTCTCTCCTTTTTTAAAAAAAATATATTGTTATTAGGAAGTTGTTGTAGAAAGAGCTTACAGTTCCCTAAGTCAGGTTATGATTATAATGCTTGTAGACAATGTCACCACATCCTTATTTCTCCCCCAGGGTTGGTCTTTTCTAACCATAATGTCATGATCTATGTATAAATGGGCAATAAGCTTATCCTGTTTTAAAGCTTGTTCAATAAAACTTTGTCTTAGTGGTGTACATTTTAAATTTTCTGTTTCTCGAATTTTCTTGCTAACAGATTCATGGAGGACACAGGGGAACAATTTCATTACCAATATGTTGTGCTATGTTTGCATATTGAATATCATAAAGGTGAATGACACCTGGGAATCATCATTCCAGCATTGTGACCAAATATCTGAAGGAATCAAATTAGAAGGCAGAAAGGGTTGTTTTGCTTCTGCCTGTAGATGTCAGACCACGGTTGGGAAGATTGTTGCTTCTGATTCTGTGGTGAGACAGGATGTAATGAAAAGAGCATCTGCTAGTAAAATCCACCCACTTCCTGACAGCTAGGAAGCCAAGAGAGATGTGAATGGCCCTGGGTACAGCAGCACCTCCAAAGCAATTATGCTTTAGAGTGTGGGTTTGAAGTTTCCCTGAATGATTTCCTCTCATGCTTTTAGTCCTCTGTTCACATCACCTGGATTCAAGAATGGGATGCAGGATTAACTCCCATTTCCTAATTTCCTAGAATTAATGTCCACCAGTTCAAGGCTCCATGACTTCCCGATAGCATGAGGGGCTGGGTGTCCAGGCCCCACATGTTCTTCAGCTCATGTCAGATGAAACTGTAAGAAGGTTCAGTCTCAATTCATTAGCTGTGTGTATAGAAAGATTATGTGTTTTGATGATCATTTCCCCTAAATCACTGGAGTGTCTCAGATGTTAGGTAAAAGGATAAATGGGCACTAACCTTCATCTGAATATTCTCAGACTCCTCAGTCTGTCTGCACTGAGAGCTGTGGTCCTGGATTCAGGAAGGCCTCTCTGGAGGGAAATGCTACCTGTTGCTTTGATTGCACTCCTTGCCCAAAGAATGAGATTTCTAATATGACAGGTGAGTCTGTTAGTTAGAGAAATTCCCCATCTCTCCTTCCTACCCTTCAGTCCATGCAAGCCAGTGGAGTGATCTACAGTAACATGTCAGGAACATGCATGCACCTTCACGCAGAGTTTCAGGGTTACCATTAACCATACTTCTCCTTAGAAGAAACAACCCACTGCCCCTCTATTAAATATCTGATTGTATTTTCTAATCTATTACAGGCTTCATCTTGAGAATACACCTGCTCCCCTCTCCTCAGTCAAATTTTTTTATTTAAAGAATAAAACACCCATGGTTTCCCTTATTTGCAATAACTAGTATATATCTAGGACAAGCAGAAAAGGTCAAAAGCTATGTATAAATGATCATATAAGTTGATATTAAGGGGAATGAACACCAAGATAGGGACACAAGTGGTTTTTCTTTAATGCATTTATAATGTACGATGTGATTTTTTTTGTTTCTTTGGTATGTTCCTTCCCTATGGTATAATCCCTGTTTTCACTGTATTGGATTCCAGTGCCCTGCATCTTGTATATATATTTATCTAATTTGGGGAGGGGAAGGTAAAAACAAACTGCTTAAATAGGGATTGAGGTTGACCCATTGTAACCATGAGATGTACAAGACACTATATTAAAAAATATCTTTACAAGTTTCACGGGGGGGGAGAGAACTTGAGGAGGTGGAAAAAGAAGTGATGGTAGGGGAAAAACAAAGGAGGAGGCAACAATGCTGGATAGGAAATGTACTCATTACCTTACTCATGTAACTGTAAGTACTCTGTACAGTATTTTTACAATAAAAAACATAAAAAACAAATGAGGGAGAGTAATGCATACACTAATGATACAAGGGGCTTTGTTATGATTACTCCATATCTGACACTGGCACTAGCCTGACTAGCAATTCTTCAAATTTAAAAGATTCAGAAGTAGTTTACCATATCCATTTCATTTCTCTTCTTCCTCCTCCAGCTGATTTTTCCCAGACCCTATCATATCAGTGGAGGAGCATTGTTCTTGGCACAGATCAAATGATCAGGAAGTTTGTGTTTGGTGTAAGGAGTAGGTTGAGGTTTGGATTAGACCCTCTTATACAAAGTGAAGTGGTTGGGCTGATTCTCTATTCCCCATTATTTCTTGAATGAGTAGCAGAGTACCAGAGTTGTATGACCTGTCAAGAATGCCTCACAGAATACTGGTAATTATATATTACACTTGTAATCCAAGTGACTCAAGCAGTTGAGATTTGAGGATGGGGCTTTGATGTCATGGTGGGCAGGAAAGTCAGTAAGAATATTTCCCAACATTAAGCACCAAAAGAGCTGGAATTTGAGCTGTGGCTCAAGTGGTAAAGTGGTAGTTTTGAGAATGAATATATGGGAAAAGGTCCCATAGCCAGAGTTCAAGTTCTGGAGGAAAGACAGACAGATGGAAAGAAGGAAGGAACAGCTAGGGAGGGAGGGAGGGAGAGAAGAAAGGAAGGAAGGAAGAAAGGAAGGAAGGAAGGAAGGAAGGAAGGACGGAAGGAGGAAGGAAGGAACGAAAGAGAGAGATGAGCAGAAAAAAGAGAAAGGGAGGAGAGGAAGAAGAAATGTGAGAAAGTGTTCATGTGAAAGCATTTTGATATAGAGAGTTACTCTATTGGTATTGAACTCAATACAGGTCATTGGTGAATCAGGGAAAATGGGCTAGCTAGTTGATTGAAGGGCCTGAGAGGAAACACAAATACTGAACACACAAAAATAGTGATTCTCACTCCTCAGCAGACATGGAGCAGTGTGTCAGGTGTGCAGATCATCAGTTTGCTAACGCACAGAGAAACCTCTGCATGATGAAAACTGAGAGCTTCCTAGCTTATGAAGACCCCTTGGGCATGGCCCTGGCCTGCACAGCTCTCTGCTGCACTGCAATCACAGCTGCTGTTCTTGGGGTGTTTATCAAGCACCAAGACACCCCCATTGTCAAGGCCAATAACTGGGCCCTCAGCTACATCCTGCTCATCTCCCTCATCTGCTGCTTCTTATGCTCCTTGCTCTTCCTTGGCCGTCCCCACACAGCCTCCTGCATCCTCCAGTATACCACATTCGCAGTGGTCTTCACCGTGGCTGTCTCCACGGTCCTGGCCAAGACCATCACTGTGGTTCTGGCCTTCACGTTTACTGCTCCAGGGAGAAGCACAAGGCAGTGGCTGCTGTTCTGGGTTCCTAACTCCCTTATCGCCATCTGCACTCTCATCCAGGTGACTCTCTGTAGCCTCTGGCTGCAAATCTCTCCTCCCTTTGTAGACACAGATGCATACTCTGAACATGGCTACGTCATCATCCTGTGCAACATGGGCTCTCTTACTGTCTTCTATTGTGTCCTGGGATATCTTGGCTCTCTGGCCCTGGCCAGCTTCACTGTGGCTTTTCTGGCCAGAAACCTGCCTGACACCTTCAATGAAGCCAAATTCCTCACCTTCAGCATGCTGGTGTTCTGCAGTGTGTGGCTCACCTTCCTGTCTGTCTACCACAGCACCAAGGGGAAGGCCATGGTGGCGGTGGAGATCTTCTCCATTTTGGCCTCCAGTGCAGGCCTCCTAGGCTGCATCTTTGCCCCCAAGTGCTACATCATCCTGATAAGACCTGAGAGAAATTCTTTCTCCAGGTTCAGGGAGAGATCACATTCTAGAAGAAACAAACATTAAGATAAACATAACTATTGCCTAGAATGGTCAGAGGCTCTGAGAACAATCTATACCAATTTCACAGTCACATCTTAGTTTAATGTGAGGAATTCTTTGAACAAAGCAGTTATTCTTATTCATTTCTCTGGTTATGTTAGAGTCATAGCACATTCCCAACAGGACCTCCTATATTTGCATTCTAACTTGGATATTTTATGCTTCCTACAGTGTAATCTGTCCTTTATGTTATTATACTTCCTAATGAGTACATTATCTACTGTGCTTTTTCCTTTCTCTTTCCTGTCTCAATTATTCTTCCTACCTATCCTCTATCACTGCTTGAATATCACTATATTGCTAAGCTACTGGCATAGGAAGTTAGGTTGTTGAACATTTCCATGCTTCATTATGGTAATTCAAGTTCCTTCTCTGACGTAGCTGTATATTTCTGTTCACATCTTTTCTATTTTGCTATATTACTGAGTGTATTTTACTGGAAATTTTCTCATTCTCTCTTCTTTCTTTAAGAATTTTAGAGCAAGATGTTAATCTGTTGCAGTTTCCTACAGGAATCTATGAATGTATTTTTTAAGGAAGAAATGAGAGTGCACCAACGTAAGTACAGTTGTCCAAATGAGCAGCTGCAGCAATAGTTTGCTTATTGGTCATTATTTCTCATTGAAATCCAAAGATACAGAGTAAATAATTGGCCAAGTAGAGCCTTGTCATCCCAGTCCCTAAGAATCTTCAATATTATGGGATGGAGAAATGGAATCATTTATGAGAGAAAAAGCTCCCCAAAAATGGAAAAAAAACATCAGATAGGCTCAGACTTTGAATCTCTCAATTATCTTTACAATTCTATGAGAACAAGAATGATTCAGAAGGGTCCCTAAGAAATCAGAAATGTTGAGGAGCTTGAAGTAGGTATATTGTCAGGCCACCACCACATTGTACAGCCAGGAGGAGTTCAATGGACAAACAAGCACATGTCTCTGAGTCCAGAGATCTTGATGTCATTCAATGCTGTAGCTGGGGGTCAGTGGAGTGATGTCACCCACACATGCATGTCAGAGATACACACAGTGCTATCTCTAATTCTGCTGGGCCATGGCTGGAAAACAGAAAAGCATCTGTACAGAGACAGAAATATCTGGAAGCCAAACAGATTATCTCACTTACAATGACACAAAGAAGAGAGTGCTCACTGTTCTGTATAGGTGCTCATTTAATGATTGCTATTTTTGGACAAGTATCTATTCAACATTGGGCATTGAGGGATTTTGCTATAATAAAGCTTTAATGGGAAACAAAACAGTCTAACTAACAAAACTAATGAATGTTAGACTGCCATGTCAAATGTCTACATCAAACTTTATGAAGACTCTTATCAGTAGCCCACTAGAGAAATAGGAACACATAAACTTCAAATCCAATAACTTTTTGATCTTTAGTAAGTGTAAACTTACCATTTTATGTTAATAACAAATTGGTAGTTGCCCTTATACATTCATCATATTCCAAGAGTAAAGGAAGTAAGCATTAAGCCATTGCTAAGGAAAGAGGCTAAGGTACAATGGTCCTGTTCCTGGGCTCTCAGCAAAATAAAATGGATGTTTACCTTGTAAAAGAGGACAACTTATGAGAATTATTCTGATTTCATGTCTTTCGTCCATAAGAAGAGAGCCCAATGCAAACACAGCTGGACCGTATGTGTCTAAACACTTACAAGTTATATTAAAATTGCTTACACTTAGCTAACTACCAGGGCCTCATGCCTGTAAACTTAGCTCCACAGAGAGCTGAGATGTGAGGATCAGGGTTCCAAGGCAGCCTGGGGCAGGAAATATCATGAGTCTTTTATCTCCAATGAACCAATGAAGCCAGAAGTGTATCTGTGGTTCAAGTGGTTCAGCTCAATGCAAGCGCTTTACAACTTGAGCCATAGCACCACTTCTGGTTTTCTGGTGGTCAATTGGAGATAAGTGTTTCATGAAATTCCCTGCCTGGGATGAGTTTGAGCTGCAATTCCTCAGATCTCAGCCTCCTCAGTAGCTAGGATCACAGGCGTGAGACACCAGCACCCAGCCATTGATGCTGTTTTGATAATTGAGGTCCAGATCTTCAATGTGATTGTGATAGTCCCTCTGCAGTACTCAGAAACAGTTTAGAATAATATATGTATTGTAATTTGGGGAACACCTTAACAGGAAATAGCACCAGTAGTTATAGGTAGAAAGAAAAAGAAATTTGGTTACCCATTCTGGTGACCAAACACAGCTATAAGAACACATAAAACATAGGGAGTTGTAGCATTCACACAAGTGGTGAAATAATTTCTACTGTGCTGTCTTACCATCTGGCTACCCAAAACCATTATCTTGGTATTCATGATTAAGAGGTGGTATTTCCAAGACTCTTCATGTATCAAATGCAACAGTACTTACTGGGTAGAGCTGAGTCTGTCTTTAGACACAACCAAGGGGTAAAGAACCAAGGATCTCTTCAAGCCTGGAACATAAGTAAAGCTCAGCCTCCATCCTCAGGAATGACAGACCACGAGATGGCCAGTGCCAGCCTCTGTCCCAGAGGACCACAACTGTCCAGGAGATGTTCAAGTGAAGGTGGGAAAGGATGGACTTATCACCGACTTCCATATGACCTTAGGAAAATCAATGCCCAGAGCTCACAATTAGCCAACTTGTGCATTTTATTGGACCAAATCTCTAAGGACTTCCAAACAGAAATGAAAGAAGAGAAAAGATAAAAATAGCCATACTCGATTTTTAGAGATCTCGTTAGCTATGCTGTTAAAAGATACTGTGTCCTTTCTTCCACTGCTTCATTTTCTGCTTATATTTTAAGATCCAGTGATGTTCAATCTCCATTTGATTGGACTAAATTACATGTCATAAACATGTTTTACATTGAGATATGACAAAGTAAACAAGACCCAAGAAACAAAGGACCTCTTCTTACTTTTCATATGATTTCTAGATCACTCTATGTTCTTGACCCCATATACGCTGCATAGCCATGCACATCTGAGGGAAGCCAGGAGGAGGGCAAAGAACTGTATGAAATGGGTGAAAAAATACAGCAGAGGGGCACGTCAGAGGCACTGATCATTGATGAAAGTGAACTAAGCAACTCAAAAGTGATGATGAGAGGGAGAGAATGAGAGAGAAAGAGGAAACAGCTGATACTGAGCAAAAGGAAAGAAATGTACAGTTTTATTGTTAAAGTCTGTAAAGTTCATAAGCTTTGTAGATCAAGACAATGACAAGATGCATTTTGAAGGTTAAAATGTGTTAGTGACTTTAGCTAAGTATCACTATGCCACAATACTGTGAAATTTATGTAATTATTTAATCTCAATAAAGAAAAAGTTTTACTCTTAAAATATGGACTAAAACCTTGGGTATTGTGTATTAAATTTTCACATTCTTATGGAAATCTATTAAATTCATTATGAATTTCAATATTAGACACATAATTTTTTGTGAGCCAGATACCAGTGGCTCCCTTAGAAGGCTTGAATCTGAGGATTACAGTTCAAAATTAACCTGGACAGAAAAGTCTATGAGACTCCATCTCTAATGTAAAAGTAAAAATATGGGACAGGAGGTATTTGTCAAATGCTAAAATGCCACATGTGTATTACAAAGCCAAGAGAGGGAGCTTGGGGCCCTGACTTCCAGGGCTCATACACACACACACACACACACACACACACACACACACACACACACACACACACACACACACAAATGCTTTGCATATTGAAAACAAATTAATTTTTAATTCCCTTTTCTTTTGCCACCCAACTCCGATAAACGTCAATCCTGTATTTAAATCCTTTAAAGAAAAAGCAAGTGATGTCTTTTCTCACGATGGTCTGTGGATGCCACAGTGAACAGTGCCAATGATGGCAAAGGCTCAACAGAAACCCGGAGAAAAAAAGGGGGGAAGAGAGACAGACAGACAGACTCAGAGGCAGACAGACAGATAGACAGACCAAACAGCCAATATATTAAGTCACACAATCATTAAATGAAAATCATCCCAATCTGTTTGAGGAGGAAAAGAAAAGAAGTCAATGTGTGGCAGGTGAGACACCTCAACCTGGAGAGGGACTGGAATAGCAGGAATAGACTATGGATACCATCCATGCTTGTTGGGTCTGCTGCTCAGGATCTGCCCCATTTTGGTGTTGTTTAACGTGCACCCAGACACGGGCAAAGCCCTGCAGTATTTCAGAACCACATATATTCCCTCATGCTCAAGGCCCAGTTCTCCTTCCTATGATGCTCACTACTCCATGCCCCAGGGCATTCTGTGAGTATCCTTCCCGTTCCAGAACAGGACCCTGAGCCCCATCTTCCCTTAGAGGGGCCAAACCATGCGCAGGAGCTGGGCAGCTCAGACACGCTGCTTGCCATGTCTGGTGACAGCTTGATGCACGCGGTGAGGCTTGAGCCCTAGGTTGTTTGGGCTGGTAGGGGTGGATCTGGAAGCTCCCAGAAGCAGAAGCCACACTCCAGCTCTAACAGGTGGTGAACGGCTCATGGACCAACCAGACTTGGATACTTTGATCCGGAAATCTACTGGCAATATACTGGTAGATTCCACCAACCAAGGGGATAGGAGGTAGAATTCTCTAACTGGCTGTGAGAACATCCAAAGGTAAGAATATTGGCTTGTGTTTTACAGTTTTCTTATTTTTCTTCTCCTATTTTGCCACTTCTTGCCAATACTAACCCATCCAAATTCATATTTGCCTTCTTCCCCCCCCAGGATTCCTTTGGTAAAACAATTAAAGAGTGTGTGTTCAGATATTCTCTTATAGACATCTTTCAGATAGATAATGTGCAATTTACTCTACAAACATATTTTTCCCATTGTGGTTTCCTTTGGGACAAAGAATAAGAGTATCACCTACATTTAAATTTTCCTGGCTTTGGTTAGATATTTAATTCAATGAAAATCTAATTTATGTTACTCAATTCTTTTTTTTGTCGGTCACAGTGCTTGAACTCTGAGCCTAGGCTCTGTCCCTCTGTTCTTCAGCTCAAGGCAAGCACTCTACTTCTTGAGCCACAGCACCACTCCCGGGTTTTTCAGTGTTTTATTGGAGATAAGAGTCTCACGGAGTTTTTTGCCCTAGCTAGCTGGGAACCACCATCCTCAAATCTCAGCCTCCTAAGTAACTAGGATTATGGGTTTGAGCCACTGGCTCCTAGCTATTGCTCAATTCTTTTTTTATTATTATTATTGTATTCTTTACCCACTAAAAGGCCAATGTATGAGTGTTTCTAACTAGAAGTTGCTTTCCTTCAAATATTACCTGAAGAAAGTTACAAGAGTGATATGTAAAGTGATACAATTAGCTGCATTTTGAAAACACCAAAAGAAATGGTCTGAGATCCCTCAAATTTGTTAAGTTTGGACTCTTCATGCAATCTCAGTCTACATGTGATTCTCCTGTTCTCCCTGCTTTAAAACCAAAGGAAAATATCCATTTACAACCAGTTTGTCTAAGGATAGCTACTTTACATCTTTAAAAATGTCATTTTGAGATCAAATGTTTTCAAAGAGTTAACTAAATATGTAATTTTTAAAAACTCAGTAAGGAATACAGGTGCCAGTGATTCACACCTGTAATCCTAGCTACTCAGGAGGCTGAGATCTGAGGATCAGGGTTCAAAGCCAGCCCATTCAGGAAACTCCGTAGGACTCTTATCTCCAATTAACCACCAGAAAACTGAAAGTGGTGCTGTGACTCAAGTGGTAGAGCACTGTCCTTGAGCTGAAGACTGAGGGACAGCACCCAAGCCGGAGTTCAAGTCCCATGACCAAAGGAAGTTAGTAAATGAAAGCCTTGAGAAAGGTAATTGATGAAACAGATTAGTTTCATTTGGATAAATATGATATAAGAAGCAAAAATTGTCTTCAATTATTATACCCACAACATGTTAAAGTAAGTAGTAGATGATATGAGTACATCTTGGATTTCATGAAATAGAGCTTCTTATAAAATAATTGGCAATAAGTAAGTTGATTATCAAGACAATAATAACAGAAAATGACAGAAGAGAAGCTGGAGGCTAAAGGTCTTGCATACAAAGCAGTTTTAGTCTTCCAGTGAACAGTCCTAGGTCAGAAAAATCACACCAAGTGTGCCATTACAATACAGAGAGTTTGGCCCAAGACGGAAAATCCAGGCAAGGAGACAGATCTGAGCACTTGCCAGTATCAGTGGTGGCAGCATCCTTGGTTGCTGGCGCTGTAGCAGTAGCCACAATACCTACAACACAGAGACTCCAGGACAAAGGTGTCAGATGCAGCAGGGTGGATTCTACTCAACACCAGCAAGATCTGACAAGGAGCAGATATCTTCATCCTGCAGATTGCAGACCAGAGATGACCCAGGATCCAACATTCCAGCATGAGTAGAACCTTGACATCCTCACTCCTTCTCAGGGAGGAGAGGAGGGAAGGCTACCCCTCATCCCCAACAGAGATCTCCGCTTTGATACTGACAAAGGCCCGCTGAGCAGCTAGCTCCAACTGAGAACTTGGAAGAAAACAAAAGACTCATTTAGCAGGTTACAGGAACATGACCTGAACTGCCAGACTCACCTCCACCCAGGGGAAATTCACCCAGCCCAGGCAGGGAAAGCCCTGCCCCTGAATGAGGGGCTTTCTTCACTGGGTAAACAGAGCCAGAGGCTTCCCCTCCCTACAGCAGCCTAGACAATCAATTGAAATTCAATAAACGTAAACCCTGAGAATGGCTTCAGGCTGGGCTCTGTGAGTATCTCTGGAGCTAGCCCTTCAGGGAAAATCTCCTGTTTGCTAAAGGCCTCAACTCTACCCAGAACCTAGCCTCATCACAGCATCTCCAAACTAGAGGAAACAGCCATCTCCCTCTTTTGTGATACTCAAAGCAGAACTTCCTCCCACTGAACTAGACTGAGAGAAGGATCATAAAATTCTTAGCAAAGCAGAGCATTTTTCTGCAAGCTTAAACAAACTGACTTAAAAAACCAATCAAGCCACAGGAAAACCAAACACCACAAGTAAACCAGAGACTCTACCAAGAGACTGGTTATGGACACAAGGGAGATAGAGGATCTTCCCATCCTCCCCCCCCCAAAAAAAATCAAAGAACTCTTTTTTGTACTTTTTTAAATTTTTAACTTAAAAAATTGTTTTCTACGAGCTTTACAATGTTGGTGCAGGAGGGGGAGGCGGGAAGGATTGGGTGGGGGGGTGGGGGGGGAGGCTGGGAAGGGATGTGAAGGGTAAACAAAGGAGGAGGCTGCAATGCTTGATAAGAAATGTACGCATTAACCTGCCCATGCAATTGTAACCCCTCTGTACAGTGTGTTCACAAAAAATAAAATAAAATAAAAAAATTGTTTTCTATTCATCTTTTTTTCCTCTTATAAATTTTATGTTAGGTGTATATGTGTATGTTTGCATTTTTATCTCTATTGACCTTTAAGTCCTTTTTTCTTCTTTCGTCATTCTTTTCTTTTTGTCTCTTCCTTTTTTAGTGACTTAATTGCTGTTCTGCTCATCCTCAGATATATACCCATCATCGATTATTAGACTTTATCCCCCATTGTGTACACATTGAATCCAGAAATTTATTACTCAGTTCACAACCTCTTACGCTTAACTTCTTTAATAGAAGTATTATCTCTTTATACTTATATAATTTTTAATAATTTTTATTTTTTTAGTTTTTCATGTCTCTTCTATCCCTCCCCTCCTCTAATCCTATCCTTTTCTTCTCTCAATATTATCATTAAGTGTAGATAATTTTTAAGTTTCACTTTTTAATTTAAATTTTTGTTTTTCCATTTTACTTTTTTGTAATGTCTCTCCTATCATACTGCCCAATCTATTTTCCTTTCTGAGATTAGGACTTGGTTAAATTCACTCTCCTTTTACCTCTCCACATCCCTCTAATCCTACTTTTCCCCACATTTCTCCCTAAACCTAATAATTTCTGGTTTGCCAAATTCTTCCTTGCTGTTCTTAGCCCATGAATCCATAGTTGTTTGATGTTGAGTAGATTGTATCTGTTGAACTAGAATGTATCTGCAGCCTTTTGACTGTGCAACTACAGGACTTTGGTTGATGTTTGCCTTAAAATAGTGTTGTAGCACAAAACTGGTGTCACTTTCATACCAAATGGGCAGAACAAGCTGGAAAAACACAAGAAAAATGACAAGTCTGGGTATCTCAATTCCCACTCATGATAATCAGGTGACAGAACAGTTAATGAATAATATAAAGGAGAGTTCCCAAAAAGCTCTACAAATATTACTGGTAACATTGGTGAATGAAAAGATTTGAAACCTGCAAAGGACTCAGTGTGAGTGTGATAGGGAGAGAGAGGAGGAAAATCAAATATCAATACAGGAAATCATGAGTGTGAGAAAGCTACTCAAAGATTGATACAGGAATTGCGTGAGCAGGTTGAGAACAGTCAAAGAGAAATATAGGAATTGTGTGAGCACGCTGAGAAAAAAGAGAGACACAGGAATTGCTTGAGCAGGCGCAGTACAGTCAAAGAGAACTGCAGGAAATGTTTGAACGTGAGGAAACTAATC
The DNA here is from genome assembly GCF_024711535.1 of Dipodomys merriami. Lineage (NCBI taxonomy): Eukaryota > Metazoa > Chordata > Mammalia > Rodentia > Heteromyidae > Dipodomys > Dipodomys merriami. The sequence continues at coordinate 3,294,667 of NW_027206179.1, read as the reverse complement.
AAAGTGTAATACAGGAATTGCTAGAGTGGGATGAGAATAGGCAAAGCAATAGAGACTTTCATGGAATCCAGCTGAAAGAATTCAGGAAGACCACAAAGGGAATGCTGAATGGAGCCCGACAGAAGGAATGGGGGTCCAAGGAAACCATAACCAATCAACTAAGTGATTTGAGAATAAACACTGAACACCAAGTTAAGGAAGAAGTTCATAAAAGATCTAAAACAAAGTTCCAACAAAGAATTTGAAGCCATCAAAACCAACCAATTAGAAGGAAAAGAAATAAAAAAACAAAGTAGAAAGTCTGGATAATAGGTTAGACCATGCAGAAGATCGAATTTCTGGGATTGAAGACAGCCTAGATATTATAGAGAAAGAACATACAGCTATCCAAGACAAATGCAAGAAATATGACAAATCTATTCGACATTTGGAAGTCACCTTCAGAAGGCTTAATCTGAGGATAATGGATGTAGACAAAGAAGTTAATGGTAAGGAATTTGTTTAACAGGATCCTACCAGAGAACTTCCCAAACATGCAAAAAGATAGGCCTATTCAGATACAGAAGCTTTTAGAACCCCAAATAGACCATAGGAAAACAGGACATTCTACAGTCACATTATAATCCACACAGGATCAATTAAGACCAACGAAAAGATGCTTAAAGCTGTCAAGGAGAAAAGATTAATCACCGATAAAGGGAAACCAATTAGAATCACCTCAGATTTCTCAGCAGAGACAATCAAAGCGAGAACAGCCTGGAATGATGTATGCCATGCCCTAAAGACAAACAACTATCAACCAAGAATACTGTACCCAGCTAAACTCTCTTTCATAACCAAAGATCAAATAAAATCTTTCCATAGCAAAGAAAAATTGAAACAATATATCTCTACCAAACCAGCCCTACAAAAGATTCTTAAAGATGTCCTACACATAGAAAACCAACAAGACCACAATAAAGGCCAAGAAACTGCACCTAAACTGAGAATCCAAGAACCATAGAAAGAACCCAGTAGCTGCAACCCCAAGAAGGTGGATTAAATGGCAGGAACTCCCATATACCTCTCTCTCAGTCCAATCTCTCAACATAAATGGACTTAACTCTCCAATAAGCGACATAGACTGTCTAGTTGGATTAAAAAGCAAGATCCTTCTATCTGCTGCCTTCAGGAGTAACATCTTGCACATTTTGAATGTGAAAGGCTGGAACAAAATCTACAAAAGGCCCCGATAAACAGGCAGGAGTTTCAATCCTAATATCAGATAAAATAGACTTCTCTATACTTTTCTGTTGTCTGTTTACCACCTTTGTGATTCCCAAGGCTCTTCCTCTATCTTTTCCATACAGTATAATCTTTAATGTTTTCCTTTTCTTTTTTTTGAGGTGGCCCTCGTGCTTGAACTAGGAGCTTGGGCTCTGTCCCTGAGCTTTTCTGCTCAAGGATAGCATTTTAACACTTGAGCTATAGCTCTACATTCTTTCCTGTGTATCTTGATTATTCACATTCATGGGAACAAAATTGTTGGTGCTTCTAATCTGCCATCTTCTCCTGACTCCTTTAAAAGAAAATATGCTGAGCACAAATGGCTTACCCTTATATTCCCACCTGTGATATAAAATACATAGTATATTATCTGTAGAATATAACCTAAAATATTGTAAATAATATATGAAATATAATATGTAGTGTGTAGTGTATAACATATCATATATAACAGGTATTATATAGTAATGCATAGTCTACAGAATATGATATACATTGTTCTATATGATATCATATTTTAATTAGAAATTAATATAATTTTTAACAATACAAAAAAACAAGTAATAGAAATTACTTTTACCATATAAAATGACTGTTAAATTTATAATTTGTCATATGATTTATATATCTTATAATACAAACATAATGTAGTAATGTATAGGATATAATTATAATATATGCTCTATATCATATAGAGAGCTACATTGTAAACAATATAGTGTTTCAAAACATTAAAATAAATATAAAAATAAATAAAAGTTAGTCAAGCTGAGTGGAACAATATAAAAAAATACCAGCCCAAACAGGAATGTCCATGAGACTCCTATCTCCAATTAACCAGCAGAAAACCATAAGTGGCACTGTGCCTCAAAGTGCTAGAGTGCTAGCCTTGAATGAAAAATTTCAGGACAGTATCCAAGCCCTGAATTCAAGACCCATGACCAACAAAAGAAATCAATAATATTTCTCCCAGGAATTTAAATGTGCATCACTCTTAGGACATAAACATGCATTCATTTCCCATTAAATATATCTACCTTAATCAAATAGAAATCCAAATGTGTGTGTATAATTTTAAATGCCACCTGCAATCACCAATGTGAATGGGGAGATGGAAGGCGCATGTACACTCTCAAATGAGAAACATCAAGATTTTTTTTAAATGATAAATTTTTCACATGGGGGATAACATTCCATTGGCCATAGAAGCATTAAGAAATGGCAGCTGATAAACACACATAGCATGGTTCCCAAAAGCCATTTACATATATTCAGACTGTTTTTAAATGAATTCCAAAATGAACACATCATTATTTCTTTAAATGTACCCATGAGCATTTGGAGGGAGGCAGAGAGCCCTGAAACCTGACAGAGGCAGCCCTCTGTGGGTCCCTCATCACTCATTATAACAAACCCCTGAGAATCAAATGTTTCCAAACTTCAACCATGTAGAAATGACTTTCCTGAAGGGCTCATTAAATATGAAAGTCTGAGTCTGACCCCAGGAGTTTCAGACTCAATAGATCTGGTGAAAGAGCCAAGGAGTCTCCTGTTTAATAAGCCCCCAGATGAGGCTCGTCCTGCTAATCTGGGTATAATACTTAGCAACCCTGGGCCCTGAATGGTTCCCTACTGCTTCAAATTAATTTTTATTAGTTCTAAATAAATTCTTGCAGTTAGAAGACATCACTCTCAGAGAGCAGCATGGAACCCTGTCTGATCCATCTCATTCTCCCAGAGTGACTTTTCCCAAAAAAAGGAAAAAAAAACAGAAACTTAGGGAAATATTTCACACAGAAAATCCCTAACTTCTAAGAGGTCCAGTGTTTTTCCTCTGGGATAATGGGAACTTATTTAAACTTTTCAAGACAATGAGAAATTAATTCTAAGAGGTCCTCATTCAATTAAGTATTCTTTTCTTGAAGTATAGAAGAGTCAGAAAAATGTCTTGCCAGCCATTCTCTCTAAAGACACATATATTTGTTTTCTCTAATGATTTTTCTTTATCTGCTATGCTTGACCATTTGTAGTTAAGATGATCAGTGCCCTGGAGATTTTTAAGTTCCTGTCTTATTCTAAAAAAAATATTTCCTGTGTCTGCTTATCAAAGACAGTCTCCCATGAAAAGATTTTAATTTCAGGCTGGGTGCCAGTGGCACACACCTGTAATCCTAGCTACACAGGAGGCTGAGATCTGAGGATCACAGTTCAAAGCTAGCCCTCATAGGAAAATCCTTGAGACTCTTATCTCCAATTAGCCACCAGAAATTTAAAAAGCTGGAAATGAAGCTGTGACTCAAATGGTGGAGCAGTAGCCTTGTGCAGAAAAGCTCAGGGATAGTGTCCAATCCCTGAGTTCATCGAAAATTCAATTTCAAAGTAGATGCTTCTGCCTGCATGACATATTTTAATGCCACAAGACTCCCAAACAGCCTTGACTTTCAGGATCCAGTATGTACCCAAAATGAAACGCATGAGAAATAATCCATGACCATATCAAGAAGAGCAGCTACAGTTCTTTGTGTCTCTGCTACTAAGCCATCAAACATATTGAAGAACAGAGGTGTCTTTAGTGACTTTGACAGTGCATATATTACTGAAGAACTTGGAGTATGCAAGTGTCTTGGAAGTAGGAAGACGAAATGTGAGTGAATTTGAGGAGAGGGATTGTAGAAAGCAGAATATCAAGTAAAAGCAAAATCCCCCCAAATGTGAGGCAATAGCCCAAAGAAACCATGGGACCATGCATGGGTTTCATTTTATACATATGGGGAATTCAGTGATGTGTGTGTGTGAGTGTGCCAGCGTGTGTGTGCATATTCTGTTCCTCCAGCCTGAATTCAGGGCCTGGGTTCTGTCTCTGTGAGCTTTATGTGTTCAAGGCTGTGTTCTACTGGTTGAGCCCCATCTCCACTTCTAGCTGTTTGGTGGTTCATTGGAGATAAGAGTCTCATGGACTGTCTTGTTCAGAATGTCATCAAACCAATATCCTCAGATCTCAGCCCCCTGAGTAGTTAGGATTAGAGGCATGAGCCAGTGGTGCCTGACACCACATACTCATAAAATAAAGTACACCTGCATCTTGTATATACATTTTTCTAATTTGGGGAGGGGAAAAGAAATAAATCGCTGAAATAAGGATACAGGTTGACCCATTGTACCAATGAGATGTACAATACACTTTGTTGAAAATGAACTTCACAACTTGGTGGGGAGCAGGAGTTGGGGAAGTGGGGAGGGAACGAATTGTAGGGGAAAGTAAAGGAGGTGGTAACAATTCTTGATAGAAAATGTACTCTTTACCTTATTCATGTAACTGTAACCCCTCTGTACAGTATCATTAAAATAAAATATGTATGGGGCTGGGAAGGTGATTCAGTGGTAGAGCACTTGCCTTGCCTGCATGAGGTCCTGGGTTCGATTTCTCAGCACCACATAAGCAAAAAGAAAAAAAGCCAGAAGTGGGGCTGTGGCCCAAGTGGTAGAGAGCTAGCCTTGAGCTGAAGTGCTGAGGGACAGCACCCAGGCCCAGAGTTCAGGCCCCACGACCAGACCCTAAAATAAATAAATAAATAAATAATAAAATATGTATATATATATATATATATATATACATATGTATGTATATATATATATATTCAGAGAGCTGGAAATTTCTCAAGTGGTTTAAATTTTGTTTCCACTGTTTGCAGCAGATTACTGGACATCAAAAATTCATTGCACTTAGGAACCTTCTTTTCAATTTCTGTGTAATTTGCAAGGTTGTACAATGTGTGCTGATGCAAGCCTTTTTCAGTTGGACAATAAATGTTTACAAATACAAAAAAATAAAAATAAAAAATAAAAATAAAAATGAAGTACAGCCTTCCCTTTCTAAGGAAAAAATAAAGTCATTCTACTTAAATGATGTTAATAAGCCTTCAAATATACCTGGTCTTATTAGAATACATTTATACAATTACCCTTAATGGAGGATATTTACAAACACTCTGTAAGAACCAGATTGTATTATCTGAACACTACACTAAACAGTCAACTCCAGAAGCTCTGTGTTTAGTCATTTGAGGAACCTCAATACTGCATTCCAGAGAGGTTGAAAAAGAACAAAAATGAGGCCATTCTAAAGCCACCAGCACAACCATGTTTATTGCAACATTGTTTACAATGGTCAAGTTATGAAATCGACACAGAGGTCCCACAGTGCATAAGTTAATCAAGAAAATGTGGCACACACACACACACACACACACACACACACACACACACACAATTTGATCAATCAGAAATAGAAATAGAAACATTTGGGGAAAACATTAAGCAAATGAAGCAAGACCTAGAATACTGACCTGTAGTGTCACCAAATGCAGGTGATGATTACAGAAGTTTCCCGCTAAAAGTAGGGACTCTTGACTTAGGGTCCTTGACTTTGATCACAGAATAACAATTTCTAGACAAGTCACAATGGTAAGAAAAGTGACAGAGCTTTACTGAGTAAGTCAACAAGCAAGTAAGCATGCAGACAAACAGAAAGACAGAGACACACTCTAACAGAGTGTGAATGTTCTAAAGGAAAGGCACACAGCTCTTTGGCTGCCAGGTATGTTTATATGATAAAGGAATTTTGTCTTTCACCTCTCCTGGTGTTACACTTTCTGAATTTCTGAATGTCTTGGGCATTCTTTCCAGATAACAATGCATCCTGCCATAAAAGAGATGCTCATCTCTGACATAAGGAAGGAGTCATGTTGTCTTCAATGTGGGTAGTAGGTTGCTTAAGTTTTGGGGGAGCATTTTCCCAGGAAAGTATATTTCCTGCCAGACAAATGTTAATTCTTGGGGTAAGATATGGGTAGAGCCGGTCAGATCTGGTTGAGTCAGCTAGAGTAGCAGTTGAAGCACACTTCCTGCTCATAGAGACATGACCCACAGGCACTACTGCCTAGCTTGCCAGCCATGAGCTGTCCATGCTCCCTACATGCCCCTGGGGGACCAATCAGTGCCTGTCACTAAGCAGTGCCTGTCTCAAGTGCCTTACATCAACCCCCCGCTAAGTAATTGGCTGGGAAGGACTCAGGAGATTAAAAAAGCTAGGACTATAAAATCCACCCCCCTTGCACAGAAATAAACGAGACCTGCTTAAGCCTGTTCTCCCGACGTGTGTTCCTTGTGTGCATCGTTCACACTTACCTCCTGCCAGAGATCTAGCCCTACAGTAAGATATGCACCTCCCAGGAAGCAATGCATCCTGTTATCTCTCTTTGAAGCAAAGATAGTGCTTCTGTATTTCTATGTACCATGTTTCCTCAATTCCTCCTGCCTCATTTTCCCCTAAAATGACTTTCTTCCTTTAATCTTAAGGGAAATGGATAGATTACCTTTAAGTTTGAGGACTTTTTGTAATATCTGGTAACCATTTCCCACGCCTGATTTTCCCTAGGTTATCTTTCCTCATTCTCCCCTGAAATGACTTTGTTCCCTTAATTGTAAAAATGTAGATGGATAAATATCTTCTGGATTAGCTTTAAGCAAAAGTTTTTAATTACTGGCAGTAATTTACCCTGCCTCAGTTTCCCTAGGTTATCCTGCCTCACTTTCCCCTCAAATAACTTTGGCCCCTTAATCTTTTTTTATTGTAAAAATAGTGTACAGAGGGGTTAAAATTACATGGGCAAGATAATGAGTACATTTCTTATCAAGCATTGTAGTCTCCTCCTTTGTTTATCCTTCCCATCCCTTCCCATCCTCCTCCCACCACCCCACCCAATCCTCCTCCCCCCCACACCCCCCACCAAAGTTGGAAAGTTCATTTTCGACATAATGACTTGTAAGTCTCATTGTTGCAATTGGTCCACCTGTATCCCTATATAAATGATTTGTTTATTCCTTTCCCCTCCACAAATTATACGGACATCAAATACAGTGAAAGCAGGAGTTATACTGTGGGGGAGGGACATACAAAGCACAAAGAAATAATATTATAAATGTGTTAGAAATAATCACATGAAAGAAAAAAACATTTGAATACATATCTTAGGGTTCATTCCCCCAACATCAACTTATCTGACCTTTTCTGCTTGACTCAGACATATACTAGCTATTGCAAATAAGGGAAACCATGGGACCTATGTTTCTTTGGGTCTGGCTTACTTCACTTAATATAAATTTTTCCAAGTCTTTCCATTTCCTAACAAATGATGGCTCCTTAATCTTAAAGGACATTGATTGGTGAAGATCCATCACTGTCACCGCATTATAATGCCTGAGCAGGGACATTGACATCTGAAGATTTGTCCTATCTTATCAATGAGTGACATGGAAAGTTCTGTTGTTGGATTGCCAGGATGGTACATTATTCAGAGCATTCTTTAACCAAAAACTGGAAAGGAAGTCAAACAAGAAATTCTGGAACATAATAATCCTCAGAAGCAGTATAAGGTGCAACAGATCAATATACCCCCACCTATTCATGCCATGAAGATAAATAACAAATTTCTCCATCAAGTAGTTCCATAGAACCATGAAGCAAAGAGTTTGTTACAAAAAGAGCAGAGTCAGACTTGGTATCAATTTGAGTGTGTAGATACAGAAGGGCTGGGGAGATATTTGAGTTGTCTGGAATATACACACAGCATTTAACCTTTACAGTTCTGCAGGTTCCTCCTTGGGCTGCAGGAATGATAGCTAAAGTCTTCCTGTTCTGCAGGAGAGGTTTTCCCATCCCATTGGCTATAAGTATGATAGTGCTATTTCCAGAAGAGAGAAGTCTTTGAGCTCAATTGCCCAAGAGTGGAAGTTAACCAGAAATAATCTGCCTTGTATAAAATTGGGCTCACTTTCAAAATGAGTTACTTTCCAATTCAGCCCAGGAAATACTAATTTAAAAAGTGACTTCTTATACATTCTAAGCTTAATGAAGGAGCTTTAACAATTGTTATAAGGCTAAAGAAAGATATTCATAATTCAGTTAACAGAAATTTAAAATTGGAAACTTGAACACACCATTCAGGCAATGTGGTTAACTCTCCTTTTATTAATGTTGAAGAGGAATCTCAAGTCTTTTAGAGGTTTTCAGGTATAGAAGTCCTGTGAGACCTTGTGTCTATATGAATCTAAACCTGAGATTGGGGTTAAAGAAATAAAGTTTTATTCTAGAAATATGTATCCCAGAGGTAACACCAGACAATTTCACAGCTGTGGGAATACTGAGAAGAACTGAACAGGGTCACTTCTATTTAGGTAAAAGTTGATTTGACAAAATTTGAGCATAGAAGGTATCCAAGCCATTTGGGGGTGGGGTTCTTTTTTAAAACTTTATTTTATTGTAAAGATACTGTACAGAGGAGTTACAGTGACATCTGTAAGGTAATGAGTACATTTCTTCTCCAGCATTTTTATCCCCCCTTTTTGTCTCCTACCATCCCTTCCCTCCCCAACCCTCACCACCTCCCCCACTCCTCAGCCCCCCCAAATTTGTAAAGTTCATTTCGATATAGTGTCTTGTGAGTATCATTCTTGCAATGGGTCACCCTGTGTCCTTGTTTCAGATTTTGTTATTACCGTTTCCCTCCCCAAATTAGATAAATGTATATACAACATTCAAGGTACCAAAATCAAATACTCTGACAACAGGGATATACCATAGGAGGTAGAGCATACATAAGAAACAAAAATAGTACATTTTTAAAAAACAACAAAGAAAAACCTATTGTGTCGGTATCTTGGGGTTCATTTTGCTGAGCATCATTTCATATGGTCATATGTACATGACTTTTGAGCTTTTCAGATCATTTGATAAGATTAGCCTAGACACATACCAATTATTGCAAATGAAGGAAACCATGGGACCTATATTTCTTTGGGTCTGGCATACTTCACTTAATATTATTTTTTCCAGATCAAAAATTTACTACCAATCATGGCTTTGAGCAGAGAGTAGAGGCTGCACTTTTGGATAATTTTAAGCTATCCCCAATTACACAACCATAGTCCTAAAAAAAACCTACCTTATATAAAAATATCAGGAAATACATATAACATTTTGCCCAGTTAAGCAGGTATGGGCATCAGACAGACATGCTCTTCAACTATTTTCTTTTGACCTCCCAGCTGTGCTTAGCTTTGAAAGGACAAGAACAAAGTGACTCCCTTTAAGATCTGACACCGTCCCTCTTATCTGTGCAGTTTTCCACTGGCATCTGGATGATTACTCATCCCCAGGATCCCTCACCACCAGGACAACCTTTATGTTCCAGGAGACTGCCTTCTCCTTGCTCAAATAATGTCCTTATTGGAGATTAGTATTAGCATTAATATTAGTATTGTCAGTCATGAGGCTTAAACTCTGGTCCTGGGCATTGTCCCTGTGCTCTTCAGCTCAAGGCAAGCACTCTACCACTTGAGCCACAATGCCACTCACTTCTGGTTTTCTAGTGGTTTATTGGAGATTAGAGTCTCAGGGACTTTTCTGACCCAGCTGACTTTGAACCACTATCCTTAGATCTCAGCCTCCCAAGTACATGGGATTACAGGCATGAGCAACTGCCACCTGGTTATAATTGCTGTTTTTGCCTACTAGTATCTCTTAAGCATTCCTTCATTTACTTCAGATACAGACCTAATCTTCATATACTTCATATGCAGACCTTATTCAAGGTACTCAGTGACTTGGTGTGGGAACTAGACAAGCTCTATGCCCAGATATAATTGCTTTTCATGTATCCACAAATGACAGAGAGGAATAGACAGCTCACTCCATCTCTTCTATCTCAGAATAGCAGTCAACTGTGCATTGATTAAATCTTGATTCAGAAAGTCTCCCAATTCTCATTATGTTCTTAACGATCCAAATTCTAATTCCATACTCTTTGAAGACAGGATCCAAACATATTACTGTGTGTAGAGACAAGCATTCAATTCAACAAAGTTTTGATATTTCAACTTAATCCTTTGTATACACGTTTAACTACCTGTTTCTGTGACCTCTGTGCAGGCTCAGCTTAAAGAAATACCAATTGCTTCTGTCCCTGACCCTCGCAATTGAGGAAATCAACACAATCCCCACCTGCTACCCAACATGACCCTGGGGTTTGAGATCTATATTTCATGTTTTTCAGAAACTGATGTGTTAGAGATTCCACTAACTTTGCTTTCTGGGAAAAATAAATACAGCCCTAATTGCACCTGCAGGAGAGACAGCAAAGTTTTAGCAGTACTCACAAGAACCTCAAGCACATCTGTCCCATTCTGGACACTTCTGGACCTCTACAAACTTCCACAGGTGAGTATAGAAGGGGAGGGAAGATGTGAAGCTACGTCCGTCTTGAACCTGTCCTCAGTAGGTTGAAGAAGTGGGGGAAAGAGATGGCATTATGAGCCTCACATGTTGAATGTCCTCAGAGGAAAAAAAATCCCCAAGTTGAGTGGGGCATTCACATTATTTTTGTTGGAAGAGATAAAAGGAGAGTTTATAAGAGAGCAAAGAATGATCCCAGGTTCTGATCCTGATCCATGCATTTCTACAAAAATCTTGGAAAATGAGAGATGATATTACAAATGGGATAAGCAAACCTTCATTCCCACCACTGCAAGCACTGTTCACTTCTCGTCAGGACTGTGACACTGACAATGACCATCCTCTTCCTGCCATTGTCTTTATTTTTCCCACTTTAGTTAACCTATGGGTCTTTTGATCCTCTCCTGAGTGACCCTGGACAGCTCAGTAGTGTCTATCAGATGGCTTCCAAGGACTCAGCTCTAGCCCTAGCCATGGTCCCCTTGATGCTTCACTTCATCTGGACCTGGGTTGGACTGTTCACATCACCAAAGATAACTATGGTGTGTGGTTCCTCTCAGAATTGAGAGAGGAAATGGACAAGAATGGAGTCTGTCTTGCCTCTGAGAACAGGATCCAGATAAAGGGCCTCTCAGATTTATCAAGTGATTGACCAAGATATTGCCAGATCATGGAATTCTTAACCAATGTGATTATCATTTACAGAGAAATTGAATTGCTACTAAGGTTTATTCTTAAATTTGGGGATATTTTAATTACAGAGAAAGTCTGGGTCATGAACTCACCCTATGGTGACGTGACCTTCAGCAAAAGACACTTCCTGCTAGACTCCTTCCACGCACCTCTCATCTTCTCTCACCACCATACAGTTAATTCTGGGTTCACCAGTTTTGTCCCAAGAAATAACTATTCCAAGAACTCAGGAGATATTTCTCTTCCTAGGTAATGGATTCGGGCTGTTCAGTGCAAACTGATTAAGTCCGACTGTACAAAATTGGGGCACTGTTCATACAATGCCTCTGTGGCTTGGTTGCAGGGACACATTTTTGACATGGCCATGTCACAAGACAGTTACAACATGTAAAACGCTATGTATGCTGTGGCCCATGAGCCACCAGCACACAATGACTTACCAAGGGCATTTCGGTTCTCACAGGTAATGACTTTTGTGTTAGGTGATATGTTCCAGGCATGATGACTTTCTAGAACTTTTCATAGCAGATGGAATTAGGTAGTCTGCCTCCTTTATGGAAAATACAAGATACACTGGACCTGTCATGCTCTCCATGATGTGACTTGAAGAACACAACATCTGTAATAAGGAAGTGTTGTACCTCCCGTCCTCATCCTCACTTTGTGTGATATGAACTCTAAACTTTTCACTAGTACAATCCAAAATGTAAGTCCAGAGGAAGATGGCAGAAGAGAAGCTGGAGGCTAAACAAGATCTTGCGTAGGGAGTAGTTTTAGTGTTCCAGTGAACAGTCCTAGGCTAGAGAATCACACAAAGTGTGCCATCACAGTACAGAGAGTTCAGCCAGAAAGGGAAAATCCAGGCAGCTTGGTCAAGCAGACAGATCTGAGCACTTGCTCGTACCCATAGTAGGGGAGGCAGCGGTGATGGCAGGGGCAGTTACCCCCACCACCATATTAACAGAGAGAGTATGGGACAAAGGTGCCAGACACCCTGTGTGAGAAGATCGTACTTACCACCAGCAAGAACTGACAAGGAACAGAAATCTTCATCCTGCAGTTCAAAGACCAGGGACAGCCCAGGAACCAAGAGTCTAGTGTGAGTAGAACCAAGATATTCTCAATCCTTCTCAAGGAGAGCGGTGGGAAGGTAGCCCCTCCCCCACCAGTGGAAAAGATCCTCATCTTTGATACTGACAACAACTAGCAACAACTAAGCCTTGGAAGAAAACAATAGGAGCCATTCAGCAGTTCACAGGCTGCCAGGCTCAGCTCCACCCAAGGAGCGGTCACTCCACCTCTAGAGGAGTGACTTTCTTCACTGGGTAAACAGAACCAGAGGCTGCCCCTCCCCACTGCAGCCTAGACAGCAGGAGGGATAAAACACAAACAATTGAAACGCAGTAAACATAAACCCTGAGAATGGTTCCAGGCTGGGCTCTGTGAGTGTCTCAGAGAAAAGCTACGGATTGCTATAGGCATCAACCATACTCAGAACCTAGCTAGCCTCAGCACAGCAACTCCAAGCTAGAGGAAGCAATCATCTCCCTCTTTTGTGATACTCAAAGCAGAACTCCCTCCACTGAACTAGCTTGGGAGGAAGATCACAAAGTCCTGGATAAGGCTGAGCTTCTTTCTGCCTGCTGAAACAAACTGGCTTAAGGAACCAATCAAGGAAAACCAAACACTGAAGAGCCTGATGCCTGAGTGACTCCATCTTTAAGATAGTAACCATCTTGTGAGGTATGAGTCATGGGACTGACCATGAGCCTGACCCAGGAATGACACAAAAAGAAAAACAATTCTTGGGGCAATTAGGGACATAAGCAATCCTCAGAAAAACCACAGGAATTTCCTCCAGTTGCATCAGTCAGACACTGGGTGGCCATGCAGGACATGGCAACTCAGTAGACAGACAATTCTCATCAATAGCAGTGTTAACCAATCACATTTGCCTAGCTTAGCTTGCTTTCAATGTCAACCAATCATATAATTTCTCATGTAAAAGTTCCATAAAGTTGTTTGCTCAATAGTATAAAAATTGTGCTGATTCTATGCTTCGGGACTCTTTGTGTCATCAGTTACTGAGTGCGTGAAGGACCAAGCTCGAGTTTGCAATAAACGACTCTTTTGTCACTTACATTGATCTTGGTCTCTGGTGGTCTTCGGGGGATCATGAGTTCGAGTACAACATTTGGGGGTTTGTCCTGGATCCCCCTCATAAGCCCACCCAGATGCCTGATCACAGAGTCGCAAAGAAAGGCTGATAAGTTGAGGCATTGCTACTTTGTAATTATCTGGTATCTGAGTTGCCTGCAGGTTCTGTATTGGTGTTGGCAAGATGTCTTGGTGGACACGCTATAAGACAGCCAACGGGGCCTGTGGGAGACATCCCCCAGATCCCCACCGCGGTAAACTATCCCCTTTCCATTTGATAGTTTACAGGGTGGACTGTCCCTTAGTGCGGACATTTGGGCTGTCTGTAGTTTACAATGCGCATTCTGTGAATGTGTTTTGTCTCAGTTTTTGTGTGTATTTTGGAATTCTTGGAAAGTTTCTCCTCCTAGATTCATCCTGATGGGAAGGCTTGGAGGAGACTGGCTGACACCCCCTTAATATGTTTCTCTAGCTCCTGCTTCCCTTCCACTGTTTTTACTTTCACTTTAAATTGCCGTTTTTGTTCCACCTTTCTAATGAAAATCACTTTTTCTCTTAGGTGCTCTTGTCCTCTGCTCCCTGGAGCAAAATTTGACTTAGCACTCCAGCCCCTCTGAAGCAAAACTGGAGTCTGGTAGTCTCTTGCCAGATAAAACTGCTGAAACATCTTCACCAAGTGTCTCCGTTCATCCCTTTGGGATTTTAGATAGGCCGGCCTGACCCACACTTTTCTCCCTGGGATATTCTGGGTTGTAGCTGCATTCTTAATTCCCGAAAATGCCGGTTGTTTTGTTCTGTGACTTCTGTAATTGTTTCTCTCCTTGTCCTCTGTTTTGTGTGTGGATTGTTGTACACAGGAATGGGTCAGAACCAGAGCACCCCTCTTACCCTTCTGAAAACTAATTTCAAAGATTAAGGAAAGAGCTAACAATTTGTGTTGATTTTATGAAAGAAAAATCAATTACTTTTTGCAGATTGGAGTCGCCTACATTTGATGTTGGATGGCCCACTGAAGGAAGCTTTGACTTAAATATCATTTGGAAAATTAAACATAGGGTTTTTCTCTCTGGCAGAGCGGAACACCCTCATCAGATTCACTATATTCTGTTATGGCAGACTTTTGTGCATGAACCCCCGTCCTGGCTGTCTCCTTTTCTGCCCACCCCTGCCGATAAGAATAGGATTTTAGCATTAAAGAAAACTAAGTCATCTGATCCCCCAAATCCCTTGTACCCTCTCCTACAGGAGAGGAGTGAGGATCTACTTCTTTTTTTAAAATTTTGGATTGTGAAATACCATACAGAGGGGTTACAATTACATGGGCAACATGTAATTGTAACCCCTCTGTACAGTATTTTCATAATAAAAAAAGAAAAAAAACAATTACATGGGCAAGGTAATGAGTACATTTCTTATCAAGCATTGTTGCCTCTTCCTTTGTTCGGATCTACTTCTTTTTTCAGACTCTGACTTCCCTCCCTACCCTTCACTGCCACCTCCTACACCTGAAGGGGAGGCAATCGGGGGCAAGGAATATGTAGAATCTAGCAATAACTTGGATGGGCCAGCAGGGAGAACTTGTGGCCATATTGAGAGAGCTGCCTGCCTACCACTCCCTGACACAACCATAATGGTGCCACTCCAGGAAACTGGACCACCAAATGAAACAGAAAACCCCCAACTTCAGTATTGGCCCTTCTCCACCAGTGACATGTATAATTGGAAATCACAAAATATAAAATTTTTGGATAATCCCAAAGATTTGATTTCTTTCTTAGACAATGTGATGTTCACACACCAACTGACCTAGGATGATTGTCAGCAGTTACTCCGGGTCTTGTTTACCACAGAAGAAAGAGAAAGGATTCAAACAGAGGCTAGAAAGTTGGTCCCAGGAGACGATGGGCAGCCCACTGTTAATCCTGACTTACTCAATCCGTCTTTTCCACTGACCAGGCCTCTGGGGGATGGCTGGGACTACAACATGGCAGAAGGGCCCTGCAGAGGGCCCACCTTGATGTCTGGCCTAAATTGAGGGTGCTGTCTGAGTCGGGCCCTCCACCCACCCCACATCACTTTTACCCCAGGGACTGTGTTCTGGTAAAAAGACATCGACAAGAAAACTTGGAGCCCCAGTGGAAAGGCCCTTATGTGGTCATCTTGACCACTCCCACCACCTTCAAGGTCGATGGCAGACCCCATAGCAGACATCATAGAACCAAACAAGGACCCAGAGTGGCAAGTTTCTCGCTCCAAAGACAATCCTTTAAAGTTCAGACTGTGCTGCAAAAAGTCTTAATTATGAGTTAGCTGCATGCCTTACTTGGAAGCTATATTAGTATAGTAGTTAGTGCTAGTAATCCCCACCATCCATATAATTGGACCTGGACTGTTAGCAATCAAGCAACAGGCAAATCACAGGAATTTCATCCATATGCATCAGTCAGACACTGAGTGGCCATGCAGGGCATGGTGACTCAATATTCAGACAACTCTGGTCAATAACAGTGTTAACCAATCATGTTTGCCCAGCTTAGCTTGCTTTCAACATCAACCAATGATATAATTTCTCATGTAAAAGTTCCTTAAAGTTGTTTGTTCAATACTGTAAAAATTGTGCTGACTCTATGCTCCAGACCTCTTATCATCACTGGTAACCCAGGGCATGGATTACCAAGCTCAAGCTTGCAATAAATGACTCTTTTGTCACTTACATTGATCTTGGTCTCTGCTGATCGTCGGGGAGTTTGGAGGCTGAGCATAACAAAGTAAGCTCATATCTCTGAGGCCAGAGATCTTGACGTCATTCAATGTTGTAGCTGGGGCTCAGTGGAGTGATGTCACCCACACATGCATGACAGAAACACACACAGTGCTCTCTGTAATTCTGCTGGGCCATTGCTGGAAAACAGAAAAGTATCTGCACAAAGACAGAAATGTCTGGAAGCCCAACAGATTATTCCAGTTACAATGACTAAAGAAGAGGGTGCTCACTGTTCTGTATAAGTGCTTATATAATGACTGCTATTGTTGGACAACTATGTATTCAACACTGTGGCATTGATGAATTTTACTACAATAAAGCTTCAAGGAGAACCAAAACAGCCTAACTAAATAAAGTGAATGGGTGTTAGACTGCCATGTCAAATGTCTACATCAAACTTTATAAAGTCTCTGATAAGTTGCCCACTAGAGAAAATGAACAAGGAAACTGCAAATCCAATAATATTTTGCACTTTATGAAGAATAAACACCATTTTGTGCTAATAATTAATAGGTAGTTGCCCTTATACATTCATCATACTCCAATAGTAAAGGTTAGCATTAAGTCATTACTAAGCAAAGAGTCTAAGGTACAACGGACCTGTTCCTGGGCTCTCAATGAAATAAAGTGAATGTTAAACTTGTCAAAGAAGACAAGGTACCAGAATGATTCTGATCTCATGTCTTTTGCCCATAAGCAGCGAGCCCCATGCAAACACAACTGTAACAGTTTGTGTTTAAACAGTCACAAGTTACATTAAAATTGCTCACACTTAGCTGAGTACCAGTGCCTTAGGCCTGTAAACTTAGCTCCTCAGAGAGCTGATATGTGAGGATCATGGCTCCAAGCCAGCCTGGGAAGGAAAGTTCATGAGTCTTTTATCTCCAGTAAACCAACAAAAGCCAGAATATATACGTAGTTCAAGTGGTAGAGCACTTGCTTTACACAAAAACAATGCTCAGAAACAACACCCAGACCCTGGCTTCAACTATCAGAACCAGCACCAAAAAAAGTAAATCCCATAAGAACATCAGCTCACTTTCATTTCTTCAGGTGGCCAAGAAGGAAATTCACTGTGAAGTACAGAAAGATGAAGCATATGAAATAAAAAGAACATCACAGAAGATAGAGATCATAGCTTGACAAAAATAGGAAGGTCTGAATGATATCATTGAGGCTATTATTTTTTTGTCTGTCTTGGGACTTGAACTCGGCCTGGGTGCTGTCCCTGAGCTTTCAGCTCAAGGGGAGTGCTCTACTTAAGCCATAGTACCACTTCTGATTTTCTTGTGGTTAATTGGAGATAAGAGTTTCAGGGACTTTCCTGACTGGGATGGCATTGAACCACAATCATCAGATCTCAGCCTGTGAGTAGCTAGGATTATAGCCATAAGCCACTAACACCCCACCCTTAATACTGTTTTGATAACTGAGGTCCAGGTCTTTAATATCATTGCAATAGTTCCTTTGCAGTACTCAGAAAGAGTTTAGAATAATACATGTATTGTAGTTAGGGGAAGACTTCAACAGGAAACAGAGCCAGTACTGTGTAGGTAGAAAAAAAATTGGTTACCCATTTTGCTAACCAAACACAATTAAGGATGTATAAAACTTGGTGAACTGTGAACACAAATGGTGAAATAATTTTTGATATGCTGTCCTACCAACAAGCTACCCAAAACAATTCTGTTTTTATTTAGGATTAAGAGGTGATATTTCCAAGAATATTCACATATCAAAAACTCAGTACTTACTGGGTAGAGATGCTTCTGCCTTTAGACACAAACAAGGGGTAAAGAACCAAAGATGTTTTCAAGCTTGGAGCCCAAGGAAAGCTCACCCTCCATCCTCAGGACTGATGAACCAGGAGCTGGCCAGTCCCATACAAGCATGGAAATCACTCCTGTCCAGGAAACACTCAAGTAAAGGAGAGAAAGGATGACTTCCATAGGATCTTGGGAAAATCCATGCCCAGAGCTCACAATTAATCAATTTGTGCATCATATTAGACCAAATCTTTAAGGACACCCTAATAGAAATGGAAGAAGAAGAGAAAAGAAAACAACAGACACACTAGATTTTTGGGGGGATCACTTTAGCCATGCTGGCAAAGGGTAGTGTGTCCTTTCTTGCACTGCTTTATTTTCTGCTTACATTTTTCAGTCCAATGGTGTTCAGTCGCCACTTGATTGGACTAAATTACACATCATAAAAGTGTTTCTGTTTTACAATGAGCTATGACAAAGTAAACAAGACAAAAGAAACAAAGAATGTCTTCTTAATTTGATATATAGTTTCTAGATGACTCTATATACTGGACTACATATATGATGTATATGCATGCACATCTAAGGGAAGCTAGGAGGAGGGCAAAGAACTATAGAAAAATGGGTGAAAAAATACAGCAGAGGGGCCCATCAGTGGCATTGGTCATTGATGAAAGTGAACTAAGCAACTCAAGGCTGGTGATGGGAGGGAGGGAAAGAAAGAGAAAGGGGAAACAGCTGATTCTGAGCAAAAGGCAAGAAATGTGCATATCACCCGATTTGGAAGCAACAGTTTTATTGTTAAAGTCTGCAGAGTTCATAAGCTTTGTAGATGAAGACAATGACAAGATGCATTGTGAAGGTCAAAATATGTTAATGAATTTACCTAAGGATTACTATGCCACAATACTGTGAACTTTATGTAATTACTCTTTTATGTGTTACTCTTTTAAAATACTGACTAAAACTTTGAGTAATATGTATTAAATTTTCACATTCTTGTGGAAATCAATTATTAAATTCATTATCAATTTGAACATTATACACGTAATTTTTTTCAAGTCAGATACCAATAGCTCCCTTAGAAGACTTGGATCTGATTATTACAGTTCAAAACTATACTGGAAAGAAAAGTCTATAATACTCCATCTTTAACTTACAAGTAAAAATAAGGGACTTGAGCTATTTCTCAAATAGTAAAATGCCACTTGTGAATTACAAAGCCAAGAAAAGGAACTTGGGTCCTGACTTCCAGGTCTGGCACCACCAGTCCCGACACCCCCCACCTCCTTCCCCGTCCCACCCCCAAGTGCTCGCGCTTGCACGCACACACACACAAACACTTTTTCCATAAATTAATTTTTTTAACTCCTTTTTCTTTTCACCACCCAACTCAAAACCATCAATCCTGTCTTTAATTTTTTTTAAGCAAGTGATGTCTGTGGATGCCACTGTGGGCAGTACAAATTATGTAAAAGGCTCAGCAGATACCAGGAAATAAAAAGGGGGGAGAGAAAAAACCCCAATATATTCAATGAAAACCAACCAAATCTGCCTGATCAGGAGAAAAAAAAGAGAAGCCCACACATGGTAGGTGAGACACCTCAACTCGGAGAGGGGCCAGAATAGCAGATATAGGCTATGGATCCCACGCGTGCTCTCTGGGCCTGCTGCTCAGGATTTGCCCCAAGTTGGTGCTGCTGAACCTGAGCCCAGACATGGGCAAAGCTCTGCTGTATTCCAGAACCAGGTGCAACCCCTCATGCTCAAGGCCCAAGTCTTCTTCCTGATGATGCTCACTGCCCCATGCCCCAGGGGATGCTAGGAGAATCCTTTCCCTTAGAGAACAGGACCTTGAGCCCCATCTTCCCCCAGAGGGACAAAACCATGCGCAGGAACTGGGCAGCTCAGATACTCTGGTTGTCATGTCTGGGGACTGCTTGATGCACGCAGTGAAGCCTGCGCCCTAGGTTGGTTGGCCTGGTAGGGGTGGCACTGGAAGCTCCCAGAGGCAGAAGCCACACTCCTGCTCTAAAAGGTGGTGAACGGCTCATGAACCAACTAGACTGGGAGACTGCGATCCGGAAGTCTCTTGGCAATGTACTGGCAGCTTCCACCAGTCAAAGGGATAGGAGGTAGAAATTCTCTAACAGGCTCTGAGAACATCCACAGGTAAGAAAATTGGTTTGAGTTTTATGGTTTTCTTATTATTCCTCACTTATTTTGCCTCATCTTGGCAATACTAAATCATCCAAACTCATATTTGCCATCTTCTCCCTCACTGCCTCCCCCCCTCCCAGGACTCCTTTGGTAAAACAATCGTGAAGTGTGTGTTCAGATTTTCTACTTTCTTATAAATATTGTTCAGATAGATAATGTGCAATTTGCTCTGCATACATATTTTTCCCATTGTGGTTTCCCTTTGGACAAAGAAAAAAAGAAGCACCTACGTTTTAATTTTCTTGGCTTTGGTTACATATTTACTTCAATGTAAAACCTAATTTGTTACTCAATTCTTTTTTTTTTTTTTTTTTTGGTTCATCATAGGGTTTGAACTCTGAGCCTAGGCAAGCACTCTACAACTTGAGCCACAGCACCACTCCTGTTTTTCTGAGTGGTTTATTGGAAATAAGAGTCTCATGGAGTTTCTTGCCTGGTCTGTCTTTGAACTGCGATCCTCAAATCTCAGCCTCTTGAGTAGCTAGGGTTACAGGCATAAGCCACCTGCTCCCAGATATTTTTCAATTCTTTTATTATTATTATTATTATTATTGCTCAATTCTTTACACAGTAAAATGTATGATTGTTTTAGTGTTTCTAACTAAAAGTTGCTTTCCTTCAAATATTACCCAATGAAAGTTACAAGAATGATATGTAAAGTGATACAATTAGCTGCATTTTTAAAACAAGAGAAATGGTCTGAGATCCCTCAAGTTTGTTAAGTTTGGACTCTTACTGCAATGTCAGTCTACATGTGAGTCTCCTGTACTCTTTGTTTAAAACCAAATGGGAAATATCCATTTACAACCAGTTTGTCTAAGGATAACTACTTTTTAAAAGTGTCACTTTGAGAACAATGTTTTAAAAGAGTTAATTAAACATGTAATTTTTAAAATCTGAGTAAGGAATCCAGGTGCCAGTTATTAACACCTGTAATCCTAGCTACACAGGAGGCTGAGATCTGAGGACCACAGTTCAAAGCCAGCCCAGGCAGGAAACCCCGTGAGATTCTTATCTCCAATTTACCACCAGAAAACAAAAAATGCTGCTGTGGCTCAAGTGGTAGAGCACTCTCCTTCAGCTGAAGGCTGAGGGACAACACCCAGGCACAGAGTTCAAGTCCCATAACTGACAAAAAAAAACTCAGTAAAGAACTAAGGAAATGTAAAGGAAGAGGGAAGTTAGTAAATGAAAGCCTTGAGAAAGGGAATTGATGAAACAAACTTTGTTTCACTTGGATAAAAATTATTTAAGAAGCAAAAATTTCACTTTTATAACCACAAAATGTTCAAGTAAGTAGCAGATGGTATGAGTAAATCTTCAGTTTCATAAAATAGAGCTTATTATAAAATAATTGGTATTAAATAAGTTGATTGATTATCAAGAAAATTAGTAATAAGAGATGCTAGTGGGGATGTGGCCAAAGGAATGTTATAACTCCGTTGGTAACATAACATGACAAAAGATAAAATATTACATGCAGATTACAGACACATAATGGTATGGGTGTTTGTTATGTCTATGTTTACATATAACAAGTGATTATCATGACACTACTTAGAAGCTAAGTTGAAGAACCAGGCTCTGTTCCAATCAACATATGAATGGAAAAAGTAAATGGAGTCACACAGACACAATTGATTCTTGAAAATGCCATTATATATTTAGGTCAGGAATATGGGAGGAAGGGGAGACCATCATGTTCAGTAAATCACCCTGACAAATGCAGCAGTGGTATATTCTGGACACCATTGGAAAACTGAAGCATACAACCTGTGGGTGAGGCAGGGAGGGAAAAACTGGGTAACATTGTAAAAACAGAAATGTACTCATTACCTGACTTGCATAATGGTAACTCCTTTATACATCACCTTTACAATAAAGACATACAGACAGACAGACAGACAGACAGACAGATGGATAGATGTATTATCAACTAACACAGATCCCCAAATTTTTTCTCATTTTTGAAATGTAGGCAGAAGAAGCCTTAGAGTAGTAGAGTAGATATCAATGACAATGAAGTAGAAATTGTTAGCTTCGCCAGCAAGGAAACCTGACACATGGTTCAGACAGAAAAGACAAACTGCCCACCCGCAGTAGCTGGAAGCACATGGAGAAGACAGAGGAAAAGGAAAAACAGAAGAAGAGAAAGAGAGAGAAGGGATTTGTGCTGAGCCAGGAGCACAATGGATGCAGAAGTGACTAGGGAACCACTCATCGGAGTGAAGTGTGACCAGGGTGGTTCAGGAAGTGACCTCAGCAGACGAGGAAGTGACCTCAGAGTGTGGGGTCCTTTGCTGACTCACAATCAGGTGATTGACAGGTAACTACTGGTTTCAGGCAGGTGAAGAGGAAGTGGGGAGGGGTTGTTCTCCAGGGCACACTGAACAGAAATAGAGATATAGAAAAGATAAATTTTTGTCCTCTGAGCCAGCCACGGGTAGCCGATACCTGTAATCCTGGGTATAGGAAGAACAAAATTTCTACCTCAGAACCCAAGTCAGGCTAGGCCCCAGTACTGACTCTCTTGCAAGATCTTGCTGGCTACCCGTATCATGTAGCATTTGCATCCTTACTTTTCCAACATACTTTTGCCAAGCTTTTCCTGATAAATATACGGAGCCAGATCAGAGAATCAGCCACCATGGTGAACTCTGTGCAGAGCAGGAACCTGCACTTTGACCTTGGTTTCACTTCTAGTATGAGGAATGAATAGAGGAGACAGGTAGGGAGACATGGACAGAGCTGGCACCACACGGCTGTCCAAGAGTGATCAAGAATTCCCAGAGCACTCAGGACATGACAGGGATACACAGCAGACCAAGACCCATACATATACCCACAACTACCAGGATCCTCAGAGGGCAGGCCTGCTATGTTTCCAGAAAGTCATAGACCATGGATTGCCACAACGTACTGATAGATGCATTCTGCTGGTCAAAGACATGCAAGGATTGAAGAAGCTCAAGGTTCCAAATGCAAAGTCGAATTGGATGCGTACCTTGACCTTGAAGTATTGATCTGTAATGTTTGAATTCAGGGAGATTGTTGGTAACTCCTACAGCAGTAAATAAGTGCATTGACCACTTCTGGATGCTTGTGCATGTGTAGTTGGTTTGGAAACCTTAATGGGTCATTTCACCAAACTTCTGTGGCTCTCTTTGCTCTGGTTTGTGAGTCTGCCCATCCTGATCTTTCATTGTGGTCCAATAACACTGACTGGGCTTTTCTGGCCATGGCATTCTTCCACTTATTGACCATCATATGGCATCCTCTAGTCTCATCCATTCCCATCATCTGTAGTGATTTTCTTATGAACCTTCATTTTGTGTGCTTGTTTTCTTTTCAACTTTTTGCTTTCACACAAGTTTGTGAACAACTCAACAAGAAAGGAATCCATCCCTGGAGTTTTCCTATCTACAGTCTTGGATGAAATCACAGCCCTGAGGGTGTGGAGCAAAAATGGTACACATGTTTTCCAACTTGTGTTTTGACCTTGCACCTGGACCCCAGATGCAGAGCTGGAGGGCAGGATGGGCTCTGTATTCCTCTAAGACAGTGGAGAAGGCCAGTGGTGCATCCCAGTGGCCATCCAGGTAACAAGAAATCACAGAAACTCGTGATCCATTTAGATACCAACCTGACACTGAAGGCTCAGTCTGCAGCCAGAATCCTATCTCTACGCCAAAGCAGCAGCAATGTTCGCTGTGGCTCTGACACTGCTTCTCCTACAGCATCCACTTTTGGTCAATTCCTCTGAAGATGTGAGATGCATTTACACAGAAAAATCTGTGGCACACAGCAGGGGAGATGTGGAGATTGCTGGGTTTTTCCCCCTTTATTCTTGGGAATTCATTCGCAACATGAATGACCCTGCCCTGCAGCAACAGAACCTTCCGTAAGTGGTTAATTGGGTTTTCTTAAAATTTGCATTTTCTGTTTGGTTACGTCAACGGTGGGGGAAGTTTGGTTCCATCCATTGACATTCTCTGAATCTTCTACACTGCCGTCACCACGGCAACTCTATTTTACTTCAGGTTTTCCTGATGAATATTTTTCTTCCTTTCTCCAGAGAGATCTCTGTCTGTCTTTCATTCCACTCCCCGTTCCCAGGGCTTTCCTGACCTCCCCACAATCACTGTGACTCCTCTAGCCTGATCTGTCCTGGCTCAGGGTCAGTGAGGTGACCAAGAGTCCATACTAACACTCAATGTCCCCATCCAAAGGTCAAAGGCAAGGGAATCTTTAATCAATTCTGTTTTTTTATACTTTTCAAAACAGGACCAATGTTTGGACCTCCTTCAGGGCAACATTTCCTAGGATAGACATGCAGTTTCTGCTTCAGGGGTTATTTCATGTCAGCAAAGCTCTGGGAATGGGGAGCTGCTGGTTCGATCTGGAATAAGAGATTCATGAACCATTTGATTTTTTCCCCTTAACTAATGTATGTGAGCCTCTGTCCTGCTGTCCATGTCTCAGGCTATCCCCTATGTCATTCCCAGAAGCTCTTCTTCTATTCCTTGTTCTCAAACGTTTTTCCAGTCTTTCCTACTTTTCCCCTACTTATAAATTCATGAACTGGATTTTAATTTTTTCATATGTTTTATACACACTTTCATTCATGCATTTGACCCAGGTGAGCTCACTACTTTCAGATCTACAGAATTCCCTGTAAACTAGAGAAGTCACAGAGGAATTTTCTCAGACAATTTGTGTGGAAACACCCTGTATGGGCTTTGTTCAGGAGAAGAATACTTTCTTCCATGAGAGATTTGTGAGGGATATTGAAGCCAACTGAACGTGGTAAGGAAGTGAGTGAGATTGATTGGGAACATGTGTAAACACACCTTTAGAAATGTACCCCCATGAGAGATGAGGGATGGGAGATGTCAGAGATTTCTTCTGCTCTGTACATTCTCTAATTGAGCTCTCTGTATGAGCACCAGGCACGTGCATCCTCGTGTGTGCATGTGCATTTGTCTATATGAATTTCCCCAAAATGATCATATTGAATCCTAGGAGAATTCATAGTTGTGGGACATTCTTGATTCATATTGGCATGTGATACCATCTGGCCTTCGAAATGTCTCTGAATTACACCAGTTGGCTTGGTCTGGCTTTGTGCCTGTCTTTCCAGAAATTCCAGGCAGGCTTCAGTGTTCCTGAGTCTGTAGTGACTTCCACAATGGCACCACTAGAGGGAGCAAAGGCCTTGAGGGAAGTCAGCTGGTAAGGTGATAAACCACTTCAGTACCAAGAAAACCAAAGGAAGTTGGGTGACAAATACTCTGTGGTTCTTAAAACCTCAGGGAGAACCCCAGTGAGTGGTGGGTCACAATATACCACCTTCTGGGGACACAGGGATCCTATATGCCTCATCCACAGTTAATGGCCCTGTGAGTGGATTCTGCCCGGCAGTGGCAAGATCTGTGTGGCAGAACAGGCCTTAGTCACAGCTGTAGCCGCCAGAACTCTATTACACCTGGAATACCAACCAGCAAGGTCACCAAAACAGGTGAAGGTTAATGAAATTTCCCTCTAAAAGTAGGGACTCTTCACTTGGGATCCTTGACTTTGATTTCAGAAGAAGAAATTCTAGATAAATCACAATGGTACGAAAACATGGCAGGGCTTTACTTAGTAAGGAAGCAAACAAGCAGGGAAACAAGGAAACAGAAAGGCAGATATACCTCCTATTAGAGTGTGGGTGTGCTAAAAGAGAGACACACAACTATCTGGCTGCCAGGGCTATTTATAGGGTAAAAGGAAGGGGTCTGCCTTCAAAGTGATACAAAGGTAGGTGTTTTATGTTTGCTAGTCACACCTGGTGTTACCCTTTCTGAGTTTCTGGATGTCTTGGGCATTGTTATCAGATAAGAATGCAACCTTCATAAAATACAAGCTTATCCTTGGGATGAAGAATGTGTCCTGTTCTCTTCACTTTTGGGAAGGTGACTGCTTACATTTGGGGGAAGCACTATCTCAGGAAGCCATACATCCTGGCAAACAAATATTCCTTCTAGGGTGAGAAGTGGGTCTCCCAGGAATGTATGCATCCTATTGTCTCTCTTTGAAACAAAGATAGTGCTTCTGTGTCTCTATACACTGTGTTTCTGAACTGCTTTCACCAGGTCTGATTTTCCACAATGTATCCTGTTTCATGTCCCCCTGAATGACTTTGGTCCCTTATTCTAAAGGGAAGTAGATGAATGAATATTTCTGTATTTGCTGAAATATTACCATACCTCATTTTCCCTTAGGCTGCCTTGCTTCATTCTTCTCCCAAATAACTGTCTTCACTTAATCTTAAGTGAAGTAGATGGACACGCTTTAAGCTTGAGTTTTTGAATTCCTGGCATGCATTAAACATGCCTTGTTTTCCCTGGTCTACCCTGCTTCAGTAGGACATCCTCAGTCCATTGCAATCAGGCCAGCACAGTGATAGTTGAGAACCAAGGCCTGCAACCTGTATGTGGTGGGGGTGTGCTCAAGAACAAAGACTGCCACAGCCAGCCACAGTCAGTGATCACTGAAATAGAAGTCTGATTAGCTGATGGCAGATGACTTTCTAAAGTACTAAGGTGATTCCAGAACTCCCCCAGAGGCTGTCCTGGATGGGGGTGTCATAGCAACCTTCCAGTGCTATCAATCAGCACACACTAAGCTTTGGAAGAAAATCACCATCTTACTGACAAGCTCAAAAGAAGTGGGATGGAGGGCTGGGAAGGTGGCTTAGTGGTAAAGTGTTGGCTCAGCATGAACGAAGCACTTATTTCGATTCCCCAGTGCCACATAAAAGAAAAGGCCAGAAGTGGCACTGTGGCGTAGAGTACTAACCTTAAGCAAAAGAACTTTAGGGACAGTGCTCAGGCCCTGAGTTCAAGTCCCAAAATTGGCACAAAGAACAGAAAAGTAATGGGACGGAGAGCCATGGGGTGTCACAGCAGCTCATTAAGGTTTGTAGAGGAAGCCACTGTGCCATCTTGGTGGACACCACCCTGCATCCAGGTTCAGTCTCCTAGTGAGTGAACCCAAACTGTCACGTGGGTCCACTGAGGCCCATGCCCCAGCTTGTGGTGCTGTAGACCAATACACAATCATGACCTAGAGCTAGCTGCATAGGTCTCTTCCATCTTGAGCACTGTCCTTCTGCAGGAAGTGGTCTCTGAGGTTGGGAATTAAAGGTGGGGATGATCCACTTTCCACCCAGCTGGGGCTGAGCCAGGTAGGATAGCTGACACTATACTACATGCCTGGTGGAAACTGATGTAGATGGCCTTTGGTCCTACCTGAGGGATCTACTGACATCTCCTGAAAGATTCTACTGGGAGTTTTGGTCCTGGAACCACACAGCACCTATGGGTTCTTCTGGATTATTGCTCCAGCCATGGCATGCCTGGCATGGGATTCTAAGAAAAACTCTGACACAGCTCCCATGCCCTGCTCCCCATGAAGTTGTGTCCAAATACTTGCTGCCATTCATGAGATTGTGGGAGGGAGTTTGTGTACTGACACAGTTCTACAGGCACAATCTAAAGGTGTAGACCCAGGAGTAGAGACTATGGGACATTTCTCCAGCACTGCAGTCTGTACATGGATATGCTGCTTTGATTTAACTTTTATTATCTCCCTCCTTGCAATGTGGGGGGGTCTCTGTTTGTGCTAAGCTACCAACGCTAGTGGAGGGGAGGAACATGGAGATGGCTTACTTTCTCCTTTGCCCGCACATCCTTCTCTGTTCTTTTGCTCTAATAGAGGAGGTCCTCCAGTCCACAGTCCCTGAATTTATCATCTGTTCTTTGGGGAGTGATGCAGGACTTGCTGGTTCAAACTTCCTTGGCTGCCATCTTGTCTGCTTCTGGCTGATCACCTTGAATGTTGATGTTCTTTATGTCACCTCAGTTGGCCTGTACTCACATGACCTGAATTATATTTTTTTAATTATCTCACAAGGAAAAATTTACTTCTGCACAGAAGGGTGAGCCATCAGCCCAAACCTGGCAAGCGAGGACACGGAGCAGGCAACCTGCTTTGCTATTTATTACTATGGCAGTAGGCCCTGCCCTAGGCAAAATACCTTGAGCTGAGGTGCACTACTCTCAAATTGAATCACATTTCTGAAGAATTTCTTTGTATGCAGATCCAATGACTTGGTATGTGAGCTGGGCGTGTTCCCATCTCCCAGACAGCATGGTTTCTCATGTCTCTTCCCATGGCAGAAAGCAAAAGCCAGCTCTCCCTCTCTCTGTGATCTCAGAAGAGCAGCAGTCTAGCGTATATTGATCGAAGCCTCTTGCAAGATCTCTCCCTATTCTAATTACATTCCTAGGACTCCATGTTCTAACTTCATCCTTCTTGAAGGGAGGGTCTAAACATATGACTTTGTGTAGAGATAAGCATTCCATTCAACAAAGTCATGAGATTTGAACTTAATCATTTCTAATACAGGTATAGCTCCCCCAAAATTCTGTGGTTTTGTGCAGGATCAACTTAAAGAAATACCAGTTGGTCCTGTCCCTGACACTTGCTGTTGAAGAGATCAACAAGAATCCCCAACTTTTACCCAATATGACTCTGGGGTTTGAGATCTATATTGCACATTATGTGGAAACTGATGTGTTAGAGAATCCACTCACCTGGCTGTCTGGGAAGAATAAAAACAGCCCCAATTACACCTGCAGAAGAGACAGCAAAGCTTTAGCAGTACTCACAGGATCGTCAAGCACATCTGTCCCAATCAGGACACTACTGGACCTCTACAAACTTCCACAGGTGAGTCTGGGATGGGTGGGGAGATGTGAAGCCAGGCCCACATGGACTCTGCCCTCCAAAGGATGAAGAAGAGAGAAAGAATAAGCCCTATCCTGAACCTCTCAAAATAAATGATCTCCAGGAAAGATAACAAAGTTGGGTGGGGCATCCACATTGTCTTTGTTGGAGAGGGAAAAAAAGAAGTTCTAAGAGAGCAAAGGATGACCTCAAGCTGTGATCCTGATCCATACATTTCTACAATTTAGATAGTGGAAGATGACTTTACAAATGGGATAAGCAAAACTTCACTCCCCTCCCCACAGCCAGCTTTTGTTGTTATTGTTGTTCATATCAGGACTAAGTCTTTGACAATGACCATCCTCTTCCTGGTGTTGTGTTCATTTTTCTCCCTTTAGTTCACCTTTGGGTCTTTTGATCCTCTCCTGGGTGACCATAGACGGTTTGATGCTATCTATCAGATGGCTGCCAAGGACTCATCTTTAGCCCTGGCCATGGTCTCCTTGATGGTTCATTTCAGCTGGACCTGGGTGGGACTGTTCATCACCGAAGACGACTATGGTGTGTGGTTCCTCTCAGAATTGAGAGAGAAGATGGGCAGGAATGGAGTCTGTTTTGCCTTTGAGAACACAATCCAGACCAATGCAGTCTCCGATTTCTCAAGTGATCCATCAGTGTATCGCCATATTATGGAATCCTCAACCAATGTGATTATCATTTATGGAGACAGTGATTTTCTACTAAGCTTTATTCTTAAATTAGGGCATTTTTTAATTACAGGGAAAGTCTGGGTCATGAACTCACCTTATGATGATGTGACCATCAGTAAAACCTATTTTCTGATAGATTCCTTCCATGCACCTCTCATCTTCTCTCACCATAGAAACAATTCTGGGTTCACCAATTTTATCCCAAGAGCTAACTTTTCCAAGAACTCAGAAGATATTTCTCTTGCTAGGTTATGGATTCAGTCTATTCGTTGCATACTGATAAAATCTGACTGTACAAAATTGGGGCAATGTTCATACAATGCCACACTGGACTGGTTGCTGGGGCACATTTTTGACATGTCCTTGTCAGAAGAGAGTCACAACATCTACAACGCCGTGTATGCTGTGGCCCATGCCCTCCATGAGATGCTTTTTCATCAAACAGAAGAGCCACCAGCTCACAATGAGCAACCAAAGGCAATTCTGTCTTCACAGGTATTGACTTTTCTGTTGGGTGACTGCTCCAGGTATAACTTTCTACAAGCTTTCCTAGTTGTTGGAACAAAGTATTCTGGCTCCTTTGGGGAAAGAACAAGAGACACTGGGCCTGTTGTACTCTCCATGAAGTGACTGTAGAGCTGTGTGACAATGTTCTTGGAGAACACAGCATCCCGGATAAGGAAATGCTATTTTCTTTCCCTCACTTCCTGTGGAAAAAGCCCTGGTCTTTTTGACAGAATAAATCCAAATTGTTCTTGGAACTGTTTAAAATAACAGTACATTGTTAACTAGTACCAGGAACCCTAAGATTTTTCTGGCCCCAAATAGCTCACACCTGTGGCTTACTTCCGGCTACTTAGGAGACTGGGATCTGTAGATTTCAGTTGAAAGCGGACCCAAGCAAAAAAGTATGTGAGATGCTTATCTCCAATTAACAACCAAACCCAAAAATGGAGCTGTGGCTCAAGTAGAAAAATGCTAGCCTTGAGAAACAAATAAAACAAAACTGAAGGCAAGTGGCCAGGCCTTGTGTTCAACCCCAGAACAGGTATTTGTGTGCCACCCCCCAATACACACACACACACACACACACACACACACACACACACACACACACACACACACACACACACAGACATGCAATAAACTAAGTCTTGCTTCAGGTAATCATTCACTGATGTCACAAATATTCTAAACATAAATAGGATATTTATGATTAGTTCTTAGAAGGTTTTTAGTACATTGTTTATCTATTTTCTTTTTTTTTAATTTAATTTTATTTTATTTGTGAACATTCTGTACAGAGGAGTTACAATTATATGGGCAGATTATGCATACATTTCTTACCAAGCATTGCAGCCTCCTCCTTTGTTTACCCTTCACATCCCTTCCCAGCCTCCCCCCTCCCCCACAATCCCAATCCTTCTCCTTCCCCGCCCTTTCTCCCCCCCCCCCCCCCCCCGCAACGACATTGTAAAGCTCGTTTTGGACATGACGACTTGTACCTCTCATTGTTGCAACAGGTCCACCTGTATCCTTAAACAACTGGTTTTTAACGCATTTATAAGATTAACTCTTTGTTGCTTTGTACGTCCCTCCCCCACAGTATAACCCCTGCTTTCACTATATTTGATGTTTATCTATTTTCACACAGACTCTCTGATCACATCTATAAAATGAGTGGCTGAGGTTGGCTGGAAAAAGGCAGTTGAGCTCTGTCTTAATGTAATTCATTGATCAGGTGGATGTGGCTGAAGTTTTAATCTCTTAAAATTCAGTTTCTGCATTCTATTTCTATTCACCAAGTTTTAGAACCTTGGTAACAATTTAGACCTCCATAGGCCTACATCAGCTCTATTTGATTGGACTCCTGTGGTATGTGTTAGTTGCATGGGGGAAGGAAAGCTAAATCACCACCAGTACTTTATTCTGGGTTTCTGCATTCACTCTGGGAAGCAATTGGCCATAGTATAATGTGTGTCTTTTAGCTACATCTCTTCTTGAAGAAGATTCAATTTACCAGTCCTGCCGGAGAACAAGTGGTTTTGAATGAGCAAAAGAAATTGGAAGCAGAATATGACATTGTGAGCTTTTGGAATTTTCCAGAAGGTCTTGGACAAAGGGTGAATGTTGGCAAGTTTACTCCATCTAGGCCACATGGTCAACAACTGATTTTGTTTGAGAATCTGATAGAGTGGCCCATAGAATATATCAAGGTAGGTCATTTCTACTTTTTTCACTTTGGTATTTTTAAATATTTATTATTATTATTATTATTATTGAGTAGTTGTAGAGAAAGATTACAATTCCCTAAGTCCTGTTATTAATAAAATGGTTGTTTGACACTGTCACCACATCCTTATTTCTCCCCAGAGTTGGTCATTTCTAACCTTAATGTCATGATCTCTGTGTAAATAAGCAATGAACTTTTCCCATTTGTAAGCTGTCCACCTAAACTATGGCTCAGTGGTGTACATTTCAGAAACTCCTGTTTCTGGAACTTTCTTACTGACTCATGGACAGAATAGGAGAACATGTAATTACTAATATGTTATTACATGGTTGCATATTGAATATCAGAAAAGGGAAATGACACATGTGAATCAGCTTTCCAGAACTGTGTTAAAACATAGGACGGTATCAGATGAGAAGGCAGAAAGGTTTCCTTGGTTCTGGACTGGAGATTTCAGCCCATGGTCAGGTAGACCATGAGTCTGTATGAGACAGGATGTAAGGAAAGTTGCATCTGCCAGTGGACACCACCTAATGGCAACTTGGAAGCCAGAGAGAGATGTGAATAGCCCTTGATACAGCAGCCCCTTCAACGGGATTAACAGTGCCTTAGACAATGGATCTGAAGCTTCACTGTGTGATTTTCTGCTACTGCTCTCCACATGTTCACAGATGACTAAGAGAGTAGATACATCATGACCTGTATTCAAGAATCTGGGACCACATTTGTTTCCTGTTTCTTAATTTCCTAAAATTAAGCTCCACTTCTCAAAGGCTCCCATCACTTCATGAGAATATGAAGGGCTGGGGTTCAAGATCCCACATGGTCTTACAATCATCTTACATGAAACTGTAAGAAGATCCAACTGATATCTTGGCTGTATGTACGTAGAGATGCTGCTGCTTAGTGACCTTTTTCTTTCAGGCACTGGGGTGTCTGGGATGATGGGTAAAAAGGATGAATAATCATTAACAGTCATCTGGATTTCCTCAGACTCCTCAGTCTCTCTGCACTGAGAGATGTGGTCCTGGATTCAGGAAAGCCCCTCAGGAAACAAATGCAATCTGCTGTTTTGACTGCACCCCTTGCCCAGAGAATGAGATTTCTAATGCCACAGGTGAGTCTGTGATTTACAAAGAAGTTCCCTATCTTCAGTCCATACAAGTCAATGAAGAGATCTACAGTATACTGCAGGAACACACCTAGGCCTTCACAATGAATGAATTCCATGGCTACTGTTAACCATATTTCTCCTTGGAATAACTCAACCCACTGCTCCTCTATTACGCATCTGATTACATTTTCTAGGACATATTAAGCTTTATCTTAAGACTATCCCTGTTCCCCTTTTCTTGGTCACTTATCTTAGATTTAAATACAATATCAAAATACAATATCAAGGACTAAGCCTTAATCTTGGAAACAAAATACAGATCATAATGAATTTGTGGGTCTAACACAGCCTTTCCTTTCTGAGTGTCCAGCACTGCTCTTTTTTAATTACTATTTTTGACTAAGTCTTTATTAGTAATACCCAGCACTTTGCTATGACCATTCCATACCTGACACTGGCACTAGTTTGACCACCAGCTACTGAAATATCAGAACTAGATTACCAACTCCATTTCATTTCTCTTCTCTCTCCTCCATCTCA
This sequence comes from Dipodomys merriami, assembly GCF_024711535.1. Classification (NCBI taxonomy): domain Eukaryota; kingdom Metazoa; phylum Chordata; class Mammalia; order Rodentia; family Heteromyidae; genus Dipodomys; species Dipodomys merriami. The sequence goes on along the minus strand of NW_027206179.1, from coordinate 3,261,140 downwards.
TCCTCCCAGACCCTCTCTTATTTTTGTTGAGGGGCATTGCCCTTGACAGGGAACAAGTGGTCAGGAAACTTGTGTTTGGTGTGAGTAGTGGGATGCAGTGAGGTGTAGACACTCCCATTAAAACTGACATGAGTGGGCTGATTCTCTGCTCTCCATTATTTCTTGAATGAGCAATGTTCAACTCGAACTGAAGACCCTCCTAGTCACCCCCAGAGACCACGACCAATGCAAACAGCAAAACATTCGTTTATTTGCAAGCTCGAGCTTGGACTCAAAATCATCACCAATGCAGTGGGTCAGAGTTGTGATCCCCGACCACATGTTCAGCAGGGTTTGTATTGAGTATGTAACAGGGGGAAGGATGTCACGTTCATTGGTTAGGGGCATGATCATTTCCAGTAAGGACAGGGTCTTTTTAACTTAGCAGTTAAGGATAGGTTAAATCATACATCATTGGTTGGATAAGTGGGGCTAACCACAGGAATGCTGAATAATGTCTTGTCCTAAATGTTTTCTCAACAGAGTTGAGGGGGAGAGACTGCCCAAATTCCTGGATTGGTCAGGGCAGACTGATCCCTTAATAATTCTTACTTTTATCTTTCCTTGGTGCAGGATCAAACACTTACTTTCCAGTAACAGATGACAAATGTTTTAGTTTTGTCTGAAATTACTGCTAAACTTATTTTTGATCACTCAAGTAACAAACATCCAGAGTAATATGAGCTCTCTAGAATGCAGGCATATATTGGTAGGTTATTGTAGCTCACACCTATAATCCTAGCTGCTCAAGAATTTGCTATCTGAGGATGGAGATTCATGCAATCCTGGGCAGTAAATTCCATGAGATTCTTGTCTACAATTAAGCACCAAAAAGACTGAAAGTGGAGCTGTGGCTCCATTGCTAGAGTGCTAATCTTGAGCATAAATACTAGAGAAAAATACCTAAGAACAGAGTTCAAATCCTGGAGAGAAAGAAAGAAAGAAAGAAAGAAAGAAAGAAAGAAAGAAAGAAAGAAAGAAAGAAAGAAAGAAAGAAAGAAAGAAAGAAAGAAAGAAAGAAGAAGAAGGAAGGAAGGAAGGAAGGAAGGAAGGAAGGAAGGAAGGAAGGAAGGAAGGAAGGAGGGAGGGAGGGAGGGAAAGAAGGAAAGGAAGGAAGGGGGAAGAAAGCGAGAAGGAAAGAAAGAGAGAAAGAAAAGAAAGGAAAGAAAGAAGAGAAAGAGAAGGAAGGAAGGAAGGCAAGAGAATGAAGATAAAAGAGAGAAAAAGGAAACAAAGAAATACAGGAGAGAAAGAAAGATAAAAATAGAGAAGGAAAGAGAAAGACGGAAGGAAAGAGAGAAGCAAGAACCAAAGGAATAAAATAAGGACAGAATGAAAGAGAGAAATAGGAAGGAGAGAGAGAAAGAGCAATTGAAAGAGAAAAAAATGAAAGAAAGGAAGGAAGGAGAAAAAGAAAGAAAGGAGAGAAAGCAAGAGAGAAAGACAGAGAAGGAAGGAATAAGAATGGGGAAAGTAAAAGGAAAGAAAGAAATAGGGAAGGAGAGAATGAACAAAAAGAAGGAAGGAGAGAAATAGAAACAAAGAAAGAGAAAAGAAAGAGAAAGAAAGAAAGAGAGAGAGAGAGAGGGAGGGTGGGAGGGAGGGAGGGAGAGGAAGGAAGCAGAATAAAGAAGGAAGGAAGGAGGGAAAGGAAGGAAGGAAGGAAAAATGTATAAAAGAAATAAAATTCACCTACAACTACATTGTACTGACAATTATTTCATTCCATCAACAGGTCAATTGGCTAAGTAGCCAAATGAGGCCTTTTGAGCTAAGGGGCCTGAGAGGAAATATTGAACACAGATTAATAGTGATTCTCACTTCTCACCAGACATGAACCAATGTGTGAAGTGTCCAGATCATCACTTTGCCAACACCGAAAGAAACTGTTGCCTGATGAAAGCTGAAAGCTTCCTGACTTATGAAGACCCCTTGGGGATGGGTCTGGCTTGCATGGCTCTCTGCTTCTCTGCACTCACCTGTGCTGTTCTTGGAGTCTTTGTCAAGCACCAAGACACCCCCATTGTCAAAGCCAATAACCGGGCCCTCAGCTACCTCCTGCTCACCTCCCTCACCTGCTGCTTCCTCTGCTCCTTGCTCTTCCTTGGCCGTCCCCACACAGCCTCGTGCATCCTACAACACACCACATTTGCAGTGGTCTTCACTGTGGCTGTCTCCACGGTCCTGGCCAAGACCATCACTGTGGTTCTGGCCTTCACGCTCACTGCTCCAAGGAGAAGCACAAGGCAGTGGCTGGTGTCCCGGTTTCCTAGCCTCATTATCCCCATCTCCACTCTCATCCAGGTGACTCTCTGTGGCCTGTGGCTGGGAATCTCTCCTCCCTTTGTGGACACAGATGCACACTCTGAACATGGCCACATCATCATCCTGTGCAACATGGGCTCTCTCATCACCTTCTACTGTGTCCTGGGATACTTGGGCTTCCTGGCCCTCGCCAGCTTTGTAGTGGCTTTTCTGGTCAGGAACCTGCCTGACACCTTCAATGAGGCCAAGTTCCTGACCTTCAGCATGCTGGTGTTCTGCAGTGTGTGGCTCAGCTTCCTGCCTGTCTACCACAGTGCAAAGGGGAAGGTCATGGTGGCTGTGGAGGTCTTCTCCATATTGGCCTCCAGTGCAGGCCTCCTGGGCTGCATCTTTGCCCCCAAGTGCTACATCATCTTGATGAGACCTGAAAGAAATACTTTGCAAAGATTCGGGAAGAAATTACGATCTGGTGAAATGAACCTTAATATGAACATAAATGTTGCCTATATTAATTAGAGGTTCTGATACCAATCTATACTATTTGGTACATGTCTAGGACAAGCAAAGAAGGTCAAAGGCTATGTACATGACCACATGAAATAATGTTAAGCAAAATGTACACCAAGACAGGGACACAAGAGGTTTTTTTCTTGTTTGCTTGCTAGTGTTTTTAATGTACTTACAATACACTGTGTAATCCTTTTGTTTTTATTGTATGTTCTTCCCCTTTTGTATTAATCCTGTTTTCACTGCATTTGATGCAGGTATTCTGAACCTTGTATATACATTTTTGTAATTTGGGGAGGGAAAACGATATTGTAAAACCTTTAAATGGGGATACAGGCTGACCCATTGTGATGATGAGATGTACAGGACACTATATTGTAAACTAACATTACATTGTCTGGGTGGGGGGTAGTAGTGAGACTAATTGAGGAGGCAGGGAAGGAAGTGATGGTATGTGGAAAATAAAGGAGGAGATAACTAATGCTGGCTATGAAATGTGATCATTACCCTACTCATGTAACTGTAACCCTTTTCTACATTTTTACAGTAAAAAAAGAAAAAAACAGTTTTACTTGAGGAATTTCTTGAACAAGGAAGTTACTCTTATTCATTTTGTTGCTTATGTTAGAGTCACAGCAAGGTTCCACCAAGACCTTGTATATTTGCATTTTATCCTGGATATACTATGCTACTTCCCATAGAAGTTGCCATTTATGTTATCATTTGTCCTTTTGAGTACATTTTCTACTGAGCTTCTTCCTTTCCTTTAGTTCCCTGACATCATTACTTTTCCTACATAGACTATATTGCTGCTTGAATTTCACTACATTGCTAAGCTCACTGAGACAAGAAAATTTGTCTTGGGGAAAGTTTTCATGCTTTGATTACAATTACTAGAGTACATTTTCTGACCCAGTTGTGTACTTTTGTTCACATGTTTTCTCTTTTGCCACATAACTGGGTGTGTTTTTGTAAAAAAAAATTTCTATCTCACGCTCTTTCTCTTTCTTCCTTAAAAGTTTTAGAATTGGTTGTTAATCTGCTCAACTTACCCATGTGCACTTTTCTCTGGAAGACATACCAGGGCACCAACATAACTAGAGCTGTCCAACAAAACAGCTAGCTGAAGCTACAGAGTGCACAGTTGCTCAAGCTGAGCCTTGTCTTCACAGCCCCTAAAGATCCTCAATATTAATGGATAGAGAAACAGAATCATTTATCATAAGAGAAAAAGAGATGACAAAACATTAGATAGGTTCAGACTCAATATCTCTCAGGGTCCTTTAAGATTCTATGAGAATAAGAGTGATTCAACAGTCCAGAAGAGTCCCTGAAGAAATCAGAAATGTTCAGGAGCTTGAAGTGGGACATTGTCAGGACACCAACATAATCTACAGCCAGGAGGAGGGCAAAAGTCAAGTTAGCACATGTCTCAGAGTCCAGGGATCTTGACATGGTTCAATGCTGTAGCTGTGCCTCAGTGGAGTGAGCTCACCCACATTTGCATGACAGAGACACACACAGCAATGTCTCTTATTTTGCTGGGTTATTGCTGGAAGGTAGAAAAGCATCCGCACAAAGACAGAAATGTCTGAAGCCACACAGATTGTTCCCAGTCACAGTAAATCAAAGAAGAGAGTGCTCACTGTTATACATAGGTGCTTATTTAATGACTACTATTGTGGGATAAGTATGTATACAACATGGGTGAATTGATAGGTTTTGCTACAATAAAGCCTTAAAGAGAACCAAAACGTAACTAAACAAAGTGAATGAATATTAGACTACCATGTCAAATGTGTATGAAGTCTCTGATCAGTTGCCCACTAGAGAAATGAGAACAAGGAAGCTTCAGATTCAATCATATGTTTGCCTTTTATTATGTCTAAACTTATCACTTTATACTACTAATAATACTTACCCTTGTATTATGCATTCATCACAAACCACTAGAAGAGGAAGGAAGCATTAAGAAATTTCTAAGGAGAGAATCTAGGATACAAGTGACCTGTTCCTGTAGTCTCAGCGATATAAAATGGATGTTTGCTCTGTCAAAGAGGACAACCTACCAGAATTATCCTGGTCTCATACCTTATGTCCAGAAGCAGCCAGCACATTGCAAACACAGCTGTAACAGTTTGTGTCTAAACACTTACAAGTTACATTAAAATCGCTCACTCTTTGCTGAGCCCCAGTGTCTCAGGCCTGTAAACTTAGCTCCTCTAACAGCTGAGATGTGAGGAACAGGGTTCTAAGCCAGCCTGGGGCAGGAAAGTTCACAAGTCTTTTATCTCCAATGAATCAACAAATGCCAGAAGTGTATCTGTAGCTTACTTCACGTAATATAATTTTTTTCCAAGTCTTTCCATTTCCTAACAAATGGGGCAATGCCATTCTTTCTGATGGAGGCATAGAATTCCATTGTGTTTTTTTTGTGTGTACATAGCTATGGTGAATAATGCTTATTTGCAATAACTAGTATATGTCTGAGACAAGCAGAAAAGATCTGATAAGTTAGGTGAAATGAACCCCAAGATAAGGACTCAAGTGGTTTTTCTCCCTTGCTATTGTTTCTAACATATTTATAAGGTGATTTTTGTTGCTTTGTATGTCCCTCCCCCACAGTATAGCCCCTGTTTTCACTGTATTTGATGTTGTTATCATTTGAGGAGAGGAAGGGGAAAAACAATTGTTTAAATAGGGATACAGGTGGATCTATTGCAACAATGAAATGTACAAGATGCTATGTCAAAAAATGAACTTTACAATTTTGGCAGGGTGGGGGGTAGTCATGGAAATGGGAGGGCAGTGATGGTAACGGAAAAATAAAGGAGGAGGCAACAATGCTTGATAAGAAATGAACTCATTACCTTACTCATGTAATTGTAATCTCTCTGTTCAGTATTTTCACAATAAAAATTAATAATAAAAATTGAACAAAAAGAAATATATGTGTGGTTCAAGTGACAGAGCACTAGTCCTTCCACACAGAAAAAAAATGGTCAGGAACCACACCCCGACCCTGAGTTCAACTCTCAGAACCAGCACAAAACAAAAACCTGAAGAACAAAGAATTTCTGAGTCACCTGGGTGCTGGTGACTCAAGCCTATAATCCTAGCTACTTAGTAGGCTGAGATCTGAGGATCATAGTTCAAAGCCAGCCCAAGCAGGAAAGTCCATGAGACTTTTATCTTCAATAAAATACTAGAAAAGCGGAAGTGGCACTGTGGCTCAAGTGGTAGAGTTCTCACCTTGAGCTGAAGAGCTCAGTGACAGTGCCCAGGCCCAGAATTCAAGCCCCATCACCAACAAAAGAAATAAATAAAAGATTTACTGGGTTAAGCTGCTTCTGTCTTTAGGCATGACCAAGGGGTAAAGAACCAAAGACCTTTTCAAGCCTGGTGTGTCCATAGGACTGATAGACCAGGAGCTGGCCAGTGCCAGGCTCTGTCCCTGAGGATACAAACATGGAAACCACACCTGTCTTGAAGACATTCAAGTGAAGGAGGGAAAGAATGGGCTCATCATTGACTTCCATATGACCTTGGAAAATCAATGCCCAGCACTCGCAATTAGCCAACTTGTGCATCTTATTGGACCCAAACTCTAAGGACTTCCAAAATAAATGGAAGAAGAGAAGAGAATACCCACACTAGATTTTTTGAATTTCTTTAGCTATTCTAGCAAAGATATGTGTCCTTTCTTCCACTATTTTCTTCTGATTTTTTTAAGATCCAATAGTGTTCCATCTCCATGTATATTGGACTAAAATACACACTATACACATAATACTGTTATAAAATACTGACTTGAGTAATGTATATTAAATTTTCACATACTGGTGGAAACTTACTATTAAATTTATTCTTAATTTATATATTAACCACATTGTTTTTCAGAGTCACATTCCTGTGGCTCCCTTTAAAGACTGGGCTCTGAAGATCCCAGTTCAAAACCAAACTGGGCAGAAAAGTCTATGAGACCTGATCTCTAACTTACAAGTAAAATCCTGGGGCTGGAGGAGTCATTTCTCAACTGGTCAAGTGCCAAGTTGTAAGAATGCCTAGAAAAGGACCGGATTTGAAATTCTGGTATACACACAAACACATACACACCCTCACACACTTTTCCAATTTGAAAATGTATATTCATTTTTCATTCCCTTTTATTCTTAACATGCAACTCTGCAAACCATCATTCCTCTATTTAAAAAAAGAGAGAGTGATTAACTTACTAACATTTTAAAGCCACACAGTCATAAAAATAATCTAACCTGAAAATCAACCCAATCCATGTGAACAGAGGAAGAAAGAAAAGGAAGCCCTCCATGGCAGGTTGTGAATCCTGCCAGTGCCCTGCCCCGCTCCGGGCCTGCTGCTCAGGATCTGCCACAGGCTGGCAAGGACAAGGCTCTGCGGTATTCCAAAACTGTGTGCTGTCCCTCATAGTTGAAGCCCAGGTATCCCTCATGCTGATCCTGACTCCCCATGCCCCAGAGAATGCTGGGAGTATCCTTCTCCCTGCAGAGCAGGTCTCTGAGCCCCATCTTCCCCCAGAGCAGCAAAACCATGGGCAGGAGGTAGTGCACTCTGAGGATAGGGGCTACTGGGACACACTGCTTGTCATGTCTGGGGATGCCATGATGTGTGTGGGGTGAGGCCTACACTGTAGGTTGGTTGGCCTGGTAGGAGTGGATCTGGAAGCTCCCAGAGGCAAAAGCGAGTCTCCTGCTCACACAGGTGGAGAAAAGGCTCATGGAGTGGCCTCATTATGACCGGGGACAGAGAAAATACAGAAGCACAGTTAAAGTTGACAAAGGAGTTTTATGAGGCAGTCCACAACTGTCCTGCCCTAGGCTACCTCAGAACTGGGAGAACCTCCAAACAGGTGAGTTTTTGTTCCTTTCTCCTCCTTCCCACAGGCCTCTCCACTCTTTACAGGCCTCTGCACAGGCCCTCAGGCTTTCCACAGACCTCTCCACTCTGCACAGGCCTTCAGTTCTCTGCAAGCCTCTCCTCAGGCCTCTTGACACTGCGCAGGGCTCTCTGCTCTCTGCAGAACTCTCTGGGGGGCTCTTGGCTCTCCAAAGGTCTCTCCACTCTGTACAGGCTTCTCTACTGGCCTCAGCTTCTCAGGTCTCTACTCAGAATTGAAGATAGCCCCAGCACTACTCTGCTCCAGGAGACAGGTGTCTTACAGCATCTTGTAGCATGGCTCTCACTATCTGCCACTCTCTGGAACACTCAGCCTAGTTAGATAGGTAAATAGGTAGATAGGTATATAAGTAGGTAGGTAGATGGAGAGATAGATAGATAGATAGATAGATAGATAGATAGATAGATAGATAGATAGATAGATAGATAGATAGATAGATAGATAGATCAGAAGCCCTTTGACACCCTGCCCCTGCCCCTGCCCCAGTTGTGGGCAACATGCATGGTGGTGATGTCAGCATGGGACAGCACTTCCCACCCCTCTAGTTCTCACAACCTGATTGGGAAACTGTGATCTGCAAGCGTCTGTATACCTTCCCAGGAGGCTCTGGCAATGCCTTGGGAGTTTCCATCACCCCCATGGCATTGCCATCCCACTGGGACATGGCAACATAGGATGGGCCAGCCTTGCCTAAACTCCAGGGTTGAGGATGAACTGGCAGGAAGAAACAGTTCAGACATCCCAGGCGCCAGCATGATCTACTATGTGGTCCATTTAATCTGCTGGTTGTCTATACCCTTTACATGCAAATGATGAAGAAGCTCAATGTTCTGAATGAAAAATGTACAACTGGAAGTGAGCCTTGACCCTTGAATTATTGATCCGTAATGGCTGAATTCAGGGACATTGTTGGTAACACCTGAAGCAGTAAAAAAATGCATTGAGATCTTCTGGATGCTTGTGCATGTGGAATTGGTATGGAAACTTGAATGGGTTATTTCACCAAACTTCTGTCACTCCCTTAGCCCTTGGTTTGGGAGTCTGACTATCCTTGTCTTTGATTGTGCTTAATAACTCTAATTGGACCTTTGCTGGCCATGGCACTCTACCACCTTTTGACCTTCTCATGGTATCCTCTGGTCTCATCCATTCCCATCATTCCTAGTAGCTTTTCTATGAACCTTCATTTTGTGTGCTTGTTTTCGTTTCAATTTTCAACTTCACACAAGCTTGTGAACAACTCAACACAATATTAATCCATCCCTAAAGTTTCATTATCGAAACTCTTGGATGAAATCACATCCCTTGGGGTGTGGAGAAGAAGGTGCTACACATGTTTTCCAACTTGTATTTTAACCTTGAAGCCGGACCCCAGATGCAGAGCTGGAGGGCAGAATGGGCCCTGTATTCCTCTAAGACAGTGGAGACGATTGGTGGTGCATCCCAGTGACCATCCAGGACACAAGAAGCCACAGAAACTGAAAATCCATTTGATCATCTTCCTCACACATCAGGCAGTCTGCCGCCAGAATCACAGCTCTATGCCTAAGCAGCAGCAATGTTCCCTGTGGCTCTGACACTGTTTCTCCTCCTGCTTCCGCTTGTGGTCAGTTCCTCCAAAGATGCCAGATGGAATTACACAGCGAAATCTGTGGCACACAGCAGAAAGGATGTGGTGATTGCCGGGTTTTTCCCCCTTCATTCTTGGTAATTTGTATGCAACATGAATGACCCTGCCCTGAAGTAACAGCCTTCAGTAAGTGATTTCTTGGGTTTTCTTAAAATTTGTATTTTCTGTTTGGTTATCAGTCAGGGGTGGGAGAAGTTTGGTTCCATCCATTGACATTCTCTGGATCTTCTACACTGCCCTCACCACAACAGCTTTACTTCATTTCAGGTTTTCTGATGAATATTTTTTCTTCCTTCCAAGGGGTAGAGAGGTCTCTGTTCATCATCCATTCCACTCTCCTTTCCCAGGGCTATATCAACCACCCTACCATCACTGTGACTCCTTCAGGCTGATCTGTCCTGGCTCAGGGTAAATGGATTGACCAAGAATCCATACTAACACACAATGTCCCCATCCATAGGTCAAAGGCCAGGGAATCATCAATCAATTCTGTTCTTTGTACTTTTCAAAACAGAACCAATGTTTGGACCTCCTTCAGGGCAATGTTTCTTAGGATAGTTATGCAGTTTCTGCTTCTGGGGTTATTTCATGTCAGCAAATTCTTGAAATGGGGAGCTGCTTGTCAGATCAGAAATAAGACATCCAAGACATGTTTGATTTTTTTCCCCCTTAACTAATGTGAGCCTCTGTGTCGTTACCGCCTCGACCAGCAAGGAGACACGACACCGGACTCTTCTCTCTGCCGTTTATTCAGGACCTTTTTTTTTAATCTTGTGACCCCAACCCCGGGGAGAATTCCTCACAGCCTTAAGTACCCGCTGGGTAGCCAACCCTGATACGCCACGTGGGAACCACCATTAGGTTCAGGTGCGCGGAAGCAAGCCAGATTCTTTGCCTTAGCCATATCAGGAGTTGTTTACCACGAGAGCACTCGCCATCGGGAAGGCGGAGGGCGGAAGCCGGCACCATCTTCCAGGTGCGGCCTCTCGCAGCTCTCTACAGTTCCCCCTTTTTTGTTTAAAGAACACAGATGAGAACAGAGGTCTGATCCCTGTTGTGCAATTGCAAGGACTGCATACAAGCCTTCTCCCAGAGGGCGCCTTCTCTAGGGATGACTCAGCCTGTCCATTGATTCGTTTTTCACAAGGACGGGAAAAGGCGAATCGAACCCGTGTGCAATCAAACATGCTCTCCTCGAGGGCAAAACTCATGCCTCTCGACTGCAGTACTTTGGCTTTGCAATCTGTGTTCATTGTTTTAGGGTGGCAAGCCACGCTTAGGGGGACTGACCTGCTCCAATGACTGTAAAGGCTTGGATAATCATGGCTGCACTGCGACGCTGAGAACCTCTAATTTGGCAAATGCACCACAGACATACCAAGGAGGCTAACACCAGGAGGCCTGTCAGGGCTCCTAAACCCGCCCATTCCTTAAGATGATTCATAGCAGCGGAGATCCATGAAGATAACCCCTCCGCCAATCCGGCATCCACTCGGGTCGAGTTCACCATGACGATGGCAACCCTGAGCTATTCCATCAGGCTCTCGAACTCCCCAGTTCAATTACCTAAAAGATAACTAAACAACTGTTTAGACAAATTTGCAGCGTTTTTTGAATAGGTTTTTTCCTGGGCCTGAACTCTGGGTCTGGGCGCTGTCCCTCAGCTCTTCAGCTCAAGGCCAGCGCTCTACCACTTGAGTCACAGCGTCACTTCCGGCTTTTTTCATTTTGCTTATCTGGTGCTGAGGAATCGAACCCAGGGCCTCTGGCATGCAAGGCATGTGCTCTACCACTGAGCCACCTTCCCAGCCCTCATTCTTCTGGGTTAATTGCACCACAGCAGCAGCTAATCCAGCATTAGTTAGTGGTCCGCCCAGCTCTCTGCAAACTTTCATCCATGCTTCTAGTCCCCTATTCTTATATGGGGTTATGGCGGCTCTGCATTCCTTAGTGCACTGCTCGTAAACAAGCCGTTTAATTAATGGCATGGCTGTGTCTGGTTCACCAAAAATTCTGCCAGCGGCCTCAACCATACGAGCAACAAAGTCTGAAAACGGCTCCATAGAGCCCTGCAGGATTTTGGTGAGATTGCCACTCACCTCGCCTTTATTTGGTAAGGCCTTCCATGCCTTTATGCCAATTTTATTGATTTGTTCATAAACTTGAACCGGGTAGCCTATCTGCTGATTGGCGAATCTCCCCTGTCCAAGCAGCATATCTCTGTCCCAAGCTGGGTTTCCCCCAGCCTGATTGACCGCAGCCTCTTCACTAGCAAATTCAATCAAAAAGGCCTTCCAATCTAAATACTGACCTGGGCTCAAACAAGCTCGTGCGAGCCCACTCCAATCACCGGGTGTCATGCAATGTCTGTTTAGGGCCTCCACCTGGGCTACAGTAAAGGAGGCCGTGATTCCGTATGTCCGCACAGACTCAGCTAAAGATTTTATCACCTTAAAATCTAAGGGTTCATGATACCGCTGTCCCTGTGGATCCTGAAATATTGGACAGGCTAGATGTAACTCGGTTCTGACCGCTTTCCACACGCCTGGGCTGAAAGAACAGCCGGGGCTGCCACTTCCGGGGTCCTCCGCATAGAGCGGAGGGGCCGAAGGTGTGGGGCGGTGCACGGAGGGCGTGCATTCGTCTTTATCTGGGTCCTCTCTCTCCTTCCATTTCCTCCTCTTTCTTATCTTTGTTTTTTCTATTTGTTCTATGATTGATTGTAATTCCTCTGAGTCTGTAGACTCAGAGGTCTCTAGTTCGGCAAAATCAGGGCATGACCCCCCCCTGCTCTCCTCCTTTTCGCTGTCTGCCCTTTCTGATCTTTCTTCCTGCAGCATTTCTAAGGCGGCCTGACCATTCTCTACCGCCTCACTGCAACGCTGGTCCTTGAGACAGCCTCTTATCAGTTTCCATATTGGTCTCACTCCGCTCTTAAGCGTTCCTTGTTCAGAGGCAAAATCTAGGTCCCTCCCTACTTTCTCCCAAGAGGCCACCGTGAGGCTTCCGGAGACAGCGAACCATGGGGCAACGGTGTCACATTCATTCAAAAATCTCTCTAAAGTACTCTTTTTTATTTTTAACTTTTTTGAGTGCAGTAGCTCATTGAGAGCCAAAAAAATTGGGTGCGAAGAAGAAGCGCCCATGTTTTAAACATTTAAAGCTGGTAAACAAACTTTTACTTTCACTTTTGGCTACTCTACTGACTAGCCCCGGGTTCTCGCTCTCTCTTTATCTACCGAGAAGAGCAAAAATCCCCCCGCTCTTGTGGCGGATTCCCCTTTTACCTGGGAACTTACTCCCCGCTCTTGTGGCGGATTCCCCTTTTACCTGGGGACTTATCCCCGCTCTTGTGGTGGATTCCCCTTTTACCTGGGAACTTACCGGTGCAGCACCCTGACCACAGAGAGTTCTGAGTCCTCGTTGGGGTTGTGGCTGAGTCCCCGTACGGGCCACCACATGTCGTTACCGCCTCGACCAGCAAGGAGACACGACACCGGACTCTTCTCTCTGCCGTTTATTCAGGACCTTTTTTTTTAATCTTGTGACCCCAACCCCGGGGAGAATTCCTCACAGCCTTAAGTACCCGCTGGGTAGCCAACCCTGATACGCCACGTGGGAACCACCATTAGGTTCAGGTGCGCGGAAGCAAGCCAGATTCTTTGCCTTAGCCATATCAGGAGTTGTTTACCACGAGAGCACTCGCCATCGGGAAGGCGGAGGGCGGAAGCCGGCACCATCTTCCAGGTGCGGCCTCTCGCAGCTCTCTACACCTCTGAACTGCTGTCTATGTCTTGGCCTGTCTCTTCTGTCATTCTCAATAGCTCGGCTTCTATTACTTGTTATCCAACATCATTCCAGACTTATCTAGTTTTGCCCTGCTCATAACTTCCTAAACTAGACTTGAATGTGTTTTTTCATGTGTGTGTGTGTGTGTGTGTGTGTGTGTGTGTGTGTGTGTGTGTGTGTGTGTGTGTGTGTATTCAGTTGTGGGGCTTGGACGGGGTGATATCCCTAGCTCTTCAGCTCAAGGCTAGAGCTCTACCACTCAAGTGGTAGCAAACTTCTAGTTTTCAAAGGTTTATTGGAGATAAGGGTCTCACCGACTTTTCTGCCCTGGCTAGCTTTGAACCCCGATCCTCAGATCTCAGCCTTCTGAGTAGCTAGGATTCCAAACGTGAGTCACTGGCACCCAGATTTTTTATATGTTTTCTACACACTTTGATTCATGCATTTGACCCAGGTGAGCTCACTACTTTCAAATCTACAAAATTCACTCTAAACTAGGGAAGTCACGGATGAATCTTCTCAGACAAGTTGTATGGAAATGCCCTGTATGGGGTTTGTTCAGGAGAGGAATACTTTATTCCATGAGAGATTTGTGTGAGATATTGAAGCAATAGAACATGGTGAGGAAGTAAGTGAGAAAGATGGGGCTCATGGGTAAACCCTGCATTAGATATGTACCACCTATGTGAGATGGTAGATGTCAGAGTTATCTTCTACTCTGTCCATTCTCTAATTGAACTCTGTGTGTGTATGTGTGTGTGTGTATGAATGTGCATGTTCACACATACTCTGGTGCTCAGGCATAATCTCAAGTCCTGAGGGATGTTCCTTAGCATTTTGCCTCATGGCTGGCATTCTACCACTTGACCCACAGCTCTGCTACCAGGTTCTGTGGGGTTCATTGCACATGAGTGTCTCACAGACATTCCTGCCCAAAGTGACTACAAAACATAATCCTCAGCCTCTTTTGTAGCCATAATGATAGGCCTGAGCCACTAGTACTCGATTAATATTTAGTATTACTGACATTCTAGCTGTCAAGCCTGAGAGTTACATTATACAAAAGCACATCAACAACAACAACAACAACAAAAAAAACAACATGAGAGTTGAGATTCTATGAGAATTTCCCCAACCTGATTATTTCGAATCCTAGGAAATCTCATAGTTCTGGAACATTCTTGGTTCATATTGGCATGTGACACCACCTGGCCTTTGAAATGTCTTCGAATTACACCAGTCTGCCTAGTCTGGCTTTGTGCCTGTCTTTCTAGAAATTCCAGGCAGGCTTCAGTGTTCCTGAGTCTGTAGTTACTTCCACATGGGCACCACTAGAGGGAGCAAAGGCTTTGATGGAAGTCAGCTGTGAGGTGGTAAACCAATTGAGTCACCAAGAAAACCAAAGGCAAGTTGGGTGACTAATACTCTATGGTTCTACAAACTTCAGGGAGAATCCCAGTGAGTGGAGGGTCCCAGCATGCCTGCTCCTGGGGCCATGTGGTGGGGAGGCCATCGGCCTCATCCACAGGGAATGCCCTTGTGAGTGGATTCTGCCTAGCAGTGGCAAGATCTGTGTGCTAGAACAAGCCTTAGTCACAGCTGTGGCCAACAGAATTCTATTACACCTGGAATATCAACCAGCAAGGTCACCAAAACAGATGATGGTTAATGAAGTTTCCCTCTAAAAGTAGGGACTCTTCATTAGGGTCCTTGACTCTAGTCGCAGAAGAATTTCTAGACAAGTCACAACAGTGAGAAAATGTGGCAGAGCTTTAGTGAGTAAGGAAGCAAATAAACAAGCAAGTAGTCAAACAGGAAACAGAAAGGCAAAGACACACTCTAACAGAGGATAGACACACAGCTCTTGGGCTGCTAGGGGTATCTAGATGGTAAAGGCAGGAGGTCTGACTTCAAAGTTACACAAACATAATTTTCTCATCTTTGCACTAATCACTCTTGGTATTACACTTTCTGAGTTTCTGTATGTTTTGGCCATTCTTTCCAGATAAGAAATCATCCTGCCATAAAACAGATGATTACCCTGGAAGTGAGGAAGATGTGTTGTTGTCCATATTTTGGGTAGGAAGTTGCTTAACTTTTGGGGGTGCTTTATGGGGGAAAGGCATATACACTGCCAGACAACTGTTAAGTCATATGATAAGAAATGTATCTCTCAGGAATAAATGCATACTTCATATTTGCTTCAAAGAGAGATGACAGGAAGTTTCTGAGTTGCCTTCACCACGACTCATTTTTTTCCTCAATTTATCCGGCTTCATTTTCCACTCAATGACTTTGGTCCCTTAATCATAAAGGATGTAGCTGAATGAATATCTCTCTATTTGCTGTGAGATTCCATACCTTATTTTCTCCTAATATATGACACTCCATTTGCCCATCAATAAATTCTTTCCCTTAATATTAGGGAAGTAGATGTACAAGCTTTAAGCTTGAATTTTTGAATTGCTGGCATGCATTAACCAGGCCCCATTTCCCCAAGTCTATTGTGCCTCAGTACGGCATCCTCAGTCTATTGCAATCAACACCAGATATCACTGGGTGAGCATTAAGATCCACCCAGGTTGAATGTGGTAGAAGTGGGCTCATGGGCCAAGATGGCCACAACCATACACAATTAGAATAGAATTCAGATTGTGTGCTGGTAGATGACTTTCCCAGGTATGAGGTGATTACAGAGTTCTGCCAGAGGTTGTACTGCCTGTGGAGTCACGGCACAGTTCTAGAGCTATCACCAGGCCCACAAGCTGTGGGAAAATACCACCATCTTACTTCCCTATCCCACCCATGCCAAGTGGGAGGGAGAACAATGTTGTGCCACAGCTTCTTGGTAATGTTTGTAAAGAAAGCCACAAGCTGGGCACCAAGGGCTGATGCTTGTAATCCTAGCTATTTAGGAGGCTGAGATCTAAGGACCAGGGTTCAAAGCCAGCCCAGGCAGGAGTCCATGAGACTGTAATCTCCAAAAAAACTTCAGAAAACCAGAAGTGGCCCTGTGCCTAAAGTGGTAGAGTGCTGGTTTGAGCTGAAAAATTCAGGGACAGATCTGAGGATTAGAGTTCAAAAACCACAACTGACAAAATAAAAGGAAGCCATGGAGTTATCTTGGTGAACACCACCAGGTGTTCAAACTCAATCTTCCATCCAGAAAGCCCAAACAATCATGTGGATACAGTGAGCTCACACTAAAGCTTGTGCTTCTGTAGACCAATACACGCTGAATTCCTAGAGTAACTTAAGTTTCTGCCTGGTGCTATCTTGAGCACTGTCCTTCGAGGGCAGTGGTCCTGAAATTATTCACTGTGCAATGAGACTGGACTGAGCCAAATGACAACAGAGTCACAGACACAGTGGCTTCACAAGACTAAGCAAGAAGACAGGTGACAGCCTACTCCACCCATGGTGGAAACTAATGCAAATGGCATTTGTTTCTGCTTCAGGGAACTTCTCCACCCATGGTGGAAACTGATGCAAATGGCATTTGTCTCTGTCTCAGGGACCTTCCAACACCTCCTGAAAGATTCTAATGGAAGCTGGGGTGCCAGGACCAAACAGTGCCTCTAGTTTATTCTGGATTATTGGTCCAACCATGACATGCCTGACAAAGGGTTCAAAGAAAAACCCTGACCCATTCTTATGCCATGCTAACTAGGAGATTGCTTCCCATACCTGCTGTCATTCACAAGATTGGAGGAGGGAGGTTGTGGCAGTGTCTTCCTTCTCTGTCCTAAACCAGTTCCAGAGGCACAATCTAAAGGTCTGGACCCAAGAGTAGAGACTATAAGCACTTACCCAGCACTGGTCTCAGTGTATGGAGATGATGTTGAAATTTAACTTTAATTCTCTCCCTCTCTACAATGTCAGAGGTTTTCTGCCCATACTGACCTACTAATGCTGGTGATGGGGAGCAACATGGAGATGGCTTCTTCCACCTTTTCTCACACATGCCCTTCTGTTGTTTATTCTACTAGAAAACACACTCAGTCCCCACACTCGACTCTCATCTGTTCTTTGTTTGGTGAGGCAATCATCATGTTCTAGCAATCTTGCTCTGCTTCTGGGGAATCCCCTTGAATGATGACATTCTCTGAGTCAGCTTAGTGTGCCTCTACCACATGCCATGAATTGTACTTGTGTCATTTCTTTAATTTCCTCACAAGGAAAGGTTCACTTCTTTGCAGAAGGATGCATCATTAGCAAAAGTGTGGCAAGCGAGCACAGACACAAGGCAGCTTGCTTTCCTATTTACTCCTAACATAGCAGGCCCTGCCTCTCTGCTCATACTGGTTGAACTCAGGTGGACAATCTGCTCCTAACTGGAATTGTATTTCTTAAGAGTTTTTTCATATGCACAGCTAATTCAAGGTACATAGTGATTTGGGATAGAAGCTGGGCATGCTCCTATGTCTCAGCAGACAGAAGTGTTTTTTGCATATCCATATGGGGCAGAGAGGAAAAGCCAGCTTGCTGGCTTCTCTCTCTCTCTCTCTCTCTCTCTCTCTCTCTCTCTCTCTCTCTCTCTCTCTCTCTCTCTCTCTCTCTCCCTCTCTCTCCCTCTCTCTCTCTCTCTCCCTCTCTCTCCCTCTCTCTCTCTCTCTCTCTCTCTCCCTCTCTCTCCCTCTCTCTCTCTCTCTCTCTCTCTCTCTCTCTCTCTCTCTCTCTCTCTCTCTCTCTCTCTCTCTCTCTCTCTCTCTCTCTCTCTCTCTCTCTCTCTCTTTCTCTCTGCAATTTCAGAAGAATAGTCATCTCGTGTATGCTGATCAAGGCCTGTTCAGGAGCTCTCCCAATTCCAAGAACTTGTCCAAGACTCCAAATTATAATGCTGTGCTGTTGGAAGATAGAATCTACAACTATTACTGTGTGTAGAGTTAAGCATTTGATTCAACAGAGTCAAGAGATTTTCAGTTAATCATTTGTAATACTCCTATACCTACCCAAATGTTGTGTCCTCTGGGCAGGATCAACTTAAAGAAATACCAATTGCTTCTCACCCTGCTGCTAGCTGTGGAGGAGATCAACAAGAATCCCATCTGCTACCCAACATGACTTTGGGGTTTGAGATCTATAGTGCACATTACTCAGGTACTGATCTGTTAGAGGATCCTCTCACCTGGCTGTCTGGAAAGAATAAAACATCCCTAATTACACCTTCAGAAGAGACAGCAAAGCTACGGCAGCAATCACAGGAACCCCAATCACATTCGTCCCAATAGGGATACTGCTAGACCTCTATAAACTTCCAAGGTAAGGCTGGGAGGGGTGGGCAGATGTGAAGCCATGTCTACATTGACTCAGTCCTTGACAGGCTGAAGAAGAGGTGGTATCACAAACCCTTCCAAATGCATAATCTCACAGGGAGAAGCCTCCAAAAGTGGGTGGGACATACACATTTTCATTGCTGCAAATAAAAGGAGAGGTGTTAAGAGAGGAAAGGATGACCAAAACTCTGAACCTTATCTGTACATGTCTACAAAGAGCTCAGAACATGGGAGATGACTTTGCAAATGGGAAAAGCAAACTTTTGTTCCCACCACTGTACTGCCAGTTGTTGTGTCATTCACATCAGGACTCAGATTTGCCTATGACCATCCAATTCCTGATGTTGTGTTTATTTGTTCCCAGTAGTTCACCTTTGGGTCTTTGATCCTCTCCTGAGTGACCATGGAAAGTTAGGTACTGTCTATCAGATGGCTGCCCAGGACTCAATTCTAGCCCTAGTCATGGTCTCCTCGATGCTTCATTTCAGCTGGAACTGGGTGGGACTGTTCCTCACCAAAGACAACTATGGTGTGTGGTTCCTCTCAGATTTGAGAGAAGAGATGGCAAGAATGGAGTCTGTTTTACCTTTGAAAACAAGATCACTTACAGTGCCCTTTCAGATTTCTCAAATGACCAGTCGATGCGGTGCCAGCTAATAGACTCATCCACCAATGTGATTAACATTTATGGGGACAGTAAATTTCTCCTAAGCTTTATTCTTAAATTTAGGCAAATTTTAATTACAGAAGAGAGTTACAACATATACAATGCTGTGTATGTTGTGGTCCAGGCCCTCCACCAGATGTCTCTTCATCACAAGGAAGAGCCACCAGTGCACAATGAGCAACCCAGGGCATTTCTCTCTTCACAGGTAAAGGCTTTGCTTTTGGGTGACCTACTCTAGGCATGCAGACTTTCTATAGAAGCTTTCATAGCAGATGGAACCAGGTCGTCTGGCTCCAATTTGGAAAATACAAGACACTCTGGGCCTGTTGTGCTCTCCATGAAGTGATTGTAGAGCTGTGAAGACAATGTTCTGAAGAACACTGAATCCGTGACAAGGAAGTGCTGTGTTTACTGTCTTCATCCCCACTATGTGTGTAAAAACAATCTCTTTTCAATAGGATATATTCCATTTCTCCGTGTACATTTTTAAATTAACAGATCAAGGGTGACTAATTCTTGAAAACCTAATATTGTCTGGACACAAGTGGCTCACACATGTGGCTCAAACCTGACTACAATTTACCACCAAAAAGCCAAAGGGGGAGATGTGGCTCAATGGATAGAATGATTACTTTGAAAAGAATGAAAAACACCACCTCAAGTTAAGTGCCTAGTCCCTGAGGTCGAACCACAATGCAGCACACACACACACACACACACACACACACACACACACACACACACACACACACACACACACACACACGCACGCAGTGAACGAAGTCTTGCTTAAGGTAATCTTTCATAGTTGTCAAAAATATTCTATGATTCTGCATAGTTTATTCTTTACCTATATTTCAGACTGATTCTCTGATCACAATCACAAAATAAGTGATTGGAATGCAATTTAGAGCTTCCGTTGAGATCTGTCATATGATAATACCTTATTTGCTTGGATATGGCTGGAGTTTCATTCTCTTGAAATTGAGTTTCTGCATCCCATCCTGGAAACTCAGGTTTTAGAACTTGGTAACACCTTAGTCTGCTGTGGGCCAGCATTGGATACAGTAGGTTGGATTCCTGCGGTGTGTGTGAATCAGGTGGTGGGAATGAAGAGTAATCCATTGTTCTAGGGTTCTGTGATAACTCTGTGAAGCACTTCACCATACTGTAATGTGTCCCTTTTAGCTGCATCCCTTTTTGAAGAATATCCAATTTACCAATCCTGTTGGAGTCCAAGTGGTTTTGAATGAGGAAAGGAAATGGGAGGTAGAGAATAACATTATGAGGTTTTGGAATTTTCCAGAAGATCTGGGACAAAGGGTGAAAGTTGGCAAGTTTTCTCCATCCAGGCCACATGGTCAACAACTGATTGTTTTTAAAAAATTTGACAGTGGCCCACAGGAATAACCAAGGTGGGTCATTTCTATTTTTTCACGCTATCCTTTTGTAAAACAAAAATATATTGTTATTATGAATTAGTTGTAGAAAGATCCTAAAATTCCCTATAAGTTGATGTTAATGGCGAAATGAATGCCAAGATAGGGACACAAATGGTTTTTTTCTTTCTTTTTTAATGTATTTATAATGTACTATGTGATTTTTTGTTTCTTTGGTATGTTCCTCCCCCATTGTATAACCCCTGCTTTAAATGTATTGGATTCTGGTGCCCTGCATCACATATATACATTTTTCTAATTTTGGGAGGGCAAGGAAAAAACAAACTGCTTAAATAGGGATACAAGTTGACCTATTGTAACCATGAGATGTACAAGACACTATATTGAAAAAGAACTTTACAACTTTGGCAGGGTTGGGGAGTATTTGGAGAGGTGAAGAAGGAAGGGATGGTAGGGGAAAAAACAAAGGATGAGGCAACAATGATGGATAGGAAATGTACTCATTACTTAACTCATGTGACTGTAACTCCTCTGAACAGTATTTTCACAATAAAAAGAGATATAAAAAGGAGGGGGAAAATGTTCAATAGGAAAAGTACTCATTACCTTACTCATGTAACTGTAAGTATCTTTACAATAAAAACATATATTGAATAAAAAAGTGTGAAATGGAAGAAAATAAAAGTTAAAGACTAAAAAAAAGAAAACATAAAAAAAGAAAATATCAAGGACCAGATGTTGATCTTTGAAATGATATGCAAATCAACATGAAATTGTGGATCTAACACAGCCTTTCATTTGAGTGTCTATTGCTGCTCATTTCTAATTAAATTATATTTTCTATTTAGCATGCACTAATAATACAAGGGGCTTTGATATGATCACTCCATATCTGACACTGGCACTAGGCTGACTAGCAATTCTTCAAATATAAAATATTCAGAAGTAGTTTACCATCTCCATTTCATTTCTCTTCTCCCTCTTCCAGCTGGTCTTACCCAGACTCTGTCATATCAGTGGAGTACAATTTTGCTTGACACAGATCAAATACTCAGGAAGTTTGTGTTTGGTGTAAGGAGTATGTTGAGGTTTGTATTAGACCCTCCTGTACAAAATGAAGTGGTTGGGCTAATTCTCTTTTCTCCATTATGTCTTGAATGAGGAGCAGAGAGCCAGAGTGGTATCAACTGTCAAGAATGAAGCACATAGGTCTGGGAAGTTGGCTCAGTGATAGAGTGTTTGCCTTGGATGCATGAGGCCCTGGGTTAGATTCCTCAGCACCACATAAGGATAAAAACGTCGGAAATGGCACTGTGGCTCAAGTGGTAGAGCACTAGCTTTGAGCTGAAGAGCTGAGGGATGGTGCCCAGGCCCACAGTTCAGGCCCCATGAGCGGACCCAAAAAAATGCAGCACATAACACATAATGCTGGTAATTATATATTACACATGTAATCCAAGCGATTCAGGCAGTTGAGATTTGAGGATGGAGCTTCGATGTAATAATGTACGAGAAACTCAGTAAGGTTCTTTCCCAACACTAAGCACCCATAAAGCTGTAATTCAAGCTGTGGCTCAAGTGGTACAGTGGTATTTTTGAGCATGAATACTCTGGAAAACGTCCCATGGCCAGAGTTCAAGCACTAGAGGAAAGACAGACAGATGGAAGGAAGGAAGGAGCTAGAAAGGGAAGGAGTGAAGGAGGGAGGGAGGAACAGAGGGAGGGAGGGAAGGGAGGAAGGAAAGAAGGAAGGAAGGAAAGAAGCAAGGAAGGAAGGAAGGAAGGAAGGAAGGAAAGAAAGAAAGAAAGAAAGAAAGAAAGAAAGAAAGAAAGAAAGAAAGAAAGAAAGAAAAAGAAAAGCATAAAAACGGAAAGGGAGGAGTGAAAGAAGAAGAAATGTGAGAAAGAGATTTGATGTGAAAGCATTTTGGTATAGAGAGTTACTCTATTGGTATTGAACTCAATACAGGTCACCTGGTGAATCAGAGAATATGAGGTAGCTACTTGAATGAAGGGGGTTGAGAGGAAAGACAAACACTGAATACAAACCAATAGTGATTCTAACACCTCACTAGACATGGAGCAGTGTGTCAGGTGTGCAGATCATCAGTTTGCCAACACCCAGAGAAACCACTACCTGATGAAAACTGAGGGCTTCCTGACTTATAAAGACCCTTTGGGTATGGCTCTGGCTTGCACAGCTCTTTGCTGCTCTGCACTCACAGCTGCTGTTCTTGGGGTGTTTATCAAGCACCAAGACACCCCCATTGTCAAGGCTAATAACTGGGCCCTCAGCTACATCCTGCTCATCTCCCTCGTCTGCTGCTTCCTCTGCTCCTTGCTGTTCCTTGGCTGTCCCCATACAGCCTCATGCATCCTCTAGCAAACCACATTTGCAGTGGTATTCACCATGGCTGTCTTCATGGTCCTGGCCAAGACCATCATTGTGTTCTGGCTTTCATGCTCACTGCTCCAGGGAGAAGCACCAGGCAGTGGCTGCTGTTCTTGGTTCCTACCTCCTCATCCCCATCTGCACCCTTATCCAGGTAACCCTCTGTGGCATCTGGCTGCGAATCTCTCCTCCCTTTGTGGACAAAGATGCACACTCTAAACATGGCTACATCATCATCCTGTGCAACATGGGCTCTCTCACTGCCTTTCACTGTGTCCTGGGATACCTTGGCTCTCTGGCCCTGGCCAGCTTCACTGTGGCTTTTCTGGCCAGAAACCTCCCTGACACCTTCAAAGAGGCCAGTTCCTGACCTTCAGCATGCTGGTGTTCTGTAGTGTGTAGCTCACTTTCCTGACTGTCTATCTCAGCACCAAGAGGAAGGTCATGGTGTCTGTCGTGGTCTTCTACATTTTGGCCTCCAGTGCAGGCCTCCTAGGCTGCCTCTTTGCCCCCAGGTGCTACATAATCTTGATAAGACCTGAGAGAAATTTTCTCCCCCGGTTCAGGGAGAGATAATGTTCTGGAAGAAACAAACAGTAAGACCAACATAAGTGTTGCCTAGAATGTTCAGAGGCTCTGAGAGCAATCTATACCAATTTGACAGCCACATCTTAGTTTAATGTGAGAAATTCTTTGAACAGTACAGGAGTTGTTCAAGTGAAGGTGGGAAAGGGTGGATTCATCATCAACTTCCATATGACAGGAGAATCAATCTCGAGAGCTCACAATTAGCCAACTTGTGCATCTTATTGGACCAAATTACTAAGGACTTCCAAACTGAAATGGAAGAAAAAAATTCATCACTATTGACATTTCGGTCCTTTTCTTTTCTTCTTTCTTCATTCCTTTCTTTTTTTTTCTCTATCTTTTTTGAGTGACTTTTTAAGGTCTCTCTTATCGTACTGTCCTATCAATTTCTCTTTCTGAGATTAGGTCATAGTTAAATTCATTCTCCTTTTACCTCTCCACATCCCTCTAATCCTACTTTTCCCCACTTTTCTCCTTAAGCCTAATAATTTCTGGTTGGTCAAATTCTACCTTGCTGTTCTTAGCCCATGAATCAATAGTTGTTTGATGTTGAAAAGATTGTATCTGTTGAACAAATTCTACCAAGCAAATGACTCCCATAAACAGGCAGGAGTTCCATCCTAATATGAGATAAAATAGACTTAAAATTAAAATTAGTGTGAAGAGACAGGACATTTTCCAAAATAGACCACACTTTAGGTAACAAACCAAACTGGTCCAAACTCAGAAACATTGAAGTTATGGCCTGCATGCTCTCAGACAAGGGAATAAAATTACAAGTCAACACCAAATGCTACCAAAGAAGGTCCTGTAACACATGGAGGCTGAATCACCAGTGGGTCATGGAAGAGATTAGAAAGGAAATTCAAATGTTCATGATTTTCAACAAAAATGAGCACACAAATTACCAGCTCCTCTGGGACACAGGAAAGGCAGTACTCAGAGGCAAGTTTGTAGCTCTGAGTTCCTACATCAACAATTTGGAGAAATCTGAAACCAACAATTTAATGAGACATCTGAACCTCCTTGGAAAAGAGCAGCAAGATAAACCCTAATCCAGTAGACCAAAAAAAATAATTAAAATTAAACCAGAATTAAATGAATTACAATCCAAAAAAAACATAGAAAGAATCAACAAAACAAAGAGTTGGTTCTTTGAAAAAATTAACAAAATTGACAGACCCTTAGCAAATCTTATCGGAAAAAGAAGAGAACACACACAAATAAATAAAGTCAAAGATGAGAATGGAAACATAACCAAAGAAACAACCAAGATTCAGAACATTATAAGGCAATATTCTCGGAAGTGGCGCTGTAGCTCAAGTGGTAGAGCGCTCGCCTTGAGCTGAAGAGCTGAGGGACAGCGCCCAGGCCCAGAGTTCAAGCCCCACGACCGACAAAAAAAAAAAAAAAAGGCAATATTCTCAAAACTCTATACTAATAAGTTTGAGAACATGGGAGAAATGGACCATTTCCTAGCAAGTATTGACATGCCGATTCTAAACCAAGATGAGTTAAACCAGATTAGCAGGCCTATATAAAGCATTGAAATAGAGCAATAAGAGACCTCCCATCTAAGAAAAGCCCAGGATCAGATGGCTATACAGCAGAATTCTACAAGGCCTTCAAAGCAGAGCTCACACCAGTACTCCTCCAACTCTTAAATGAAATTGAAAGAGAAAGTTCACTACCGAACGCATTCTATGAAGCCATCATAACCCTCATCCCACAGCCAGTCAGGGACTCATCAAAGAAAGAGAACTATAGACCATTTCTTTGATGAACATTGATGCAAAACTTCTCAATAAAATTTTGGCCAATCGACTTCAACAATTTATCCAAAAAATCATACACCACAATCAAACGGGATTCACTTCAGGGATGCAAAGCTGGTTCAATATATGCAAATCAATTAATGTAATTAATCACATCAAAGGAGCAAAGATAAGAACCACATGATTATCTCAATAGATGCAGAAAAAGCATTTGACAAGATCCAACACCCCTTTATGATGAAGATTCTGGAAAAATTAGGAATCCATAGAACATTCCTAAATACAATAACGGCTGTATATGACAAACCTACAGCCAGCATTATACTTAATGGTGGAAAATTTAAGCCATTTCCTCTTAACTCAGGAACAAGACAAGGATGGCCACTCTCTCCACTTCTCTTCAATCTATAATGGCTAGCTACAGCAATAAGACAAGATACAAGCATAAAGTGGATCCAAATAGAGAAAGAACAAGTAAAACTCTCCCTCTTTGCAGATGACATGATCTTGTATTTAAAGAATCCCACAGATTCCACTTCCAAATGACTCAAGCTGAGTCAAAACTTTGACAAAGTAGCAGGGTATAAAATTAACCCTCAAAAATCAATGGCTTTTCTGTATGCCAACAATGAGAAAAGTGTGGCAGAAATTAGGAAAGCAACTCCATAGGTAATAGCCCCCCCCAAAAATAAAATACCTAGGAATTAAGTTAACAAAGAAGTGAAGGACCACTATGATGAGAATTTTAAAAACTTGCAAAAACAAATCAAAAACAGAACTTAGAAAGTGGCAAAAACTGCCATGCTCCCGGATTGGAAAGATGAACAGCATGAAAATGGGAATACTTCCCAAGGCTATCTACAAATTCAATGCGATATCTATCAATATTCCAACCTCATTCTTCAAGGACATAGAAGAGACAATCCAAAAATTCATTTGGAACAATAAAAGACCCCAATAGCAAAAATGATCCTTAACAGAAAGAACAGTGTGGAGGAATATCAATACCAAAGTTCAAACTCTACTACAAAGCCATAGTAATCAAAACAAGAAGTGACCTGAGGACCAATGGAATAGAATTGAAAACCCAGAAATGAACCTACAGACCTATAGCCACCTAATCTTCAAAATGGGAGCTTAAAAAATAGAATGGAAGAAAGATAGCCTCTTATGAAAACGATGCTGGCAAAATTGCTTAACTACTTGTAGAAAACTAAAGCACGAACATTATATATCACCCTGCACCAGAATCAACACCAAATGGATCAAATACCTCGGAGTCAAAGCAGACACTCTGAAAACATTACAGGATGGACCAAGAGAAACCCTAGGTCTCCTTAGCACAGGCCAAAATTTTCTTAATAGAGACCCAGAAACACAACAAATCATAGAAAGTTTGGGCAAATGGGATTGCATGAAATTTCAGAACTTCTGAATGGCAAAGGACATAGCTAGCAAGATCAATAGAAAGTCCATGGATTGAGAGAAGATATTCATTACCCATACGACAGACAAGGTTCTCATATCTAAAATATACCTGGAACTGAAAAAATTAAATTCCCCAACAACAAATCTTCAAAGAAACAACTGCCCAATAAATAAGTGGGCTAAAGACTTAAAGAGAAACTTCTCTGAAGAGGAAAGAAGGATGGCCAATAGACACATGAAGAAATGTTCAACCTCCCTAGCCATAAAAGAAATGCAAATCAAAACAACATTGAGATACCACCTCACCCCAGTTAGAATGGCTATATTCAAGAACTCTAATAACAACAGATGCTGGAGGGGACGTGGACAGAAGAGAACCTTACTGAATTGTTGGTGGGTGTGTAAACATGTTCAACCACTTTGGAAAGCAGTATGGAGGTTCCTCAAAGAACTCCACATAGAGCTCCCTTATGACCCAGCAATCCCACTTTTGGGCATTAACCCAAATGTTCACAAACAAGACCACACTAAAGCCACCAGCACAACTATTTTTATTGCGGCATTGTTTGCCATAGCTAAGGTATGGAACCAACCCAGATGCCACTCAGTAGATGAATGGATCAAGAAAATGTGGTATATATACACAATAGAATTCTATACATTCACCAGAAAAAATGACATTGACCATTTGTTAGGAAATGGAAAGACTTGGAAAAATTATATTAATTGAAGTAAGCCAGGCCCAAAGAAACACATGTGTCATGGTTTCCCTTATTTGCAATAACTAGTATATGTCTGAGTCAAGCAGAAAAGGTCAGATAAGTTGATGTCAGGGAAATGAACCCTAAGATATGCATTCAAATGCTTTTTTTCTTTCATGAGATTGTTTCTAACACATTTATAAGTTTATTTCTTTGTTCCTTTGTATGTCCCTCCACCATGGGATAACCCCTGCTTTCACTATATTTGATGTCCGTATAATTTGTGGAGGGGAAGGGGAAAAATCAAATCATTTAAAAAGGGACACAGGTGGACCAATTGCAACAATGAGATGTACCAGTCCTTATGTCAAAAACGAACTTTACAACTTTTGGGGGGGGAGGTGGGTTGGGGGGGAGGATAAGAAGGGATGGGAAGGGGAAACAACAGAGGAGGCTACAATGCTTGGTAAGAAATGTACTCATTATCTTTCCCATGTAATTTTAACCCCTGTACAGTATTTTCTGTACAGTATTTTCACAATAAAAAAAATTAAAAATGAACAGACAGCCCTGCGTGAGCACTAAGCTCCACCCAGGTTGTATGTGTTAGAGGTGGGCTCATTGGCCAAGATTGCCCCATATGCAATTAGTGACAGCTAGAGTAAAACTCAGATTGTCTGGTGGTAGATGACTTTTCCAGGTACTGAGATGATTACACAACTCTGCCAGAGGCTATCCTGGCTAAGGGGTCATGGCACAGGTCTGGTACTATCACCTGGGCCACACTAAGCTGTGGGACAATATCACCATCTTGCTTCCCTGTCCTACCCATGACAAGTGGGATGTAGAACCAGGATGTGTCACAGCAGCATGGAAAGTTTTGTCAAGGAAGCCACAAGATTTGCACCGGTCACAGAGACCTGTAATCCTAGCTACTTAGAAGGCTAAGATCAGAAGATTAGGGTTGAAAACCAGCCCAGGCAGAAAAGTCTTTGAGACTTTTATCTCCACAAAAACATAAGAAAACTGGTGGTGGAACTGTGGCTCAAGTGTTAAAGAGGTAGCCTGGACCTGAAGGATTCAGAGTGAGAACCCAGGCCTAGAGTTCAAGCCCCACAACCAATACAAAAAAAAAGCCACAGGGCTATTTTAGTGAACACCACCATGCACTCAGGCCAGTCACGTGGATACAGTGAGGCCTCACTCTAGCTTGTGCTGCTGTAAGACAAATGCACACTGGATTCCTAGAGCAACCTAAGTTTCAGCCTGATTCCATGCTGAGCACAGTCCTTTTAAGGCAATATTCCCTGAGATGATTCACTGTCCAACAAGAGTGGTACTGAGTCAGGTGTTAACAGAGTCAAACGGCAACAGAGGTTTTACAAGGCTAAGCAGGAAGACAGGTGTCAGCCTACTCCACCCATGGTGGAAACATGCAAATGGCATTTGGAGTTGCCTCAGGGACCTTCCAACACCTCCTGAAAGATTCCAATGGAAGCTAGGGTGCCAGAACCAAACAGTGCCTCTAGTTTATTCTGGAGTATTGGTCCAACCATGACATGCCTGACACAGGGTTCTAAGAACAACCCTGACCCACTCTTATGCCCTCTTCACTAGGAGGTTTTATCTCATACCTGCTGTCGTTCACAAGATAGGAGGAGGGAGGCTGTATAGCAGTGTCTTCCTTCTCTGTCCTAAACCAGTTCCAGAGGCACAATCTAAATGTCTGGACACAAGAGTAGAGACTATACACACTTCCCCAGCACTGGTCTCAGTGTATGGGGATGGTGATGAGATTTAACTTTAATACTCTCCCTCCCTGCAATGTCAGAGGTTTTCTGCGCATACTGATCTAGTAATGCTCATGATGGGGAGGAACATGGAGATGGCTTCTTCCCCTTTTCTCATACATCCTTTTCTGTTGTTTTGTTCTACTAGAGAAGTACCCTCTGGTCCACATCACTTGACTCTCATATGTTCTTTGTTGTGTGGTGCAATCTTTACATTCTCTCTTTGTCAGCTGACATCTTGCTCTGCTTCTGGGGAATCCACTTGAATGATGACATTCTCTGAGTCAGATTACTTTGCCTCTACTACATGATATGAATTGTATTTCTTTGTTTTCTTTTTTTGCCAGTTGTGGGGCCTGAAATCTGGGCCTGAGAGCTGTCCCTCAGCTCCTCAGCTCAAGGCTAGCACTATAGCACTTGAGCATAGCACTTGAGCCACAGCACCAATTCCATCTTTTTCTGCTTATGTGGTGCGAATGAAGGATAATCTGTGTGCATCCATTGTTTTGGGGTTCTGTGATAACCCTGGGAATCAGTTTGCCATACTATAATGTGTCCCTTTCAGCTGCATCCCTTTTTGAAGAAGATCCAGTTTACCAATCCTGTTGGAAACCAAGTGGTTTTGAATGAAGAAAGGAAATTGGAGGCAGAGTATGACATTATGAGCTTTTGGAATTTTCCAGAAGGTCTGGGACAAAGGGTGAAAGTTGACTAGTTTTCTCCATCTAGGCCACATGACCAACAACTGATTTTATTTGAAAATCTGATAGAGTGGCCCATGGGATTACCAAGGTGGATCATTTATACATCTCCATTCTCTCATTTTTTGAATGTATTGATCAGGATGGAGAAATTGAATCATTTGTAAGAAGAGAAAAAGATCCCGAAAGAGAAGACAAAAACATTAGATACGCCAGACTCCATATCTTTCAGTGTTCTTTACAATTTTATGAGAACAAGAATGATTCAGAGGAGTCCTTTAAGACATCAAAAGTGTTGAGGAGCTTGAAGTGGGAATGTTGTTAGGCCACCACTGCATTATACAGTCAGGAGTCCAAAGGGCACGCAAGCTCATATCTCTGAGTGCAGAGATCTTGACATCATTCAGTGTTGTAGCTGTGGCTCAGAGGAGTGATGTCACGCACACATGCATGACAGAAACACACACAGTGTTGTCTCTAATTCTGCTGGGCCATGGCTGGAAAACAGAAAAGTATCTGCACAAAGATAGAAACGTCTGGAAGCCCAACAGATTATTCCATTTACAATGACTCAAAGAAGAGAGTGCTCACTGTTCTGTAGGTGCTTATGTAATGGCTGCTATTGTTGGACAAGTATGTATTCAACACAGGGGAGTTGATGAATTTTACTACAATAAAGCTTCAAAGAGAACTAAAACACCCTAACTAAATAAAGTGAATGGGTGTTAGACTGCCATGTCAAATGTCTACATCAAACTGTATGAAGTCTCTGATCACTTGCCCACTAGAGAAAAGGAAATTTGCTTCAGTTCCAATAACTTTTTGCCCTTTATTGAGTATAAACTTACAATTTGGGGCTAATAATTAATAGGTAGTTTCCCTTATACATTCATCATTCTCCAACAGTAAAGGAAGTTAGTATTAAGTCATTTCTAAGAAAAGAGTTTAATGTATAAGGCACCTGTTCCAGGATTCTCAGCAAAATAAAATGAATGTTTACCTTGTTAAAGAGGACAATGTACCAGAATGATTCTGATCTCATGTCTTTTGCCCATGAGCAGCGAGCCCAATGCAAACGCAGTTGTAACAGTTTCTGTTTAACAGTCACAAGTTACATTAAAATTGCTCACACTTATCTGAGTACCAGTGCCTTAGGCCTGTAAACTTAGCTCCTCAGACAGCTGATATGTGAGGATCATGGTTCCAAGTCATCCTGGGAAGGAAAGTTCATGAGTCTTTTATCTCCAGTTAACCAACAAAAGTCAGAATGTATATGTGGTTCAACTATACACAAAAACAATGCTCAGAAACAACACCCAGACCCTGGCTTCAATTATCAGAACCAGCACCAAAAAAAACAAAACCCATAAAACATCAGATCACTTTCATTTCTTTAGGTGGGCAAGATGGGAATTCACTGTGAAGTACAGAAAGATGAAGCATATGAAATAAAAAGAACAACAAAGAAGACAGAGATCGTAGCTTGGCAAAAATAGGAAGTTCTAAGTTATATTTTTGATGCTGTAATATTTTGTCAATCTCAGGACTTGAACTCTGGGCCTGGGTGCTTCCTTGAGCTCTTCAGCTCAAGGAGAGTGCTCTACTTCTTATGCCATAGCACCACGTCTGGTTTTCTGGTGATTAATTGGAGATAGTTTCAGAGACTTTCCTGCCTGGGCTAGCTCTGAACCACAATCCTCACATCTCAGTCTGTGAGTAGCTAGAATTAAAGGCGAAAGCCACCAGCTCCCCACCATTGATGCTGTTTTGATAACTGAGGTCCAGACCTTTAATATTGTTGCAATAGTTCCTTTCAGTACTCAGAAAGAGTTTAGAATAATACATGTATTGTAGTTAGGGGAAGACTTCAACAAGAAAGAGAGACAGTATTGTGTAGTTAGAAAACAACTTTGGTTACCCATTCTGCTAACCAAACACAACTAAGGACGTATAAAACTTGTTGAACTGTGAACTCAAGTGTGAAATAATTTTTACTGGCTACCCAAAGCAATTATGTTTTTATTTATGATTAAGAGGTGATATTTCCAAGACTCTTAATGTATCAATTATATCATTACTTACTAGGTAGAGCTGCTTCT
This sequence comes from Dipodomys merriami, assembly GCF_024711535.1. Taxonomy (NCBI): domain Eukaryota; kingdom Metazoa; phylum Chordata; class Mammalia; order Rodentia; family Heteromyidae; genus Dipodomys; species Dipodomys merriami. The sequence continues at coordinate 3,229,157 of NW_027206179.1, read as the reverse complement.
GTCTTTAGACACAATCAAGGGGTAAAGAACTAAAGATCTTTTCAAGCTTGGAGCCCAAGGAAAGCTCAGCCTCCATCTTCAGGACTGACAAACCAGGAGTTAGCCAGGGCCAGCCTCTGTCCCAGAGGATACAAGCGTGGAACCTATGGCTGTCCAGGAGACACTCAAGTAAAGGAGAGAAAGGATGGGCTCATAATTGACTTCCATAGGACCTTGGTAAAATCAATGCCCAGAGCTCACAATTAGTCAATTTGTGCATCATATTGGACCAAATCTCTAAGGACACCCAAATAGAAATGGAAGAAGAAGAGAAAAGAGAACAACAGAAACACTCGATTTTTGAGGGGATCTCTTTAGCCATACTGGCAAAAGATAATGTCTCCTTTCTTCCACTGCTATATTTTCTACTTACATTTTTCAGAACCAGTTGTGTTCAATCGCCTCTTGATTGGACTAAATTACACATCATAAATGTGTTACTGCTTTACAATGAGCTATGACAAAGTAAACAAGACACAAGAAACAAAGAATGGCTTCATAATTTGTTATATAGTTTCTAGCTGACTCTATATACTGGACCGCATATATGGTGTATAAGCATGAACATCTAAGGGAAGCTAAGAGGAGGGCAAAGAACTATAGGAAAATGGGTGAAAAAAAATACAACAGAGGGGCCCAACAGCTGCCCTGGTCATTGATGAAAGTGAACAAAGCAACTCAAGGCTGGTGATGGGAGGGAGGGATAGAGAGAGAAAGAGGAAACAGCTGATACTGAGCAAAAGGAAAGAAATGTGCATATCACCCGATTTGGAAGAAACATTTATATTGTTAAAGTCTGCAGAGTTCATAAGCTTTGTAGATCAAGACAATGACAAGATGCATTGTGAAGGTTAAAATGTGTTAGTGATTTTACCTAAGTATCATTAAGCCACAATACTGTGAAATTTAAATAATTACTCTCAATACAGAAAAAGTGTTACTGTTTTAAAATATTGATTAAAACACTGAGTCATATGTATTAACTTTTCACATTCTTGTGGAAGTCTATTATTAAATTCATTATTAATTTCAATATTATACAAGTAATTTTTTTCAAGTCAGACACCAATGGCTACTTTAGAAGGCTTGGATCTGAGGATCACAGTTCAAAATTAGCCTGGGCAGAAAAGTGTATGGGACTCCATCTTTAACTTTCAAGTAAAAATGCAGGATGGGAGATATTTCTCAAATGGTAAAATGCCACTTGTGAATTACAAGGCCAAGAAAGGGAGTTTGGGTCCTGACTTCCATGGCTGCCACACACACACACACACACACACACACACACACACACACAATTTTTTCCATAAATTTATCTTTTACTCCCTTTTCTTCCCACCACCCAACTCTGAAAACCATCAATCCTTTCTTTAATTTTTTTTTTAAAGCAAGTGATGTCTTTTCTCATGATGGTCTGTGGATGCCACTGTGGGCAGTGCCAATGATGCCAAAGGCTCAGCAGGAGGGGAGAGAAAAAATACCCAATATATTAAATGAAAACCAAACAAGGAAGGGAGATGAAGGGTGGAGAGATGGGAGAGCAGGGATGGGAAGGGGAAACAAAGGAAGAGGCAACAATGCTTGATAAGAAATGTAATCATTACCTTGCTCATGTAAGGCAGGTGCTGCCGGGTTCCCAGAGACACAGGGGTGGTCTGCAGACAACCCACGCAGAAGCCGCGGGGGCCACCTGGGTCCCAGAGGCACAGGGGGCTGCCTTCAGATCACCCACCCAGAAGCCACCTGAGCATGGACACTGTGGACCTGACAGCTTCGACAGAGGAAGAGACATAAGAGAATCACAAAGAGCCACCCCCGCCCAGCCCAGCCTGCAACCACCCCAAATGAACTCTGATTGCAACAGCAACTGACAACTTACACCACACAGAAACAACTAGCTCCAGGGTTAGTACCCCACAGGGGACAATGTATCCCTCAAGGGAGACCGGAGCCGGAGGGAATCCCCAGACCCTGACCCAGACTCCCTACCTCAACACCTGGACCACAGGACCCACTAAAACTGGGAACTGTTCGAGAGCTCCACAAGCCTGTGGAGCACTCTCCATGGCCAGGCTAGAACAAGAGTGCCCCTGGAAGGGAGCTTAAATGCCCAAGCCAGGAACAGCGCCCCTTGGTCAAGACAACCAACAGTAGAAGAAATTTGAACTGTGTATCCCAAGCTGCATAAACCAACACAGTACACATTCTTCTCAGCAGCTCATGGAACTTTCTCCAAAATAGACCATATCATAGTTCATGCAAGGAACTTAAGCAAATACAAATGGATCGACATAATCTCCTGTATCCTATCTGACCACAATGGAATCAAGCTAGTTCTCAATAACAAAGCATACCGCAGAAATCTCTCTAATACATGGAAATTGAACAGCACACTCCTTAGCAATGCCTGGGTAACGGAAGAGATCAGAGAAGAAATAAAACATTTCCTACAACTCAATGAAAATGAAAACACCTCACAAAGAAACTTGTGGGACACAGCAAAAGTAGTCCTGAGGGGCAAATTTATTGCCCTCAGTGCCCACATCAAGAGAATGGAGACCAACCAAGTAAATAATCTCATGTTGCAATTAAAACAGCTAGAAAAACTTGAACAAATGGAACCCAAAGTTACTAGATGAAGCCAGATCACCAAATTAAGAGCAGAGATTAACCAATTAGAAAATCAGAAAATTATAGCCAAAATAAACCAAACAAAAAGCTGGTTCTTTGAAAAAATTAACAAAATTGATGGCCCGTTGGCAAGATTAATTTTCAAAAAGAAGAGAGGAAACCCATATTAACAGGATTAGGGATGCCACGGGAAAAATCACAACATGTACCCAAGATATCCAAACAATTTTAACTGACTAGTTTCAAAAGTTATACTCTCTAAAGGAAGAAAATCTGGCAGAAATGGATACATTTTTAGAGAAATACAAGTTGCCCAAACTGAGCAAAGAAGAAGTAAACCAATTAAATAAGCCAATATCCTACAACGGGATACAGGAAGCTATCAAAATCTTCCAACAAAAAAAAAACCCAGGACCAGATGGATTCACAGCAGAATTGTATCAGACCTTTAAAGAACTAATACCCATACTCCTCAAGCTCTTCAGAGAAACAGAGAAGGAGGGAGCTATCCCATACCCATTCAATGAAGCCAATATCACACTCATCCCCAAACCAGGCAAAGACCCAACCAAAAAGGAGAATTACAAGCCAATTTCCTTGATGAACACAGATGCAAAGATCCTTAACAAGTTTCTAGCTAACAGAATCCAGAAACACATAAAAAAATCATACACTATGACCAGGTAGGCTTCATCCCAGAGATGCAGGGATGGTTTAACATACATAAGTCAATAAATGTAATCCAACACATCAACAGAGCCAAGGTCAAGAATCACATGATTATCGCCACAGATGCAGAAAAGGCCTTTGATAAAATTCAACATTCATTCATGCTAAAAGCTCTGGAGAAAATAGGAATAGAAGGAACATTTCTAAAAACAATAAAAGCCATTTATGACAGACCAATAGCCAATATTATACTTAATGGGGAAAAGCTACAACCAATTCTCCTAAAATCAGGAACAAGGCAAGGATGCCCACTGTCTCCACTCCTCTTCAATATAGTCCTGGAACCCTTAGCCAGGGCAATAAGGCAAGAAAAAGACATTAAAGGGATCCGCATAGGGAAAGAAGTTAAACTATCCCTTTTTGCAGACGACATGATACTATACCTTCACGATCCCAAAAACCCCATCCCCAAACGATTAGAAATCATAAATCACTTCGGCAAAGTAGCAGGATACAAAGTAAATCCACAAAAATCAGTTGCCTTTCTGTACACTGACAATGTACAAGAAGAGAGGGACATAAAGGGAGCAACCCCATTCACAATAAGGACTTAAGAAACAAAGAACTCCCACTCATCTGGTCAAACCACTACTAAATATTCCCATGCTGCTGATCACATGTATGGTGCATATGTGTACACCGTTATATGCTATAGACTGTGATAGACAATTTGCTCCAGGAAAGTTTGAATGAACTTGTGACATTAAATGAGCATCATTATTCCACAATACTGTGAAATTCGGGAAATTATGTAATCACTTAATCACAACCAAAAAAAAAAAAAACCTCCGGGAAGGTAGGGAGAGAAGGGATGGTAGCCGGAAAACAATGGAGAGGGTAACAATGCTCAATAGAAAGTGTACTAATTACCTTACTCATGTAAATGTAACCCTCCATATAGTATCTTTACAATAAAATAAATAAATAAATAAAAATAAAAAAACAATGCTTGATAAGAAATGTACTCATTACCTTGCTCATGTAATTGTAACTCCTCGGTACAGTATTTTCACAATAACAAAATTATAAATTTTTTTAAAAAGAAAACCAACCAAAACTGCCTGAGCAGGAAAAAAAGAAAAGAGATGCCTATTTGTTGCAGTTGAGTCATCTCAACCCGGAGAGGGACCAGAATAACAGAAATAGGCTATGGATCCCACCCGTGCTCCCTGGAACTGCTGCTCAGGATCTGCCCCGAGTTGGTGTTGCTGAACAAACCCTCAGACACGGACAAAGCTCTAGCCACATGCAGCCCCTCATGCTCAAGGCTCAGGTCTCCTTCCTATGCTGCTCACTGTCCAACGCCCCAGGGCATGCTGGGAGTGTCCTTCACCTTCCAGAGCGGGACCCTGAGCCTCATCTTCCCCAGAGGCGCCAAACCCCGTGCAGGGGCTAAGCAGCTCAGAAATGCCGCTTGTCATGTCTGGGGATCTCTTGATGCCCCCGGTGAGGCCTGCACCCTAGGTTGGTTGGCCTGGTAGGGGTAGATCTGGAAGCTCCCAGAGGCAAAAGCCGCACTCCTGCACTAACAGGTGGTGAACAGCTCATGGACCAACCAGACTGGGTACTGTGATCCCGAAGTCTCTGTGTATGTTCCAAGGAGGATCTGGCAATGTACTGGTAGCTTCCACCAGCCAAAGAGATAGAAGGTAGACATTTTCTAACTGGCTTTGAGACGATCCAAACCTAAGAATATTTCCTTCAGTTTTATGATTTTCTTATTTTTCTTCTCTTATCTTGCCACTTCTTGCCAATATTAACTCCTCCAAACTCATATTTGCCTTCTTCCCCCTCCCCCCGATTCCTTTGATAAAACAATCCTTCAGTGTGTGTTCAGATTTTCTACTTTCTTTTATTTAAAATTTTATTTTATTTTATTTGTGAACATACTGTACAGAGGAATTACAATTACGTGGGCAGGATAATGCGTACATTTCTTACCAAGCATTGCAGCCTCCTCCTTTGTTTACCCTTCACATCCCTTCCCAGCCTCCCCCCTGCCCCCAATCCCAATCCTTCTCCTTCCCCCCCCCCTCCGCTTCCCCCCCCTCCTCCTCACCGACGTTGTAAAGCTCGTTTTGGACATGACAACTTGTACTTCTCATTGTTGCAACAGGTCCACCTGTATCCTTAAACAACTGGTTTTTCCCCATCTCCTCCACAAGTTATACTGACATCAAATATAGTGAAAGCAAGGGTTATACTGTGGGGGAGGGACATACAAAGCAACAAAGAAATAATCTTATAAATGAGTTAGAAACACATGCATGAAAAAAAAAACATTAAAATACATATCTAAGGGTTCATTTTCCTGACCTCATATTATCTGACCTTTTCCACTTGACTCATACATATACTAGATATTGCAAGTAAGGGAAACCATGGGACCTATGTTTCTTTGGGCCTGGCTTACTTCACTTAATATAATTTTTTCCAAGTTTTTCCATTTCCTAACAAATGGGGCAATGTCATTCTTTCTGATGGAGGCATAGAATTCCATTGTGTATATATACCACATTTTCTTGATCCATTCATCTGCTGAGGGACATCTGGGTTGGTTCCATATCTTAGCTATGGTAAATAATGCTGCAATAAACATTGTTGTGCTGGTAGCTTTAGTGTGGTCTTGTTTGTAAACATTTGAGTAAATGCCCTAAAGTGGGATTGCTGGGTCATAGGGGAGATCTATGTGAAGTCTTTTGAGGAACCTCCATACTGCTTTCCAAAGTGGTTGAACAAGTTTACATTCTCACCAACAATGAAGTAAGGTTCCTTTCTCTCCACATCCCCTCCAGCATCTGTTGTTGTTAGACTTCTTGATTTTTGCCATTCTAACTGGGGTGAGGTGATATCTCAATGTTGTTTTGATTTGCATTTCTTTTATGGCTAGGGATGTTGAACATTTCTTCATGTGTCTATTGGCCATCCTTCTTTCTTCTTCAGAGAAGTTTCTCTTTAAGTCTTTCACCCACTTATTTATTGGGCAGTTGTTTCTTTGAGGATTTGTTGTTGGGGGATTTAATTTTTTGAGTTCCAAGTATATTTTAGATATGACACCCTTGTCCTTTTTATGGTTATTAAGGATCTTCCCCCAATCCGTGGGCTTTCTATTGATCTTGCTAGCTATGTCATTTGCCCTGCAAAAGCTCTGCAACTTTATGCAATCCCATTTTTCCAAACTTTCTTTTATTTGTTGTGTTTCCGGGTCTCTATTCAAAAAATATCGGCCTGAGCCAAGGAGACCTAGGGTTTCTCCAATTCCATCCTGTAATGTTTTCAGAGTGTCTGCTTTGACTTCAAGTTCTTTGATCCATTTGGAGTTGATTCTGGTGCAGGGTGATATATAAGGATCTAGCTTTAATTTTCTACAAGTAGCTAACCAATGTTGCCAGCACCATTTACTGAAGAGGCTGTCTTTTTTCCATTCTATTGTTTTAGCTCCCTTATCGAAGATTAGATGGCTATAGGTCTGTAGGTTCATTTCTGGGTTTTCAATTCTATTCCATTGGTCCTGAGGTCTGTTCTTATGCCAATACCAAGCTGTTTTGATTACTATGGCTTTATAGTAGAGTTTGAAATTTGGTATTGATATTCCTCCAGCAGTATTCTTTCCATTGAGGAGTGTTTTTGCTATTCGGGGTCTTTTATTGTTCCATATGAATTTTTGGATTGCCTCTTCTATTTCCTTGAAGAATGAGGTTGGAATTTTGATAGGTATCGCGTTGAATTTGTAGATTGCCTTGGGAAGTATTGCCATTTTCAGGATGTTAATCTATCCAATCCAGGAGCATGGGAGGCTTTGCCATTTTTTTAGTTCTGTGTTGATTTCCTTTATCAAGATTTTAAAGTTTTCATCATAGAGGTCCTTCACTTCTTTAGTTAAGTTAATTCCTAGGTATTTTATTTTTTGTGGGGCTATTACAAATGGAGTTGCTTTCCTAATTTCAGCCACACTTTTCTCATTGTTGGCATACAGAAAAGCCATTAATTTGTGGTGGTTAATTTTATAACCTGCTCATGTGCCAAAGTTTTGAATCAGCTTGAGTAATTTGGGAGTGGAGTCTATGGGATTCTTTAAATACAAGATCATGTCATCTGCAAAGAGGGAGAGTTTTATTTCTTCTTTCCCTATTTGGATCCCCTTTATGTCTGTATCTTGTCTTATTGCTGTAGCTAGGCATTCTAATACTAGATTGAAGAGGAGTGGAGGGAGTGGGCATCCTTGTCTTGTTCCTGAGTTAAGAGCAAATGGCTTTAGTTTTTCACAATTGAGTATAATGCTGGCTGTAGGTTTGTCATATACAGCCTTTATTGTATTGAAGAATGTTCCATGGATTCCTAATTTTTCCAAAACCTTCATCATGAAAGGGTCTTGGATCTTTTTGGATGCTTTTTCTGCATCTATTGAGATAACCATGTGGTTCTTATCCTTGCTCCTGTTGATGTGATGAATAATATTAATTGATTTGTGTATATTGAACCTGCTTTGCATCCCTGAAATGAATCCTGTTTGATCGCACTGTATGATTTTTTGGATGAAATGTTGAACTCGATTGGCCAAAATTTTATTGAGAAGTTTTGCATCAATATTCATCAAAGAAATGGGTCTATAGTTCTCTTTCTTTGATGAGTCCCTGCCTGGTTTTGGGATGAGGGTTATGATGGCTTCATAGAATGTGTTCGGTAGTCAGCTTTCTCTTTCAATTTCATTGAAGAGTTGGAGGAGTATTGGTGTGAGCTCTGCTTTGAAGGCCTTGTAAAATTCCGCTGTAAAACCATCTGGTCCTGGACTTTTCTTAGCTGGGAGGTCTCTTATTGCTGTTTCTATTTCAGTGCCTGATATGGGCCTGTTAAGATAGTTTAACTCATCTTGGTTTAGTTTAGGCATGTCAATATTTCCTAGGAAAAGGTCCATTTCTGTCAAGTTCTCAAACTTATTAGCATAAAGTTTTGAGAAGTATTCCCTTATAATGTTCTGAATCTTGGTTGTTTCTGTGGTGATGTTTCCGTTCTCATCTCTGAGTTTATTAATTTGGGTGTATTCTCTTCTTTTTCTGATAAGATTTGCTAAGGGTCAGTCAATTTTGTTAATTTTTTCGAAGAACCAACTCTTTGTTTTGTTGATTCTTTCTATAGTTTTTTTGGATTCTAATTCATTTAATTCTGATTTAATTTTGATTATTTCTTTCCATCTACTGGATTGGGGTTTATCTTGCTGCTCTTTTTCAAAGAGGTTTAGATGTGTCATTAAATTGTTAGTTTCAGATCTCTCCAAATTGTTGATGTAGGAGCTCAGAGCTATAAACTTGCCTCTGAGTACTGCCTTTGCTGTGTCCCAGAGGAGCTGGTAATTTGTGTGTTCATTTTTGTTGAATAGCATGAACATTTGAATTTCCTTTCTAATCTCTTCCATGACCCACTCATGATTCAGCAGTGTGTTGTACAGCCTCCATGTGATGCCGGACTTTCTTTGGTGGCTTTTGGTGTTGAGTTCTAATTTTATTCCCTTGTGGTCAGAGAGAATGCAAGGTATAACTTCAATGTTTCTGATTTTAGACAAGTTTGCTTTGTGGCCTAAAATGTGGTCTATTTTAGAAAACATTCCATGTGCTGCTGAGAAAAACGTGTATTCTGCTGCTGCTGGGTGAAATGTTCAGTAGATGTCTGTTAGGTCTAGTTGATCTATGCAGCTGTTTAGATCTGCGGTTTCTCTGTTGAGTTTTTGCCGAGTTGATCTATCTAGTGGGGAGAGTGGTGTGTTAAAATCCCCAACAATTAATGTCTTTGGATCTATATGGGATTTGAGAGAAAGTAGTGTTTCTTTGATAAATTTGGGTGCTCCATTGTTTGGCGAATAGATATTTACAATTGTAATATCCTCCTGAAGGAGAGATCCTTTAATTAGTATGTAGCAACCTTCTATATCTCTTCTCACGAATTTTAAATTGATGTCTATTTTATCTGATCTTAGGATTGCAACTCCTCCCTGTTTATGGGGGCCGTTTGCTTGGTAGATTTTGATCCAGCCTTTAACATTGAAAATGTTTTTGTTTTTAAAGGGCAAGATGTGACTCCTGCAGGCAGCAGATAGAAGGGTCTTGTTTTTTAATCCAACTAGACAGTCTATGTCGCTTAATTGGAGAGTTCAGTCCATTAACGTTAAGAGATAGGACTGAGAGGTATTTGGGAGTTCCTTCCATGTTATCCACCTTCTTGGGGGCTGCAAAAACTGGGTTCTTCCTATGGTTCTTGGATTCTCAGTTTGGGTGCAGTTTCTTGGCCTTTATTGCAGTCTTGTTGGTTTTCTATTTGTAGGACATCTTTAAGAATCTTTTGTAGGGCTGGTTTGGTGGAGATGTATTGTTTCAATTTTTCTTTGCTATGGAAGGTTTTTATTTAGCCTTCAGTTATGAAGGAGAGTTTAGCTGGGTACAGTATTCTTGGTTGATAGTTGTTTGTTTTTAGGGCATGGCATACATCATTCCAGGCGCTTCTTGCTTTGATTGTCTCTGCTGAGAAATCTGAGGTGATTCTAATTGGTTTCCCTTTATAGGTGATTACCCTTTTCTCCTTGACAGCTTTAAGGATCTTTTCCTTGGTCTGAGTTGATCCTGTGTGGATTATAATGTGAAGGTGGCATGTCCTATTCTGGTCTGGTCGATTTGGGGTTCTAAAAGCTTCTCGTATCTGAATAGGCCTATTTTTTGTATGTTTGGGAAGTTCTCTGCTAGGATCCTGTTAAACAAATTTCCTTGACCATTAACTTCTGTTTCTAGGTGCTCCTCTACACCCATTATCCTTAGATTAGGCCTTCTGATGGTGATTTCCAGGTGTTGGATAGATCTATCATATTTCTTGGACTTGTCTTGGATGGTTGTATGTTCTTTCTCTATAATATCTAGGCTGTCTTCAATCCCTGAGATTTGCTCTTCTGCAAGGTCTAATCTGCTGTCAAGACTCTCTACTTTGATTTTTATCTCTTTTCCTTCTAATTGGTCAGTTTTGATGGCTTCAAGTTCTTTATTGAAGCTCTGTTTTAGGTCTTATATGAATTTCTTTACTTCCTTAATTTGGTGTTCAGTGTTTGTTCTCAAATCACTTAGTTGATTGGTTATGGTTTCTTTGGACTCCCATTCCTTCTGTTGGGTCCCATTCAGCATTCCCTTTGTGGTCTCCCTGACTTCCTTCAGCTCTTTGTTAATGGATTCCATGAATGCCTTTAGTGATCTTTGTGTATTCTCTACCTGGTCTCTCAATTCCTGTATTACTCTTTGATAAGCTTCCTCCCGTTCGTGGGATTCCTGTAGTTCTCTTTCCTCCTGTTCGTGGGATTCCTGCAGTTCTCTTTGAGTGTTCTCAGCCTGCTCACACCATTCCTCCCTTTCTCTTTGAGTATTCTCAAGTTGTTCACGCATATCCTGTATCAGTTTTTGAGTAGCTTCCTCATGCTTATGATATTCCTGTATAAGCTTTTGGGATGCCTCCTTCTTCTCCCTTTCACACTCATACAGAGTCCTTTGTAAGTTGTCAAACTTCTCATTTATCATGTTTGCCAGCAGTGTTTGTAGAGCTATTTGGGAACTCTCCTCTGGATAACTCATTATCTGGTCTGACCCCTGATTATCAAGATTGGGAATTGAGATATCTGGATTTGCCATTTTTCTTTTTGTTTTTCCGGCTTACTCTGCCCATTTGAGATGAAAATAGCACCAGTTTTGTGCTAGAACACTAACTTAAGGCAACCATCAATCAAAGTTTGCATTTGTACAGTCAATAATCTACAGATACAATCTAGTTCAACAGATACATCTATTCAACATCAAACAACTATATGTTAATGGGCTTCAAACTGCAGAGAAGAATTTGGAAAACCAGAAATTATTAGGGTTAGGGAGAGATGTGGGTAAAAAATAGGAATAAATTGGTGTGGGGAGGCACAGGGAGAGTTAACTATGTCCTAATCCCAATGCAGGAAATAGGTTGGGTAGGATGCAAGTAGAGAGAGAGAGAAAAAGAAGAAAGGGAAAGGGAAATGAAAAGAGACCAGAAAAAAATAGAAACGTAAAAATTAATATTATTATGGAGATTAAAAGACCATCTATTTAGAGTGGAATGTGAGTAAAGAGAAGGGAAGGTACATAGAGGAGAAGTGAAAACCTTAAAAAAATGCTTAAAATATTATATAGGTATAAAGAGGTAGTACTGCTATTAAGGAATTTAAGTCTCAGAGGTTTTGAATTGAGTAATAAATTTGTGGATTAAGTGTGTACACAATGGGGGATAGGGTCTACTAGTTAACTACAGGTTTATCTGAGGATGTGCAGGACAAGAGTTAAGTCACATAAAGAATATCAAAAGAGAGGATAAGGTATAAAGGATAAGAAAAGGAGAAAAAAAGATCAGAAGTTCAGTAGAGCTAGACAAAAAACAAAAAACAAAAAGATAGTTAAGAAAGAAAGAAAAAGAGAAAGAAGACAAGAAAAGAAAGTTAAACGCACATTCATGTATTCCTAAAATAAAAATTATAAGAGGGAAAAAAAAGTTACTGGAAAACAATTATGTTTTCAAAAAAGGCAAAAATTAAAGATTAATAAAATTTTTAGAAAAGGAAAAAAAAATTTATATATATATAAGGTACCAAAAAAAAGAACAAAAAACAAGAAAAAAAAAGAAAAGAAGAAGAAAAAAAAAATTCTTTGATTTTTTTTTTTTTATTTTTTTGGGAGGGGTGGGAAGTATCCTGTATCTCCGTTTTGTCTGTAACCAGCCTCTTGTTGGAGACTCTGGTCAGCTTGGGGTCCTGTGGCTTGATTGGTTTCTTAAGTCAGTTTATTCGAACAGGCAGAAAAATGCTCTGCTTTACCCAAGATTTTGAGATCCCCCTCCCAGATTAGTTTAATGGAGGGTGATCTGCTTTGAGAGTCACAAAAGAGGGGGATGCAGTGGTGAGGCCTTTCAACAATCAGTAGCTTTTCCCTGGGGCTATTTTGTGAAAAAACTCACAGAGCCCAGCCTGGAGCCATTCTCAGGGTTTCTGTTTTTCAATTGATTGTTGAGGCTGCTAGAGGGAGGGGCAGACTCTGGCTCTGGTTACCCAGTGAGGAAAGCCACTCTAATGGCTGGCACCTGAGCTGGGTGGCTTTTCCCTGGATGGAGCTGAGTCTGGCAGGTCACTTCGCAGTTAAGTTCTTATGACCTGCTAAATGACTCCTTTTATTCCAAGGCCTGAGTTGGAGCTGGCAGCTCCTCCGATCTTTGTCGGTATCCAAGATGGAGATCACCGGTGCTGGGGGGGGAGGGGTGGCCTTCCCTCCTCTGCTCCCTGAGAAGGAGTGAGGATGTCGGGCTTCTACTCATGCTGAGTCTTGGATCCTGGGTCGTCTCTGGTCTGCAAACTGCAGGATGAAGATGTCTGCTCCTTGTCGGTTCTTGCTGGTGTTGAGTAGAATCCGCTCGCCCGCTGCGTCTGGCTCCTTCGTCCTGGACTCTCTGTGTGAGAGACCCTGCCACCGCCGCCGCAGTGGGTGCTGGCAAGCGCTCAGATGTGTCTTCTTGCCTTGGCTTTCCCTCTCTTGTCTAACTCTCTGTCCTGTGATGGCACACTTGGTGTGATTCTCTGGCTTAGGACTGTTCACTGGAACTCTAAAACTGCTTTCTATGCGAGAGCTTGTTCAGATTCCAGCTTCTCCTCCGCCATCTTCCCGGAACCCCCCCAGATTCTCTACTTTCTTATAGATATGGGTCAGATATATAGCGTGCAATTTGCTCTACATACATGTATTTCCCATTATGGTTTCCTTTAAGGGAAAAAGAAAAAAAGTAGAAATTACGTTTAAATTTTCCTGGCTTTGGTTAGATATTTACTTCAGTGTAAATCCTAATTTATGTTACTCAATTCTTTTTTTTTTCTTTGTCAATCATAAGGCTTGAACTGTGAGCCTAGGCTCTGTCCCACTGTTCTTCAGCTCAAGGCAAGCAATCTACCACTTGAGCCACAGCACTACTCCTAGTTTTCTGAGTGGTTTATTGGAGATAAGAGTCTCATGAAGATTTATGCCCGGGCTGGCTTTGAACTGTGATCCTCAAACCTCAGTCTCCTGAGTAGCTAGGATTATGGGTTTGAGCCACAGGCTCCCATCTATTGCTCAATTTTATTATTATTATTATTATTGCTCAATTCTTTATACACCAAAAGGCCAATATATGAGTGTTTTTAACTAAAAGTTGCTTTCCTTCAAATATTACCTGAAGAAAGTTACAAGAGTGATATGTAAAGTGATGCAATCAGCTGCATTTTGAAAACACCAAGAGATGGTCTGAGATCCCTCAAGTTTGTTAAGTTTGGACTCTTCATGCAATGTCAGTCTACATGTGATTCTCCTGTTCTCCCTGCTTTAAAACCAAATGGGAAATATCAATTTACAACAAGTTTGTCTAAGGATTTCTACTTTACATCTTTAAAAATGTCATTTTGAGATCAAATGTTCTCGAAGAGTTAATTACACATGTCATTTTTAAAAACTCAGTAAGGAATCCAGGTGCCAGTAATTCACACCTGTAATCCTAGCTACTCAGGAGGTTGAGATCTGAGGATCAGGGTTCAAAGCCAGCCCATGCAGGAAACTGCATAGGACTCTTATCTCCAATTAACCACCAGAAAACTAAAAGCAGTGCTGTGGTTCAAGCTGTAGAGCACTCTCCTTGAGCTGAAAACTGATGTACAGCACCTACACCCAGAGTTCAAGTACTATGACCAAGGGAAGTTAGTAAATGAATGTCTTGAGAAAGGGAATTGATGAAACAAATTGGTTTCATTTGGTTAAAAAATGATTTTAGAAGCAAAATCGGTCTTCAATTTTTTTTGGTGGGTTGTGGGGCTTGAACTCTGAGCCTCAGCACTCCCTCAGCTACTCAGCTCAAGGCTAGCACTCTTCCATTTCAATCACAGCACCACTTCAATTTTTATACCCACAAAATATTCAAGTAAGTAGCAGATGAGTAAATCTTGAGTTTTATAAAATAGAGCTCATTATAAAATAATTGGCAGTAAATAAGATGATTGATTATCAAGAAAATTAATAATAACAGACACTAATGTGGATATGGCCAAAAGGAATATTATAACACCGTTGGTAACATAATATGACAAGAGATATAATATTACATGCATATTACACACACACTAGTATGGGTGTTTGTTATGTCTATGTTTACATTTGGTGAGTGTTTCTCATGACACTACTTAAAAGCTGAGTTGCAGAACCACGCTCCGTTCCAATCAACACATGAATGGAAAAAGTAAATTGAGTCACACAGACACAAGGAGTCTTGAGTATGCAATTATATGTTTGAGTCAGGAATATGGGAGGAAGTGGAGAACATCGTGTTCAGTTAATCACCTGCCAAATGCAGCAGTGGTATATACTGGACACCATGTGAAAAATGAACAATACAACCTGTGGATGGGACAGGGAGGGAAAAACTATGTAACATTGTAAAAACATAAATGTACTCAATACCTGATTTACATAATGGTAACTCCTCTGTACAACACATTTACAATACATACAGACAAAGACATACAGAAAGAGAGCACACAGATTGATAGAGGCAACACAGATCCCCAAGTTTTCTTTCATTTTTGAAATGTAAGGAGAAGAAGGCTTAGAATAATAGAGTAGACACCAATGACAATGCAGTAGAAATTGTTAGCTTCTCCAGCAAGGAAACCTGATACACGGTTCAGGCAGAAAAGGCAAAGTGCCCACCCTCAGGAGATGGAGGCCCATGGAGAAGACAAAGGAAAAGGAAAAAGAAGACAATAAAAAGAGAGGGAAGGGGACCAGAGTGGATATGGAAGTGACCACAGAGTCTGGGGAACTTCTCACTGTGCTAAGGAGGTGTGACCAGGATGGTCCAGGAAGTGACCTCTGTGGATGAGGAAGTGACCTCAGATTGTGGGGTCATTTGCTGACTCCCAGTCTGGTAATTGACAAGTGACTACTGGTTTCAGGCAGGTGTAGAGGAAGTGGGTAGGGCCTGTTCTCTTTGGCAGACTTAAGAGAAATAGAGTAATAGATGAGGAGAACACGATAAAAGTTTGTCCTCTGAGCCAGCCACAGTTGGCTCATATGGGTAATCCTGGGTATGGAAGCAACAAAGATTTCTACCTCAGAATGCAAGTCAGGCTAGGCCCCAGCACTGATGCGCTTGCAAGGTATTGCTGGCTACCATCAACAAATAGCATTTGTATCCTTACTTTTCCAACTTACATTTGCCAATCCGTTTCTTATAAATATATACAGACAGTTCACAGAACCAGCCACCATGGTGAACTCTGTGCACAGCAGGAGCCTATGCTGTAATCATGGTTTCACTTCTAGTATGAGGAACTAATAGAGAAGACAGGTAGGGAGACTTGGACAGAGCTGGCACTACGTGGCTGTCTAAGTGGGAACAAGAATTCCCGGAGCACTCAGGACATGATGGGGACACAGCAGAGCAAGACCCATCCATACACCCACAGCTACCAGGATCCTCAGTGTGCAGGCCTTCTATGTTCCCAGAAAGTGGTAGATCATAGAACATCTCTGTCTAACAATGGACTGCCAATATATTGATAGGTGCAGTCTGATGATCAACAACATGCACGTACTGAAGAAGTTCAAGATTCAGAGTGCAAATGTCTAATTGGTTATGTGCATTGACCTTGAAGTATTGATCTGTAATGGCAGAATTCCAGGACACTGTTGGTATCACCTGCAGCAATAAATATATTGAGCTTTTCTGGATTCTTATGCATGTGCAGTTGGTATAAAAACCTGAATGGGTCATTTCACCAAACTTCTGTCTCTCCCTTTTCCGTAGGTTGTGAGCCTGCCCATCCTGATCTTTGATGGTGCTCTAATAACTCTGACTGGGCCTTTGCTGGCCATGGTGCTCTATGATCATTTGACCTTCACATGGCATCTTCTGGTGTCATCCATTCCCATCATCCCTAGTGACCCTTGATTGGTTGTGCTTTTTTGTTTTCAACTTTTTGCTTTCACAAAAGTTTGTGAACATCTCAACAAGAAAGGAATCTTTCCCTGGAGTTTCATTATCTACAGTCTTGGATGAAATCATGGTCCTGAGGGTGTGGAGAGGAAGATGGTACACATGTTTTCTAACTTCTGTGTTAACCTTGAAGCTGGGCCCCAGGTGTAGAGCCAGAGGGCAGAACAAGCTCTGTATTCCTCTGGACAGTGGAGGACATCCAGGTAACAAGAAACCACAAAAACTGAAGATCCATATAGACAACCAATGCCACTGCAGGCACAGTCTGCATCCAGAATCACAGCTCCATGTCAAAGCAGCAGCAATGTTCTCTGTGGCTCTGACACTGCTTCTCCTCCAGCATCCTCTCCTGATCACTTTCTCTGAAGATGGCAGACGCATTTGCACTGAGAAATCTGTGGCACACAGCAAGGGAGATGTGGTCATTGCTGGATTTTACCCCCTCTATTCTTGGGAATTGGTTGTTCAAGGCTTGAATGACCCTATCCTGCAACAACAGAACATTCAGTAAGTGATTTCTTGGATTTTCTTAAATTTTGAATTTTCTCTTTGTGTTATAGTCAGAGGTGGGGGAAGTTTGGACACAATCACTGATATCCTCGGCATCATCTACACTGCCCTCACTACAACAGCTCTACTTCATTTCAGGTGTTCCCGATGAATATTTTTCTTTCTTCCAAGGGTACAGAGTTTTCTGTCTGTCTTCCATTCCACTCCCCTTTCCAGAGATGTCCCGACCACCCCACCATCACTGTGCCTTCTCCACTCATCACTGTTATTCACGGTCAATAGGATGACAAAGAGTCCATAAAAAGACACTAAAGTGCTATGTCCCCATCCATAGGGCAAAGGCCAGGGAATCTTCAATCCATTATGTTCTTTATACTTTTCAAAACAGGACCAACGTTTGGACCTCTTTCAGGGCAATGTTTCTTAGGATAGACATGCAGTTTCTCATTCTGGGGTTATTTCATGTCAGCAAAGCTCTGGGAATGGGGAGCTGCTGGACAGATCAGTAATAGGAGATGCATGACACATTTGATTTTTTCCCCTTAACTAATGTAAGTAAGCTTCTGTCCTGCTATCCATGTCTTGGGACTGTCTCCTATGTCATTCCAAGAAACTCTGTTTCCATTCCTTGTTCTCCAACATGTTTCCAGGCTTATTTATATTTTCACTGCTCATAACTTCCTAAACTAGATTTGAATGATTTTTTCATATATATTGTCAGTAATGGGTCTTGAACTCTGGGCTTGGATACTGTACCTGTGCTCTTCAGCTTAAGGCAAGCGCTCCATTCCTGGCACCAAAATGCCATTTGCAATTTTCTAGTGATTTATTGGAGATAAGAGTCTCATGGACTCTTCTTCCCTGGCTGGCTTTGAACCCTGATCCTCAGATCTCAGCCTCCTGAGCAAAGGTGCCTGGCTGTTTCATATGCTTTATACACACTTTCTTTCATGCATTTGACCCAGGTGAGCTCACTACTTTCAGATCTACAGAATTCTCTTAAACTAGGGAAGTCATGGATGAATCTTCTCAGACAAGTTGTGTGGAAATCCCCTGAATGGGCTTTGTTCAAAAGAGGAATACTTTATTCCATGAGAGATTTATGAGAGTTATTGAAGCCCAGTTAATGTGGTGAGGAAGTGAGTGAGAAATATGGGGCTCAGTAAATGGTGCTGGCAACATTGGTTAGCTACTTGTAGAAAACTAAAGCTAGATCCTTATATATCACCCTGCACCAGAATCAACTCCAAATGGATCAAAGACCTTGAACTCAAAGCAGACACTCTGAAAACATTACAGGATGGAATAGGAGAAACCCTAGGTCTCCTTGGCTCAGGTCGAAATTTTCTGAATAGAGACCCGGAAGCACAACAAATCAAAGAAAGGTTGGACAAATGGGATTGCATAAGATTGCAGAGCTTCTGCAGGCCAAATGACATAGCTGGCAAGATCAATAGAAAGCCCACCGATTGGGAGAAGATCTTTACTAGCCATACAACGGACAAGGGTCTCATATCTAAAATATACTTGGAACTCAAAAAATTAAACCACCCAACAACAAATCCTCAAAGAAACAACTGCCCAATAAATAAGTGGGCGAAAGACTTAAAGAGAAGCTTCTCTGAAGAAGAAAGAAGGATGGCCAATAGACACATGAAGAAATGTTCAACATCCCTAGCCATAAAAGAAATGCAAATCAAAACAACATTGAGATATCACCTCACTCCAGTTAGAACAGCAAAAATCAAGAACTCTAACAACAACAGATGCTGGAGGGGATGTGGACAGAAAGGAACCTTACTTCACTGTTGGTGGGAATGTAAACTTGTTCAACCACTTTGGAAAGCAGTATGGAGGTTCCTCAAAAGACTTCACATAGATCTCCCCTATGACCCAGCAATCCCACTTTTGGGCATTTACCAAAATGTTTACAAACAAGACCACACTAAAGCTACCAGCACAACTATGTTTATTGCAGCATTATTTACCATAGCTAAGATATGGAACCAACCCAGATGCCCCTCAGTAGATGAATGGATCAAGAAAATGTGGTATATATACACAATGGAATTCTATGCCTCCATCAGAAAGAATGACATTTCCCCATTTGTTAGGAAATGGAAAGGTTTGGAAAAAATTATATTAAGTGAAGTAAGCCAGACCCAAAGAAGCATAGGTCCCATGGTTTCCCTTATTTGCAATATCTAGTGTAGGTATGAGTCAAGCGGAAAAGGTCAGATAATGTGATGTTAGGAAAATGAACCCTTAAATATGTATTTTAATGTTTTCGTTTCTTTCATGCATGTGTTTCTAACGCATTTATAAGATTATTTCTTTGTTGCTTTGTATGTCCCTCCCCCACAGTGTAACTCCCGCTTTCACTATATTTGATGTCAGTATAACATGTGGAGGAGATGGGGACAAAGAAGTCGTTTAAGGATTCAGGTGGACCTGTTGCAACAATGAGAAGTACAAAATGTCATGTCAAAACCATCTTTACAATGTCGGCGTGTGGGGGGGAGGGGGTATAATTGGGTGGGGGGAGGGGGGTAAAATTGGGTGGGGGGAGGGGGGAGGCGGGGAAGGGAAGTGAAGGGTAAACAAAGGAGGAGGCTGCAATGCTTGGTAAGAAATGTATGCATTATTCTGCCCATGTAATTGTAGCCCCTCTGTACAGTATGTTCTCAAATAAAATAAAATACAATTAAAAAAAAAGAATATCATAAAAGCTAAATGCCACCTGTGAATCATCTTCCCAACACTGTGACCAAATACCTGAGGGAATCAAATGAGAAGGCAGAAGGGCTTGCTTTGCTTCTGCCTGGAGATTTCAGACCATGGTTAGGTAGATTGTTTCTTTTGGATCTGTGTTGGGACACGTAGTAATGAAATGAGCATCTGCCAGTAAAGTTCACCCACCTCATGGCAGCTGGGAAGTCAAGAAAGAGAGATGTGAATAACCCTGGGTACAGCAGCACCTTCAAAGCACTTAGCCATGCTTTAGAGTGTGGATTTGAAGTTTCCCTGAGTGATTTCCTTCTCATGAGAAAAAACACATCATCACCTGAATACAAGAACGGGATGCAGGATTAATTCCCATTTCCTAATTTCCTAGAATTAACATCCACCTCTTCAAAGCTCCATGACTTCCTGATAGCATGAGGGGCTGGATGTCGAGGCCCCATATATTCTTCAGGTCATGTTACATGAAACTGTAAGAAGGCTCAATCAATTCATTGGTTATATGTATTTAAAGATTTTGTGTTTTGATGATCTTTTTCCCTAAAGTACTGGAGTGTCTGGGATGTCAGATAAAAGGATCAATAATCACTACCCTTCATCTGAATGTTCCCAGACTCCTCAATCTGTCTGCACTGAGAGCTGTGGTCCTGGATTCAGGAAGGCCTCTCTGGATGGAAATGCTATGTGTTGCTTTGACTGCATTCTTTGCCCAGAGAATGAGATTTCTTATGCTACAGGTGAGTCTGTGACTTATAGAGAAATTCCCCATCTCTCCTTCTTAATCTTCAGTCCATCCAAACCAGTGGAGTGATATACAGTAAAACAGTAGGAACACACATGCACCTTCACCCAAAGTTCTATGACTACCATTAACCATACTTCTCCTTAGAAGAAACAACCCACTGCCCCTCCATTACAATACCCTGTTCCTCTCTCCTCAGTCACATGTTTTTATTTAAAGAAAATATATTTTTAAAAAGAAAATATCGAGGATTAGTTGTTGATGTTTGATATGACATGCAAATATAAATGGAATGGTGGATGTAACGCAGACTTTTATTTGTGAATGCTTATTGCCACTCTTTCCTAACTAAATGTTATTTTCTATTTAGCATACCTAATAATACAAGGGGCTTTGGGTATTTTGGGGTTTTTTTTGTTATGATCACTCCATATCTGGCCCTGGCACTAGGTTGAATAGCAATTACTCAAATATCATTAACTCAGTAGTTCACCATCTCCATTTCGTGTTTCTTCTCCCTCCTCAAGCTGAGCTTTCTGAGATATTCTCATATCAGTGAAGGAGAATTGTTCTTTTTTAATGCATTTTT
Source organism: Dipodomys merriami (assembly GCF_024711535.1). Lineage (NCBI taxonomy): Eukaryota > Metazoa > Chordata > Mammalia > Rodentia > Heteromyidae > Dipodomys > Dipodomys merriami. The sequence goes on along the minus strand of NW_027206179.1, from coordinate 3,208,119 downwards.
ATTGATAAAGTCCTGTACAGAGGGTTTACATTTACATAGGTAAGGAAATGAGTACATTTCTTATTAAGTATTGTTGCCTCCTCCTTTGTTTTTCTCCTACCATCCCTTACTTCCAACCTCCCCAACTCATCCTCCCATAGATCAAATGCTCAGGAAGTTTGTGTTTGGGGTAAGTAGTAGGTTGAATTTTGTATTAAACCTTCTTTTTAAATTGAAGTGCTTGGGTTAATTTTATATTTTCCATTATTTTTTGAATGAGTAGAAGAGAGCCAGAGTGGTATGACCAGTCAAGAATGTAGCAGGATGGTTAGGTAATTATATATTACACCTGTAATCAAAGCAACACAGGCAATTGAGATTTGAGGATGCAATGATGCAATCATGGTCAGGAAACTCAGTAAAAATCTTTTCCACCATTAAGCACCAAAAATTCCTAGGGGCAGAGTTCAAGTACTGGATGAAAGACAGACAGACGAAAGAAAGAAAGAAAGAAAGAAAGAAAGAAAGAAAGAAAGAAAGAAAGAAAGAAAGAAAGAAAGAAAGAAAGAAAGAAAGAAAGAAAGAAAGAAAGAAAGAAAGAAAGGAAAGAAAGAAAGAAAGAAAGAAAGAAAGAAAGAAAGAAAGAAAGGAAGGAAGGAAGAAAGAAAGAAAGGAAGGAAGGGAGAGAGGGAGGGAGGGAGGGAGGGAGGGAGAGAGAGGGAGGGAGGGAGGAAGAAAGAAAGAAAGTAAGAAAGAAAGAGAAAGAAAGAAAGAGAGAAAGTAAGTAAGAAAAAGAGAAAGAAAAAGAGAAAGAAAGAGATGACAAAAGAAAGAGAGAGGGGCGAAGATGGGAGGGAGTGAGGGAGGGAAGGAAGAAGGAAGGGAAATAAACAGAAAAAAGAGAAAGGGAAGAAGGTAAGAAGAAGAAATGTGTGAAAGAAAGAATTCACGTGAACATTTTTTGATACAGAAAGTTATACTAGTTAGTATTGAGAGCAATAAAGGACAACAGGTGAATCAGGCAAAACGAGCAGCTTGAGTAGAGGAGGATGTGAGGAAAGAGAAATATGGAACCGAGACTAATAGTGATTCTCACTCCTCACCAGACATGGAGCAGTGTGTCAGATGTGCAGATCATCAGTTTGCCAACACCCAGAGAAACCACTGCCTCATGAAAACTGAGATCTTCCTTGCTTATGAAGACCCCTTGGGCATGGCTCTGGTCTGCAGCTGCTGTTCTTGGGGTATTTATCAAGCACCAAGGAACCCCAATTGTCAAGGCCAATAACCGGGCCCTCAGCTACATCCTGCTCATCTCCCTCACCTGCTGCTTCCTCTGCTCTTTCTCTACCTTGGCTGTCATAACACAGCCACCTGCATCCTCCAGCACACCACATTCACAGTGGTCTTCACTGTGGCTGTCTCCACGGTTCTGGCCTTCACACTTACTGCTCCAGAAAGAAGCGTGAGACTGTGGCTGGTGACCAGTGCTCCTAAACTCATTATCCCCATCTGCACCCTCATCTAAGTGACTCTCTGTATTCTCTGCCTGGGAATCTCTCCTCCTTTTGTGGACATAGATGCACCCTCTGAATATGGCCACATCATCATCCTGTGCAACATGGGCTCCCTCACTGCTTTGTACTGTGTCCTAGGATACCAGGGTGCCCTGGCCCTGGCCAGCTTCATGGTAGCTTTCTGTTCAGGAACCTGTCTGACACCTTCAATGAGGCCAAGTTCCTGACCTTCAGCATCCTGATGTTCTGCAGTGTGTGGCTCACCTTCCTGCCTGTCTACCACAGTGCAAAGGGGAAGGTCATGGTGGCCGTGGAGGTCTCCATCTTGGCTTCCAGTGGAGGCCTCCTGAGCTGCATCTTTGCCCCTAAGTGTTACATCTTCTTGATAAGACCTGAGAGAAATTCACTGCACAGGCTTAGGGAGAGACCAACTGAAAGAAATAAATCTTAAGATGAACATAAATTTTGTCTAAAATGCTTGGAGGTTCTGAGAAAAATCTATACAATTTGGGCAGTCAATAACCATTTTAACTCATTCATTTTGCGGTCTATGTTAGATTTAGAGCAAGATTCCAACGAGACTGTCTAAATTTGTATTTCCTCCTGGATATCCTTTGCTTCCTCCAATGTAATCTTTCTTTTATATTATCAATCATCCTTTTGATTACAAATCTACTGTGATTCTTCCTTTCCCTATATGTAGGCTATAATGCTGCTTGAATATCACTATATTGCTCAGTTCACTGATATATGAACATTCGTTTTGGTGAAAGTTTCCATGCTTTGATTACATTTACTTGAGTATATTTTCTGAGCTATTTGTGTATTTCTGTTCAAATATTTGCTGTTCTGAAATATTACTCAGTGTATTTTCCTAGGAAATATCTCTCCTACTCCCCCTCCATACCTCTCTCTTCCTCTCTTCCTCTGTAACACCCCTCTCTCCCTCTTTCCTCTAGAATTTTAGATCAGGGTATTAAGCAGCACCAGTTTACCATGGGAATCTCTATGAGTACTTTTTTCTGGAAAAAAGGGTCAGGGCATCAACGTGACTTAAGATGAACCACTGGAGGAATAGTTTGATTGTTGGTGACTATTCCTCACTGGAAGTTGAAGGTACAGAGTACATGATGGTCTGAGCTGAGCCTTGTCACCTCAGTCCCTAAGGATCCTTAATACTAATAGATATCGAAAACAAAAGGATCCCAAAAGAGGGAAAATACATTAGATCATGCTCAGACTCAATATCTGGCCATGTTTTTTAAATGGTACAAGAGAAGGAACAATTCAACCATTCAGAAGGCTCCTTGAAGAAATCAGAATCTGTTGCATGCTTATTTGGACTTGAGGCTCCTTCACTTGCCATTTATCTTGTGTTTCTATGGCTTGTTCTATCCCACTTGGAATTGGCAACAGAGCAGTCAATGAAAAACCTAGAGGATAGTTCTCAAAATGCTCTAGGAACACTACTGGCAATCATGCTGAATGAAAAGGGCCCGTTTGGTGACAGAGTGCAAGGGAAAGTCTATAAGGGAAAAAGTGGGAATCCGGAGGCGAAAGAAGTTAAAGAAGGCCAAGAAGGGCCAGATGCTCTTAGTTGGACAGAGACAGGTGGATATTGAGGAGGTCCTGAATTCTGCAGGGAGGTATAGCTCATTCCTGGTGAGAAATAATGACCCCTAGGTGTGACTAACATCTGGCACAACTGAGCCGAGTCTTTCAAGGCTCTGTAGCCCCAAGAATCAAGAGGGTTATGAAAGTGAGTGGAATGCATGGTATTTACATTTTTACTAATTCTTAAAAGGTATTTATTACTTTTTGTCAACTTAAAAATGTTTATGGTTATTATAAAGGAGATATACTGGGGTTACAGTTACATAAGTCAGGTAAATACTACATTTCTTTTTGGACAATGTCACCTCTTTCCTTGCTCTTTCCCAGATTCTCCCATTCTTCCCACACACAAGTTATATAGTTCCTTTGCCACAACTGCTGCATTTGTTCACTTTGTCCCTCCATTTCCTAATCAAATTGGAAAGTCATCACCTCTTAATACTGTCATATTGGAGAAGACACATTCAAACCACAGCAAGGAAAAAGCTGGAGGAAAAGCTGTAGATCTGAAGAAAGAAAAGTTCAGGTGGTAGAAAATCATTACCTTTTTAAAATCAGGCGAAAACAAAAATCAAACCAATGCTTTAGAAAGACTGATTTAACACTGTAATGCTGTAAGGGAGTATGAAATGAGAACAAACTGAAGAATAATTGAATTGAAGTAGAGATTTTGTATCTTTGCATATTTACTCCAAACAATATGTGTTATATATGTAACAGTATGGCAGATTTTCCTAGTTTTGGGAATTTAAGTTTAAACTATAAACATACAAATAATTTACTAAAAATGGTACACTTAGGGGACGATTCTGAGGATATAGACCCTTTGAACAACAACTGATCAAGTTGTTTGATGTTTGGCTCAGCTGAAAGGCTGAAGAGATGGAGGTCATATTGAAGAAGAAAACTAGGGGACAGGTTGTGATTGGTCAAGTCCTATTGTAGGGTTTGGTCAAAATAATGGTGGGGGTCTCTAAATCCATGAGGCATACTGTCTGGGTTACTTGCTGAGCCTGGGGTGTATCTGGGTCTTTGCTATGTGAAGGCAAAGATGGGCCTTGAGGTGATGTGTAAGGGGATAATAAAGAAGGTGTCGTTAAAATCAAAATCTGAAAAGACTGGGGAGTTAGAGAAGACGTGGAACAAAAGGGTTGGATAAATGAGAACAGGTGAGATGACTCTGATTAATTTTTCAGGGTCCTGAAGCAAGTGGTAAGAGCCATTAGGGTGTTTTTTATTCCTAAAATGGGGGTTTGTGGGAGAGTGAATGGGAATCAGGAGAGAGGCAGAAAGAAGCTGAAGGATAATGGGCTTTAGCCCTCAGCATGTAGCAGGAAAGAGCAGATATTCATTTGAGGTTAAAATAGGTATGTGAGAAGCTTTAAGGGAAATAAGAACTTGGTCATTGTGGGAGGGAATGGGGAGGAGGTTCTTGAAACGTCCCAAACTAAGGGGATTTACTTCTAGAAAGGGATTTGGGGGAGCAGAGGATTGGGTTCCTTTTACCTAACATCAACTTATCTGACCTTTTCTGCTTGTCTCAGACATATACTGGTTATTGGAAATAAGGGAAACCAAAGCAAAGGAGAAGGCTACAATTCTTGATACGAAATGGACTCATTACCTTACCTATGTAATTGTAACCCCTCTATATGATATTTTCACCAAAAAGAAAGGAAAGAAAAAGAAAGGAAGCCATTAAAATGAAAAAAGGAAAGAAAGGAGTCATGTTGCTTAAGCGTTGGGGGAGAATTTTCACAGGAAGATATATTTCCTGCCAGACAAATATTAATTCTTGGGGTAAGATATGCACCTCACAGGAAGGAATGCACCCTGTTGTCTCTCTTTGAAGCAAAGGTAGTGCTTCTGTATTTCTATGTACCATGTTTCCTCAATTTCCCCCGTCTCAAATCCCCTAAAATGACTTTCTTACCTTAATGTTAAGGGAAGTGGATGGATTACCTTTAAGCTTGAGGGTTTTTTAGTCATGTCTGGTAACCATTTCCCATGCCCATTTTCCCTGGATTATCTTTCATTTTCCCCTGAAATGACTTTGATCCCTTAATCATAAAAGATGTAGATGGGTAAAAATCTTCTGTACTAGCTACTAGCTTTTTAAATTACTGTAAATCATTTACCCTGCCACAGTTTTTCGAGGTTATCCTGCCTCACTCCCTTCCAATGACTATGGCCCCTCAATCTTAAAAGACAATGATTGGTGAAGATCTGTTTCTGTCACTCCATTAGGCTGAGCAGAGACATTGACATTTCAAGTCTTGTCCTATCTTACCAATGGGTTACATGGGAAGTTCTGTTGTTGAATTGTCAGTTTGGGACAACATTAGGAGCATTCTTTAACCAAAAACTGGAAAGGAAGTCAAACAAGAAATTCTGAAGCATAATAATCCTCAGAAGCTATAAAAGGAGCAGTAGATCAATACACCTCCATCTATTAATGCCATAAAGATAAATAACAAATTTCCTCACAAGTCGTTCCAGAGAACCATTAAGCAAGGCATTTGTTAAAACTAAGAGCAGAGTCAGACAGTATCAATTTGAGTGTGTAGAACCAGAGGGGCTGGGGAGATATTTGAGTTGTCTGGAATATACACACAGCATTTAACCTTTACAGTTCTGCAGGTTTCTCCTTAGGCTGCAGGAATGACAGCTAAAGTCTTCCTGTTCTGCAGGAGAGTTTTTCCCATCCCATTGACTATAAGTATGAAAGTGCTATTTCCAGAAGAGAGAATTCTTTGAGCTCAATTGCCCAAGAGTGGAAGTTAGCCAGAAATAACTTCCCTAGTATAAAATTGGGCCCACTGTCAAAATGGGTTACTTTCCAATTCAGCCCAGGAAATAGTAATTAGGAAAGGTGACTCCTTATACATCCTAAGCTTAATGAAGGAGCTTTAACAATTGGTCTGAGACTAAAGAATGCTATTTATATTTGAGTCAACAGAAATTTAAAATTGGAAATTTGATCACACCATTCAGGCAATGTGGTTAACTCTCCTTTTGTAATCTTGAAGAGGAATCTCAAGTCTTTTAGAGGCCCTGTGAGACCTGTGTCTACATGAATCTGAAACCTGAGATTGGGGATAAAGTTAGAAAGTTTTTATTCTAGAAATGTGTATCCAAGAGGTAACAACAGACAATTTCACAGCTGAGGGAATACTGAGAAGAACTGAAAAGGGTCACTTCCATTTATATAAAAGTTGATCTGAAGAAATTTGAGCATAGAAGGGATCCAAGACATTCTTGGATGGGGGTTCTTCTTAAAACTTTTTATTTTATTGTAAAGATGCTGTACAGAGGGGTTACAGTGACATCAGTAAGGTAATGAGTACATTTCTAGTCCAACATTGTTACCCCTCCTTTTTCTCCTACCATCCCTTCCCTCTCCCACCTCCCTCACTCCTCTCTCCCCCAAATACATAAAGTGCATTTCCAACATAGTTTCTTGTGAATATCATTGTTGCAATGGGTCATCCTGTGTCCCTCTTTCAGAATTTTGTTATTCCCACTTCCCCTCCCCAAATTAGATAAATGTATATAAAAGATTCAAGGTACCTAAATCAAATACAGTGACAACAGGGATATGCCATAGGAGAAAGAACATACATAAGAAATGAAAAGTCACATAGTACATTAAAAACAATAAAGAAAAACCTCGTGTGTCTTTACCTTGGGGTTCATTTTGCTGAGCATCATTTTATATGGTCATATGTACATAACTTTTGAGCTTTTCAGATCATCTGATAAGATTAGCCTAGACATATACCAAAATTACAATTAAGGGAAACCATGGGACCTATATTTCTTTGGGTCTGGCATACTTTACTTAATATGATTTTTTCCAAGTCTTTCCACTTTCTAGCAAATTGGGCAGTGTCATTCTTCCTGATGGAGGCATATAATTCCAGTGTGTGTGTGTGTGTGTGTGTGTGTGTGTGTGTGTGTGTGTGTGTGTGTGTGTGTGTGTGTGTGTGTTTGTGTGTGTGTGACATTTTCTTGATCCATTCACCTACTGAGGGGCATCTGGATAGGTTCCATATCTTAGCTGTGGTGAATAATGCTTCTATAAACATAGGTGTGCTGGTAGTCAAGCCATTTTCCTCAGCAGAGCACTACAGCCTGCTTAACACTCTGGTGTGCAAAACCATTTCCCTGGTTGACTGGAGAACCTGAACTATGGTGACCATTACACTGCATATCAGCTTTCGGTGAAGCTTCCCAGACATCTTTCAATGGGGACAAGATCTTAGATCCATGATTTATTGGGGTTTTACAATACCAAGAAAGAATATTTAGAATGTGTATAAATACTGCTTTACATCTCTGTGTGAGCTCTATTAGAGCCAAATTGCCAGATGTCCTTTTTGGGGCTTGTGAGAAGAGGCTTTTGATTTACTAACACTCCAGCCTTAACCTCTTTATTAGAGCGGCTGAATATATGTATCTGCTTCCATATCAAAAATTTACTTCCTGTCATTGCCTTGAGCAGAGAGTAGAGGCTGCCCTTTTGGAAAATTTTAAGTTATCCCCAATTTCACTACCATAGCCTTAAAAACAAAAACTTAGCTTACATAAAAATAATAGGTAATACATATAAATTCCTGCTCAGTTAGAAGGAAAGCAGATATGGGCATCAAATAGACAACTTTTCAAATATTTTCTTTAGACCTCCCACCTGTGCTTAGTTTTGAAAGGACAAGCACAAAGTGACTCCCTTTAGGATCTGACACCATCCCTGTTATGGATGCAGTTTTCCACTGGCATCGGGCTGATCACTCATCCCCAGGATCCCTCCCCACCAGGACAGACTTTTTGTTCCAGGAGACTTTTTCCTCAGATAATGTCCTTATTGGTGATGATGATAATGATGATGATATTATTATTATTATTATTATTATTATTATTAATGTCGGTAGTGGAGCTTAAACTCTGGTCCGGAGCACTGTCCCTGTACTCTTCAGCTCAACTCAAGCACTTTACCACTTGACCCACAGCACTACTTCCGGTTCTCTAGTGGTTTATTGGAGATTAGAGTCTCGTGGGTTTTTCTGCTCCAGCTGACTCTGAACTGTGATCCTTAGATTGCAGCCGCCTGAGTATCTAGAATTACAGGCATGAGCCACTGGCACCCGGCTCTAATTGCTGTTTTTGCCAACTAGGTTCTCAAACATTACTTTATTTACTTCAGATACAGACCTAATCTTCATATATTTCATACACAGACCTACTTCAAGGTACTCAATGACTTGGTGTGGGAACTAGACAAGCTCTATGGCCCAGATATTAGTGTTTCTCATGTATCCACAAATGACAGACAGGAAAAGCCAGCTCACTCCCTCTTTATCTCAGAACAGCAATCTAGTGTTCATTGATCAAATCCTGGTTCAGGAACTCTCCCAATTCTCATTATCTTCCTAACAATCCAAATTCTAATTCCATCCTCTTTGAAGACAGGGTCCAAACATATTACTGTGTGTAAAGAAAACCATTCAATTCAACAAAGTATTGAGATTTCAACTTAATCCTTTGTAATACATGTTTATATACCTGAATCTCTGTGACCTTTGTGCAGGTTCAACTAAGGAAATTCCAATTAGTTCTGTCCCTGACCCTCGCAGTTGAGGAAATCAACAAAATGCCCATCTGCTAACCAACATGACCCTAGGGTTTGAGATCTATCTTTCACATTATGTAGAAACTGATGTGTTAGAGAATCCATTGACCTTGCTGTCTGGGAAAAATAAAAACATCTGTAATTGCACCTGCAGGAGATACAGCAAAGTTTTAGCAGTACTCACAGGAACTTCAAGCACATCTGCCCAATGAGGACACTTCTGGACCTCTACAAACTTCCACAGGTGAGTATTGAAGGAAAGGGCAGATGTGAAGCTAAGTCCACCTTGTACCTGTCCTCAATAGGTTGAAGAAGTGGAGAAAAGAGGTGGTATTATGAGCCTCACATACTGATTGTTCTCAAAGGAAAAAATCCCCACATTGGGTAGGGCATCCACATTATCTTTGTTGGAAGAGATCAAAAAAGAGTTTATAAGAGAGCAAAGAATGAGCCCAGGCTCTGATCCTGATCCATACAATTCTACAAAAATCTTGGAGCATGAGAGATCATATTACAAGTGGGATAACCAAGCCAGGCACTGGTGGCTCATGCCTGTAATCATAGCCACTCAGGAGGCTGAGATCTGAGGATCACGGTTCAAAGCCAGCCAGGGCAGGAAAGACCATGAGAATTCTATCTCCAAGAAACTACTAGAAAACTGGACATGGTGCCGTAGCTCAAGTGGTAGAGCTTCAGAGCTGAGGGACAGTGCCCAGGCCCAGAGTTCAAGCCCCACAATGGACAAAAAAACAAGTGTGATAAGGAAAAATTCACTCCCACAACTGCAAGCGGTTGTTAGCTGCTCATCAGGATTGTGACCCTGACAATGAGTAACCCTAACACACCATGAGCCACCAAGGGCATTTCTGTCCTCACAAGTAATGACTTTTATGTTAGGTGATGTATTCCAGGCATAGTGACTTTCTAGAATCTTTCATAGCAGATGGAATTAGGTAGTCTGCCTACTTTAAGGAAAATACAAGATACACTTGCCCTGTCATGCTCTCCATGATGTGACTTGAAGAACACAGCATCTGTGATAAGGAAGTGCTATGTCTCCTGTCCTCATTCTCACTTTGTGTGATATAAGCTCTCAACTTTTCAATAGTATAAATCCAAAATATCACTCTGGAGGAAGATGGCTGAGGAGAAGCTGGAGGCTAAATAAGGTCTTTCATAGAAAGCAGTTTTAGTGTTCCAGTGAACAGTCCTAGGCTATCACATACCAAGTGTGCCATCACAGTACAGAGAGTTTGGTCACAGAGGAAAAATCCAGGCAGCTTGGTCAAGAAGACAGATCTGAGAACTTGACAGTAGCCACAGCGGGGGTGGCAGTGGCGATGGCAGCAGCAGTTACCACTGCCAACATATCAACAGAGACCATCAGGACAACGGCGCCAGACATGGTGTATGAGCAGCTTCTATTCACCAGCAGCAAGAACTGACAAGGAGCAGAAATGTTCATCCTGCTATTTGCAGACCAGGGACAGCCCAGGAACAGAGTCTGGCATGAGTAGAAGCAAGATAACCTCAATCCTTCTCATGGAGCAGCAGTGGGAAGTTAGGCCCTCCCCCACCACCAGAGAATATCTCCATCTATGTTACTGACAACTGCCCTGCCAGAGCAGCTAGCTCCAACTCAGGCCTTGAAAGAAAACCATAGGAGCCATTCAACAGGTCACAGGAACCTGACCTGACTTGCCAGGTTCAGCTCCACTCAGAGACAGGAAGCTCCACTTCGGAGGAGTGACTTTCTTCACTGGGTAAACAAAGGCAGAGGCTGCCCCTCTCCACTGCAACCTAGACAGCAGAATGGGTAAAACACAAAGAATTGAAACTCAGTAAACATAAACCTTGAGAATGGCTCCAGGCTGGGCTCTATGAGTGTCAGGAGCTAGCCCCTCAGGGAAAAGCTATTGATTGCTGATAGGCCTCAACCCTACCCAGAACCTAGCCTCAGCACAGCAACTCCAAGTTAGAGGAAAAAGACATCTCCAGCTTTTGTGATACTCAAAGCAGAACTCCCTCTCACTCAATTAGACTGGGAGGAGAATCACAAAGTCCTGGGGGAGGCACACCTTCTTTCTGCTTGCTCTAACAAACTTAAGAAACCAATCAAGCCACAGGAAAACCAAACACCACAAGCAGACCAGAGACTCCTCCAAGACTGGTTACAGATAGACTGGAAATAAAAGATCTCCCCCTCCAACAAAAAAATCAAAGAACTCTTTTTTCTACTTAATTTTTTAATTTTTGAAAAAAATTGTTTTTATTATTTTTTTCTTCTATAATTTTTATTTCAGGTGTGTTTGTGTGAAATCTCTTTTAACCATTTAGTCCTTTATTATTTCTTTTTTTAAGTGATTAATTGCTATTCTGCTAATCCCCAAATTTATACCTGTCATCGGTACTTAGACCTTGTTCCTTATTGTGTACATATTTAATCCAGGAATACATTACTTAATTCACAACCTCTTAGGCTTAACTTCTTTAATACTAGTATTATTTCTTTGTGATTATATAATTTTTAACTATTCAATTTTTAAATTTTTTTATTTTTTCATTTTTTCCTTCTTATCTCTCTCCTTCTCTCATCCTATCCCTTTCTTCACCATTATCATTTCTTTATTCTTCCATAATTTTAAGTATTTCAATTTTCAAATTTAAATGTTTGTTTTTCTTATTTCTTGTTTTGTTTTTAATCTCTCTCATTTCATTAAGTCCTATCAATTCCCTCTCTGAGATTAGGATTTGGTTAAATTCACTCTTTCCTTTTACCTCACCACATTACTCTAATCCTATTTTTTCTCACAATTCTCCTTAAACCTATTAAGGTCTGGCCATCTGAATCCTTCTTAATCCATTGTTGTTTGATGATGAATAGATTGTATCTGTTGAACTAGATTGTATCTGCAGCCATTTTAATGTGTAACTACAGGACTCTGGTTGATGCTTAACTTAAATTAGTGTTCTAGCACAAAATTGGTGTTACTTTCTTACCAAATGGACAGAACAAGCCAGAGAAAGACAAGAAAAATGGCTAATCCGTGTATCTCAACTCCCACTCATGATAATGAGGTGACAGAACATTTAATGAAAAATCCAGAAGAGAATTCCCAAAAAGCTCTAAAAACACTAGCGGTAAACATGGTGAATGAAAGGTATGAAAATATGTAGAGGATTCAGTGTGACCATGATAGGAAGCAAGATGAGGGCAACCAAAGATTAATATGGGAACTTCACGAGCATAATTAGGTTAACCAAAAATTAATACAGGAATCTCATGAGCATGAAGAAGCTAATCAAAGATTACTACAGGAATTGCATGGCGGGCTGAGAACAGTCAAAGAAAAATACACGAATTGTCTGAGCATGGGGAAGCTAATCAAAGAATAAAACAAGAATTGTATGAGCAGGATAAGAATGGGCAAAGATCAATAGAGGTATACATGGAATCCATAAACAGACAGCCTAAGGAATCCAGACAGACCACAAAGGGAATGCTAAATGGAGCCCCACAGAAGGAATGGGAGTCCAAGGAAACCATAACCAATCAACTAAGTGATTTGAGAATAAACACTGAACACCAAATTAAAGAAGTAAAGAAGTTCATACAATATCTACAGCAAAGCTCCAACAAGGAATTTGAAGACATCAAGGCCAAACAATTAGAAGGAAAGGAAATAAAAAACAAAGTAGAAACTCTTTACAATAGATTAGACCATGCAGAAGATGGAATTTCAGAGATTGGAGACAGCCAAGATATTATATAGAGAGAGGAACTACCAAACACCTCTCAGTCCTAACTCACAACATTAACAGACTTAACTCTACAATTAAGCAACATAGACTTCCTACTTGGATTAAAAAGCAAGATCCTTCTATATACTGCTTTCAGGTGTCACATCTTTCAGATTAAAACAAACATATTATGCAAGTGAAAGGATAGAATAAAATCTACCAAGCAAAGGCCCCCAGAAACATGTGGGAGTTGCAATCCTAATATCAAATAAAATTGACTTCAAATTAAAATTAGTGAGAAGAGATAAAGTAGGTCACTACATACTAATTAAGGGATCTCTCCTTCAGGAGGGTATCACAATTCTAAATATCTATTCAGCAAACCACAGAGCACTCTAACTTATCCAAGAAACACTATTTTCCCTCAAATATCACATAGATCCAAAGGCATTAATTATTGAGGTCTTTAACATACCACTATCCCCACTGGTTAGATCAACTCAGCAAAAACTCAAAAGAGAAACCGCAAATCTAAAGAGCTGCATAGATCACCTAGATTTAACAGATATCTACCGAATATTTCACCCTGCAGCAGCAGATTATACATTATTCTCAGCAGCACACAGAACATTTTCCAAAATACACCACATTTTAGGTCACAAAGCAAACTGGTCCAAATTCAGAAACATTGAAGTTATGGCCTGCATGCTCTCAGACAAGGGAATAAAATTACAACTCAACACCAAAAGCCATCAGAGAAGGTCCTATAACACATGCAGGCTGAACAACACACTGTTGAATCACCACTGGATCATGGAAGAGATTAGAAAGGAAATTCAAATGTTCATGATATTCAACAAAAATGAACCCACAAATTACCAGCTCCTCTGGACACAGCAAAAGCAGTACTCATAGGAAAGTTTATAGCTCTGATTTCCTACATCAACAAATTGGAGACATCTGAAACCAACAATTTAATGAGACATCTGAACTTCCTTGAAAAAGAGCAGCAAGATAAACCCCAATCCAGGAGACAGGAAGAAAGAATTAAAATTAAATCAAATTAAACTAATTAGAATCCAAAAAAACATATGAAGAATCAACAAAACAATGCGTTGGTTCCTCGAAAAAGTTAAAAAAAATTGACAGCCCCTGAAAAATCGTATCAGAAAAGAACACACCCACAGAAACAAATTCAGAGATGAGAATGATAGCATCACCAAAGAAAACACCAAGATTCAGAACATTATAATGGAATATTTTTCAAACCTTTATGATAATAAGTTTGAGAATCTGGAAGAAATGGACAATTTCCTAGCAAAAAGCAATATGCCCCAAACCAAACCAACATGAGTTAAACCAACTAAAAAGACACAAATTAATCCTTGAAATAGAAAGAGCAATAAGAGACCTCCCATCAAAGAAAAACCCAGGACCCGGAAAATTTATGGCAGAATTATACAAGGCTTTCAAAGCAGAACTCACACCAATACGCCTTCAACTCTTCAACGAAATTGAAAGAGAAAGTTCACTACTGAACTCATTCTATGAAGCCATCATAACCCTCATCTCAAAACCAGACAGGGACTCATCATAAAAAGAGAACTATAGAAGCGTTTCTTTGATGAACATCGATGCAAAACTTCTCCACAAAATCTTGGCCAAACAAAATTTTCTTAATAAAGACCCAGAAACACAACAAATCAAAGAAGGGTTGGACAAATGGGATTGCATGGAGTTGCAGAGTTTCTACATGGCAAAAGACATAGCTAGCAAGATCAATAGAAAACCCAACAACAAATCCTCAAACAAACAATTGTCCAGTAAATAAGTGGGCTAAAGACTTAAAGAGAAATTTTTCTGAAGAAAATAGAAGGATGGTCAATAGACCCATGAAGAAATGCTCAACGTCCCTATCCATAAAAGAAATGCTAATCAAAACAACATTAAGATACCACCTCATCCCAGTTAGAATGGCTACAATCAAGAACTCTAATAACAACAGATGCTGGAGGGGATGTGGACAGAAGGGAACCTTACTGCATTTTTGGTGGGAGTGTAAACTTGTTCAACCACTTTGGAAAGCAGTATGGAGGTTCCTCAAAAGACTCCACATAGAGCTCCCCTATGACCCAGCAATCCCACTTTTGGGCATTTACCAAAATGTTCACAAACAAGACCACACTAAAGCAACCATCATGACTCTGTTTATTGCAGCATTATTTTCCATAGCTAATATATGGAACCAACCCAGATGCCACTCAGTAGATGAATGGCTCAAGAAAATGTGGTATATATACACAATGGAATTCTATACATCTACCAGAAAGAATTACATTTCCCATTTGTTAGGAAATGGAAAGACTTGGAAAATTTATATTAATTGAAGTAAGCCAGGTTCAAAAAAACTTATGTCCCATGGTTTTCCTTATTTGAAATAACTAGTATATGTCTGAGTCAAGCAGAAAAGGTCAGATAAGTTGATGTCAGGGAAATGAACCCTAAGATATGTATTCAAATGTTTTTTTTCTTTCATGTGATTGTTTCTAACACATTTATAAGATTATTTCTTTGTTGCTTTGTATGTTCCTTACCCACGGTATAACCCCTGCTTTCACTATATTTGATGTCCGTATAATTTGTGGAGTGGAAGGGGGAAAAACAAATCATTTAAATAGGGATACAGGTGGACCAATTGCAACAATTAGATGTACAAGTCGTTATGTCAAAAACAAACTTTACAACTTTGGTGGGGAGAGGAGGATGGGGGTGGGCGGGGAGAGAATAGGAAGAGATGGGAAGGGAAAACAACAGAGGAGGCTACAATGCTTGATAAGAAATGTTCTTGACATGACGACTTATACTTCTCATAGTTGCATCGGTTCCACCTTAACCGACTTGTTTTTCCCCATCTCCTCCACAAAATATACCGACATCAAATATCGTGAAGGCAGGGGTTGTACTGTGGGGGAGGGACATACAAAGCTACAAAGAAATAATCTTATAAATGAGTTAGAAACAAATGCATGAAAAAAAAAACATTTAAATACTTATCTAAGGGTTCATTTTCCTAACATCACATTATCTGACCTTTCCTGCTTGACTCATACATATATTAGATGTTGCAAATATCTATATACATCTTTGGTGTGGGGGGGGCGAGATTGGGGGGGGCAGGGGAGGCTGGGAAGGGATATGAAGGGTATCAAGCTGCAATGCTTGATAAGAAATGTACTCATTATCTTGCCCATGTAATTGTAACCCCTCTGTACAGTATTTTCACAATAAAAAAAACAAGACTGGACAGCCCTGGGTGAGCACTAAGATATTCCCAGGTTGTATGTGGTGGAGGTGGGCTCATGGGCCAAGATTGCCCCAACCATATGCAGTTAGTGATAACTAGAGTAGAACTCCGATTGTCTGGTGGTAGATGACTTTCCCAGGTACTGAGATGATTACAGAGCTCTGCAAGAGGCTGTCCTGGCTATGGGGTCATGGCACAAGTCTGGTGCTATCACCTGGGTCACACTAAGCTGTGGGACAATATCACCATCTTGCTTCCCTGTCCTACCCATGACAAGTGGGATGAAGAACAAGGATGAGTCACAGCTGCATGGAAATTTTTGTCAGGGAAGCCACAATCTTTGCATCTGTGGCAGACACCTGTAATCCTACCTACTTAGAAGGCTGAGATCGCAGGATTAGGGTTGAAAGCCAGCCCAGGTAGAAAAGGTTGTGAGACTTTTATCTCCACAAAAACATAAGAAAACTGGTGGTGGAACTGTGGCTCAAGTGCTAGAGAGCTAGTCAAGTGCTAGAGAGCTGAAGTCAGATCTCAGACCTAGAGTTCAAGCCCCACAACCAACAACAAAAAAGCCACAGGGCCATTTTAGTGAACACTGCAATGCAATCAGGCTTAATATCCCATCCAGAAAGCCCAAACAGTCATGTGGATACACTGAGGCCTCACTCTAGCTTGTGCTGTTGTAGACCAATGCACACTGGATTACTAGAACAACCTAAGTTTCATCCTGATTCCATCTTGAGCACAGTCCTTCTAGGGCAATGGTCCCTGACATGATTCACTGCCCAACAAGATTGGGACTGAGCCAGGTGTTAACAGAGTCAAACAGCAATAGTGGTTTTACAAGGCTAAGCAGGAAGACAGGTGTCAGCCTACTCCACCCATGATGGAAACGGATGCAAATGGCATTTGGCTCTGCCTCGGGCACATTCCAACACTTCCTGAAAGATTCCAATAGTAGCTGGGGTGCCATGACCGAAGAGTGCCTCTAGTTTATTCTGGATTATTGGTCCAAACATGACATGCCTTACACAGGGTTCTAAGAAAAACCCTGACCCACTCTTATGCCCTCTTCACTAGGGGGTTGTATTCTGTAACTGCTGTCATTCACAAGATTGGAGGAGGGAGGTTGTGGAAGTGTCTTCCTTCTCTGTCCTAAACCAGTTCCAGAGGCACAATCTAAAGGTCTGGACACAAGAGTAGAGACTATAACCACTTCCCCAGCACTGGTCCCATGATACAGGGATGGTGCTGAGACTGAACTTTAACTCTCTCCCTCCCTGCAATGTTGGAGGGTTTCTGTCCATAATAAGCTACTAATGCTGTTGATGGGGAGGAACATGGAGATGGCTTCTTCCACCTTTTCTCATACATCCTTTTCTGTTGTTTTGTTCTACTAGAGAAGTACTCTCCGGTCCACACCACTTGACTCTCATATGTTCTTTGTTGGGTGGTGCAATATTTATATTCTCTCTTTGTCAGCTGCCATCTTGCTCTGCTTCTGGGGAATCCTCTTGAATGATGACATTCTCTGAGTCAGCTTAGTGTGCCTCTACTACATGATATGAATTGTATTTCTTTGTTTTCCTTATTTGCCAGTTGTGGGGCCTGAACTCTGGGCCTGGGAGCTGTCCCTCAGCTCTTCATGTCAAGGCTAGCACTATAACACTTGAGCCACAGCAACAATTCCATCTTTTTGTGCTTATGTGTACTGAAGAGTCGAACCCAGGACCTCATACAAGGCAAGCACTCTACCAGTCAGCCACCTTCCCAGCTCTTCTTTGTTTTCTTTACTTCTTTGCAGAAGTAAAGATTTACTTCTTTGCAGAAGCATGCTTCATCGGCAAAAGTGTGGCAAGTGAGCACAGACACAAGGCAGCCTACTTTCTATTTACTCCTTACACAGCAGGCCCTGCATCTCTGCAGATATGGGTTGAACTCACGTGGACACTCTGCTCTCAAACTGAATGGTATTTCTTGAGAGTTTCTTCATATGCAAATCTAATTCTTTCCATGCTCCTCTCATCTTCTCTCACCATCATAGAAACTCCTCTGGGTTCATCAATTTTATTCTGATACAGACCTTGTGCAAGAATTCAGGAGATAATTCCCTTCCCACCTCATGGATTCAGTCTGTTTATAGCCTACTGATTAAGTCTGACTGAAGAGACTTGGGGCACTGTTCATACAATGCCACACTGCATTGGTTTCTGAGGCATATATTTTTGACATGACCATGTCAGAAGAGAGATACAAGATCTACAATGCTGTGTATGCCATGGCCAATGCCCTCCACCCCATATTTCTTCATCACATGGAAGAGCCACGAGTGGACCATGCACAACCAAGGGCATTTCTCTCTTCACAAGTAATGGCATTGCTTTTGGGTGATCTGCTCTAGGCATGTAGACTTTCTATGGAAGGTTTCATAGCAGATAGTACTAGGTCATCTGGCTCCACTTTGGAAAATACAAGAGACACTGGGCCTATAATGCTGACCATGAAATGACTGTAGAACTATGAAGACAATGGTTTGAAGATCGCTGCATCCGTGACAAGGAAGTGCTGTGTCTTCTGTCTCCATCCTCATTCTGTGGGGAAAAACTATCCCCTTTCAATAGCATATATCCAAATTCTCCTTGTACCTTTGTAAAATAACAGATGAAGGGTGACTACTTCTTGAAAACCTAAGATTGTCTGGACACAAGTGGCTCACACCTGTGGTTTACTCCTGACTACAATTAACCACCAAATGGATAGAGGTGGAATTGTGGCTCAATGGATGGAATGCTTATTTTGAAAGAAAAAGAAAAACACCTTAAGTTGAGTGCCTTGGCCCTGTGGTTGAGGCACAAGGTAGGCACACACACACACACACACACACACACACACACACACAAACACACACACTGAACTAAGTCTTGCTTAAGGTAATCTTCCATAGTTGTCATAAATATTTTATAATTATACTTAGTTTATTGTTCATCTATTTTCAGACTGACTCTCTGATCACAATCATAACATAAGTAATAGGAATTCATTATAAAGAGGTGATAGAAGTCTGTCATATTAGAAATGAATTTTAATATGAATTCTAACCAAATAATGATACTTATTTGGATGTGGCTAGAGTTTCATTCCCTTGAAATTGAGTTTCTCCATCCCATTTTGGATAACCAGGTTTTAGAACTTCTTAACAAGTTAGTCCACTGTGGGCCTGCATTTGATAGAGTTGATTGGATTCCTTTGGTGTGTGAATCATGTGGTGGGAATGTAGGATAATCTGTGTGTATCCATTGTTCTGTGGTTCTGTGATAACTCTGGGAAGCACTTCACCATATTGTAATGTGTGCCTTTTAGCTGCATCCCTTTTTGAAGAAGATCCAGTTTACCAATCCTGTTGGAGACCAAGTGGTTTTGAATGAAGAAAGGAAATTGGAGGCACAGTATGACATTATGAGCTTTTGGGATTTTCCAGAAGGTCTGGGACAAAGGGTGAAAATTGACCAGTTTTCTCCAACTAGGAAACATGGCCAACAACTGATTTTGTTTGAAAATCTGATAGAGTGACCCATGGGAATTACCAAAGTGGGTCATTTATACATCTTCATTCTTTCCTTTTTTAAATGTATTGTTCGGGATTGAGAAATAGAATCATTTATAAGAAGAGAAAAAGATCCCGAAAGAGAGGACAAAAACATTAGATACACCAGACTCCATATCTTTCAGTGTTCTTTTTTTTTAAATGTTATTTCTTTATTTTGACTATAAAAGTGGCCAAAATAACAATACTAGTGGCTCTGCATACAAAACTCAACATATGAGGTTATTTCACATTTACAAAAATGCCCTATGTACAGCACTAGGTCTCTACAGCAACTTCGACAAGATCAGAGGTACAGGAGCCGGGAGGGGGATGGAGGCAGCCCGAGACAGGAAAAGCAAAGACCCAGCGATCCTGTCAGCCAGGATCTTGTAAGAGGGCCCCTGACGAGCTTCTCTTCACTAACAGCCCAGGGGCCCCGACCGGCAAGAGGCTCCCAAAATACCACTGCCCCTCCTCAACCATTCCACCTGCCACATTCCCTGACACTCCCACGCGGGGTGACTGTGTGGCTGACTGTGCTGGTTGAAGGAGGCAGAGAGGCCGGAGGCTCACGAGCACCGGCCTGAAAGGCACCATGTGCTGGAGTGAGGAAGGGGAGGAAGGCGAGAGCAGCCCACGCAGGAGCACAGGGTGACCCTGGGCCCTCAGTACACAGCCCCATGGGAGACGAAGCGGCTGGTGCTTCTGATCAGGGCTTATTCCAAGCACAAGGTGTTACTGCTCTTCAAAACCAGAAGTCTCAGCACCTGCCTCATCAGATGGTAGCATTGTAAAGTGTCCCATTCCACCCAGAGAGTTTTTCTTTTTGTTCCAGGCCAGGCAGTCAGGTGCACACACAGACACAGCTCAAAGCTGAGCACCAAGTTGAGCACGGGCACTGACTGGATAAACTTAAAATATTACTGTGCACAACCAGACTTGTGAAACTATAGTTATTTCCATATCAACAAGCGTGGTGTTCACTTTCATGTATCAAATAACAGATCGGAGACAAGCCTTGAAAAAGACAACAGAGCATTTTACATTTCCTGCATTAATTGGTGCCACAGAGAGAGAGAACACAGACAGCTGCCTCCAGCCCTCTGCATTTCTAGCCATCACCAACTCTTTACAATTCTATAAGAACAAGAATGATTCAGAAGAGTCCCTTAAGACATCAAAAGTGTTGAGGAGCTTGAAGTGGGAATATTGTCAGGCCACCACTGCATTATACAGTCAGGAGTCCAAAGGACAAGCAAGCTCATATCTCTGAGTGCAGAGATCTTGACATCATTCAATGCTGTAGCTGTGGCTCAGTGGAGTGATGTCCCTGGCCTTTGACCTATGGATGGGGACATTGTGCGTTAGTATGGATTCTGGGTCACTCCATTGACCCTGAGCCAGGACAGATCAGGCTGAAGGAGTCACAGTGATGGTAGGGTGGTTGATATAGCCCTGGGAAAGGAGGGTGTAATGGAAGATGAACAGAGACCTCTCTACCCCTTGGAAGGAAGAAAAATATTCATCAGAAAACCTGAAATGAAGTAAAGCTGTTGTGGTGAGGCCAGTGTAGAAGATCCAGAGAAGGTCAATGGATGGAACCAAACTTCTTCCACCCCTGACTGATAACCAAACAGAAAACGCAAATTTTAAGAAAACCCAAGAAATCACTTACTGAAGGCTGTTGATGCAGGGCAGGGTCATTCATGGTGGGTACAAATTACCAAGAATAAAGGGGGGAAAATCCAGCAATCACCACATCCTTTATGCTGTGTGCCATAGATTTCGCTGTGTAATTCCATCTGGCATCTTTGGAGGAACTGAACACAAGCGGAAGCAGGAGGAGAAACAGTGTCAGAGCCACAGGGAACATTGCTGCTGCTTAGGCATAGAGCTGTGATTCTGGCGGCAGACTGCCTGATGTGTGAGGAAGATGATCAAATAGATTTTCAGTTTCTGTGGCTTCTTGTGTCCTGGATGGTCACTGGGATGCACCACCAATCGTCTCCACTGTCTTAGAGGAATACAGGGCCCGTTCTGCCCTCCAGCTCTGCATCTGGGGTCCGGCTTCAAGGTCAAAATACAAGTTGGAAAACATGTGTAGCACCTTCTTCTCCACACCCCAAGGGATGTGATTTCATCCAAGAGTTTCGATAATGAAACTTTAGGGATGGATTAATATTGTGTTGAGTTGTTCACAAGCTTGTGTGAAGTTGAAAATTGAAACGAAAACAAGCACACAAAATGAAGGTTCATAGAAAAGCTACTAGGAATGATGGGAATGGATGAGACCAGAGGATACCATGAGAAGGTCAAAAGGTGGTAGAGTGCCATGGCCAGCAAAGGTCCAATCAGAGTTATTAAGCACAATAAAAGACAAGGATAGTCAGACTCACAAACCAAGGGCTAAGGGAGTGACAGAAGTTTGGTGAAATAACCCATTCAAGTTTCCATACCAACTCCACATGTACAAGCATCCAGAAGATCTCAATGCATTTATTTACTGCTTCAGGTGTTACCAACAATGTCCCTGAATTCAGCCATTACGGATCAATAATTCAAGGGTCAAGGCTCACTTCCAGTTGTACATTTTTCACTCAGAACCTTGAGCTTCTTCATCATTTGCATGTAAAGGGCATAGACACCCAGCAGACTAAATGGACCACATAGTAGATCATGCTGGAGCCTGGGATGTCTGAACTGTTTCTTCCTGCCAGTTCATCCTCAACCCTGGAGTTTAGGCAAGGCTGGCCCATCCTATGTTGCCATGTCCCAGTGAGATGGCAATGCCATGGGGGTGATGGAAACTCCCAAGGCATTGCCAGAGCCTCCAGGAAGGTATACAGACGCTTGCAGATCACAGTTTCCCAATCAGGTTGTGAGAACCAGAGGGGTGGGAAGTGCTGTCCCATGCTGACATCACCACCATGCATGTTGCCCACAACTGGGGCAGGGGCAGGGGCAGGGTATCAAAGGGCTTCTGGTCTATCTATCTATCTATCTATCTGTCTATCTACTATCTATCCATCTACCTACCTACTTACCTAACTATCTACCTATTTACCTATCTATCTAGGCTGAGTGTTCCAGAGCAGGGCAGATAGTGAGCGCCATGCTACAAGATGGTGCAAGAGACCTGTTTCCTGGAGCAGAGTAGTGCTGGGGCTCTCTTCAATTCTGAGTAGAGACCGGAGAAGCTGAGGCCAGTAGAGAAGCCTGTACAGAGTAGAGAGGTCTTTGGAGAGCCAAGAGGCCCCCAGAGAGCTCTGCAGAGAGCAGAGAGCACTGCACAGTGTCAAGAGGCCTGAGGAGAGGCTTGCAGAGAACTGAGAGGCCTGTGCAGAGTGAAGAGGTCCTTGGAAAGCCTGAGGGCCTGTGCAGAGGCCTGTAAAGAGTGGAGAGGCCTGTGAGAAGGAGGAGAAAGGAACAAAAACTCACCTGTTTGTAGGTTGGAGCTTCTCCCAGTTCTGAGGTAGCCTAGGGCAAGACAGTTGTGGACTGACTAATAAAACTCCTCTGTCAACTTTAACTGTGCTTCTGTATTTTCTCTGTTCCCGGTCATAATGAGGCCACTCCATGAGCCTTTTCTCCACCTGTTAGAGCAGGAGACTCGCTTTTGCCTCTGGGAGCTTCCAGATCCACTCCTACCAGGCCAACCAACCTACAGTGCAGGCCTCACCCCACACACACCATGGCATCGCCAGACATGACAAGCAGTGTATCCCAGTAGTCCCTCTCCTCAGAGTGCACTAGCTGCTGTGCATGGTTTTGCTGCTCTGTGGGAAGATGGGGCTCAGGGACCTGCTCTGCAAGGAGAAGGATACTCCCAGCATTCTCTGGGGCATGGGGAGGTCAGCATCAGCATGAGGGATATCTGGGCTTCAACTATGAGGGACAGCACACAGTTTTGGAATACCGCAGAGCCTTGTCCTTGCCAGCCTGTGGCAGATCCTGAACAGCAGGCCCAGAGCGGGGCAGGGCACTGGCAGGATTCACAACCTGCCATGGAGGGCTTCCTTTTCTTTCTTCCTCGGTTCACATGGATTGGGTTGATTTTCAGGTTAGATTACTTTTATGACAATGTGGCTTTAATATGTTAAATAGAGGAATGATGGTTTGCAGAGTTGCATGTGAAGAATAAAAGGGAATGAAAAATGAATATACATTTTCAAATTGGAAAAGTGTGTGAGGGTGTGTATGTGTTTGTGTGTATATCAGCATTTCAAATCCGGTCCCTTTCTAGGCATTCTTACAACTTGGCACTTGACCAGTTGAGAAATGACTCCAGCCCCAGGATTTTACTTGTAAGTTAGAGATGGGTTCTCATAGACTTTTCTGCCCAGGCTGGTTTTGAACTGGGATCTTCAGAACCCAGCCTTTAAAGGGAGCCACAGGAATGTGACTCTGAAAAACAATGTGGTTAATATGTAAATTAACAATAAATTTAATAGTAAGTTTCCACCAGTATTTTATAAGAGTATTATGTTTATAGTGTGCATTTTAGTCCAATATATATGGAGATGGAACACTATTGGATCTTAAAAAAATCAGCAGAAAATAGTGGAAGAAAGGACACATATCTTTGCTAGAATAACTAAAGAAATTCAAAAAATCTAGTGTGGGTATTCTCTTCTCTTCTTCCATTTATTTTTGGAAGTCCTTAGAGTTTTGGTCCAATAAGATGCACAAGTTGGCTAATTGTGAGTGCTGGGCATTGATTTTCCAAGGTCATATGGAAGTCAATGATGAGCCCATTCTTTCCCTCCTTCACTTGAATGTCTTCAAGACAGGTGTGGTTTCCATGTTTGTATCCTCAGGGACAGAGCCTGGCACTGGCCAGCTCCTGGTCTATCAGACCTATGGACACACCAGGCTTGAAAAGGTCTTTGGTTCTTTACCCCTTGGTCATGCCTAAAGACAGAAGCAGCTTAACCCAGTAAATCTTTTATTTATTTATTTTGTTGGTGTTGGGGCTTGAACTCTGGACCTGGGCACTGTCACTGAGCTCTTCTGCTCAAGGTGAGAACTCTACCACTTGAGCCACAGTGCCACTTCCGCTTTTCTAGTATTTTATTAAAGATAAAAGTCTCATGGACTTTCCTGCTTGGGCTGGCTTTGAACTATGATCCTCAGATCTCAGCCTACTGAGTAGCTAGGATTATAGGCGTGAGTCACCAGCACCCAGGTGACGCAGAAACTCTCTTTGTTCTTCAGGTTTTTGTTTTGTGCTGGTTCTGAGAGTTGAACTCAGGGTCTGGGTGTTGTTCCTGTGAATTTTTTTTTCTGTGTGGAAGGGCTAGTGCTCTGTCACTTGAACCACACATATATTTCTCTTTGTTCAATTTTTTATTATTAATTTTTTATTGTGAAAATACTGTACAGAGAGATTACAATTACATGAGCAAGGTAATGAGTACATTTCTTATCAAGCATTGTTGCCTCCTCCTTTGTTTTTCCCTTACCATCCCTGCCCTCCTATTTCCATGACTACCCGCTACCCTGCCAAAATTGTAAAGTTCATTTTTTGACATAGCATCTTGTACATTTCATTGTTGCAATGGGTCCACCTGTATCCCTATTTAAACAATTTTCCCTTCCCCTCCCCAAATTATACCAACATCAAATACAGTGAAAACAGGAGC
The DNA here is from genome assembly GCF_024711535.1 of Dipodomys merriami. NCBI lineage: Eukaryota > Metazoa > Chordata > Mammalia > Rodentia > Heteromyidae > Dipodomys > Dipodomys merriami. Next base: position 3,183,107 of record NW_027206179.1, on the reverse strand, counting down.
TATACTCTGGGGGAGGGACATATAAAGCAACAAAAATCACTTTATAAATATGATAGAAGCAATAGCAAGAGAGAAAAACCACTTGAGTCCTTATCTTGGGGTTCATGTCACCGAACATCAACTTATCTGATCTTTTCTCCTTGTCTCAGACATATACTAGTTCTTGCAAATAAGCATTATTCACCATAGCTAAGATATGGAACCAATCCAGATGACCCTCAGTAGATGAATGGATCAAGAAAATGTAATATATATAGAGATATAGATATAGATAAATACACAAATGTATATATATAAATACACACACACATAAATATATATATATATATGTATATATATATAAATACACAAACACAATGGAAATCTATGCCTCCATCAGAAAGAATGGCATTGCCCCATTGGTTAGGAAATGGAAAGACTTGGAAAAAATTATATTACGTGAAGTAAGCCACAGATACACTTCTGGCTTTTGTTGATTCATTGGAGATAAAAGACTCGTGAACTTTCCTCCCCAGGCTGGCTTGGAACCCTGTTCCTCACATCTCAGCTCTCAGAGGAGCTAAGTTTACAGGCCTGAGACACTGGGGCCCAGCAAAGAGTGAGTGATTTTAATGTAACTTGTAAGTGTTTAGACACAAACTGTTACAGCTGTGTTTGCAATGTGCTGGCTGCTTCTGGACATAAGGTATGAGACCAGTATAATTCTGGTAGGTTGTCCTCTTTGACAGGGCAAACATCCATTTCATATCACTGAGACTACAGGAACAGGTCACTTGTATCCTAGATTCTCTCCTTAGAAATTTCTTAATGCTTCCTTCCTCTTCTAGTGGAATGTGATGAATGTATGATACAAGGGTAAGTACTATTAGTAGTATAAAGTGATAAGTTTAGACATAATAAAAGGCAAACATATGATTGAATCTGAAGCTTCCTTGTTCTCATTTCTCTAGTGGGCAACTGATCAGAGACTTCATAGACATTTGACATGGTAGTCTAACACTCAATCACTTTGTTTAGTTATGTTTTGTTTCTCATTAAGGCTTTATTGTAGCAAAACCTATCAATTCACCCATGTTGTATACATACTTATCCCACAATAGTAGTCATTAAATAAGCACCTATGTATAACAGTGAGCACTCTCTTCTTTGATTTACTGTGACTGGGAACAATCTGTGTGGCTTCAGACATTTCTGTCTTTGTGCAGATGCTTTCCTACCTTCCAGCAATGACTCAGCAGAATAAGAGACAGCTCTGTGTGTGTCTCTGTCATGCAAATGTGGGTGAGCTCACTCCACTGAGGCACAGCTACAGCATTGAACCATGTCAAGATCCCTGGACTCTGAGACATGTGCTGACTTGACTTTTGCCATCCTCCTGGCTGTAGATTATGTTGGTGTCCTGACAATGTCCCACTTCAAGCTCCTGAACATTTCTGATTTCTTCAGGGACTCTTCTGGACTGTTGATCACTCTTATTCTCATAGAATCTTAAAGGACCCTGAGAGATATTGAGTCTGAACCTATCTAATGTTTTGTCATCTCTTTTTCTCTTATGATAAATGATTCTGTTTCTCTATCCATTAATATTGAGGATCTTTAGGGGCTGGGAAGACAAGGCTCAGCTTGGGCAACTGTGCACTCTGTGGCTTCAGCTAGCTGTTTTGTTGGACAGCTCTAGTTATGTTGGTGCCCTGGTATGTCTTCCAGAGAAAAGTGCACATGGGAAAGTGGAGCAGATTAACAACCAATTCTAAACTTTTAAGGAAGAAAGAGAAAGAGCGTGAGAGAGAATTTTTTTTTTACAAAAATACACCCAGTGATGTGGCAAAAGAGAAAACATGTGAACAAAAATACACAACTGGGTCAGAAAATGTACTCTAGTAATTGTAATAAAAGCATGAAAACTTTCCCCAAGACAAATTTTCTTGTCTCAGTGAGCTTAGCAATGTAGTGATATTCAAGCAGCAAGATAGTCTATGTAGGAAAAGTAATGACGACAGGGAACTAAAGGAAAGGAAGAAGCTCAGTAGAAAATATACTCAAAAGGGCAATTGATAACATAAATGGCAACTTCTATGGGAAGTAGCATAGTATATCCAGGATAAAATACAAATATAAAAAGTCTTGGTGGAACCTTGCTGTGACTCTAACATAAGCAGCAAAACGAATAAGAGTAACTTCCTTGTTCAAGAAATTCCTCAAGTAATACTGTTTTTTTTCTTTTTTTATTGTAAAAATCTAGGGTAATGATCATATTTCATAGCCAGCATTAGTTATCTCCTCCTTTATTTTCCCCATACCATCACTTCCCTCCCTGACTCCTAAACTAGTCCCACTACTCCCCCCCACCCTGACAATGTAATGTTAGTTTACAATATAGTATCCTGTACATCTCATCATCACAATGGGTCAGCCTGTATCCCCACATAAAGGTTCTGCAATATCGCTTTCCCTCCCCAAATTACAAAAATGTATATACAAGTTTCAGAACACCGGCATCAAATCCAGTGAAAACAGGATTCATACCATGGGGGAAGAACATACGATAAAAACAAAAGAATCACACAGTGCATTGTAAGTACATTAAAAACACTAGCAAGCAAGCAAGAAAAAAAAACCTCTTGTGTCCCTGTCTTGGTGTACACTTTGCTTAACATTATTTCATGTGGTCATGTACATAGCCTTTGACCTTCTTTGCTTGTCCTAGACATGTACCAAAATAGTATAGATTGGTATCAGAACTTCTAATTCATCTAGGCAACATTTATGTTCATGTTAAGGTTCATTTCTTCCAGATTGTGATCTCTTCCCAAATCTTTGCAAAGTATTTCTCTCAGGTCTCATCAAGATGATGTAGCACTTGGGGGCAAAGATGCAGCCCAGGAGGCCTGCACTGGAGACCAAGATGGAGAAGATCTCCACGGCCACCATGACCTTCCCCTTTGCACTGTGGTAGACAGGCAGGAAGCTGAGCCACACACTGCAGAACACCAGCGTGCTGAGGGTCAGGAACTTGGCCTCATTGAAGGTGTCAGGCAGGTTCCGGACCAGAAAAGCCATCACGAAGCTGGCCATGGCCAGGAAGCCCAGGTATCCCAGGACACAGTAGAAGGTGATAGGAGAGCCCATGTTGCACACGATGATGATGTGTCCATGTTCAGAATGTGCATCTGTGTCTACAAAGGGAGGAGAGATTCCCAGCCACAGGCCACAGAGAGTCACCTGGATGAGAGTGCAGATGGGGATAATGAGGTTAGGAAACCGGGACACCAGCCACTGCCTCGTGCTTCTCCCTGGAGCAGTGAGCGTGAAGGCCAGAACCACAGTGATGGTCTTGGCCAGGACCGTGGAGACAGCCACAGTGAAGACCACTGCAAATGTGGTGTGTTGTAGGATGCACGAGGCTGTGTGGGGACGGCCAAGGAAGAGCAAGGAGCAGAGGAAGCAGCAGGTGAGGGAGGTGAGCAGGAGGTAGCTGAGGGCCCGGTTATTGGCTTTGACAATGGGGGTGTCTTGGTGCTTGACAAAGACTCCAAGAACAGCACAGGTGAGTGCAGAGAAGCAGAGAGCCATGCAAGCCAGACCCATGCCCAAGGGGTCTTCATAAGTCAGGAAGCTTTCAGCTTTCATCAGGCAGCAGTTTCTTTCGGTGTTGGCAAAGTGATGATCTGGACACTTCACACATTGGTTCATGTCTGGTGAGAAGTGAGAATCACTATTAATCTGTGTTCAATATTTCCTCTCAGGCCCCTTAGCTGAAATGGCCTCATTTGGCTACTTAGCCAATTGACCTGTTGACCGAATGAAATAATTGTCAGTACAATATAGTTGTAGGTGAATTTTCTTTCTTTCATATATTTTCCTTCCTTCGTTCCTTTCCCTCCTTCCTTCCTTCTTTATTCTGCTTCCTTCCTCTCCCTCCCTCCCTCTCTTTCTTTCTTTCTATCTCTCTCTTTTCTCTTTCTTGTTTCTCTCTTTCTCTCCTTCCTTCTTTTTGTTCATTCTCTCCTTCCATATTTCTTTCTTTCCTTTTACTTTCCTCATTCTCATTCCTTCCTTCCTTGTCTTTCTCTCTTGCTTTCTCTCCTTTCTTTTTCTCCTTCCTTACTTTCCTTCATTTTTTTGTTTTCTCTTTCAATCGCTCATTCTCTTTCTCCTTCCTATTTCTCTCTTTCATTCTGTCCTTATTTTCTTCCTTTGCTTCTTGCTTCTCTCTTTCCTTCCGTCTTTCTCTCTCCTTCCCTATTTTTATCTTTCTTTCTCTCCTATCTTTCTTTGTTTCCTTTTTCTCTTTTTTATCTTCATTCTCTTTCCTTCCTTCCTTCCTTCTCTTTCTCTTCTTTCTTTTCTTTCTTTTCTTTCTTTCCTTCTTTCCTTCTTTTTTTCTCCCTTCCTTCCTTTTCTTTCTTTTCTTCTTTCCCTCCCACCTTCCTCCCTCCCTCCTTCCCTCGCCCTTCCTTCCTTCCTTCCTTCTTTCCTTCCTTCCTTCCTTGCTTTTTCCTTCCTTCCTTCCTTTCTTCCTTCCTTCCTTTCCTTCCTTTTTCCTTCCTTGATTCCTTTCTTCCTTCGTTCCTTTCTTCCTTCCTTCCTTCCTTTCTTCCTTTCTTTCTTTCTTTCTTTCTTTCTTTCTTTCTTTCTTTCTTTCTTTCTTTCTTTCTTTCTTTCTTTCTTTCTTTCTTTCTTTCTTTCTTTCTTTCTTTCTTTCCAGGATTTGAACTCTGTTCTTAGGTATTTTTCTCTAGTATTTATGCCCCAGATTAGTACTCGAACAGTTGAGCCACAGCTCCACTTTCAGATTTTGGTGCTTAATTGTAGACAAGAATCTCATGGATTTTACTGCCCAGGATTGCATGAATCTCCATCCTCAGATGGCAACTTCTTGAGCAGCTAGGATTATAGGTGTGAGCTACAATAACCTACCAATATATGCCTGCATTCTAGAGAGCTCATATTACTCTGGCTGTTTGTTACTTGAGAGATCAAAAATAAGTTTAGCAGTAATTTCAGACAAAACTAAAACATTTGTCATCTCTTACTGGAAAGTAAGTGTTTGATCCTGCACCAAGGAAAGATAAAAGTAAGAATTATTAAGGGATCAGTCTGCCCTGACCAATCCAGGAATTTGGGCAGTCTCTCCCCCTCAACTCTGTTGAGAAAACATTTAGGACAAGACATTATTCAGCATTCCTGTGGTTAGCCCCACTTATCCAACCAATGATGTATGATTTAACCTATCCTTAACTGCTAAGTTAAAAAGTTCCTGTCCTTACTGGAAATGATCATGCCCATAACCAATGAACTTGACATCCTTCCCCTGTTACATACTCAATAAAAACCCTGTTGAACATGTGGTCGGGCCTCACAACTCTGACCCGCTGCATTGGTGATGATTGTGAGTCCAAGCTCGAGCTTGCAAATAAACGAATGTTTTGCTGTTTGCATTGGTCGTGGTCTCTGGGGGTCACTAGGAGGTCTTGAGTTCAAGTTGAACATTGCTCATTCAAGAAATAATGGAGAGCAGAGAATAAGCCCACTCATGTCAGTTTTAATGGGAGTGTCTACACCTCACTGCATCCCACTACTCACACCAAACACAAGCTTCCTGAGCACTTGTTCCCTGTCAAGGGCAATGCTCCTCAACGAAAATAAGAGGGTCTGGAGAGGATGAGATGGAGGAGGGAGAAAAGAAATGAAATGGAGTTGGTAATCTAGTTCTGATATTTCAGTAGCTGGTGGTCAAACTAGTGCCAGTGTCAGGAATAGAATGGTCATAGCAAAGTGCGGGGTATTACTAATAAAGACTAAGTAAAAAATAAAATGTAATTAAAAAAGAGCAGTGCTGGAAACTCAGAAAGGAAAGGCTGTGTTAGACCCACAAATTCATTATGATCTGTATTTTGTTTCCAAGATTAAGGCTCAGTCCTTGATATCGTATTTTGATATTGTATTTACATCTAAGATAAGTAACCAAGAAAAGGGGAACAGGGATATTCTTAAGATAAAGCCTAAAATGTCCTAGAAATTGTAAACAGATACGTAATGGAGGAGCAGTAGGTTGAGTTATTCCAAGGAGAAATATGGGTAACGGTAGCTATGGAACTCATTGCGAAGGCCTAGGTGTGTTCCTGCAGTGCTACTGTAGATCTCTTCATTGACTTGTATGGACTGAAGATAGGGAACTTCTCTGTAAATCACAGACTCACCTGTGGCATTAGAAATCTCATTCTCTGGGCAAGGGGTGCAGTCAAAACAACAGATTGCATTTGTCTCCTGAGGGGCCTTCCTGAATCCAGGACCACATCTCTCAGTGCAGAGAGACTGAGGAGTCTGAGGAAATCCAGATGACTGTTAATGATTATTCATCTTTTTTACCCATCATCCCAGACACCCCAGTGCCTGAAAGAAAAGGTCACTAAGCAGCAGCATCTCTACGTACATACAGCCAAGATAGCAGTTGGATCTTCTTACAGTTTCATGTAAGATGATTGTAAGACCATGTGAGATTTGAACCCCAGCCCTTCATATTCTCATGAAATGATGGGAGCCTTTGAGAAATGAAGCTTAATTGTAGGAAATTAAGAAACAGGAAACAAATTTGGTCTCAGATTCTTGAATACAGGTCATGATGTGTCTACTCTCCTAGTCATCTGTGAACATGTGGAGAGCAGTAGCAGAAAATCACACAGTGAAGCTTCAGATCCATTGTCTAAGGCACTGTTAATCCCGTTGAAGGGGCTGCTGTATCAAGGGCTATTCACATCTCTCTCTGGCTTCCAAGTTGCCATTAGGTGGTGTCCACTGGCGGATGCAACTTCCCTTACGTCCTGTCTCATACAGACTCATGGTCTACCTGACCATGGGCTGAAATCTCCAGTCCAGAACCAAGGAAACCTTTCTGCCTTCTCATCTGATACCTTCCTATGTTTGAACACAGTTCTGGAAAGCTGATTCACATGTGTCATTTCTCTTTTCTGATATTCAACATGCAAGCATGTAATAACATATTAGTAATTACATGTTCTCCTAATCTGTCCATGAGTCAGTAAGAAAGTTCCAGAAACAGGACTTTCTGAAATGTACACCACTGAGCCATAGTTTAGGTGGACAGCTTACAAATGGGAAAATTTCATTGCTTATTTACACAGAGATCATGACAGTAAGGTTAGAAATGACCAATTCTGGGGGAGAAATAAGGATGTGGTGACAGTGTCAAACAACCATTTTATTAATAACAGGACTTAGGGAATTGTAATCTTTCTCTACAACTACTCAATAATAATAATAATAATAATAAATATTTAAAAATACAAAAGTGAAAAAAGTAGAAATGACCTACCTTGATATATTCTATGGGCCACTCTATCAGATTCTCAAACAAAATCAGTTGTTGACCATGTGGACTAGATGGAGTAAACTTGCCAACATTCACCCTTTGTCCAAGACCTTCTGGAAAATTCCAAAAGCTCACAATGTCATATTCTGCTTCCAATTTCTTTTGCTCATTCAAAACCACTTGTTCTCCGGCAGGATTGGTAAATTGGATCTTCTTCAAGAAGAGATGTAGCTAAAAGACACACATTACACTATGGCAAATTGCTTCCCAGAGTGAATACAAAAACCCAGAATAATGTACTGGTGGTGATTTAGCTTTCCTTCCTCCATGCAACTAACACATACCACAGGAGTCCAATCAAATAGAGCTGATGTAGGCCTATGGAGGTCTAAATTGTTACCAAGGTTCTAAAACTTGGTGAATCGAGATAGAATGCAGAAACTGAATTTTAAGAGATTAAAATTTCAGCCACATCTACCTGAACAATGAATTACATTAAAACAGACCTCAACTGCCTTTTTCCAGCCAACACAGCCACTCATTTTATAGATGTGATCAGAGAGTCAGTGTAAAAATAGATAAACAATGGACTAAAAACCCCCTAAAAACTAAACATAAATATCCTATTTATGTTTAGAATATTTGTGACAACAGTGAATGATTACCTTAAGCAAGACTTAGTATATTGCATGTCTGTGTGTGTGTGTGTGTGTGGGTATGGGTGTGTGTTTGTGTGTGTGTGTATGGGGGGGGGTGGCACACAAATACCTGTACTTGGGTTGAACACAGGGCCTGCTTTCAGTTTGGTTTTATTTGTTTCTCAAGGCTAGCATTTTTCTACTTGAGCCACAGCTCCATTTTTTTTTTTTACATTTTTTTTTGGTCCAGTCGTGGGGCCTGAACTCTGGGCATGGGCGCTATCCCTCAGCTCTTCAGCTCAAGGCTAGCACTCTACCAATTGAGCCACAGCACCACTTCCGGCTTTTTTCTTTTTGCTTATGTGGTGCTGAGTAATCGAACCTAGGGCCTCAGGCATGCAAGGCAAGCACTCTACCACTGAGCCACCTTCCCAGCCCCACAGCTCCATTTTTGGGTTTTGGTTGTTAATTGGAGATAAGCATCTCACATACTTTTATGCTTGGGTCAGCTGTCAACTGAAATCTACAGATCCCAGTCCCTTAAGTAGCTGGAAGTAAGCCACAGGTGTGAGCTATTTGCGACCAGAAAATCTTAGGGTTCCTGGTACTAGTCAACATTGAACTGTTATTTTTAACAGTTCCAAGAACAATTTGGATTTATTCTGTCAAAAAGACCAGGGCTTTTTCCACAAGAAGTGAGGGAAAGAAAATAGCATTTCCTTATCAGGGATGCTGTGTTCTCCAAGAACCTTGTCACACAGCTCTACAGTCACTTCATGGAGAGTACAACAGGCCCAGTGTCTCTTGTTCTTTCCCCAAAGGAGCCAGAATACTTTGTTCCAACAACTAGGAAAGCTTGTAGAAAGTTATACCTGGAGCAGTCACCCAACAGAAAAGTCATTACCTGTGAAGACAGAATTGCCTTTGGTTGCTCATTGTGTGCTGGTGGCTCTTCTGTTTGATGAAAAAGCATCTCGTGGAGGGCATGGGCCACAGCATACACGGCGTTGTAGATGTTGTGACTCTCTTCTGACAAGGACATGTCAAAAATATGCCCCAGCAACCAGTCCAGTGTGGCATTGTATGAACATTGCCCCAATTTTGTACAGTCAGATTTTATCAGTATGCAACGAATAGACTGAATCCATAACCTAGCAAGAGAAATATCTTCTGAGTTCTTGGAAAAGTTAGCTCTTGGGATAAAATTGGTGAACCCAGAATAGTTTCTATGGTGAGAGAAGATGAGAGGTGCATGGAAGGAATCTATCAGAAAATAAGTTTTACTGATGGTCACATCATCATAAGGTGAGTTCATGACCCAGACTTTCCCTGTAATTAAAAAATGCCCTAATTTAAGAATAAAGCTTAGTAGAAAATCACTGTCTCCATAAATGATAATCACATTGGTTGAGGATTCCATAATATGGCGATACACTGATGGATCACTTGAGAAATCGGAGACTGCATTGGTCTGGATTGTGTTCTCAAAGGCAAAACAGACTCCATTCCTGCCCATCTCCTCTCTCAATTCTGAGAGGAACCACACACCATAGTCGTCTTCGGTGATGAACAGTCCCACCCAGGTCCAGCTGAAATGAACCATCAAGGAGACCATGGCCAGGGCTAAAGATGAGTCCTTGGCAGCCATCTGATAGATAGCATCAAACTGTCTATGGTCACCCAGGAGAGGATCAAAAGACCCAAAGGTGAACTAAAGGGAGAAAAATGAACACAACACCAGGAAGAGGATGGTCATTGTCAAAGACTTAGCCCTAATATGAACAACAACAACAACAAAAGTTGGCTGTGGGGAGGGGGAGTGAAGTTTTGCTTATCCCATTTGTAAAGTCATCTCCCACTATCTAAATTGTAGAAATGTATGGATCAGGCTCACAGCCTGATTTCCTCCTTTGCTCTCTTAGAACTTCTCCTTTTTTTCCTCTCCAACAAAGACAATGTGGATGCCCCACCCAGCTTTGTTATCTTTCCTGGAGATCAATCATTTTGAGAGGTTCAGGATAGGGCTTATTCTTTCTCTCTTCTTCATCCGGTGGAGGGCAGAGTCCATGTGGGCATGGACTCATACAGGTATGAGCCACCACTGCCAGGCTGCAATTTAGATTGTTATTTAACTGTTCATTAAAAATGGTCAATAAACTCAACATCCTAATACTCATATAAATCTGTATTAAAATTGCAGCAAATACCATTCTAACAAATTATGTTATCCCTAAATATAAATATCAGTAGTTTAAAATGCAGACAATAATAAAGTACACAAGAAAGCCTCTGTACTGTCAGATTTGGAGAGTATAAATATGAACAAGAAATATGTACATCCTCCAATACAATGTTATTAACTTTTAACCTTTTGCATCTTTGGTACATTTTGGATTTATTAATTAGTTTCTATGTGCCAGCCACTCAGTTGGACCCATGTGTTAGCCAACTGATGGTGTTATTTTTTAAATTCACTTCTGTATGTTTTCTTCCACATGTCCCTAAATTGGAGACATGGCTTCACATCTCCCCACCCCTCCCAGACTCACCTGTGGAAGTTTGTAGAGGTCCAGCAGTGTCCTGATTGGGATAGATGTGCTTGACGATCCTGTGAGTACTGCTAAAGCTTTGCTGTCTCTTCTGCAGGTGTAATTGGGGCTGTTTTTATTCTTCCCAGACAGCCAGGTGAGTGGATTCTCTAACACATCAGTTTCTACATAATGTGCAATATAGATCTCAAACCCCAGTGTCATATTGGGTAAAAGCTGAGGATTCTTGTTGATCTCTTCAACAGCAAGTGTCAGGGACAGGACCAACTGGTATTTCTTTAAGTTGATCCTGCACAAAACCACAGAATTTTGGGGGAGCTATACCTGTATTAGAAATGATTAAGTTCAAATCTCATGACTTTGTTGAATGGAATGCTTATCTCTACAGAAAATCATATGTTTAGACCCTCCCTTCAAGAAGGATGAAGTTTTAAAGAGAAACTTCTCTGAAGAAGAAAGAAGGATGGCCAATAGACACATGAAGAAATGTTCAACATCCCTAGCCATAAAAGAAATGCAAATCAAAACAACATTGAGATATCACCTCACTCCAGTTAGAATGGCAAAAATCAAGAACTCTAACAACAACAGATGCTGGAGGGGATGTGGACAGAAAGGAACCTTACTTCATTGTTGGTGGGAATGTAAACTTGTTCAACCACTTTGGAAAGCAGTATGGAGGTTCTTCAAAAGACTTCACATAGAGCTCCCCTATGACCCAGCAATCCCACTTTTGGGCATTTACCAAAATGTTTGCAAACAAGACAACACTAAAGCTACCAGCACAACTATGTTTATTGCAGCATTATTTACCATAGCTAAGATATGGAACCAACCCAGATGCCCCTCAGTAGATGAATGGATCAAGAAAATGTGGTATATATACACAATGGAATTCTATACCTCCATCAGAAAGAATGACATTGCCCATTTGTAAGGAAATGGAAAAACTTGGAAAAAATTATATTAAGTGAAGTAATCCAGGCCCAAAGAAACTTAGGTCCCATGGTTTCCCTTACTTGCAATATCTAGTATATGTATGAGTCAAGTGGAAAAGGTCAGATATTGTGATGTCAGGAAAATGAACCCTTAGATATGTATTTTAATGTTTTTTTTTCTTTCATGGGATTGTTTCTAACGCATTTATAAGATTATTTCTTTGTTGCTTTGTATGTCCCTCCCCCACAGTATAACCCCTGTTTTCACTATATTTGATGTCAGTATAACTTGTGGAGGACATGGGGAAAAACAAGTCGTTTAAGGATAGAGGTGGACCTGTTGCAACAATGAGAAGTACAAGTTGTCATGTTGATAACGAGCTTTACAATGTCGGTGGGGGGGGGGGGATGTATTGGAGGAGAGAGGAGGCTGGGAAGGGATGTGAAGGGTAAACCAAGGAGAAGGCTGCGATGCTTGGTAAGAAATGGAAAGGCTTGGAAATAATTATATTAAATGAAGTAAGCCAGGCCCAAATAAACATAGGTCCCATGGTTTCCCTTATTTGCAATATCTAATATAGGTATGAGTCAAGCGGAAAAGGTCAGATAATGTGATGTTAGGAAAACGAACCCTTAAATATGTATTTTAATGTTTTTGTTTCTTTCATGCATGTGTTTCTAACGCATTTATAAGATTATTTCTTTGTTGCTTTGTATGTCCCTCCCCCACAGTGTAACCCCCGCTTTCACTTTATTTGATGTCAGTATAACATGTGGAGGAGATGGGGACAAACAAGTCGTTTAAGGATTCAGGTGGACCTGTTGCAACAAGAGAATTACAAAATGTCATGTCAAAGCAAGCTTTACAATGTCGGTGTGGGGGGGGAAGGGGGGTATAATTGGGTGGGGGGGAGGGGGGAGGCTGGGAAGGGAGGTGAAGGGTAAACAAAGGAGGAGGCTGCAATGCTTGGTAAGAAATGTATGCATTATCCTGCCAATGTAATTGTAACCCCTCTGTACAGTATGTTCTCAAATAAAATAAAATAAAATTTAAAAAAAATAAATAAAAAATAAAAAAAAGAAATGTATGCATTGTCCTGACCATGTAATTGTAACTCCTCTGTACAGTATGTTCACAAATAAAATTAAATTAAATTAAATTTTAGAAAAATGGATGAAGTTAGAACATGGAGTCCTAGGAAAGTAATTAGAATAGGGAGAGCTCTTGCAACATGCTTTCATCAACATACACTAGACTGCTGCTCTTCTGAGATTACAGAGAGAGGGAGAGCTGGCTTTTGCTTTCTGCCATGGGAGGAGACATGAGAAACCATGCTGCCTGGGAGATGGGAACACGCCCAGGTCACATACCAAGTCATTGGATCTGCATACAAAGAAATTCTTCAGAAATATGATTCAAATTGAGAGCAGTGCACCTGAGCTCAAGGTATTTTGCCTAGGGGAAGGGCTTGCTGCCATAGCAATAAATAGCAAAGTAGGTTGCCTGCTCCGTGTCCTCACTTGCCAGGTTTGGGCTGATGGCCCACCCTTCTGTGCACAAGTAAATTTTTCCTTGTGAGATAATTAAAAAAATATAATTCAGGTCATGTGAGTACAGGCAGACTGAGCTGACATAAAGAACATCAACATTCAAGGTGATCAGCCAGAAGCAGACAAGATGGCAGCCAAGGAAGATTGATCAGCCAGAAGCAGACAAGATGGCAGCCAAGGAAGACTGAACCAGGGAGTGTGGATCCGAGGACCTCCTCTATTAGAGCAAAAGAACAGAGAAGGATGTGCGGGCAAAGGAGAAAGTAAGCCATCTCCATGTTCCTCCCCTCCACTAGCATTAGTAGCTTAGCACAAACAGAGACCCCTCCCACATTGCAAGGAGGGAGATAATAAAAGTTAAATCAAAGCAGCATATCCATGTACAGACTGCAGTGCTGGAGAAATGTCCCATAGTCTCTACTCCTGGGTCTACACCTTTAGATTGTGCCTGTAGAACTGTGTCAGTACACAACCTCCCTCCCACAATCTCATGAATGGCAGCAAGTATTTGGACACAACTTCATGGGGAGCAGGGCATGGGAGCGGTGTCAGAGTTTTTCTTAGAATCCCATGTCAGGCATGCCATGGCTGGAGCAATAATCCAGAAGAACCCATAGGTGCTGTGTGGTTCCAGGACCAAAACTCCCAGTAGAATCTTTCAGGAGATGTCAGTAGATCCCTCAGGTAGGACCAAAGGCCATCTACATCAGTTTCCACCAGGCATGTAGTATAGTGTCAGCTGTCCTACCTGGCTCAGCCCCAGCTTGGTGGAAAGTAGATCATCTCCACCTTTAATCCCCAACCTCAGAGACCACTTCCTGCAGAAGGACAGTGCTCAAGATGGAAGAGACCTATGCAGCTAGCTCTAGGTCATGATTGTGTATTGGTCTACAGCACCACAAGCTGGGACGTGGGCCTCAGTGGACCCACGTGACAGTTTGGGTTCACTCACTAGGAGACTGAACCTGGATGCAGGGTGGTGTCCACCAAGATGGCACAGTGGCTTCCTCTACAAACCTTAATGAGCTGCTGTGACACCCCATGGCTCTCCGTCCCATTACTTTTCTGTTCTTTGTGCCAATTTTGGGACTTGAACTCAGGGCCTGAGCACTGTCCCTAAAGTTCTTTTGCTTAAGGTTAGTACTCTACGCCACAGTGCCACTTCTGGCCTTTTCTTTTATGTGGCACTGGGGAATCGAAATAAGTTCTTTGTGCATGTTGAGCCAACACTTTACCACTAAGCCACCTTCCCAGCCCTCCATCCCACTTCTTTTGAGCTTGTCAGTAAGATGGTGATTTTCTTCCAAAGCTTAGTGTGTTCTGATTGATAGCACTGGAATGTTGCTATGACACCCCCATCCAGGACAGCCTCTGGGGGAGTTCTGGAATCACCCTAGTACTTTAGAAAGACATCTGCCATCAGATAATCAGACTTCTATTTCAGCGATCACTGACTATGGCTCACTGTGGCAGTCTTTGTTCTTGAGCACACCCCCACCACATACAGGTTGCAGGGCTTGGTCCTCAACTATCACTTTGTTGGCCTGATTGCAATGGACTGAGGATGTCCTACTGAAGCAGGGTAGACCAGGGAAAACAAGGCATGTTTAATGCATGCCAGGAATTCAAAAACTCAAGTCCAAAATGTGTCCATCTACTTCCCTTAAGATTAAGTGAAGACAGTTATTTAGGAGAAGAATAAAGCAGGGCAGACTAAGGGAAAATGAGGTATGGTAATATTTCAGCAAATACAGAAATATTCATTCATCTGCTCCCCTTTAGAATAAGGGACAAAAGTCATTCAGGGGGACATGAAACAGGATACATTGAGGAAAATCAGACCTGGTGAAAGCAGTTCAGAAACACAGTGTATAGAAACACAGAAGCACTATCTTTGTTTCAAAGAGAGAGAATAGGATGCATATATTCCTGGGAGACCCATTTCTCAACGCAAGAATGAATATTTGCCTGGCAGGATGTTTGGCTTCCTGACATAGTGTTTCCCCCAAATGTAAGCAGCCACCTATCCAAAAATGAAGAGAACAGGACACATTCTTCATCCCAAGGATACGCTTGTATTTTATGAAGGTTGCATTCTTATCTGGAAACAATGCCCAAGACATCCAGAAACTCAGAAAGGGTAACACCAGGAGTGACTAGCAAACATAAAACACCTACCTTTGTATCACTTTGAAGGCAGACCCCTTCCTTTTACCCTATAAATAGCCGTGGCAGCCAGATAGCTGTGTGTCTCTCCTTTAGCACACCCACACTCTAATATGATGTATATCTGCCTTTCTGTTTCCTTGTTCACTGCTTGTTTGCTTCCTTACTCATTAAAGCTCTGCCATGTTTTCTTATCATTGTGATTTATCTAGAATTTCTTCTTCTGAAATCAAAGTCAAGGATCCCAAGTGAAGAGTCCCTACTTTTAGAGGGAAATTTCATTAACCTTCACCTGTTTTGGTGACCTTGCTTGTTGGTATTCCAGGTGTAATAGAGTTCTGGCGGCTACAGCTGTGACTGAGGCCTGTTCTGCCTCACAGATCTTGCCACTGCCGGGCAGAATCCACTCACAGGGCCATTAACTGTGGATGAGGCATATAGGATCCCTGTGTCCCCAGAAGGAGGTATATTGTGACCCACCACTCACTGGGGTTCTCCCTGAGGTTTTAAGAACCACAGAGTATTTGTCACCCAACTTCCTTTGGTTTTCCTGGTACTGAAGTGGTTTATCACCTTACCAGCTGACTTCCCTCAAGGCATTAGCTCCCTCTAGTGGTGCCATTGTGGAAGTCACTACAGACTCAGGAACACTGAAGCCTGCCTGGAATTTCTGGAAAGACAGGCACAAAGCCAGACCAAGCCAACTGGTGTAATTCAGAGACATTTCAAAGGCCAGATGGTATCACATACCAATATGAATCAAGAATGTCCCACAACTATGAATTCTCCTAGGATTCAATATGATCATTTTGGGGAAATTCATATAGACAAAAGCACATGCACACACGAGGATGCACGTGCCTGCTGCCCACACAGAGAGCTCAATTAGAGAATGGACAGAGCAGAAGAAATCTCTAACATCTCCCATCTCCCATCTCCCATGGGGGTACATTTCTAAAGCTGTGTTTACACATGATCCTCATCAATCTCACTCATTTCCTCACCATGATCTTTTGGCTTCAATATCCCTCAGAAATCTCTCATGGAAGAAAGTATTCTTCTCCTGAACAAAGCCCATACAGGGTGTTTCCACACAAATTGTCTGAGAAAATTCCTCTGTGACTTCTCTAGTTTACAGGGAATTCTGTAGATCTGAAAGTAGTGAGCTCACCTGGTTCATATGCATGAATGAAAGTGTGTATAAAACATATGAAAAAATTCAAATCCAGTTCATGAATTTATAAGTAGGGGAAAAGTAGGAAAGACTGGAAAAACGTTTGAGAACAAGGAATAGAAGAAGAGCTTCTGGGAATGACATAGGGGATAGCCTGAGACCTGGACAGCAGGATAGAGGCTCACATACATTAGTTAAGGGGAAAAACTCAAATGCGTCATGAATCTCTTATTCCAGATCGAACCAGCAGCTCCCCATTCCCCGAGCTTGCTGACATGAAATAACCCCTGAAGCAGAAACTGCATGTCTATCCTAGGAAATGTTGCCCTGAAGGAGGTCCAAACATTGGTCCAGTTTTGAAAAGTATAAAAAAACAGAATTGATTGAAGATTCCCTTGCCTTTGACCTTTGGATGGGGACATTGAGTGTTAGTATGGACTCTTGGTCACCTCATTGACCCTGAGCCAGGACAGATCAGGCTAGAGGAGTCACAGTGATTGTGGGGAGGTCAGGACAGCCCTGGGAAAGGGGAGTGGAATGAAAGACAGACAGAGATCTCTCTGAAGAAAGGAAGAAAAATATTCATCAGGAAAACCTGAAGTAAAATAGAGCTGCCGTAGTGACGGCAGTGTAGAAGATTCACAGAATGTCAGTGGATGGAACCAAACTTCCCCCACCCCTGACGTAACCAAACAGAAAATGCAAATTTTAAGAAAACCCAATTAATCACTTACGGAAGGTTCTGTTGCTGCAGGGCAGGGTCATTCATGTTGCGAACGAATTCCCAAGAATAAAGGGGGAAAAACCCAGCAATCTCCACATCTCCCCTGCTGTGTGCCACAGATTTTTCTGTGTAAATGCATCTCACATCTTCAGAGGAATTGACCAAAAGTGGATGCTGTAGGAGAAGCAGTGTCAGAGCCACAGCGAACATTGCTGCTGCTTTGGCGTGGAGATAGGATTCTGGCTGCAGACTGAGCCTCCAGTGTCAGGTGGGTATCTAAATGGATCACTAGTTTCTGTGACTTCTTGTTACCTGGATGGCCACTGGGATGCACCACTGGCCTCCTCCACTGTCCTAGAGGAATACAAGCCCATCCTGCCCTCCAGCTCTGCATCTGGGGTCCAGGCTCAAAGTCAAAACACAAGTTGGAAAACATGTATACCATCTTTCGCTCTACACCCTCAGGGCTGTGATTTCATCCAAGACTGTAGATAGGAAAACTCCAGGGATGGATTACTTTCTTGTTGAGTTGTTCACAAATTTGTGTGAAAGCAAAAAGTTGAAAAGAAAACAAGCACACAAAATGAAGGTTCATACGAAATCACTACAGATGATGGGAATGGATGAGACTAGAGGATGCCATGTGAAGGTCAATAAGTCGAAGAATGCCATGGCCAGAAAAGCCCAGTCAGAGTTATTGGAGCACAATAAAAGATCAGGATGGGCAGACTCACAAACCAGAGCCAAGGGAGCCACAGAAGTTTGGTGAAATGACCCATTAAGGTTTCCAAAACAACTGCACATGCACAAGCATCCAGAAGTGGTCAATGCACTTATTTACTGCTGTAGGAGTTACCAACAATCTCCCTGAATTCAAACATTACAGATCAATACTTCAAGGTCAAGGTACGCATCCAATTCGACTTTGCATTTGGAACATTGAACTTCTTCGGTGCTTGCATGGCTTTGACCAGCAGAATGCATCTATCAGTACATTGTGGCAATCCATGGTCTATGACTTTCTGGAAACATAGCAGGCCTGCCCTCTGAGGATCCTGGTAGCTGTGGGTATATGGATGGGTCTTGATCTGCTGTGTATCCCTGTCATGTCCTGAGTGCTCTGGGAATTCTTGTTCACACGTGGACAGCTGCGTGGTGCCAGCTCTGTCCATGTCTCCCTACCTGTCTCCTCTATTCATTCCTCATACTAGAAGTGAAACCAAGGTCAAAGTGCAGGTTCCTGCTCTGCACAGAGTTCACCATGGTGCCTGGTTCTCTGATCTGGCTCCGTATATTTATCAGGAAAAGCTTGGCAAAAGTATGTTGGAAAGGTAAGGATGCAAATGCTACATGATACTGGTAGCCAGCAAGATCTTGCAAGAGTGTCAGTAGTGGGGCCTAGCCTGACTTGGGTTCTGCGGTAGAAATTTTGTTGTTCCTATACTCAGGATTATAGGTATTGGCTACCCGTGGCTGGCTCAGAGGACAAACATTTATCCTTTCCATATCTCTATTTCTGTTCAGTGTGCCCTAGAGAACAGGCCCTCCCCACTTCCTCTTCACCTGCCTGAAACCAGTAGTCACCTGTCAATCACCTGATTGTGAGTCAGCAAAGGACCCCACACTCTGAGGTCACTTCCTCGTCTGCTGAGGTCACTTCCTGAACCACCCTGGTCACACTTAACGCCGATGAGTGGTTCCCTAGTTTTTGAGGTCACTTCTGCATCCACTGTGGTCCTGGCTCAGCACAAATCCCTTCTCTCTCTTTCTCTTCTTCTGTTTTTCCTTTTTCTCTGTCTTCTCCATGTGCTTCCAGCTACTGCGGGTGGGCAGTTTGTCTTTTCTGTCTGAACCATGTGTCAGGTTTCCTTGCTGGCGAAGCTAACAATTTCTACTTCATTGTCATTGATATCTACTCTACTACTCTAAGACTTCTTCTGCCTACATTTCAAAAATGAGAAAAGATTTGGGGATCTGTGTTAGTTGATAATACATCTATCCATCTGTCTGTCTGTCTGTCTGTATGTCTTTATTGTAAAGGTGATGTATAAAGGAGTTACCATTATGCAAGTCAGGTATTGAGTACATTTCTGTTTTTACAATGTTACCCAGTTTTTCCCTCCCTGACCCACCCACAGGTTGTATGCTTCATTTTTCCCATGGTGTCCAGTATATACCACTGCTGCATTTGTCAGGGTGATTTACTGAACATGATGATCTCCCCTTCCGCCCTGACCTAAATATATAATTGCATTTTCAAGAATCAATTGTGTCTGTGTGACTCCATTTACTTTTTCCATTCATATGTTGATTGGAACAGAGCCTGGTTCTTCAACTTAGCTTCTAAGTAGTGTCATGATAAACACTCGTAATATGTAAACATAGACATAACAAACACCCATACCATTATGTGTCTGTAATCTGCATGTAATATTTTATCTTTTGTCATGTTATGTTACCAATGGAGTTATAACATTCCTTTTGGCCACATCCCCACTAGCATCTCTTATTACTAATTTTCTTGATAATCAATCAACTTATTTAATACCAATTATTTTATAATAAGCTCTATTTTATGAAACTGAAGATTTACTCATACCATCTGCTACTTACTTGAACATTTTCTGGTTATAAAAGTGAAATTTTTGCTTCTTAAATCATTTTTATCCAAGTGAAACAAATTTGTTTCATCAATTCCCTTTCTCAAGGCTTTCATTTACTAACTTCCCTCTTCCTTTGCATTTCCTTATTGCTTTACTAAGTTTTCTTTGTCAGTCATGGGACTTGAACTCTGTGCCTGGGTGTTGTCCCTCAGCCTTCAGCTGAAGGAGAGTGCTCTACCACTTGAGCCACAGCAGGATTTTTTGTTTTCTGGTGGTAAATTGGAGATAAGAGTCTCACGGAATTTCCTGCCTGGGCTGGCTTTGAACTGTGATCCTCTGATCTCAGCCTCCTGAGTAGCTAGGATTACAGGTGTTAATCACTGGCACCTGGATTCCTTACTCAGATTTTTAAAATTACATGTTTAATTAAGTCTTTTAAAACATTGTTCTTAAAAGGACACTTTTAAAAAGTATTTATCCTTAGACAAACTGGTTGTAAATGGATATTTCCCATTTCGTTTTAAAGCAAAGAGCACAGGAGACCCACATGTAGACTGACATTGCAGTAATAGTCCAAGCTTAACAAACTTGAGGGATCTCAGACCATTTCTCGTGTTTTAAAAATGCAGCTAATTGTATCACTTTACATATCATTCTTGTAACTTTCATTGGGTAATATTTGAAGGAAAGCAACTTTTAGTTAGAAACACTAAAACATTCATACATTTTACTGTGTAAAGAATTGAGCAATAATAATAATAAAAGAATTTAAAAATAGCTGGGAGCAGGTGGCTCATGCCTGTAACCCTAGCTACTCAAGAGGCTGAGATTTGTGGATTGCAGTTCAAAGACAGACCAGGCAAGAAACTCCATGAGACTCTTATTTCCAATAAACCACTCAGAAAAACAGGAGTGGTGCTGTGGCTCAAGTTGTAGAGTGCTTGCCTAGGCTCAGAGTTCAAACCCTATGATGGACCAAAAAAAAAAAAAAAAGAATTGAGTAACAAATTAGGTTTTACATTGAAGTAAATATGTAACCAAAGCCAAGAAAATTAAAACGTAGGTGCTTCTTTTTTTCTTTGTCCAAAGGGAAACCACAATGGGAAAAATATGTATGCAGAGCAAATTGCACATTATCTATCTGAACCATATTTATAAGAAAGTACAAAATCTGAACACACACTTCACGATTGTTTTACCAAAGGAGTCCTGGGGGGGGGAGGGGGAAGAGGCAGTGAAGGAGAAGATGGCAAATATGTGTTTGGATGATTTAGTATTGCCAAGAAGAGGCAAAATAAGTGAGGAAAAATAAGAAAACCATAAAACTCAAGCCAATTTTCTTACCTGTGGATGTTCTCACAGCCTGTTAGAGAATTTCTACCTCCTATCCCTTTGGCTTGTGGAAGCTGCCAGTACATTGCCAAGAGACTTCCGGATCGCAGTCTCCCAGTCTAGTTGGTTCATGAGCCGTTCACCACCTCCTAGAGCAGGAGTGTGGCTTCTGCCTCTGGGAGCTTCCAGTTCTACCCCTACCAGGCCAACCAACCTAGGGCGCAGGCTTCACTGCGTGCATCAAGCAGTCCCCAGACATGACAACCAGCGTATCCAAGCTGCCCAGTTCCTGCGCATGGTTTGGTGCCTCTTGGGAAGATGGGGCTCAGGGTCCTGTTCTCTAATAGGAAGGATACTCCCAGCATCCCCTGGGGCATGGGGCAGTGAGCATCATCAGGAAGAAGACTTGGGCCTTGAGCATGAGGGGTTGCACCTGGTTCTGGAATACAGCAGAGCTTTGCCCATGTCTGGGTGCAGGTTCAGCAGCACCAACTTGGGGCAGATCCTGAGCAGCAGGCCCAGAGAGCACGGGTGGGATCCATAGCCTATTCCTGCTATTCTGGCCCCTCTCCGGGTTGAGGTGTCTCACCTACCACGTGTGGGCTTCTCTTTGTTTTCTCCTGATCAGGCAGATTTGGTTGGTTTTCATTGAATATATTGGGTTTTTTCTCCCCCCCTTTTTATTTCCTGGTATCTGCTGAGCCTTTTACATCATTTGTACTGCCCACAGTGGCATCCACAAACATCACTTACTTTAAAAAAAAAATTAAAGACAGGATTGATGGTTTTGAGTTGGGTGGTGGAAAGAAAATGGAATTAAAAAATTAATTTATGGAAAAAGTGTTTGTGTGTGTGTGTGTGCATGCACGCGCGAGCATGAGGGGGGTGGGGATGGAGGTGGGGGGTGTCGGGACGGGTGGTGCCAGACCTGGAAGTCAGGACCCAAGCTCATTTTTTTGGCTTTGTAATTCACAAGTGGCATTTTACCATTTGAGAAATAGCTCAAGTCCCTTATTTTTACTTGTAAGTTAAAGATGGAGTATTATAGACTTTTCTTTCCAGGATAGTTTTGAACTGTAATAATCAGATCCAAGTCTTCTAAGGAAGCTATTGGTATCTGACTTGAAAAAAATTACGTGTATAATGTTGAAATTGATAATGAATTTAATAATTGATTTCCACAAGAATGTGAAAATTTAATACATATTACTCAAAGTTTTAGTCAGTATTTTAAAAGAGTAATACCTTTTCTTTATGGAGAGTAATTACTTAAAGTTCAAAGTATTGTGGCATAGTGATCCTTAGGTAAATTCATGAACACATTTTAACCTTCACAATGCATCTTGTCATTGTCTTCATCTACAAAGCTTATGAACTCTGCAGACTTTAACAATAAAACTGTTGCTTCCAAATCGGGTGATATGTACATTTCTTGCCTTTTGCTAAGAATCAGCTTTTCCCCTTTCTCTTTCTTTCCCTCCCTCCCATCACCAGCCTTGAGTTGCTTAGTTCACTTTCATCAATGACCAATGCCACTGATGGGCCTCTCTGCTGTATTTTTTCACCCATTTTCCTATAGTTCTTTGCCCTCCTCCTAGCTTCCCTTAGATGTGCATGCTTATATACCATATATGCGGTCCAGTATATAGAGTCATCTAGAAACTATATAACAAATTAAGAAGACATTCTTTGTTTCTTGTGTCTTGTTTACTTTGTCATAGCTCATTGTAAAACAGAAACACTTTTATGATGTGTAATTTAGTCCAATCAAGTGGCGACTGAACACCACTGGATCTGAAAAATGTAAGCAGAAAATAAAGCAGTGCAAGAAAGGACACACTACCCTTTGCCATCATGGCTAAAGTGATCCCTCCCAAAATCTAGTGTGTCTGTTGTTCTCTTTTCTCTTCTTCTTCCATTTCTATTTGGATGTCCTTAGAGATTTGGTCCAATATGATGCACAAATTGATAAATTGTGAGCTCTGGGCATGGATTTTCCCAAGATCCTATGGAAGTCAATGATGAGCCCATCCTTTCTCTCCTTTACTTGAGTGTCTCCTGGACAGGAGTGATTTCCATGCTTGTATGGGACAGAGGCTGGCCCTGGCCAGCTCCTGGTTCGTCAGTCCTGAGGATGGAGGGTGAGCGTTCCTTGGGCTCCAAGCTTGAAAAGATCTTTGGTTCTTTACCCCTAGTTTGTGTCTAAAGGCAGAAGCAGGTCTACCCAGTAAGTACTGATGTTTTTGATATGTGAATATTGTTGGAAATATCACATCTTAATCCAAAATAAAAACAGAATTGTTTTGGGTAGCCAGTTGGTACGACAGCATATCAAAAATTATTTCACCATTTGTGTTCACAGTTCACCAAGTTTTATACATCCTTAATTGTGTTTGGTTAGCAGATTGGGTAACTAATTTTTTTCTACCTACACAGTACTGGCTCTGTTTCCTGTTGAAGTCTTCCCCTAACTACAATACATGTATTATTTTAAACTCTTTCTGAGTACTGCAAAGGAACTATTGCAATGATATTAAAGACCTGGACCTCAGTTATCAAAACAGTATTAAGGGCGGGGTGTTAGTGGCTTACGGCTATAATCCTAGCTACTCACAGGCTAAGATCTGATGATTGTGGTTCAATGCCATCCCAAGCAGGAAAGTCCCTGAAACTCTTATCTTCAATTACCACCAGAAAACCAGAAGTGGTGCTATGGCTTAAGTAGAGCACTCTCCTTGATCTGAAAGCTCAGGGACAGCACCTAGGCCGAGTTCAAGTCCCAAGACAGACAAAAAAATAACAGCATCAATGATATCATTCAGAGCTTCCTATTTTTGTCAAGCTATGATCTCTGTCTTCTGTTGTTCTTGGCCACCTAAAGAAATGAAAGTGAGCTCATGTTCTTATGGGATTTATTTTTTTTGGTGCTGGTTCTGATAATTGAAGCCAGGGTCTGGGTGTTGTTTCTGAGCATTGTTTTTGTGTAAAGCGAGTGCTCTACCACTTGAACCACATATATATTCTGGCTTTTGTTGGTTTACTGGAGATAAAAGACTCATGAACTTTCCTTCCCAGGCTGGCTTGGAACCATGATCCTCACATATCAGCTCTCTGGAGCTAAGTTTATAGGCCTAAGGCACTGGTACTCAGCTAAGTGTGAACAATTTTAATGTAACTTGTGACTGTTTAAACACACTGTCACAACTGTGTTTGCATGGGGCTTGCTGCATATGGGCAAAAGACATGAGATCAGAATCATCATGGTACCTTGTCCTCTTTGACAAGTTTAACATTCACTTTATTTCATTGAGAGCCCAGGAACAGGTCCCTTGTACCTTAGACTCTTTGCTTAGAAATGACTTAATGCTAACCTTTACTATTGGAGTATGATGAATGTATAAAGGCAACTACCTATTAATTATTAGCACAAAATGGTGTTTATTCTTCATAAAGTGCAAAAAATTATTAGATTTGCAGTTTCCTTGTTCATTTTCTCTAGTGGGCAACTGATCAGAGACTTCATAAAGTTTGATGTAGACATTTGACATGGCAGTCTAACACCTATTCACTTTATTTAGTTGGGCTGTTTTGGTTCTCCTTGAAGCTTTATTGTAGTAAAATTCATCAATGCCCCAGTGTTGAATACATAGTTTGAGACACCTCAACCCAGAGAGGGAGCAGAATAGCAGGAATAGACTATGAATCCCACCCGTGTCCCCTGGACCTGCTGCTCAGGATCTACCCCGTGTTGTTGTTGCTGAATCTGTGCCCAGACATGGTCAAAGCCCTGCGGTATTCCAGAACCGCATGCAATCACTCATGCTCAAGCCCCAGGTCTCTTCCTATGATGCTCACTACCCCATGCCCCAGGGCATGCTGAGAGTATCCTTCCCCTTCTAGAACAGGACCCTGAGCCCAATCTTCCCCCAGAGGCACCAAACCATGCACAGGAGATAGGAAGCTCAGACACACTGCTTGTCGTCTGGGGACAGATTGATGCACGTGGTGAGGCTTGTGCCTTAGCTTGGTTGGCCTGGTAGGGGTGGATCAGGAAGCTCCCAGAGGCAGAAGCCAGACTCCTGCTCTAACAGGTGGTGAATGGCTCATAAACCAACTAGACTGGGATACTGCGATCCGGAAGTCTCTTGGCAATGCACTGGTACCTTCCACCAGCCAAAGGGATAGGAGGTAGAAATTCTCTAACTGGCTGTGAGAACATCCAATGGTGAGAATATTGGCTTGTGTTTTACAGTTTTCTTATTTTTCTTCTCCAATTTTGCAACTTCTTGGCAATACTAACCCATCCAAACTCATATTTGCCTTCTTTTTTCCCACAGGATTCCTTTGATAAAACAATGGTGGAGTGTGTGTTCAGATTTTCTCTTTTCTTATAGACATCTTTCAGATAGATAATATGCATAATGTGAAATTTAATTTGCATACATATTTTTCCCATTGTGGTTTCCTTTAAAGGACAAAAAAAATAGCGCCTAATTTAAGTTTTCCTGGCTTTGGTTAGATATTTACTTCAGTGTAAAACCTAATTTATGTTACTTAATTCTTTTTTTTGTTGGTCACAGTGCTTAAAATCTGAGCCTAGGCTCTGTCCCTCTGTTCTTCAGCTAAAGGCAGGCACTTTACCACTTGAGCCACAGCACTATTCCCAGTTTTTCTGAGTGGTTTATTGGAGATAAGAGTCTCACCGAATTTTTTGCACAAGCTGGCTTTGAACCATCCTCATATTTCAGCCTCCTGAGTAGCTAGGATTATCAGTTTGAGCCACCAGCTCCCAGCTATTGCTCAATTCATTTTTTATTATTGTTGCTCAATTCTCAGGGAACAGAGGAGAAAAGGCCACCCCTCCCCCATCCCACCAGTGTTTTTCATCTTTGATACTGACAAAGACCTGGCTGGCACCTAGCTTCAACACAGGCCTTGCAAGGAAACAATTGGAGCCATTAGTAGGTCCCAGAACACTGACCGGACCTGCCAGGCTCAGCTCCACCCAGGTAAAAGTCACCCAGCCCAGGCAAAACTGGCTCCACCCCTGGAGGAGTGACTTTCTTCATAGAGTAAACAGAGCCAGGGGATGCGCCTCCCTACAGCAGCCTAGACAAGCAATTGAAACTCAGTAAATATAAAACATAAGAATGGCTCCAGGCTGGGCTCAGTGAGTTTCTCTGTGAGATTTTCCCTCAGGGAAAAGCTACTGTTTGCTCAAAGGCTTCAACCCTACCCAGAACCTAGGTTCAACACAGCATCTCAAAACTAGAGGAAACAGCCATCTCCCTCTTTTGTGATACTCAAAGCAGATCTCTTTCCCAGTGAACTAGACTGAGAGGGGGATCACACAATCCAGGATAAAGCAGAGCATTTTTTCTGTCTGCTCAAACAGACTGACTTAAGAAACATATCAAGCCACAGGAAAAACAAACACCACAAGCAGACCAGACATTCCACCAAGAGACTGGTTACAGACACAAGGGAGATAGATGATCTTCCCCTCCCCCCCCCAAAAAAAACAGGAACTCTTTCTTGGACCTTTTATTAAATTATTAATTTTTTAAAAATAAACAATATCTTTAATATCTTTTTCCCCTCTTATAAATTTTTTAATTTTAGGTATATATGTGTGTGTGTGAATTTTTTAATCTCTTTTTACATTTTGATTTTTTTTGTTCATATTTTCTTTTTTTCTCTTTCTTTTTTATGTGACTTAATTGCTGTTCTGGTCATCCTCAGATAGATACCCATCATTGATTATTAGACCTTATCCACCATTGTTTACATATTTAATCCAGAAATGTATTACTCAATTCAATACTTCTTAGCCTTAAATTCTTTAATAGCATTTCTTTTATGGCTAGGGATGTTGAGCATTTCTTCATGTGTCTATTGGCCATCCTGCTTTCTTCTTCAGAGAAGTCTTTCTTTAAGTCTTTCGCCCACTTGTTTATTGGGCAGTTGTTTCTTTGAGGATTTGTTGTGGGGGGATTTAATTTTTTGAGTTCCAAGTATATTTTAGATATGAGACCCTTGTCCATTGTATGGCTAGTAAAGATCTTCTCCCAAAATGAGCTTTACAACGTCGGTGGGGAGGGGGAGGGGGGGGAGAAGGATTGGGACTTGGGGGGGGGGGAGGCTGGGAAGGGATGTGAAGGTTAAACAAAGGAAGAGGCTGCAATGCTTGGTAAGAAATGTACACATTATCCTGCCCATGTAATTGTAACCCCTGTAGAGGATGTTCACAAATAAAATTAAATAAATTTAAAAAATTCTTTAATAGCAGTATTATCTCTTTAAACCTATACAATTTTATAAAAATTATTATTGTTTAGTTTTTCATTTCTCCTTTCTATCCCTCAACTCCTCTCATTCTATACCTTTCTTCTCACAAATTCACTTAGATAATTTTGTTGTTGGTGGTGGTGGTCGTGGGGCTTGAACTCTGGGCCTGGGCGCTGTCCCTCAGCTCTTCAGTTCAAGGCGAGTGCTCTACCACTTGAGCTACAGTGCCACTTCCGGTTTTCTGGTGGTTTACTGGAGATAGGAGTCTCATGGTCTCTCCTGCCCCGGCTGGCTTTGAACCGTGATCCTCAGATCTCAGACTCCTGAGTAGCTAGGATTACAGGCATGAGCCACCAGCGCCCGGCTTCACTTAGATAATTTTTGTTTCACTTTTTAAATTTACATTTTTGTTTTTCCAGTTTTTCTTGTCTCTCTTTTGTTTTTTCTCTCTCTTCTATTACTCTGTCCAACCCATTTCCCTCTTTGAGATTAGGACTTGGTTAATTTCACTCTCCCTTTACCTCTCCACATCCCCCTAATCCTATTTTTCCCCACATTTCGCCCTAAAGGTAATAATTTCTGGTTAGCCAAATTCTTCTTTGCTATTCTTAGCCCATTTATCCATAGTTGTTTGAAGATGAATAGATTGTATCTGTTCAAATACATTGTATCTGCAAACTTTTGACTGTGTAAGTACAGGATTTTTTTGGTGCTTGACTTAAAATAGTGTTCTAGCACAAAATTGGTGTTACTTTCATACCAAATGGGCAAAACAAGCCAGACAAACACAAGGAAAATGGCAAGTCTGGGTACCTCAAATCCCACTCATGATAATCAGGTGACAGAACAGATAATGAATAATCAGGAGGAGAGTTCCCAAAAAGCTCCACAAACACTAGTGGTAACATGATGAATGAAAAGATTGAAAACCTGCAAAGGACTCAGTGTGAGCATGATAGGGAGCAAGAGGAGACAAACCAAAGATAAATAGAGGAATCTTATGAGCGTGAACAAACTACTCAAAGATTAATACAGGAATTGCGGGAGCAGATGGAGAATACTCAAAGAGAAATAAAGGAATTGTGTGATCAGGCTGAGAACAACGAAAACTACTGGAATTGGGTGAACACGAGGAAGCTAATCAAGGAGTAATACAGGAATTGCAAGGGTGGGATGAGAATAGACAAAGATCAATAGAGACATTCATGGAATCCATAAACAGACAGTTGAAAGAAGTCAGGGAGACCACAAAGGGAATGCTGAATGGAGCCCAACAGAAGGAATGAGAGTCCAAGGAAACCATAACCATTCAACTAATGATTTAAGAATAAACACTGAACACCAAATTAAGGAAGTAAAGAAGTTCATACAAGATGTAAAACAAAGCTCCAACTAAGAATTTGAAGCCAACAAAGCCAATCAATTACAAGGAAAAAAAAAAACAAAGTAGGAAGCCTTGACAGTTGGTAAGACCATGCAGAAGATTGAATCTCGGGGACAGAAGACAGCCTACATATTACAGAGAAAGAATATACACCTATCCAAGACAAATCCAAGCAATATGACAGATCTATTCAACATTTGGAAGACACCATCAGAAGGCCTAATCTAAGCATAATGGATGTAGAGGAGCACTTAGAGGCACCTAGTCTAGGAAATTTGGTTAACAGGATCCTAGTATAAAATTCCCCAAATATGCAAAAAGATAGCCCTATTCAGATACAAGAAGCTTTTAGAACCCCAAATATATCACACCAGAACAGGACATCCCACTGTCACATTATAATCTGAACAGGATCAATTGAGACCAAGAAAAAGGTCCTTAAAGCTGTCAAGGAGAATAGAACAATCACATATAAAGGGAAAACAATTAGAATCACCTCAGATTTCTCAGCAAAGATAATTAAAGCAAGAAGAGCCTAGAATGTCATATACTACTCCCTAAATACAGACAGCTATCAAGCAAGAATACTGTACCCAGTTAAACTCTGCTTCATAACCAAAGATCAAATAAAAACCTTCCATAGCAAAGAAAAACTGAAACAATATATCTCCACCAAACCAGCCCTACAAAAGATATTTAAAGATGTCCTACATATAGAAAACCAACAAGACCACAATAAAGACCAAGAAACTGCACCCAAATGGAGAATCCAAGAACCACAGGAAGAACCCAGTTGCCAGAGCAACCAAGAAGATGGATAACATGGTAGGAACCCCCAAACACCTCTCAGTTCTATCTCTCAACATTAACGGACTTAATGCTCCAATTCAGCGACATAGACTGTCTAGCTGGATTAAAAAGCAAGGTCCTTCTCTGCGGCCTTCAGGAGTCACACTTTGCGCATAAAAACAGACACATTTTAAAGGTGAAAGGCTGGAACAAAATCTACCAAGCAAATGGCCCCCATAAACAGGCAGGAGTTGCAATCCTAATATATAGACTTCAAATTAAAATTAGTAAGAAGAGATAAAGAACGTTGCTACATATTAATTAAGGGATCTCTCCTTCAGGAGGATATTACAATTCCAAATATCTATTCACCAAACAACAGAGAGCCTCCAAATTTATCCAAGAAACACTACTTTCCCTCAAATGTCACATAGATCCAAAGACTTAATTGTTGGGGACTTTAACATACCACTATCCCCACTAGAAAGATCAATTCTGCAAAATCTCAACAGAGAAACTGGAGATCTGAACAACTGCATAGATTAACTAGATTTAATAGACATCTACCGAATATTTCACCCAGCAGCATCAGAATACACATTTTTCTCAGCAGCACACAGAACATTTTCCAAAATAGACCACATTTTAGGTCACAAAGCAAACTTGTCCAAATTCAGAAACATTGAAGTTATACCTTGCATTCTCTCAGACCATAAGGGAATAAAATAAGAACTCAACTGCAAAAGCCCCTAAAGAAAGTCCTGTAACACATGGAAGGTGAACAACACACTGTTGAATCACGAGTGGGTCATGGAAGTGATTAGAAAGGAAATTCAAATGTTCATGATACTCCACAAAAATGAATACACAAATTACCAGCTCCTCTGGGACACAACAAAGGCAGTACTCAGAGGCAAGTTTATAGCTCTGAGTTCCTACATCAACAAATTGGAGAGATCTGAAACTGACAATTTAATAAGACATCTAAACCTCCTTGAAAAAGAGCAGCAAGATAAACCCCAATCCAGTAGACAGAAAGAAATAATTAAAATTAAATCCGAATTCAACGAAATAGAATAAAAAAAACATAGAAAGAATCAACACAAGAAAGGGATGGTTCTTTAAAAAAATTAACAAAATTGACAAACCCTTAGCATATCTTATCAGAAAAAGAACACACCCAAATAAATAAACTCAGGGATGAGAATGGAAATCACCACAGAAAAAAACAAGATTCAGAACGTTATAATGGAATACTTTTCAAAACTTTATGTTAATAAGTTTGAAAACTTAGCAGAAATGGTCCTTTTCCTCGCAAATATCGACATGCCAAAACTAAACCAAAATGAATTAAACCATCTTAAAAAGCCCATATCAAGCATTGAAAAAGAAACAGCAATAAGAGATCTCCCATCTAAGAAAAGACCAGGACCAGATGGATTTAGAGAGGAATTCTACAAGGCCTTCAATGCAGAGTTCACACCTATACTCCTCCAACACTTCAATGAAATTTAAAGAGAAAGTTCATTACCGAACACATTCCAAAAAATTTTGACCAATAGAATTCAACAATTCATCCAAAAAATCATACACCACAATCAAACAGGATTCATTTAGGGATGCAAAGCTGGTTAATATAATTCACCACATCAACAAGAGCAAGGATAAGAACCACATGGTTATCTCAATGGGTGCAGAAAAGGCATTTGAGAAGATCCAACATCCCTTTATGATGAAGATTCTGGAAAAACTAGGAATTCCGGGAAAAGTCCTCCACAATACAATAAAGTCTGTATATGACAAAACTACAACCAGCATTATACTTAATGGTGGAAAACTAAAGCCATTTCCTCTTAGCTCAGGAGTGATATAAGGATGTCTTCTCTCTCCATTTCTCTTCAATTTAGTATTAGAATGCCTAGCTACAGCAATAAGATAAGATGCAAACATAAAAGAAATCCAAATAGGAAAAGATGTAGTAAAACTCTCCTTCTTTGCAGATGACATGATTTTATATTTAACGAATCCCCCGGACTCCACTCCCAAATTACTCAAGCTGATTCAAAACTTTGGCAAAGTAGAAGGGTATAAAATTAGCTCTCAAAAAATCAATAGCTTCTCTGTATTCCAACAATGAAAAAGCATACCTGAAATCAGGAAAGCAACTCCATTAGTAATAACCACCCCCAAAAAATGAAATACCTAGGAATTAACTTAACCAAAGAAGTGAAGGACCTTCATGATGAAAAATGTGAAAAACCTGAAAAAGGAAATCAAAACAGAACTTAGAAAGTGGCAAAAACTCTCATGCTCCTGGATTGGAAGAATCAACATAGTGAAAATGGCTATACTTCCTAAGGTTATCTACATATTCAATGCAAAACCTATCAATATTCCAACCTCATTCTTCAAGGAAATAGAAGAGGCAATCCAAACATTCATATTGAGCAATAAAGACCCCAAATAGCAAAAACGATTCTCAACAAAAAGAACAGTGCAGGAGGAATATCAATACCAAATTTCAAACTCTACTGCAAAGTAATAATATCAAAACAACTTGGTACTGGCACAAGAACAGACCTCAGGACCAATGGAATAGAATTGAAAACCCAGAAATGAACCTACAGACACATAGCCATGGACAAAGATGGCACCACACAGTTGTACAAGTGGTAACAAGAATTCCCAGAGCACTCTGGACATGATGGGAACACAGCAGAGCAAGACCCATCCATACAACCACAGCTACCAGGATCCTCAGTGGGCAAGCCTGCTATGTTCCCAGAAAGTCACAGATTATAGAACATCTCTGTCTAACAGTGGACCACCACAATATATTGATAGGTGCAGTCTGATGGTCAACGACATGCAAGCACTGAAGAAGTTCAAGGTTCAGAGTCCAAATACCCAATTGGATATGTGCATTGACCTTGAAGTATTGATCTGTAATAGTTGAATTCAGGGAGACTGTTGGTAACACCAGCAGCAGTAAATAAATGCATTGTCCACTTCTGGATACTTATGCATGTGCAGTTGGTATGGAAACCTGAATGGTTCATTTCAGCAAACTTCTGTGGCTCACTCGGCCCTGGATTGTGAGACTTCGCATCCTTATGTTTGACGGTGCTCCAATAACTCTGATTGGGCCTTTTCTGGCCATGACACTCTTTGACCATTTGACCTTCACATGGCATCTTCTGGTGTCATCCATTCCCATCATCCTTAGTGACCCTTGATTTTGTGTGCTTTTTTCTGTTCATCTTTTTGCTTTCGAACTAATTTGTGAACAATTCAACAAGAAAGAAATCCATCCTTGAATAGGAGAAACCCTAGGTCTCCTTGGCTCAGGCCGAAACTTTCTGAATAGAGACCCGGAAACACAACAAATCAAAGAAAGGTTGGACAAATGGGATTGCATAAAGTTGCAGAGCTTCTGCAGGGCAAATGACATAGCTAGCAAGATCAATAGAAAGCCCACGAATTGGGAAAAGATCTTTACTAGCCATACAACGGACAAGGGTCTCATATCTAAAATATACTTGGAACTCAAAAAATTAAACCCCTCAACAACAAATCCTCAAAGAAACAACTGCCCAATAAATAAGTGGGCAAAAGACTTAAAGAGAAACTTCTCTGAAGAAGAAAGAAGGATGGCCAATAGACACATGAAGAAATGTTCAACATCCCTAGCCATAAAAGAAATGCAAATCAAAACAACATTGAGATATCACCTCACTCCAGTTAGAACGGCAAAAATCAAGAAGTCTAACAACAACAGATGCTGGAGGGGATGTGGACAGAAAGGAACCTTACTTCATTGTTGGTGGGAATGTAAACTTGTTCAACCACTTTGAAAAGCAATATGGAGGTTCCTCAAAAGACTTCACATAGAACTCCCCTATGACCCAGCAATCCCACTTTTGGGCATTTACCCAATTGTTTACAAACAAGACCACACTAAAGCTACCGGCACAACTATGTTTATTGCAGCATTACTTACCATAGCTAAGATATGGAACCAACCCAGATGCCCCTCAGTAGATGAATGGATCAAGAAAATGTGGTATATATACACAATGGAATTCTATGCCTCCATCAGAAAGAATGACATTGCCCCATTTGTTAGGAAATGGAAAAACTTGGAAAAAATTATATTAAGTGAAGTAAGCCAGGCCCAAAGAAACATAGGTCCCATTATTTCCCTTATTTTTAATATCTAGTAGATGTATGGGTCAAGCAGAAAAGGTCAGATAATGTGATGTCAGGAAAATGAACCCTTAGATATGTATTTTAATGTTTTTTTTCTTTCATGCATGTGTTTCTAATGCATTTATAAGATTATCTCTTTGTTGCTTTGTATGTCCCTCCCCCACAGTATAACCCCTGCTTTCACTATATTTGATGTCAGTATAACTTGTGGAGGAGATGGGGAAAAACCAGTTGTTTAAGGATACAGGTGGACCTGTTGCAACAAAGAGAAGTACAAGTTGTCATGTCCAAAACGAGCTTTACAACGTCAGTGCGGTGGGGAAACAGGGGGGAAGGAGAGGGATTGGGATTGGGGGGGAGGGGGGAGGCTGGGAAGGGATGTGAAGGGTAAACAAAGGAGGAGGCTGAAATGCTTGGTAAGAAATGTACGCATTATCCTGCCCATGAAATTGTAACTCCTCTGTACAGTATGTTCACAAATAAAATTAAATTAAATTAAAAAACAAAACAAAACAAAGACAACAACAACAACAACAAAAAAGCAATCCATCCTTGGAGTTTCATTATCTGCAGTCATAGATGAAATCACGGTGCTGAGGGAGTAGAGAGGAACATTGAACACATGTTTTCTAACTTCTGTTTTGACCTTGATGCCAGACCCCAGATACAGAGCCAGAGGGCAGAATGGGCTCTGTATTCCTCTAGGACAGTGGAGGCCATCCAGGTAACAAGAAGCCACAAAAACTGATGATCCATTTAGACACCCACCTGACGCTACAGGCACAGTCTGCATCCAGAATCACAGGTCCAGGTCAAAGCAGCAGCATTGTTTCCTGTGGCTCTGACACTGCTTGTCTTCCAGTATCTATACCTGGTCAGTTCCTCTGAAGATGGCAGACGGATTTGCACAGAGAAATCTGTGGTACAAAGCAGGGGAGATGTTGTCAGTGCTGGATTTTACCCCCTCTATTCTTGGGAATTCTTCGTTCAAAGCTTGAATGACCCTAATCTGCAGCAACGGAACATTCAATAAGTGATTTCTTGGGATTCCTTAAATTTTGAACTTTCTCTTTGGGTTACAGTCAGAGGTGGAGGAAGTTTGGACACAATCATTGATGTGCTTTGCATCTTCTACACTGCCCTCATTACAACAGCTCTACTTCATTTCAGCTTTTCCTGATGAATATTTTTCTTTTATCCACGGGTAAAGAGTTTTCTGTCTGTCTTCCATTCCACTCCCCTTTCCAGAGATGTCCCGACCACCCCACCATCACTGTGACTCCTCCACTCATCACTGTTACTCAGGGACTCTGGGGTGAGCAAGTGTCCATACAAAGACAACAAAGTGCAATGTCCCCATCCATAGTGCAAAGGCCAGGGAATCTTCAATCAATTCTGTACTTTACACTTTTCAAAACAGGACCAATGTGTGGACCACCTTCATTCCAACCTTTGTTAAGATAGACATGCAGTGTCTGCTTCTGGGGCTGTTTAATCTCAGCAAAGCTCTGAGAATGGGGAGATGCTGGTCAGATCAGTAATAAGAGATTCGAGACACGTTTGATTTTTTTTCCCCTTAAGTAATGTAAGTAAACGTCTGCCCTGATATCCATGTCTTGGCCTGTGTCCCATGTCAATCCCAGAAGCTCTGCTTCCATTCCTTTTTCTCCAACATCTTTCCAGGCTTATTTATTTTTCCCTGCTCATAGCTTCCTAAACTTGATTTGAATGTTTTTTTCATATATATTGTTAGTAATGGGGCTTCAAATCTGGGCTTCAATGCTGCCCCTGTGCTATTCAGCTAAGGCAAGTGTTCTACTGCTTGCGCCACAGTGCCACTTCCAATTTTTTTGAGATAAGAGATAAGAGTTTATTAGAGATAAGAGTCTCATGAATTCTTCTGCCTTGGCTGGCTCTGAACCTTGATCCTCAGATCTCAGCCTCCTGAGTAACTAGAATGACAGGCGTGAGCAAAAGTGCCTGGCTTTTTCATATGTTTTATACACACTTTCATTCAGGCATTTGACCCAGGTGAGCTCACTACTTTCAGATCTACTTAATTTCTCTAAACTAGTGAAGTCATGGATGAATCTTCTCAGACAAGTTGTGTGGAAACACCCTGTTTGTGGTTGGTTTAGGAGAGAAATAGTTTATTAAATGAGAGGTATGTGAAGGATATTGAAGCCAACTGAACCTGGTGAGGATGTGAGTGAGAAACATGGGGCTCATGTGTAAACCCAGCATTAGAAACATACCCCATGGGAGAGAGAAGATGTCAGAGCTATCCTCTTCTCTGTCCATTCTCGAATTGAGCGGTGTGTGTGTGTGTGTGTGTGTGTGTGTGTGTGTGTGTGTGTGTGTGTGTGTGTGTGTGCATGTTACACATACTCTGATACTCAGGTGTCATCTCAAGTCCTGATGGCTGTCCCTTAGCATTTTTTCTCTCATGGCTGGCACTCTATCACTTGACCAACAGTTTTGCACTAGTTTCTGTTGAGTTGCTTGCACATAAGACTGTCACAGACATTCCTTCCCAAATTGACTACAAAACATAATTCTCCTATATCAGCCTCCTTAGTAGTTATAATTACAGGCCTGAGCCACCAGTTCCCAATTCATATTTAGTATTACTGACATTCTATCTGTAAAGCCTGAGAGTTAAATTGTACACAAGGACATCAGCAAACATCCATGAGAGTTGAGATTCTATGAAAATTTCCCCAAAATGATTACAATGATTGCTAGGAGAACTCCTTGTTCTGGAACATTCTTGATTCATATTGGCATGTGATACAAACTGGCCTTTGAAATGTCTCGGATTTAAACCAGTGGTCTGGCTTTTTGCCTGTCTTTCCAGAAATTCCAGGCAGGCTTCAGTGTTCCTGAGTCTGTAGTGACTTCCACAATGTCACCACTAGAGGGAGCCCAGGATCCTGAGGGAAGTCAACTGTGAGGTGATAAACCACTTCAGTACCAGAGAAAATTAAAGGCAATTTTGGTGACAAATACTCTGTGGTTCTAAAAACTTCAAGAAAACTTTAATGACTCGTGGGTCCAAGTATGCCTCCTCCTGGGTGCACAGGGGAACATATGCCGCGTCCACAGGGAATGGCCTTGTGAGTGGATTCTGCCTAGCAGTGGCAAGATCTGTGTGCTAGAACAGGCCTTAGTCACAGCTGTGGACACCAGAACTCTATTACAAATGGAATTCCAAACAGCATGGTCACCAAAACAGATGAAGGTTAATGAAGTTTCCCTCTAAAAGTAGGAACTCTTCACTTGTGATCCTGGACTTTGATCACAGAAGAAGAATTCCTAGACAAGTCAGAACAGTAAGAAAATGTGGCAGAGCTTTACTGAGCAAGGAAGCAAACAAACAAGCAGATAGACAAACAGGAAACAAAAAGGCAAAGACACACTCTAACTGAGGAGAGGACACAGCTCTTGGGCTGCCAGGGGTATTGATATGGTAAAGGTGGGAGGACTGACTTCAAAGTTATGCAAACATAGGTGTCTCACTTTTGTTCTAAACTCCTGGTGTTACACTTTCTGAGTTTCTGTATGTTTTGGCCATTCTTTCCAGATGATTATCCTTGAGGGAAGAAGGTGTGCTGTTGTCTATATTTGGCGTAGGATGTTGCTAAAGTTTGGAGGAGCATGTTGGAGGAAGGAGTACACACAACAAGAAAACTGCTACTTCAAATGATGAGAAATGCATCTCTCAGGAAGGAATGCAACCTGTCCTCTGTCTTTGAAGTAAAGATAGTAGCCCTGTGTTTCTAAATCACATGTTTCTTAGTTGCCTTCTCTAGGACTCATTTTTTCCCATGATTTATCCAGCTTCTTTTTGTGCTCAATAACTTTGGTTCCTTAATCTTAAGATATGTAGATAGATGAATAACTCTCTATTTACTGTGAGCTTCCCAAAAGTCATTTTTTACTAATCTATTCTACTCCATTTTCCCCTAAATGACTTCATTCCCTTAACATTAAGGGAAGTAGATGGACAAGCTTTAAGCTTGAGTTTTTTAATTCCTGGCATGCATTAACCAGGCCTCATTTTCCTTAGTCTATCCTGCCTGATTACAGCATCCTCAGTTCACTGCAATCTAGACCAATACAGTGCTAGGTGAGCACTAAGACTGACTCAGGTTGAATGTGGTAGAGGTGCATTCATGGGCCAAGATGGCCACAACCATACACAATTAGTGGTAGCTAGAATAGAATTCAGACTGTCTGGTGGGAGATGACTCACAGGTACTGAGATGGTTATAGAGCTCTGCCAGAGGCTGCCCTGGCTATGGGGTCATGGCAAAGTTCTAGTGCTATCACATGTCCCACACTAAGCTATGGGACAAGATCACCATCTTAATTCCCTGTCCAAACCATGGGAAGTAGAATAGAGAACCATGCTGTGTCACAGCAGCTTGGTAAAGTTTGTAAAGGAAGACACAGCTGGCCCGGGTGGCTGATGCCTGTAATCCTAGCTACTTAGGAAGCTGAGATCTGAGTACCAGGTGAACCCTGCCATCCCAGGCAGGAAAATCCATGAGACTTTTATTTCCAAATAAACGTCAGAAAACCAGAAGTGGCACTGTGGCTCAAGTGGTAGAGCGCTAGCCTTGAATTGAAGAATTCAGGGACAGATCCATGGACTAGAGTTCAAGCATTACAACTGACAATATAAAACAAAAAACAAAAACAAAAAAAACAAAGGAAGACACAGGGCCATCTTGGTGAACACAGCCATACACTCAGGCTCAATCTCCCATCCAGAAAGCCCAAACTGTCAGGTGGCCCACACTCCAGCTAATGCTACTATAGACCAGTGCACATTAGTTTCCTAGAGCAACCTAAGTTACTGCCTGGTTCCTATTTCTAGGGCAATGGTCCTTGTGATTCTTCACTGTGCAGCAAGACTGGGACTGAGCCAAATATCACCACAGTCACATAGCAACAGTGGCTTCACAAGGCTAACCAGGAAGACAGGTGTCAGCCTACTTCAACCATGGTGGAAACTGATGGAAATGGCATTTGATTTTGCCTCAGGGACCTTCCAACACATCCTGAAAGATTACAATGGAAGCTGGGGTGCCATGACCAAAGAGTTCCTCTAGTTTATTCTGGATTATTGGTCCAACCATGACATGCCTGACACAGGGTTCTAAGAAAAACCCTGACCCACTCTTATGCCCTCTTCACTGGGGGGGTGTATTCCGTAACTGCTGTCATTCACAAGATTGGAGGAGGGAGGTTGTGACAGTGTCTTCCTTCTCTGTCCTAAACCAGTTCTAGAGGCACAATCTAAATGTCTGGACACAAGAGTAGAGACTATAACCAATTCCCCAGCACTGGTCCCAGGATACAGGGATGGTGCTGAGATTGAACTTTAATTCTCTCCCTCCTGGCAATGTTGGAGAGTTTCTGTCCATAATGAGCTATTAATGCTGTTGTATGGGAAGAACATGAAAGTGGCTTCTTTACTCCTTTTCTCACACATATTTTCTGTTGTTTTGTTCGACTTGAGAAGAACTCTCCATTCCACACTCCATGACTCTACTCTCTTCTTTGTTGGGTGAGGCAATCTTCAGGTTCTCTCGCTCTCAGTTGCCATCTTGCCCTGCTTCTGAGGAATCCCCTTGAATGATGGCATTCTCTAAGTCAGCTTAGTGTGCCGCTACCACAGGACATGAATTGAATTTCTTTGTTTTCTTTAATTTCCTTACAAGGTAAGATTCACTTCTTTGCAGAAGGGTGCACCATCGGGAAAGTTAGGAAAGAGAGCACAGAGACAAGGCAGCCTGTTTCCTATTTACTCCTGAGACAGCAGCCACTGCCTCTCTGCTCATATTGGTCAAACTCAGGTGGACAATCTGCTCCCAATTTGAATTGTATTTCTTAAGAATTTTTTCATATGTGTACAGCTAATTCAATGTACTTAATGACTTGGGATATGAGTTGGGCATGCCCCTGTGTTCCAACAGAGAGCAGTGTTTTTCACATAGACATATGTGCAAGAGAGGAAAAGCCACCCTGCTCATCCTGCCCTCCTCTCTACAATCTCAGAAGAGCAGTCACCTCATGTATGCTGATCAAGTCCTGTTTAGGAGCTCACTCAATTCTAAAGACTCCAAATTAGAATTCCATCCTGTTGGAAGATAGGATCTACACATACTACTGTGGGTACAGATAAGCATTTGATTCAAAAAAGTCAGGAGATTTGCAGTTAATCATTTGTGATAAGCATATACCTACCCAAAATTTGTGACCTTTGTGCAGGATCAACTTAAAGAAATACCAATTGCTTCTCAACCGCTGCTGGCTGTGGAGGAGATCAACAAGAATCCCTATCTGCTACCCAACATAACTCTGGGGTTTGAGATCTATAGTGCACATTACCCAGGTACTGATCTGTAAGAGGATCCTCTGATCTGGCTGTCTGGGAAAAATAAAAACAGCCCCAATTACACCTGCAGAAGAGACAGCAAAGCTTTAGCAGTACTCACAGGAACCTCAAGCACATCTGTTCCAATCGGGACACTGCTGGACCTCTACAAACTACCACAGGTGAGGCTGGGAGAGGTGGGCAGATGTGAAGCTATGTCCACATGGACTCTGTCCTGGACAGGCTGAAGAGGTATTATCACAAACCCTTCCAAATGCATAATCTCTCAGGGAAATGACTCCAAAAGTGGGTGCAACATACACATTTTCTTTGCTCTAAATAAAAGGAGCGGTTTTAAGAGAGGAAAGGATGACACAAAACTCTGAGCCTTATCCATACATGTATACAAAGTGCTTGGAACATGGAAGATGACTTTGCAAGTGGGATAAGCAAACTTTTGCTCCCACCCTTGCCAGTTGTTGTTTAGCTTACATCAGGACTGAGACTTGCCTATTACCATCCTCTTCCTGGGGTTGTGTTCATTTTTTCTCTGTAGTTCACTTTTGGGACGTTTGATCCTCTCCTGAGTGACCATGGAAAGTTTGGGACTGTCTATCAGATGGCAGCCAAAGACTCAGATCTAGCCCTGGCTATGATCTCATTGATGCTTCATTTCGGCTGGACCTGGGTGGGACTGTTCATCACTGAAGACAACTATGGTGTGTGGTTCCTCTCAGAATTGAGAGAAGAGATGGGCAAGAGTAGAGTCTGTTTTGCCTTTGAGAATATGATCTCTTAAAATGCCTTTACAGATTACTCAGATGATCTATCGTAGTATCGCCAGCTAATGAACTCATCAACCAATGTGATTATCATTTATGGGGACAGTAAATTTCTACTAAGCTTTATTGTTAAATTATATTAATTACAAGGAAAGTCTGGGTCATGAACTCACCCTATGATGACATCACGATTGGTAAAAGATATTTTCTTATCCATTCCTTTCATGCATCTCTCACCTTCTCTCATCATCATAGAAACACTTCTCTCTTCACCAATTTTATTCTGACAGATACCTTGTCAAATAACTTAGGAAATAATTCCCTTCCTAGGTCATGGATTCAGTCTGTTTATAGCCTACTGATTAAGGCTGACTGCAGAGACTTGGGGCACTGTTCATACAATGCCACACTCCATTGGTTGCTGAGGCACATTTTTAACATGACCATGTCAGAAGAGAGTTACAACATCTATAATGCTGTGCATGATTTGGCCCATGCCATCCACCAGATGTTTCTTCATCACATGGAAGAGCCACAGTTGCACAGTGGTCAACCCAGGGCATTTCTCTCTTCACAGGTAATGGCTTTGCTTTTGTGTGACCTACTCTAGGCATATAGACTTTCTATAGAAGCTTTCATAGCAGATGGAATGAGGTCATCTGGTTCCATTTTGGAAAATACAAGAAACATTGGGCCTGTCATGCACTACATGAGTGAATATAGAGCTGTGAAGACAATGTTCTTGAAGTATGCTGCATCCATGAAAAGGAACTGCTGTGCCTTCTGTCCTCATCCTTCCCTTTTCAATATATCCAAATTGTCCTTGTAACTTTTTAAAATAACAGATCAAGGTGACTAATTCGTGAAAACCTAATATTGTCTGGACACAAATGGCTCACACCTGTGGCTTACTCCTGACTACAGTTAACTATCAAAAATCCAGAAGTGGAGCTGTGGCTCAATGAATAGAATGCATACTTTGAAAAGAAAATAAAACTACCTCAATTTGAGTGCCTAAGCCCTGAGTTTGAGTCACAGGATAGACACACACACATGCACACACACACACACACACACACACACACACACACACACACACACACAAATGAAGTCTTGCTTAAGGTAGTCTTTCATAATTGTCATCAATATTTAAATAATGTACTTCATTTATTATTCACCTTATTTCAGACTGACTCTCTGATCACAATCATAAAATAAGTGATTGAGATGCTATTTAGAGAGTCGTTGAGCTCTGTCATATGATCATTCATTATTTTGTTGGATGTGGCTAGAGTCGCATTCCCTTGAAATTGAGATTTTGCATCCCATCCTGGATACCCAGGTTTTAGAACTTGGTAACAATCTAGTCTGCTGTGGGCCTGCATTTCATACAGATGTTTGGTTTCCTGGGCTGTGTGAGAATCAGGGGATGGGAATGAAGAGTAATCCATTGTTATGAGGTTCTGTGATAACACTGGGAAGCACTTCACCATACTGTAATGTGTCCCTTTTAGCTGCATCCCTTTTTGAAGAAGATCCAATTTCCCAATCTTGTTGGAGACCAAGTGGTTTTGAATGAGGAAAGGAAATTGGAGGCAGAGTATGACATTAAGAACTTTTGGAATTTTCCAGAAGGTCTGGGACAAAGGGTGAAAGTTGGCAAGTTTTCTCCATCTAGGCCACATGGTCAACAACTGATTTTGTTTGAAAATCTGATAGAGTGGCCCATAGGAATCACAAAGGTGAGTCATTTGTACTTTTTGTACTCTCTCCTTTTAAAAAAGTGTATTGTTATTAGGAAGTAGTTGTAGAAAGAGCTTACAATTTCCTAAGTCAGGTAACAATCACAATGCTTATAGACAATGTCACCACATCCTTATTTCTCCCCCAGAGTTGGTTGTTTGTAAGCATAATGTCATGATGTATGTATAAATAAGCAATAAGCTTACCCTTTTTTAAAGCTTGCTCAATAAAACTATGGTTCAATCGTGTACATTTCACCACTTCCTGTTTCTGGAAGTTTCTTACTAACAGATTCATGGAGGGAATGGGGGAACATATCATGACCAATAGGTTGTTCTGTGTTTGCATATTGAATATCATAAAAGCTAAATGCCACCTGTGAATCATCTTCCCAACACTGTGACCAAATACCTGAGGGAATCAAATGAGAAGGCAGAAGGGCTTGCTTTGCATCTGCCTGGAGATTTCAGACCATGCTTGGGTAGATTGTTGCTTTTGGATCTGTGTTGACACAGGTTGTAATGAAAGGAGCATCTGCTAGTGAAGTTTACCCAGCTCATGG
Source organism: Dipodomys merriami (assembly GCF_024711535.1). NCBI lineage: Eukaryota > Metazoa > Chordata > Mammalia > Rodentia > Heteromyidae > Dipodomys > Dipodomys merriami. The sequence continues at coordinate 3,139,957 of NW_027206179.1, read as the reverse complement.
CAGCTGGGAAGTCAAGAAAGAGAGATGTGAATAACCCTGGGTACAGCAGCACCTTCAAAGCACTTAGCCATGCTTTAGAGTGTGGATTTGAAGTTTCCCTGAGTGATTTTCTTCTCATGAGAAAAAACACATCATCACCTGAATACAAGAACGGGATGCAGTATTAACTCCAATTTCCTAATTTCCTAGAATTAACATCTACCTCTTCAAGGCTTCATGACTTCCTGATAGCATGAGGGGCTGGATGTCGAGGCCCATATATTCTTCAGATCATGTTACATGAAACTGTCAGAAGACTCAATCAATTCATTGGTTATATGTATTTAAAGATTTTGGGTTTTGATGCTCTTTTCCTGGAGTCTCTGGTATGTCAGGTAAAAGGATGAATAGTCACTACCCTTCATCTGAATGTTCCCAGACTTCTCAGTCTGTCTGCACTGAGAGCTGTTGTCCTGGATTCAGGAAGGCCTCTCTGGAGGGAAATGCTACCTGTTGCTTTGACTGCATTCTTTGCCCAGAGAATGAGATTTCTTATGCGACAGGTGAGTCTGTGACTTATAGAGAAATTCCCCATCTCTTCTTCTTATCCTTCAGTCCATCCAAACCAGTGGAGTGATATACAGTAAAACAGCAGGAACACACATGCACCTTCACCCAAAGTTCTATGACTACCGTTAATCATACTTCTCCTTAGAAGAATCAACCCACTGCCCTTCCATTACAATACCCTGTTCCCCTCTCCTCAGTCACATGTTTTTTATTAAAAGAAAGTATATAAAACAATATCAAGGATTAGTTGTTGATGTTTGAAATGACATTCAAATCTAAATGGAATTGTGGATGTAACACAGACTTTCATTTGTGAATGCTCATTGCCACTCTTTCCTAATTAAATGTTATTTTCTTTTTAGCATACCTAATAATACAAGGGGCTTTGGGTGTTTTGGGTTTTTTTTGTTATGATCACTCCATATCTGACACTGGCACTAGGTTGACTAGCAATTACTCAAATATCATTGATTCAGAAGTAGTTCACCATCTCCATTTCGTGTCTCTTCTCCCTCCTCAAGCTGAGCTTTCTGAGATCCTCTCATATCAGTGGAGGAGCACTGTTTTTCTTTAATACATTTTTATTGTTAAAATCCTCTACAGAGGGGTTACATTTACATCGGTATGGAAATGAGTACATTGCTTATTGAGGATTGTTGCCTCCTTCTTTGTTTTTCTTTTTTTCCATTATCCCGAACTCAATTTGTTTTTGATGTTACTATGTACACACTTTATTGTTTTTAATTTTTTATTGTAAAGATACTATACAGAGGGTTACAGTTACATGAGCTAGGTAATGAGTACAATTCCTATTGAGAATTGTTACCCCCTCTATTGTTTTCCCCCTACTATCCCTTCACTCCCTACCTTCCCCGAGGTTCTTTTTTTTTATTGTGATTACGTGATTATATAATTTCCCAAATTTCACAGTATTGTGGAATAATGATGCTCATTTAAACTCACAAGTTCATGCTAAATTTCCTGGAGCAAATTGTCTATCACAGTCTATAACATATAACGGAGAACACATATACAACATACATACATGTTATCAGCAGCATAGGGATATTTAGTAGTGGTTTGACCAGATGAGTGGGAGTTCTTTGTTTCTTAAGTCCTGTTAATTCTGTCATATCACCTAACATTTTGGATTTAGCATCCACTTATCAGGGAGACCATGTACCGTTTGTCTCTTTGCTCTTGGCTTAACTCGCTCAACATGATTCCTTCTAGCTCCACCCATTTCCCTGAAAATGCCATTATTTTGTCATTTCTAATGACTGCATAATATTCTATTTTGTAATGATACCACAATTTTTGGATCCATTCATCTGTGGTGGGGCATCTGGGCTGTTTCGATATCCTAACTATTGTGAACAGTGCTGCAATAAACATGGAGGTGCACGTGTCCTTCTATATTGGTTCCTGTTTTTCAGGGTAGATGCCTAGAAGTGGTATGACTGGACCATAAGGAAGGTAAAACTTTAGCATTCTAAGGACCCTCCAGACTGCTTTCCAAAGTGGTTGTATAAGTGTACATTCCCACCAGCAGTGTAATAGGGTTCCTCTTTCTCCACATCCCCTCCAGCATTTGTTGTTGGCTGGTTTGTGGATGTGGGACATTCTGACTGGGGTAAGGTGGTATCTCAGGGTAGTCTTTATTTTCATTTCCTTCACCACCAGGGATGATGAAAATTTCCTCATGTGTTTCTTTGCCATTTTTATTTCCTCATCTGTGAAGTCCCTCTTTAGTTCCCTTGCCCATTTAGTAATTGGTTTGTTAGGTTTGGGAGGGATTAGTTTCTTGAGTTCCCTGTATATACTGGATGTTAACCCTTTGTCTGATATATTGCTGGTAAATATTTTTCCCAATTAGTTGGTTGTCTTTCTAGCTTGATTGTGATGGATTTAGCTGTGCAGAACTTTTTATTTTAAGGTAGTCCCATTTGTCGAGTCTCTCTCCAATTTGTTGTGACCCTGGGACTCTGTTCAGGAAGTTCCATCCTCTGCCTATAAGTTCAAGTGTCTCTCCTACTCTGTCCTACAGTAGTTTCAGAGATTCAGGTTTAATGTTAAGGTCTTTAATCCATTTTGAGTTGATGTTGGTGCATGGTTACAGGCTGGGGTCCACTTTTAGTTTTCTGCATGTGGCCGCCCAGTTTTCCCAGCGCCAGCAGTTGAAGAGGCTGTGTTTCTTCCATTGTATGTCTTTGGCTCCTTTGTCAAATATCAGCTGGCTGTAGGCCTATGGATTTATTTCTGGATCTTCTATTCTGTTCCATTGGTCTTCGGGTCTGTTTTTGTGCCAGAACCATGATGTCTTTGTTATTATAGCTCTGTAGTAGAGTTTGAAGTTCGGCATGGATATCCCTCCCATGTTGTCTTTATTCCCTAGAATTGTTTTGGCTATTCTAGGTCTTTTGTTGTTCCATATGAATTTTTGGACTGTTTTCTGTATTTCAGTGATGTATGTCATTGGGATTTTAATAAGAATTGCATTGAATTTGTATATTAATTTTGGTAGTATTATCATCTTCACTATATTAAATCGGCCTATCCAAGAGCATGGGAGGTCTTTCCATTTCCTAGTGTCTTCTGCAATTTCTTTCTTTAACTTTTTATAGTTTTCATTAAACAGTTCTTTTACATCTTTGGTTAGGTTAATTCCTAAATATTTTGTTTTTGGGAGGTTATTGTGAATGGGCTTGCTCCCTTTATTTCCCTCTCTTCTTGTACATTGTCAGTGTACAGGAAAGCAACTGATTTTTGTGGATTTATTTTGTATCCTGCTACTTTGCTGAAGTGATTTATGATTTCTAAGAGTTTGGGGATGGAGTTTTTGGGATCGTGAAGGTATAGTATCATGTCGTCTGCAAAAAGGGATAGTTTAACTTCTTTCTTCCCTATGCAGATCCTTTTAATATCTTTTTCTTGCCTTATTGCCCTGGCTAAGGGTTCCAGGACAATACTGAAGAGGAGTGGAGACAGTGGGCATCCTTGCCTTGTTCCTGATTTTAGGAGAATTGGTTGTAGCTTTTCCCCATTAAATATAATATTGGCTATTGGTCTGTCATAAATGGCTTTCACTGTTTTAAGAAATGTTCCTTCTATTCCTATTTTCTCCAGAGCTTTTAGCATGAATGAATGTTGAATTTTATCAAAGGCCTTTTCTGCATCTGTGGCAATAATCATGTGATTCTTGACCTTGTAATCCAACCCTGATGTGTTGGATTACATTTATTGATTTATGTATGTTAAACCATCCCTGTATCTCTGGGATGAAGCCTACCTGGTCATAGTGTATGATTTTTTTATGTGTTTCTGGATTCTGTTAGCTAGAATCTTGTTAAGGATCTTTGCATCTGTGTTCATCAAGGAAATTGGCCTGTAATTCTCCTTTTTGGTTGGGTCTTTGCCTGGTTTTGGGATGAGGGTGATATTGGCTTCAAAGAATGAGTTTGGGATAGCTCCCTCCTCTGTTTATCAGAAGAGCTTGAGGAGTATGGGTATTAGTTCTTCTTTAAAGGTCTTATAGAATTTTGCTGTGAATCCATCTGGTCCTGGGGGGTTTTTTTGTTGGAAGATTTTGATAGCTTCCTGTATCCCGTTGTAGGATATTGGCTTATTTAATTGGTTTACTTCTTTGCTCAGTTTGGACAACTTGTATTTCTCTAAAAATGCATCCATTTCTGCCAGGTTTTCTTCCTTTAGAGAGTATAACTTTTGAAAGTAGTCTGCTAGGATTGTTTGGATATCTTGGGTAATTGTTGTGATTTTTCCTGTGGCATCCTTAATCCTGTTAATATGGGTTTCCTCTCTTCTTTTTATAATTAATCTTGCCAATGGTCCATCAATTTTTTTTATTTTTTCAAAGAACCAGCTTTTTGTGTGGTTAATTTTGGCTATAATTTTCTGATTTTTTAATTGGCTAATCTCTGCTCTTAATTTGGTTATCTGGCTCCGTCTAGTAATTTTAGGTTCCATTTTTCCTTGTTTTGCTAGCTGTTTTAATTGCAACATGAGATTATTTACTTGATCTGTCTCCATTCTCCTGATGTGGGCACTGAGGGCAATAAACTAGCCCCTCAGGACTGCTTTTGTTGTGTCCCACAAGTTTCTTTGCGAGGTGCTTTCATTTTCATTGAGTTGTAGGAAATGTTTTATTTCTTCTCTGATCTCTTCCATTACCCAGGCATTGCTAAGGAGTGTGCTGTTCAATTTCCATGTATTAGAGAAATTTCTGCGGTATGCTTTGTTATTGAGAACTAGCTTGATTCCACTGTGGTCAGGATACAGGGGATTATGTCGATCCCTTTGTATTTGCTTAAGTTCCTTGCATGCACTATGATATGGTCTATTTTGGAGAAAGTTCCATGAGCTGCTGAGAAGAATGTGTACTGTGTTGGTTTAGGGTGAAATATTCGGTAGATGTCAGTTAATGCTGCTTGAAGTATGGCCTCACTTAATTCGGTAGCTTCTCTGCCAATCCTCTGGTTGGTAGACCTGTCCTTTGGTGAGAGTGGTGTGTTAAATCTCCTAGTATTATTTTATTGGGATCTATTTTATTCTGTAAGTTTGAGAGTATTTGTTTAACATATCTGGGTGCACCAATATTTGGGGTATATAAGTTGATGATGGTAATATCCTTCTCTTGGATTATTCCCTGTATTAATATGTAGTGTCCATCCTTGTCTTTCTGTACTGATTTTAATGAAAAGTTTATTTTGTCAGATATCAGGATAGCTACACCTGCTTTCTTAATGGGGGCATGTGATTGGTAGATCCTTTTCCAACCCTTTACTCTGAATTTGTTTGTATGTTTGGCTGAGAGGTAGGTCTCCTGAAGGCAACAGATGGATGGGTCATGTTTTCTGATCCAGTCTGCAGTTCTTTTTCTTTCGGTTGGTGAATTAAGCCCATTAATATTAAGAGAAAGTATAGAGAGATGCATTGTTGTCCCCATCATTTCCTGTTTTCCTAGGTTTTTCTTCTTTCCTTTCCTCCTGTGCTTGCTCAGTTAGACTTTGATTAATGCCTGTCTGGGTGCAAGTCCCAGTTCCTGGTTGCTTTCTTCAGGTTGTGTCCCCCCTCTTAGTATTCTTTGTAATGCTGGCTTAATGTTTATGTATTCATTTAGTTTTTCTTTGCTATTAAAAATTTTCAGTTCTCCATTGAATGTGAATGCTAGCTTTGCTGGGTATATCAGTGTGGGTTGTCAGGTATTGGCTCTCAGGGCTCATATGGTACTTTCCCAGGCCTTTCTTGCATTCAGTGTTTGTGTGGAGAGATCTTCAGTGATTCTAATATTTTTCCCATTGTAGTATAGCTCCTTCTTCATTTTGGCTGCATGCAAGGTTGTTTCCTTATTATTCAGGTCTATCACTTTTACAATAATGTGTGTATAAGTGTTTCTCCTGGGATCTTGCTTGTTGGGTGTTCTGTATGCTTCTGTTATGTAGGTAAGATGTTCTTTTTTGAGGTGGGGAAAATTTTCACCGATTATCTTGTTGAATAGGTGTTGCATTCCCTTGCTCTGAAATTCCTCACCATCGTCCACTCCAATTATACGAAGGTTAAATTTCTTGACATTATCTGCTTGCTCTTGAATTTCCCTTTGGCTTAATTTGAGTAATTTTTCCATATCTGTCACTTTTTGGTCCAGTTGGTGTATTCTGTCTTCCGTATCTGACACTCTACATGCCCTTTCATTCACTCTGGCTACTATTGTGGTTTGCATGGTGGACATGGACTCCTTTATGGATTCGATGTTGGTTCTCAAAGTACTGATCTCACCTCTTAATGAGGTATGTATTGCCTGTAATTTGGCATTTATCTCATTTCTTACTGAAGTTTCTGCTGCTTCTAGTTTTGCATGCATCTCCTATTTGATATCCTGTATCTCTTTTGATAGTTCATCCTTGTGCTCTTTCAATTTCTGGTCTATTTCTCGCTTTATTTCTTGATCCATGGCCTCCAGCATACCTTGGATGTAGCTTTTGTCTTCCATTTCTGTTTTGCTCCCACTGGGGCTCTCCCCTGCGTGGCTGCTGGCTATTGAGGATAGCTTGCTATCCTGGGTGGTGATAAACCTTGTGATTTTTCTCTATGATTTTCACATGGGGGTTTGTGGATTATTGGAGACTAATATGCAACTTTGTTTTGGTGTGTCTGTCTTTGCTTGGTTGCTGATTCTGTATTGGTAAAGAGAGTCTGTGCCTGATCGGGGTTCTGTTGGGGGCCTCCCTCCAGCTGCTGGTCTGACCTACATATAATTCTCCGCTCAATGCTGTAGATCGCTGACAGTTCCCGCCTTTGGAAGGGTTGAGCAGCCTAGACTGCTCATGTTTGCTCCTACGGGTGCTCTTGGCAAGATCGGATGCTCTGGATTCACTCTCCCAGATGCTGGAGACTGCTATGGGCTCCTGATGTTTTGGGTTTTATTTTTTTGGCCGGTTGTGGGCTTGAACTCTAGGTTTGGGTGCTGTCCCTCAGCTCAAGGCTGGCACCCTACCATTTGAGCCACAGCACCATTTCTGACCCTTTCTGCTTATGTGATGCTGAGGGACCAGTTCCAGGGCCTCATGAACCCAAGACTATCACTCTACTGCTGAGCCACCTTACCAGCCTAAGCTCCTGGCTACTATCAGGTGCTGGTGGCCTGTGCTGCTCAATTCCCAGTCTAGAGTATATGGGTCGGGTTTTGGTGGGGTTTGGGCTTCTGTTGTCCTGAGCCTCCAGGTCTTTTGTTGTCACAGGTGTGCTTCCCAAGGGGTGCATTTCCCTGTTTTTCTCCCCTCTGCTGAGGCATATGCTCAGCATTTGACTTCAGTTGAGAGGAGTTGGTTGTGTTGTTCAGGCACCAGATCCCCAGACCTGGTTCTGGCCCCCCGCCTGGGGCATGCCGGCTGGGCCTGTGCTGCTGTGTATAGCACCTAGGTTATGCAACCTGGGTACACAGTTCAAATTTCTTCTACTGTTGGTTGTCTTGACCCAGGGGCACTGTTCCTGGCTTGGGCATTTAAGCTCCCTTCCAGGGGCACTCTTGCTCTAGCCTGGCCAGTGGAGTGTGCTCCACAGGCTGGTGGAGCTCTTGAACAGTTCCCAGTTTTAGTGGGTCCTGTGGTCCGGGTATTAGGGTAGGGAGCGTGGGTCAGGGTCTGGGGATTCCCTTCTGCTCTGGTCTCCCTTGAGGGATACACTGTCCCCTGTGGGGTACTCACCCTGGAGCTAGTTGTTTCTGTGTATTGTAGGTCATCAGTTGCTGTTGCAATCTGAGATCAGTTGGGGTGGTTGTGGGTTGGGGTAGGCAGTGGTGGCTCTGTGTGATTCTCTGCCTCTGTCGAAGCTGTGGGGTCCACACTGTCCACACCACGGGTGAGGGGTGGGGGCTCGGCCTCCGTACAGGTTCTGAGCCCTGGGGTTTGCACTCTCTGTATCAGCACCAGTTCCTTGTAGGCCTTTTGCTTTGCTATTCTGTGGGTGTCCCATCTAGCTCTGGGGCTCCTGTCATGGGGGCAAGTTCCGGGCTCGGGAATTTCTCCACTTATCACAGTCAGCGGGTCTGACACTGGTTCCTCAGGTGGCTTCTGCACCAGTGATCTGCAGGGAGCCCCAGGTGTCTCTGGGAACCCGGTGCCCACGCCGGGTCATCACAATTGGCGGGTCTGACACCGGTACCTCAGGCGGCTTCTGCAGACAGCTACCTGTGTCTCTGGGACTCAGGCAGCCCCCCGCAGGCTGGCTGGAGATGGCTTGATGCTCTGCCGGTGCCAGTGGGCTTTGGCAGGATGGAGCCTCTCTGCTCGGATGGAGAGTGAGGGGTGGGAGTGGGATCTTTGTGGAGACTCCCGGCTGGTAGGTTTCTCTGTTTGTGGTGATCAGCGTGTCTGTAAACGGGTACCTCAGATGGCTTTTGCATGGGTGATCTGCAGGCAGCTTCCTGTGTCTCTGGGACTCCCACAGCCCCCGCCTGCGGAGCTTGCTGTGGCTTGGTGAGCTGCTGCTCGGCCAGTGAAGTTTAGGGGGAGGAGTTTTTGCTCTTCTCTGTTCTGAAATTCTTTTTTTCCTCTTTTTCTTTTTTGTTTTTTTTCCACCTCCTGTTTTGCTCTGAGTGTTCATCTTTTTGTTGTAGGTCTCTTGGGGAGATTAAGCATTGAAACTCGAACTCTCTTTTTGGTTAAGGAGAGCTGTGGCTTTTCCCTACTGCCCCATCGCCATCATGGTCCCTCCTTTGTTTTTCTCCTACCATCCTTTCCTTTGAATCTCCCCAACTCCTCCTTCCATAGATCAAATGCTCAGGAAGTTTGTGTTTGGGGTAAGTAGTAGGTAGAGTTTTGGATTAAACCTTCTTTTTAAATTGAGGTACTTGGGCTGATTTTATATTTTCCATTATTTCTTGAATGAGTAAGAGAGAGCCAGAGTGGCATGACCAGTCAAAAATGTAGCAGGATGGCTACATCATTATATATTACACCTGTAATCCAAGCGACTCAGGCAATTGAGATTTGAGAATGCAATGATGCAATGATGGGAAGGAAACTCAGTAAAAATCTTTTCCACAATTAAGCACCAAAAGAGTTGGAATTCGAGCTGTGACTCAAGTGGTAGAGTGGTAGTTTTGAGCATGAATACTCTGGAAAAAATCCTACGGGCAGAGTTCAAATACTGGATGAAAGAAAGACAGACAGACAGACAGATAGACAGACGAAAGAAAGAAAGAAAGAAAGAAAGAAAGAAAGAAAGAAAGAAAGAAAGAAAGAAAGAAAGAAAGAAAGGAAGGAAGAGAGACAGAGGGAGAGAGAGACAGAGGGAGGGAAGGAGGGAGAAAGAGAAGAGAGGAGGAAAGAAAGAAAGAAAGAAAGAAGGAAGGAAGGAAAGAAAGAAAGAAAGAAGGAAAGAAGGAAAGAAAGAAAGAAAGAAAGAAAGAAAGAAAGAAAGAAAGAAAATAAAGAAAGAAAAGAAGGAAGGAAGGAAGAAAGAAAGAAAGACAGGAAAAAGAAAGGAAGGAAGAAAGAAAGAGGGGGATGGAGGGAGAGAGGAAGAAGGAAAAGAAAGAAAGAAAGAAAGACAGAAAGAAAGAAAGAAAGAAAGAAAGAAAGAAAGAAAGAAAGAAAGAAAGAAAGAAAGAAAGAAAGAAAGAAGGAAGGAAGGAAGGAAGGAAAGAGAGAAAGAGAGAGAGAAAGAGAGAGAGAAAGAGAGAAAGAATAAAAGACAGAAAGAAAGAAAGAAAGAAAGAAAGAAAGAAAGAAAGAAAGAAAGAAAGAAAGAAAGAAGGAAAGAAAGAAAGAGAGAGGGGCAAAGATGGGAGCGAGGGAGGGAGGGAAGGAAGGAAGGGAAATAAACAGAAAAAAGATAAAGGGAAGAAGGAAAGAAGAAGAAATGTGTGAAAGAAAGAGAATTCACGTGAAAGTATTTTGATACAGAGAGTTATACTAGTTGGTATTGAGAGCAATACAGGTCAACTGGTGAATCAGGGAAAATGATCAGCTTGAGTAGAGAAGGATGTGAGGAAAGAGAAATATGGAACCACTACTAATAAAGATCCTCACTCCTCACCAGACATGGAACAGTGTGTCAGGTGTGCAGATCATCAGTTTGCCAACACCCAGAGAAACTACTACCTGATGAAAATTGAGAGATTCCTTGCTTATGAAGACCCCTTGGGCCTGGCTCTGGTCTGCATGGCTCTCTGCTGCTCTGCACTAACAGCTGCTGTTCTGGTGGTGTTTATCAAGCACCAAGACACCCCTATTGTCAAGGCTAATAACCGGGCTCTCAGCTACATTCTGCTCATCCCCCTCACCTTCTGATCCTCTGCTCCTTGCTCTCCCTTGGCCATCCCAACACAGCCACCTGCATCCTCCAGCACCTCATATTCACAGTGGTCTTCACTGTGGCTGTCTCCACGGTCCTAGCCAAGACCATCATTGTGGTACTGGCCTTCACACTTACTGCTCCAGGGAGAAGCGTGAGACCGTGCCTGGTGTCCGGGGCTCCTAACCTCATCATCCCCATGTGCACCCTCATCCAGGTGACTCTCTGTGGTCTCCGACTGGGAATCTCTATTCCTTTTGTGGACATAGATGCACACTCTGAACATGGCTACATCATCATCCTGTGCAACATGGGCTCCCTCACCGCTTCCTACTCTGTCCTGGGATACCTGTGTGCCTTGGCCCTGGCCAGCTTCACTGTGGCTTTTCTGGTGAGTAACCTGTCTGACACCTTCAATGAGGCCAAGTTACTGACCTTCAGCATGCTGATGTTCTGCAGTATGTGGCTCACCTTCCTGCCTGTCTACCACAGCACCAAGGGGAAGATCATGGTGGCTGTGGAGGTCTTCTCCATCTTGGCCTCCAGTGGAGGCCTCCTGAGCTGCATCTTTGCCCCCAAGTGTTACATCCTCTTGATAAGACCTGAGAGAAATTCACTGCACAGGTTTAGGAAGAGACCAACTGAAAAAAATAAATCTTAAGATGGACATAAATTTTGTCTAAAACGCTTGAAGGTTCTGAGATCAATCTTTACAATTTGGGCAGTCAATAACCATTTTTACTCATTCATTTTGCGGGTTATGTTAGAGTAGAACAAGACTCCAACTACACTGTCTAAATTTATATTTGCTCCTGGATATCTTTTGCTTCCTCCAATGTAATCTTCCTTTTATACTATCAATCATCCTTTTGATTACAAATCTACTGTGATTCTTCCTTTCCCTATATGTACGCTATAACACTGCTTGAATATCACTATATTGTTCAGTTCACTGAAATATGAACATTCATTTTGGTGAAAGTTTCCATGCTTTGATTACAGTTACTTGAGTATATTTTGTGAGCTAGTTGTGTATTTCTGTTCAAATATTTGCTGTCCTGCATTATTACTGAGTGTATTTTCCTAGGAGATATTTCTCTCTCTCCCTCTCCATACCTCTCTCTTCCTCTCTTCCTCTGTAACAACCCCCCTCTCTCTCCTCCAGAATTTTGGATCAGGGTATTAAGCAGAACCAGTTTCCCATGGGAATCTCTATGAGTACTTTTTTCTGGCAAAAAGGGCCAGGGCATCAACATGACTTAAGATGAACCATTGGAGGAATAGTTTAATTATTGGTCAATATTCCTCACAGGAAGTAGAAGGTACACAGTGCATGATGGTTTGAGCTGAGCCTAGTCACCTCAGTCTCTAAGGATCCTCAACATTAACAGATAGCGAAAAGAAAAGGATCCGAAAAGAGGGGGGAAATATATTAGATCATGCTCAGACTCAATATCTGGCCATGTTCTTTAAATAGTACAAGAGAAGGAACAATTCAACCATTCAGAAGGCTCCTTGAAGAAATCAGAATCTGTTGCCTGCTTATTTGGAGTTGAGGTTCCTTCACTTGCCATTTATCTTGTGTTTCTATGGCTTGTTCTATCCCACTTGGAATCGCCAACAGAGCAGTCAATGAAAAACCTAGAGGATAGTTCTCAAGATGCTCTAGAAACACTACTGGCAATAATACTGAATGAAAAGGGCCCGTTTAGTGACAGAGTGCAAGGGTAAGTCTATAAGGGAAAAAATGGGAATCCAGAGGTGAAAGAAGTTAAAGAAGGCCAAGAAGGGCCAGATGCTCTTAGTTGGACAGAGACAGATGGTAAGTGAGGTCCTGAATTCTGCAGGGAGGTATAGCTCATCCCTGATGAGAAATAATGACCCCTCGGTGTGACTAACATCTGGCACAACTGAGCGGAGTCTTTCAAGGCTCTGTAGCCCCAAGAAGCAAGAGGGTTAAGAAGGAGAGTGGAATGCTTGGTATTTACTTTTTTTTTTTTACTAATTCTTAAAAGGTATTTTTTACTCTTTTGTCAACTTAAAAAATGTTTATGGTTATTATAAAGGGGATATACGGGGGGGGGTTACAGTTACATAAGTCAGGTAAAAATACATTTCTTTTTGCACAATGTCACCTCTTTCCTTGCTCTTTCCCAGTTTCTCCCTCTTTTCCCACACACAAGTTATATAATTCCTTTGCCAAAACTGCTGCATTTGTTCACTTTGTCCTTCCATTTCCTAATCAAATTGGAAAGGCCTCACCTCTTAATACTGTCATATTGGAGAAGACACATTCAAACCACAGCAAGGAAAAAGCTGGAAGAAAATCTGTAGATCTGAAGAAAGAAAAGTTCAGGTGGTAGAAAATTATAACCTTTTTAAAATCATGTGATAACAAAAATAAAAGCAAAGCTTTAGAAAGACTGATTTAACACTTTAATGCTGGAGGGGAGAATGAAATGAGAAGAAACAGAAGAGTAATTAAGTTGAAGTAGAGATTTTGTATCTTTGCATATTTATTACAAACAATATGTGTTATATATGTAACAGTATGGCAGATTTTGCTAGTTTCGGGAATTTAAGTCTAAACTATAACCATACAAATAATTAACTAAAAATGGTACACTTAGGGGATGTTTTTGAGGATATAGAGCCTTTGAACAACTACTAATCAGGTTGTTTGGTATTTGACTCAGCTGAAAGGCTGAAGAGAAGGAGGTCATATTGAAGAAGAAAACTAGGGGACAGGTTGTGATTGGTAAAGTCCTATTGAAGGGTTTCGTCAAAATAATGGCGGAGTTGTCTAAATCCTTGAGGCAATATTGTCTGGGTTATTTGCTGAGCCTGGAGAGTATCTGGGTCTTTCCTAGGTGAAGGCAAAGATGGGCCATGGGGTGATGTGTAAGAGGATAATAAAGAAGGTGTCGTTTATATCAAAAAACTGAAAAGACTGGGGAGTTGGTGAAGATGTGGTACACAAGGGTTGGATAAATGAGAACAGATGGGATGACTCTGATTAATTTTTCAGGGTCCTGAAGCAAGTGGTAGGAGCCATTAGGGTGTTTTTTATTCTTACAATGGAGGTTTGTGGGAGAGTGAATGGGAATCAGGAGAGAGGCAGAAAGAAGCTGAAGGATAATGGGAATTAGCACTCAGCAGGTAGCAGGAAAGAGGAGATATTCATTTGCGGTTTAAAAAAGGTATGTGAGAAGCTTTAAGGGAAATAAGAACTTGGTCATTGTGGGAGGGAATGGGGAGGAGATTCTTGAAATGTCCCAAACTAAGGGGATTTACTTCTAGAAGGGGATTTGGGGGAGCAGAGGATTGGGTTAATTTCACCTAACATCAACTTACCTGACAGTTTCTGCTTTTCTCAGACATATACTACTTATTGGAAATAAGGGAAACCAAAGCAAAAGAGGAGGCTGAAATTCTTGATACGAAATGGGACACATTATCTTACCTATGTAATTGTAACCCCTCTGTATGATATTTTCACCAAAAAGAAAGAAAAGAAAAAGAAAGGAAGCCATTAAAATAAAAAAAGAAAGAAAGGAGTCATGTTGCTTAAGTTTTGGGGGAGCATTTTCTCAGGAAGATATATTTCCTGCCAGACAAATATTAATTCTTGGGGTAAGAAATGCACCTCACAGGAAGGAAGGCACCCTGTTGTCTCTCTTTGAAACAAAGATAGTGCTTCTGTATTTCCATGTACCATGTTTCCTCAATTTCTCCTGCCTCATTTCCCCTAAAATGACTTTCTTACCTTAATATTAAGGGAAGTGGATGGATAACCTTTAAGCTTCAGGGTTTTTTGGTCATGTCTTGTAACCATTTCCCATGCCTCATTTTCCCTGAATTATCTTTCATTTTCCCCTGAAATGACTTTGTTCCCTTAATCATAAAAGATGTAGATGGGTAAAAATCTTCTGTACTAGCTACTAGCTTTTTAAATTACTGTCAATTATTCACCCTGCCACAGTTTTCTGAGGTTATCCTGACTCACTCCCCTCAAATGACTTTCATCTCTTAATATTAAAAGACATTGATTGGTGAAGATCTGTTTCTGTCACTGCATTAAGCTGAGCAGAGACAGTGATATTTCAAGTCTTGTCCTACCTTATCAATGGGTAACATGGGAAGGTCTGTTGTTGAATTGTCAGTTTGGGACAACATTAGGAGCATTCTTTAACCAAAAACTGGAAAGGAAGTCAAACAAGAAATTCTGAAGCATAATAATCCTCAGAAGCTATAAAAGGTGCAGTAGATCAATACACCTCCACCTATTAATGCCATAAAGATAAATAACAAATTTCCCCACAAGTCGTTCAGAGAACCATTAAGCAAGGCATTTGTTAAAACTAAGAGCATCAAACCCCATGACCGACAAAAAAAAAAATACGAAGAGCAGAGTCAGACTTAGTATCATTTTCAGTGTGTAGAACCAGAGGGGCTGGGGAGATATTTGAGTTGTCTGGAATATACACACAGCATTTAACCTTTGCATTTCTGCAGGTTCCTCCTTGGGCTGCAGGAATGATAGCTAAAGTCTTCCTGTTATGCAGGAGAGTTTCCCCATCCCATTGACTATAAGAATGACAGTGCTATTTCCAGAAGAGAGAAGTCTTTGAGCTCAATTGCCCAAGAGTGGAAGTCAGCCAGAAATAAACTCCCTTATACAAAATTGGGCCCACTGTAAAAATGGGTTACTTTCCAATTCAGCCCAGGAAATAGTAATTAGAAAAGGTGACTTTTTGTACATGCTAAGCTTAATGAAGGAGCTTTAACAATTGTTCTGAGACTAAAGAATGCTATTTATAATTAAGTCAACAGAAATTTAAATTGGAAACTTGATCACACCATTCAGGCAATGTGGTTAACTCTCCTTTTATTAATCTTGAAGAGGAATCTCAAGTCTTTTAGAGCTTTATAGGTAGAGAAGTCCTGTGAGACCTCGTGTCTACTGGAATCTGAAACCTGAGATTGGGGATAAAGATATCAAGTTTTATTCTAGAAATGTGTATCCAAGAGGTAACAACAGACAATTTCACAGCTGTGGGATTACTGAGAAGAACTGAACAGGGTCACTTCCATTTAGATAAAAGTTGATCTGAAGAAATTTGAGCATAGAAGGGATCCAAGCCATTCTTGGGTGGGGGTTCTTCTTAAAACTTTTTATGTTATTGTAAAGATGCTGTACATAAGGGTTACAGTGACATCAGTAAGGTAATTTGTACATTTCTAGTCCAACATTGTTACCCCTCCTTTTTCTCCTACCATCCCTTCCCTCTCCCACCTCCCTCACTCCTCTCTCCCCCAAAAACGTAAAGTGCATTTCCTACATAGTGTCTTGTGAATATCATTGTTCCAATTGGCCGTCCTGTGTCCTTCTTTCAGAATTTTGTTATTCCCACTTCATCTCCCCAAATTAGATAAATGTATATACAAGATTCAAGGTACCTAATCAAATACAGAGACAAAAGGGATATGCCATAGGAGAAAAAACATAAATTAGAAACAAGAAAACACATAGTACATTAAAAATAACAACAAAAACACCCTCATGTGTCTGTACCTTGGGGTTCATTTTGCTGAGCACCATTTTATATGGTCATATGTACATAACTTTTGAGCTTTTCAGATCATCTGATAAGATTAGCCTAGACATATACCAAAATTACAATTAAGGGAAACCATAGGACCTATATTTCTTTGGGTCTGGCATACTTTACTTAATATGATTTTTTTCCAAGTCTTTCCATTTTCTAGCAAATTGGGCAGTGTCATTCTTCCTGATGGAGGCATAGAATTCCAGTGTGTGTGTGTGTGTGTGTGTGTGTGTGTGTGTGTGTGTGTGTGTTTCTGTGTGTGTGTGTGTGTGTGTGTGAGTGTGCGTGTGTGTCAAATTTTCTTGATCCATTCATCTACTGAGGGAAATCTGGATAGGTTCCATATCTTATCTATGGTGAATAATGCTTCTTTAAATATAGTTGTGCTGGTAGTCAAGCCATTTTCCTACAGCAGAGCACTACAGCCTTCTTAGCACTCTGGTGTGCTAAAGGTTTTCCCTGGTTGACTGGAGAACCTGAACTGTGCTGACCATTACACTGCATATCAACTTTCTGTGAAGCTTTCCAGACATCTTTCAATGGGGACAAGATCTTAGATCCATGATTAATTGGGGTTTTACAATACCAAGATAGAATATTTAGAATGTTTATATGGATACAGCTTTACATCTGTTTGTGAGCTCTATTAGAGCCAAATGGCCAGATGTCCTATTTGGGGCTTGTGAGAAGAGGCTTTTGATTTACTAACACTCCAGTCTTACCCTCTTTATCAGACCAGCTGAATATATGTATCTGCTTCCATATCAAAAATTTACTTCCAATCATAGCCTTGAGCAGAGAGTAGAGGCTGCCCTTTGGGATAATTTTAAGCTATCCCCAATTTCACAAACATAGCCTTAAAAACAAAAACTTACCTTACATAAAAATAATAGGTAATACATATAAATTCCTGCCCAGTTATAAGGAAAGCAGATATGGGCATCAAATAGACATACTTTTCAACTATTTTCTTTTGACCTCCCAAGAAACCACTAGAAAATTGGACATGGTGATGTAGCTCAAGTGGTAGAGCACTTGCCTTGAGCTTAAGAGCTGAGGGACAGTGCACAGGCCCAGAGTTCAAGCCCCACAACTGACCAAAAACAAGTAGAATAAGCAAACCTTCACTCCCACCACTGCAAGCAGTTGTTGGCTACTCATCAGGACTGTGGCCCTGACAATGACCATCCTCTTCCTGCTGTTGTGATTATTTTTCCCCCTTTAGTTTACCTATGGGTCATTTGGTCCTCTCCTGAGTGACATGGACAGATCGGTGCTGTCAATCAGATAGCTGCCAAAGACTCAGCTCTAGCCCTGGCCATGATTTCCTTGATGCTACCATTTGGCTGGACCTGGGTGGGACTGCTCATAACCAAAAACAACTATGGTGTGTCTCAGAATTGAGAGAGGAGATGGACAAGAATGGAGTCTGTCTTGCCTTTAAGAATATGATCCTGACAAACAGCCCATCAGATTTATCAACTCATCAACCTAGATATCGCCAGATCATGGAATTCTCAACCAATGTGATAATCATTTATGGAGAAATTGAATTGCTACTAAGCTTTATTCTTAAACTGGGGATTTTTTAATTACAGAGGAAATCTGGGTCATGAACTCACCCTATGATGACATGACCCTTAGCAAAAGATACTTCCTGCGAGACTCCTTCCATGCACTCTCATCTTCTCTCACCACCATACAGACATTTCTGGGGTCACCAATTTTGTCCCAAGAGATAACTATTCCAAGGACTCAGGAGATATTTCTCTTCCTAGGTTATGGATTTGGGCTGCTCAGTGCATACTGATTAAGTCTGATTATAGAAAATTGGGGCAGTCTTCATCCAATGCCACTGTGGCTTGGTTGCAGAGACACACTTTGATATGGTCGGGTCACAAGAAAGTTACAATATCTACACCACCATGTATGCCGTGGCCCATGCCCTCCATGAGGTGTTTCTTCATCACATGGAAGTGCCACCAGCACACCATGAGCAACCAAGGGCATTTCTGTCCTCACAAGTAATGAATTTTATGTTAGATGATAGGTTCCAGGCATAGTGACTTTCTAGAATCTTTCATAGCAGATGGAATTAGGTAGTCTGCCTACTTTAGGGAAAATAAGTATGCAGCATCTGTGATAAGGAAGTACTACGTCTCCTGTACTCATCCTCACTTTGTGGGATATAAACTCTAAACTTTTCAATAGTATAAATCGAAAATATCACTCTGGAGGAAGATGGCTGTGGAGAAGCTGGAGGCTAAATAAGGTCTTTCATAGAAAGCAGTTTTAGTGTTCCAGTGAACAGTCCTAGGCTGGAGAATCATACCAAGTGTGCCATCACAGTCAGAGAGTTTGGTCACAGAGGAAAAATCCAGGCAGCTTGGTCAAGAAGACAGATCTGAGCACTTGCCAGTAGCCACAGTGGGGGTGGCAGTGGCGATGGCGGTGGCAGTCACCACTGCCACCATATCAACAGAGACGATCCAAGACAAAGGCACCAGACAATGTGTGTGAGCAGCTTCTATTCACTAGCAGCAAGAACTGACAAGGAGCAGAAATGTTCATCCTGCTATTCGCAGAACAGGGTCAGCCCAGGAACAGAGTCTGGCATGAGTAGAAGCAAGATAACCTCAATCCTTCTCATGGAGCAGCAGTGGGAAGTTAGGCCCTCCCCCCCCCACCAGAGAATATCTCCATCTTTGTTACTGACAACTGACTTTCTGCACTGGGTAAACAAAGGCAGAGGCTGCCCCTCCCACTGCAGCCTAGACAGCAGAAGGGGTAAAACACAAAGAATTGAAATTCAGTAAACATAAACCTTGAGAATGGCTCCAGGCTGGGCTCTATGAGTGTCTTAGGAGCTAGCCCCTCAGGGAAAAGCTATTGATTGCTGATAGGCCTCAACCCTACCCAAAACCTAGCCTCAGAACAGCAACTCCAAGTTAGAGGAAAAAGACATCTCCAGCTTTTCTGATACTCAAAGCAGAACTCCCTGTCACTCAACTAGACTGGGAGGAGGATCACAAAGTCCTGGGGGAGGCATACCTTCTTTCTGCTTGCTCTAACAAACTTAAGAAACCAATCTAGCCACAGGAAAACCAAACACCACAAGCAGAAGAGAGACTCCACCACGAGACTGGTTACAGACAGAGGGGAAATAAAATATCTCCCCCTCCAGCAAAAAAAAAAAATCAAAGAACTCTTTTTTCTACTTAAGTTTTTAATTTTTGAAAAAATTTGATTTTTATTATTTTTTTCTTTCATAATTTTTATTCCAGTTGTGTGTGGGTGAAATCTCTTTTAACCATTTAGTCCTTTATTTTTTCTTTTTTTTGAGAAATTAATTGCTAGTCTGCTGATCCCCAAATATATACCTGTCATCGCTTCCCTCAGTGTGTACATATTTAATCCTGGAATTTATTACTTAATTCACAACCTCTTAGGCGTAACTTCTTTAATACTAGTATTATTTCTTTATAATTATACAATTTTTAAGTATTCCTTTTTTAAAATTTTTTATTTTTTCATTTTTGCTTCCTTCTCTCATCCTATCCCTTTCTTCACCATTATCATTTCTTTATTCTTCCATAATTTTAAGTATTTCAATTTTTAAATTTAAATGTTCGTTTTTCTTATTTCTTTTTTTTTTAAAGCTTTCTCATTTCATTAAGTCCTATCAATTCCCTCTCTGAGATTAGGATTTGGTTAAATTCACTCTTACCTGTTACCTCACCACATTACTCTAATCCTATTTTTCCTCACAATTCTCCTTAAACCTAGTAAGGTCTGGTCATCTGAATCCTTCTTTGATATCCTTAGCCCATTAATCCATTGTTGTTTGATGATGAATAGATTGTATCTGTTGAACTAGATTGTATCTACAGCCATTTTAATATGTAACTACAGGACTCTGGTTGATGCATGCCTTAAAATATTGTTCTAGCACAAAATGTTGTTACTTTCTTACCAAATGGACAGAACAAGATGGAGAAAGACAAGAAAAATGGATAGTCCGGATATCTCAACTCCCACTCATGATAATGAGGTGACAGAACATTTAATGAAAAATCTAGAAGAGAGTTACCAAAAAGCTCTACAAACACTAGCGGTAAACATGGTGAATGAAAGGTATGAAAATGTGTAGAGGATTCAGTGTGACCATGATAGGAAGCAAGAGGAGGGCAACCAAAGATTAATATGGGAACTTCACGAGCATGATATTGTTAACCAAAAATTAATACAGGCATCTCACGAGCATGAGGAAGCTAATCAAAGATTACTACAGGAATTGCATGGCAGGCTGAGAACAACTAAAGAGAAAGACAGGAATTGCATGAGCAGGCTGAGAACAGTCAAAGAAAAATACACGAATTCTATGAGCATGAGGAAACTAATCAAAGAGTAATACAGGAATTGTGTGAGCAGGATGAGAATAGACAAAGATCAATAGAATCCACAAAGATCAATAGAATCCATAAAGATAAATGGAATCCATAAACAGACAGCTGAAGGAATCCAGAGAGACCACAAAGGGAATGCTAAATGGAGCCCCACAGAAGGAATGGGAGTCCAAGGAAAACATAACCAATCAACTAAGTGATTTGAGAATAAACACTGAACACCAAATTAAGGAAGTAAAAAAGTTCATACAATATCTACAACAAAGCTCCAACAAGGAATTTGAAGCCATCAAAGCCAAACATTTAGAAGGAAAGGAAATAAAAAACAAAGTAGAAAGTCTCGAAAGTAAGTTAGACCATGCAGAAGATAGAACCTCATAGATTGGAGACAGAGAAGATATTATAGAGAGAGAGCATACAATTATCCAAGACAAATCCAAGAAATGTGATAGATCGATTCAATATTTGGTAGACACCATCAGAAGTCTTAATCTGACAATAATTGATGTAGAGGACCAACTAGAGACAGAACTTAATGGTCTAGTAAATTTATTTAACAGGATCCCATCAGGGAACTTCCCAAACATGCAAAAAGATAAGCCTGTTAGATACAAGAAGCTTTTAGAACCCCAAATACACCAGACCTGAACAGGACATCCCACCATCACATTGTAATCTGCACAGGATCAATTCAGCTCAAGGAAAGGATTCTTAATGCTGTCAAGGTTAAAAGATCAATCACATATAAAGGGATACCAATTAGAATCACCTCAGATTTCTCAGCAGAGACGATTAAAGCAAGAAGAGGCTGGAAGGATGTATACCACACCCTAGAGACAAACAACTATCAACCAAGAATACTCTACCCAGCTAAACTCTCCTTCATAATGAAAGTCAAATGAAAACCTTCCATAGCAAAGAAAAACTCAAACAATAGATCCCCACCAAACCAGTCCTACAAAAGATACTTAAAGATGTCCTACATATAGAAAACCACCAAGACCACAATAAAGGCCAAGAAAATTCACCCAAACTGAGAATCCAAGAACCATGTGGAGAACCAAGTTGTCGCAGCTCCTAAGAAAGTAGATAACATGGCAGAACTACCAAACACCTCTCAGTCCTAACTCTCAACATTAACGGACTTAACTCTACATACAGTTAAGCAAAATAGACTGCCTACTTGGATTAAAAAGCAAGATCCTTTTCTATACTGCTCTCAGGTGTCACACCTTCCAAATTAAAAAAAACATATTATGAAAGTGAAAGGCTGGAATAAAATCAACCAAGCAAAGGCCCCCATACACATGCAAGAGTTGCAATCCTAATATCACATAAAATAGACTTCAAATTAAAATTAGTGAGAAGAGAAAAAGTCTATCACTACATACTAATTAAGGGATCTCTCCTTCAGGAGGATATCACAATTGTAAATATCATTCACCAGACAACAGAGCACCCTAATTTATCCAAGAAACACTACTTTCCCTCAAATCTCACATAGATCCAAGGACATTAAGTGTTGAGGTCTTTAACACACCACTATCCTCACTAGTTAGATCAACTCAGCAAAAACTCAAAAGTGAAATGACAAATCTAAGCAGCTGCATAGCTCAACAAGATTTAACAGATATCTACTGAATATTTTACCCTGCAGCATCAAATTATACGTTCTTCTCAGCAGCACACAGAACATTTTCTAAAATACACCACATTTGGACCAGCAAACTAGTCCAAACTCAGAAACATTGAAGTTATGCCCTGCATGCTCTCAGACGAGGGAATAAAATTACAACTCAACACCAAAAGCCACCAAAGAAGGTCCTGTAATACATGGAGGCTGAACAACACACTGTTGAATCACCAGTGGATCATCGAAGAGACTAGAAAGGAAATTCAAATGTTCATGATATTCAACAAAAATTAACACACAAATTACCAGCTCCTCTGGACACAGCAAAAGCAGTACCCATAGGCAACTTCATAGCTCTGATTTTCTACATCAACAAATTGGAGACATCTGAAACCAACAATTTAATGAGACATCTGAACTTCCTTGAAAAAGAGCAGCAAGATAAACCCCAATCCCGTAGAGAGGAAGAAATAATTAAAATTAAATCAAATTAAACTATTTAGAATCCAAAAAACAACATAGAAAGAATCAATGAAACAATGAGTTGGTTCCTCGAAAAAGTTAAAAAAAAATTGACAGACCCTGAGAAATCTTATCAGAAAAAGAACACACCCAAATAAACAAACTCAGAGATGAGAATGAAAGCATCACCACAGAAACCACCAAGATTCAGAACATAATAAGGGAATATTTCTCAAACTTTTATGATAATAAGTTTGACAATCTGGAAGAAATGGACAATTTCCTAGCAAATAGCTATACGCTTAAACCCAAACCAACATGAGTTAAACCAACTAAAAAGACACAAATCAAGCCTTGAAATAGAAAGAGCAATAAGAAAGCTCCCATCAAAGAAAAACCCAGGACCGGAAAATTTACAGCAGAATTATACAAGGCTTTCAAAGCAGAACTTACACCAATACTCCTTCAACTGGTCAATGAAATTGAAAGAGAAAGTTCAGTACTGAACTCATTCTATGAAGCCATCATAACCCTCATCTCAAAACCAGGCAGGGACTCATCAAAAAAAGAGAACTATAGAAGCATTTCTTTGATGAACATCGATGCAAAACTTCTCCACAAAATCTTGGCCAAACAAAATTTTCTTAATAAAGACCTAGAAACACAACAAATCAAAGAAAGGTGGGACAAATAGGATTGCATGAAATTCCAGAGCTTCTGCATGGCAAAGGACATAGCTAGCAAGATCAATAGAATGCCCATGGACTGGGAGAAGCTCTTCACTAGCCATATAACAGACAAGGGTCTGATATCTAAAATATACTTGGAACTCAAAAAACTAAATCCCCCAACAAGAAACCCTCAAACAAACAACTGTCCAGTAAATAAGTGAGCTAAAGACTTAAAGAGAAACTTCTCTGAAGAGGAAAGAAGGATGGCCAATATACACATGAAGAAAGGCTCAACCTCCCTAGCCATAAAAGAAATGCAAATCAAAACAACATTAAGATACCACCTCACCCCAGTTAGAATGGCAACAATCAAGAACTCTAACAACAACAGATGGCTGGAGGGGATGTGGACAGAAGGGAACCCTACTGCATTGTTGGTGGGAGTGTAAGCTTGTTCAACCACTTTGGAAAGCAGTATGGATGTTCCTCAAAAGACTCCACATAGAGCTCCCCTATGACCCAGTAATCCCACTTTTTGGCATTTACCCAAATGTTCACAAACAAGACCACACTAAAGCAACCAGCACGACTCTGTTTATTGCAGCATTATTTACCATAGCTAATATATGGAACCAACCCAGATGCCACTCAGTAGATGAATGGATCAAGAAAATGTGGTATATATACACAATGGAATTCTATGCATCCACCAGAAAGAATGACATTGCCCATTTGTTAGGAAATGGAAAGACTTGGAAAAAATTATATTAATTGAAGTAAACCAGGTCCTAACAAACTCATGTCTCATGGTTTCCCTTATTTGCAATAACTATTATATGTCTGAGTCAAGCAGAATAGGTCAGATAAGTTGATGTCAGGGAAATGAACCCTAAAATATGTATTCAACTGTTTTTTTTCTTTCATGCTATTGTTTCTAACACATTTATAAGATTATTTCTTTGTTTCTTTGTATGTCCCCCCCCCCCATAGTATAACCCCTGCTTTCACTGTATTTGATTTCCGTATAATTTGTGGAGGGGAAGGGGGGAAAAATATTTTAAATAGGGATACAGGTGGACCAATTGCAAGAATGAGATGCACAAGTCGTTATGTCGAAAATGAACTTTACAACTTGGTGGGGAGAGGAGGATGGGGTGGGCGGAGAGAGAATAGGAAGGGATGGAAACGGAAAACAACAGAGGAGGCTACAATGTTTGATAAGAAATGTACTCATTATCTTGCCCATGTAATTGTAACCCCTCTGTACAGTATTTTGGCAATAAAAAAAGAGCGGACAGCCCTGGGTGAGCACTAAGATATTCCCAGGTTGTATGTTGCAGAGGTGGGCTCATGGGCCAAGATTGCACCAACCATATGCAATTAGTGATAGCTAGAGTAGAACTCCGATTGTCTGGTCGTAGATGATTTTCTCAGGTACTGAGATGATTACCGAGCTCTGCCAGAGGCAGTCCTGGCTATGGGGTCATGGCACAAGTCTGGTGCTATCACCTGGGCCACACTAAGCTGTGGGACAATATCACCATCTTGCTTCCCTGTCCTACCCATGACAAGTGGGATGGAGAACAAGGATGAGTCACAGCTGCATGGAAAGTTTTGTCAGGGAAGCAACAATCTTTGCACCGATGGCAGACACCTGTAATCCTAGCTACTTACAAGGCTGAGATGGGAGGATTAGGATTGAAAGCCAGCCCAGGCAGAAAAGTCTGTGAGAATTTTATCTCCACAAAAACATAAGAAAACTGGTGGTGGAACTGTGGCTCAAGTGTTAAAGAGCTAGCCTTCACCTGAAGGATTCAGGGTCAGATCCTGGGCCTAGACTTCAAGCCCCACAACCAACAACAAAAAAGCCACTGGGCCATTTTAGTGAATACTACCATGCACTCAGGCTTAATATCCCATCCAGAAAGCCCAAACAGTCATGTGGCCTCACTCTAGCTTGTGCTGTTGTAGACCAATGCACACTGGATTCCTAGAACAACCTAACTTTCATCCTGATTCCATCTTGAGCACAGTCCTTCTAGGGCAATGGTCCCTGAGATGATTCACTGCCCAAAAAGACTGGAACTGAGCCAGGTGTTAACAGAGTCACACAGCAATAGTAGTTTTACAAGGCTAAGCAGGAAGACAGGTGTCAGCCTACTCCGCCCATGATGGAAACTGATGGAAATGGGATTTGGTTCTGCCTAAGGGACCTTCCAACACCTGAAAGATTCCAATGGAAGCTGGGGTGCCAGAACTGAACAGTACCTCTGATTTATTCTGTATTTATGGTCCAACCATAACATGCCTGACACAGGGTTCTAAGAAAAACCCTGACTCACTCTTATGCCATCTTCACTAGGAGGTTGTATCCCATACTTGCTGTTGTTCACAAGACTGGAGGAGGGAGGCTGTTGCAGTGTCTTCTTTCTCTGTTCTAAACCAGTTCCAGAGGCACAATCTAAATGTCTGGACACAAGAGTAGAGACTATAACCACTTCCCCAGCACTGATCCCAGGATACAGGGATGGTGCTGAGACTGAACTTTAATTCTCTCCCTCCCTGAAATGTTGGAGGGTTTCTGTCCATAATGAGCTACCAATGCTGTTGATGGAGAGGAACATGGAGATGGCTACTTCCACATTTTCTCATACATCCTTTTCTGTTGTTTTGTTCTACTAGAGAAGTACTCTCCGGTCCACACCACTTGACTCTCATATGTTCTTTGTTGGGTGGTGCAATATTTATATTCTCTCTTTGTCAGCTGCCATCTTGCTCTGCTTCTTTGGAATCCTCTTCAATGATGACATTCTCTGAGTCAGCTTAATGTGCCTCTACTACATGACATGAATTGTATTTCTTTGTTTTCCTTATTTGCCAGTTGTGGGGCCTGAACTCTGGGCCTGGTTGCTGTCCGTCAGCTCTTCAGCTCATGGATAGCACTCTACCACGTGAGCCACAGCACCAATTCCATCTTTTTCTGCTTATGTGTGCTGAAGAGTCGAACCCAGGACCTCATACAAGGCAAGCACTCTACCAGTGAGCCACCTTCCCAGCTCTTCTCTGTTTTTTTTACTTTCCTCAGAAGGGAAGATTTACTTCTTTGCAGAAGCATGCCTCATCGGCAAAAGTATAGCAAGTCAGCAAAGACACAAGGCAGCCTGCTTCCCTATTTACTCCTAACATAGCAGGCCCTGCATCTCTGCTGATATTGGGTGAACTCAGGTGGACAATCTGCTCTCAAACTGAATTGTATTTCTTCAGAGTTTCTTCATATGCAAAATTTATTCTTTCCATGCTCCCTTCATCTTCTCTCACCATCATAGAAACTCCCCTGGTTCACCAATTTTATTCTGACAGAGACCTTGTGCAAGAACTCAAGAGATAATTCCCTTCCCACTTCATGGATTCAGTCTGTTTATAGCCTACTGATTAAGTCTGACTGCAGAGACTTGGGGCACTGTTCATACAATGCCACACTGCATTGGTTTCTGAGGCACATTTTTGACATGAACGTGTCAGAGGAGAGTTACAACATCTGCAATGCTGTGTATGCCATGGCCCACACCCTCCACCAGATATTTCTTCATCACATGGAAGATCCACGAGTGGAAAATGCACAAACAAGGGCATTTCTCTCTTCACAGGTAATGGCATTGCTTTTGGGTAATCTGCTCTAGGCATGTAGACTTTCTATTGAAAGTTTCATAGCAGATAGTACTAGGTCATCTGGCTCCATTTTGGAAAATACAAGAGACACTGGGCCTATAGTGCTGACCATGAAATGACTGTAGAGCTCTGAAGACAATGTCTTGAAGATCGCTGCATCCGTGACAAGGAAGTGCTGTGCCTTCTGTCTCCATCCTCATTCTGTGGGGAAAAACTATCCCCTTTCAATAGCACATATACAAAATTTCCTTGTGCTTTTTAAAAATAACAGATCAAGGGTGAGTAGTTCTTGCAAACCTAAGATTGTCTGGACACAAGTGGCTCACAACTTTGGTTTACTCCTGACTACAATTAACCACCAAATAGATAGAGGCGGAATTGTGGCTCAGTGGATGGAATGCTTATTTTGAAAGAAAAAGAAAAATACCTTAAGTTGAGTGCCTTGGCCATGTGGTGGAGGCACAAGGTAGGCACACACACACACACACACACACACACACACACACACACACACACACAAAATGAACTAAGTCTTGTTTATAGTAATCTTTCATAGTTGTCATAAATTTTATAATTTTACTTAGTTTATAGTATATCTATTTTTTACACTGACTCTCTGATGACAATCATAAAATAAGTGATAGGAATTCATTTTAAAGAGGTGATAGAAGTCTGTCATATTAGAAATGAATTCTAATAAGAATTCTTACCAAATAATGATATTTGGTTGGATGTGACTGGAGTTTCATTCCCTTGAAATTGAATTTCTCCATTCCATTTTGCATAACCACATTTTAGAAACTTCTTAACAAGTTAGTCCACTGTGGGCCTGCATTTGATAGAGTTGATTGGATTCCTGTGGTGTGTGTGAATCATGTGGTGGGAATGAAGTATAATCTGTGTATCCATTGTTCTGGGGTTCTGTGATAACTCTGGGAAGAACTGTAATGTGTCCGATTCAGCTGCATCCCTTTTGGAAGAAGATCCAATTTACCAATCCTGTTGGAGACCAAGTGGTTTTGAATGAAGAAAGGAAATTGGAGGCAGAGTATGACATTATCAGCTTTTGGAATTTTCCAAAAGGTCTGGACAAAGGGTGAAAGTTGACCAGTTTTCTCCATCTAGGCCACATGATCAACAACTGATTTTGTTTGAAAATCTTATAGAGTGACCCATGGGAATTACCAAGGTGGGTCATTTATACATCTTCATTCTCTTCTTTTTTTTAATGTACTGTTCGGGATAGAAAAGTGAATCATTTATAAGAAGAGAAAAAAATCCCGAATGGGAGGACAAAAA
The DNA here is from genome assembly GCF_024711535.1 of Dipodomys merriami. Classification (NCBI taxonomy): domain Eukaryota; kingdom Metazoa; phylum Chordata; class Mammalia; order Rodentia; family Heteromyidae; genus Dipodomys; species Dipodomys merriami. The sequence goes on along the minus strand of NW_027206179.1, from coordinate 3,111,846 downwards.
CATTAGATACGCCAGACTCCATGTCTTTCAGTGTTCTTTACAATTCTATGAGAACAAGAATGATTAAGAAGAGTCCCTTAAGACATCAAAAGTGTTGAGGAGCTTGAAGTGGGAATATTGTCAGGCCACCACTGCATTATACAGTCAGGAGTCTAAAGGACAAGCAAGCTCATATCTCTGAGTGCAGAGATGTTGACATCATTCAATGCTGTAGCTGGGGTTCAGTGGAGTGATGTCACCCACACATGCATGACAGAAACACACACAGTGTTGTCTCTAATTCTGCTGGGCCATGGCTGGAAAACAGAAAAGTATCTGCACAAACATACAAATGTCTGGAAGCCTAACAGATTATTCCATTTACAATGACTCAAAGAAGATAGTGCTCACTGTTCTGTGGGTGCTTATGTAATGGCTGCTTTAGTGGGACAACTGTGTATTCAACACAGAGGAGTTGATGAATTTTACTACAATAACACTTCAAGGGGAACCAAAACAGCCTAACTAAATAAAGTGAATGGCTGTTAGACTGCCATATCAAAGTCTACATCAAACTTTATGAAGTCTCTGACAACTTGCACACTAGAGAAAAGGAAACTTCAAATCCAACAACTTTTTGCCCTTTATTGAGAATAAACTTACAATTTGAGGCTAATAATTAAAGGGTAGTTGCCCTTATACATTCATCATACTCCAATAGTGGCCAAGATGGAAATTCATTGTGAAGTACAGAAAGATAAAGTATATGAAATAAAAAGAACAACACAGAACACAGAGATCATAGCTTGGCAAAAATAGGAAGTTCTGAATGATATCATTGATGCTGTTATTGTTTTGTCAGTCTCGGGACTTGAACTCTGGGCCTCGGTGCTGTCCCTGAGTTCTTCATCTCAAGGAGAGTGCTCTACTACTTAAGCCATAGCACCAATTGTGGTGTTTTTGGTGATTATTTGGAGATAAGAGTTTCAGAGACTTTACTGCCTGGGCTGGCACTGAACCACAATCCTCAGATCTCAGCCTGTGAGTAGCTAGGATTACAGGCGAAAGCCACCAGCACCCCACCATTGATGCTGTTTTGATAACTGAGGTCCAGGCCTTTAATATTGTTGCAATAGTTCCTTTTCAGTACTCAGAAAGAGTTTAGAATAATACATGTATTGTAGTTAGAGGAAGACTTCAAGTGGAAACGGAGCCATTGCTCTGTAGGTAGAAAAAAAAATTGGTTACCCATTCTGCTAACCACACACAACTAAGGACGTATAAAACTTGGTGAACTGTGAACACAAGTATGAAATAATTTTTACTGGCTACCCAAAGCAATTATGTTTTAATGTATGATTAAGAGGCGATATTTTGAAGACTCTTAATGTATCAATTACATCATTACTTACTAGGTAGACCTGCATCTGCCTTTACACACAACTAATGGGTAAAGAATCAAAGATCTTTTCAAGCTTGGAGCCCAAGGAAAGCTCAGTCTCCATCTTCAGGACTGACAAACCAGGAGTTAGCCAGGGCCAGCCTCTGTCCCAGAGGATACAAGAGTGGAACATACACCTGTCCAGGAGACACTCAAGTAAAGGAGAGAAAGGATGGGCTCATCATTGACTTCCATAGGACCTTGGTAAAATCAATGCCCAGAGCTCACAATTAGTCAATTTGTGCATCATATCGGACCCAATCTCTAAGGACACCCAAATAGAAATGGAAGAAGAAGAGTAAAGAGAACAACAGAAACACTAGATTTTTGAGGGGATCTCTTTAGCCATGCTGGCAAAAGATAGTGTGTCCTTTCTTCCACTGCTTTATTTTCTACTTACATTTTTCAGATCCAGTGATCTTCAATCACCTCTTGATTAGACTAAATTACACATCATAAGTGTGTTATTACTGTTTTACAATGAGATATCACAAAATAAACAAGACACAAGAAACAAAGATTGGCTTCCTAATTTGTTATATAGTTTCTAGCTGACTCTATATACTGGACCGCATATATGGTGTATAAGCATGCACATCTAAGGGAAGCTAAGAGGAGGGCAAAGAACTATAGGAAAATGGGTGAAAAAATACAACAGAGGGGCCCATCAGCTGCACTGATCATTGATGAAAGTGAACTAAGCAACTCAACAGTGATGATGTGAGGGAAGGAAAGAGAGAAAGAGGAAACAGCTGATACTGAGTAAAAGGAAAGAAATGTACATACCACCTGATTTGGGAGAAACAGTTTTATTGTTAAAGTCTTCAGAGTTCATAAGCTTTGTAGATCAAGACAATGACAAGATGCATTGTGAAGGTTAAAATGTGTTAGTGACTTTAGCTAAGTATCACTATGCCACAATACTGTGAAATTTATGTAATTACTCTCAATAAAGAAAAAGTGTTACTGTTTTAAAGTACTGACTAGAACATTGAGTCATATGTACTAACTTTTCACAGTCTTGTGGAAGTCTATTATTAAATTCATTATTAAATTTAATATTATACAAGTAATTTTTTCAAGTCAGATACCAATGTCTACTTTAGAAGGCTTGGATCTGAGGATCACAGTTCAAAATTAGCCTGGACAGAAAAGTGTATGAGACTCCATCTTTACCTTACAAGTAAAAATATAGGATGGGAGGTATATCTCAGATGGTAAAATGCCACTTATGAATTACAAAGCCAAGAAAGGGAGTTTGTGTCCTGAATTCCAGGGCTGGCAAACACACACACACACACACACACACACACACACACACACACACACACACACACACACACACAATTTTTTCCATAAATTAATTTTTCCCTTATCTTCCCACCAACCAACTCTGAAAACCATCAATCCTGTCTTTAATTTTTTTTTAAGGCAAGTGATGTCCTTTCTCACGATGGTCTGTGGATGCCACTGTAGGCAGTGCCAATGATGCCAAAGGCTCAGCAGATACCAGGAAATAAAAGGCGGAGAGAGAAAAAATACCCAATATATTAAATGAAAACCAACCACCGGAGGGAGATGGAGGGTGGGAAGATGGGAGTGCAGGGATGGGAAGGGGAAACAAAGGAAGAGGCAACTGCTTGAAAAGAAATGTACTCATTACATTGCTCATGTAATTGCAACTCCTCTGTACGGTATTTTCACAATAAAAAATATTTTTTTTTAAAAGAAAACCAACCAAATCTGCCTGAGCAGGAAAAAAAGAAAAGAGGTGTCCATATGTTGCAGATGAGTCATCTCAACCCGGAGAGGGGCCAGAATAGCAGGAATAGGCTATGGATCCCACCCGTGCTCCCTAGACCTGCTGCTCAGGATCTGCCCCAAGTTGGTGTTGCTGAGCAAACCCTCAGACATGAGCAAGGCCCTAGCCACATGCAGCACCTCATGCTCAAGGCCGAGGTCTCCTACCTATGATGCTCACTGCCCCATGCTCCAGCATGCGGGAGTATCCTTCCCCTTCCAGAGCAGGACCCTGAGCCCCACCTTCCCCAGAAGTGCCAAACCATGTGCAGGGGCTAAGCAGCTCAGACATACTGCTTGTCATGTGTGGGAACCCTTTGATGCACCTGGTGAGGCCTGCACCCTAGGTTGGACGGCCTGGTAGGGGTGGATCTGGAAGCTCCCAGAGGCAGAAGCCGCATTCCTGCCCTAACAGGTGGTGAACGGCTCATGGACCAACCAGACTGGGTACTGTGATCTGGAAGTCTCTGCCTATGTTCCCAGGAGGATCTGGCAATGGACTGGTAGCTTCCACCAGCCAAAGGCATAGATGGTAGAAATTTTCTAACTGGCTTTGAGACCATCCAAAGCTAAGAATATTGCCTTGAGTTTTATGGTTTTCTTATTTTTCTTCTCTTTTTTTGCTACTTCTTGCCAATATTAACTCATCCAAACTCATTTTTGCCTTCTTTTCCCACACCCCAGGATTCCTTTGATAAAGCAATCGTGCAGTGTGTGTTCATATTTTCTACTTTCTTATAAATATTGGTCAGATAGATAACATGCAGTTTGCTCTACATGCATATTTTTCCCATTGTGGTTTCCTTTAAAGGACAAAGAAAAAAAGCAGAAATTATGTTTAAATTTTCCTGGCTTTGGTTAGATATTTACTTATATGTATAACCTAATTTATGTTACTCAATTCTTTTTTTTTTTTGTCGGTCATAGGGCTTAACCTCTGAGCCTAGGCTCTGTCCCTCAGTTTTTCAGCTCAAGGCAAGCAATCTACTACTTGAGCCATAGCACCACTCCTAGTTTTCTGAGTGGTTTATTGGAGATCAGAGTCTCATGACGTTTTTTGTCTCGGCGGGCTTTGAACTGTGATCCTCAAATCTCAGCCTCCTGAGTAGCTAGGATTATAGGTTTGAGCCACCAGCGCCCAACTATTGCTCAATTGTTTTCTTCTTCTTATTATTATTATTGTCAATTCTTTACACACCAAAAGGCCAATATATGAGTGTTTTTAACTAAATGTTGCTTTCCTTCAAATATTACCTGAAGAAAGTTACAAGAGTGATAGGTGTAGTGATGCAATCAGCTGCATTTTGAAAACAACAAGAGATGGTCTAAGATCCCTCAAGTTTGTTAAGTTTGGACTCTTCATGCAGTGTCAATCTACATGTGATTCTCCTGTTCTCCCTGCTTTAAAACCAAATGGGAAATATCAATTTACAACAAGTTTGTCTAAGGATTACTACTTTACATCTTTAAAAATGTCATTTTGAGATCAAATGTTTTCAAAGAGTTAATTAAACATGTAATTGTTAAAAACTCAGTAAGGAATCGAGGTGCCAGTGATTTATACCTATAATCCTAGCTACTCAGGAGGTTGAGATCTGAGGATCAGAGTTCAAAGCCAGCCCAGGCAGGAAACTCCATAGGACTCTTATCTCCAATTAACCATCAGAAAACCAAAAGCGGTGCTGTGGCTCAAGCTGTACAGCATTCTCCTTGAGCTGAAAACACAGGGAAGCACCTAGACCCAGAGTTCAAGTCCCATGACCAAGGGAAGTTAATAAATGAAAGTCTTCAGAAAGGGAATTGATGAAACAAATTGGTTTCATTTGGATAAAAAATGATTTCAGAAGCAAAAACTGTCTTCAATTTTTTTTGGTGGCTTGTAGGACTTGAATTCTGGGCCTGGGCACTGTCCTTCAGCTCTTCAGCTCAAGGCTAGCACTCTACCACTTCAGTCACAGCACCAGTTCCCGTCTTCAATTTTTATACCCACAAAATGTTCAAATAAGTAGCAGATGAGTACATCTTGAGTTTCATAAAATAGAGCTTATTATAAAAATAATTGTTCAGGTGGACCTGTTGCAACAATGAGAAGTACAAAATGTCATGTCAAAACCAGCTTTACAATGTCGGTGTGGGGGGGGAGGGGGGTATAATTGGGTGGGGGGAGGGGGGTAAAATTGGGTGGGGGGAGGGGGGAGGCGGGGAAGGGAAGTGAAGGGTAAACAAAGGAGGAGGCTGCAATGCTTGGTAAGAAATGTATGCATTATCCTGCCCATGTAATTGTAGCCCCTCTGTACAGTATGTTCTCAAATAAAATAAAATACAATTAAAAAAAATAATTGGCAATAAATAAGTTGATTAATTATCAAGAAAATTAATAATAACAGACACTAATGGGGATATGGCCAAAAGAAATATTATAACACCATTGTTGTAACATAATATGACAAAAGATATAATATTACATGCATATTACACACACACACAAATATTGGTGTTTGTTATGTCTATGTTTACATATGGTGAGTGTTTATCATGACACTACTTAGAAGATGAGTTGCAGAACCAGGCTCCATTCCAATCAACACATGAATGGAAAAAGTAAATTGAGTCACACAGACACAAGGAGTCTTGAGCATCCAATTATATGTTTGAGTCAGGAATATGGGAGGAAGTGGAGAACATCGTGTTCAGTTAATCACCTGCCAAATGCAGCAGTGGTATATACTGGACACCATGTGAAAAATGAACAATACAACCTGTGGATGGGACAGGGAGGGAAAAACTATGTAACATTGTAAAAACATAAATGTACTCAATACCTGATTTACATAATGGTAACTCCTCTGTACAACACATTTACAATACACACAGACAAACAAATAGACATACAGAAAGAAAGCACTCAGATAGATAGAGGCAACACAGATCCCCAAGTTTTCTTTTGTTTTTGAAATGTAGGGAGAAGAAGTCTTAGAGTACTAGAGAAGATATCAATGATAATGAAGTAGAAAATGTTAGCTTCTCCAGCAAGGAAACCTGATACAGGGTTCAGGCAGAAAAGGCAAACTGGACACCCTCAGGAGATGGAGGCCTCTGGAGAAGACAGAGGAAAAGGAAAAAGAAGAAAAGAAAAAGAGAGAGAAGGGGACCACAGCGGATATGGAAGTGACCACAGAGTCAGGGGAACTTATCACTGTCCTACAGAGGTGTGACCAGGGTGGTCCAGGAAGTGACCTCCGTGGATGAGGAAGTGACCTCAGATTGTGGGGTCCTTTGCTGACTCCCAGTCAGGTTATTGACAGGGGACTATTGGTTTCAGACAAGTGAAGAGGAAGTGGGGAGGGCCTGTTCTCTTGGGCAGACTGAACAGAAATATTTAGAGTAATAGATGAGGAGAATGGGATAAAAGTTTGTCCTCTGAGCCAGGCACAGGTGGCTCATACCGATAATCCTGGGTATAGAAGCAACAAAGATTTCTACCTCAGAACCCAAGTCAGGCTAGGCCCAAGCACTGATATTCTTGCAACGTCTTGCTGTCCACCATCACCAAATAGCATTTGCATCAATACTTTTGCAACTTATATTTGCCAAGACCTTCCTCATAAATATATGCAGCCAATTCACCAAACCAGCCACCATGGTGAAGTCTGTGCAGAGCAGGACACTATGCTGTGACCTTGGTTTCACTTCTAGTATGAGGAACTAATGGAGAAGACAGGTAGGTAGACATGGACAGAGCTGGCACCAAGCAGCTGTCCAAGTGGGAACAAGAATTCTTGGAGCACTCAGGACATGATGGGAACACAGCAGAGCAAGACCCATCCATACACCCACAGCTACCAGGATCCTCAGTGTGCAGGCCTACTATGTTCCCAGAAAGTCATAGATCATAGAACATCTCTGTCTAACAATGGACTGCCAATATATTGATAGGTGCAGTCTGATGGTCAACAACATGCAAGCACTGAAGAAGTTCAAGATTCAGAGTGCAAATATATACTTGGTTAAGTTAATTGACCTTGAATATTGATCTGTAATGGTAGAATAGAAGGACACTGTTGGTAACACCTGCCGCAGTAAATAAATACATTGAGCTCTTCTTGATTCTTGTGCATGTGCAGTTGGTATAAAAACCTTAATGGGTCATTTAACCAAACTTCTGTGATTCCCTTTTCCCTAGGTTGTGAGGCTGCTCATCCTCATCTTTGATGGTGCTCCAATAACTCTGACTGGGCCTTTGCTAGCCATGGTGCTCTATGATCATTTGACCTTCACATGGCATCTTCTGCTGTCATCCATTCCCATCATCCCTAGTGACCCTTGATTGTTTATGCTTTTTTGTTTTCAACTTTTTGCTTTCACACAAGTTTGTGAACAACTCAACAAGACAGGAATCCATCCCTGGAGTTTCATTATCTACTTTTTTGGATGAAATCATGGTCCTGACAGTGTGGAGAGGAAGATGGTACACATGTTTTCTAACTTCTGTTTTGACCTTGAAGCTGGGCCTCAGATGCAGAGCCAGAGGGCAGAATGGGCTCTGTATTCCTCTAGGACAATGAAGGCCATCCAAGTACCAAGAAGCCACAAAAACTGAAGATCCATTTAGACACCCACCTGACGCTGCAGGCAGAGTCTGCATCCAAAATCACAGCTCCATGTCAAAGCAGCAGCAATGTTCCCTGTGGCTCTGACACTGCTTCTCCTCCAGCATCCTCTCCTGATCACTTTCTCTGAAGATGGCAGACGCATTTGCACAGAGAAATCTGTGGCATGCAGCAGGGGAGATGTGGTCATTGCTGGATTTTACTCCCTCTATTCTTGGGAATTGGTCGTTCAAGGCTTGAATGACCCTACCCTGCAGCAACAGAACATTCAGTAAGTGATTTCTTGGATTTTCTTAAATTTTGAATTTTCTCTTTGGGTTACAGTCAGAGGTGGGGGAAGTTTGGACACAATCATTGATGTGCTCTGCATCTTCTACACTGCTCTCACTACAACAGCTCTACTTCATTTCAGGTGTTCCCAATGAATATTTTTCTTTCTCCCAAGGGTACAGAGTTTTCTGTCTGTCTTCCACTCCGCTCCTCTTTCCAGAGATGTCCCGACTACCCCACCATCACTGTGACTCCTCCACTCATCACTGTTACTCAGGGTCACTGGGGTGACCAAGAGTCCGTACAAGAACACTTAAGTGCAATGTCCCCATCCATAGGGCAAAGGCTAGGGAATCTTCAATTCATTCTGTTCTTTATACTTTTCAAAACAGGACCAATGTTTGGATCTCCTTCAGGGCAATCTTTCTTAGGATAGACAAGCAGTTTATGCTTCTGGGGTTATTTCAGCAAAGCTGTGAGAATGGGGAGCTGCTGGACAGATCAGTAATAAGAGATGCATGACACATTTGATTTTTTCCTCTTAACTAATGTAAATAAGCTTCTGTGCTGCTATCCATGTCTTGGCCTGTCTTCTATGTCATTCCCAGAAACTCTGTTTCCATTCCTTGTTCTCCAACATCTTTCCAGGCTTATTTATTTTTCCCTGCTCATAACTTCCGAAACTAGATTTGAATGTTTTTTTTTCATATATATTGTCAGTAATGGGTCTTGAACTCTGGGCTTGGATGCTGTCCCTGTGCTATTCAGCTTAAGACAAGTGCTCGATTGCTGGCGCCACAGTGCCATTTCCAATTTTCTAGTGGATTATTGGTGATACGAATCTCATGGACTCTTCTGCCCTGGCTGCCTTTAATCACTGATCCTCAGATCTCAGCCTCCTGATTACATAGGATGACATGCATGAGCAAAGGTGCTTCGCTTTTTCATATGTTTTATACACACTTTCATTCAGGCATTTGACCCAGGTGAGCTCACTACTTTCAGATCTATAGAATTCTCTGTAAACTAGGGAAGTCATGGATGAATCTTCTCAGACAAGTTGTGTGGAAACACCCTGTATGGGGTTTGTTCTGGAGAGGAATACTTTATTCCATGAGAGATTTATGAGATATACTGAAGCCAATTTAATGTGGTGAGGAATTGAGAGAGAAAGATGGGGCTTATGTGTAAACCCAGCATTAGAAACGAACGCACATGGGAGGTGGGAGATGTCAGAGCTATCCTCTTCTCTGTCCATTCTCTAAATTGAGCTGTGTGTGTGTGTGTGTGTGTGTGTGTGTGTGTGTGTGTGTGTGTGTGTGTGTGTGTGTGTGTGTGTGTGCATGTTCAGAAACACTCTGGTACTCAAGCATCATCTCAAGTCCTGATGGCTGTTCCCTGGCATTTCTTCTGTCCTGGCTGGTACTCTACCACTTGACCTACAGCTCTGCACCAGTTTCTGTGGAGTTGCTTGCACATAAAATGTGTCACAGACATTCCTGCCCAAAGTAACTACAAAACATAATTCTCCTATATCATCCTCCTTAGTAGTTATAATTGCAGGCCTGAGCCACCAGTTCCCAATTCATATTGAGTACTGCTGACATTCTATATGTCAAGCCTCAGTTACATTGCACACAATGACATCAGCAAAGATCCATGAGAGCTGAGATTCTCTCTACGAGAATTTCGCTAAAATGATTATATTGAATGCTAGGAGAACTCATCTTTCTGAAACAGTCTTGACTCATATTGGCATGTGATACCATCTGGCCTTTCAAATGTCTCCGAATTATACCAGTCTGACTGGTCTGGCTTTGTGCCTGTCTTTCCAGAAATTCCAGGCACACTTCAGTGTTCCTGAGTCTGTAGTGACTTCCACAATGTCACCACTAGAGGGAGCACAGGGACTGTGAGAAGTCAGCTGTGAGGCAATAAACCACTTCAGTACCAGAGAAAACCAAAATCAATTTTGTTGAAAAATACTCTGTGGTTCTAAAAATCTCATGAGAATGCCAATGAGTCATGGGTCCAAATATGCCTTCTCCTGGGTGCACAGGGGGCCCATATGCCTCTTCCACAGTGAATGGCCTTGTGCATGGATTCTGCCTAGCAATAGCAAGATCTGTGTGCTGGAATTGGCATTAGACACAGCTGTGGCCACCAGAACTCTATTACACCTGGAATACCGAACAGCAGGGTCACCAAAACAGATGAAGGTTAATAAAGTTTCCCTCTAAGTAGGGACTCTTCACTTGGGATCCTGGACTCTGATCTAAGAAGAAATCCTAGACAAGTCACAACAGGAAGAAAATGTGGCAGAGCTTTCTTGAGTAAGGAAGCAAACAAACAAGCAGGTAGACAAACAGGAAACAAAAAGGCAAAGACATACTCTAACTGAGAGGAGACACACAGCTCTTGGACTGCCAGGGGTATTCAGATAGTAAAGGCAGGAGGTCTGACTTCAAAAAGGCACAAACATAGGTCTGTCATCTTTGAACTAATCACTCCTGCTGTTACACTTTCTGAGTTTCTGTATGTTTTGGCCATTCTTTCCAGATGATTATCCTTGAGGGAAGGAAGTTGTGCTGTTGTCTATATTTGGCATAGGATGTTCGTATATTTTGGGGGAGCTTTTTGGGGGGAAGGCATTTGCTCTACAGGACAACTGTTAATTCATATGATGAGAAATACATCTGTCAGGAAGCAATGCAACCTGTTGCCTCTCTTTGAAGTAAAGATGGTAGCCCTGTGTTTCTAAATCACATGTTTCTGAGTTGCCTTCTCTAGGACTTAATTTTTTCCTTAATTTATCCAGCTTCTTTTTGTGCTCAATGACTTTGGTCCCTTAATCTTAAGTTATGTAGATGGATGAATAGCTTTCTGTTTGCTGTGAGCTTCCCATACCTCATTTTTTACTAATCTATTCTACTCCATTTTCCCCTAAATGACTTCATTCCCTTAATCTTAAGGGAAGTAGATGGACAAGCTTTAAGTTTGAGTTTTTGAATTCCTGGAATGCATTAACCAGGCCTCATTTTCCTTAGTCTATCCTGTCTCAGTACAGCATCCTCAATCTACTGCAATCAAGCCCAATACAGTGCTGGGTGAGTACTAACATTGACTCAGGTTGAATGTGGTAGAGGTGTGCTCATGAGCCAAGATGCCCACAACCATACACAATTAGTGATAGCTAATATAGAATTCAGATTGTCGGGTGGTAGATAACTTTCTCAGATATTGAGGTGATTACAGAGTCTACCAGAGGTTGACCTGGGTATATGGTCATGGCACAGTTCTAGTGTTATTAGCTAGCCCACACTAAGCTGTGGGACCATACCACCATCTTACTTCCCTGTCTTACCTATTATAATTGGGATGGAAACCCATGCAATGCTACAGCAGCATGGTAAAGTTTGTAAAGGAAGCCACAAGTTGGGCATGGGTAGGTGACGCCTAGAATTCTAGCTACTTAGGAGGCTGAGATCTGAGAACCGGGGTTCAATGCCAGCCCAGGCAGAAAAGTCTGTGAGACTTTTATCTCCAGTAAAACAAAACAAAGCCAGAAGTGGTGCTGTGCCTCAAGTGCTCGGGAGCTAGTCTTAAGCTGAAGATTTTAGGGTCAGATCCCAGGCCTAGAGTTCAAGCCCCACAACCAACAACAACAAAAAAAAGCAATCCACGGGACCATCTTGGTGAAGACCACCAGCTACTCAGGCTATCTAGCATCCCCAAAGCCCAAACTGACATGTGGATACAATAAAGCCACACTCTAGCTTATGCAGATGTAGACCAATGCACACTGGATTCCTAGAGCGAATTCAGTTTCTGCCTGGTGCCATCTTGAGCACTGTCCTTCTAGGGCAGTGGTCCCCGAAATTATTCACTGTGCAACTAGACTGGACTGAGCTAGATGACAAGAGAGTCACATAGCCACAGTGGCTTCACAAGGCTAAGCAAGAAGACAGGTGTCAGCCTACTCCACCCATGGTGGAAACTGATGGAAACATTTGGTTCTACCTCAGCGACCTTCCAAAACCTCCTGAAAGGTTCTAATGGAAGCTGTGGTGCTAGCACCAAACAGTGCCTCTAGTTTATTCTGGATTATTGGTCCAACCATGACATGCCTGACAAAGGGTTCTAAGAAAAACTCTGACCCAATCTTCTGCCCTGCTCACTAGGAGGTTGTATCTCATACCTGCTGTCGTTGACAAGATTGGAGGAGGAAGGTTGTGGCAGTGACTTCCTTCTCTGTCCTAAACCAGTTCCAGAGGCACAATCTAAAGGTCTGGACCCAAGAGTAGAAACTTTAAGCACATCCCCAGCACTGGTCTCAGTGTATGGGGATGCTGCTGAGATTTAACTTTAATTCTCTCCCTCCCTGCAATGTCAGAGGTTTTCTGTCCATAATGAGCTACTAAGGCTGTTAATGGGGAGGAACATGGAGATGGTTTCTTCCCCCTTTTCTCACACATCCTATCCTCTTGTTTGTTTGACTAGAGAAGTATCCTCCATTCCACACTCCTTGACTCTCATCTGTTCTTTGTTGGGTGAGGCAATCTTCATGTTCTAGCTTCCTGGGCTGCCATCTGGCTCTGCTTCTGGGGAATTCCCTTGAATGATGACATTCTTTGATTCAGCTTAGTGTGCCTCTAACACATCAAATGAATTTTGTACTTCTGTGATTTCTTTACTTTCCTCACAAGGCTAGATTCAATTCTTTGCAGAAGAATGCACCATTGGCAAATGTGTGGCAAGCAAGTACAGAGACAAAGCAGCCTGCTTTCCTATTTACTCCTAACACAGCAGGCCCTGCCTCTCTGTTCATACTGGTTGAAATCAGGTGGACAATCTGCTCCCAATTGGAATTGTATTTCTTAAGAATTTTTCCATATACACAGATAATTTAAGGTACTAAATGATTTGGGATGTGAGTTGGGCCTGCTCCTATGTCACAGCAGACAGCAGTGTTTTTCACTTATCCATATGGGGCATAGAGGAAAAGCCAGCTTCCTCATTCCCCCCACTCTCTGTCTCTGTCTCTGTCTCTGTCTCTGTCTCTGTCTCTGTCTCTGTCTCTATCTGTCTGTCTGTCTGTCTATCTGTCTGTCTGTCTGTCTGTCTGTCTCTCTCTCTCTCTCTCTCTCTCTCTCTCTCTCTCTCTCTCTCTCTCTCTCTCTCTCTCTCTCTCTGTCTCTCTGTCTCTCTCTCTCTTTCTCTCTCTCTCTCGGCAATATCAGAAGAATAGTCATCTCATGTATGCTGATCAAGACCTGTTCAGGAACTCTCCCAATTCTAAGAACTTTTCTTAGACTCCAAATTAGAATGCCATCCCCTTGGATCTACACATATTACTGTGTGTAGAAATCAACAGTTGATTCAACAAAGTGATGAGATTAGCAGTTAATCATTTGTAATACTTTTATACCTACCCAAATTTTGTGATTTCTGTGCAGGATCAACTTAAACAAATACCAATTGCTTCTCACCCTGGTGCTGGCTGTGGAGGAGATCAACAAGAATCCCCATCTGCTACCCAACATGACTCTGGGGTTTGAGATCTATACTGTACATTACTCAGGTACTGATCTGTTAGAGGATCCACTCACCTGGCTGTCTGGGAAGAATAAAAACATCCCTAATTACACCTGCAGAAGAGACAGCAAAGCTATAGCGGCACTCACAGGAACCTCAAGCACATTTGTCCCAATAGGGACACTGCTGGACCTCTACAAACTTCCACAGGTGAGGCTGGGAGGGGTGGGCAGATGTGAAGCCATATCCACAGTGACTGTCCTCAACAGGCTGAAGAGGAGGTGGTATCACAAACCCTTCCAAATGCATAATCTCACAGGGAGAAGCCTCCAAAAGTGGGTGGGACATACACATTTTCATTGCTGCAAATAAAAGGAGAGGTGTTAAGAGGGAAGGATGACCCAAAGCTCTGAGCCTTTTCTGTACATGTCTACAAAGAGTTCAGAACATGGGAGATGACTTTGCAAATGGGATAAGCAAACTTGTTCCCACCACTGTAATACCAGTTGTTGAGTCATTCACATCAGGACTGAGATTTGCCTATGACCATCCTCTTCCTGATGTTGTTTCCATTTGTTCCCTGTAGTTCACCTTTGGGGCTTTTGATCCTCTCCTGAGTGACCATGGAAAGTTTGGTACTGTCTATCAGATGGCTGCCAAGGACTCAGGTCTAGCCCTGGCCATGGTCTCCTTGATGCTTCATTTCAGCTGGAATTGGGTGGGACTATTCATCACCGAAGAAAACTATGGTATGTGGTTCCTCTCAGAATTGAGGGAAGAGATGGGCAAGAGTAGAGTCTGCTTTGCCTTTGAGAACATGATGACTTACAATGTCCTTTCAGATTTATCAAATGATCTATCAATGCAGCGCCAGCTACTGGACTTATCAACCAATGTGATTATCATTTATGGGGACAGTAAATTTCTACTTAGTTTTATTCTTAAATTTAGGCACTTTTTAATTACAGGCAAAGTCTGGGTCCTGAACTCACCCTATGATGATGTGACTATTGCTAAAAGACATTTTCTGATTGACTCTTTCCATGCACCTCTTATCTTCTCTCACCATCATAGAAACACTGCTGGGTTCACCAATTTTATTCTGACAGAGACCTTCTCCAAGAACTCAGCAAATAACTCCCTTCCCAGGTCATGGATTCAGTCTGTTTATAGCCTACTGATTAAGTCTGACTGCAGAGACTTGGGGCACTGTTCATACAATGCCACACTGCATTGGTTGCTGAGACACGTTTTTGACATGACCATGTCAGATGAGAGTTATAACATCTACAATGCTGTGTATGCTGTGGCCCATGCCCTCCACCAGATGTTTCTTCATTACATGGAAGAACCAAGAGTGCACAATGGGCAACCCAGGGCATTTCTCTCTCCACAGGTAATGGCTTTGCTTTTGGGTGACCTACTCTAGGCATGCGCAACTTCTATATAAGCTTTCATAGCAGATGCAACTAGGTTATCTGGCACCATTTTGGGAAATACAAGAGAGTCTGTTGTGCTCTCTATAAAGTGACGATAGAGCTGTGAAGACAATGTTCTTGAAGAATGCTGCATCTGTGACAAGGAAGTGTTGTGTCTTCTCTCCTCATCCTCACTATGTGTGAAAAAAGCTGTCCCCTTTTCAATAGCATTTATTCAAATTCTCCTTGTACCTTTTTAAAATAACAGATAAAAGGTGACTAGTTTTTTTTATTGTGAAAATACTGTACAGAGGGGTTACAATTACATGGGCATGATAATGAGTACATTTCTTACCAAGCATTGTATCCTACGCCTTTGTTTCCCCTTCCCATCTCTTCCCATCCTCCTCCCCCCCCCCCGCACTCCCTACCCAATCCTCCCCCCCCCACCAAAGCTGTGAAGTTCGTTTTCGACATAACGACTTCTACATCCCATTATTGCAATAGGTTCACCTGTATCCCTATTTAAACGATTTGTTTTTCCCCTTCCCCTCCACAAATTATACCGACATCAAATACAGGGGATATACTGTGGGGGAGGGACATACAAAGCAACAAAGAAATAAACGTATAAATGTGTTAGAAACAATCACATGAAAGAAAAAAAATATTTGAATACATATCTTAGGGTTCATTTCCCTAACATCACCTTATCTGACTGTTTCTGCTTGTCTCAGACATATACTAGACGTTGCAAATAAGGGAATCCATGGGACCTATGTTTCTTTGGGCCTGGCTTACTTTACTTAATATAATTTTTTCCAAGCCTTTCAATTTCCTAACTAATGGGGCAATGTCATTCTTTCTGATGGAGGCATAGAGTTCCATTTTGAATATATAACACTGTTTCTTGATCCATTTATCTACTGAGGGGCATCTGGGTTGGTTCCACATCTTAGCTATAGTAAATAATGCTGCAATAAACAGAGTCATGCTAGTATCTTTAGTGTGGTCCAGTTTGTAAACATTTGGGTTAATGCCCAAAAGTAGCATTGCTGTGTAATAAGGGAGCTCTATGTGGAATCTTTTGAGGAACCTCCATACTACTTTCCAAAGTGGCTGAACATGTTTACACTCCCACCAACAATGCAGTAAGGTTCCCTTCTGTCTACATCCCCTCCAGCATTGGTTGTTATAAGAGTTCTTGATTTCACCATTCTAACTGGAGTGAGGTGGTATCTCAACATTATTTTGATTTGCATTTCTTTTCGGGATAAGGAGGTTGAGCATTTCTTCATGTGTCTATTGGCCATCCTTCTTTCCTCTTCAGAGAAGTTTCTTTAAGTCTTTAGCCCACTTATTTATTGGGCAGTTGTTTCTTTGAGGATTTGTTGTTGGGGCATTTAATTATTTGAGTTCCAAGTATATTTTGGATATGAGACCCGTGTCTGTTTTATGGCTAGTGAAGATCTTCTCTTAGGGTTACTAGTTCTTGAAAACCTAATATTGCCTAGACACAAGTGGCTCACACCTGTGGCTTACTCATGACTACAACCACCAAAAAGACAGAGGGGGAGCTGTGGCTCAAGGAACAGAATGATTACTTTGAAAAGAACAAAAAAATGTAGAGTGCCTAAGCTGTGAGGTCACACCACAGGGCAGGCATAAACACACAGACACACACACACACACACACACACACACACACACACACACACACACGTGCCCGCGCGCATGCAGTGAACTAAGTCTTGCTTAAGGTAATCTTTCATAGTTGTCAATTATATTCTATGCTTCTACTTAGTATGTTATTTACCAATATTTCAGACTGATTCTCTTATCAGAATAAAAAAACAAGTGATTGGAATGCACTTTAGAGAGTCTGTTGAGGCCTTTCATATGATAATTCATTATTTGGTTGGATGTGGCTGGAGTTTCATTCCCTTGAAATTGAGTTTCTGCATCCTATCCTGGATACTCAGGTTTTAGAACTTGGTAACACTTTATTCTGCTGTAGACCTGCATTTATTACAGTTGGTTGGATTCCTGTGGTGTGTGTGAATCAGGGGATGGTAATGAGGAGTAATCCATTGTTCTGGGGTTCTGTGATAACACTGGGAAGCACTTCACCATACTATAATGTGTCCCTTTTAGCTACATCCCTTTTTGAAGAAGATCCAATTTACCAATCCTGTTGGAGACCAAGTGGTTTTGAATGAGGAAAGCAAATTGGAAGCAGAGTATGACATTAAGAGCTTCTGGAATTTTCCAGAAGGTCTGGGACAAAAGGTGAAAGTTGGCAAGTTTTCTCCATCTAGGCCACATAGTCAACAACTGGTTTTGTTTGAAAATCTGATAGAGTGGCCCATAGGAATCACCAAGGTGGGTAATTTGTACTTTTTTTACTCTCTCGTTTTAAAAAAATGTATTGTTATTAGGAAGTAGTTGTAGAAAGACCTTACAATTTCTTAACTCAGGTTTTGATCACAATGCTTGTATGCAATGTTACCATATCCTTATTTCTCCCCTGGGTCAGTCGTTTCTAACCATAATGGCATGATCTATGTATAAATGAGCAATAAGCTTATCCTGTTTTAAAGTTAGTTCAATGAAACTATAGCTCAGTGGTGTACATTTCAAAACTTTCTGTTTCTGGAAGTTTCTTACTAACAGATTCATGGAGAGAACAGGGGAACATATCATGACCAATATGTTGTTCTATGTTTGCATAGTGAATATCATAAAATTAAATGACACCTGTGAATCATCATTCCAGCACTGTGACAAAATATCTGAGGGAATCAAATGAGAAGGCAGAAGGGATTGCTTTGCTTCTGCCTGGAGCTTTCAGACCATGGTTGGATAGATTGTTGCTTCTTAGTCTAGTGAGACAGGATGTAATGAAAGGAGCATCTGCCAGTAAAATTCACCCACTTCATGACAGCTAGGAAGCCAAGAGAGATGTGAATGGCCCTGGGTACAGTAGCACCTCCACAGCAATTAACCATGCTTTAGAGTGTGGGTTTAAAATTTCCCTGAGTGATTTTCCTCTCATACTCTTATTCATCTGTAAACAGATCACTTGAATTCAAGAATAGGATGCAGGATTAACTCCCATTTCCTAATTTCCTAGAATTAACATCCAACACTTCAAGGCTCCATGATTTCCCAATAGTATGAGTGCTGGGTGTTGAGGCCCCACATATTCTTCAGCTCATGTCAGATGAAAATATAAGAAGGTTCAGTAAATTCATTTGCTGTGTGCATATAATGATTATGTGTTTTGATGATCATTTCCCCTAAATCACTGGAGTGTCTCAGATGTCAGGTGAAAGGATAAAATGTCACTAACTTTCATCTGAATATTCTCAGACTCCTCAGTCTGTGTGCAGTGAGAGCTGTGGTTCTGGATTCAGGAAGTCCAATCTGGAGGGAAATGCTACCTGTTGCTTTGATTGCACTCCTTGCCCAGAGAATGAGATTTCTAATGTGACAGGTGAGTGTGTTAGTTTGAGAAATTCCCCATCTCTTCTTCCTACCATTCAGTCCATGCAAGCCAGTGGAGTGATCTACAATAACATGGCAGGAACACACATGCACCTTCACGCAGAGTTCCAGGGCAATGTTAACCATACTTCTCCTTAGAAGAAACACCCACTGCCCCTCCATTACATCTCTGATTGTATTTTCTAATCTAGTACAGAATTCATCATGAGAATACCCATGTTCCCCTCTCCTCAATCGCATTTTTTATATAAAAAGAAAATGTTTACCCATGGTTTCCATTATTTGTAATACCTACTGTTTGTCTAGGACAAGCAGAAAAGGTCAAAAGCTAGGTACTATGACCATACAAGTTGATGTTAAGCGAAATGAACTCCAAGATAGGGGCACAAATGTGTTTTTCTTTCTTTTTTAATGTATTTATAATGACCATGTGATTTTTTTCTTTCTTTGGTATGTTTCATCCTCATGGTATAACCCCTGTTTTCAATTTGGTGCCCTGCATCTTGTATATATATTTTCCTTATTTGGGGTCGGCAAGGAAAAAACAAACTGCTTAAATAGGGATACAGGTTGCCCCATTTTAACCAGGAGATGTACAAGACACTATATTGAAAAAGAACTTTACAACTTTAGCATTGTTGCGGGAGGATTGGGGATGTGGACAAGGAAGGGATGGTTAGGCAAAAACAAAGCAGGAGGCAACAATCCTAGATGGGAAATGTACACTTTACCGTACTCATGGAACTGTAACTACTGTGTACAGTATTTTTAAAATTAAAAATATAAAAAAAAAACAAAAAATGGGGAACAATGCTTGAGAGGAAAATACTCATTACCTTAATCATGTAACTGTAACCACTTTGTACAGTATCTAAACAATAAAACACATATTTAATAAACAAGGGAGAAATTGAGAAAATAAAAGCTAAAGACTGAAAAAAAGGAAATTATCAAGAACCAGTTGATGATCTTTGAAATGATATGCAAGTCATCATGGAATTGTGAACATAACACAGTCTTTCATTTCTGAGTGCCTATTGCTGCTCATTTCTAATTAAATTTTATTTTCTATTTAGCATGCACTAATAATACAAGGGGCTTTGTTATGATCGCTCCATGTCTGACACTGGCACTAGGCTGACTAATAGTTCTTCAAATATAAAAGATTCAGAAGTAGTTTATCATCTCCATTTCATTTCTCTTCTCCCTCCTCCAGCTGATCTTTCCCAGACCTTATATTATCAGTGGAGGAGCACAGTTCTTGACACAGAGCAAATGCTCAAGAAGTTTGTGTTTGGGGTAATGAGGAGATTGAGGTTTGGATTAGACCCTCTTGTACAAAGTGAAGTGGTTGGGCTGAGTCTCTATTCTCCATTATGTCTTGAATGAGAAGCAGAGAGCCAGAGTGGTATGACCTTTCAAGAAAGCAGCACATAATGTTGGTAATCATATATTACACCTGTAATCCAAGCGATTTAGGCAGTTGAGATTTGAGGATGGAACTTTGATGTAATGATGTACAGGAAACTCAGTAAGATTCTTTCTCACCATTAAGCAATCAAAAAGCTGTAATTGGAGCTGTGGCTCAAGTGGTAGAGTGGTAGTTTTTAGTATGAATACCCTGGAATACGTCCCATGGCCAGAGTTCAAGGACTGGAGGAAAGACAGACAGATGGAAGGAAGGAAGGAGCTAGAGAAGGAAGGAGGGAGGGAGTGAGGGAGAGAGAAAAGGAAGGAAAGAAGGAAGGAAGGAAGGAAGGAAGGAAGGAAGGAAGGAAGGAAGAAAGGAAGAAAGAAAGAAAAGATAAACATAAAAACGGAAGGGGAGGAGGGAAAGAAGAATAAATGTGATAAAGATATTTGATGTGAAAGCATTTTGATATAGAGTTACTCTATTGGTATTGAACTCAATACAGGTCAACTGGTGAATCAGGGGAAATGAGATAGCTACTTGAATGAAGGGGGTTGAGAGGAAAGACAAATACTGAACACAAACTAATAGTGATTCTCACACCTCACCAGACATGGAGCAGTGTGTCAGGTGTGCAGATCATCAGTTTGCCAACATCCAGAGAAATCACTGCCTCATGAAAACTGAGGGCTTCCTGGCTTATGAAGACCCCTTGGGTATGGCTCTGGCTTGCACAGCTCTTTGCTGCTCTGCACTCACAGCTGCTGTTCTTGGGGTGCTTATCAAGCACCAAGACACCCCTATTGTCAAGGCCAATAACTGGGCCCTCAGCTACATCCTGCTCATCTCCCTCATCTGCTGCTTCCTCTGCACCTTGCTCTTCCTTGGCCGTCCCCACACAGCCACCTGCATCCTGCAACACACCATATTCGCAGTGGTCTTCACTGTGGCTGTCTCGACAGTCCTGGCTAAGACCATCACTGTGGTTCTGGCCTTCACGCTCACTGCTCCAGGGAGAAGCATGAGGCAGTGGCTGCTCTTCTGGGTTCCTAACCTCCTAATCCCCATCTGCACTCTCATCCAGGTGACCCTCTGTGGCCTCTGGCTGCGAATCTCTCCTCCCTTTGTGGACAAAGATGAACACTCTGTACATGGCTACATCATCATCCTGTGCAACATGGGCTCTCTCACTGCCTTCTACTGTGTCCTGGGATACCTTGGCTCTCTGGCCCTGGCCAGCTTCACTGTGGCTTTTCTGGCCAGAAACCTGCCTGACACCTTCAATGAGGCCAAGTTCCTGACCTTCAGCATGCTGGTGTTCTGCAGTGTGTGGGTCACCTTCCTGCCTGTCTACCACAGCACCAAGGGGAAGGCCGTGGTGGCCGTGGAGGTCTTCTCCATTTTGGCCTCCAGTGCAGGTCTCCTAGTCTGCATCTTTGCCCCCAAGTGCTACATCATCCTGATAACACCTGAGAGAAATTCTTTCTCCAGGTTCAGGGAGAGATCAGGTTCTGGAAGAAACAAACATTAAGATAAACATAGATGTTGCCTAGAATGTTTAGAGTCTCGGAGAGCAATCGGTATCACATCTTAGGTTAATGTGAGGACTTCTTTGAACAAAGAAGTTACTCTAATTCATTCCTCTGGTTATGTTAGAGACATAGCACATTCCCAACAAGACCTCCTAAATTTGCATTCTAACTTGGATATTTTATGATTCCTCCACACTAATCTTTCCTTTATACTACTCATACTTCCTAATGAGTACATTATCTACTGTGCTTATTCCTTTCTCTTTCCTGTATCAAGTACTCTTCCTACATATCCTATATCACTGCTTGAATATCACTATATTAGTATAGGAAGTTACTAGTATAGGTAGTTACGTTGTTGAACATTTCCATGCTTTCATTATGGTAACTCAAATCCATTCTCTGACCTAGCTGAATACTTCTGTTCACATATTTTCTATTTTGCTACATTACTGACTGTATTTTACTGGAAAATCTCTCATTCTTTCTTTTCTTTCTTTAACAATTTTAGAGCACCATGTTAATCTGTTGCAGTTTCCAACAGGAATTTATGAATGTATTTTTTAGGGAAGAAATGCGAGTGCACCAAAATAACTACAGTTGTCCAAATGAGCAGCTACAGCAATAGTTTGCTTATTGGTCATTATTTCTTATTGAAATCCAAAAATACAGAGTACACAATTGTCCAAGCAGAGTCTTGTCATCCCAGTCCCTACGAATCCTCAATCTTAAGGGATGGAGAAATAGAATCATTTATAAGAAGAGAAAAAGCTCCCCAAGAGAGGA
The DNA here is from genome assembly GCF_024711535.1 of Dipodomys merriami. Taxonomy (NCBI): domain Eukaryota; kingdom Metazoa; phylum Chordata; class Mammalia; order Rodentia; family Heteromyidae; genus Dipodomys; species Dipodomys merriami. Next base: position 3,089,557 of record NW_027206179.1, on the reverse strand, counting down.
CAAAAATATCAGATAGGCTCAAAGTTCAAAACTCTCAATGATCCTTACAATTCTATGAGAACAAGAATGATTCAGAAGAGTCCCTAAGAAATCAAAGTGTTGAGAAGCTTGAAGTAGGAATATTGTCAGGCCACCACCACTTTGTACAGCCAGAAGAAGTCCAATGGAAAAACAAGCACATGTCATGTCTCTGAGTCCAGCGATCTTGATGTCATTCAGTGCTGTAGCTGTGGCCCAGTGGAGTGATGTCACCCACACATGCATGACAAAGATACACATAGTGTTGTCTCTAATTCTGCTGGGCCATGGATGGAAAACAGAAAAGCATCTGCACAGAGACAGAAATGTCTGGAAGCCAAACAACTTATCCCACTTACAATGAGTCAAAGAAGAGAGTGCTCACTGTTCTGTATAGGTGCTCATTTAATGATTGCTACTTCTGCTTTTCAGTGGTCCATTCGAGAAAAGAGTTTCTTGGAATTCCCTGCCTGGGATGGCTTTGAACTGCAATCCTCAGATCTCAGCATCCTGAGTAGCTAGGATCACAGGCATGAGGCACCAGCACCCTGTCAATGATGCTGTTTTGATAACTGAGGTCCACACCTTCAATATGATTGTGATAGTTCCTCTGCAGTACTCAGAAAGAGTTTAGAATAATACAGATATTGTAGTTTGGGAAAGACCTTAACAGGATCAGAACCAGTACTGTATAGATAGAAAGAAAAATAAATGGTGGTTACCCATTCTGGTAACAAAACACAACTATAAGAAAGTATAAAACATGGGGAACTGAAGCATTCACACAAGTGGTGAAATAATTTTTACTGCACTGTACTAGAATCTGGCTACAGAAAATCATTATGTTGATATTTATGATTAAGAGGTGGTATTTCCAAGATTCTTCATATATCTAATACATCAGTACTTACTGGGTAGAGATGCTTCTGTCTTTAGACACAACCAAGGGGTAAAGAACCAAGGATATCTTCAAGTCTGGTGCATAGAGGAAGCTCAGCCTCCATCCTCAGGACTGACAGACCAGGAGCAGGCTGCTGCCAGCCTCTGTTCCAGAGGACCGCAGCTGTCCAGATGCTCAAGTGAAGGTGGGAAAGGATGGACTCATCATTGACCTTAGGAAAATCAATCTCCAGAGCTCACAATTAGCAAAATTGTGCATCTTATTGGACCAAATCACTAAGGACTTCCAAACAGAAATGGAAGAAGAGAAAAGAGACGAGTAGCCACACTCAATTTTTGGAGGAGATCTCATTAACTATGCTGGCAAAAGATAGTGTGTTCTTCTTCCATTGCTTCAGTTTCTGCTTATTTTTTTAAGATCCAGTGATGTTCAATCTCCATTGGATTGGACTAAATTGCATGTCATAAACGTGTTTTACATTGAGATATGACAATGTAAACAAGAACCAAGAAATAAAGGACCTCTTCTTCCTTTACATATACCTTCTAAATCACTCTATGTTCTTGATCCCATATACTCTGCATAGGCATACACATCTGAGGGAAGTCAGGAGGAGGGCAAAGAAGTGGAGGAAAATGGGTGAAAAAAATACAGCAGATGGCCCATCAGTGGCACTGGTCATTGATGAAAGTGAACTCAGCAACTCAACAGTGATGATGGGAGGGAGGGAATGAGAGAGAAAGAGGAAACAGCTGATATTGAGCAAAAAGAAAGAAATGTACATATCACCCAATTTGGAGGAAACAGTTTTATTGTTAAAGTCTGTAGAGTTCATAAGCTTTGTAGATCAAGATAATGACAAGATGCATTGTGAAGATTTAAATGTGTTAGTGACATTAGCTAAGTATCCTTATGCCACAATAGTGTGAAATTTATGTAATTACATACTCTCAAAAAAGAAAAAGTGTTACTCTTAAAATATGGACTAAAACCTTAGGTAATGTGTATTAAATTTTCACATTCTTGTGGAAATCTATTATTAAATTCATTTTGAATTTGTATATTAGACAGGTAATTTTTTGTGAGCCAGTCACCAGTTGCTCTCTTAGAAGGCTTGGACCTGAGGATTACAGATCAAAATTAGCCTAGACAGAAAAGTCTATGAGACTTCATCTCTAACTTACAAGTATAAATATGGGACAGGAGGTATTTGTCAAATGTTAAAATGACACATGTGTATTACAAAGCCAAGAGAGGGAGATTGGGGCCCTGACTTCCAGGGCTGATACACACACAAACACACACACACACACACACACACACACACACACACACACACACACACACACACACACACACAGAGAGAGAGAGAGAGAGAGAGAGAGAGAGATGTTTTTCATATTGAAAACATAAATTCCTATTTAATTCCTTTTGCTTTTGCCACCCAATTCCAATAAATGTCAATTCTGTATTTAAATTTTTAAAGAAAAACAAGTGGTTTCAATTCTCATGAGGGTCTGTGGATGCCACAGTGAGCAGTGCCAATGATGGCAAAGGCTCAACAGAAACAAGGAGAAACAAAAAGAGTGAAGACAGACAGACAGACAGACAGACAGACAGACAGACAGACAGAATAGCCAATATATTAAAGCCACACAATCATTAAATGAAAATCATCCCAAACTCTGAGACCAGAAGAAAAGGGAAGCCCACACGTGGCAGGTGAGACACCTCAACCCAGAGAGGGTCAGAATAGCAGCAATAGATTATGGATCCTACCCATGTCCCCTGGCCTGCTGCTCAGGATCTGCCCTGTGTTGTTGTTGCTGAATCTGCACCCAGACACGGGCAAGGCCCTGAGGTATTACAGAACCACATGCAGTCCCACAACTCAAGGCCAAGGTTTCCATCCTATGATGCTCACTGCCCCATACCCCAAGGCATGCTGGGAGTATCCTTCCATTTCCAGAGCAGGACCCTAAGCCCCATCTTCCCCCAGAGGCGCCAAACCATGTGCAGGATCTTCCCATTACCTTCCCCCCTCCCCCCAAAAAATAAGGAACTGTTTCTTGGACCTTTTATTTAATTTTTAAAAAATAAACAATATTTTAATACCTTTTTCCTCTTATAATTTTTATTTTCGGTATATGGGTGTGTGTGTGCTTTTTTTAATCTCTTGACATTTTGGTCATTTTTTTCTTAATATTTTCTTTTTTTCCCTTCTTTTTGTGTGACTTAATTGCTAGATTGTATCTGCAACCTTTTGACTGTGCAAGTACAGGATTTTGTTGGTGCTTGACTTAAAATAGTGTTCTAGCACAAAATTGGTGTTACTTTCATACCAAATTGGCAGAACAAGCCAGACAAACACAATGAAAATGGCAAGTCTGGGTATCTCAAATCCCACTCATGATAATCAGGTGACAGAACAGATAATGAATAATCCAGAGGAGAGTTACCAAAAAGCTCTACAAACGCTACTGCTAACATGATGAATGAAAAGATTGAAAACCTGCAAGGGACTCAGTGTGAGCATGATAGGGAGCAAGAGGAGGCAAACCAAAGATCAATAGAAGAATCTGATGAGCGTGAAGAAGCTACTCAAAGATTAATACAGGAATTATGTGAGCAGGCTCAGAACACTCAAAGAAAACTACAGGAATTGGGTGAACGTGAGGAAGCTAATTAAAGAGTAATACAGGAATTGCAAGAGTGGGATGAGAATAGACAAAGATCAATAGAGACATTCATGAAATCCATAAACAGATAGCTGTAAGAAGTCAGGGAGACTACAAAGGGAATGCTGAATGGAGCCCAATAGAAGGAATGGGAGTCCAAGGAAAGCATAACCATTCAACTAAGTGATTTGAGAATAAATACTGAACACCAAATTGAGGAAATAAAGAAGTTCCTACAAGATCTAAAACAAAGTTCCAACTAAGAATTTGAAGTCATCAAAGCCAATCAATTAGAACGAAAAGAAATAAAAAAACAAAGTAGGAAGCCTTGACAGTTGGTAAGACCATGCAGAAGATTGAATCTCAGGGATTGAAGACAGCCTACATATTATAAAGAAAGAATATATACCTATCATAGTCAAATCCAAGCAATATGACAGATCTATTCAACATTTGGAAGACACCATCAGAAGGCCTAATCTAAGCATAATGGATGCAGAGGAGCACCTAGAGGTACCTAATCTAGGAAATTTGGTTAACAGGATCCCAGTATAAAATTTCCCAAACATGCAAAAAGATAGGCCTATTCAGATACAAGAAGCTTTTAGAACCCCAAATAGACCACAGCAGAACAGGACATCCCACTGTCACATTATAATCTGCACAGGATCAAGGAAAAGTTCCTTAAAGCAGTCAAGGAGAAAAGATCAATCACATATAAAGGGAAAACAATTAGATTCACCTCTGATTTCTCAGCAGAGATAATTAAAGCAAGAAGAGCATAGAAGGTCATATACCACTCCCTAAATACAGACAACTATCAAGCAAGAATACTGAACCCAGCTAAACTCTCCCTCATAACCAAAGATCAAATAAAACCTTCCATAGCAAAGAAAAACTGAAACAATATATCTCCACCAAACAAGCTCTACAAAAGATACTTAAAGATGTCCTACATATAGAAAACCAAGAAGACCACAATAAAGGCCAAGAAACTGACCCAAATGGAGAATTCAAGAACCATAGGAAGAACCCAGTTGCCCCAGCACCCAAGAAGATGGATAACATGGCAGTAACTCCCAAACACCTCTCTGTTCAATGAAAGGTTGGACAAATGGGATTGCATGAAATTGCAGAGCTTCTGCATAGCAAAGGACATAGCTAGAAAGATCAATAGAAAGCCCAAGGATTGGGAGAAGATCATAACTAGCCATACAACGGACAAGCGTCTCATATCTAAAATATACCTGGAACTCAAAAACTTAAATTCCCCAACAACAAATCCTCAAAGAAACAACTGCCCAATAAATAAGTGGGCTAAGAACTTAAAGAGAAACTTCTGTGAACAGGAAAGATGTCTGGTCAATAGACAAATGAAGACAAGCTCATCCTCCCTAGCCATAAAAGAAATGCAAATCAAAACAACATTGAGAGACCACCTCACCCCAGTTAGAATGGCTATAATCAAGAACTCTAATAACAACAGATGCTGGAGGGGATGTGGACAGAAGGGCAGTTTTCTGCATTGTTGGTGAGAGTGTAAACTTGTTCAACCACTTTGGAAAGTAGTATTTAGGTTCCTCCATATAGAACTCCTCTATGACTCAGCAATTCCACTTTTGGGCATTTACCCAAATGATCACAAACAAGACCATACTAAAGCTACCAACACAACTATGATTATTGCAGCATTATGTACCATAGCTAAGATATGGAACCAACCCAGATGCCCCTCAGTAGATGAATGGATAAAGAAACTGTGGTATACATACACAATGGAATTCTATTCCTCCAACAGAAAAAATGGCATTGCCCCCTTTATTAGGAAATGGAAAGACTTGGAAAAATTATATTAAGTGAAGACAGTCCCAAAGAGACACAGGTCCCAAGGTTTCCCTTCTTTGCAATAACTAGTACATGTCTGAGACAAACAGAAACTGTCAGACAAGTTGATGTTAGGCGAAACTAACCCCAAGATAATGTTTAATTTAATAATTCAATGTTTTTTTTTCTTTCTTGTGATTGTTTCCAACATATTTATAGATGATTCCTTGGTTACTTTGTATATACCTCCCCCATGGTATAATCCTGCTTTCACTGTATTTGATGTTGGTATAATTTGTGGAGGGTAAAGCAAAAACCAATTTGCTTAAATAGAGTTACAGGTGGACGCATTGCAACAATGAGATGTACAAGAGATTATGTGGAAAAACGAACTTTGCAACATTGGCAGTGGAGTGTGGGGTGGAAAGGGGAAAGAATGGCAAGGGGAAACAAAGGAGGAGGCAACAATGCTTGATAAGAAATGTACTCACGATCTTGCACATGTAATTGTAACCCTTCTGTATGGTTTTTTCACAATAAAAAATAATACAAAGAAAGAAGGAAAGAAAGAAGGAAAGAAGGAAGGAAGGAAAGAAGGAAAGAAGGAAGGAAGGAAGGAAGGAAGGAAGGAAGGAAGGAAGGAAGGAAGGAAGGAAAGAAGGAAGGTAGATATGTAGTAGCATACCCATGTAATTGTAACCCACCTGTATGGTATTTTCAGAATAAAAAAAGTTTTAAAATAAAAAAATAGAAAAAATGTGATAAAATATAAAAAAGAAAAGAAATTTAATAATAACAGACGCTATTGAAGATATTGCCAAAAGGAATGTTATAACACCGTTGGTAACATAATATGACAAAAGATAAAATATTATATGCCCATTACACACAAACAAATATTGGTGTTTGTTATGTTTATGTTTACATATGATGAGTGCCTAGTTTCAGAAGCAGGCTCCATTCCAATCAACACATGAATGGAAAAAGTGAATTGAGTAATACAGACATAATGGTGTCTTGAGCATGCAATTATATGTTTGAGTCAGAAATACGGGAGAAAGTGGAGATCTTCGTGTTCAGTTAATCACACTGACAAATGCAGCAGTGGTATATACTGGACACCATGTGAAAAATGAAGCATACAACTTGTGGATGGGGGAGAGACAGAAAAACTGGGTAACATTATAAAAACATAAATATACTCATTACCTGACTTACATAATCGAAACTCGTCTGTACAACACATTTAAAATACACACAGACAGACAGACGGACAGACAGACAGAAAGACAGAAAGACAGACAGAGATGCATTAACACCCAACCCAGATCCCCAAGTTTTCTCTCATTTTTGAAATGTAGGGAGAAGTAGGCTTAGAGTACTAGAGTAGATATCAATGACAATGAAGTAGAAATTGTTAGCTTCACCAGCAAGGAAACCTGAAAATGGTTAAGGCAAAAAACGCAAACTGCTCACATACAGGAGATGGAGAAGCATGGAAAAGACAGAGGAAAAGGAAAAAGAGTAAAAGAGAAAGAGAGAGAAGGGGATTTGTGCTGAGCCAGGACCACAGCGGATGTGGAAATGACCACAGAGTCTGGGGAACTTCTCACTGTCCTATGGAGGTGTGACCAGGGTGGATGAAGAAGTCACCAAGGAGTGTGGGGTCCTTTACTGAATCACAGTCAGGTGACTGACAGGTGATGACTGGTTTCAGGCAGGTGAAGAGGAAGTGGGGAGGGCGTGTTCTCTTGGACAGATTTAACAGAAATAGAGTAATAGATGAAGAGAACAGGATAAATGTTTCTCTTCTGAGCCAGCCACAGGTGGCTCATACTGGTCATCTTGGGTATAGAAGCAATAAAGATTTTTACTTCAGAACCTAAGTCAGGCTGGGCCGCAGCACTGATGCTCTTGTAAGATCTTGCTGGCTACCAACATCAAATAGCATTTGCATTCTTACTTTTACAACTTACATTTGCCAAGCCCTTCCTTATAAATATATGCAGCCAGTTCCCCGAACCAGCCACCATGGTGTACTCTGTGCAGACAGAACCCTATGTGGTGACCTTGGTTTCACTATTATGAGGAACTAATAGAGAAGACAGATAGGGAGACATGGACAGAGCTGGCACCACACAGTTGTACAAGTGGTAACAAGAATTCCCCGAGCACTCTGACATGATGGGGACACAGCAGAGCAAGACCCATTCATACACCCACAGCTAACCAGGATCCTCAATGGGGAAGCCTGTTATGTTCCCATAAAGTCACAGATCATAGAACATCTCTGTCTAACAGTGGACCACCACAATACATTGATAGGTACAGTCTGATGGTCAAGGACATGCAAGCACTGAAGAAGTTCAAGGTTCAGAGTGCAAATATCCAATTGGATATGTGCATTGGCCTTGAAGTATTGATCTGTAATAGTGAAATTCAGGGATACTGTTGGTAACACCAGCAGCAGTAAATAAATGCATTAACCACTTCTGGATACTTATGCATGTGCAGTTGGTATGGAAACCTGAATGGTTCATTTCAGCAAATTTCTGTGGCTCACTTGGCCCTGGATGTGAGGCTGTCCATCCTTATGTTTGACAGTACTCCAATAACTCTGATTGGGCCTTTTCTGGCCATGGCACTCTATGACCATTTGACCTTCACATGGCATCTTCTGGTTTTATACATTCTGATCATCCCTAGTGACACTTGATTTTGTGAGCTGTTTTCTGTTCAACTTTTTGCTTTCAAACAAATTTATGAACAACTCAATAAGAAAGGAATTCATCCCTGGAGTTTCATTATCTACAGTCTTGGATGAAATCACGGTCCTGAGGAAGTGGAGAGGAAGATTGTACACATGTTTTCTAACTTTTGTTTTGACCTTGAAGCTGAAAACCAGATGCAGAGCCAGAGGGCGGAATGGGTTCTGTATTCCTCTAGGACAGTGGATGCCTTCCAGGTAACAAGAAGCCACAAAAACTGAAGATCCATTTAGACACCTACCTGACACAGAAATCAGAGTCTGCATCCAGAATCACAGCTTCAGGTCAAAGCAGCAACAAGGTTCCCTGTGGCTCTGACACTGCTTCTCCTCCAGCATCCACACCTGGTCAGTTCCTCTGAAGACTGCAGACGGATTTGCACAGAGAAATCTGTGGTACACAGCAGGGGAGATGTGGTCATTGCGGATTTTACCCCCTCTATTCTTGGGAATTCTTCGTTCAAAGCTTTAATGACCCTACCCTGCAGCAACAGAACATTCAGTAAGTGATTTCTTGGGTTTCCTTAAATTTTGAATTTTCCCTTTGGGTTACAGTCAGAGGTGGGGGAAGTTTGGACACGATCATTGATGTGCTCTGCATCTTCTACACTGCCCTCACTACAACAGCTCTACTTCATTTCAGATTTTCCTGATGAATATTTTTCTTTCATCCAAGGGTACAGAGTTTTCTGTCTGTCTTCCATTCCACTCTCCTTTCCAGAAATGTCCCTACCACCCCACCATCACTTTGACTCCTCCACTCATTACTGTTGCTCAGGGTCACTGGGGTGACCAAGAGTCCATACAAAGACACTAAAGAGCAATGTCCCCATTCATAGTGCAAAGGCCAGGGAATCTTCAATCAATTCTGTACTTTACACTTTTCAAAACAGGACCAATGTTTGGACATCCTTCATAGCAACCTTTGTTAAGATAGACATGCAGTGTCTGCTTCTGGGGCTATTTCATGTCAGCAAAGCTCTGGGAATGGGGAGCTGCTGGTCAGAGCAGTAATAAGAGAATCAAGACACGTTTGATTTTTTCCCCTTAACTAATGTAAGCAAATGTCTGCCCTGATGTCCATGTCTTGGCCTGTGTCCAATGTCATTCCCAGAAGCTCTGCTCCCATTCCTTGTCCTCCAACATCTTTCCAGGCTTATTTATTTTTCCCTGCTCATAACTTCTTAAACTTGATTTGAATGTTTTTTTCATATATTGTCAGTAATGAGGCTTCAACTCTGGGCTTCGATGCTGCCTCTGTGCTATTCAGCACTTAAGGCAAGTGCTCTACTGCTTGCGCCATAGTGCCACTTCCAATTTTTTGGTGGTTTATTAGAGATAAGATTCTCATAAACTCTAATGCCTTGGCTGGCTCTGAACCCTGATACTCAGATCTCACCCTCCTGAGTAACTAGAATGACAGGCCTCAGCAAAGATGCTTGGCTTTTTCATATGTTTTATACACACTTTCATTCAGGCATTTGACCCAGATCTATAGAATTCTCTGTAAACTAGGGAAGTCATGGATGAATCTTCTCAGACAAGTTGCGTGGAAACACCCTGTTTGGGGTTGGTTTAGGAGAGGAATACTTTATTGAATGAGAGGTATGTGAAGGATATTGAAGCCAACTGAACCTAGTGAGGATGTGAGTGAGAAAGATGGGGCTCATGTGTAAACCCAGCATTAGAAACATACCTCATGGGAGGTGGGAGATGTCAGAGCTATCCTCTTCTCTGTCCATTCTCTATTTGAGCTGTGTGTGTGTGTGTGTGTGTGTGTGTGTGTGTGTGTGTGTGTGTGTGCGTGTATGTTCACACATACTCTGATACTCAGGCGTCATCTATAGTACTGATGGCTCTCCCTTAGCATTTTTTCTCTCATGGCTGGCACTCGACCACTTGACCCACAGCTGTGCACCATTTTCTGTGGAGTTGCTTTCACATAAGACTGTCACAGACATTCCTGTCCAAAGTGACTACAAAACATAATTCTCCTATATCAGCCTCCTTAGTAGTTATAATTACAGGCCTTAGCCACCAGTTCCTATTCATATTTAATATTACTCACATTCTAGCTGACAAGCCTGAGAGTTAAATTGTACACAAGGACATCAGCAAACATCCATGAGAGTTGAGATTCTATGAGAATTTCCCCAAAATGATTACAATGAATGCTAGGAGAACTCATTGTTCTGGAACATTCTTCATTCATATTGGCATGAGCTACAATCTGGCCTTTGAACTGTCTCGGATTTACACCAGTGGTCTGGCTTTTTGCCTGTCTTTCCAGAAATTCCAGGCAGGCTTCAGTGTTCCTGAGTCTGTAGTGACTTGCACAATGTCCCACTAGAAGGAGCACAGGCCTTGAGGGAAGTCAGCTGTGAGGTGATAAACCAGTTCAGTACCAGAGAAAACCAAAGGCAATTTTGGTGACAAATACTCTGTGGTTCTAAAAACTTCGAGAGAACTCTAATGAGTCGTGGGTCCAAGTATTCCTCCTCTTGTGTGCACAGGGGGAACATATGACTCGTCCACAGGGAATGGCCTTATGCATGGATTCTGCCTAGCAGTGGCAAGACCTGTTTGCTAGACCAGGCCTTAGCCACAGCGGTGGACACCAGAATTCTATTATACCTGGAAGACAAACCAGCAGGGTCACCAAAACAGATGAAGGTTAATGAAGTTTCCCTCTAAAAGTAGGGACTCTTCACTTTGGATCCTGGACTTTGATCGCAGAAGAAGAAATTCTAGACAAGTCACAACAGTAAGAACAAGTGGCAGAGTTTTACTGAGTAAGGAAGCAAACAAACAAGCAGGTAGACAAACAGGAAACAGAAAGGCAAAGACACACTCTAACTGAGGAGAGGCACACAGCTCTTGGGCTGCCAGGGGTACCCAGGTAGTAAAGGCAGAAGGTCTGAATGAAAAATTACACAAACATAGGTTTGTCATCTTTGCACTAATCACTTCTGATGTTACACTTTCTGAGTTTCTGTATGTTTTGGCAATTCTTTCCAGATGATTATCCTTGAGGGAAGGAAGGTATGCTGTTGTCTATATTTGGGGTAGGATGTTGCTAAAATTTAGGGGAACATCTTGGTGGAAGGCATACACACAACAAGACAACTGCTAATTCATATGATGAGAAATGCATCTCTCAGGAAGGAATGCAACCTGTCATCTCTCACATGTTTCTGAGTTGCCTTCACTAGGACTCGTTTTTTTTTCCCATAATTTATCCAGCTTCTTTTTGTGCTCAATGACTTTGATCCCTTTATCTTAAGATATGTAGATGGATGAATACCACTCTATTTACTGTGAGCTTCCCAAACCACATTTTTCACTCTCTATTCTACTCCATTTTTCCCTATATGACTTCATTCCCTTAACATTAAGGGAAGTAGATGGACAAGCTTTAAGCTTGAGTTTTTGAATTCCTGGCATGCATTACCAGGCCTCATTTTCCATACCCTATCCTGCCTGAGTACAACATTCTAAGTCCACTACAATCAAGACCAATACAGTGCTAGGTGAGCACTAAGATTGACTCAGGTTGAATGTGGTTGAGGTGAATTCATGGGCCAAGATGGCCACAACCATACACAATTAGTGGTAGCTAGAATAGAATTCTTACTGTCTGGTGGGAGATGACTCACAGGTACTGAGATGATTATAGAGTTCTGCCATAGGCTGCCCTGGCTATGGGGTCATGGCAAAGTTCTAGTGCTATCACATGTCCCACACTAAGCTCTGGGACAAGATCACAATCTTAATTCCCTGTCCAACCCCTGGGAATTAGAATGGAGAACCATGCTGTGTCACAGCAGCTTGGTAAAGTTTGTAAAGGAAGACAGCTTGGCACGGGTGGCTGATGCCTGTAATCATAGCTACTTAGGAAGCTGAGATTTGAGTACCAGGGTTCAAAGCCATCCCAGGAAGGAAATTCCCTGAGATTTTTATCTCCAAATAAAACATCAGAAAACCAGAAGTGGCACTGTGGCTCAAGTGGTAGAGCACTAGCCTTGAACTGAAGAATTCAGGGACAGATCCATGGCCTAGAGTTCAAGCACTACAACTGACAAAATAAAACAAAAAACAAAAAACAAAAAACAAAACGAAGGAAGCCACAGGGCCATCTTGGTGAACACCGCCATACACTCAAGCTCAATCTCCCATCCAGAAAGCCAAACTGTCATGTGGCCCACACTCCAGCTTATGGTGCTATAGACCAGTGCACATTAGTTTCCTAGAGCAACATAAGTTTCTGCCTGGTCTCATGTTGAGCACTATCTTTCTAGGGCAATGGTCCTTGAGATTCTTCAATGTGCAACAAGACTAGGACTGAGCCAGATATCAATACAGTCACATAGCAACAGTGGCTTCACAAGGCTAAGCAGGAAGACAGGTGTCACCCTACTTCAACCATGGTGGAAACTGATGGAATGGCATTTGGTTCTGCCTCAGGGACCTTCCAACACGTCCTGAAAGATTCCAATGGAAGCTGGGGTGCCATGACCAAGAGTGCCTCTAGTTTATTCTGGATTATTGGTCCAAACATGACATGCCTGACACAGGGTTATAAGAAAAACCCTGACCCACTCTTATGCCTTCTTCACTAGGGGGTTGTATTCTGTACCTGTTGTCATTCACAAGATAGGAGGAGGGAGGTTGTGGCAGTGTCTTCCTTTTCTGTCCTAAACTAGTTCCAGAGGCACAATCTAAAGGTCTAGACACAAGAGTAGAGTCTATAACCACTTCTCAAGCACTGGTCGAGGATACAGGGATGGTGCTAACATTGAACTTTAATTCTCTCCCTCCCGGCAATGTTGGAGAGTTTCTGTTCATAATGAGCTACTAATGCTGTTGTATGGGAGGAACATGGAGATCGCTTCTTTAGTCCTTTTCTCACACAACTTTTTCTGTTGTTTTGTTCCACTAGAGAAGAACTCTGCAATCCAAACCCCATGACTTTCATCTCTTTTTTGCTGGGTGAGGAAAGCTTCAGGTTCTCTCTCCCTCAGTTTCCATCTTGCACTGCTTCTGGCGAATCCCCTTGAATGATGGCATTCTCTAAGTCTCTACCACATGACATGAATTGAATTTCTTTGTTTTCTTTAATTTCCTTACAAGGTAAGATTCACTTCTTTGCAGAAGGGTGCACCATCGGGAAAGTTAGGAAAGAGAGCACAGAGACAAGGCAGCCTGTTTCCTATTTACTCCTGAGACAGCAGCCACTGTCTCTCTGCTCATATTGGTCAAAATCAGGTGGACAATCTGCTCCCAATTTGAATTGTATTTCTTAAGAATTTTTATATATGTGTACAGGTAATTCAATGTACTTAATGACTTGGGATGTGAGCTGGGCATGCCCCTGTGTCCCAATAGACAGCAGTGTTTTTCACATAGCCATATGTGCAAGAGAGGAAAAACCACTTTGCTCATCCGGCCCTCCTCTCTACAATCTCAGAAGAACAGTCACCTCATGTATGCTGATCAAGTCCTGTTTAAGAGCTCACTCAATTCTTAGACTCCGAATTAGAATTCCATCCTAGTGGAAGATAGGAACTACACATACTACTGTGGGTAGAGATAAGCATTTGATTCAATAAAGTCATGAGATTTGTAGTTAATCATTTGTGAAATGCATATAGCTACCCAAAATTTGTGACCTTTGTGCAGGATCAACTTAAAGAAATACCAATTGCTTCTCACCCTGCTGCTGGCTGTGGAGGAAATCAACAAGAATCCCCATCTGCTACCCAACATGACTCTAGGGTTTGAGATCTATAGTGCACATTACTCAGGTACTGATCTGTTAGAGGAGACTCTCATCTGGCTGTCTGGGAAAAATAAAAACAGCCCCAATTATACCTGCAGAAGAGCCAGCAAAGTTTTAGCAGTACTCACAGGAACCTCAAGCACATCTGTTCCAATCAGAAAACTGCTGGACCTCTACAAACTTCCACAGGTGAGGGTGGGAGAGGTGGGCAGATGTGAAGCTATGTCCACATGGACTCTGTCCTGGACAGGCTGAAGAGGTATTATCACCAATCCTTCCAAATGCATAATCTCACAGGGAAATGACTCCAAAAGTGGATGGAACATACACATTTTCTATGCTCTAAATAAAAGGAGAGGTTTTAAGAGAGGACAGGATGACCCAAAGCTCTGAGCCTTATCCATACATGTATACAAAGTGCTTGGAACATGGAAGATGACTTTGCAAATGGGATAAGCAAACTTTTGCTCCCACCCTTGCCAGTTGTTGTTTAGATTACATCAGGACTGAGACTTGCCTATTACCATCCTCTTCCTGGGGTTGTGTCTATTTTTCCCTGTAGTTTACTTTTGGGACTTTTCATTCTCTCCTGAATGACCATGGAAAGTTTGTGACTGTCTATCAGATGGCAGCCAAAGACTCATATCTAGCCCTGGCCATGGTCTCTTTGATGGTTCATTTCGGCTGGACCTGGGTTGGACTGTTCATCACTGAAGATAAAATATGGTGTGTGGTTCCTCTCAGAATTGAGAGAAGAGATGGGCAAGAGTAGAGTCTGTTTTGCTTTTGAGAATATGATCCCTTAAAATGCCTTTACAGATTACTCAGATGATCTATGGAAGTATCGCCAGCTAATGGACTCATCAACCAATGCGATTATCATTTATGGGGACAGTAAATTTCTACTAAGCTTTATTGTTAAATATGGGCGCATTTTAATTACAAGGAAAGTCTGGGTCATGAACTCCCTATGATGATGTCACCATTGGAAAAAGATATTTTCAGATCCCCTCTTTCATGCATCTCTCACCTTCTCTCATCATCATAGAAACACTTCTCTGTTCACCAATTTTATTCTGACTGATACGTTGTCAAATGACTTAGGAAATAATTCCCTTCCTAGGTCATGGGTTCAGTCTGTTTATTGCATCCTGATTAAGTCTGCCTGCAGAGACTTGGGGCACTGTTCATACAATGCCACACTGCATTGGTTGCTGAGGCACATTTTTGACATGACCATGTCAGATGAGAGTTACAACATCTATAACGCTGTTTATGTCTTCGCCCACACCCTCCAACAGATGTTTCTTCATCACATGGAAGAGCCACCAGTGCACAATGGTCAACCAAGGTCACTTCTCTCTTCACAGGTAATTGCTTTGCTTTTGCGTGACCTATTCTAGGAATAGAGACTTTCTATAGAAGCTTTCATAGCAGATAGAAAGAGGTCATCTGGTTCCATTTTGGAAAATACAAGAAACATTGTGCCTGTCATGCTCTACATGAATGAATGTAGAGCTGTGAAGACAATGTTCTTGAAGAATGCTGCATCCATGAAAAGGAAGAGCTGTGTCTTCTGTCCTCATCATCACTATGTGTGGAAAAACCATCCCCTTTTCAATATATACACGTTGTAGTTGTAACTTTTTATTTTTTTATTTTTATTCATTTTTTTTTCCTTATGTGGTGCTGAGGAATTGCACCCAGGGCCTCAAGTATGCAAGGCAAGCCCTCAACCACTGAGCCGACTTCCCAGACCCCTTGTAACTTTTTAAAATAACAGATCAAGGTGAAAATCCTTGAAAACCTAATATTGTCTGGACACAAGTGGCTCACACTTGTGACTTACTCCTGACTACAATTAACTATCAAAAAGCCAGAAGTGGAGCTGTGGCTCAATGGGTAGAATACATACTTTGAAAAGATAATAAAACCATGTCAATTTGAGTGCCTAAGCCCTGAGTTTGAGTCACAGAATACACACACAGACACACAGACACACACACACACACACACACACACACACACACACACACACACACACCAAAAGGAACTAAGTCTTGCTTAAGGTAGTCTTTCATATTTGTCATAAATATTTTACTAATCTACTTAGTTTATTATTCACCTTATTTCAGACTGACTCTCTGATCACAATCATAAAATAAGTGATGGAAATGCAATTTAGAGAGTCGTTGAGGTCTGTCATATGATAATTCATTATTTTGTTGGATGTGGCTAGAGTCGCACTCCCTTGAAATTGAGTTTCTGCATCCCATCCTGGATACCCAGATTTTAGAACTTGGTAACAATTTAGTCTACTGTGGGCCTGCATTTCATACAGTTGGTTGGATTCCTGTGGTGTGTGTGAATCAGGGGATGGGAATGAAGAGTAATCCATTGTTCTGGGGTTCTGTGATAACACTGGGAAGCACATCACCATACTATACTGTGTCCCTTTTAGCTGCATCCTCTTTTGAAGAAGACCAATTTACCAATCCTGTTGGAGACCAAGTGGTTTTGAATGAGGAAAGGAAATTGGAGGCAGAGTATGACATTAAGAGCTTTTGGAATTTTCCAGAAGGTCTGGGACAAAGGGTGAAAGTTGGCGAGTTTTCTCCATCTAGACCACATGGTCAACAACTGATTTTGTTTGAAAATCTAATAGAGTGGCCCATAGGAATCACCAACGTGAGTCATTTGTACTTTATTTACTCTCTCCTTTTAAAAAAAATGTATTGTTTTAGAAAGTAGTAGTATAAAGAGCTTACAATTTCCTAAGGCAGGTTATAATCACAATGCTTGTAGACAGTGTCACCACATCCTTATTTCTTCCCCAGAGTTGGTTGTTTCTAACCATAATGGCATGATCTATGTATAAATAAGCAATAAGCTTACCCTTTTTTAAAGTTTGTTCAATAAAACTATGGTTCACTCGTATACTTTTCACCACTTCCTGTTTCTGGAAGTTTCTTACTAACAGATTCTTGGAGGGAATAGGGGAACATTTCATTATCAATATGTTGTTCTGTGTTTTCATAGTGAATATCATAAAAGCTACATGCCACCTGTGAATCATCTTTCAAACACTGTGACCAAATACTTGAGGGAATCAAATGAGAAGGCAGAAGGGCTTGCTTTGCTTCTGCCTGGAGATTTCAGACCATGGTTGGGTAGATTGTTGCTTTTGGATCTGTGTTGACACAGGTTGTAATGAAAGGAGCATCTGCCAGTGAAGTTCACCCACCTCATGGCAGCTGGGATGTCAAGAAAGAGAGATGTTAATAACCCTGTGTACAGCACCTTCAAAGCACTGAGCCATGCATTAGAGTGTGGATTTGAAGTTTCCCTGAGTGATTTTCATCTCATGAGAAAAAACACATCATCACCTGAATACAAGAACGGGATGCAGGATTAATTCCCATTTCCTAATTTCCTAGAATTAACACCCACCTCTTCAAGGCTCCATAACTTCCTGATAGCATGAGGGGCTGGATGTCGAGGCCCATATATACTACAGGAAATGTTACATGAAACTGTAAGAAGGCTCAATCACATTCATTGCTTATATGTATTTAAAGATTTTGTGTTTTGATGATCTTTTTCCCTAAAGTACTGGAGTGTCTGGGATGTCAGATAAAAGGATGAATAGTCACTACCCTTCATGTGAATGTACCCAGACTCCTCAATCTGTCTCCACTGAGAGCTGTGGTCCTGGATTCATGAAGGCCTCTCTGGAGGGAAATGCTACCTGTTGCTTTGACTGAATTCTTTGCCCAAAGAATGAGATTTCTAATAAGACAGGTGAGTCTGTGACTTATAGAGAAATTCCCCAATTCTCCTTCTTAACCTTCAGTCCATCAAAACCATTGCAGTGATATACAGTAAAACAGCAGGAACACACATGCACCTTCACCCAAAGTTCTATGACTACCGTTAACCATACTTCTCCTTAGAAGAAACAACCCACTGCCCCTCCATTACAATACCCTGTTCACCTCTCCTCAGTCACATGATTTTGTATTTAAAGAAAATATATAAAAAGAAAATATCAAGGATTAGTTGTTGATGTTTGAAATGACATTCAAATCTAAATGGAATTGTGGATATAACGCAGACTTTCATTTGTGAATGCTCATTGCCACTCTTTCCTAATTAAATGTTATTTTCTATTTAGCATACCTAGTAACACAAGGGGCTTTGGGTGTTTTGGGGTTTTTTTTGTTATGATCACTCCATATCTGACAATGGCACTAGGTTGACTAACAATTATGCAAATATCATTGATTTAGAAGTAGTTCACCATCTCCATTTTGTGTCTCTTCTCCCTCCTCAAGCTGATCGTTCTGAGATCCTCTCATATCAGTGAAGGAGCATTGTTCTTTTTTAATACATTTGATTGTTAAAATCCTGTACAGAGGGGTTACATTTAAATAGGTAAGAAATGAATACATTTCTTATTGAGTATTGTTGCCTCCTCCTTTATTTTTCTCCATCCCTTCCTTCCAAACTCCCCAACTCATCCTCCCATAGATCAAATGCTCAGAAAGTTTGTGTTTAGGGTTAGTAGTAGGTTGAATTTTGTATTAAACCTTCTTTTTAAATTGAAGTGCTTGGGCTGATTTTATATTTTCCATTATTTTTTGAATGAGTAGGAGAGAGCCAGAGTTGTATGACCAGTCAAGAATGTAGCAGTATAGCTAGGTAATTATGTATTACACCTGTAATCAAAGCAAATCAGGCAATTGAGATTTGAGGATGCAATGATGCAATGATGGGCAGGAAACTCAGTAAAAATCTTTTCCACAATTAAGCACCAAAAGAACTGGAATTCAAATGGTAGAGTGGTAGTTTTGAGCATGAATACTCTGGAAAAATTCCTAGGGGCAGAGTTCAAGTACTGGATGAATGACAGATGAAAGAAAGGAAGAAAGAAAGGAAGAAAGAAAGAAAGAAAGAAAGAAAGAAAGAAAGAAAGAAAGAAAGAAAGAAAGAAAGAAAGAAAGAAAGAAAGAAAGAAAGATAGAGAGAAAGAAAGAGAGAAAGAAAGAGAGAAAGAAAGAGAGAAAGAAAGAGAGAAAGAGAGAAAGAAAGAGAGATAGAAAGAGAGAAAGAAAGAGAGAAAGAAAGAAGGAAGGAAGGAAGGAAGGAAGGAAGGAAGGAAGGAAGGAAGGAAGGAAGGGAGGTGGAGGGAGAAAGAAAGAAAGAAAGAAAGAAAGAAAGAAAGAAAGAAAGAAAGAAAGAAAGAAAGAAAGAAAGAAAGAAAGAAAGAACAAGAGAAAGAGAGAAAGAGAGAAAGAGAGAAAGAAAGTAAGAAAAAGAGAGAAAGAAAGAGAGAGAGAAAGAAAGAGAGAGGGGCAAAGATGGGAGGGAGTGAGGGAGGCAAGGAAGGAAAGAAGGGAAATAAACAGAAAAAAGAGAAAGGGAAGAAGGAAAGAAAAAGAAATGTGTGAAAGAAAGAGAATCCACATGAATATATTTTGATATAGAGAATTATACTAGTTGGTATTGAGAGCAAGACAGGTCAACTGGTGAATCAGGGAAAACGAGAAGCTTGAGTAGAGGAGGATGTGAGGAAAGAGAAATATGGAACCCAGACTAGTAGTGATTCTCACTCTTCACCAGACATGGAACAATGTGTCAGGTGTGCAGATCATCAGTTTGCCAACACCCAGAGAAACCACTGACTCATGAAAACTGAGATATTCCTTGCATATGAAGACCCCTTGGGCACGGCTCTGGTCTGCAGCTGCTGTTCTTGGGTGTTTATCAAGCACCAAGACACCCCTATTGACAAGGCCAATAACCGGGCCCTAGGCTTCATCCTACTCATCCCCCTCACCTGCTGCTTCCTCTGCTCCTTGCTCTAACTTGTCTGTCCCAACACAGCCACCTGCATTCTCCAGCACACCATATTCGCAGTGATCTTCACTGTGGCTGTCTCCAAGGTCCTGGCCAAGACCATCACTGTGGTTCTGGCCTTCACACTTACTGCTCCAGAAAAAAGTGTGAGACCATGGCTGGTGTCCAGGGCTCCTAACCTCATCATCCCCATCTGCACCCTCATCTAAGTGACTCTCTATGGTCTCTGGCTGGGAATCTCTCCTCCTTTTGTGGACATAGATGCACACTCTGAACATGGCCACATCTTCATCCTGTGCAACAAGGGCTCCCTCACAGCTTTCTACTGTGTCCTGGGATACCTGGGTGCCCTGGCCCTGGCCAGCTTCTCTGTGCCTTTTCTGGTCAGAAACCTGCCTGACACCTTCAATGCTCACACCTTCAGCATGTTGATGTTCTGCTGTGTGTGGCTCACCTTGCTGCCTGTCTACCAAAGCACAAAGGGAAAGGTCATGGTGGCCGTGGATGTCTTCTTCATCTTGGCCTCCAGTGGAGGCCTCCTGAGCTACATCTTTGCCCCCAAGTGTTACATCCTCTTGATAAGACCTAAGAGAAATTCACTGCACAGGTTTAGGGAGAGACCAACTGAAAGAAATAAATCTTAAGATGGACATAAATATTGTCTAGGATGCTTGGAGGTTCTGAGACAAATCTATACATTTTTGGCAGTCAAAAACCATTTTAACTCATTCATTTTGCAGGTTATGTTAGAGTTAGAGCAAGATTCCAACGAGACTGTCTAAATTTGTATTTCCTCCTGGCTATCCTTTGTTCCTCCAATGTATTCGTCCTTTTGTGCTATCAATCATCCTTTTGATTACAAATCTACTGTGATTCTTCCTTTCCCTATATGTAGGCTATAAAGCTGCTTAAATATCACTATATTGCTCAGTTCACTGATATATGAACATTCATTCTGGTGAAAGTTTCCATGCTTTGATTACAGTTACTTGAGTATATTTTCTGAGCTAGTAGTTTATTTCTGTTCAAATATTTGCTGTTCTGCAATGTTACTGAGTGTATTTTCATAGGAAATATCTCTTCCTCCCCCCTCCGTACCTCTGTCTTCCTCTCCTCTTCTGTTCACCGCCCTCCACTCTCTCTATCATCCAGAATTCTAGATCAGGGTATTAAGCACCACCAGTTTCCCATGGGAGTCTGTATGAGTACTTTTTTCTGGCAAAGGGTCATGGCATCAACGTGACTTAAGATGAACCACTGGCGGAATAGTTTGTTTATTGATCATTATTCCTCACTGGAATTTGAAGGCACAGAGTGCATGATGGTCTGAGCTGAGCCTAGTCACCTCACTCTCTAAGGATCCTCAATATTAATAGATAGCGAAAAGAAAAGGATCCCAAAAGAGGGGAAAAATACATCAGGTCATTCTCAGACTCAATATCTGGTCATGTTCTTTAAATAGTAAAAGGAACAATTCAACCATTCAGAAGGCTCTTTGAAGAAATCAGAATCTGTTGCCTGCTTATTTGTTCTTGAGGCTCCTTCACTTGCCATTTATCTTGTGTTTCTATGGCTTGTTCTATCCCACTTGGAATTGGCAACAGAGCAGTCAATGAAAAACTTAGAGGATAGTTCTCAAAATGCTCTAGAAACACTACTGGCAATCATGCTGAATGAAAAGGGCCCATTTGGTGACAGTGTGCAAGGGAAAGTCTATATGGGAAAAAATGGGAATCCAGAGGTGAAAGAAGTTAAAGAAGGCCAAGAAGAGCCAGATGCTCTTAGTTGGACAGACACAGGTGGTAATTGAGGAGGTCCTGAAATCTGCAGGGAGTTATAGCTCATCCCTGATGAGAAATAATGACCCCTAGGTGTGACTAATATCTAAGAAGCAAGAGGGTTAACAAGGTGAGTGGAATGCTTGGTATTTACATTTTTACTAATTCTTAAAAGGTATTTATTACTTTTTGTCAACTTCAAAACGTTTATGGTTATTATAAAGGGGATATACGCGGGGGGGTTACAGTTACATAAGTCAGGTAAAGAATACATTTCTTTTTGGACAATGTCACCTCTTTCCTTGCTCTTTCCTAGATTCTCCCATTTTTTCCCACACGCAAGTTATATAGTTTCTTTGCCACAACTGCTGCATTTGTTCACTTTGTCCCTCCATTTTCTAATCAAATTGGAAAATCCTCACCTATTAATACTGTCATATTAGAGAAGACACATTCAAACCACAGCAAGGAAAAAGCTGGAGGAAAAGCTGTAGATCTGAAGAAAGAAAAGTTCAGGTGGTAGAAAATCATTACCTTTTTAAAATCAGGCGATAACAAAAATCAAACCAATCATTTAGAAAGACTGATTTAACACTGTAATGCTGGAGGGAAGAATGAAATGAGAACAAACTGAAGAATAATTGAATTGAAGTAGAGATTTTGTATCTTTGCATATTTATTACAAACAATATGTGTTATATATGTAACAGTACAGCAGATTTTCCTAGTTTCAGGAATTTAAGTCTAAACTATAAACATATAAATAATTAACTAAAAATGTTACACTTAGGGGAGGATTCTGAGAATATAGACCCTTTGAACAACTACTGATCAGGTTGTTTGATATTTGGTTCAGCTGAAAGGCTGAAGAGAAGGAGGTCATATTGAAGAAGAAAACTAGTGTTGGATAGACCTATCATATTTCATGGATTTGTCTTGGATGGTTGTATGTTCTTTCTCTATAATATCTAGGCTGTCTTCAATCCCTGAGATTTGATATTCTGCCTGGTCTAACCTGCTGTCAAGACTTTCTACTTTGTTTTTATCTCTTTTCCTTCTACTTGGTCAGCTTTGATGCCTTCAAATTCTTGGTTGAAGCTCTGTTTTAGATCTTGTATGAATTTCTTTACTTTCTTAATTTGGTTTATTCTCAGATCACTTAGTTGATTAGTTATTGTTTCCTTGGACTCTCATTCCTTCTGTTGGTTTCCATTCAGCATTCCCTTTGTGGTCTCCCTGACTTCCTTCAGCTCTTTGTTAATGGATTCCATGAAGAAATGCTCAACATCCCTAGCCATAAAGAAATGCAAATCAAAAAAACATTGAGATACCACCTCACTCCAGTTAGAATGGCAAAAATCAAGAACTCTAACAACAACAGATGCTGGAGGGGATGTGGACAGACGGGAACCTTACTTCAATGTTGTGGGAATGTAAACTTGTTCAACGACTTTGAAAATCAGTATGGAGTTCCTCAAAAGACTTCACATTGAGCTCCCCTATGACCCAGCAATCCCACTTTTGGGCATTTACCCAAATGTTTACAAACAAGACCGCACTAAAGCTACCAGCACAACTATGTTTATTGCAGCATTATTTACCATAGCTAAGATATGGAACCAACCCAGATGCCCCTCAGTATATGAATGGATCAAGAAAATGTGCTATATATACACAATGGAATTCTATGCCTCCATCAGAAAGAATGACATTGCCTTATTTTTTAGGAAATGGAAAAACTTGGAAAATATTATTCTAAGTGAAGTAAGCCAGGCCCAAGGAAACGTAGGTCTCATGGTTTCCCTTATTTGCAATATCTAGTATATGTATGAGTCAAGCGGAAAAGGTCAGATATTGTGATTTTAAGAGAATGAACCCTTAGATATGAATTTTAACGTTTTTTTTTTTCATGCATGTGTTTCTAACGCATTTATAAGATTATTTCTTTGTTGCTTTGTATGTCCCTTCCCCACAGTATAACCGCTGCTTTCACTATATTTGATGTCAGTATAACTTGTGGAGGAGATGGAGAAAAGCAAGTCGTTTAAGGGTACAGGTGGACCTGTTGCAACAATGAGAAGTACAAGTTGTCATGTCGAAAACGAGCTTTACAGCGTCGGTATGGGAGGAGGGAGGATTAGGGGGGAGGATGGGAAGGGATGTGAAGGGTAAACAAAGGAGGAAGCTGCAATGCTTGGTAAGAAATGTATGCATTATCCTGCCCATTTAATTGTAACCCCTTTGTACAATATGTTCACAAATAAAATAAAATAATAAAATAATGAAAATACTGGGGAGTTGGAGAAAATGTGAGACACAAGGGTTGGATAAATGAGAACAGATGTGATGCCTATGATTAATTTTTCAGGATCCTGAAGGAAGCGGTTGGAGCCATTAGGGTGTTTTTTATTCGTAAAATGGGGGTTTGTGGGAGAGTGAATGGGAATCAGGAGAGAGGCAGAAAGAAGCTGAAGGATAATAGGCTTTAGCCCTCAGCATGTAGCAGGAAAGAGGAGATATTCATTTGGGGTTAAAAAAGGTATGTGAGAAGCTTTAAGGGAAATAAGAACTTGGTCATTGTGGGAGGGAATGGGGAGGAGATTCTTGAAATGTCCCATACTAAGCGGATTTACTTCTAAAGCGGGACTAGGGGGAACAGAAGATTGGGTTCATTTCAACTTATCTGCCCTTTCCTGCTTGTCTCAGACATATACTAGTTATTGGAAATAAGGGAAACCAAAGCAAAGGAGGAGGCTACAATTCTTGATACGAAATGGACTCATTATCTTACATATGTAATTGTAACCCCTCTGTATGATATTTTCGCCAAAAAGAAAGAAAAGAAAAAGAAAGGAAGCCATTAAAATGAAAAAAAGAAAGAAAGAAGTCATGTTACTTAAGTTTTGGGGGAGCATTTTCACAGGAAGATACATTTCCTGCCAGACAAATATTAATTCTTGGGGTAAGATATGCACCTCACAGAAAGGAAGGCACCCTGTTGTCTCTCTTTGAAGCAAAGATAGTGCTTCAGTATTTCTATGTACCATGTTTCCTCAATTTATCCTGCCACATTTTCCCCTAAAATGACTTTCTTATCTTAATATTAAGGGAAGTGGATGGATAACCTTTAAGCTTCAGGGTTTTTTGGTCATGTCTTGTAACCATTTCCCATGCCTCATTTTCCCTGGATTATCTTTCATTTTCCCCTGAAATGACTTTGTTCCCTTAATCATAAAAAATGTAGATGGGTAAAAAATCTTCTATATTAGCTACTAGCTTTTTTAATTACTGTAAATAATTTACCCTGCCACAGTTTTCCGAGGTTATCCTGCCTCACTCCCCTCAAATGACTTTCGTCCCTTAATATTAAAGGACAATGATTGGTGAAGATCTGTTTCTGTCACTGCGTTAGGCTGAGCAGAGACATTGACATTTCAAGTCTTGTCCTATCTTATCAATGGGTGACATGGGAAGGTCTGTTGTTGAATTGTCAGTTTGGACAACATTAGGAGCATTCTTTAACCATAAATTGGAAAGTAAGACAAACATGAAATTCTGAAGCATAATAATCCTCAGAAGCTATAAAAGGTGCAATAGATCAATACACCTCCAACTATTAATTCCATAAAAATAAACGACAAATTTCTCCACAAATCGTTCCAGAAAACCATTAAGCAAGGCATTTGTTAAAACTAAGAGCAGAGTCAGACAGTATCAATTTGAGTGTGTAGAACCAGAGGGGCTGGGGAGATATTTGAGTTGTCTGGAATATACACACAGCATTTAACCTTTACATTTCTGCAGGTTCCTCCTTGGGCTGAAGGAATGATAGCTAAAGTCTTTCTGTTCTACAGGAGTGTTTTTCCCATCCCATTGACTATAAGTATGACAGTGCTATTTCCAGAAGGGAGAAGTCTTTGAGCTCAATTGCCCAAGAGTGGAAGTTAGCCAGAAATAACCTCCCTTATACAAAATTGGGCCCACTGTCAAAATGGGTTACTTTCCAATTCAGCCCAGGAAATAATAATTAGAAAAGGTGACTTCTTATACATCCTAAGCTTAATGAAGGAGCTTTAATAATTGTTCTCAGATTAAGAATGCTATTTATAATTGAGTTAACAGAAATATAAAATTGGAAACTTGATCCCACCATTCAAGACATGTGGTTAACTCTCCTTTTATTAATCTTGAGGAGGAATCTCAAGTCTTTTAGAGGTTTACAGGTAGAGAAGTCCTGTGAGACCTGGTGTCTAAATGAATCTGAAACCTGAGATTGGGGATAAAGATATCAAGTTTTTATTCTAGAAATGTGTATCCAAGAGGTAACAACAGACAAATTCACAGCTGTGGGAATACTGAGAAGAAATGAACAGGGTCACTTCCATTTAGGTAAAAGTTGATCTGAAGAAATTTGAGCATAGAAGGTATCCAAGCCATTCTTGGATGGGGGTCTTTCTTAAAACTTTTTACTTTATTGTAAATATGTTGTATAGAGGGATTACAGAGACATCAATAAGGTAATGAGTACATTTCTAGTCCAACATTTTTACCCCTCCTTTTTCTCCTACCATCCCTTCCCTCTCCCACCTCCCTCACTCCTCTCTCCCCCAAATACATAAAGTGCATTTCCAACATAGTTTCTTGTGAATATCATTGTTGCAATAGGTCATCCTGTGTCCTCTTTCAGAATTTTGTTATTCCCACTTACCCTCACCAAATTCGATAAATGTATATACAATATTCAAGGTACCTAAATCAAATACAGTGACAACGGGGATATGCCATAGGAGAAAGAACATAAATAAGAAAAAAAACTTCACATAGTACATTAAAAATAACAACAAAAAACCCTCATATGTCTGTACCTTGGGGTTCATTTTGTTGAGCATCATTATATATAGTCATATATACATAACTTTTGAGCTTTTCTGATCCTCTGATAAGATTAGCCTAGACATATAACAAAATTACAATTAAGGGGAACCATGGGACCTATATGTTTTAGGGTCTGGCATACTTTACTTAATATGAATTTTTCCAAGTCTTTCCATTTTCTAGAAAATTGGGCAGTGTCATTCTTCTCGATGCAGGCATAGAAGTTCAATGTGTGGGGGTGTTTCTGTGTGGGTGTGAGTGTCACATTTTCTTGATCCATTCATCTACTGAGGGGCATCTGGATAGGTTCCATATCTTAGCTATGTTGAATAATGCTTCTATAAACATAGTTGTGCTGGTAGTCAAACCATTTTCCTACAGCAGAGCACTACAGCCTTCTTAGCACTCTGGTGTGCAAAAGCTTTTCCCTGGTTGACTGGAGAACCTGAACAGTGGTGAACATTACACTGCATATCAGCTCTCTGTGAAGCTTCCCAGACATTTTTCAATGGGGACAAGATCTTAGATACATGATTAATTGGGGTTTTACAAAACCAAGAAAGCATATTTAGAATGTATATGAATACTGCTTTACATCTGTGTGTGAGCTCTATTAGAGCCAAATGACCAGATGTCCTATTTGGGGCTTGTGAGAAGAGGTTTTTGATTTACTAACACTCCGGCCATACCCTCTTTATCAGACCGGCTGAATATATGTATCTGCTTCCATATCAAAAATTTACTTCCAATCATAGCCTTAGCAGAGAGTAGAGGCTGTCCTTTTGGATAATTTTAAGCTATCCCCAATTTCACAACCATAGCCTTAAAAACAAAAACTTACCTTACATAAAAATAATAGGTAATACATATAAATTCCTGCTCAGTTAGAAAGAAAGCAGATATGGGCATCAAATAGACATACTTTTCAACTATTTTCTTTTGACCTCCCAGCTGTGCTTAGTTTTGCAAGGACAAGCACAGAGTGACTCCCTTTAGGATCTGACACCATCTCTCTAATGGACACAGTTTTCCACTGGCATTGTGATGATCACTCATCCCCAGGATCCCTCCCCACCAGGACAGACTTTTTGTTACAGGAGACTGTCTTTTTCCTCAGATAATGTCCTTAGTGGTGGTGGTGATAATGATGATGATGATGATGATGGTGATAATGATGGTGATGATATTATTATTATTATTATTATTGGTAGTGGGGCGTAAACTCTGGTCCTGGGCACTGTCCCTGTGGTCTTCAGCTCAAGACAAGCACTTTACCACTTGACCCACAGCACCACTTCTGGTTCCCTAGTGGTTTATTGGAGATTAGAGCCTCATGGGCTTTTCTGCTCCAGGTGACTTTGAACCGTGATCCTTAGATCGCAGCCTCCTGAATACCTAGAATTACAAGAATGAGCCACTGGCACCTGGCTCTAAATGTTGTTTTTGCCGAATAGTATCTCAAACATTCCTTCATTTACTTCAGATACAGACCTAATCTTCATATATTTCATACACAGACCTACTTCAAGGTACTCAATGACTTGGTGTGGGAACTATACAAGGTCTATGACCTAGATATTAGTGCTTTTCATATATCCACAAATGATAGACAGGAAAAGCCTGCTCACTCCCTCTCTCTCAGAACAGCAATCTAGTGTTCATTGATCAAATCCTGGTTCAGGAACTCTCCCAATTCTCCTTATCTTCCTAACGATCAAAATTCTAATTCCATCCTCTTTGAAGACAGGGTCCAAACACATTACTGTGTGTACAGAAAACCATTCAATTCAACAAAGTATTGAGATTTCAACTTAATCCTTTGTAATACATGTTTACATACCTAAATCTCTGTGACCTCTGTGCAGATTCAACTAAGGAAATGCCAATTAATTTTGTCCCTGACCCTCACAGTTGATGAAATCAACACAATCCACATCTGCTACCCAACATGACCCTAGGGTTTGAGATCTATATTTCACATCATGTAGAAACTGATGTGTTAGAAAATTCATTGACCTTGCAGTCTGGGAAAAATAAAAACAGCCCTAATTGCACCTGCAGGAGAGACAGCAAAGTTTTATCAGTACTCACAGGAACTTCAATCACATCTGTCCCATTAATCCATTGTTGTTTGATGATCAATAGATTGTATCTGTTGAACTAGATTGTATCTGCAGCCATTTTAATGTGTAACTACAGGACTCTGGTTGATGCTTGCCTTAAAATTGTGTTCTAGCACAAAATTGGTGTTACTTTCTTACCAAATGGACAGAACAAGCCGGAGAAAGACAAGAAAAATGGCTAGTCCGGGTATCTCAACTCCCACTCATGATAATGAGGTGACAGAACATTTAATGAAAAATCCAGAAGAGAGTTCCCAAAATGCTCTACAAACACTATTGGTAAACATGGTGAACGAAAGGTAGGAAAATCTGTAGAGGATTCAGTGTGACCATGATAGGAAGCAAGATGAGGGCAACCAAAGATTAATATGGGAACTTCACGAGGATGATAAGGTTAACCAAAAATTAATACAGGAATCTCATGAGCATGAGGAAGCTAATCAAAAATTACTACAGGAATTGCATGGTAGGCTGAGAACAACCAAAGAGAAAGACAGGAATTGCATAAGCAGGCTGAGAACAGTCAAAGAAAAATATACGAATTGTATGATCATGAGGAAGCTAATCAAAGAGTAAGACAGGAATTGTGTGAGCAGGATGATAATAGACAAAGATCAGTAGAAGTGTACATGGAATCCATAAACAGACAGCTGAAGGAATCCAGACAGACCACAAAGGGAATGCTAAATGGAGCCCCACAGAAGGAGTCCAAGGAAACCATAACCAATCAACTAAGTGATTTGAGAATAAACACTGAACACCAAATTAAGGAAGTATAGAAGTTCATACAATATCTAAAGCAAAGCTCCAACAAGGAATTTGAAGCCATCAAAGCCAAACCATTAGAAGGAAAGGAAATGAAAAAAAAGTAGAAAGTCTTGACATTAGGTTAGACCATGCAGAAGATGGAATGTCAGAGATTGGAGACAGCCAAGATATTAGAGAGAGAGAGAGAGAGCATACAATTATCCAAGACAAATCCAAGCAATGTGATAGATCGATTCAATATTTGGTAGACACCATCAGAAGTCTTAATCTGACAATAATTGATGTAGAGGACCAACTAGAGACAGAAGTTAATGGCCTAGGAAATTTATTTAACAGGATCCCATCAGGGAACTTCCCAAACATGCAAAAAGATAGGGCCATTAGATACAAGAAGCTATTAGAACCCCAAATACACCTGACCTAAACAGGGCATCCCACCATCACATTATAATCTGCACAGGATCAATTCAGCTCAAGGAAAGGATTCTTAACGCTGTCAAGGTTAAAAGATCAATCACATATAAAGGGAAAACAATTAGAATCACCTCACATTTCTCAGCAGAAACAATTAGAGCAAGAAGAGGCTAGAATGATGTATACCACACCCTAGAGACAAACAATTATCAACCAAGAATACTGTACCCAGCTAAACTCTCCTTCATAATGAAGGTCAAATGAAAACCTTCCATAGCAAAGAAAAACTCAAGCTATAGATCCCCACCAAACCAGCCCTACAAAAGATACTTAAAGATGTCCTGTATATAGAAAACCAACAAGACCACAATAAAGGCCAAGAAACTTCACCCAAACTGTGAATCCAAGAACCATGTGAAGAACCAAGTTGTCGCAGCTCCTAGAATGTGGATAACATGGCCGAACTACCAAACACCTCACAGTCCTAACTCTCAACATTAACGGACTTAACTCTACAGTTAAGCAAAATAGACTGCCTACTTGGATTAAAAAGCAAGATAATTCTATATACTGCTTTCAAGTGACACACCTTCCTGATTAAAACAAACATATTATGAAAGTGAAAGGCTGGAATAAAATATACCAAGCAAATGCCCCCTTACACATGTGGGAGTTGCAATCCTAGTACCACATAAAATAGACTAAAAATTAAAATTAGTGAGAAAAGAAAAAGTAGATCACTACATACAAATTAAGGGATCTCTCCTTCAGGAGGGTATCTCAATTCTAAATATCTATTCACCAAACAACAGAGCACCATAATTTATCCAAGAAACACTACTTTCCCTCAAATCTCACATAGATGCAAAGGCATTAAGTGTTGAGGTCATTAACACACCACTATCCTCACTAGTTAGATCAACTCAGCAAAAACTCAAAAGTGAAACCAAAAATCTAAACAGCTACATAGCTCAAATAGATTTAATAACTATCTACTGAATATTGCACCCTGCATCATCAATTTATACGTTCTTCTCAGCAGCACACAGAACATTTTCCAAAATGCACCACATTTTAGGTCACAAAGCAAACTGGTCCAAATTGAAAAACATTGAAGTTGTGGCCTGCATGCTCTCAGAGAAGGGAATAAAGTTACAAATCAACACCAAAAGCCACCAAAGAAGTTCCTGTAACACATGGAGGCTGAACAACACACTGTTGAATCACCAGTGGATCATGGAAAAGATTAGAAAGGAAATTCAAATAGTCCTGATATTCAGCAAAAATGAACCCACAAATTACCAGCTACTATGGACACAGCAAAAGCAGTACTCATAGGCAAGTTTATAGTTCTGATTTCCTACATCAACAAATTGGAGACATCTGAAACCAAGTATTTAATGAGACATCTGAACTTCCTTGAAAAAGAGCAGCAGGATAAACCCCAATCCAGTAGACAGGAAGAAATAATTAAAATTAAATCAAATTAAACTAATTAGAATCCAAAAAAACATAGAAAGAATCAAAAAAACAATGAGTTGGTTCCTGGAAAAAGTTAAAAAAATTGAAAGACCCTGAGAAATCTTATCAGAAAAAGAACACACCCACATAAACAAACTCAGAGATGAAAATGAAAGCAGCACCACAGAAACCACCAAGATTCAGAACATTATAATGGAATAATTCTCAAAACCTTTATGATAATAAGTTTGAGAATCTGGAAGAAATGGACAATTTCCTAGCAAAAACGATATGCCCAAAACCAAACCAACATGAGTTAAACCAACTAAAAATACACAAATCAAGCCTTGAAATAGAAAGAGCAACAAGAGACCTCTCATCAAAGAAAAACCCAGGACCGGAAAATTTACAGCAGAATTATACAAGGCTTTCAAAGCAGAACTCACACCAATACTCTCCAACTGGTCAATGAAATTGAAAGAGAAAGTTCACTACCGAACTTATTCTATGAAGCCATCATAACCCTTATCTCAAAACCAGGCAGGGACTCATTAAAAAAAGAGAACTATAGAAGTGTTTCTTTGATGAACATCGATGCAAAACTTCTCCACAAAATCTTGGCCAAACAAAATTTTCGTAATAAAGACCCAGAAACACAACAAATCAAAGAGGGGTTGGACAAATGGGATTACATGAAGTTGCAGAGCTTCTGCATGGAAAGGACATAGCTAGCAAGACCAATGGATTGGGAGAAGCTCTTCACTAGCCATACAACGGACAAGGGTCTCATATCTAAAATATACTTGGAACTCAAAAAACCAAATCCCCCAACAACAAATCCTCAAACAACTGTCCAGTAAATAAGTGTGCTAAAGACTTCTCTGAAGAGGAAAGAAGGATAGCCAATAGACACATGAAGAAATGCTCAACCTCCCTAGCCATAAAAGAAATGCAAATCAAAACAATATTAAGATCCCACCTCACCCCAGTTAGAATGGCTACAATCAAGAACTCTAATAACAACAGATGCTGGAGGGGATGTGAACAGAAGGGAAGCTTACTGCATTGTTGGTGGGAGTGTAAGCTTGATCAACCACTTTGGAAAGCAGTATGGATGTTCCTCAAAAGACTCCACATAGAGCTCCTCTATGACCCAGCAATCCCACTTTTGGGCATTTACCCAAATGTTCACAAACAAGACCACACTAAAGCAACCAGCACGACTCTGTTTCTTGCAGCATTATTTACCATAGCTAAGATATGGGACCAACCCAGATACCACTCAGTATATGAATGGATCAAGAAAATGTGGTATATATACACAATGGAATTCTATGCATCCACCAGAAAGAATGACATTGCCCATTTGTTAGGAAATGGAATGACTTGGAAAAAATTATATTAATTGAAGTAAGCCTGGTCCAAACAAACTTATGTACCAGGGTTTCCCTTATTTGCAATAACAAGTATATGTCTGAGTCAAGCAGAAAAGATCAGATCACTTGATTCAGGGAAATGAAACCTAAGATATGCATTCAACTTATTTTTTCTTTCATGCGATTGTTTCTAACACATTTATAAGATTATTTCTTTGTTGCTTTGTATGTCCCTCCCCCATAGTATAACCCCTGGTTTCACTGTATTTGATGTTCGTATAATTTGTGGAGGGGAAGGGGCAAAAACAAATCATTTAAATAGGGATACAGGTGGACCAATTGCAACAATGAGATGTACAAGTCGTTATGTCAAAAACGAACTTTACAACTTTGGTGGGGAGAGGAGGATGCAGGGTGCAGGGGGAGAATAAGAAGGGATGAGAAGGGAAAACAACAGAGGAGGCTACAAGGCTTGATAAGAAATGTACTCATTATCTTGCCTATGTAATTGTAACCCCTCTGCACAGTATTTTCACAATAAAAAAACAAGACCGGATAGCCCTGGGTGAGCACTAAGATATTCCCAGGTTGTATGTGGTGGAGGTGGGCTCATGGGCCAAGATTGCCCTCACCATATGCAATTACTGACAGCTAGAGTAGAACTCTGATTGTCTGGTGTTAGATGACTTTCCCAGGTACTGGGATGATTACAGAGCTCTGCCAGAGGCAGTCCTGGCTATGGGGTCATGGCACAAGTCTGGTGCTATCACCTGGGCCACACTAAGCTGTGGGACAATATCACCATCTTGCTTCCTGTCCTGCCCATGAAAAGTGGGATGGAGAACAAGGATGAGTCACAGCTGCATGGAAAGTTTTGTCAGGTAAGCCACAATCTTTGCACCGGAGGCAGACACCTGTAATCCTACCTACTAAAAAGACTGAGATCAGAAAATTCTGTGAGACTTTTATCTTTACAAAAACATAAAAAAACTGGTGGTGGAAATGTGGCTCAAGTGTTAAAGAGCTAGACTTGACCTGAAGGATTCAGGGTCAAATCCCAGGCCTAGAGTTCAAGCCCCACAACCAACAACAAAAAACCCACAGGACCATTTTACTGAACACTGCCATGCACTCAGGCTTAATATCCCATCCAGAAAGCCCAAACACTCACATGGATACACTGAGGCCTCACTCTAGCTTGTGTTGTTATAGACCAATGCACACTGGATTCCTAGAACAACCTAAATTTCATCCTAATTCCATCTTGAGCACAGTCCTTCTAGGGCA
The DNA here is from genome assembly GCF_024711535.1 of Dipodomys merriami. Lineage (NCBI taxonomy): Eukaryota > Metazoa > Chordata > Mammalia > Rodentia > Heteromyidae > Dipodomys > Dipodomys merriami. The sequence goes on along the minus strand of NW_027206179.1, from coordinate 3,055,649 downwards.
ATGGTCCCTGAGATGATTCACTGCCCAACAAGACTGGGACTGGGCCAGGTGTTAACAGAGTCACAGGGCAATAGTGGTTTTACAAGGCTAAGCAGGAAGACAGTTGTCAGCCTACTCCACCCATGGTGGAAACTGATGCAAATGGCATTTGGTTCTGCTTCAGGGACCTTGCAACACCTCCTGAAAGATTCCAATGAAAGCTGGGGTGCCATGACAAAACAGTGCCTCTATTTTATTCTGGATTATTGGTCCAAACATGACATGCCTGACACAGGGTTCTAAGAAATGTCCTGACTCACTCTTATACCCTCTTCACTAGGAGGTTGAATCCCATACCTGCTGTTGTTCACAAGATTGGAGGAGGGAGGTTGTGGCAGTCTCTTTCTCCTCTGTCCTAAACTAGTTCCAGAGGCACAATCTAAAGGTCTGGAACCAGCACTGGTTCCAGGATACAGGGATGGTGCTGAGACTGAACTTTAATTCTCTCCCTCCCTGCAATGTTGGAGGGTTTCTGTCCATAATGAGCTACCAATGCTGTTGATGGGGAGGAACATGGAGATGGCTTCTTCCACCTTTTCTCATACACCTTTTTCTGTTGTTTTGTTCTACTAGAGAAGTACTCTCTGGTCCTCACCACTTGACTCTCATATGTTCTTTGTTAGGTGGTGCAATCTTTATATTCTCTCTTTGTCAGCTGCCTTCTTGCTCTGCTTCTGGGAATCCTCTTGAATGATGACATTCTGTGAGTCAGCTTAGTGTGCCTCTACTACATGACATGAATTGTATTTCTTTGTTTTCCTTATTTGCCAGTTGTGGGGCCTGAACTCTGGGCCTGGTTGCTGTGCCTCAGCTGTTCAGCTCAAGGATAGATCTACCACTTGAGCCACAGCACCAATTCCATCTTTTTCTGCTTATGTGTGCTGAAGAGTCGAACCCAGGACCTCATACAAGGCAAGCACTCTACCAGTGAGCCACCTTCCCAGCTCTTCTTTGTTTCCTTTACTTTCTTCAGAATGGAAGATCTACTTCTTTGCAGAAGCTTGCCTTATCAGCAAAAGTGTGGCAAGTGAGCACAGACACAAGGCAGCCTGTTTTCCTATTTACTCCTAACACAGCAGGCCCTGAATCTCTGGTTGAACGCAGGTGGACAATCTGCTCTCAAACTGAATTGTATTTCTTGAGAGTTTCTTCATATGCAAATCTAATTCTTTCCATGCTCCTCTCATCTTCTCTCACCATCATAGAAACTCCTCTGGGTTCACCAATTTTATTCTGACAGAACCTTTTGCAAGAACTCAGGAGATAATTCCCTTCCCATGTGATGGATTCATTCTGTTTGTAACCTACTGATTAAGTCTGACTGCAGAGACTTGGGGCACTGTTCATACAATGCCACACTGCATTGGTTTCTGAGGCATATTTTTGACATGACCATGTCAGAAGAGAGTTACACCATCTATAATGCTGTGTATGCCATGGCCTGCGCACTGCACCAGATATTTCTTCATCACATGGAAGAGCCACAAGTGGACAATGCACAAACAAGGGCATATCTTTCTTCACAGGTAATGGCATTGCTTTTGGGTGATCTGCTCTAGGCATGTAGACTTTCTATTGAAGGTCTCATAGCAGATATTACTAGGTCATCTGGCTCCATTTTGGAAAATAGAAGAAACAATGGGCCTATAATGCTGACCATGAAATGACTGTAGAGCTATGAAGACAATGTCTTGAAGATCACTGCATCCGTGACAAGGAAGTGCTGTGTCTTCTGTCTCCATCCTCATTCCCTGGGGAAAAACTATCCCCTTTCAATAGCATATATCCAAATTCTCCTTGTACCTTTTTAAAATAACAGATCAAGCGTGACTAGTTCTTGAAAAGCTAAGATTGTCTGGACACAAGTGGCTCACACATGTGGTTTACTCCTGACTACAATTAAAAACAAAATAGATAGAGGTGGAATTGTGGCTCAGTGGATGGAATGCTTATTTTGAAAGAAAAAGAAAAACACCTTAAGATGAGTGCCTTGGCCCTGTGGTTGAGGCACAGGTAAGCGCGCACACACACACACACACACAAACACACACACACACACACAATGAACTAAGTCTTGTTTAAAGAAATCTTTCATAGTTGCCATAAAAATTTTACATTTTACTTAGTTTATAGTTTATCTACTTTTCAGACTGACTCTCTGATCACAATCATAAAATAAGTGATAGGAATTCATTATAAAGATGTGATAGAAGTCTGTCATATTACAAATGAATTCTAATAAGAATTCTAACCAAATAATGATATTTGGTTGGATGTGGCTGGAGTTTCATTCCTTTGAAATTGAGTTTCTCCATTCCATTTTGGATAACCAGGTTTTAGAAACTTCTTAACAAGTAGTCCACTGTGGGCCTGCATTTGATAGAGTTCATTGATTCCTATGGTGTGTGTGAATCATGTGGTGGGAATGAGGGATAATCTGTGTGTATCCATTGTTATGGGGTTCTGTGATAACTCTGTGAAGCACTTCACTATACTGTAATGTGTCCCTTTTAGCTGCATCCCTTTTTGAAGAAGATCCAGTTTACCAATCCTGTTGGAGACCAAGTAGTTTTGAATGAAGAAAGGAAATTGGAGGCAGAGTATGACATTATGAGCTTTTGGAATTTTCCAGAATGTTTGAGACAAAGGGTGAAAGTTCACTGGTTTTCTCCATCTAGGCCACATGGCCAACAACTGATTTTGTTTGAAAATCTGATAGAGTGGCCCATGGGATTACCAAGGTGGATCATTTATACATCTCCATTCTCTCCTTTTTATAATGTATTGTTCAGGATGGAGAAATTGAATCATTTATAAGAAGAGAAAAAGATCCCGAAAGAGAGGACAAAAACATTAGATACGCCAGACTCCATGTCTTTCAGTGTTCTTTACAATTCTATGAGAACAAGAATGATTCAGAAGAGTCCCCTAACACATCAAAAGTGTTGAGGAGCTTGAAGTGGGAATATTGTTAGACCACCACTGCATTATACAGTCATTAGTCCAAAGGACAAGCAAGCTCACATCTCTGAGTTCAGAGATCTTGACATCATTCAATGCAGTAGCTGTGGTTCAGTGGAGTGATGTCACTCACACATGCATGACAGAAGCACACACAGTGTTGTCTCTAATTTTGCCGGGCAATGGCTGGAAAACAGAAAAGCATCTGCACAAAGATAGAAATGTCTGAAAGCACAACAGATTATTCCATTTACAATGACTCAAAGAAGTGAGTGCTCACTGTTCTGTAGGTGCTTATGTAATGGCTGCTATTGTTGGACAACTATGTATTCAACACAGAGGAGTTGATGAATTTTACTACAATAAAGTTTCAAGGGGAACCCAAACAACCTAACTAAGTAAAGTGAATGGGTGTTAGACTGCCATATCAAAGTCTACATCAAACTTTTGAAGTCTCTGATCAATTGCCCACTAGAGAAAAGGAAACTTCAAATCCAATAACTTTTTGCCCTTTATTGAGTATAAACTTACAATTTGAGGCTAATAATTAAAGGGTAGTTGCCCTTATACATTCATCATACTCCAATAGTAAAGGAAATTAGTATTAATTAATTTCTAAGCAAAGATTCTAAAGTATAAGGCACCTGTTCCTGGATTCTCAGCAAAATAAAATGAATGTTTACCTTGTCAAAGAGGACAACGTACCAGAATGATTCTGATCTCATGTGTTTTGCCCATGAGCAGCGAGCCAAATACAAACACAGTTGTAACAGTTTGTGTTTAAACAGTCACAAGTTACATTAAAATTGCTCATACTTAGCTGAGTATCAGTGCCTTAGGTCTGTAAACTTAGCTCCTCCGAGAGCTGATATGTGAGGATCATGGTTCCAAGCCATCCTGGGAAGGAAAGTTCATGAGTCTTTTATCTCTAGTAAACCAACAAAAGTCAGAATGTATATGTGGTTCAAGGGGCAGAGCACTCACTTTACACAAAAACAATGCTCAGAAACAACACCCAGACCCTGGCTTCAACTATCAGAACCAGCACCCAAACAAAATAAAACCCATAAGAACATCAGCTCACTTTCATTTCTTTCGGTGGCCAAGATGGAAATTCACTGTGAAGTACAGAAAGATGAAGCAGATGAAATAAAAAGAACAACACAGAAGACAGAGTTCATAGTATGGAAAAAATAGGAAGTTCAGAATAATATCATTGATGCTGTTATTGTTTTGTCAGTCTCGGGACTTGAACTCTGGGCCTTGAACTCTGTCCCTGATTTCTTAAGCTCAAGGAGAGAGCTCTACTACTTAAGTCATAGCACCAATTGTGGTTTTTTGGTGATTATTTGGAGATAAGAGTTTCAGAGACTTTCCTGCCTGGGCTGGCACTGAACCACAATCCTTAGATTTCAGCCTGTGAGTAGCTAGGATTACACGTGAAAGCCAACAGCACCCCACCATTGATGCTGTTTTGATAACTGAGGTCCAGGCCTTTAATATTGTTGCAATAGTTCCTTTTCAGTCCTCAGAAAGAGTTTAGAATAATACATGTATTGTAGTTAGGGGAAGATTTCAACAGGAAACAGAGCCAGTGATCTGTAGGTAGAATTAAAAATTGGTTACCCATTCTGCTAACCAAACACAACTAAGGACATATAAAACTTGGTGAACTGTGAACACAAGTGTGAAATAATTGTTACTGGCTACCCAAAGCAATTATGTTTTTATGTATGATTAAAAGGTGATATTTCCAAGACCCTTAATGTATCAATTACATCATTACTTACTAGGTAGAGCTGCATCTGCCTTTAGACACAACTAAGGGGTGAAGAACCAAAGACCTTTTCAAGCTTGGAGCACAAGGAAAGCTCAGCCTCCATCCTCAGGACTGACAAACCAGGAGCTGGCCATTCCCAGCCTCTGTCTCAGAGGATACAAGCGTGGAACCTATAGCTGTCCTGGAGACACTCAATAAAGGAGAGAAAGGATGGGCTCATCATTGACTTCCATAGGACCTTGGTAAAATCAATGCCCAGAGCTCACAATTAGTCAATTTGTGCATCATATTGGACCAAATCTCTAAGGACACCTAAATAGAAATGGAAGAAGAAGAGAAAAGAGAACAACAGAAACACTAGATTTTTGAGGGGATCTCTTTAGCCATGCTGGCAAAAGATAGTGTGTCCTTTCTTCCACTGCTTTATTTTCTACTTGCATTTTTCAGATCCAGTGATGTCCAATCACCTCTTGATTGGACTAAATTACACATCATAAAAGTGTTATTCTTTTACAATGAGATATGACAAAATAAACAAGACACAAGAAACAAAGATTGGCTTCTTAATTTGTTATATATTTTCTAGCTGACTCTTTATATTGGACCGCATATATGGTGTATAAGCATGCACATCTAAGGGAAACTAAGAGGAGGGCAAAGAACTATAGGAAAATGGGTGAAAAAATACAGCAGAGGGGCCCATCAGCAGCACTGGTCATTGATGAAAGTGAACTAAGCAACTCAAGGCTGGTATTGGGAGGGAGGGAAAGAGAGAGAAAGAGGAAACAGCTGATACTGAGCAAAAGGAAAGAAATGTACATATCACCCGATTTGGGAGAAACAGTTTTATTGTTAAAGTCTTCAGAGTTCATAAGCTTTGTAGTTGAAGACAATGATAAGATGTGTTGTGAAGGTTAAAATGTGTTAGTGACTTCAGCTAAGTATCACTATGCCACAATACTGTGAAATTAATGTAATTACTCTCAATAAAGAAAAAGTGTTAATGTTTTAAAGTACTGACTAAAACATTGAATCAAATGTATTAACTTTTCACATTCTTGTGGAAGTCTATTATTAAATTCATTATTAATTTCAATATTATACACGCAATTCTTTTCAAGTCAGACACCAATGTCTACTTTAGAAGGCTTGGATCTGAGGATCACAGTTCAAAATTAGCCTGGACAGAAAAGTGTATGAGACTCCACCTTTAACTTACAAGTAATAATACAGGACAGGAGGTATTTTTCAAATGGTAAAATGCCACTTATGAATTACAAAGCAGCTTGGGTCCTGACTTCCAGGGCTGGCATACACACACAAACAAACACACACACACACACACACACACACACACACACACACACACACACACACACACACGATTTTTTCCATATATTAATTTTTTCCCTTATCTTCCCACCAACCAACTCTGAAAACCATCAATCCTGTCTTTAATTTTTTAAAGCAAGTTATGTCTTTTCTCACGATGGTCTGTGGATGCCACTGTGGGCAGTGCCAATGATGCCAAAGACTCAGCAGATACCAGGAAATAAAAAGGCGGAGAGAAAAATACCCAATATATTAAATGAAAACCAACCAAGGGAGGGAGATGAAGGGTAGGAAGATAGGAGGGCAGGGATGGGAAGGGAAAATGAAGGAGGAGGCAACAATGCTTGATAAGAAATGTACTCATTACCTTGCTCATGTAATTGTAACTCCTCTGTACGGTATTTTCATAATAAAAAAATATATTTTTTTAAAAAAGAAAACCAACCAAATCTGCCTGAGCAGGAAAAAAAGGAAAGAGATGCCCCTATGTTGCAAGTGAGTTATCTCAACCCGGAGAGGGGCCAGAATAGCAGGAATAGGCTATGGATCCCACCCGGGCTCCCTACACCTGCTGCTCAGGATCTGCCCCGAGTTGGTGTTGCTGACATGAGCAAGGCCCTAGCCACATGCAGCCCCTCATGCTCAAGGCCCAGTTCTCCTTCCTATGATGCTCACTGCCCAACGCCCCAGGGCATGCTGGGAGTATCCTTCCCCTTCCAGAGCAGGAACCTGAGCCCCATCTTCCCCAGAGGCGCCAAAGCATGTGCAGGGGCTAAGCAGCTCAGACATGCTGCTTGTCACGTCTGGGGACCGCTTGATGCACCCGGTGAGGCATGCACCCTAGGTTGGTTGGCCTGGTAGGGGTGGATCTGGAAGCTTCCAGAGGCAGAAGCCACACTCCTGCACTAACAGATGTGAACGGCTCATGGACCAATGAGCCTGGATACTGTGATCCAGAAATCTCTGCGTATGTTCCCAGGAGGATCTGCAAATGTACTGGTAGCTTCCACCAGCCAAAGGGATAGAAGGTAGAAATTTTCTAACTGGCTTTGAGACCATTCAAAGCTAAGAATATTACCGTGAGTTTTATGGTTTTCTTATTTTTCTTCTCTTATTTTGCCACTTCTTGCCAATATTAACTCATCCAAATTTATATTTGCCTTTCCTCCCCCGTCTGGATTCCTTTGATAAAACAATCGTGTAGTGTGTGTTCAGATTTTCTCCTTTCTTACACATATGGGTCAGATAGATAACGTGCAGTTTTCTCTACATGCATATTTTTCCCATTGTGGTTTCCTTTAAGGGACAAAAAAAGTAGAAATTACATTTAAATTTTCCTGGCTTTGGTTAGATATTTACTTCAATGTAAAACCTAATTTATGTTACTCAGTTCTTTTTTTTTGTCTGTCATTGGGCTTCAACTGTGAGCCTAGGCTCTGTCCCTCAATTTTTCAGCTCAAGGCAAGCAATCTAATACTTGCGTCATAGCACCACTCCTAGTTTTCTGAGTGATTTATTGGAGATAAGAGTCCCATGAGGTTTTTTGCCCAGGCTGGCTTTGAACCAGGATCCTCAAATCTCAGCCTCCTGAGTAGCTAGGATTATGGGTTTCAGCCTCCACCTCTCAGGTATTGCTCAATTATTTTATTATTATTATTATTATTATTATTATTATTATTATTATTATTATTATTATTATTGCTCAATTTTTTATATACCAAAAGGCTAATATATGAGTGTTTTTAACTAAAAGTTGCTTTCCTTCAAATATTACCTGAATAAAGTAACAAGAGTGATGTGTAAAGTGATGCAATCAGCTGCATTTTGAAAACACCAAGAGATGGTCTGAGATCCCTCAAGTTTGTTAAGTTTGGACTCTTCATGCAATGTCAGTCTACATGTGATTCTCCTATTGTCTCTGCTTTAAAACCAAATGAGAAATATCAATTTACAACCAGTTTGTCTAAGGATTACTACTTTACATGTTTAAAAATGTCATTTTGAGATCAAATGTTTTCAAAGAGTTAATTAAACATGTAATTGTTAAAAACTCAGTAAGGAATGGAGGTGCCAGTGATTCACACCTGTAATCCTAGCTACTCAGGAGATTGAGATCTGAGGATCAGGGTTCAAAGCCAGCCCAGACAAGAAACTCCGTAGGACTCTTATCTCCAATTAACCACCAGAAAACCAAAAGCAGTGCTGTGGCTGAAGCGGTAGAGCATTCTCTCTGAGCTGAAAATTGAGGAACAGCACCTAGACCCAGAGTTCAAGTCCCATGACCAAGGGAAGTTAATAAATGAAAGTCTTGAGAAAGGGAATTGATGAAACAAATTGGTCTCATTTGGATAAAAAATGATTTCAGAAGCAAAAACGGTCTTCAATTTTTTTTTTGGTGGGTTGTGGGGCTTGAACTCTGGGCCTGGGCTCTGTCCCTCAGCTCTTCAGCTCAAGGCTAGCACTCTACCACTTCAGTCACAGCACCAGTTCCCGTCTTCAATTTTTATACCCACAAAATGTTCAAGTAAGTAGCAGATGAGTACATCTTGAGACTCATAAAATAGAGCTTATTATAAAAATAATTGGCAATAAATAAGTTGATTAATTATCAAGAAAATTAATAATAACAGACACTAATGGGGATATGGCCAAAAGAAATAGTATAACACCATTGGTAACATAATATGACAAAAGATATAATATTACATACATATTACACACACACTAGTATGGGTATTTGTTATGTCTATGTTTACATATGGTGAGTGTTTCTCATGACACTACTTAGAAGATGAGTTGCAGAACCAGGCTCCATTCCAATCAACACATGAATGGAAAAAGTAAATTGAGTCACACAGACACAAGGAGTCTTGAGCATCCAATTATATGTTTGAGTCAGGAATATGGGAGGAAGTGGAAAACATCGTGTTCAGTTAATCACCCTGGCAAATGCAGCAGTGGTATATACAGGACCCCATGTGAAAAATGAAGCATACAACCTGTAGGTGGGGCAGGGAGGGTAAAACTGGGTAACACTGTAAAAACAGAAATGTACTCAATACCTGATTTACATAATGGTAACTCCTCTCTACAACAGATTTACAATACAAACAGAAAAAAAAACAGACATACAGAAAGAAAACATGCAGATAGATAGAGGCAACACAGATCCCCAAGTTTTCTCTTATTTTTGAAATGTAGGGAGAAGAAGGCATAGAGTACTAGAGTAGATATCAATGATAATGAAGTAGAAATTGTTAGCTTCTCCAGCAAGGAAACCTGATACACGGTTCAGGCAGATAAGGCAAACTGGCCACCGTCAGGAGATGGAGACCCATGGATAAGACAAAGGAAAAGGAAAAAGAAGAAAATAAAAAGAGAGAGAAGGGGACAACAGCAGATATGGAAGTGAGCACAGAGTCTGGGGAACTTCTCAGTGTCCTAGGGAGGTTTGACCAGGATGGTCTAGGAAGGGACTTCTGTGGATGAGGAAGTGACCTCAGATTGTGGGGTCCTTTGCTGACTCCCATTCAGGTGATTGACAGGTGACTGACTGCTGGTTTCAGGCAAGTGAAGAGGAAGTGGGGAGGGCATGTTCTCTTAGGCAGACTGAACAGAAATAGAGTAATAGATGAGGAGAATGGGATAAAAGTTTGTCCTCTGAGCCAGCCACAGGTGGCTCAAACTGATAATCCTGGGTATAGAAGCAACAAAGATTTCTACCTCAAAAACCAAGTCAGGCTAGGCCCCAGCACTGATGATCTTGCAATTTCTTGCTGACTACCAATACCAAATAGCATTTGCATCCTTACTTTTCCAATTTACATTTGCCAAGACCTTCCTCATAAATATATGCAGCCAGTTCACAGAACCAGCCACCCTGGGGAAGTCTATGCAGAGCAGGACACTATGCTGTGACCATGGTTTCACTTCTATTATGAGGAACTAGTAAAGAAGACAGGTAGGGAGACATGGACAGAGCTGGCACCACGTGGCTGTCCAAGTGGGAACAAGAATTTCCGGAGGACTCAGGACATGATGGGGACACAGCAGAGCAAGACCCATCCATACACCCACAGCTACCAGGATCCTCAGTGTGCAGGTCTGCTATGTTCCCAGAAAGTCATAGATCATAGAACATCTCTGTCTAACAATGGACCGCTAATATATTGATAGGTGCAGTCTGATGGTCAACAACATGCAAGCACTGAAGAAGTTCAAGATTCAGAATGCAAATACCTAATTGGATAAGTGAAATGACCTTGAATATTGATTTGTAATGGTAGAATTCCAGGACACTGTTGGTAACACCTGCCGCAGTAAATAAATACATTGAGCTCTTCTTGATTCTTGTGCATGTGCAGTTGGTATAAAAACCTGAATGGGTCATTGCTTTTCCCCAGTTTGTGAGCCTGCCCATCCTGATCTTTGATTGTACTCCAATAACTCTGAGTGGGCCTTTGTTGAGCATGGTGCTCTATGATCATTTGACCTTCACATGGCATCCTCTGCTGTCATCCATTCCCATCATCCCTAGTGACCCTTGATTGGTTGTGATTTTTTTTGTTTTCAACTTTTTGTTTTCACACAAGTTTGTGAACAACTCAACAAGAAAGGAATTCATCCCTGGAGTTTCATTATCTACAGTCTTGGATGAAATGATGGTCCTGACGGTGTTGAGAGGAAGATGGTACACATGTTTTCTAACTTCTGTTTTGACCTTGAAACGGGGCCTCAGATGCAGAGCCAGAGGGCAGAACGGGCTCTGTATTCCTCTAGGACAGTGGAGGACATCCAGGTACCAAGAAGCCACAAAAACTGAAGATCCATTTAGACACCCACCTTACACAGTCTGCATCCAGAATCACAGCTCCATGTCGAATCAGCAGCAATGTTCCCTGTGGCTCTGACACTGCTTCTCCTCCAGCATCCACACCTGGTCAGTTCCTCTGAAGACTGCAGACGCATTTGCACAGAGAAATCTGTGGCATGCCGCAGGGGAGATGTGGTCATTGCTGGATTTTACCCCCTCTATTCTTGGGAATTGGTCGTTCAAGGCTTGAATGACCCTACCCTGCAGCAACAGAACATTCAGTAAGTGATTTCTTGGATTTTCTTAAATTTTGAATTTTCTCTTTGGATTACAGTCAGAGGTGGGGGAAGTTTGGACACAATCACTGATGTGCTCTGAATCTTCTACACTGCCCTCACTACAACAGCTCTACTTCATTTCAGGTGTTCCCAATGAATATTTTTTTCTTCCAATATTAAAGAGTTTTCTGTCTGTCTTCCACTACACTCCCCTTTCCAGAGATGTCCCGACCACCCCACCATCACTGTGACTCCTCCACTCATCACTGTTACTCAGGATCACTGGGGTGACCAAGAGTCCATACAAAGACACTAAAGTGCAATGTCCCCATCCATAGGGCAAAGGCCAGGGAATCTTCAATCCATTCTGTTCTTTATACTTTTCAAAACAGGACCAATGTTTGGACCTCCTTCAGGGAAATGTTTCTTATTATAGACATGCAGTTTCGGCTTCTGAGGTTATTTCATGTCAGCAAAGCTCTGGGAATGGGGAGCTGCTGGTCAGATCATTAATAAGAGATGCATGACATACTTGACTTTTTCCCCTTAACTAATGTAAGTAAGCTTCTGTCCTGCTATCCATGTCTTGGCCTCTCTCCTATGTTATTCCCAGAAATTCCTTGTTCTCCAACATGTTTCCAGGCTTATTTATTTTTCCCTGCTCATAACTTCGTAAACTGGATTTGAATGTTTTTTTTCATATATGTTGTCAGTAATGGGTCTTGAACTCTAGGCTTGGATGCTGTCCCTCTGCTATTCACCTTAAGACAAGTGCTCGATTGCTGGCACCACAGTGCCATTTCCAATTTTCTAGTGGTTTATTGGACATAAGAGTCTCATGGACTCTTCTGCCCTGGCTGGCTTTGAGCCCTGATCCTCAGATCTCACTCTCCTGAGTAGATAGGATGACAGGCATGAGCAAAGGTGCCTGGCTTTTTCATATATTTCATGCATTTGTCCCAGGTGAGCTCACTACTTTCAGATCTATAGAATTCTCTGTAAACTAAGGAAGTCATGGATGAATCTTCTCAGACAAGTTGTGTGGAAACACCCTGTATGGGGTTTGTTCAGGAAAGGAATACTTTATTCCATGAGAGGTTTATGAGAGATATTGAAGCCAAATTAATATGGTGAGGAAGTGAGTGAGAAAGATGGGCTCATGTGTAAATCCAGCATTACAAACATACCCCATGTGAAGGGTGAGATGTCAGAGCTATCCTCTTCTCTGTCCATTCTCTAATTGAGCTGTGTATATGTGTGTGTGTGTGTGTGTGTGTGTTTGTGTGTGTGTGTGTGTGTGTGTGTGTGTGTGTGTGTGTGTGTGTGTGTGTGTGCATGTTCAGATAGACTCTGGTACTCAGGCATCATCCCAAGTCCTGATGGCTTTTTTTATCATGGCTGAAACTCCACCACTTGACCTACAGCTCTGCACCAGTTTCTGTGGAGGTGCTTCCACATAAAATGTGTCACAGGTATTCCTGCACAAAGTGACTACAAAACATAATTCTCCTGTATCATTCTCCTTCGTAGTTATAATTGCAGGCCTGAGCCACCAGTTCCCAATTCATATTTAGTATTACTGACATTCTAGATGTCAAGCCTCAGTTACATTGCACAAAATAACATCAGCAAACATCCATGAGAGTAGAGATTATCTCTATGAGAATTTCCCTAAAATGATTATATTGAATACTAGGAGAACTCATCATTCTGGAACATTCTTGATTCATATTGGCATGTGATACCATCTGGTTTTTGAAATGTCTCCAAATTATACCAGTCTGACTGGTCGGGCTTTGTGCCTGTCTTTCAAGAAATTCCAGGAAGGCATCAGTGTTCGTGAGTTTGTAAGTGACTTCCACAATGTCACCACTAGAGGGAGCCGAGGGACTGTGAGAAGTCAGCTGTGAGGTGATAAACCACTTCAGTACCAGAGAAAACCAAAGGCTATTTTGGTGACAAAATACTCTGTGGTTCTAAAAACCTCACGAGAACTCCAATGAATCATGGGTCCAAATATGCCTTCTCCTGGGTGCACAGGGGGACCATTTGCCTCATCCACAGGGAATGGCCTTGTGCATGGATTCTGCCTTGCAATAGCAAGATTTGTGTGCTGGAACAGGCATTAGACACAGCTGTGGTCACCAGAACTCTATAATACCTGGAATACCAAACAGCAGGGTCACCAAAACAGATGAAGGTTAAAAGTAGGGACTTGGGATCCTGGACTTTGATAGCAGAAGAAGAAATTCTAGACAAGTCACAACAGTAAGAAAATGTGGCAGAGCTTTGTTGAGTAAGGAAGCAAACAAACAAACAGGTAGACAAAAAGGAAACAGAAAGGCAAAGACACACTCTAACTGAAGAGAGACACACAGCTCTTGGGCTGCCACGGGTATTCACATGGTAAAGGCAGGAATCTGACTTCAAAGTTACACAAACATAGGATTGTCATCTTTGCTCTAATCACTCCTGGTGTTAAACTTTCTGAGTTTCTGTATGTTTTGACCATTCTTTCCAGATGATTATCCTTGAGGGAAGGAAGGTGTGTTGTTGTCTGTATTTGGGGTAGGAGGTTGCTTAAATTTTGGGGGAGCATTTTGGTGGGAAGGCATTTGCCCTACAAGACAACTGCTAATTCATATGATGAGAAATGCATCTCTCAGGAGGCAATGCAACCTGTTGCCTCTCTTTGAAGTAAAGATGGTAGCCCTGTGTTTCTAAATCACATGTTTCTGAGTTGCCTTCTCTAGGACTCATTTTTTTCCTTAACTTATCCACATTCTTTTTGTGCTCAGTGACTTTGGTCCCTTAATATTAAGTTATGTAGATGGGTGAATAGCTCTCTGTTTGCTGTGAGCTTCCCAAACCTCATTTTTTTACTAATTTATTCTTCTCCATTTTCCCCTACATGACTTCATTCCCTTAATATTAAGGGAAGTAGATGGACAAGCATTGAGCTTGCATTAACCAGGCCTCATATTCCTTAGTCTATCCTGCCTGAGTACAGCATCCTCAGTCCACTGCGATCAAGACCAACACAGTGCTGGGGGAGTTCAACTCAGGTTGAATGTGGTAGAGGTGTGCTCATGAGCCCAGATGCCCACAACCATACACAATTAGTGATAGCTAATATAGAATTCAGATTGTCGGGTGGTAGATGACTTTCTCAGGTATTGATTACAGAGTAAGCCAGAGGCTGTCCTGGCTATATGGTCATGGCACAGTTCTGGTGCTATTACCTAGCCCACACTAAGCTGTGGGACCATATCACCATCTTATTTCCCTGTCTTACCTATTAAAATTAGGATGGAAAACCGTGCAATGCTACAGCAGCATGGTAAGTTTTGTAAAGGAAGCCACAAGCTGGGCATGGGTAGCTGACGCCTAGAATTCTAGCTACTTAGGAAGCTGAGATCTGAGGACCGGGGTTCAATGCCACCCCAGGCAGAAAAGTCTGTGAGACGTTTATCTCTAGTAAAACAAAAGAACGCCAGAAGTGGTGCTGTGCCTCAAGTGCTCGGGAGCTAGTCTTAAGCTGAAGATTTTAGGGTCAGATCCCAGGCCTAGAGTTCAAGCCCCACAACCAACAACAACAAAAAAAGCAATCCACAGGACCATCTTGGTGAACACCACCATCTACTCAGGCTATCTAGCATCCCCAAAGCCCAAACTGTCATGTGGATACACATAAGCCACACGCTAGCTTATGCTGATGTAGACCAATGCACACTGGATTCCTAGAACGACTTCAGTTTCTGCCTGGCGCCATCTTGAGCACTGTGATTCTAGGGCAGTGGTCCCTGAAATTATTCACTGTGCAATGAGACTAGACTGAGCCAGATGACAAGAGAGTCACATAGCCACAGTGGCTTCACAAGGCTAAGCAAGAATACAGGTGTCAGCCTACTCCACCCATGGTGGAAACTGATGCAAATTGCATTTGCTTCTACCTCATCGACCTTCCAAAACCTCCTGAAATATTCTAATTTAAGCTGTGGTACTAGCATCAAACATTGCCTCTAGTTTATTCTGGATTATTGGTCCAACTATGAAATGCCTGACAAAGGGTTCTAAGAAAAACTCTGACCCAGTCTTCTGCCCTGCTCACTGGGAGGTTGTATCCCATACCTGCTGTCATTCACAAGATTAGAGGAGTGAGGTTGTGGCAGTGTCCTCCTTCTCAATCCTAAACCAGTTCTAGAGGCACAATCTAAAGGTCTGGACTCAAGAGTAGAAACTATAAGCACATCCCCAGCACTGGTCTCAATGTATGGGGATGGTGCTGAGATTTAACTTTAATTCTCTTCCTCCATGCAATGTCAGAGGGTTTCTGTCCATAATGAGCTACTAGTGCTGGTAATGGGGAGAAACATGGAGATGGCTTCTCCCCCCTTTTCTCACACATCCTTTTCTGTTGTTTGTTTTTCTAGAGAAGTATCCTCCACTCCACACTCCCTGATTCTCATCTGTTCTTTGTTGGGTGAGGCAATCTTCATGTTCTAACTTCCTGGGCTGCCATCTGGCTCTGCTTCTGGGGAATCCCCTTGAATGATGACATTCTCTGAGTCAGCTTAGTGTGCCTCTACCACATCAAATGAATTTTGTACTTCTGTGATTTCTTTACTTTCCTCACAAGGCAAGATTCACTTCTTTGTAGAAGGATGCACCATTGGCAAATGTGTGGCAAGCAAGCACAGACACAAAGCAGCCTGCTTTCCTATTCACTCCTAACACAGCAGGCGCTGCCTCTCTGTTCATACTGGTTGAACTCAGGTTGACCATCTGCTCCCAATTGGAATCGTATATCTTAAGATTTTTTCCATATGCACAGCTAAGTTAAGGTACTAAATGATTTGGGATGTAAGCTGAGCCTGCTCCTATGTCACAGCAGACAGCAGTGTTTTTCACTTATCCATATGGGGCAGAGAGGAAAAGCCAGCTTGCTCATTTCCCTGCCCCTCTCTCTCTGCAATATCAGAAGAATAGTCATCTCATGTATGCTGATCAAGACCTGTTCAGGAACTCTCCCAATTCTAAGAACTTTCCTTAGACTCCAAATTAGAATACCACCCCATTGTATCTATACATATTACTGTGGGTAGAAATCAACATTTGCTTCAACAAAGTCATGAAATTTGCAGTTAATCATTTGTAATACTTGTATACCTACCCAAATTTTGTGATTTCTGTGCAGGATGAACTTAAAGAAATATCAATTGCTTCTCACCCTGGTGCTGGCTGTGGAGGAGATCAACAAGAATCCCCATCTGCTACCCAACATGACTCTGGGGTTTGAGATCTATACTGCACATTACTCAGGTACTGATCTGTTAGAGGATCCACTCACCTGGCTGTCTGGGAAGAATAAAAACATCCCTAATTACACCTGCAGAAGAGACAGCCAAGCTATAGCGGCACTCACAGGAACCTCAAGCAAATTTGTCCCAATAGGGACACTGCTAGACCTCTACAAACTTCCACAGGTGAGGCTGGGAGGGGTGGGCAGATGTGGAGCCATATCCACAGTGACTCTGCCCTCAACAGGCTGAAGAGGAGGTGGTATCACAAACCCTTCCAAATGCATAATCTCACAGGGAGAAGCCTCCAAAAGTGGGTGGGACATACACATTTTCATTGCTGCAAATAAAAGGAGCGGTATTGAGAGGAAAGGATGACCCAAAGCTCTGAGCCTTATCTGTACATGTCTACAAAGTGTTCAGAACATGGGAGATGAATTTGCAAATGGGAAAAGCAAACTTTTGTTCCCACTACTGTACTATCAGTTGTTGTGTTGTTAACATCAGGACTGACATTTGCCAATGACTATCCTCTTCCTGATGTTATTTCCATTTGTTCCCTGTAGTTCATCTTTGGGGCTTTTGATTCTCTCCTGAGTGACCATGGAAAGTTTGGTACTGTCTATCCGATGGCTGCCAAGGACTCAGGTCTAGCCCTGGCCATGGTCTCCTTGATGCTTCATTTCAGTTGGAACTGGGTGGGACTATTCATCACTGAAGAAAACTATGGAATGTGGTTCCTCTCAGAATTGAGGGAAGAGATGGGCAAGAGTAGAGTTTGCTTTGCCTTTGAGAATATGGTACCTTACAGTATCCTTTCAGATTTCTCAAATGATCTATCGATGCAGCGCCAGCTAATGGACTTATCAACCAATGTGATTATCATTTATGGGGACAGTAAATTTCTACTTAGTTTTATTCTTAAATTTAGGCACTTTTTAATTACAGGCAAAGTCTGGGTCATGAACTCACCCTATGATGATGTGACTATTGCTAAAAGACATTTTCTGATTGACTCTTTCCATGCACCTCTTATCTTCTCTCACCATCATAGAAACACTGCTGGGTTCACCAATTTTATTCTGACAGAGACCTTCTCCAAGAACTCAGCTAATAACTCCCTTCCCAGGTCATGGATTCAGTCTGTTTATAGCCTACTGATTAAGTCTGACTGCAGAGACTTGGGGCACTGTTCATACAATGCCACACTGCAGTGGTTGCTGAGGCACATTTTTGACATGACCATGTCAGATGAGAGTTACAACATCTACAATGCTGTGTATGCTGTGGCCCATGCCCTCCACTAGAGGTTTCTTCATTACATGGAAGGGCCAATAGTGCACAATGGGCAACCCAAGGCATTTCTCTCTTCACAGGTAATGGCTTTGCTTTTGGGTGACCTACTCTAGGCATGCACAACTTCTATATTAGCTTTCATAGCAGATGCAACTGGGTTGTCTGGCACCATTTTGGCAAATACAAGAGATTCTGTTGTGCTCTCCATGAAGTGTTGGTAGAACTGTGAAGACAATGTTCTTGAAGAACGCTGCATCCGTGACAAGGAAGTGCTGTGTCTTCTGTCCCCATCCTCACTATGTTTGGGAAAAGCCATCCCCTTTTCAATAGGATATATTCAAATTTTCCTTGTACCTTTTTAAAATAACTGATTAAGGGTGACTAGTTTTTTTATTGTGAAAATACTGTACAGAGGGGTTACAATTACATGGGCACGATAATGAGTACATTTCTTACCAAGCATTATAGCCTCATCCTTTGTTTCCCCTTCCCATCTCTTCCCATCCTCCCCCCACTCACTCCCTACCCAATCCTCCTCCCCACCCCGAAACAAAGCTGTGAAGTTCATTTTCGACAGTCCCTACCAAAACCTCCCCCCTCCACACCCCGAACCAAAGCTGTGAAGTTCGATTTCAACGTAACGACTTCTATATCCCATTGTCACAATTGGTCCACCTGTATCCCTATATAAACGATTAGTTATTCCCAGACCCTCCACAAATTATACCGACATCAAATAGAGTGGTTATACTGTGGGAGATGGACATACAAAGCAACAAAGAAATAAACATATAAATGTGATAGAAACAATCACATGAAAGAAAAAAAAACTTTTGAATACATATCTTATGGTTCATTTCCCTAACATCACCTTATCTGACGTTTTCTGCTTGACTCAGACATATACTAGATATAGCAAATAAGGGAATCCATGGGACCTATGTTTCTTTGGGCCTGGCTTACTTCACTTAATATAAGTTTTTCCAAGCCTTTCCATTACCTAACAAAGTGGGCAATGTCATTCTTTCTGATGGTGGCATAGAGCTCCATTTTGTATATATAACAATTATTCTTGATCCATTCATCTACTGCGGGCATATGGGGTGGTTCCACATCTTAGCTATAGTAAATAATGCTGCAATAAACAGAGTCATGCTATTAGGTTTAGTGTGGTCTTGTTTGTAAATATTTGGGTTAATGCCCAAAAGTGGAATTGCTCGGTCAAAAGGGAGCTCTACGTGCAGCCTTTTGAGGAAACTCCATACTACTTTCTAAAGTGGTTGAGCATGTTTACACTCCCACCAACAATGCAGTAAGGTTCCCTTCTGTCCACATCCCCTCCAGCATCAGTTGTTATTAGAGATCTTGATTTTAGCCATTCTAACTGGACTGAGGTGGTATCTTAATGTTGTTTTGATTTCCATTTCTTTTAGGGCATTTCTATTAGAGCATTTCTTCATGTGTATATTGGTCATCCTTCTTTCCTCTTCAGAGAAGTTTCTCTTTAAGTCTTTAGCCCACTTATTTATTGGGCAGTTGTTTCTTTGAGGATTTGTTGTTGGGGCATTTAATTTTTTGAGTTCCCAGTATATTTTATATATGAGACCCTTGTCTGTTTTATGGCTAGTGAAGATCTTCTCTAAGGGAGCCTAGTTCTTGAAAACCTAATATTGCCTAGACACAAGTGGCTCACACCTGTGGCTCACTTATGACTACAATTAACCACCAAAAAGACAGAGGGGGAGTTGTGGCTCAATGGACAGAATGATTACTTTTAAAAGAACAAAAAAAAAAGTTGAGTGCCTAAGCTGTGAGGTCACACCACAGGGCAGGCATAAACACACACACACACACACACACACACACACACACACACACACACACGCAGTGAACAAAGTCTTGCTTAAGGTAATATTTCATAGTTGTCAAATATATTCTATGATTCTACTTAGTTTATTATTTACCTATATTTCAGACTGATTCTCTTATCAGAATCACAAAACAAGTGATTGGAATACACTTTAGAGAGTCCGTTGAGTACTATCATATGATAATTCATTATTTTATTGGATGTGGCTGGAGTTTCATTCATTGAAATTGAGTTTCTGCAACCCATCCTAGATACCCAGGTTTTAGAACTTGGTAACACTTTAGTCTGCTGTGGGCCTGCATTTGATACAGTTGTTTGGATTCCTATGGTATGTCTGAATCAGGGGATGGGAATGAAGAGTAATCCATTGTTCTGGGGATTTGTGATAACACTGGGAAGCACTTCACCATACTGTAATATGTCCCTTTCAGCTGCATCCCTTTTTGAAGAAGATCCAATTTACCAATCCTGTTGGAGACCAAGTGGTTTTGAATGAGGAAAAGAATTTGGAAGCAGAGTATGACATTAAGAGCTTTTGGAATTTTCCAGAAGGTCTGGGACAAAAGGTGAAAGTTGGCAAGTTTTCTCCATCTAGGCCACAGAGTCAACAACTGGTTTTGTTTGAAAATCTGATAGAGTGGCCCATAGGAATTACCAAGGTGAGTCATTTCTACTTACTCTCTCGTTTTAAAAAAATGTATTGTTATTAGGAAGTAGTTGTAGACAGACCTTACAATTCCCTAAGTCAGGTTATGATCACACTGCTTGTAGGCAATGTCACCACATCCTTATTTCTCCCCCGGAGTCAGTCGTTTCTAACCATAATGGAATTATCTATGTATAAATGAGCAATAAGCTTATCTTGTTTTAAAGTTAGTTCATTGAAACTATGGCTCAGTGGTGTACATTTCAAAACTTTCAGTTTCTGGAAGTTTCTTACTAACAGATTCATGGAGAGAACAGGGGAACATATCATGACCAATATGTTGTTCTATGTTTGCATAGTGAATATCATAAAATTAAATGACAACTGTGAATCATCATTCCAGCACTGTGACAAAATATCTGAGGGAATCAAATGAGAAGGCAGAAGGGCTTGCTTTGCTTCTGCCTGGAGATTTCAGATCATGGTTGGATAGATTGTTGCTTGTTAGTCTAGTGAGACAGGATGTAATGAAAGGAGCATCTGCCAGAGAAATTCACCAACTTTCTGACAGCTAGGAAGCCAAGAGAGATGTGAATGGCCCTGGTACAGCAGCACCTTCACAGCAATTAGCCATGCTTTATAGAGTGGGTTTGAATTTTACCTGAGTGATTTTCCTCTCATGCTCTTATTCATCTGTAAACAGATCACTTGAATTCAAGAATAGGATGCAGGATTAACTCCCATTTCCTAATTTCATAGAATTAACATCCAACACTTCAAAGCTCCATGATTTCCGGATAGTATGAGTGCTGGGTGTTGAGGCCCCACATTTTCTTCAGCTCATGTCAGATGAAACTGTAAGAAGGTTCAGTAAATTCATTTGCTGTGTGAATATAAAGATTATGTGTTTTGATGATCATTTCCCCTAAATCACTGGAGTGTGTCAGATGTCAGGTGAAAGGATAAATGGTCACTAACTTTCATCTGAATATTCTCAGACTCCTCGGTCTGTGTGCAGTGAGAGCTGTGGTCCTGGATTCAGGAAGGCCTCTCTGGAGGGAAATGCTACCTGTTGCTTTGATTGCACTCCTTGCCCAGAGAATGAGATTTCTAATGTGACAGGTGAGTCTGTTAGAGAAATTCCCCAACTCTCCTTCCTACCCTTCCTTCCATGCAAGCCAGTGGAGTGATCTGCAGTAACATGGCAGGAACACATATGCACCTTCATGCAGATTTCCAGGGCAACATTAACCATACTTCTCCTTAGAAGAAACACCCATTAAGCCCCTCCATTGAGTCTCTGATTGTATTTTCTAATCTATTACAGGCTTCATCTTGAGAATACCCATGTTCCCCTGTCCTCAATCGCATTTTTTGTATTTAAAGAAAATGTTTACCCATGGTTTCCATTATTTGTAATAACTACTATATGTCTAGGACAAGCAGAAAAGGTCAAAAGCTATGTACTTATGACCATATAAGTTGATGTTAAGCGAAATGAATGCCAAGATAGGAACACAAGTGGTTTTTTCTTTCTTTTTTAATGTATTTATAATGACCATGTGATTTTTTTGTTTCTTAGGTATGTTCCACCCCCATGGTATAACCCCTGTTTTCAATGTATTGGATTCTGGTGCCCTACATCTTGTATATACATTTTCCTAATTTGGGGAGGGCAAGGAAAAAACAAACTGCTTAAATAGGGATACAGGTTGCCCCATTTTAACCAGGAGATGTACAAGACACTATATTGAAAAAAAACTGTACAACTTTAGCATTGTTGGGGGAGTACTTGGGGATGTGGACAAGGAAGGGATGGTTAGGCAAAAACAAAGCAGGAGGCAATAATCCTAGATGGGAAATGTACATTTTACCTTACTCGTGCAACTGTAACTACTCTGTACAGTATTTTTACAATAAAATACATTAAAAAAAACAAAAATGTGGAACAATGATCGATAGGAAATGTACTCATTACCTTAATCATGTAACTATCACTACTTTGTAAAGTTAACAATAAAACATATATTTAATAAACAAGGGAGAAATGGAGAAAATAAGAGCTAAAGACTGAAAAAACGAAAATATCAAGGACCCGTTGTTGATCTTTGAAATGATAGGCAAATCATCATGGAATTGCTGATCTAACACAGCCTTTCATTCCTGAGTGCCTATTGCTGCTCATTTCCAATTAAGTTTTATTTTGTATTTAGCATGCAGTAATAATTCAAGTGGCTTTGTTATGATCACTCCATGTCTGACACTGGCACTAGGCTGACTAGCAATTCTTCAAATATAAAAGATTCAGAAGTAGTTTATCATCTCCATTTCATTTCTCTTCTCCCTCCTCCACCTCATCTTTCCCAGACCTTATCTTATCAGTGGAGGACCACTGTTCTTGATACAGATCAAATGCTCAAGAAGTTTGTGTTTGGTGTAATGAAGAGATTGAGGTTTGGATTAGACCCTCTTGTACAAAGTGAAGTCATTGGGCTGATTCTCTATTATCCATTATGTCTTGAATGAGTAGCAGAGAGCCAGAGTGGTATGACCTGTCAAGAATGCAGCACATAATGCTGGTAATCATATATTACAACTGTAATCCAAGTAATTTAGGCAGTTGAGATTTGAGGATGGAGCTTGATGTAATGATGTACAAGAAACTCAGTAATATTCTTTCTCACCATTAAGCACCCAAAAAGCTGTAATTGGAGGTGTGGTCAAGTGGTAGAGTGGTAGTTTTGAGCATGAATACTCTGGAAATCGTCCCATGGCCACAGTTCTAGCACTGGAGGAAAGAGAGACAGATCTAAAGAAGGAAGGAGCTACAGAAGGAAAGAGGGAGGAAAGGAAGGAAGGAAGAAAGGAAGGAAGGAAGAAAGGAAGGAAGGAAGGAAGGAAGGAAGGAAGGAAGGAAGGAAGAAAGGAAGAAAGAAAGAAAAGATAAACATAAAAACGGAAAGGGAGGAGGGAAAGAAGAATAAATGTGATAAAGAGTTTTGATGTGAAAGCATTTTGATATAGAGTTACTCTATTGGTATTGAACTCAATACAGGTCAAATGGTGAATCAGGGGAAATGAGATAGCTACTTAAATGAAGAGGGTTGAGAGGAAATACAAATACTGAACAAAAACTAATAGTGATTCTCACACCTCACCAGACATGGAGCAGTATGTCAGGTGTGCAGATCATCAGTTTGCCAACATACAGAGAAATCACTGCCTGAGGAAAACTGAAGGCTTCCTGGCTTATGAAGACCCCTTGGGTATGACCCTGGCTTGCACAGCTCTTTGCTGCTCTGCACTCACAGCTGCTGTTCTTGGGGTGTTTATCAAGCACCAAGACACCCCCATTGTCAAGGCCAATAACTGGGCCCTAAGCTACATCCTGCTCATCTCCCTCATCTGCTGCTTCCTCTGCTCCTTGCTCTTCCTTGGCCGTCCCCACACAGCCTCCTGCATCCTACAGCACACCACATTTGCAGTGGTCTTCACTGTGGCTGTCTCCACGGTCCTGGCCAAGACCATCACTGTGGTTCTAGCCTTCACGCTCACTGCTCCAGGGAGAAGCTCGAGGCAGTGGCTGCTCTTCTGGGTTCCTAACCTCCTCATCCCCATCAGCACTCTCATCCAGGTGACCCTCTGTGGCCTCTGGCTGCGAATCTCTCCTCCCTTTGTGTACACAGATGCACAATCTGAACATGGCTACATCATCATCCTGTGCAACATAGGCTCTCTCACTGCCTTCTACTGTGTCCTGGGATACCTTGGCTCTCTGGCCCTGGCCAGCTTCACTGTGGCTTTTCTGGCCAGAAACCTGCCTGACACCTTCAATGAGGCCAAGTTCCTGACCTTCAGCATGCTGGTGTTCTGCAGTGTGTGGCTCACCTTCCTGCCTGTCTACCACAGCACCAAGGGGAAGGCCATGGTGGCCGTGGAGGTCTTCTCCATTTTGGCCTCCAGTGCAGGTCTCCTAGGCTGCATCTTTGCCCCCAAGTGCTACATCATCCTGATAAGACCTGAGAGAAATTCTTTCTCCAGGTTCAGGGAGAGATCAGGTTCTGGAAGAAACAAACATTAAGATAAACATAGATGTTGCCTAGAATGTTTAGAGTCTCGGAGAGCAATCGGTATCACATCTTAGTTTAATGTGAGGACTTCTTTGAACAAAGAAGTTACTCTAATTCATTCCTCTGGTTATGTTAGAGACATAGCACATTCCCAACAAGACCTCCTAAATTTGCATTCTAACTTGGATATTTCATGATTCCTCCAGTGTAATCTGTCCTTTATACTATCATACTTCCTAATGAGTACATTATCTACTGTGCTTTTTCCTTGCTCTTTCCTGTCTCAATTATTCTTCCTACCTATCCTGTCACACTGCTTGAATATCAGTATATTGCTAAGCTACTAGTATAGAAATTTACGTTGTTGAGCATTTCCATGTTTTCATTATGGTAAATCAACTCCATTCTCTGACCTTGCTGTATATTTCTGTTATCATATTTTCTATTACTGAGGTATTTTACTGGAAAATCTCTCATTCTTTCTCTTCTTTCTTTTAGAATTTTAGAGCACGATGTTAATCTGTTGCAGTTCCAACAGGAATCTATGAATGTATTTTTTTAGGGAAGAAATGCGAGTGCACCAAAATAGCTACAGTTGTCCAAATGAGCAGCTACAGAAATAGTTTGCTTACTGGTCATTAGTTCTTATTGAAATCCAAAAATACAGAGTACACAATTGGCCAAGCAGAGCCTTGTCATCCCAGTCCCTAAGAATCCTCAATCTTAAGGGATGGAGAAATAGAATCACTTATTAGAAGAGAAAAAGCTCCCCAAGAGAGGACAAAAATATCAGATAGGCTCAGACTTCAAAACTCTCAATGATCTTTACAATTCTATGGGAACAAGAATGATTCAGAAGAGTCCCTAGGAAATCAAAGTGTTGAGGAGCTTGAAGTAGGAATATTGTCAGGCCACAACCACATTGTAAAGCCAGGAGTAGTCCAATGGAAAAACAAGCACATGTCATGTCTCTGAGTCCAGGGATCTTGATGTCATTCAGTGCTGTAGCTGTGGCCCAGTGGAGTGATGTCACCCACACATGCATGACAAAGATACACATAGTGTTGTCTCTAATTCTGCTGGGCCATGGATGGAAAACAGAAAAGCATCTGCACAGAGACAGAAATGTCTGGAAGCCAAACAACTTATCCCACTTACAATGAGTCAAAGAAGAGAGTGCTCACTGTTCTGTACAGGTGCTCATTTAATGATTGCTACTTCTGCTTTTCAGTGGTCCATTTGAGAAAAGAGTTTCTTGGAATTCCCTGCCTGGGATGGCTTTGAACTGCAATCCTCAGATCTCAGCATCCTGAGTAGTTAGGATCCCAGTCATGAGGCACCAGCACCCTGTCATTGATGCTGTTTTGATAACTGAGGTCCAGACCTTCATTATGATTGTGATAGTTCCTCTGCAGTACTCAGAAAGAGTTTAGAATAATACAGATATTGTAGTTTGGGGAAGACATTAACAGGATCAGAGCCAGTACTGTATAGGTAGAAAGAAAAAAAAATTTGGTTACCCATTCTGGTAACAAAACAAAACTATAAGAATATATAAAACATAGGGAACTGAAGCATTCACACAAGTGGTGAAATAATTTTTACTGCGATGTCCTACTATCTGTCTACCCAAAACCATTATGTTGATATTTATGATCAAGTGGTGTTATTTCCAAGACTCTTCATGTAACTAATACATCAGTACTTACTGGGTAGAGATGCTTCTGTCTTTAGACACAACCAAGGGGTAAAGAACCAAGGATCTCTTCAAGCCTGGTGCATAGGGAAAGCTCAGCCTCCATCATCAGCACTTACAGACCAGGAGTGGGCTAGTGCCAGCCTCTGTTCCAGAGGACCACAGCTTTCCAGGAGATGCTCAGGTGAAGGTGGGAAAAGATGGACTCATCATTGACCTTAGGAAAATCAATCTCCAGAGCTCACAATTAGCACAATTTGGAGGAAACAGTTTTATTGTTAAAGTCTGTAGAGTTCATAAGTTCTGTAGATCAAGACGATGACAAGATGCATTGTGAAGATTTAAATGTGTTAGTGACTTTAGCTAAGTATCCTTTTGCCACAACAGTGTGAAATTTATGTAATTACATATTCTCAATAAAGAAAAAGTGTTATTCTTAAAATTTGGACTAAAACCTTAGGTAATGTGTATTAAATTTTCACATTCTTGTGAAAATCTATTGTTAAATTCATTCTGAATTTCTATATTAGATATGTAATTTTTTGCAAGCCAGACACCAGTGGCTCTCTTAGAAGGCTTGGATCTGAAGTTTACAGTTCAAAATTAGCCTAGACAGAAAAGTCTATGAGACTTCATCTCTAACTTAAAAGAAAAATATGGGACAGGAGGTATTTGTCAAATCTAAAATGACACCTGTGTATTACAAAGCCAAGAGAGGGAACATGGGGCCCTGACTTCCAGGGCTGATACACACGCACACATACACACACACACACACACACACACACACACACACACACACAGACATTTTTCATATTGAAAACATAAATTCATATTTAATTCCCTTTACTTTTGGCTCCCAACTCCAATAAACGTCAATCCTGTATTTAAATTTTTAAAGAAAAAGCAAGTGGTTTCATTTCTCATGAGGGTCTGTGGATGCCACAGTGAGCAGTGCCAATGATGGCAAAGGCTCAACAGAAACACTGAGGAAAAAAATGTGAAGACAGACAGACAGAATATCCAATATATCAAAGCCACACAATCATTAAATGAAAATCATCCCAAACTCTGAGACCAGAAGAAAAGGGAAACCCACACGTGGTTGGTGAGACACCTCAACCCAGACAGGGAGCAGAATAGCAGCAATAGACTATGGATCCCAACCATGCACCCTGGCCTGCTGCTCAGGATCTACCCCGTGTTGTTGTTGCTGAATCTGCACCCAGACACGGGCAAGGCCCTGAGGTATTCCAGAACCACATGCAGTCCCACATGCTCAAGGCCCAGGTCTCCTTCCTATGATGCTCACTGCCCCATGCCCCAGGGCATGCTGGGAGTATCCTTCCATTTCCAGAGTAGGACCCAGTGCCTCATCTTCCCCCAGAGGCACCAAACCATTCACAGGATCTTCCCATTACCTCCCTCCCTACCCCCAAAAATCAGAAACTCTTTCTTGGACCTTTTATAAATTTTTAATTTTTAAAAAATAAATAATATTTTTAATACCTTTTTTCCTCTTATAATTTTTATTTTAGGTATAGATGTGTGTGTGCTTTTTTTAATCTCTTTTGACATTTTGGTCCTTTTTTTCTTCATATTTACTTTTTTTCTTTCTTTTTTGCATGACTTAAGTGCTGCTCTGTTCATCCTCAGATATATACCCATCATCGATTATTAGACTTTATCTCCCATTGTGATATTTAATCCAGAAATTTCTTACTCAATTCAATACTTCTTTGCCTTAAATTCTTTAATAGCAGTATTATATCTTTTAACCTATATAATTCTATAAGAATTTTTATTGTTTACTTTTTCATGTCTCCTTTCTATCTGTCCACTCCTTTCATTCTATCCCTTTCTTCTCACAATTTCACTTAGATAATTTTTAAGTTTCACTTTTTAAATTGACCTTTTTGTTTTTCCAGTTTCTCTTGTCTCTCTTTTTTTCTCTCTCTCTCTTCTATTACTCTGTCCAGCCCATTTCCCTCTTTGAGATTAGGACTTGGTTAATTTCACTCTCCCTTTACCTCTCCACATCCCTCCCTAAAGCTAATAATTTCTGGTTAGCTAAATTCTTCTTTGCTATTCTTAGCTCATTTATTCATAGTTGTTTGAAGATGAAAAGATTATATCTGTTCAACTAGATTGTATCTGCAACCTTTTGACTGTGCAAGTACAGGACATTCTTGGGGCTTGACTTAAAATAGTGTTCTAGCACAAATTGGTGTTACTTTCATACCAAATGGGCAGAACAAGCCAGACAAACACAAGGAAAATAGCAAGTCTGGGTATCTCAGATCCCACAAATGATAATCAGGTGACATAACAGATAATCAATAATCCAAGAGGAGAGTTCCTGAAAAGCTCTACAAACACTATTGGTAACATGATGAATGAAAAGATTGAAAACCTGCAAAGGACTCAGTGTGAGCATGATAGGGAGCAAGAGGAGGCAAACCAAAGATCAATAGAAAAATCTGATGAGTGTGAAGAAGCTACTCAAAGATTAATACAGGAATTTCATGAGAAGGTTGAGAACACTCAAAGAAAAATAAAGGAATTGTGTGAGCAGGCTGAGAACAGTCAAAGGAAACTACAGGAAATGGGTGAACGCGAGGAAGCTAATCAAAAAGTAATACAGAAATTGCAAGAGTGGGATGAGAATAGACAAAGATCAATAGAGATATTCATGGAATCCATAAACAGATAGCTGTAAGAAGTCAGAGAGACTACAAAGGGAATGCTGAATTGAGCCCAACAGAAGAAATGGGAGTCCAAGGAAACCATAACCATTCAACTAAGAGATTTGAGAATAAACACTGAACAACAAATTAAGGAAGAAAAGAAGTTCATACAAGATCTAAAACAAAGATACAACTAAGAATTTGAAGCCATCAAAGCCAATCAATTAGAACAAAAAGAAATAAAAAACAAAGTAGGAAGCCTTGACAGTTGGTAAGACCATGCAGAAGATTGAATCTCGGGGATTGAAGACAGCCTACATATTATAGAGAAAGAACATACACCTATCCAAGTCAAATCCAAGAAATATGACAGATCTACTCAACATTTGGAAGACACCATCAGAAGGCCTAATCTAAGCATAATGGATGCAGAGGAGCACCTAGAGGCACATAGACTAGGAAATTTGGTTAACAGGATCCTAGTATAAAATTTCCCAAACATGCAAAAAGATAGGCCTATTCAGATACAAGAAGCTTTTAGAACCCCAAATAGACCACACCAGAACAGGACATACCACTGTCACATTATAATCTGCACAGGATCAATAGAGACCAAGGAAAAGGTCCTTAAAGCAGTCAAGGAGAAAAGATCAATCACTTATAAAGGGAAAACAATTAGAATTACCTCCGATTTCTCAGCAGAGATAATTAAAGCAAAAAGAGCCTAGAATGTCGTATACCAATCCATAAATACAGACAACTATCAGGCAAGAATACTGTACCCAGCTAAACCCTCCTTCATAACCAAAGATCAAATAAAAACCTTCCATAGCAAAGAAAAACTGAAACAATATATCTCCACCAAACCAGCCCTACAAAAGATACTTAAAGATGTACTACACATAGAAAACCAACAAGACCACAATAAAGACCAAGAAACTGCACCCAAATGGAGAATCCAAGAACTATAGGAAGAACCCAGTTGCCACAGCACCCAAGAAGATGGGTAACATGGCAGGAACCCCCAAACATCTCAGTTCTATCTCTCAACATTAACGGACTTAACTCTCCAATTCAGCAACATAGACTGTCTAGCTGGATTAAAAGCAAAATCCTTCTATCTGCTGCCTTCAGGAGTCACACCTTGCCCAAAAAACAGACACATTTTAAAGGTGAAAGGCTGGAACAAAATCTACCAAGCAAATGGCCCCCATAAACAGGCAGGAGTTGCAATCCTAATATCAGAAATACTTCAAATTAAAATTAGTGAGAAAAGATAAAGAAAAAGAGATCTCTCCTTCAGGAGGATATTACAATTCTAAATATCTATTCACCAAACAACAGAGCAACCTAAATTATCCAAGAAACACTACTTTCCCTCAAATGTCACATAGATACAAAAACTTAATTGATGGAGATTTTAACATAACACTATCCCCACTAGAAAGATCAAATCTGCAAAAACTCAACAGAGAAACCACCGATTTAAACAACTGCATAGATCAACTAGATTTAACAGACATCTACCGAATATTTCACCCAGCAACATCAGAATACACATTTTTCTGAGCAGCACACAGAACATTTTCCAAAATAGACCACATTTTAGGTTTAGGCCACAAAGCAAACTTGTCCAAATTCAGAAACATTGAAGTTATACCTTGCATTCTCTCAGACCACAAGGGAATAAAATAAGAACTCAACAACAAAAGCCACTAAAGAAAGTCCTGTAACACATGGAAGCTGAACAACACAACGTTGAATCACGAGTGGGTCATGGAAGTGATTAGAAAGGAAATTAATATGTTCATGGTATTCAACAAAGTGAATACACAAATTACCAGCTCCTCTGGGACACAACAAAGGCAGTACTCAGAAGCAAGTTTATATCTCTGAGTTCCTACATCAACAAATTGGAGAGAACATAAAACGACAATTTAATAAAACATCTCAATCTCCTTGAACAATTCATCCAAAAAAATCATACACCATGAACAAACAGGATTCATTCAGGGATACACAGCTGGTTAATATAATTCATCACATCAACAAGAGCAAGGATAAGAACCACATGGTTATCTCAATAGGTGCAGAAAAGGCATTTGAGAAGATCCAACACCCTTTATGATGAAGATTCTGGAAAAATTAGGAATCCTGGGAATCCAAAATACTATAAAGTCTGTATATGACAAACCTACAGACAGCATTATACTTAATGGTGGAAAACTAAAGCCATATCCTCTTAGCTCAGGAATGAGATAAGAATGTCTACTCTCTCCACTTCTCTTCAATTTAGTATTAGAATGCCTAGCTACAGCATTAAGACAAGATGCAAACATAAAAGAAATCCAAATAGGGAAAGATGTAGTAAAACTCTCCCTCTTTGCAGATGACATGATTTTGTATTTAAAGAACCCCCGGACTCCACTCCCAAAGTACTCAAGCTGATTCAAAACTTTGGCAAAGTAGAAGAGTATAAAATTAGCCCTCAAAAAAGCAATAGCTTCTCTGTATTCGAATAATGAGAAAAGCATAGCTGAAATCAGGAAAGCAACTCCATTAGTTAAATAGCCACACAAAAATTAAAAACCTAGGAATTAACTTAACCAAAAAAGTGAAGGACTTTTATGATGAAAAATGTGAAAAACCTGAAAAAGGAAATCAAAACAGAACTTAGAAAGTGGAAAAACCCCTCACGCTCCTGGATTGGAAGGATCAACATAGTGAAATGGCAATACTTCCTAAGGCTATCTACAAATTCAATGTGATACGTATCAATTTTCCAACCTCATTTTTCAAGGAAATAGAAGAGGCAATCCAAACCTTCATATGGAACTATAAATACCTTGAATAGCAAAAACGATCCTCAACAGAAAGAATAGTGCTGGCGGAATATCAATATCAAATTTCAAATTCTACTCCAACAACTTGGTACTGGCAACTGGCACAAGAACAGACCTCAAGACCAATGGAATAGAACTGAAAACCCAAAAATGAACCAACAGACACATAGCCATCTAATCTTCAAAAAGGGAGCTAAAAATATAAGGGAAGAAAGACAGTCTCTTCAGTAAATGGTGCTGGCAAAATTGGTTAACTCCTTGTAGACAACTAAAGCTAGATCCTCATATATCACCCTGCACCAGAATCAACTCCAAATGGATCAAAGACCTCGGAGTCAAAGCAGACACTCTGAAAACATAACAGGATGGAATAAGATAATCCTTAAGTTTCCTTGGCACAGGCCATAATTTGCTTAATAGAGACCCAGAAACACAACAAATCAAAGAAAGGTTGGAGAAATGGGATTGCATGAAATTGCAGAGCTTCTGCATGGCAAAGGACATAGCTAGAAAGATCAATAGAAAGCACAAGGATTGGGAGAAGATCATAACTAGCCATAAAACGGACAAGGGTCTCATATCTAAAATATACCTGGAACTCAAAAACTTAAATTCCCCAACAACAAATCCTCACAGAAACAACTGCCCAATAAATAAGTGGGCTAAGAACTTAAAGAGAAACTTCTCTGAACAGAAAAGAAGTATGGCCAATAGACACATGAAGACATGTTCAACCTCCCTAGCCATAAAAGAAATGCAAATCAAAACAAAATTGAGATACCACCTCACACCAGTTAGAATAGCTATAATCAAGAACTCTAATAACAACAGATGTTGGAGGGGATGTGGACAGAAGGGCAGTTTACTGCATTGTTGGTGAGAGTGTAAACTTGTTCAACCATTTTGGAAAGTAGTATGGAGGTTCCTCATAAGACTCCATATAGAACTCCTCTATGACTCAGCAATCCCACTTTTGAGCATTTACCCAAATGTTCACAAACATTACCATACTAAAGCTACCAACACAACTATGATTATTGCAGCATTATGTACCATAGCTAAGATATGGAACCAACCCAGATGCCCCTCAGTAGATGAATGGATCAAGAAACTGTGGTATACATACACAATGGAATTCTAATCCTCCAACAGAAAGAATGGCATTGCCTCTTTTGTTACAAAATGGAAAGACTTGGAAAAATTATATTAAGTGAAGTAAGGCAGGCCCAAAGAGACACAGGTCCCAAGGTTTCCCTTCTTTGCAATAACTAGTACATGTCTGAGACAAACAGAAACTGTCAGACAAGTTGATGTTAGGCGAAATTAACCCCAAGATAATGTTTAATTTAATAATTCAATGTTTTTTTTCTTTCTTGTGATTGTTTCCAACATATTTATAAGATGATTTCTCCGTTACTTTGTATATACCTCCCCCATGGTATAACCCTGCTTTCACTGTATTTGATGTCGGTATAATTTGTGGAGGTTAAAGGAAAAACCAATTTGCATAAATAGAGTTACAGGTGGACGCATTGCAACAATGAGATGTACAAGAGGTTATGTGGAAAAACGAACTTTGCAACTTTGGCAGTGAAGTGTGGGGTGGAAAGGGGAAGGGATGGGAAGGGGAAACAAAGGAGGAGGCAACAATGCTTGATAAGAAATGTACTCATGATCTTGCCCATGTAATTGTAACCCCTCTGTATGATATTTTCATAATAAAAAAATAGAAAGAAAGAAGGAAAGAAGGAAGGAAGGACGGAAAGAAAGAAGGAAGGAAGGAAGGAAGGAAGGAAGGAAGGAAGGAAGGAAGGAAGGAAGAAAGGTAGATATGTAGTAGCTTACCCATGTAATTGTAACCCCTCTGTATGGTATTTTCACAATAAAAAAAGTTTTAAAATAAAAAAATAGAAAAAATGTGAGAAAATATAGAAAAGAAAAGAAATTTAATAACAGGCGCTATTGAAGATGTTGCCAATAGGAATGTTATAACACCGTTGGTAACATAATATGACAAAAGATATAATATTATATGCCCATTACACACAAACAAATATTGGTGTTTGTTATGTTTATATTTACATATGATGAGTGTTTATCATGACACTACTTAGAAGCCTAGTTTCAGAACCAGGCTCCATTCCAATCAACACATGAATGGAAAAAGTGAATTGAGTAATACAGACATAATGGTGTCTTGAGCATGCAATTATATGTTTGAGTCAGAAATACGGGAGAAAGTGGAGATCATCGTGTTCAGTTAATCACACTGACAAATGCAGCAGTGGTATATACTGGACACCATGTGAAAAATGAAGCATACAACTTGTGGATGGGGAAGATATGGAAAAACTGGGTAACATTATAAAAACATAAATGTACTCATTACCTGACTTACATAATGGAAACTCCTCTGTACAACATATTTAAAATACACACAGACGGACAGACAGACACAGACAGACAGACAGACAGACAGACAGACAGACAGACAGACAGACAGACAGAGATGCATTAACACCCAACACAGATCCCCAAGTTTTCTCTCATTTTTTGAAATGTAGGGAGAAGAAGGCTTAGAGTACTAGAGTAGATATCATGAAATGAAGTAGAAATTGTTAGCTTCACCAGCAAGGAAACCTGACAAATGGTTAAGGCAACAAAAGCAAACTGCCCACATGCAGGAGATGGAGAAGCATGGAAAAGACAGAGGAAAAGGAAAAAGAGTAAAAGAGAAAGAGAGAGAAGGGGATTTGTGCTGAGCCAGGACCACAGCGGATGTGGAAATGACCACAGAGTCTGGGGAACTTCTCACTGTCCTATGGAGGTGTGACCAGGGTGGATGAAGAAGTCACCAAGGAGTGTGGGGTCCTTTACTGAATCAGTCAGGTGACTGACAGGTGATGACTGGTTTCAGGCAGGTGAAGAGGAAGTGGGGAGGGCGTGTTCTCTTGGACAGATTTAACAGAAATAGAGTAATAGATGAAGAGAACAGGATAAATGTTTGTCTTCTGAGCCAGCCACAGGTGGCTCATACTGGTCATCTTGGGTATAGAAGCAACAAAGATTTTTACTTCAGCACCCAAGTCAGGCTAGGCCCCAGCACTGATGCTCTTGCAAGGTCTTGCTGGCTACCAACACCAAATAGTGTTTGCATCCTTACTTTTACAACTTACATTTGCCAAGCCCTTCCTTATAAATGTATGCAGCCAGTTCACCGAACCAGCCACCATTGTGTACTCTGTGCAGACAGAACCCTATGTGGTGACCTTGGTTTCACTATTATGAGGAAATAATAGAGAAGACAGATAGGGAGAGGTGAACAGAGCTGGCACCACACAGTTGTACAAGTGGTAACAAGAATTCCCAGAGCACTCTGACATGATGGGGACACAGCAGAGCAAGACCCATTCATACACCCACAGCTACCAGGATCCTCAATGGGGAAGCCTGTTATGTTCCCAGAAAGTCACAGATCATAGAACATCTCTGTCTAACAGTGGAACACCACAATATATTGATAGGTACAGTCTGATGGTCAAGGACATGCAAGCACTGAAGAAGTTCAAGGTTCAGAGTGCAAATATCCACTTCGATATGTGCATTGACCTTGAAGTATTGATCTGTAATAGTTGAATTCAGGGAGACTGTTGGCAACACCACCAGCAGTAAATAAATGCATTAACCACTTCTGGATACTTATGCATGTGCAATTGATATGGAAACCTGAATGGTTCATTTCAGCAAAGTTCTGTGGCTCACTTGGCCATGGATTGTGAGGCTGTCGATCCTTATGTTTGACAGTGCTCCAATAACTCTCATTGGGCCTTTTCTGGCAATGGCACTCTATGACCATTTGACCTTCACATGGCATCTTCTGGTGTCATCCATTCCGATCATCCCTAGTGACACTAGATTTTGTGAGCTGTTTTCTGTTCAACTTTTTGCTTTCAAACAAATTTGTGAACAACTCAACGAGAAAGGATTTCTTCACTGGAGTTTCATTATCTACAGTCTTGGATGAAATCACGGTCCTGAGGAAGTGGAGAGGAAGATTGTACACATGTTTTCTAACTTTTGTTTTGACCTTGAAGCTGGACCCCAGATGCAGAGCCAGAGGGCAGAATGGGCTCTGTATTCCTCTAGGATTGTGGATGCCTTCCAGGTAACAACAAGCCACAAAAACTGAAGATCCATTTAGACACCTACCTGACACAGAAATCAGAGTCTGCATCCAGAATCACAGCTCCAGATCAAAGCAGCAACAATGTTCCCAGTGGCTCTGACACTGCTTCTCCTCCAGTGTCCACACCTGGTCAGTTCCTCTGAAGACGGCTGACAGATTTGCACAGAGAAATCTGTGGTACACAGCAGGGGAGATGTGGTCATTGCTGGATTTTACCCCCTCTATTCTTGGGAATTCTTCTTTCAAAGCTTGAATGACCCTCCCCTAAAGCAACAGAATATTCAGTAAGTGATTTCTTGGGTTTCCTTAAATTGTGAATTTTATGTTTGAGTTGGTCAGAGGTGGAGGGAGTTTGGACACGATCACTGATGTGCTCTGCATCTTCTACACTGCCCTCACTACAACAGCTCTACTTCATTTCAGATTTTCCTGATGAATATTTTTCTTTTATCCACTGGTACAGAGTTTTCTGTCTGTCTTCCATTCCACTCCACTTTCCAGAGATGTCCGACCACCCCACTATCACTGTGACTCCTCTACTCATCACTGTTAATCAGGTTCACTGGGGTGACCAAGAGTCCATACAAAGACACAATGTCCCCATCCATAGTGCAAAGACCAGGGAATCTTCAATCAATTCTGTACTTTACACTTTTCAAAACAGGACCAATGTTTGGACCTCCTTCATAGCAACCTTTGTTAAGATAGACATGCAGTGTTTGCTTCTGGGGCTATTTCATGTCAGCAAAGCTCTGGGAATGGGGAGCTGCTGGTCAGATCAGTAATAAGAGATTCAAGACATGTTTGATTTTTCCCCTTAACTAATGTAAGCAAATGTCTGCCCTGATGTCCATGTCTTGACTTGTGTCCAATGTCTTTCCCAGAAGCTCTGCTTCCATTCCTCGTCCTCCAACATCTTTCTAGGCTTATTTATTTTTGCCTGCTCATAACTTCCTAAACTTGACTTGAATGTTTTTTTCATATATATTGTCAGTAATGGGTCTTGAACTCTGGGCTTCGATGCTGCCCCTGTGCTATTCAGCTTAAGGCAAGTGGTCTACTGCTCGCGCCACAGTGCCACTTCCAATTTATTGGTGGTTTATTAGAGATAATAGTCTCATGTACTCTCCTGCCTTGGCTGGCTCTGAACCCTGATCCTCAGATCTCACCCTCGTGAGTAAATAGAATGACAGGCCTGAGCAAAGGTGCCTGGCTTTTTCATATGTTTTGTACACACTTTCATTCATGCATTTGACCCAGGTGAGCTCACTACTTTCAGATCTATAGAATTCTCTGTAAACTAGGGAAGTCATGGATGAATCTTCTCAGACAAGTTATGTGGAAACACCCTGTTTGGGGTTGGTTTAGGAGAGGAATACTTTATTGAATGAGAGGTATGTGAAGGATATTGAAGCCAACTGAACCTAGTGAGGATGTGAGTGAGAAAGATGGGGCTCATGTGTAAACCTAGCATTAGAAGCATACCTAATGGGAGGTGGCAGATGTCAGAGCTATCCTCTTCTCTGTCCATTCTCTAATTGAGCTGTGGTGTGTGTGTGTGTGTGTGTGTGTGTGTGTGTGTGTGTGTTTGTGTGTGTGTGTGTGAGTGTGTATGTTCACACATACTCTGATACTCAGGCGTCATCTCAAGTACTGATGGCTCTCCCTTAGCATTTTTTCTCTCATGGCTGGCACTCGACCGCTTGACCTACTGCTCTGCACCAGTTATGTTGAGTTGCTTGCACATAAGACTGTCACAGACATTCCTGCCCAAACTGACTACAAAACATAATTCTCCTATATCAGCCTCCTTAGTAGTTATAATTACAGGCCTTAGCCACCAGTTCCCTATTCATATTTAATATTACTCACATTCTAGCTGTGAAGCTTGAGAGTTAAATTGTACACAAGTACTTCAGCAAACATCCATGAGAGTTGAGATTCTATGAGAATTTCCCCAAAATTTCATTCATATTGGCATGTGATACAATCAGGCCTTTGAACTGTATCGGATTTATACCAGTGGTCTGGCTTTTTGCCTGTCTTTCCAGAAATTCCAGGCAGGCTTCAGTGTTCCTGAGTCTGTAGTGACTTCCACAATTGCACCACTAGAAGGAGCACAAGCCTTGAGGGAAGTCAGCTGTGAGGTGATAAACCACTTCAGTACAAGAGAAAACCAAAGGCAATTTTGGTGACAAATACTCTGTGGTTCTAAATACTTCGAGATAACTCTAATGAGTCATGGTCCAAGTATGCCTCCTCCTGTGTGCACAGGGGGAACATATGCTTCTTCCACAGGGAATGGCCTTGTGAGTGGATTCTGCCTAGCAGTGGCAAGATTTGTGTGCTAGACCAGGCCTTAGTCACAGCGGTGGACACCAGAATTCTATTATACCTGGAAGACAAACCAGCAGGGTCACCAAAACAGATGAAGGTTAATGAAGTTTCCCTCTAAAAGTAGGGACTCTTCACTTTTATCCTGGACTTTGATGGCAGAAGAGGAAAATTTACACAAATAACAACCGTAAGAACATGTGGCAGAGTTTTACTGAGTAAGGAAGCAAACAAACAAGCAGGTAGACAAACAGGAAACAGAAAGGCAAAGACACACTCTAACTGAGGAGAGGCACACAGCTCTTGGGCTGTAAGGGGTACCCAGATAGTAAAGGCAGAAGGTCTGAATGAAAAATTACACAAACATAGGTTTGTCATCTTTGCACTAATCACTCCTGGTGTTACACTTTCTAAGTTTCTGTATGTTTTGGCCATTCTTTCCAGATGATTATCCTTGAGGGAAGGAAGGTGTGTTCTTGTCTACATTTGGGGTAGAACATTGCTAAAGTTTGGGGGACCATCTTCGAGGAAGGTGTACACACAACAAGACAACTGCAAATTCATATGATGAGAAATGCATCTCTCAGGAAGGAATGCAACCTGTCGTTTCTCTTTGAAGTAAACATAGTAGCCCTGTGTTTCTAAAACACATGTTTCTGAGTTGCCTTCACTAGGGCTCATTTTTTCCCATAATTTATCCAGCTTCTTTTTGTGCTCAATGACTTTCATCCCTTCATCTTAAAATATGAAGATGGATGAATACCTCTCTATTTACAGTGAGCTTAGCAAACCTCATTTTTTACTATCTATTCTACTTCATTTTCTCCTAAATGACTTCATTCCTTTAACATTAAGGGAAGTAGATGGACAAGCTTTAAGCTTGAGTTTTTGAATTTCTGTCATGCATTAACCAGGCCTCATTTTCCATAGCCTATCCTGCCTGAGTACAACATCCTAAGTCCACTACAATCAAGACCAATACAGTGCTAGGTGAGCACTAAGATTGACTCAGTTTGAATGTGGTTGAGGTGAATTCCTGGGCCAAGATGGCCACAACCATACCCAATTAGTGGTAGCTAGACTAGAATTCATACTGTCTGGTGGGAGATGACTCCCCAGTACTGAGATGATTATAGAGTTCTGCCAGAGGCTGCCCTGGCTATGGGGTCATGGCAAAGTTCTAGTGCTATCACATGTCCCACACTAAGCTCTGGGACAAGATCACAATCTTAATTCCCTGTCCAACCCCTGGGAATTAGAATGGAGAACCATGCTGTGTCACAGCAGCTTGGTAAAGTTTGCAAAGAAGACAGCTTGGCATGGGTGGCTGATGCCTGTAATCATAGCTACTTAGGAAGCTGAGATCTGAGTACCAGGGTTCAAAGCCATCCCAGGCAGGAAATTCCATGAGACTTTTATCTCCAAATAAAACATCAGAAAAACCAGAAGTGGCACAGTGGTAGAGCGCTAGCCTTGAACTGAAGAATTCAGGGACAGATCCATGGCCTAGAGTTCAAGCACTACAACTGACAAAATAAAACAAAAAACAAAACAAAGGAAGCCACAGGGCCATCTTTGTGAACACCGTCATACACTCAGGCTCAATCTCCCATCCAGAAAGCCAAACTGTCATGTGGCCCACACTCCAGCTTATGGTGCTATAGACCAGTGCACATTAGTTTCCTAGAGCAACCTAAGTTTCTGCCTGGTCTCATGTTGAGCACTATCTTTCTAGGGCAATGGTCCTTGAGATTCTTCAATGTGCAACAAGACTAGGACTGAGCCAGATATCAATACAGTCACATAGCAACAGTGGCTTCACAAGGCTAAGCAGGAAGACAGGTGTCACCCTACTTCAACCATGGTGGAAACTGATGGAATGGCATTTGGTTCTGCCTCAGGGACCTTCCAACACGTCCTGAAAGATTCCAATGGAAGCTGGGGTGCCATGACCAAGAGTGCCTCTAGTTTATTCTGGATTATTGGTCCAAACATGACATGCCTGACACAGGGTTCTAAGAAAAACCCTGACCCACTCTTATGCCCTCTTCACTGGGGGGGTGTATTCCGTAACTGCTGTCATTCACAAGATTGGAGGAGGGAGGTTGTGACAGTGTCTTCCTTCTCTGTCCTAAACCAGTTCTAGAGGCACAATCTAAATGTCTGGACACAAGAGTAGACACTATAACCACTTCCCAAGCACTGGTGCAGGATACAGGGATGGTGCTAAGATTGAACTTTAATTCTCTCCCTCCCGGCAATGTTGGAGATTTTCTGTACTTAATGAGCTACTAATGCTGTTGTATGGGAGACACAGGGAGGCAGCTTCTTTCTTCCTTTTCTCACACATCTTTTTCTGTTGTTTTGTTCCCCTAGAGAAGAACTCTCCAGTCCAAACCCCATGACTCTTCTCTCTTCTTTGTTGGGTGAGGCAATCTTCAGGCTCTCTCTCCCTCAGTTGCCATTTTGCACTGCCTCTGAGGAATTCCCTTGAATGATGGCATTCTCTTAGTCAGATTAGTGTGCCTCTACCACATACATGAATTCAATTTCTTTGTTTTCTTTAATTTTCTTACAAGGTAAGATTCACTTCTTTGCAAACGGGTGCACAATCGGCAAAGTCTGGCAAGAAAGCACAGAGACAAGGCAGCCTGTTTGCTATTTACTGCTGAGACAGCAGGTACTCCCTCTCTGCTCATATTGGTCAAACTCAGTTGGACAATTCTGCTCCCAATTTAAATTGTATTTCTAAGAGTTTTTTCATATGTGTACAGCTAATTCAAGGTACTTAATGACTTGGGATGTGAGCTGGGCATGCCCCTGTGTTGCAACGGACAGCAATGTTCTTCACATAGCCATATGTGCAAGAGAGGAAAAACCACTTTGCTCATCCCCCCTTCCTCTCTACAATCTCAAAAGAACAGTCACATCATGTATGCTGATCTAGTCCGGTTTAGGAGTTCTCTCAATTCTTAGACTCCAAATTAGAATTCCATCCTGTTGGAAGAAAGGATCTACACATACTACTGTGGGTAGAGATAAGCATTTGATTCAAAAACGTCATGAGATTTGCAGTTAATCATTTGTGATAAGCATATAACTACCCAAAATTTGTGACCTTTGTGCAGGATCAACTTAAAGAAATACCAATTGCTTCTCACCCTGCTGCTGGCTCTGGAGGAAATCAACAAGAATCCCCATCTGCTACCCAACATGACTCTGGGGTTTGAGATCTATAGTGCACATTACTCAGGTACTGATCTGTTAGAGGAGTCTCTCATCTGTCTGTCTGGGATAAATAAAAACAGCCCCAATTACACCTGCAGAAGAGCCAGCATAGTTTTAGCAGTACTCACAGGAACCTCAAGCACATGTGTTCCAATTGGGACACTGCTGGACCTCTACAAACTTCCACAGGTGAGGCTGGGAAAGGTGGGCAGATATGAAGCTATGTCCACATGGACTCTGTCCTGGACAGGCTGAAGAGGTATTATCATGATCCCTTCCAAATGCATAATCTCACAGGGAATAGACTCCATAAGTGGATGGAACATACACATTTTCTTTGCTCTAAATAAAAGGAGAGGTTTTGAGAGAGGAAAGGATGATCCAAAGCTCTGAGCCTTATC
Source organism: Dipodomys merriami (assembly GCF_024711535.1). Classification (NCBI taxonomy): domain Eukaryota; kingdom Metazoa; phylum Chordata; class Mammalia; order Rodentia; family Heteromyidae; genus Dipodomys; species Dipodomys merriami. The sequence continues at coordinate 3,013,889 of NW_027206179.1, read as the reverse complement.
CATACATGTATACAAAGTGCTTGGAACATGGAAGATGACTTTGCAAATGGGATAAGCAAACTTTTGCTCCTCCCCTTGCCAGTTGTTGTTTAGATTACATCGGGACTGAGACTTGCCTATTACCATCCTCTTCCTGGTGTTGTGTTCATTTATTCCCTGTAGTTTACTTTTGGGACTTTTGATCCTCTCCTGAGTGATCATGGAAAGTTTGGGACTGTCTATCAGATGGCTGCCAAAGACTCAGATCTAGCCCTGGCCATGGTCTCTTTGATGCTTCATTTCAGCTGGACCTGGGTGAGACTGTTCATTACTGAAGACAACTATGGTGTGTGGTTCTTCTCAGAATTGAGAGAAGAGATGGGCAAGAGTAGAGTCTGTTTTGCCTTTGAGAATATTTCTTAAAATGCCTTTACAGATTACTCAAATGATCTATGGAAGTATATCAACCAATGTGATTATCATTTATGGGGACAGTAAATTTCTACTAAGCTTTATTGTTAAATTTGGGCACATTTCAATTACAAGGAAAGTCTGGGTCATGAACTCACTCTATGATGATGTCACCATTGGTAAAAGATATTTTCTGATCCACTCTTTCATGCATCTCTCACCTTTTCTCATCATCATAGAAACACTTCTCTCTTCACCAATTTTATTCTGACAGATACTTTGTCAAATAACTTAGGAAATAATTCCCTTCCTAGGTCATGGGTTCCGTCTCTTATAGCCTACTGATTAAGTCTGATTGCAGAGACTTGGAGCACTTTTCATACAATGCCACACTGCATTGGTTGCTGAGGCACATTTTTGACATGACAATGTCAGAAGAGAGTTACAACATGTATAATGCTGTGTATGCCTTGGCCCACGCCCTCCACCAGATGTTTCTTCGTCACATGGAAGAGCCACCAGTGCACAATGGTCAACCAAGGGTATTTCTCTCTTCACAGGTAATGGCTTTGCTTTTGGGTGACCTACTCTAGGCATATAGACTTTCTTTTTTTTAATTTAATTTTATTTTATTTGTGAACATACTGTACAGAGGAGTTACAATTACAAGGGCAGGATAATGCGTACAATTTTTACCAAGCATTGCAGCCTCCTCCTTTGTTTACCCTTCACATCTCTTCCCAGCCTCCCCTTTCCCCCCCCAATGGCATATAGACTTTCTATAGAAGCTTTCATAGCAGATGGAATTAGGTCATCTGGCTCCATTTTGGAAAATACAAGAAACATTGGGCCTGTTATGCGCTACATGAGTGAATGTAGAGCTGTGAAGACAATGTTCTTGAAGAATGCTGCATCCATGAAAAGGAAGAGCTGTGTCTTCTGTTCTCATCCTCACTATGTGTGGAAAAACCCATCTCCTTTTCAATATATCCAAATTGTCCTTGTAACTTTTCATTTTTTATTTTTATTTATTTATTTATTTTGCTCATGTGGTGCTGAGGAATTGAACCCAGGGCCTCAGGTATGCAAGGCAAGCGCTCTACCACTGAGCCAACTTCCCAGCCCCCTTGTAACTTTTTAAAATAAACGATCAAGGTGAAAATTCTTGAAAACCTAATATTGTCTGGACACAAGTGGCTCATACCTGTGGCTTACTCCTGACTATAATTAACTATCAAAAAGCCAGAAGTGGAGCTGTGGCTCAATGGATAGAATACATATTTGAAAAGAAAATAAACCACCTCAATTTGAATGCCTAAGCCTTGAGTTTGCGTCACAGAATAGACACACACACACACACACACACACACACACACACACACACACACACACACACACCAAAAGGAACTAAGTCTTGCTTAAAGTAGTCTTTCATAGTTCTCATAAATATTTTACTAATCTACTTAGTTTATTGTTCACCTTATTTCAGACTGACTCTCTGATCACAATCATAAAATAAGTGATGGAAATGCAATTTAGAGAGTCGTTGAGGTCTGTCATATGATAATTCATTATTTTGTTGGATGTGGCTAGAGTTGCATTCCCTTGAAATTGAGTTTCTACATCCCATCCAGGATACCCAGATTTTAGAACTTGGTAACACTTTAGTCTGCTGTGGGCCTGCATTTGATACAGTTGGTTGGATTCTTGTGGTGTGTGTGAATCAGGGGATTGGAATGAAGAGTAATCCATTGTTCTGGGGTTTTGTGATAACACTTGGAAGCATTTCACCATACTATAATGTGTCCCTTTTAGCTGCATCCTCTTTTGAAGAAGATCCAATTCACCAAGCCTGTTGGAGACAAAGTGGTTTTGAATGAGGAAAGGAAATTGGAAGCAGACTCCATCAGAAAGACTGACATTGCCCCATTTGTTAGGAAATGGAAAAACTTGGAAAAAAATATATTAAGTGAAGTAAGCCAGGCCCAAAGAAACATAGGTCCCATGGTTCCCCTTATTTGCAATATCTAGTATATGTGTGAGTCAAGCGGAAAAGGTGAGATAATGTGATTTTAAGAGAATGAACCCTTAGATATGTATTTTAATGTTTTTTTTCTTTCATGCATGTGTTTCTAACTCATTTATAAGATTACTTCCGTGTTGCTTTGTATGTCCCTCCCCCACAGTATAATCCCTGCTTTCACTATATTTGATGTCAGTATAACTTGTGGAGGAGATGTGGAAAAACAAGTCGTTTAAGGTACAGGTGGACCTGTTGCAACAATGAGAAGTACAAGTTGTCATGTCCAAAACGAGCTTTACAATATCGGTGCAGGGGGGGACCCGAGGGGGGAGAAGGATTGGGACTGGGGGGCAGAGGGGAGGCTGGGAAGGGATGTGAAGGGTAAACAAAGGAGGAGGCAGCAATGCTTGGTAAGAAATGTATGCATTATCCTGCCCATGTAATTGAACCCCTCTGTACAGTATGTTTACAAATAAAATAAAATTAAATTAAATTAAAAAAAAGAAATTAGAGGCAGAGTATGACATTAAGAGCTTTTGGAATTTTCCAGAAGGTCTGGGACAAAGGATGAAAGTTGGCAAGCTTTCTCCATCTAGGCCACATGGTCAACAACTGATTGTGTTTGAAAATCTGATAGAGTGGCCCATAGGAATCACCAAGGTGAGTCATTTCTACTTTTTTTACTCTCTCCTTTAAAAAAAATGTATTGTTTTAGAAAGTAGTTGTAGAAAGTGCTTACAATTTCCTAAGTCAGGTTATAATCACAATGCTTGTAGACAGTGCCACCACATCCTTATTTCTTCCCCAGAGTTGGTTGTTTCTAACCATAATGGCATGATCTATGTATAAATAAGCAATAAGCTTACCCTTTTTCAAAGTTTGTTCAATAAAATTATGGTTCACTCGTGTACTTTTCACCACTTCCTGTTTCTGGAAGTTTCTTACTAACAGATTCTTGGAGGGAATAGGGGAACATTTCATTATCAATATGTTGTTCTGTGTTTTCATAGTGAATATCATAAAAGCTAAATGCCACCTGTGAATCATCTTCCCAACACTGTGACCAAATACCTGAGGGAATCAAATAAGAAGGCAGAAGGGCTTGCTTTGCTTCTGCCTGGATTTCAGACCATTACTGGGTAGATTGTTGCTTTTGGATCTGTGTTGACAGAGATTGTAATGAAAGGAGCATCTGCCAGTGAAGTTCACCCACCTCATGGCAGCTGGGAAGTCAAGAAAGAGAGATGTGAATAACCCTGGGTACAGCAGCACATTCAAAGCACTTAGCCATGCTTTAGAGTGTGGATTTGAAGTTTCCCTGAGTGATTTTCTTCTCAGGAGAAAAAACACATCATTACCTGAATACAAGAACGGGATGCAGGATTAATTCCCATTTCCTAATTTCCTAGAATTAACACCCACCTCTTCAAGGCTCCATGGCTTCCTGATAGCATGAGGGGCTGGATGTCGAGGCCCCTTATATACTACAGGACATGTTACATGAAACTGTAAGAAGGCTTAATCAATTCATTGCTTATATGTATTTAAAGATTTTGTGTTTTGATGATCATTTTCCCTAAAGTACTGGAGTGTCTGGGATGTCAGATAAAAGGATGAATTGTCATTACCCTTCATCTGAATGATCCCATACTCCTCAGTCTGTCTGCACTGAGAGCTGTGGTCCTGGATTCAAGAAGGTCTCTCTGGAGGGAAATGCTACCTGTTGCTTTGACTGCATTCTTTGCCCAGAGAATGAGATTTCTAATGCAACAGTTGAGTCTGTGACTTATAGAGAAATTCCCCATCTCTCCTTCTTAACCTTCAGTCCATCCAAATCAGTGGAATGATACACAGTAAAACAGCAAGAACACACATGCGCCTTCACCCAAAGTTCTATGACTACCATTAACCATACCTCTCCTTAGAAGAAACAACCCACTGCCCCTCCATTACAATACCCTGTTCATCTCTCCTCAGTCACATGTTTTTGTATTTAATGAAAATATATAAAAAGAAAATATCAAGGATTAGTTGTTGATGTTTCATATGACATGCAAATCTAAATGGAATTGTGGATGTAACACAGACTTTCATTTGTGAATGCTCATTGCCACTGTTTCCTAATTAAATGTTATTTTCTATTTAGCATACCTAGTAATACAAGGGGCTTTGGGTGTTTGGGGTTTTTTTTGTTATGATCACTCCATATCTGACAATGGCACTAGGTTCACTATCAATTACTCAAATATCATTGATTCAGAAGTAGTTCACCATCTCCATTTTGTGTCTCTTCTCCCTCCTCAAGCTGATCTCTCTGAGATCCCCACATATCAGTGAAGGAACGTTGTTCTTTTTTAATACATTTTTATTATTGAAATCCTGTACAGAGGGGTTACATTTACATAGGTAAGGAAATGAGTAGATTTCTTATTGAGTAGTGTTGCCTCCTCCTTTGTTTTTTTCCTACCATCCCTTCCTTCCAAACTCCCCAACTTATCCTCCCATAGATCAAATGCCCAGGAAGTTTGTGTTTGGGGTAAGTAGTAGGTTGAATTTTGTATTAAACCTTCTTTTTAAATTGAAGTGCTTGGGCTGATTTTATATTTTCCATTATTTTTTGAATGAGTAAGAGAGAGCCAGAGTTGTATGACCAGTCAAGAATGCAGCATGATGGCTAGGTAATTATATATCACACCTGTAATCCAAGCGACTCAGGCAATTGAGATTTGAGGATGCAATGATGCAATGATGGGCAGGAAACTCAGTAAAAACCTTTTCCACAATTAAGTATCAAAAGAACTGGAATTCAGTTGTAACTCAAATGGTAGAGTGGTAGTTTTGAATATGAATACTCTGGAAAAATTCCTAGGGGCAGAGTTCAAGTAGTGGATGAATCACAGACAAAGAAAGGAAAGAAAGAAAGAAAGAAAGAAAGAAAGAAAGAAAGAAAGAAAGAAAGAAAGAAAGAAAGAAAGAAAGAAAGAAAGAAAGAAAGAAAGAAAGAAAGAAAGAAGGAAGGAAGGACGGAAGGAAGGAAGGAAGGAAGGAAGGAAGGAAGGAAGGAAGGAAGGAAGGAAGGAAAGAAGAAAGGAAGGAAGGAAGGAAGGAAAGAAAGGAAGAAAGGAAAGGAAGGAAGAAAGTAAAGGAAGGAAGGAAGGAAGGAAGGAAGGAAGGAAGGAAGGAAGGAAGAGAGAGGGAGGGAGAAAGAAAGAAAGAAAGAAAGAAAGAAAGAAAGAAAGAAAGAAAGAAAGAAAGAAAGAGCAAGAGAGAAAGAGAAAGAAAGAAAGAAAAAGAGAGAAAGAAAAAGAGAGAAAGAAAGAGACAGAGTAAGAAAGAGAGAGGGACAAAGATGAGAGGGAATGAGGGAGGAAAGGACAGAAGGAAGGGAAATAAACAGAAAAAAGAGAAAGGGAAGACGGAAAGAAAAAGAAATGTGTGAAAGAAAGAGAATCCACATGAATATGTTTTGATATAGAGAATTGTACTAGTTGGTATTGAGAGCAATACAGGTCAACTGGTGAATCAGGGAAAATGAGCAGCTTGAGTAGAGGAGGATGTGAGGAAAGAGAAATATGGAACCCAGACTAATTCTCACTCCTCACCAGACATGGAACAGTGTGTCAGGTGTGCAGATAATTAGTTTGCCAACACCCAGAGAAACCACTGCCTCATGAAAACTGAGATATTCCTTGCTTATGAAGACCCCTTGGGCATGGCTCTGGTCTGTAGCTGCTGTTCTTGGGGTGTTTATCAAGCACCAAGACACCCCTATTGTCAAGGCCAATAACCGGGCCCTCAGCTACATCCTGCTCATCTCCCTCACCTGCTGCTTCCTCTGCTCCTTGCTCTAACTTGTCTGTCCCAACACAGCCACTTGCATCCTCCAGCACACCACATTCGCAGTGATCTTCACTGTGGCTGTCTCCACGGTCCTGGCCAAGATCATCACCGTGGTTCGGGCCTTCACACTGACTGCTCCAGAAAAAAGCGTGAGACCGTGGCTGGTGTCCAGGGCTCCTAACCTCATTATCCCCATCTGCACCCTCATCTAAGTGACTCTCTGTGGTCTCTGGCTGGGAATCTCTCCTCCTTTTGTGGACATAGGTGTACACTCTGAACATGGCCACACCTTCATCCTGTGCAACAAGGGCTCCCTCATCGCTTTCTACTCTGTCCTGGGGTACCTGGGTGCCCTGGCCCTGGCCAGTTTCACTGTGGCTTTTCTGGCCAGGAACCTGCATGACACCTTCAATTAGGCCACGTTCCTGACCTTCAGCATGCTGATGTTCTGCCGTGTGTGGCTCACCTTGCTGCCTGTCTACCAAAGTACCAAGGGAAAGGTCATGGTGGCCGTGGAGGTCTTCTCCATCTTGGCCTCCAGTGGAAGCCTCCTGAGCTGCATCTTTGCCCCCAAGTGTTACATCCTCTTGATAAGACCCGAGAGAAATTCACTGCACAGGTTTAGGGAGAGACCAACTGAAAGAAATAAATCTTAAGATGGACATAAATTTTGTCTAGGATGCTTGGAGGTTCTGAGACAAATCTATACATTTTTGGCAGTCAAAAACCATTTTAACTCATTCATTTTGCAGGTTATGTTAGAGTTAGAGCAAGATTCCAACGAGACTGTCTAAATTTGTATTTCCTCCTGGATATCGTTTGCTTCCTCCAATGTAATCTTCCTTTTATGCGATCAATCATCCATTTGATTACAAATCTACTGTGATTCTTCCTTTCCCTATAAGTAAGTTATAACACTGCTTGAATATCACTATATTGCTCAGTTCACTGATATATGAACATCCATTTTTGTGAAAGTTTCCATGCTTTGATTACAGTTACTTGAGTATATTTTCTGAGCTACTAGTGTATTTCTGTTCAAATATTTGCTGTTCTGCAATATTACTGAGTGTATTTTCCTAGGAAATACCTCTCCCTCTCTCCCTCCATACCTCTGTCTTCCTCTCCTCCTCTGTACACTGCCCCCCCCCGTCTCTCTATCCTCCAGAATTTTAGATCAGGGTATTAAGCAGCACCAGTTTCCCATGGGAATCTCTATGAGTACATTTTTCTGGCAAAGGGTCATGGCATCAACGTGACTTAAGATGAACCACTGGTGGAATAGTTTGTTTATTGATCATTATTCCTCACTGGAAGTTGAAGGTACAGAGTGCATGATGGTCTGAGCTGAGCCTAGTCACCTCAGTCTCTAAGTATCGTCAATAGTAATAGATAGAAAAAGAGTAAAGGATCCCAAAACAGGGGGAAATACATTAGACCATGCTCAGACTCAATATCTAGTCATGTTCTTTAAATAGTACAAGAGAAGGAACAATTCAACCACTCAGAAGGCTCCTTGAAGAAATCAGAATGTGTAGCCTGCTTATTTGGACTTGAGGCTCCTTCACTTGCCATTTATCTTGTGTTTCTATGGCTTGTTCTATCCCACTTGGAATTGGCAACAGACCAGTCAATGAAAAACCTAGAGGATAGTCCTCAAAATGCTCTAGAAACACTACTGGCAATCATGCTGAATGAAAAGGGCCCGTTTGGTGACAGAGTGCAAGGGAAAGTCTATAAGGGAAAAAATGGGAATCCAGAGGTGAAAGAAATTAAAGAAGGCCAAGAAGAGCCAGATGCTCTTAGTTGGACAGACACAGGTGGTAATTGAAGAGGTCCTGAATTCTGCAGGGAGGTATAGCTCATCCCTGATGAGAAATAATGATCCCTAGGTGTGACTAACATCTGGCACAACTGAGCTGAGTCTTTCAAGGCTCTGTAGCCACAAGAAGCAAGAGGATTAAGAAGGTGAGTGGAATGCTTGGTATTTACATTTTTACTAATTCTTAAAAGATATTTATTACTCTTGTCAACTTAAAAAATGTTTTTGGTTATTATAAAGGGGATATAGGGGGGTTACAGTTACATAAGTCAGGTAAAGAATACATTTCTTTTTGGACAATGTCACCTCTTTCCTTGCTCTTTCCCAGATTCTTCCATTTTTCACACACAAAAGTTATATAGTTCCTTTGCCACAACTGCTGCATTTGTTCACTTTGTCCCTCCATTTCCTAATCAAATTGGAAAGTCCTCACCTCTTAATACTGTCATATTGGAGAAGACACATAAAAAACCACAGCAAGGAAAAAGCTGGAGGAAAATCTGTAGATCTGAAGAAAGAAAAGTTCAGGTGGTAGAAAATCATTACCTTTTTAAAATCAGGCGATAACAAAAATCAAACCAATCATGTCATCTGCAAAGAGGGAGAGTTTTATTTCTTCTTTCCCTATTTGGATCCCCTTTATGTCTGCATCTTGTCTTATTGCTGTAGCTAGGCATTCTAATACTAGATTGAAGAGAAGTGGAGAGAGTGGGCATCCTTGTCTTGTTCCTGAGTTTAGAGGAAATGGCTTTAGTTTTTCACCATTGAGTATAATGCTGGCTGTAGGTTTGTCATATACAGCCTTTATTGTATTGAGGAATGTTCCCTGGATTCCTAATTTTTCCAAAACCTTCATCATAAAGGGGTGTTGGATCTTGTCAAATGGTTTTTCTGCATCTATTGAGATAACCATGTGGTTCTTATTCTTGCTCCTGTGGATGTGATGAATAATATTAATTGATTTGCGTATATTGAACCAGCTTTGCATCCCTGAAATGAATCCTGTTTGATCATGGTGTATGATTTTTTGGATGAATTGTTGAAGTCGATTGGCCAAAATTTTGTTGAGAAGTTTTGCATCAATGTTCATCAAAGAAATGGGTCTATAGTTCTATTTCTTTGATGAGTCCCTGCCTGGTTTTGGGATGAGGGTTATGATGGCTTCATAGAATGTGTTCGGTAGTGAGGTTTCTGTTTCAATTTCATTGAAGAGTTGGAGGAGTATTGGTGTGAGCTCTGCTTTGAAGGCCTTGTAAAATTCCGCTGTAAAACCATCTGGTCCTGGACTTTTCTTAGCTGGGAGGTCTCTTATTGCTGTTTCTATTTCAATGCTTGATATGGGCCAGTTAAGCTGGTTTAACTCATCTTGGTTTAGTTTTGGCATGTCAATATTTGCTAGGAAAAGGTCCATTTTTGTCAAGTTCTCAAACTTATTAGCATAAAGTTTTGAGAAGTATTCCCTTATAATGTTCTGAATCTTGGTTGTTTCCGTGGTGATGTTTCCATTCTCATCTCTGAGTTTATTAATTTGCATGTGTTCTCTCCTTTTTCTGATAAGATTTGCTAAGGGTCTGTCAATATTGTTGAGTTTTTCGAAGAACCAACTCTTTGTTTGTTGATTCTATAGTGTTTTTGGATTCTAATTCATTTAATTCTGATTTAATTTTGATTATTTCTTTCAGTCTACTGGATTGGGGTTTATCTTGCTGCTCTTTTTGAAGGAGGTTTAGATATGTCATTAAATTGCTAGTTTCAGATCTCTCCAATTTGTTGATGTAGGAGCTCAGAGCTATAAACTTGCCTCTGAGTACTACCTGTTCTGTGTCCCAGAGGAGCTGGTAATTTGTGTGTTCATTTTTGTTGAATAGCATGAACATTTGAATTTCCTTTCTAATCTCTTCCATGACCCACTCTTGATTCAGCAGTGTGTTGTTCAGCCTCCATGTGATACCGGACTTTCTTTGGTGGCTTTTGGTATTGAGTTCTAATTTTATTCCCTTGTGGTCAGAGAGAATGCAAGGTATAACTCCAATGTTTCTGAATTTAGACAAGTTTGCTTTGTGGCCTAAAATGTGGTCTATTTTAGAAAATGTTCCATGTGCTGCTGAGAAAAACGTGTATTCTGATGCTGCTGGGTGAAATGTTCGGTAGATGTCTGTTAAGTCTAGTTGGTCTATGCAGCTGTTTAGATCTGCGGTTTCTCTGTTGAGTTTTTGCCGAATTGATCTATCTAGTGGGGAGAGTGGTGTGTTAAAATCCCCAACAATTAATGTCTTTGATTCTATATGGGATTTGAGGGAAAGTAGTGTTTCTTTGATAAATTTGGGTGCTCCATTGTTTGGCGAATAGATATTTAGAATTGTAATATCCTCCTGAAGGACAGATCCTTTAATTAGTATGTAGCAACCTTCTTTATCTCTTCTCATGAATTTTAATTTGAAGTCTATTGTATCTGATATTAGGATTGCAACTCCCGGCTGTTTATGGGGGCCCTTTTCTTGGTAGATTTTGTTCCAGCCTTTAACATTGAAAATATATTTGTTTTTACGGGCAAGATGTGACTCCTGCAGGCAGCAGATAGAAGGGTCTTGTTTTTTAATCCAACTAGACAGTCTATGTCGCTTAATTGGAGAGTTCAGTCCGTTAACCTTAAGGGATAGGACTGAGAGGTATTTGGGAGTTCCTGCCATGTTATCCACTTTCTTGGGGGCTGCGAAAACTGGGTTCTTCCTATAGTTCTTGGATTCTCAGTTTGCGTGCAGTTTCTTGGCCTTTGTTGCGGTCTTGTTGGTTTTCTATGTGTAGGGCATCTTTAAGAATCTTTTGTAGGGCTGGTTTGGTGGAGATGTATTGTTTCAATTTTTCTTTGCTATGGAAGGTTTTTATTTGGCCTTCATTTATGAAGTAGAGTTTAGCTGGGTACAGTATTCTTGGTTAATAGTTGTTTATTTTTAGGGCATTGCATACATCATTCTAGGCTCTTCTTGCTTTGATTGTCTCTGCTGAGAAATCTGAGGCGATTCTAATTGGTTTCCCTTTATAGGTGATTACCCTTTTCTCGTTGACAGCTTTAAGGATCTTTTCCTTGGTCTGAGTTGATCCTGTGTGGATTATAATGTGATGGTGGGATGTCCTATTCTGGTCTGGTCTATTTGGGGTTCTAAAAGCTTCTTGTATCTGCATAGGCCTATCTTTTTATATGTTTGGGAAGTTCTCTGCTAGGATCCTGTTAAACAAGTTTCCTAGACCATTAACTTCTGTTTCTAGGTGCTCCTCTACACCCATTATCCTTAGATTAGGCCTTCTGATGGTGTCTTCCAGGTGTTGGATAGATCTATCATATTTCTTAGACTTGTCTTGGATGGTTATATGTTCTTTCTCTATAATATCTAGGCTGTCTTCAATCCCTGAGATTCGATCTTCTGCATGGTCTAACCTGCTGTCAAGACTCTCTACTTTGTTTTTAATCTCTTTTCCTTCTAATTGGTCAGCTTTGATGGCTTCAAGTGCTTTGTTGAAGCTCTGTTTTAGGTCTTGTATGAATCTCTTTACTTCCTTAATTTGGTGTTCAGTGTTTGTCCTCAAATCACTTAGTTGATTGGTTATGGTTTCTTTGGAATCCCATTCCTTCTGTTGGGTTCCATTCAGCATTCCCTTTGTGGTCTCCCTGACTTCCTTCAGCTCTTTCTTAATGGATTCTATGGATGCTTTTAGTGATCTTTGTGTGTTCTCTACCTGGTCTCTCAATTCCTGTATTACTCTTTGTTTAGCTTCCTCATGTTCGTGGGATTCCTGCAGTTCTCTTTGTGTGTTCTCAGCCTGCTCACGCCATTCCTCCCTTTCTCTTTGAGTATTCTCAAGTTGTTCACGCAAATCCTGTATCAGTTTTTGAGTAGCGTCCTCACGCTTACGATATTCCTGTATAAACTTCTGGGATGCCTCCTGTCTCTCCCTATCACGCTCATAGAGAGTCCTTTGCAAGTTGTCAAACTTCTCATTTATCATGTTTGCTATTAGTGTTTGTAGAGCTATTTGGGAACTCCCCTCTGGATTGTTCATTATATGATCTGACCCCTGATTATCAAGATTGGGAATTGAGATACCCGAATTTGCCATTTTTCTTGTGTTTTTCCGGCTTACTCTGCCCATTTGAGATGAAGATTGCACCAGTTTTGTGCTAGAACACTATCTTAAGGCAACCATCAACCAAAGTTTGCATTTGTACAGTCAATAGTCTACAGATACAATCTAGTTCAACAGATACATCTATTCAACATCAAACAACTATATTTTAAAGGACTTCGAACCGCAGAAAAGAATTTGGAAAACCAAAAATTATTAGGATTAGGGAGAGGTGTGGGTGAAAAATAGGAATAGATTGGTGTGGGGAGGCACAGGGAGAGTTAACTATGTCCTAATCACAATGCAGGAAATGGGTTGGGTAGGATGCAAGTAGAGAGAGAGAGAAAAAGAAGAGAGGGATAGGGGAATGAAAAGAGACCAGAAAAAAAATAGAAACGTAAAAATTAATGTTTTTGTAGAGATTAAAAGACCATCTATTTAGAGAGGAATGTGAATATGTTGTGAGAAAGGGAGGGAGATAGAGGAGATGTGAAAAACTTTAAGGATGGGAAAGGGAGAAGAAAAGATCAGAAGTTCAGTAGAGCTAGACAAAAAACAAAAAGATAATTATGAAAGAAAGAAAAAGAGAAAGAAGATAAGAAAAGAAAATAAAACGCTCATTCACATATTCCTTAAATAAAAATTATAAGAGGAGAAAAAAAAAGTTACTGGAAATCAATTAATTTTTCAGAAAAGGCAAAAATTAAAGATTAATAAAAGTTTTGAAAGAGAAAAAAAATTTATATATATAAGGTAACAAAAAACAAAAAACAAACAAAAAAAGTAAAGAAGAAGAAGAAAAAAGAAAGAAAAAAAAGAAAAAAGAAAAAAAAAGTCTTTTGATTTTTTTTGGCGGGGGGAGGGGTGGGAAGAATCCTGTATCTCCCTTTTGTCTGTAACCAGCCTTTTGTTGGAGTCTCTGGTCAGCTTGAGATCCTGTGGCTTGATTGGTTTCTTAAGTCGGTTTGTTGGAAGAGGCAGAAAAATGCTCTGCTTTACCCAAGATTTTGAGATCCCCCTCCCAGGTTAGTTTTCTAGGAGGGTGATCTGCTTTGAGAATCACAAAAGAGGGGGATGCAGTGGTGAGGCTAGGTTCTGGGTAGAGTTGAGGCCTTTCAACAATCAGTAGCTTTTTCCTGGGGCTGTTTTGTGCAAAAAAAAAAAAAATCTCCCAGAGCCCAGCCTGGAGCTGTTCTCAGGGATTCTGTTTTTCAATTGATTGTTGATGCTGCTAGAGGGAGGGGCAGCCTCTGGCTCTGGTTACCCAGTGAGGAAAGCCACTCCAATGGCTGGCGCCTGAGCTGGGTGACTTTTCCCTGGATGGAGCCGAGTCTGGCAGGTCACTTTGCCGTTAAGTTCTTGTGACCTGCTAAATGACTCCTTTTATTCCAAGGCCTGGATTGGAGCTGGCAGCTCCTCCGAGCTTTGTCAGTATCCAAGATGGAGATCACCGGTGCTGGGGGGGAGGGGTGGCCTTCCCTCCTCTGCTCCCTGAGAAGGAGTGAGGACGTCGGGCTTCTACTCACGTCGAGTCTTGGATCCTGGGTCGTCTCTGGTCTGCAAACAGCAGGATGAAGATGTCCGCTCCTTGTTGGTTCTTGTTGGTGTTGAGTAGAATCCGCTCGTCTGCTGCATCTGGCTCCTTCGTCCCGGACTCTCTGTGTCTCAGGTATGACCCCGCGGTGGTGGTCGCCGCCGCGACCCTGCCGCCGCATTGGCAGCTGATATGTTTACTTGGCTTCCCCTCTCTTGACTAACTCTCTGTCCTGTGATGGCACACTTGGTGTGATTCTCTGTCTTAGGACTGTTCACTGGAACTCTAAAACTGCTTTCTATGTGAGAGCTTGTTCAGATTCCAGCTTTTCCTCCGCCATCTTCCAGGAACTCCCGATATTCGTGCTTTTCATGTATCCACAAATGATAGACAGGAAATGCCAGCTCACTCCCTCTCTCTCAGAACAGCAATCTAGTGTTCATTGATCACATCCTGGTTCAGGAACTCTCCCAATTCTCCTTATCCTCCTAACGATCCACATTCTAATTCCATCCTCTTTGAAGACAGGGTCCAAACATATTACTGTGTGTACACAAAACCATTCAATTCAACAAAGTATTGAGATTTCAACTTAATCCTTTGTAATACATGTTTACATACCTGAGTCTCTGTGACCTCTGTGCAGATTCAACCAAGGAAATGCCCATTAATTTTATCCCTGACCCTCACAGTTGATGAAATCAACACAATCCACATCTGCTACCCAACATGACCCTAGGGTTTGAGATCTATATTTCACATCATGTAGAAACTGATGTGTTAGAAAATTCATTGACCTTGCAGTCAGGGAAAAAAAAACAGCCCTAATTGCACTTGCAGGAGAGACAGCAAAGTTTTAGCAGTACTCAGTGGAACTTCAATCACATCTGTCCCAATCTTGACACTTCTGGTCCTCTAAAATCTTCCACAGGTGGGTATGGAAGAGAAGGGCAGATGTGAAGCTAAGTCCACCTTGAACCTGTCCTCAATAGGTTGAAGAAGTGGAGTAAAGAGGTGGTATTATGAGCCTCACATACTGAATGGCCTTGCCTTGAGCTTAAGAGCTGAGGGACAGTGCCCAGGCCCAGATTTCAATCCCTACAACTGACAAAAAACAAGTGGAATAAGCAAACCTTCACTCCCACCACTGCAAGCGGTTGTTGGCTACTCATTAGGACTGTGACCCTGACAATGACCATCCTCTTTCTGCTGTTGTGATTATTTTTCCCCCTTTAGTTAACTTAAGGGCCTTTTGATCCTCTCCTGAGTGACCATGGACAGTTCGGTGCTGTCAATCAGATAGCTGCCAAGGACTCAGTTCTAGCCCAGGCCATGATCTCATTGATGCTTTCATTTGGCTGGATCTGGGTGGGGCTTCTCATAACCAAAGGCAACTATGGTGCGTGGTTCCTCTCAGAAATGAGAGAGGAGATGGACAAGAATGGAGCCTGTCTTGCGTTCGAGAATATGATTCTGACAAACAGCTCATCAGATTTATCAACTGATCAACCAAGATACCGCCACATCATGGAATTCTCAACCAATGTGATAATCATTTACGGAGAAATTGAATTGCTACTAAGCTTTATTCTTAAATTGGGGTTTTTTTAATTACAGGGAAAGTCTGGGTCACGAACTCACCCACCCTATGATGACATGACCCTTAGAAAAAGATACTTCCTGCTAGACTCCTTCCACACACCTCTCATCTTCTCTCACCACTATACAGACATATCTGGGGTCACCAATTTTGTCCCAAGAGATAACTATTCTAAGGACTCAGGAGATATTTCTCTTCCTAGGTTTTGGATTCGGGGTGTTCAGTGCATACATATTAACTCTGACTGTACAAAATTGGGGCACTCGTCATCCAATGCCATGTGGCTTGGTTGCAGGGACACACTTTTGACATGGCCATATCACAAGATAGTTACAATATCTACAACACCATGTATGCCGTGGCCCATGCCCTCCATGAGGTGCTTCTTCATCACGAGGAAGAGCCACCAGCACACCATGAGCAACCAAGGGCATTTCTGTCCTCGCACGTAACGACTTTTATGTTAGGTGATATGTTCCAGGCATAGTGACTTTCTAGAATCTTTCATAGCAGATGGAATTAGGTAGTCTTCCTCCTTTAGGGAAAATACAAGATACACTTGCCCTGTCATGCTCTCCATGACATGACTTCAAGAACACAGCATCTGTGATAAGGAAGTGCTATATGTCTCCTGTCCTCATCCTCAGTTTGTGTGATATAAGCTCTCAACTTTTCAATAGTCCAAATCCAAAATATCACTCTGGAGGAAGATGGCTGAGGAGAAGCTGGAGGCTAAATAAGGTCTTTCATAGAAAGCAGTTTTAGTGTTCCAGTGAAGAGTCCTAGGCTGGAGAATCACACCAAGTGTGCCATCACAGTACAGAGAGTTTGGTCACAGAGGAAAAATCCAGGCAGCTTTGTCAGGAAGACAGATCTGATCACTTGCCAGTAGC
Organism: Dipodomys merriami; assembly: GCF_024711535.1. NCBI lineage: Eukaryota > Metazoa > Chordata > Mammalia > Rodentia > Heteromyidae > Dipodomys > Dipodomys merriami. The sequence continues at coordinate 2,997,665 of NW_027206179.1, read as the reverse complement.
CACAGCGGTGGTGGCGTTGGCGATGGCAGTGGCAGTTACCACTGCCACCATATCAACAGAGACGATCCAGGACAAAGGTGCCAGACACGGTGTGTGAGCGGATTCTATTCACCAGCAGCAAGATCTGACAAGAAGCAGAAATGTTCATCCTGCTATTCGGAGACCAGGGACATCCCAGGAACAGAGTCTGGCATGAGTAGAAGCAAGGTAACCTCAATCCTTCTCATGGAACAGCAGTGGGAAGTTAGGCCCTCCCCCACCACCGGAAAATACGTCCATCTTTGTTATTGACAACTGCCCAGCCAGAGCAGCTAGCTCCAACTCACACCTTGAAAGAAAATCATAGGAGCCATTCAACAGGTCACAGGAACCTGACCTGACTTGTCAGGTTCAGCTCCTCTCAAAGAGAGGAAGCTCCACTTCGGAGGAGTGACTTTCTTCACTGGGTAAACAGAGGCAGAGGCTGCCCCTATCCACTGCAGCCTAGACAGCAGAAGGGGTAAAACACAAAGAATTGAAACTCAGTACTCATAAACCTTGAGAATGGCTCCAGGCTGGGCTCTATGTGTGTCTTAGGAGCTAGCCCCTCAGGGAAAAGCTACTGATTGCTGATAGGCCTCAATCCTACTCAGAACCTAGCCTCAGCACAGCAACTCCAAGTTAGAGGAAACAGACATCTCCAGCTTTTATAATATTCAAAGCAGAACTCCCTCTCACTCAACTAGACTGGGAGGAGAATCACAAAGTCCTGGGGGAGGCATACCTTCTTTCTGCTTGCTCTAACAAACTTAAGAAACCAATCAAGCCACAGGAAAACCAAACACCACAAGCAGAAGAGAGACTCCACCACGAGACTGGTTACAGACAGAGGGGAAATAAAAGATCTCCCTCTCCACCAAAAAAAATCAAAGAACTCTTTTTTCCACTTAATTTTTTAATTTTTGAAAAAGGTTGTTTTTTATTATTTTTTTCATTCATAATTTTTATTTCAGGTGTGTGTGTGTGTGTGAAATTACTTGTAACCATTGAGTCCTTTATTCTTTATTTTTTGAGTGGTTAATTGCTATTCTGCTGATCCTCAAATATATACCTGTCATCAGTTCTTACACATTATCCCTCATTGTGTACATATTTAATCCAGGAATTTATTACTTAATTCACAACCTCTTAGGCTTAACATCTTTAATACTAGTATTATTTGTTTAGAATTATATAATTTTTAAGTATTCCATTTTTAAAATTTTTTATTCATTTTTCCATCTTATCTCTCTCCTTCTCTCATCCTATACCTTTCTTCACCATTATCACTTCTTTATTCTCCCATAATTTTAAGTATTTCAATTTTTAAATTTAAACGTTCGTTTTTCTTATTTCTTGTTTTTTTTAAATCACTCTCATTTCATTAAGTCCTATCCATATCATCTCTGAGATTAGGATTTGGTTAAATTCACTCTCTCCTTTAACCTCACCACATTCCTCTAATCCTATTTTTCTTCACAATTCTCCTTAAACTTATTAAGGTCTGATCTTCTGAATCCTTCTTTGATATCCTTAGCCCATAAATCCATTGTTGTTTGATGATGAATAGACTGTATCTGTTGAACTACATTGTATAGACAGCCATTTCAAAGTGTAAATACAGGACTCCAGTTGATGCTTGCCTTAAAATAGTGTTCTAGCACAAAATTGGTGTCACTTTCTTACCAAATGGACAGAACAAGCCAGAGAAAGACTAAAAAAATGGCAAGTCCAGGTATCTCAACTCCCACTCATGATAATGAGGTGACAGAACATTTAATGAAAAATCCAGAAGAGAGTTCCCAAAATGCTCTACAAACACTACCGGTAAACATGGTGAATGAAAGGTATGAAAATGTGTAGAATATTCAGTGTGACCATGATAGGAAAAAAGATGAGGTCAACCAAAGATTAATAAGGGAACTTCACGAGCAGGATAAGGTTAGCCAAAAATTAATACAGGAATCTCATGAGCATGAGGAAGCTAATCAAAGATTACTACAGGAATTGCATGGCAGGCTGAGAACAACCAAAGAGAAAGATAAGAATTGCATGAACAGGCTGAAAACAGTCAAAGAAAAATACACGAATTGTATGAGCATGAGGAAGCTAATCAAAGAGCAAGACAGGAATTGTGTGAGCAGGATGATAATAGACAAAGATCAATAGAGGTATACATGGAATCCATAAACAGACAGCTGAAGGAATCCAGACAGACCACAAAGGGAATGCTAAATGGAGCCCCACAGAAGGAATGGGAGTCCAAGGAAAACATAACCAATCAACTAAGTGATTTGAGAATAAACACTGAACACCAAATTAAGGAAGTAAAGAAGTTCATACAATATCTAAAGCAAAGCTCCAACAAGGAATTTGAAGACATCAAAGCCAAACCATTAGAAGGAAAGGAAATGAAAAACAAAGTAGAAAGTCTTGACATTAGGTTAGACCATGCAGAAGATGGAATGTCAGAGATTGGAGACAGCCAAGATATTATAGAGAGAGAGCATACAATTATCCAAGACAAATCCAAGAAATGTGATAGATCGATTCAATATTTGGTAGACAACATCAGAAGTCTTAATCTGACAATAATTGATGTAGAGGACCAACTAGAGACAGAACTTACTGGTCTAGGAAATTTATTTAACAGGATCCCATCAGGGAACTTCCCAAACATGCAAAAAGATAGGGCCATTAGATTCAAGAAGCTTTTAGAACCCCAAATACACCTGACCTAAACAGGACATCCCACCATCACATTATAATCTGCACAGGATCAATTCAGCTCAAGGAAAGGATTCTTAATGCTGTCAAGGTGAAAAGATCAATCACATATAAAGGGAAAACAATTAGAATCACCTCAGATTTCTCAGCAGAGACAATTAGAGCAAGAAGAGGCTAGAATGATGTATACCACACCCGAGAGACAAACAACTATCAACCAAGAATACTGTACCCAGCTAAACTCTCCTTCATAAAGAAGGTCAAATGAAAACCTTCCATAGCAAAGAAAAACTCAAACAATAGATCCCCACCAAACCAGCCCTACAAAAGATACTTAAAGGTGTCCTACATATAGAAAACCAACAAGACCACAATGAAGGCCAAGAAACTTCACCCAAAATGAGAATCCAAGAACCATGTGAAGAAACAAGTTGTTGCAGCTCCAAGAAGGTGGATAACATGGCAGGAACTACCCAACACCTCTCAGTCCTAACTCTCAACAATAAATGACTTAACTCTACAGTTAAGCAACATAGACTGCCTACTTGGATTAAAAAGCAAGATCCTTCTATATACTGCTTTCAGGTGACACACCTTCCTGATTAAAACAAACATATTATGAAAGTGAAAGGCTGGAATAAAATCTACCAAGCAAAGGCCCCCATACACTTGCGGGAGTTGCAATCCTAATACCACATAAAATAGACTAAAAATTAAAATTAGTGAGAAGAGAAAAAGTAGATCACTACATTCTAATTAAGGGATCTCACCTTCAGGAGGGTATCACAATTCTAAATGTCTATTCACCAAACAACAGAGCACCCTAATTTATCCAAGAAACACTACTTTCCCTCAAATCTCACATAGATGCAAAGGCATTAAGTGTTGAGGTCTTTAACACACCACTATCCTCACTAGTTAGATCAACTCAGCAAAAACTCAAAAGTGAAACCGCAAATCTAAACAGCTGCATAGATCAACTAGTTTTAACAGATATCTACTGAATATTGCACCCTGAAGCATAAAATTACACGTTCTTCTATGCAGCACACAGAACATTTTAGGTCACAACGCAAACTGGTCCAAATTCAGAAACATTGAAGTTATGGCCTGCATGCTCTCAGACAAAGGAATAAAGTTATATCAACACCAAAAGCCACCAAAGAAGGTCCTGTAACACATGGAGGCTGAACAACACACTGTTGAATCACCAGTGGATCATGGAAGTGATTAGAAAGGAAATTCAAATAGTCCTGATATTCAACAAAAATGAACCCACAAATTACCAGCTCCTATGGACACAGCAAAAGCAGTACTCATAAGCAAGTTTATAGCTCTGATTTCCTACATCAACAAATTGGAGACATCTGTAACCAACTATTTAATGAGACATCTGAACTTCCTTGAAAAAGAGCAGCAGGATAAACCCCAATCCAGTAGACAGGAAGAAATAATTTAAATGAAATCAAATTAAACTATTTAGAATCCAAAAAACAACATAGAAAGAATCAACAAAACAATGAGTTGGTTCCTCGAAAAAGTTAAAAAAAATTGACAGACCGTGAGAAATCTTATCAGAAAAAGAACACACCCACAGAAACAAACTCAGAGATGAGAATGATAGCATCACCAAAGAAACCACCAAGATTCAGAACATTATAAGGGAATATTTCTCAAACCTTTATGATAATAAGCTTGAGAATCTGGAAGAAATGGACAATTTCCTAGCAAAAACGATATGCCCAAAACCAAACCAACATGAGTTAAACCAACTAAAAAGACACAAATCAAGCCTTGAAATAGAAAGAGCAATAAGAAAAACCCAGGACCGGAAAATTTACAGCAGAATTACACAAGGCTTTCAAAGCAGAACTCACACCAATACTCCTTCAACTGGTCAATGAAATTGAAAGAGAAAGTTCACTACCGAACTCATTCTATGAAGTCATCATAACCCTCATCTCAAAACCAGGCAGGGACTCATCAAAAAAAGAGAACTATAGAAGCGTTTATTTGATGAACATCGATGCAAAACTTCTCCACAAAATCTTGCCCAAACGAAATTTTCTTAATAAAGACCCAGAAACACAACAAATCAAAGAGGGGTTGGACAAATGGGATTGCATGAAGTTGCAGAGTTTCTGCATGGCAAAGGACATAGCTAGCATGATCAATAGAAACCCGTGGATTGGAAGACGCTCTTCACTAGCCATACAACAGACAAGGGTCTCATATCTAAAATATACTTGGAACTCAAAAAAACTAAATCCCCCAACAACAAATCCTCAAACAAACAACTGTCCAGTAAATAAGTGGGCTAAAGACTTAAAGAGAAACTTTTCTGAAGAAAAACAGATGGCCAATAGACACATGAAGAAACGCTCAACGTCCCTATCCATAAAAGGAATGCTAATCAAAACAACATTAAGATACCACCTCACCCCAGTTAGAATGGCTACAATCAAGAATTCTAATAACAACAGATGCTGGAGGGGATGTGGACAGAAGGGATCCTTACTGCACTGTTTGTGGGAGTGTAAGCTTGTTCAACCACTTTGGAAAGCAGTATGGAGGTTCCTCAAAAGACTCCACATAGAGCTCCCCTATGACCCAGCAATCCCACTTTTGGGCATTTACCCAAATGTTCACAAACAAGACCACACTAAAGCAACCAGCACGACTCTGTTTATTGCAGCATTATTTACCATAGCTAAGACATTGAACCAACCCAGATGCCCTTCAGTAGATGAATGGATGAAGAAAATATGGTATATATACGCAATGGAATTCTACGCATCCACCAATAAGAATGACATTGCCCATTTGTTAGGACATGGAAAGACTTGGAAAAAATTACATTAATTGAAGTAAGCCAGATCCAAACAAACTTATGTCCCATTGTTTTCCTTATTTGAAATAAGTAGTATATGTCTGAGTCAAGCAGAATAGGTCAGATAAGTTGATATCAGGGAAATGAACCCTAAGATATGTATTCAATTGTTTTTTTCTTTCATGTTATTGTTTCTAACACATTTATAAGGTTATTTCTTTGTTCCTTTGTATGTCCCTCCCCCACGGTATAATCCTTGCTCTCACTATATTTGAAGTCCATGGAATTTGTGGAGGGGAAGGGGGAAAAAATAAATCTTTTAAATAGGGATACAGGTGGACCAATTGCAAGAATGAGATTCACAAGTTGTTATGTCAGAAATGAACTTTACAACTTGGTGGGGAGAGGAGGATGGGGGTCGGCAGAGAGAATAGGAAGGGATGGAAACGGAAAACAACAGAGGAGGCTACAATGTTTGATAAGAAATGTACTCATTATCTTGCCCATGTAATTGTAACTCCTCTGTACAGTGTGTTCACAATAAAAAAAGAGCGGACAGCCCTGGGTGAGCACTAAGATATTCCCAGGTTGTATGTGGCAGAGGTGGGCTCATGGGCCAAGATTGCCCCAACCATATTCAATTAGTGATAGCTAGAGTAGAACTCCGATTGTCTGGGGGTAGATGATTTTCCCAGGTACTGAGATGATTACAGAGCTCTGCCAGTGGCAGTCCTGGCTATGGGGTCATGGCACAAGTCTGGTGCTATCACCTGGGCACACTAAGCTGTGGGACAATATCACCATCTTGCTTCCCTGTCCTACCCATGAAAAGTGGGATGGAGAACAAGGATGAGTCACAGCTGCATGGAAAGTTTTGTCAGGGAAGCCACAATCTTTGCACCGGTGGCAGACACCTGTAATCCTAGCTATTTACAAGGCTGAGATTAGAGGATTAGGATTGAAAGACAGCCCAGGCAGAAAAGTCTGTGAGACTTTTATCTCCACAAAAACATAAGAAAACTGGTGGTGGAACTGTGGCTCAAGTGTTAAAGAGCTAGCCTTGACATGAAGGATTCAGGGTCAGATCCCGGGCCTAGACTTCAAGCCCCACAACCAACAACAAAAAAGCCACTGGGCCATTTTAGTGAATACTACCATGCACTCAGTCTTAATATCCCATCCAGAAAGCCCAAACAGTCATGTGGATAAACTGAGGCCTCACTCTAGCTTGTGCTGTTGTAGACCAATGCACACTGGATTCCTAGAACAACCTAAGTTTCATCCTGATTCCATCTTGAGCACAGTCCTTCTTGGGCAATGGTCCCTGAGATGATTCACTGCCCAAAAAGTCTGGGACTGAGGCAGGTGTTAACAGAGTCACAGGGCAATAGTGGTTTTACAAGGCTAAGCAGGAAGACAGGTGTCAGCCTACTCCACCCATGGTGGAAACTAATGGAAATGGCATTTGGCTCTGCCTCATGCACCTTCCAATACTTCCTGAAAGATTCCAATGGATGCTGGGGTGCCATGACCAAAGAGTCCATCTAGTTTATTCTAGATTATTGGTCCAAACATGACATGCCTGACACAGGGTTCTGAGAAAAAGCCAGACCCACTCTTATGCCCTCTTCACTAGGAGGTTGTATCCCATACCTGTTGTCGTTCACAAGATTGGAGGAGGGAGGTTGTGAAAGTGTCTTCCTTCTCTGTCCTAAACCAGTTCCAGAGGCACAATCTAAAGGTCTGGACACAAGAGTAGAGACTATAACCACTTCCCCAGCACTGGTCCCAGGATACAGTCATGGTGCTGAGACTAAACTTTAATTCTCTCCCTCCTGGCAATGTTGGAGGGTTTCTGTCCATAATGAGCAACTAATGCTGTTGACAGGGAGATGGCTTCTTCCACCTTTTCTCGTATATCCTTTTCTGTTGTTTTGTTCTACTAGAGAAGTACTCTCCGGTCCACACAATTTGACTCTCATATATTCTTTGTTGGGTGGTGCAATCTTTATATTCGCTCTTTGTCAGCTGCCTTCTTGCTCTGCTTCTGGGAATCCTCTTGAATGATGACATTCTCTGAGTCAGCTTAATGTGCCTCTACTACATGACATGAATTGTATTTCTTTATTTTCCTTATCTGCCAGTTGTGGGGCCTGAACTCTGGGCCTGGTTGCTGTCCCTCAGCTCTTCAGCTCAAGGCTAGCACTCTACCACTTGAGCCAAAGCACCAATTCCATCTTTTTCTGCTTATGTGTACTGAAGAGTCGAACCCAGGACCTCATACACGGCAAGCACTCTACCAGTGAGCCACCTTCCCAGCTCCTCTTTGTTTTCTTTTCTTTCCTCAGAAGGGAAGATTTACTTCTTTGCAGAAGCGTGCCTCATCGGCAAAAGTGTGACAAGTGAGCACAGACCCAAGGCAGCCTGCCTTCCTATTTACTCCTAACACAGCAGGCCCTGCATCTCTGCAGATATGGGTTGAACTCACGTGGACACTCTGCTCTCAAAGTGAATGGTATTTCTTGAGAGTTTTTTCATATGCAAATCTAATTCTTTCCATGCTACTCTCATCTTCTCTCACCATCATAGAAACTCTTCTGGGTTCATTAATTTTCTTCTGACAGAGACCTTGTGTAAGAACTCAGGAGATAATTCCCTTCCCACGTGATGGATTCAGTCTGTTTATAGCCTACTGATTAAGTCTGACTGCAGAGACTTGGGGCACTGTTCATACAATGCCACACTGCATTGGTTTCTGAGACATATTTTTGACATGACCGTGTCAGAAGAGAGATACAACAGTTATAATGCTGTGTATGCCATGGCAACCGCCCTCCACCACATATTTCTACATCACATGGAAGAGCCACGAGTGGACAATGCACAAACAAGGGCATTTCTCTCTTCACAGGTAATGGCATTGCTTTTGGGTGATCTGCTCTAGGCATGTAGACTTTCTATGGAAGGTTTCATAGCAGATAGTACTAGGTCATCTGGCTCCACTTTGGAAAATACAAGAGACACTGGGCCTATAGTGCTGACCATGAAATGACTGTAGAGCTAGGAAGACAATGGCTTGAAGATCGCTGCATCCATGACAAGGAAGTGCTGTGTCTTCTGTCTCCATCCTCATTCTGTGGGCAAAAACTATCCCCTTTCAATAGCATATATCCAAATTCTCCTTGTACCTTTGTAAAATAACAGATCAAGGGTGACTAGTTCTTGAAAACCTAAGGTTGTCTGGACAAAAGTCACTCACACCTGTGGTTTACTCCTGACTAAAATTAACCACCAAATAGATAGAGGTCGAATTGTGGCTCAATGGATGGAATGCTTATTTTGAAAGAAAAAGAAAATCACCTTAAGTTGAGTGCCTTGGCCCTGTGGTTGAGGCACAAGGTAGGCACACACACACACACACACACACACACACAATGAACTAAGTCTTGTTTATAGTAATCTTTCATAGTTGTCATAAATATTTTATAATTTTACTTAGTTTATTGTTTATCTATTTTCACACTGACTCTGATCAAAATCATAAAATAAATGATAGGAATTCATGATAAAGAGGTGATAGAATTCTGTCATATTAGAAATGAATTCTAATATGAATTCTAACTAAATAATTATACTTGGTTGGATGTGGCTAGAGTTTCATTCCCTTGAAATTGAGTTTCTCCATCCCATTTTGGATAACCAGGTTTTAGAACTTCTTAACAAGTTAGTCCACTGTGGGCCTGCATTTGATAGAGTTGATTGGATTCCTGTGGTGTGTGTGTGAATCATGTGGTAGGAATGTAGGATAATCTGTGTATCCATTGTTCTGGGGTTCTGTGATAACTCTGGGAAGCACTTCACCATATTGTAATGTGACCCTTTTAGCTGCATCCCTTTTTGAAGAAGATTCAGTTTACCAATACTGTTGAAGAACAAGTGGTTTTGAATGAAGAAAGGAAATTGGAGGCACAATATGACATTATGAGCTTTTGGGATTTTCCACAAGATCTGGGACAAAGGGTGAAAATTGACTAGTTTTCTCCAATTAGGCCACATGACCAACAACTGATTTTGTTTCAAAATCTGATAGAGTGGCCCATGGGAATTACCAAGATGGGTCATTTATATATCTTCATTCTCTCCTTTTTTAAATGTATTGTTCGGGATTGAGAAATGGAATAATTTATGAGAAGAGAAAAAGATCCCGAAAGAGAGGACAAAAACATTAGATAAGCCAGACTCTATATCTTTCAGTGTTCTTTTTTTTAAATGTTATTTCTTTATTTTGAATATAAAAAGTGGCCAAAATAACAATACTAGTGGCTCTGCATACAAAACTCAACATATGAGGTTATTTCACATTTACAAAAATGCCCTATGTACAGCACTAGGTCTCCACAGCAACTTCCACAAGACCAGAGGTTCAGGAGCTGGGAGGGAAATGGAGGCAGCCCGGGACAGGAAAAGCAAAGACCCAGCGATCCTGACAGCCAGGATCTGGTAAGAGGGCCCCTGACAAGCTTCTCTTCACTAACAGTCCAGGGGGCTGGGCCCCAACCGGCAAGAGGCTCCCAAACCACCACTGCCCCTCCTTAACCGTCCAACCTGGCACATTCCTGACACCCTGACACTCCCACGCGGGGTGGCTGTTTGGCTGACTGTGCTGGTTGAAGGAGGCAGAGAGGCCGGAGGCTCACAAGCACCGGCCTGAAAGGCACCATGTGCTGGAGTGAGGAAGGGGAGGAAGGCGAGAGGGGCCCAGGCAGGAGCTCAGTGTGACCCTGGGCCTCAGTACACAGCCCCATGGGAGATGAAGCAGCTGGTGCTTCTGGACAGGGGGTTATTCCAAGCACAAGGTGTTACTGCTCTTCAAAACCAGAAGTCTCAGCACCTGCCTCATCAGATGGTAGCATTGTAAAGTGTCCCATTCCACCCAGCAAGTTTTTCTTTTTGTTCCAGGCCAGGCAGTCAGGTGCACACACAGACACAGCTCAAAGCTGAGAACTGAGTTGAGCACGGGCACTGACTGGATAAATGTAAAAGATTACTGTGCACAACCAGACTTAGCTACCTCTAGTTATTTCCATATCAACAAGCGTAGTGTTCACATTCATGTATCAAAGAACAGATCGGAGACAAGCCTTGAAAAAGACAACAGAGCATTTTACATTTCCTGCATTAATTGGTGCCACAGAGAGCTAGAACACAGACAGCTGCCTCCAGCCCTCTGCATTTCTAGCCATCACCACCTCTTTACAATTCTATGAGAACAAGAATGATTCAGAAGACTCCCTTAAGACATGAAAAGTGTTGAGGAGCTTGAAGTGGGGATATTGTCAGGCCACCACTGCATTACACAGTAAGGAGTCCAAAAGACAAGCAAGCTCATATCTCTGAGTGCAGAGATCTTGACATCATTCAATGCTGTAGCTGTGGCTCAGTGGAGTGATGTCACCCACACATGCATGACAGAAATCCACACAGTGTTGTCTCTAATTCTCCTGAGCCATTGCTGGAAAACAGAAAAGTATCTGCACAAAGATAGAAATGTCTGGAAGCAGAACAGATTATTCCATTTACAATGACTCAAAGAAGAGAGTGCTCACTGTTCTGTGGGTGCTTATGTAATGGCTGCTATTGCTGGACAACTATGTATTCAACACAGGAGAGTTGATGAATTTTACTACAATAAAGGTTCAAGGAGAACAAAAACAGCCTAACTCAATAAATGAATGGGTGTGAGACTGCCATATCAAATGTCTACATCAAACTTTATGAAGTCTCTGACCACTTGCCCACTAGAGAAAAGGAAACTTCAAATCCAATAACTTTTTGCCCTTTATTGAGTATAAACTTACAATTTTGGGCTAAAATTTAATAGGTAGTTGCCCTTATACATTCATCATACTCCAATAGTAAAGGAAGTTAGTATTAAGTCATTTCTAAGGAAAGAGTCTAAGGTATAAAGCACCTATTCCTTGATTATCAGCAAAATAAAATGAATGTTTACCTTATCAAAGAGGACAACGTACCAGAATAATTCTGATGTCATGTCTTTTGCCCATAAGCAGCGAGCCCAATGCAAACACAGTTGTAACAGTTTGTGTTTAAACAGTCACAAGTTACAATAAAGTGCTCACACTTAGCTGAGTACCATTGACGTAGGCCTGTAAACTTAACTCCTCAGAAAGCTGATATGTGAGGATCATGGTTCCAAGCCATCCTGGGAAGGAAAGTTCATGAGTCTTTTATCTCCAGTAAACCAACAAAAGTCAGAATGTATACGTGGTTCAAGTGGCAGAGCACTCACTTTACACAAAAACAATGCTCAGAAACAACACCCAGACCCTGGCATCAACTATCAGAACTAGCTTCAAAAAAAAAACAAAACCCATAAGAACATCAGCTCATTTTCATTTCTTTAGGTGGCCAAGATGGAAATTCACTGTGAAGTACAGAAAGATGAAGCATATGAAATAAAAAGAACAACACAGAAGACAGAGATCATAGCTTGGCAAAAATAGGAATTTCTGAATAATATCATTGATGCTGTTATTGTTTTGTCAGTCTCGGGACTTGAACTCTGGGCCTGGATGCTGTCCCTGAGCTCTTCAGCTCAAGGAGCATGCTCTACTACTTAAGCCATAGCACCAATAGTGGTGTTTTTGGTGATTATTTGGAGATAAGAGTTTCAGAGACTTTCCTGCCTGGGCTGGCACTGAACCACAATCCTCAGATCTCAGCCTGTGAGTAGCTAGGATTACAGGCGAAAGCCACCAGCACCCCACCATTGATGGTGTTTTGATAACTGAGGTCAAGGCCTTTAATATTGTAGCAACAGTTCCTTTTCAGTACTCAGAAAGAGTTTGGAATAATACATCTATTTTAGTTAGGGGAAGACTTCAACATGAAACAGAGCCAATACTGTGTAGGTAGAAAAAAAAAAACATTGCTTACCCATTCTGCTAACCAAACAAAACTAAGGAGGTATAAAACTTGGTGAACTGTGAACACAAGTGTGAAATAACTTTTAATGGCTACCCAAAGCAATTATGTTTTTTGTATGATTAAGAGGTGATATTTCCAAGACTCTTAATATATCAATTACATCATTACTTACTAGGTAGAGCTGCATCTGCCTTTAGACACAACCAAGGGGTAAAGAACCAAAGATCTTTTCAAGCTTGGAGCACAAGGAAAGCTCAGCCTCCATCCTCAGGACTGACAAACCAGGAGCTGACCATTGCCAGCCTCTGTCTCAGAGGATACAAGCATGGAACCTATACCTGTCCAGGAGACACTCAAGTAAAGGAGAGAAAGGATGGGCTCATCATTGACTTCCATAGGACCTTGGTAAAATCAATGCCCAGAGCTCACAATTAGCCAATTTGTGCATCATATTGGACCAAATCTCCAAGGACACCCAATTAGAAATGGAAGAAGAAGAGAAAAGAGAACAACAGAAACACTAGATTTTTGAGGGGATCTCTTTAGCCATGCTGGCAAAAGATAGTGTGTCCTTTCTTCCACTGCTTTATTTTTTACTTACATTTTTCAGATCCAGTGGTTTTCAATTGCCTCTTGATTGGACTAAATTACACATCATAAAATTGTTACTGTTTTAGCCGGGCGCTGGTGGCTCACTCCTGTAATCCTAGCTACTCAGGAGGCTGAGACATGAGGATCACGGTTCAAAGCCAGCCAGGCAGGAAAGACCGTAAGACTCCTATCTCCAATAAACCACCAGAAAACTGGAAGTGGCTCTGTAGTTCTAGTGGTAGAGCGCTCGCCTAGAGCTGAAGAACTGAGGGACAGCGCCCAGGCCGAGAGTTCAAGCCCCATGACCGACAAAAAAAAAAAATGTGTTACTGTTTTACAATGAAATATGACAAAGTAAACAAGACACAAGAGACAAAGAATGGCTTCAAAATTTGTTATATAGTTTCTAGATGACTCTATATACTGGACCACATATATGGTGTATAAGCATGCACACCTAAGAGAAGCTAAGTGGAGGGCAAAGAACTATAGGAAAATGGGTGAAAAAATACAAATGAGGGGCCCATCATTGGCACTGGTCATTGATGAAAGGGAACTAAGCAACTCAAGGCTGGTGATGGGAGAGAGGAAAGGAGAGAGGAAGAGGAAACAGCTGATACTCATCAAAAGGAAAATGTACATATCACCCGATTTGGGAGTGAAGATTAAATTGTGTTAGTGACTTTAGCTAAGTATCAGTATGCCACAATACTGTGAAATTTATGTAAATACTGTCAATAAAGAAAAAGTGTTACTGTTTTAAAGTACTGACTAAATCATTGAGTCATATGTATTAACTTTTCACATACTTGTGGAAGTCTATTATTAAATTCATTATTAATTTCAATATTATACACGCATTTTTTTCAAGTCAGACACCAATGGCTACTTTAGAAGGCTTGGATCTGAGGATCACAGTTCAAAATTAGCCTGGACAAAAAAGTGTATGAGACTCCACCTGTAACTTACAAGAAAAAAATACAGGATGGGAGGTATTTCTCAAATGGTAAAATGCCAAGTGTGATTTACAAAGCCAAGAAAGGGAGTTTGGGTCCTGATTTCCAGGGCTGGAGTGCACACACACACACACACACACACACACACACACACACACACACACACACACACACACACACACACACAAACACACACACACACATACACACACACGATTTTTTTAATAAATTAATTTTTTATTGCCTTTTCTTCCCACCACCCAACTCTGAAAACCATCAATCCTGTTTTTAACTTTTTTTTAAAGAAAGTGATGTTTTTTCTCCCGATGGTCTGTGGATGCCACAGTAGGCAGTACCAATGGTGCCAGAGGCTCAGCAAATACCAGGAATTAAAGAGGCAGGGACAGAAAAAATACCCAATATATTAAATGAAAACCAACCAAGGGAGGGAGATGAAGGATGGGGAGATGGGACGGCAGGGATGGGAAGGGGAAACAAAGGAGGAGGCAACTGCTTTACTAGAAATGTACTCATTACCTTGCTCATGTAATTGAAACTGCTCTGTATGGTATTTTCACAATAAAAAACAACATAAATAAAAAAAAAACAAATCTGCCTGAGCAGGAAAAAAAAAAGAAAAGAGATGTCCATATGTTGCAGATGAGTCATCTCAACATGGAGAGGGGCCAGAATAGCAGGAATACGCTATGGATCCCACCCGTACTCTCTGGACCTGCTGCTCAGGATCTGCCCCGAGTTTGTGTTGCTGAACAAACCCTCAGACATGGGCAAGGCCCTAGCCACATGCAGCCCCTCATGCTCAAGGCCCAGGTCTCCTTCCTATGATGCTCACTGCCCCATGCCCCAGAGCATGCTGGGAGTATCCTTCCCCTTCCAGAGCAGGACCCTGAGTCCCAACTTCTCCAGAGGCGCCGAACCATGTGCAGAGGCTAAACAGCTCAGACATACTGCTTGTCATGTCTGGGGACAGCTTGATGCACCCGGTGAGGTCAGCACCCTAGGTTGGTTGGCCTGGTAGGGGTGGATCTGGAAGTTCCAAGAGGCAGAAGCTGCACTCCTGTACTAACAGGTGGTGAACGGCTCATGGACCAACCAGACCAACTGTGATCCGGAAATCTCTGCCTATGTTCCCAGGAGGATCTGGCAATGGACTGGTAGCTTCCACCAGCCAAAGGGATAGAAGGTAGAAATTTTCTAACTGGCTTTGAGACCATCCAAAGCTAAGATATTGCCTTGAGTTTTATGGTTTTCTTATTTTTCTTCTCTTATTTTTCCACTTCTTGCCAATATTAACTCATCCAAACTCATATTTGCCTTCTTTCCCCACCCCCCAGAATTCCTTTGATAAAACAATCCTGCAGTGTGTGTTCAATTTTCTACTTTCTTATACATATGGGTCAGATAGGCAACGTGCAGTTTGCTCTACATGCATATTTTTCCCATTGTGGTTTCCTTTAAGGGACAAAGAAAAAATGTAGAAATTATGTTTAAATTTTCCTGGCTTTAGTTAGATATTTACTTCAATGTAAAACCTAATTTATGTTACTCAATTCTTTTTTTTGTCGGTCATAGGGCTTGAACTCTGAGCCTAGACTCTGTCCCTCAGTTTTTCAGCTCTAGGTAAGCAATCTACTACTTGAGCCATAGCATCACTCCTAGTTTTCTGAGTGGTTTATTGGAGATAAGAGTCTGATGAAGTTTTTTGTCCCAGCTGGCTTTGAACCATGATCCTCAAATCTCAGCCTCCTGAGTAGCTAGGATTATGGGTTTGAGCCACCCGCTCTCAGCTATTGCTCAATTTTTTCTTCTACTTCTTCTTATTATTGTTCAATTCTTTACGCACCAAAAGCCTAATATATGAGTGTTTTTAACTAAAAGTTGCTCTCCTTCAAATATTATTACCTGAAGAAATTTAAAAGAGTGATATGTGAAGTGATGAAATCAGCTGCATTTTGAAAACACCAAGAGATGGTCTAAGATCCCTCAAGTTTGTTAAGTTTGGACTCTTCATGCAATGTCAGTCTACATGTGATACTCCTGTTCTCCCTGCTTTAAAACCAAATGGGAAATATCAATTTACAAGTTTGTCTAAGGATTACTACTTTACATCTTTAAAAATGTCATTTTGAGATCAAATGTTTTCAAAGAGTTAAACATGTAATTTTTAAAAACTCAGTAAGGAATCCAGGTGCCAGTGATTCACACCTGTAATCCTAGCTACTCAGGAGATTGAGATCTGAGGATCAGGGTACAAAGCCAACCCAGGCAGGAAACTCCATAGGACTCTTATCTCCAATTAACCACCAGAAAACTAAAATCGGTGCTTTGGTTCAAGCGGTAGAGCATTCTCCTTGATCTGAAAACTGAGGGACAGCCCCTAGACCAAGAGTTCAAGTCCCATGACCAAGGGAAGTTGGTAAATGAAAGTCTTGAGAAAGGGAATTGATGAAACAAATTGGTTTCATTTGGATAAAAAATGATTTCAGAAGCAAAAACAGTCTTCAATTATTTTGGTTGGTTGTGGAGCTTGAACTCTGGGCCTGGGCATTGTCCCTCAGCTCTTCAGCTCAAGGCTAGCACTCTACCACTTCAGTCACAGCACCACTTCCCCCCTTCAATGTTTATACCCACAAAATGTTCAAGTAAGTAGAAGATGAGTATATCTTGATTTTCATAAAATAGAGCTTATTATAAAAAATTGGTAATAAATAAGTTGATTAATTATCAAGAAAATTAATAATAACAGACACTAATGGTTATATGGCCAAAAGGAATATTATAACACCATTGGTAATATAATATGACAAAAGATATAATATTCCATACATATTACACACACACTAGTATGGGTGTTTGTTATATCTATGTTTACATATGGTTAATGTTTAACATGACCCTACTTAGAAGCTGAGTTAACAGAACCAGACTCCATTCCAATCAACACATGAATGGAGAAAGGAAATTGAGTCACACAGACACAAGGAGTCTTGAGCATTCAATTATATGTTTGAGTCAGCAATATGGGAGGAAGTGGAGAACATCGTGTTCAGTTAATCACCCTGGCAAATGCAGCAGTGGTACATATTGGACACCATATGAAAATTGAAGCATACAAACTGTGGGTGGGACAGGGAGGGAAAAACTGGGTAACACTGTAAAAACAGAAATATACTCAATACCTGATTTAAACAATGGTAACTCCTGATACAACACATTTACAATACACACAGACAAACATACAGAAAGAAAGCACTCAGATAGATAGAGGCAACACAGATCACCAACTTTTCTCTTATTTTTGAAATGTAGGGAGAAGAAGACATAGATTACAAGAGAAGATATCAATGATAATGAAGTAGAAATTGTTACCTTCTCCAGCAAGGAAACCTTATACACAGTTCAGGCAGAAAAGGCAAACTGGCCATCCTCAGGAGAGGGAGGCCCCTGGAGAAGACAGAGGAAGATAAAAAAGAAGAAAATAAAAAGAGAGAGAAGGGGACCACAGTGGATGTGGAAGTGACCACAGAGTCTGGGAAACTTATCACTGTCCTACAGAGGTGTGACCAGGATGGTCCTGGAAGTGACCTCCGTGGATGAGGAAGTGACCTCAGATTGTGGGGTACTTTGCTGACTCCCAGTCGGTTGATTGACAGGTGACTACTGGTTTCAGGCAAGTGAAGAGGAAGTGGGGAGGGCCTGTTCTCTTGGGCAGACTGAACAGAAATATTTAGAGAAATAGATGAGGAGAATGGGATTAAAGTTTGTCATCTGAGCCAGGCAAAGTTAGCTCATACCGATAATCCTGGGTATAGAAGCAACAAAGATTTCTACCTGAAAACCCAAGCCAGGCTAAGGCCCAGCACTGATGTTCTTGCAAGGTCTTGCTGGCTACCATCACCAAATAGCATTTGCATCCTTACTTTTCCAACTTACATTTGCCAAGACCTTCCTAATAAATATATACAGCCAGTTCACAGAACCAGCCACCCTGGTGAAGTCTGTGCAGAGCACCCTATGCTGTGACCTTGGTTTCACTTCTAGTATGAAGAAAAAATAGAGAAGACAGGTAGGGATACATGGACAGAGCTGGCACCACACAGCTGTCCAAGTGGGAACAAGAATTCCCGGAGCACTCAAGACATGATGTGGACACAGCAGAGCAAGACCCATCCATACACCCACAGCTACCAGGATCCTCAGTGTGCAGGCCTGCGATGTTCCCAGAAAGTCATAGATCATAGAACATCTCAGTCTAACAATGGACTGTCAATATATTGATAGCTGCAGTATGATGGTCAACAACATGCAAGCACTAAAGAAGTTCAAGATTCACAGTGCAAATGTCTAATTGGTTAAGTGCATTGACCTTGAAGTATTGATCTGTAATGGTAGAATCCAGGACACTGTTGGTAACACCTGCAGCAGTAAATGAATACATTGAGGTCTTCTGGATTCTTGTGCATGTGCAGTTGATATAATAACCTGAATGGGTCATTTCACCAAACGTCTCCCTTTTCCCTAGGTTGTGAGCCTGCCCATCCTCATCTTTCACGGTGCTCCAATAACTCTGAGTGGGCCTTTGCTGGACATGGTGCTCTGTGATCATTTGACCTTCACATGGCATCCTCTGCTGTCATCCATTCCCATTATCCCTAGTGACCCTTGATTCCTTGTGCTTCTTTTGTTTTCAACTTTTTGCTTTTACACAAGTTTTTGAACAACTCAACAAGAAATGAATCGATCCCTGGAGTTTCATTATCTACAGTCTTGGATGCAATGATGGTCCTGACGGTGTTGAGAGGAAGGTGGTACACATGTTTTCTAACTTCTGTTTTGACCTTGAAACTGGGACTCAGATGCAGAGCCAGAGGGCAGAACGGGCTCTGTATTCCTCTAGGACAGTGGAGGACATCCAGGTAACAAGAAGCGACAAAAACTGAAGATCCATATAGACACCCATCTGACGCTGCAGGCACAGTCTGCATCCAGAATCACAGCTCCATGTCAAAGCAGCAGCAATGTTCCCTGTGGCTCTGACACTGCTTCTCCTCCAGCATCCTCTCCTGATCCCTTGCTCTGAAGATGGCAGACGCATTTGCACAGAGAAATCTGTGGCATGCCGCAGGGGAGATGTGGTCATTGCTGGATTTTACCCCCTCTATTCTTGGGAATTGGTCGTTCAAGGCTTGAATGACCTTACCCTGCAGCAACAGAACATTCAGTAAGTGATTTCTTGGATTTTCTTAAATTTTAAATTTTCTGTTTGAGTAACAGTCAGATGTGGGGGAAGTTTGTACACAATCATTGATGTGCTCTGCATCTTCTACACTGCCCTCACTATAACAGCTCTACTTCATTTCAGGTGTTCCCAATGAGTATTTTTCTTTTATCCAAGAGTACAGAGTTTTCGGTCTGTCTTCCACTCCACTCCTCTTTTCAGAGATGTCCCGACTACCCCACCATCACTGTGACTCCTCCACTCATCACTGTTACTCAGGGACACTGGGGTGACCAAGAGTCCATACAAAGACACTAAAGTGCAATGTCCCCATCCATAGGGCAAAGGATAGGGAATCTTCTATCCATGCTGTTATTTATACTTTTTCAAAACTTTTTGGACCTCATTCAAGGCAATGTTTCTTAGGATAGACATGCAGTTTCTGCTTCTGGGGTTATTTCATGTAAGCAAAGCTCTGGGAATGGAGACCTGCTGGACAGATCAGTAATAAGTGATGCATGACATATTTGAATTTTTGCCCCTTAACTAATGTAAATAAGCTTCTGTGCTGCTATCCATGTCTTGGCCTGTCTTCTATGTCATTCCCAGAAACTCTGTTTCCATTCCTTCTTCTCCAACATGTTTCCGGGCTTATTTATTTTTCCCTGCTTGTAACTTCCAAAACTAGATTTGAATGTTTTTTTCATATATATTGTCAGTAATGGGTCTTGAACTCTAGGCTTGGATGCTGTCCCTCTGCTATTCAGCTTAAGACAAGTGCTCGATTGCTTGCGCCACAGTGCCATTTCCAATTTTCTAGTGGTTTATTGGTGATAAGAATCTCATGGACACTTCTGCCCTGGCTGACTTTGAACCCTAATCCTCAGATCTCAGCTTCCTGAGTAGATAGGATTACAGGTGTGAGCAAAGGTGCCTGGCTATTTCATATGTTTTATACACACTTTCATTCATGCATTTGACCCAGGTGAGCTCACTACTTTCAGAGCTATAGAATTCTCTTTAAAGTAGGGAAGTCATGGATTAATCTTCTCAGACAAGATTTGTGGAAACACCCTGTTTGTGGTTGGTTTAGGACATGAATACTTTATTAAATGAGAGGTATGTGACGGATATTGAAGCCAACTGAACCTGGTGAGGAAGTGAGTGAGAAAGATGGGGCTCATGTGTAAATCCAGCATTAGAAACGTACCCCATGGGAGGTGGGAGCTGTCAGAGCTATCCTCTTCTCTGTCCATCTCTAATTGAGCTGTGTGTGTGTGTGTGTGTGTGTGTGTGTGTGTGTGTGTGTGTGTGTGTGTGTGTGTGTGTGTGCGTGCATGTTCACATACACTCTGCTACTCAGGCATCATCTCAAGTCCTGATGGCTGTCCCTTGGCATTTTTTCTGTCCTGGCTGGCACTCTACCACTTGACCTACAGCTCTGTACCAGTTTCTGTGGAGGTGCTTGCACATAAAGAGTGTCACAGACATTCCTGCCCAAAGTGACTACAAACATAATTCTCCTATATGACCCTCCTTAGTAGTTATAACTGCAGGCCTGAGCCACCAGTTCCCAATTCATATTTAGTATTACTGACATTCTAAATGTCAAGCCTCAGTTACATTGTACACAATGACATCAGCAAACATCCATGAGAGTTCTGATTGTCTCTATGAGAATTTCCCTAAAATGATTATATTGAATGCTAGGAGAACTCATAGTTCTGGAACATTCTTGATTCATACTGCATGTGATACCATCTGGCCTTTGAAATATCTCCGAATTATACCAGTCTGACTGGTCTGGCTTTGTGCCTGTCTTTCCTGAAATTCCAGGCAGGCTTCAGTGTTCCTGAGTCTGTACTGACTTCCACAATGTCAACAATAGAGGGAGCTCTGAGATGGTCAACCACTTCAGTACCAGAGAAAACCAAAGGCAATTTTGGTGACAAATACTCTGTGGTTCTAAAAACCTCCCTAGAACCCCAATGAGTCTTGGGTCCAAATATGCCTTCTCCTGGTGCACAGGGGGCCTATATGCCTCATCCACAGGGAATGGCCTTGTGCATGGATTCTGCCTAGCAATAGCAAGATCTGTGTGCTGGAACTTGCGTTAGACACAGCTGTGGCCACCAGAACTCTATTACACCTGGAATACCAAACAGCAGGGTCACCAAAACAGATGACAGTTAATGAAGTTTCCCTCTAAAAGTAGGGACTTGGGATCCTGGACTTTGATCACAGAAGAAGAAATTCTAGACAAGTCACAACAGTAAGAAAATGTGGCAGCGCTTTCTTGAGTAAGGCAGCAAACAAACAAGCAGGTAGACAAACAGGAAACAGAAAGGTAAAGACACACTCTAACTGAGGAGATACACACAGCTCTTGGGCTGCCAAGGGTATTCAGATGGTAAAGGTAGAACGTCTGACTTAAAAGTTACACAAACATAGGTTTGTCATCTTTGCTCTAATCATTCCTGGTGTTACACATTCTGAGTTTATGCATGTTTTGACCATTCTTTCCAGATGATTATCCTTGAGGGAAGGAAGGTGTGCTGTTGTCTATATTTGGCCTAGGACATTGCTTAAGTTTTGGGGGAGCATCTTAGGAGGAAGACATTTGCCATGCAAGGCAACTGCTAATTCATATGATGAGAAATGCATCTCTCAAGAAACAATGCAACCTGTTGTCTCTCTTTGAAGTAAAGATGGTAGCCCTGTGTTTCTAAATCACATGTTTTTGAGTTGCCTTCTCTAGGACTCATTTTTTTCCTTAATTTATCCAGTTTCTTTTTGTGCTCAATGACTTTGGTCCCTTAATCTTAAGTTATGTAGATGGATGAATAGCTCTCTGTTCGCTGTTAGCTTCCCATACCTCATTTTTTACTAACCTATTCTACTCCATTTTCCCCTAAATGACGTTGTTCCTTAACATTAAGGGAAGTAGATGGACAAGCTTTAAGCTTGAGTTTTTAAATTCCTGGCATGCATTAACCAGGCCTCATTTTCCTTAGTCTATCCTGCCTGAGTACAGCATCCTCAATCTACTGCAATCAAGACCAATACAGTGCTGGGTGTGTACTAAGATTTACTCAGGTTGAATGTGGTAGAGGTGTGCTCCTGAGCCAAGAGCCCACAACCATACACAATTAGTGATAGCTAATATAGAATTCAGATTGTCTGGTGATAGATGACATTCTCAGTTATTGAGGTGATAACAGATTCTGCCAGAGACTGTCCTGGCTATATGGTCATGGCACAGTTCTAGTGCTATTACCTAGCCCACACTAAGCTGTGGGACCATATCACCATCTTAATTCCCTGTATTAAATATTATAATTGGGATGGAAAACCATGCAATGCTACAGCAGCATGGTAAGGTTTGTAAAGGAAGCCAAAAGCTGGGCATGGGTGGTTGACGACTAGAATTCTAGCTACTTAGGAGGCTGAGATCTGAGGACCGGGGTTCAATGCCAGCCCAGCCAGTAGAGTCTGTGAGACTTTTATCTCCAGTAAAACAAAAGAAAGCCAGAAGTGGCGCTGTGCCTCAAGTGCTAGAGAGCTAGCCTTAAAATGAAGATTTTAGGGTCAGATTCCGGGCATAGAGTTCAAGCCCCACAACCAAGAAAAAAAAGCCACAGGACCATCTTGGTGAACACCACCATCCACTCAGGCTATCTAGCATCCCCAAAGCCCAAGCTGACATGTAGATACACTTAAGCCACACTCTAGCTTATGCTGTTGTAGACCAATGCACACTGGATTCCTAGAGCGACTTCAGTTTCTACCTGGTGCCATCTTGAGCACTGTGCTTCTAGGGCAGTGGTCCCTAAAATTATTCACTGTGCAACCAGACTGGACTGAGCCAGATGACAACAGAGTCACATAGCCACAGTGGCTTCACAAGGCTAAGCAAGAAGACAGGTGTCAGCCTACCCCACCCATGGTGGAAACTGATGGAAATGGCATTTGGTTCTGCCTCAGTGGCCTTCCAAAACCTCCTGAAAGATTCTAATGGAAGCTGTGGTGCCAGCACCAAACAGTGCCTCTAGTTTATTCTGGATCATTGGTCCAACCATGACATACCTGACAAAGGGTTCTAAGAAAAAGTCTGACCCAATCTTCTGCCCTGATTACTAGGAGGTTGTCTGTCGTTCACAAGATTGGAGGAGGGAGGTTGATGAAGTGTCTTCCTTCTCTGTCCTAAACCAGTTCCACAGGCACAATTTATGGTCAGGACCCAAAAGTAGAAACTATAAGTACTTCCCCAGCACTGGTCTCAGTGTATGGGGATAGTGCTGAGAATTAACTTTTTTTTTTTTGTTTGTTTGTTTTTGTCGGTTGTGGGGCTTGAACTCTGGGCCTGGGCGCTGTCCCTCAGCTCTTCAGCTCAAGGCGAGCGCTCTTCCACTGGAGCTACAGCGCCACTTCCGGTTTTCTGGTGGTTTATTGGAGATAGGAGTCTCACGGTCTCTCCTGCCCGGGCTGGCTTTGAACCGCGATCCTCAGATCTCAGCCTCCTGAGTAGCTAGGATTACAGGCGTGAGCCACCAGCGCCCAGCTTGAGAATTAACTTTAATTCTCTCTCTCCCTGCAAGGTCAGAGGGTTTCTGCCCATAATGAGCAACTAATGCTGGTAATGGGGAGGAACATGGAGATGGATTCTTCCCCATTTTCTCATACACACTTTTCTGTTGTTTGTTTGTCTAGAGAAGTATCCTCCACTCCACACTCCCTGACTCTCAACTCTTCTTTGTTGGGTGAGGCAATCTTCATGTTCTAGCTTCCTGGGCTGCCATCTTTGGCTGCTTCTGGGGAATCCCCTTGAATGATGACATTCTCTGAGTCAGCTTAGTGTGCCTCTACCACATCAAATGAATTTTGTACTTCTGTGATTTCTTTACTTTCCTCACAAGGCTAGATTCAATTCTTTGCAGAAGGATGCACCATTGGCAAATGTGTGGCAAGTGAGCACAGACACAAAGCAGCCTGCTTTCCTATTTACTCCTAACACAGCAGGCCCTGCCTCTCTGCTCATACTGGATGAACTCACTTGGACAATCTACTCCCAATTGGAATTGTATTTCTTAAGAGTTTTTCCATATCCACAGCTAATTTAAGGTACTAATTGATTTGGGATGTGAGCTGGGCCTGCTACTATGTCACAGCAGAAAGCAGTGTTTTTCACATATCCATACGAGGCAGAGAGGAAAAGCCAGCTTGCTTACTCCCTCCACCCTCTCTCTCTCTCTGAAATCTCAGAAGAATAGTCATCTCATGTATGCTGATCAAGGCCTGTTCAGGAACTATCCCAATTCTAAGAACTTTTCTTAGACTCCAAATTAGAATGCCATCCCATTGGATGTGTACATATTACTGTGGGTAGAAATTAACATTTGATTCAACAAAGTCATGAGATTTACAGTTAATCATTTGTAATAACAGTATACCTACCAAAATTTTGTGATTTCTGTGCAGGATCAACTTAAAGAAATACCAATTGCTTCTCACCCTGCTGCTGGCTGTGGAGGAGATCAACAAGAATCCCCATCTGCTACCCAACATGACTCTGGGGTATGAGATCTATACTGCACATTACTCAGGTACTGATCTGTTAGAAGATCCACTCACCTGGCTGTCTGGGAAGAATAAAAACATCCCTAATTACACCTGCAGGAGAGACAGCAAAGCTGTAGCGGCACTCACGGGTACCTCAAGCACATTCTTCCCAATAGGGACACTGCTGGACCTCTACAAACTTCCACAGGTGAGGCTGGGAGGGGTGGGCAGATGTGAAGCCATATCCACAGTGACTCTGCCCTCAACAGGCTGAAGAGGAGGTGGTATCACAAACCCTTCCAAATGCATAATCTCACAGGGAGAAGCCTCCAAAAGTGGGTGGGACATACACATTTTCATTGCTGCAAATAAAAGGAGGGGTGTTAAGAGAGGAAAGGATGACCCACAGCTATGAATCTTATCTGTACATGTCTACAAAGAGTTCAGAACATGGGAGATGACTGCAAATGGGATAAGCAAACTTTTGTTCCCACCACTGTATTACCAGTTGTTGTGTCGTTCACATCAGGACTGAGATTTGCCTATGACCATCCTCTTCCTGATGTTGTTTCCTTTTGTTCCCTTCAGTTCAGCTTTGGAACTTTTGATCCTCTCTTGAGTGACCATGGAAAGTTTGGTACTGTCTATCAGATGGCTGCCAAGGACTCAGGTCTAGCCCTAGCCATGGTCTCCTTGATACTTCATTTCAGCTGGAACTGGGTGGGATTATTCATCAATGAAGACAACAATGGTATGTGGTTCCTCTCAGAATTGAGAGAAGAGATGGGCAAGAGTAGAGTCTGCTTTGCCTTTCAGAACATGATCACTTACAGTGTCCTTTCAGATTTCTCAAATGATCTATCGATGCAGCGCCAGCTAATGGACTTATCAACCAATGTGATTATCATTTATGCGGACAGTAAATTTCTACTAGGCTTCATTCTTAAATTTAGGCACTTTTTAATTACAGGCAAAGTCTGGGTGCTGAACTCACCCTATGATGATGTGACTATTACTAAAAGACATTTTCTGATTGACTCTTTCCATGCACCTCTTATCTTCTCTCACCATCATAGAAACACTGCTGGGTTCACCAATTTTATTCTGACAGAGACCTTCTCCAAGAACTCAGCTAATAACTCCCTTCCCAGGTCATGGATTCAGTCTGTTTATAGCCTACTGATTAAGTCTGACTGCAGAGACTTGGGGCACTGTTCATACAATGCCACACTGCATTGGTTGCTGAGGCACATTTTTGACATGACCATGTCAGATGAGAGTTACAACATCTACAATGCTGTGTATGCTGTGGCCCATGCCCTCCACCAGATGTTTCTTCATTTTATGGAAGAGCCAAGAGTGCACAATGGGCAACCCATGGTATTCCTCTCTTCACAGGTAATGGTTTTGCTTTTGGGTGACCTACTCTAGACATACACAACTTCTATATAAGCTTTCATAGCAGATGCAACTAGGTTGTCTGGCACCATTTTGGCAAATAGAAGAAACTCTGTTGTGCTCTCTATGAAATGATGGTAGAGCTGTGAAGACAATGTTCTTGAAGAACACTGCATCCGTGACAAGGAAGTGCTGTGTCTTCTGTCCCCATCCTCACTATGTGTGGAAAAAGCCATCCCTTTTTCAATTGGATATATTCAAATTCTCCTTGCACCTTTTAAAAATAACAGATTAAGGGTGACTAGTTCTTTTATTTATTGTGAAAATAGTGTACAGAGGGGTTACAATAACATGGGCAAAATAATGAGTACATTTCTTAACAAGCATTGTAGACTCCTCCTTTGTTTCCCCTTCCCATCCATTCCCATTGTCCCTCCCCCGACCTCCCTATCCTATCCTCTCTCCCTGGAACCAAAGCTGTGAAGTTCATTTTCGACATAAGGACTTGTACATATTAATGTTGCAATGGGTCCACCTGTATCCCTATTAAAACGATTGTTTTTCCCCTTCCCCTCTACAAATTATACCAGCATCAAATACAGTGAAAGCAAGTGTTATACTGTGGGTGGGGGACATACAAAGCAACAAAGACATAAACTTATAAATGTGTTAGAATCAATCACATTAAATAAAAAACATTTGAATACGTATCTTAGGGTTCATTTCCCTAACATCACCTTATCTGACCTTTTCTGCTTGACTCAGACATATACTAGATATTGCTAATAAAGGAAAGCATGGGACTATGTTTCTTTGGGCCTGGCTTACTTCACTTAATAAAATTTTTCCCAAGTCTTTCCATTTCCTAACAAATTGGGCAATGTCATTCTTTCTGATGGAGGCATAGAGTTCCATTTTGTATATAAACACATTTTCTTGATCCAATCAACTACGGAGGGGCATCTGGCTTGGTTCGACATCTTAGCTATAGTAACTCATTCTGCAATAGACATAGTCGTGCTAGTAGTTTAGTGTGGTCTTTTTTTTAAACATTTCGGTTAATGCCCAAAAGTGGGATTGCTGGGTCATAGGGGAACTCTATGTGGAGTCATTGAGGAGTGGAGACTTTTGAGTAACCTCCATATTACTTTCCAAAGTGGCTGAACATGTTTACACTCCCACCAACAATACAGCAAGATTCCCTTCTGTCCACATTCCCTCCAGCATCTGTTGTTATTTGAGTTCTTGGTTTTAGCCATTCTAACTGGATTGAGGTGGTATCTCAACATTGTTTTGATCTGCATTTCTTTTAGGGATAGTGAGGTTGAACATTTCTCCATGTGTCTATTGGCCATCCATCTTTCCTCTTCAAAGAATCTTCTCTTTAAGTCTTTAGCCCACTTAATATTGGGCAGTTGTTTCTTTGAGGATTTGTTGTTGGGGCTTTGAATTTTTTGAGTTCCAAGTATATTTTAGATATGAGACCCTTGTCCATTGTTTGGCTAGTAAAGATCTTCTCTAAGGGTTACTAGTTCTTGGAAACCTAATATTGCCTAGACACAAGTGGCTTACACCTGTGGCTCACTCATGACTCCAATTAACCACCAAAAAGCCAGAGTGGGAGCCGTGGTTCAATGGACAGAATGATTACTTTGAAAAGAACAGAAAAAAAGAGTTGAGTGCCTAAGGTATGAGGTTGCACCACACACACACACACACACACACACACATGTACACACACACACACATGCACATGCAGTGAACTAAGTCTTGCTTAATGTTATCTTTCATAGTTGTCGAAAATATTCTATGACTCTACTTAGTTTATTATTTACCCATATTTCAGACTGATTCTCTGATCAGAATCACAAAATAAGTGATTGGAATGCAATTTAGAGAGTCTGTTGAGGTCTATCATATGATAATTCATTATTTGATTGGATATGGTTGCAGTTTCATTCCCTTGAAATTGAGTTTCTGCATCCCATCCTGGATACCCAGGTTTTAGAACTTGGTAACACTTTAGTCTGCTGTGGGCCTACATTTGATACAATTGGTTGGATTCCTGTGGTGTGTGTGAATCAGGGGATGGGAATGAAGAGTAATCCATTGTTCTGGAGTTCTGTGATAACACTGGGAAGCATTTCACCATACTGTAATATGTCCCTTTTAGCTGCATCCCTTTTTGAAGAAGATCCAATTTACCAATCCTGTTGGAGACCAAGTGGTTTTGAATGAGGAAAGGAAATTAGAGGCAGAGTATGACATTAAGAGCTTTTGGAATTTTCCAGAAGGTCTGGGACAAAAGGTTAAAGTTGGCGAGTTTTCTCCATCTAGGCCACATGGTCAACAACTGGTTTTGTTTGAAAATCTGATAGAGTGGCCCATAGGAATTACCAAGGTGGGTCATGTCTACTTTTGTTACTTTCTCCTTTAAAAAAAATTTGTTGTTATTAGGAAGTAGTTGTAGAAAGAGCTTACAGTTCCCCAAGCCAGGTTATGATCACAATGCTTGTAGACAATGTCACCACATACTTACTTCTCCCCCAGGGTCAGTCGTTTCTAACCATAATGGAATGATCTATGCATAAATGAGCAATAAGATTATCCTGTTTTAAAGTTTGTTCAATAAAACTATGGCTCAGTGGTGTACATTTAAAAACTTTCTGTTTCAGGAAGTTTCTTACTTAGAGATTCATGGAGGGAACAGGGGAACATATCATGACCAATATGTTGTTCTATGCTTCCATAGTGAATATCATAAAAGTTAAATGACACCTGTGAATCATCTTTCCAGCACTGTGACAATATTTCTGAGGGAATCAAATGAGAAGGCAGAAGGGATTGCTTTGCTTCTGCCTGGAGATTTAAGACCATGGTTGGATAGATTGGTGCTTCTTAGTCTAGTGAGACAGGATGTAATGAAAGGAGCATCTGCCAATAAAATTCACCCACGTCGTGACAGCTAGGAAGCCAAGAGAGATGTGAATGGCCCTGGGTACAGCAGCACCTCCAAAGCAATTAGCCTTGCTTTAGAGTGTGGGTTTGAAATTTCCCTGAGTGATTTTCCTCTTATGCTCTTATTCATCTGTAAACAGATCACCTAAATTCAAGAATAGGATGCAGGATTAACTCCCATTTCCTAATTTCCTAGAATTAACATCCAACACTTCAAGGCTCCATGATTTCCCGATAGTATGAGTGCTGGGTGTTGAGGCCCCACATTTTCTTCAGCTCATGTCAGATGAAACTGCAAGAAGGTTCAGTAAATTCATTTGATGTGTGAATATAAAGATTATGTGTTTTGATGATCATTTTCCCTAAAACACTGGAGTGTCTCAGAGGTCAGTTAAAAGGATAAATGGTCACTAACTTTCATGTGAATATTCTCAGACTCCTCGGTCTGTGTGCAGTGAGAGCTGTGGTCCTGGATTCAGGAAGGCCTCTCTGGAGGGAAATGCTACCTGTTGCTTTGATTGCACTCCTTGCCCAGAGAATGAGATTTCTAATGTGACAGGTGAGTCTGTTAGTTAGAGAAATTCCCCATCTCTCCTTCCTAACCTTCAGTCCATGCAAGCCAGTGGAGTGATCCACAGTAACATGGCAGGAACACACCTGCACCTTCATGCAGAGTTCCTGGGCTACCGTTAACCATACTTTTCTTAGAAGAAACACCCACTGCCCCTCCATTATATCTCTGATTGTATTTTCTAATCTATTGCAGGTTTCATCTTGAGAATACTCATGTTCCCTTCTCCTCAATCACATTTTTTGTATTTAAAGAAAATATTTACCCATGGTTTCCATTATTTGTAATAACAACTATATGTCTAGGACAAGCAGAAAAGGTCCAAAGCTATGTACTTTATGATAATATAAGCTGATGTTAAGTGAAACGAACGCCAAGATAGGGACACAAGTGGTTTTTTCTTTCTCTTTTTAATGTATTTATACTGACCATGTGATTTTTTTGTTCCTTTGGTATGTTCCAACCCCATGGTATAACCCCTGTTTTCAATGTATTGGATTCTGGTGCCCTGCATCTTGTATATACATTTTCCTAATTTGGGAAGGGCAAGGAAAAAACAAACTGCTTAAATAGGGATACAGGTTGACCCATTTTAACAAGGAGATGTACAAGACACTATATTGATTAAGAACTTTACAACTTTGGCATTGTCGGGGGAGTACTTGGGGAGGTGGACAAGGAAGGGATGGTAAGGGAAAAACAAAGGAGGAGGCAACAATGCTATATAGGAAATGTAAACTTTACCTTACTCATGTAACTGTAACTGCTCTGTACAGTATTTTTACAATAAAAACATAAAAAAAAACAAAAAATGTGGAACAATGCTCGATAGGAAAAGTACTCATTACCTTAATCATGTAACTGTAACCACTTTGTACAGTATCTTTAAAATAAAAACATATATTTAATAAACAAGGGAGAAATGGAGTAAATAAGAGCTAAACACTGAAAAAAGAAAATATCAGGGACTAGTTGTTGATCTACGAAATGATATGCAAATCATCATGAAATGCTGGATCTAACACAGAATTTTATTTCTGAGTGCCTATTGCTGCTCATTTCTAATTTAATTTTATTTTCTATTTAGCATGCACTAACAATTCAAGGGGCTTTGTTATGGTCACTCCATGTCTGACATTAGCACTAGGCTGACTAGCAATTCTTCAAATATAAAAGATTCAGAAGTAGTTTATCAACTCCATTTCACTTCTCTCCTCCCTCCTCCACCTGATCTTTCCCAGAGCTTATCATATCAGTGTAGGAGCACTGTTCTTGACAAAGAGCAAATGCTCAAGAAGTTTGTGTTTGGTGTAATTAGGAGATTGAGGTTTGGATTAGACCCTCTTGTACAAAGTGAAGTGGTTAGGCTGAGTCTCTATTCTCCATTATGTCTTGAATGAGTAGCAGAAAACCAGAGTGGTATGACCTGTCAAGAAGGCAGCACATAATGCTGGTAATTATATATTACACCTGTAATCCAAGCAATTCAGGCAGTTGAGATTTGAGGATGGAGCTTCGATGTAACGATGTACAGGAAACTCAGTAATGTTATTTCTCACCATTGAGCACCCAAAAAGCTGTAATTGGAGCTGTGGCTCAAGTGGTAGAGTGGTAGTTTTGAGTATGAATACTCTGGAAAACGTCAAATTGCCAGAGTTCAAGCACTGGAAGAAAGACAGACAGATGGAAGGATGGAGCTAGAGAAGGAAGGAGGGAAAGAGGGATGGAGGGATGGAGGGAGAGAGGAAAGGAAGGATGAAAGGAAGGAAGGAAGGGAGGAAGGAAGGAAGGAAGGAAGGAAGGAAGGAAGGAAGGAAGGAAGGAAGGAAGGAAGGAAGGAAGGAAGGAGAAAAGGAAGGAGGGAAGGAAAGAAGGAAGGAAGGAAGGAAGGAAGGAAGGAAGGAAGGAAGGAAGGAAGGAAAGAAGGAAGGAAAGAAAGAAGGAAGGAAGGAAGAAAAGAGAGAAAGAAAGAAAGAAAGAAAGAAAGAAAGAAAGAAAGAAAGAAAGAAAGAAAGAAAGAAAGAAAGAAAGAAAAACAAAAATGGAAAGAGAGGAGGGAAAGAAGAAGAAATTTGAGAAAGAGCTTTGAGGTGAAAGCATTTTGATATAAACAGTTACTCTTTTGGTACTGAACTTAATACAGGTCAACTGGTGAATCAGGGGAAATGAGATAGCTACTTGAATCAAGGGGGTTGAGAGGAAAGACAAATACTGAACACAAACTAATAGTGATTCTCACACCTCACCAGACATGGAGCAGTGTGTCAGGTGTGCAGATCATCAGTTTGCCAACATCCAGAGAAATCACTGCCTGAGGAAAACTGAGGGCTTCCTGGCTTATGAAGACCCCTTGGGTATGGCTCTGGCTTGCACAGCTCTTTGCTGCTCTGCACTCACAGCTGCTGTTCTTGGGGTGTTTATCAAGCACCAAGACACCCCCATTGTCAAGGCCAATAACTGGGCCCTAAGCTACATCCTGCTCATCTCCCTCATCTGCTGCTTCCTCTGCACCTTGCTCTTCCTTGGCCGTCCCCACACAGCCTCCTGCATCCTACAGCACACCACATTCGCAGTGGTGTTCACGGTGGCTGTCTCCACGGTCCTGGCCAAGACCATCACTGTGGTTCTGGCCTTCACGCTCACTGCTCCAGGGAGAAGCACGAGGCAGTGGCTGCTCTTCTGGGTTCCTAACCTCCTCATCCCCATCAGCACTCTCATCCAGGTGACCCTCTGTGGCCTCTGGCTGCGAATCTCTCCTCCCTTTGTGGACAAAGATGCACAATCTGAACATGGCTACATCATCATCCTGTGCAACATGGGCTCTCTCACTGCCTTCTACTGTGTCCTGGGATACCTTGGCTCTCTGGCCTTGGCCAGCTTCACTGTGGCTTTTCTGGCCAGAAACCTGCCTGACACCTTCAATGAGGCCAAGTTCCTGACCTTCAGCATGCTGGTGTTCTGCAGTGTGTGGCTCACCTTCCTACCTGTCTACCACAGCACCAAGGGGAAGGCCATGGTGGCGGTGGAGATCTTCTCCATTTTGGCCTCCAGTGCAGGTCTCCTAGGCTGCATCTTTGTCCCCAAGTGCTACATCATCCTAATAAGACCTGAGAGAAATTCTTTGTCTAGGTTCAGGGAGAGATCATGTTCTGGAAGAAACAAACATTAAGATAAACATAGATGTTGCCTAGAATGTTTAGAGGCTCTGAGAGCAATCTTTATTACATCTTAGTTTAATGTGAGGGCTTGTTTGTACAAACAAGTTACTCTCATACGTTTCTCTGGTTATGTTAAAGACATAGCACATTCCCAACAAGACCTCCTAAATTTGCATTCTAACTTGGATATTTTATGATTCCTCCACTGTAATCTGTCCTTTAAGCTGTTATACTTCCTGATCAGTACATTATCTACTGTGCTTCTTCCTTTCTCTTTTCTGTCTCAATTATTTTTCTTACGTATCCTATATCACTGCTTGAATATCACTCTATTGCTAAACTACTAATATAGGAAGTTACATTGTTTACATTTCCATGCTTTCATTATGGTAACTCAAGTCCATTCTCTGACCTAGCTGTATATTTCTGTTCACAAAGTTTCTATTTTGCTATATTACTGAGTGTATTTTACTGGAAAATCTCTCATTCTCTCTTCTTTCTTTAAGAATTTTAGAGCAGGATGTTAATCTGTTGCAGTTTCCAACAGGAATCTATGAATGTATTTTTTAGGGAAGAAATGCGAGGGCACCAAAATAACTACAGTTGTCCAAATGAGCAGCTGAAGCAATAGTTTGCTTATTAGTCATTATTTCTTATTCAAATCCAAAAATAAGTAGTACACAATTGGCCAAGCAGAGCCTTGTCATCCCAGTCCCTAAGAATCCTTAATATTAATGGATGGACAAATAGAATCATTTGTAATTAGAGAAAAAGCTCCACAAGAGAGGACAAAAACATCAGATACGCTCAGACTTCAAAACTCTCAATGATCTTTACAATTCTATGGGAACAAGAATGATTCAGAAGAGTCCCTAAGAAATCAAAGTGTTGAGGAGCTTGATGTAGGAATATTGTCAGGCCACCACCATATTGTACAGCCAGGAGGAGTCCAATGGACAAGCAAGCACATGTCTTTGAGTCCAAAGATCTTGATGTTATTCAATGCTGTAGCTGTGACTCAGTGGAGTGACGTCAGCCACACATGCATGACAGAGATACACATAGTGCTGTCTCTAATTCTTCTGGGCCATTGATGGAAAACAGAAAAGCATCTGCACAGAGACAGGAAAGTCTGGAAGCCACATAGATTTTCCCACTTAAAATAAGTCAAAGAAGAGAGTGCTCACTGTTCTGTTCTGTTCTGTTCTGTTTTGTTTTGTTTTTTTTGGTCTGGTCCTGGAGCCTGAACTCAGGGCTTGGGCACTGTCCCTCAGCTCTTCAGCTCAAGGCTAGCGCTCTACCACTTGAGCCACAGCACCACTTCTGGCTTTTTTTTTGCTTATGTGGTGCTGAGGAATCAAACCCAGGGCCTCATGCGTGTAAAGCAAGCACACTACCACTGAGCCACCTTCCCAGCCCTAACAGTTCTGCATAGATCCTTATTTAATGATTGCCACTTCTGCTTTTCAGTGGTCCATTGGAGAAAAGAGTTTCATGGAATTCCCTGCCTGAGATGGCTTTCAACTCCAATCCTCTGAGTAGCATCCTGAGTAGCTAGGATTACAGGCATGAGGCACCAGCACCCTGCCATTGATGCTGTTTTGATAACTGAGGTCCAGACCTTCCATATGATTGTGATAGTCCCTCTGCAGTACACAGAAAGAATTTAGAATAATACAGGTATTGTAGTTTGGGGAAAACCTTAACAGGATCAGAGCCAGTACTGTATAGGTAGAAAGAAAAAAAATTTTGTTTACTCATTCTGGTAACAAAAAACAAAACTATAAGAAAGTATAAAACATGGGGAACTGTAGCATTCACACAAGTGGTGAAATAATTTTTACTGCACTGTCCTATCATCTGGTTACCCAAAATCATTATATTGATATTTATGATTAAGAGGTGATATTTCTAAGACTCTTCAAGTATCAAATACATCAGTACTTACAAGGTAGAGAGGCTTGTGTCTTTAGAAACAACCAAGTGGTAAAGAACCAAGGATCTCTTCAATCCTGGTGCATAAGGAAAGCTCAGCCTCCATCCTCAGGACTGACAGACCAAGAGCGGGCTAGTGCCAGCCTCTGTTCCAGTGGACAGCAGCTGTCCAGGAGATGCTCAAGTGAAGGTGGGAAAGGATGGACTCCTCATTGACCTTAGGAAAATCAATCTCCAGAGCTCACAGTTAACGAACTTGTGCATCTTATTGGACCAAATCTCTAAGGACTTCCAAACAGAAATGGAAGAAGAGAAAAGATAAAAATAGCCACACTCGATTTTTGGAGATATCGTTATCTATGCTGGCAAAAGGTAGTGTGTCCTTTCTTCCATTGCTTCTTATTCTGCTTATTTTCTTAAGATCTAGTGATGTTCAGTCTCCATTTGATTGGACTAAATTACATGTCATCAACCTGTTTTACATTGAGATATGAAAAAGTAAATGAGACACAAGATATAAAGGACCTCTTCTTACTTTTCATATAACTTCTAAATCACTCTATGTTCTTGTCCCCATATATGCTGCATAGGCATGCACATCTGAGGGAAGCCAGGAGCAGGTCAAAGAAGTGGTGGAAAATGGGTGAAAAAAATACAGCAGAGGGCCCATCACCAGCACTGGTCATTGATGAAAGTGAACTAAGCAACTCAACAGTGATGATGGGAGGGAGGGAATGAGAGAGAAAGAGGAAACAGCTGACAGTGAGCAAAAGGAAAAAAATGTACATATCACCCAATTTGGAAGAAAGAGTTTTATTGTTAAAATCTGTAGAGTTCATAAGCTTTGTAGATCAAGACAATGACAAGATGCATTGTGCCGGTTAAAATGTGTTAGTGACTTTCGCTAAGTATCATTATGCCACAATAGTGTGAAATTTATCTAATTACATAATCTCAAAAAAGAAAAAGTGTTACTCTTAAAACATGGACTAAAACCTTGGGTAATGTGTATTAAATGTTCACATTCTTGTGTAAATGTATCATTAATTTCAATTTGAATTTCAATATTAGACACGTAATTTTTGTGAGCCAGACACCAGTGGCTCTCTTACAAGCCTTGGATGTGAGGATTACAGTTCAAAATTAGCATGGACAGAAAAGTCTATGAGACTCCATCTCTAACTTACAAGTAAATATAAGGGACAGGGGGGTATTTGTCAAATGCTAAAATGCCACATGTAAACATTTGGGTAAATGCCCAAAAGTGGGATTGCTGGATCATAGGGGAGATCTATGTGAAGTCTTTTGAGGAACCTCCATACTGCTTTCCAAAGTGGTTGAACAAGTTTACATTCCCACCAACAATGAAGTAAGTCGTTTAAGGATTCAGGTGGACCTGTTGCAACAATGAGAAGTACAAAATGTCATGTCAAAACCAGCTTTACAATTTCGGTGTGGGGGGGGGGAGGGGGGTATAATTGGGTGGGGGGAGGGGGGTAAAATTGGGTGGGGGGAGGGGGGAGGCAGGGAAGGGAAGTGAAGTGTAAACAAAGGAGGAGGCTGCAATGCTTGGTAAGAAATGTATGCATTATCCTGCCCATGTAATTGTAGCCCCTCTGTACAGTATGTTGTCAAATAAAATAAAATACAATTTAAAAAAAAAAAAAAAAAGCCTATTAGCATTAAGGAGAAAAAAAAAAAAAATAAAATGCCACATGTGTATTACAAAGCCAAGAGAGGGAACTTGGGGCCGTGACTTCCAGGGCTGATACACTCACTCACACAGAGATATTTTTCATATTGAAAACATAAATTAATATTTAATTCCCTTTACTTTTGACACCCAACTCCAATAAACGTCAATCCTGTATTTAAATTTTTTAAAGAAAAAGCAAGTGGTGTCATTTCTCACGAGGGTCTGTGGATGCCACAGTGAGCAGTGTCAATGATGGCAAAGGCTCAACAGAAACATGGAGAAAAAAAAGAATGAAGACAGGCAGACAGACAGAATAGCCAATATATTAAAGCCACACAATCATTAAATGAAAATCATCCCAAACTCTGGAAGCAGAAGAAAAGAGAAACCCACGTGTGGCAGATGAGACACCTCAACCCAGAGAGGGGCCAGAATAGCAGCAATAGATTATGGATCCCACCCGTGCCCCCTGGGCCTGCTGCTCAGGATCTGCCCCGTGTTGTTGTTGCTGAATCTGCACCCAGACAAGGGCAAGGCCCTGAGGTATTCCAGAACAACATGCAGTCCCACATGCTCAAGGCCCAGGTCTCCTTCTATGATGCTTACTGCCCCATGCTCCAGGGCATGCTGGGAGTATCCTTCCATTTCCAGAGCAGGTCCCTGTACCCCATCTTCTCCCAGAGGCGCCAAACCATGTACAGGAGCTGGGCAGCTCAGACACCCTGACATGCTGCTTGTCACGTCTGGGGACCGCTTGATGCTCGTGGTGAGGCTTGTGCCCTAGGTTGGTCAGCCTGGTAGGGGTGGATCAGGAAGTTCCCAGAGCCAGAAGCCACACTCCTGCTTTAACAGGTGGTGAACGGCTCATGAACCAACTAGACTGGGATACTGCGATCCGGAAGTCTCTTGGCAATGCACTGGTACCTTCCACCAGCCAAAGGGATAGGAGGTAGAAATTCTCTAACACACAATCGTGGAGTGTGTGTTCAGATTTTCTATTTTCTTATAGGCATCTTTCAGATAGATAATGTGCATAATGTGCAATTTAATTTACATACATATTTTTCCCATTGTGGTTTCCTTTAAAGGACAAAGAAAAAATATCACCTAATTTAAGTTTTCCTGGCTTTGGTTAAATATTTACTTCAATGTAAAACCTAATTTATGTTACTCAATTTTTTTTGTTGTTGTTGGTCACATTGCTTAAAATCCGAGCCTAGGCTCTGTCCCTCTATTCTTCAGCTCAAGGCAGGCACTTTACCACTTGAGCCACAGCATCATTCCCAGTTTTTCTGAGTGGTTTATTGGAGATAAGAGTCTCAGCAAGGAAGTTCCGGGAAGATGGCAGAGGAGAAGCTGTAATCTGAACAAGCTCTCGCATAGAAAGCAGTTTTAGAGTTCCAGTGAACAGTCCTAAGACAGAGAATCACACCAAGTGTGCCATCACAGGACAGAGAGTTAGACAAGAGAGGGAAGCCAAGGCAAAAAGACACACCTGAGTGCTCGCCAGCAGCCGCCGCGGCAGTGGCGGCAGGGTCGCAAGCGGCGGAGACCGCAGCAGCCGGGGGCCATACTTGAGCGCTCACACAGAGAGTCCGGGACGAAGGAGCCAGATGCAGCAGACGAGCGGATTCTACTCAACACCAACAAGAACCAACAAAGAGCGGACATCTTCATCCTGCAGCTTGCAGACCAGAGACGACCCAGGATCCAAGACTCGACGTGAGTAGAAGCCCGACGTCCTCACTCCTTCTCAGGGAGCAGAGGAGGGAAGGCCACCCCTCCCCCCCCAGCACCGGTGATCTCCATCTTGGATACTGACAAAGCTAGGAGGAGCTGCCAGCTCCAATCCAGGCCTTGGAATAAAAGGAGTCATTTAGCAGGTCACAAGAACTTAACGGCAAAGTGACCTGCCAGACTCGGCTCCATCCAGGGAAAAGTCACCCAGCTCAGGCGCCAGCCATTGGAGTGGCTTTCCTCACTGGGTAACCAGAGCCAGAGGCTGCCCCTCCCTCTAGCAGCATCAACAATCAATTGAAAAACAGAATCCCTGAGAACAGCTCCAGGCTGGGCTCTGGGAGATTTTTTTTTTTTTTGCACAAAACAGCCCCAGGAAAAAGCTACTGATTGTTGAAAGGCCTCAACTCTACCCAGAACCTAGCCTCACCACTGCATCCCCCTCTTTTGTGATTCTCAAAGCAGATCACCCTCCTAGAAAACTAACCTGGGAGGGGGATCTCAAAATCTTGGGTAAAGCAGAGCATTTTTCTGCCTCTTCCAACAAACCGACTTAAGAAACCAATCAAGCCACAGGATCTCAAGCTGACCAGAGACTCCAACAAAAGGCTGGTTACAGACAAAAGGGAGATACAGGATTCTTCCCACCCCTCCCCCCGCCAAAAAAAATCAAAAGACTTTTTTTTTCTTTTTTCTTTTTTTTCTTTCTTTTTTCTTCTTCTTCTTTACTTTTTTTGTTTGTTTTTTGTTTTTTGTTACCTTATATATATAAATTTTTTTTCTCTTTCAAAACTTTTATTAATCTTTAATTTTTGCCTTTTCTGAAAAATTAATTGATTTCCAGTAACTTTTTTTTTCTCCTCTTATAATTTTTATTTAAGGAATATGTGAATGAGCGTTTTATTTTCTTTTCTTATCTTCTTTCTCTTTTTCTTTCTTTCATAATTATCTTTTTGTTTTTTGTCTAGCTCTACTGAACTTCTGATCTTTTCTTCTCCCTTTCCCATCCTTAAAGTTTTTCACATCTCCTCTATCTCCCTCCCTTTCTCACAACATATTCACATTCCTCTCTAAATAGATGGTCTTTTAATCTCTACAAAAACATTAATTTTTACGTTTCTATTTTTTTTTCTGGTCTCTTTTCATTCCCCTATCCCTCTCTTCTTTTTCTCTCTCTCTCTACTTGCATCCTACCCAACCCATTTCCTGCATTGTGATTAGGACATAGTTAACTCTCCCTGTGCCTCCCCACACCAATCTATTCCTATTTTTCACCCACACCTCTCCCTAATCCTAATAATTTTTGGTTTTCCAAATTCTTTTCTGCGGTTCGAAGTCCTTTAAAATATAGTTGTTTGATGTTGAATAGATGTATCTGTTGAACTAGATTGTATCTGTAGACTATTGACTGTACAAATGCAAACTTTGGTTGATGGTTGCCTTAAGATAGTGTTCTAGCACAAAACTGGTGCAATCTTCATCTCAAATGGGCAGAGTAAGCCGGAAAAACACAAGAAAAATGGCAAATTCGGGTATCTCAATTCCCAATCTTGATAATCAGGGGTCAGATCATATAATGAACAATCCAGAGGGGAGTTCCCAAATAGCTCTACAAACACTAATAGCAAACATGATAAATGAGAAGTTTGACAACTTGCAAAGGACTCTCTATGAGCGTGATAGGGAGAGAGAGGAGGCATCCCAGAAGTTTATACAGGAATATCGTAAGCGTGAGATTGCTACTCAAAAACTGATACAGGATTTGCGTGAACAACTTGAGAATACTCAAAGAGAAAGGGAGGAATGGCGTGAGCAGGCTGAGAACACACAAAGAGAACTGCAGGAATCCCACGAACATGAGGAAGCTAAACAAAGAGTAATACAGGAATTGAGAGACCAGGTAGAGAACACACAAAGATCACTAAAAGCATCCATAGAATCCATTAAGAAAGAGCTGAAGGAAGTCAGGGAGACCACAAAGGGAATGCTGAATGGAACCCAACAGAAGGAATGGGATTCCAAAGAAACCATAACCAATCAACTAAGTGATTTGAGGACAAACACTGAACACCAAATTAAGGAAGTAAAGAGATTCATACAAGACCTAAAACAGAGCTTCAACAAAGCACTTGAAGCCATCAAAGCTGACCAATTAGAAGGAAAAGAGATTAAAAACAAAGTAG
Organism: Dipodomys merriami; assembly: GCF_024711535.1. Lineage (NCBI taxonomy): Eukaryota > Metazoa > Chordata > Mammalia > Rodentia > Heteromyidae > Dipodomys > Dipodomys merriami. The sequence continues at coordinate 2,957,161 of NW_027206179.1, read as the reverse complement.
AGAGTCTTGACAGCAGGTTAGACCATGCAGAAGATCGAATCTCAGGGATTGAAGACAGCCTAGATATTATAGAGAAAGAACATATAACCATCCAAGACAAGTCTAAGAAATATGATAGATCTATCCAACACCTGGAAGACACCATCAGAAGGCCTAATCTAAGGATAATGGGTGTAGAGGAGCACCTAGAAACAGAAGTTAATGGTCTAGGAAACTTGTTTAACAGGATCCTAGCAGAGAACTTCCCAAACATATAAAAAGATAGGCCTATGCAGATACAAGAAGCTTTTAGAACCCCAAATAGACCAGACCAGAATAGGACATCCCACCATCACATTATAATCCACACAGGATCAACTCAGACCAAGGAAAAGATCCTTAAAGCTGTCAACGAGAAAAGGGTAATCACCTATAAAGGGAAACCAATTAGAATCGCCTCAGATTTCTCAGCAGAGACAATCAAAGCAAGAAGAGCCTAGAATGATGTATGCAATGCCCTAAAAATAAACAACTATTAACCAAGAATACTGTACCCAGCTAAACTCTACTTCATAAATGAAGGCCAAATAAAAACCTTCCATAGCAAAGAAAAATTGAAACAATACATCTCCACCAAACCAGCCCTACAAAAGATTCTTAAAGATGCCCTACACATAGAAAACCAACAAGACCGCAACAAAGGCCAAGAAACTGCACGCAAACTGAGAATCCAAGAACTATAGGAAGAACCCAGTTTTCGCAGCCCCCAAGAAAGTGGATAACATGGCAGGAACTCCCAAATACCTCTCAGTCCTATCCCTTAAGGTTAACGGACTGAACTCTCCAATTAAGCGACATAGACTGTCTAGTTGGATTAAAAAACAAGACCCTTCTATCTGCTGCCTGCAGGAGTCACATCTTGCCCGTAAAAACAAATATATTTTCAATGTTAAAGGCTGGAACAAAATCTACCAAGAAAAGGGCCCCCATAAACAGCCGGGAGTTGCAATCCTAATATCAGATACAATAGACTTCAAATTAAAATTCATGAGAAGAGATAAAGAAGGTTGCTACATACTAATTAAAGGATCTGTCCTTCAGGAGGATATTACAATTCTAAATATCTATTCGCCAAACAATGGAGCACCCAAATTTATCAAAGAAACACTACTTTCCCTCAAATCCCATATAGAATCAAAGACATTAATTGTTGGGGATTTTAACACACCACTCTCCCCACTAGATAGATCAATTCGGCAAAAACTCAACAGAGAAACCGCAGATCTAAACAGCTGCATAGACCAACTAGACTTAACAGACATCTACCGAACATTTCACCCAGCAGCATCAGAATACACGTTTTTCTCAGCAGCACATGGAACATTTTCTAAAATAGACCACATTTTAGGCCACAAAGCAAACTTGTCTAAATTCAGAAACATTGGAGTTATACCTTGCATTCTCTCTGACCACAAGGGAATAAAATAGAACTCAATACCAAAAGCCACCAAAGAAAGTCCGGTATCACATGGAGGCTGAACAACACACTGCTGAATCAAGAGTGGGTCATGGAAGAGATTAGAAAGGAAATTCAAATGTTCATGCTATTCAACAAAAATGAACACACAAATTACCAGCTCCTCTGGGACACAGAACAGGCAGTACTCAGAGGCAAGTTTATAGCTCTGAGCTCCTACATCAACAAATTGGAGAGATCTGAAACTAGCAATTTAATGACATATCTAAACCTCCTTCAAAAAGAGCAGCAAGATAAACCCCAATCCAGTAGACTGAAAGAAATAATCAAAATTAAATCAGAATTAAATGAATTAGAATCCAAAAACACTATAGAATCAACAAACAAAGAGTTGGTTCTTCGAAAAACTCAACAATATTGACAGACCCTTAGCAAATCTTATCAGAAAAAGGAGAGAACACATGCAAATTAATAAACTCAGAGATGAAAATGGAAACATCACCACGGAAACAACCAAGATTCAGAACATTATAAGGGAATACTTCTCAAAACTTTATGCTAATAAGTTTGAGAACTTGACAGAAATGGACCTTTTCCTAGCAAATATTGACATGCCAAAACTAAACCAAGATGAGTTAAACCAGCTTAACTGGCCCATATCAAGCATTGAAATAGAAACAGCAATAAGAGACCTCCCAGCTAAGAAAAGTCCAGGACCAGATGGTTTTACAGCGGAATTTTACAAGGCCTTCAAAGCAGAGCTCACACCAATACTCCTCCAACTCTTCAATGAAATTGAAACAGAAACCTCACTACCGAACACATTCTATGAAGCCATCATAACCCTCATCCCAAAACCAGGCAGGGACTCATCAAAGAAAGAGAACTATAGACCCATTTCTTTGATGAACATTGATGCAAAACTTCTCAACAAAATTTTGGCCAATTGACTTCAACAATTCATCCAAAAAATCATACACCATGATCAAACAGGATTCATTTCAGGGATGCAAAGCTGGTTCAATATACGCAAATCAATTAATATTATTCATCACATCCACAGGAGCAAGAATAAGAACCACATGGTTATCTCAATAGATGCAGAAAAAGCATTTGACAAGATCAAACACCCCTTTATGATGAAGGTTCTGGAAAAATTAGGAATCCAGGGAACATTCCACAATACAATAAAGGCTGTATATGACAAACCTACAGCCAGCATTATACTCAATGGTGAAAAACTAAAGCCATTTCCTCTTAACTCAGGAACAAGACAAGGATGCCCACTCTCTCCACTTCTTTTCAATCTAGTATTAGAATGCCTAGCTACAGCAATAAGACAAGATGCAGACATAAAGGGGATCCAAATAGGGAAAGAAGAAATAAAACTCTCCCTCTTTGCAGATGACATGATCTTGTATTTAAAGAATCCCATAGACTCCACTCCCAAATTACTCAAGCTGATTCAAAACTTTGGCAAAGTAGCAGGGTATAAAATTAACCCCCCAAAATCAATGGCTTTTCTGTATGCCAACAATGAGAAAAGTGTGGCTGAAATTAGGAAAGCAACTCCATTTGTAATAGCCCCACAAAAAATAAAATACCTAGGAATTAACTTAACTAAAGAAGTGAAGGACCTCTATGATGAAAACTTTAAAATCTTAAAAAAGGAAATCAACACAGAACTTCAAAAATGGCAAAACCTCCCATGCTCCTGGATTGGAAAGATTAACATTGTGAAAATGGCAATTCTTCCCAAGGCTAACTACAAATTCAATGCAATACCTATCAAAATTCCAACCTCATTCTTCAAGGAAATAGAAGTGGCAATCCAAAAATTCATATGGAACAAAAAAAGACCCCGAATAGCAAAAACGCTCCTCAACGGAAAGACCACTGCTGGAAGAATATCAATACCAAACTTCAAACTCTACTATAAAGCCATAGTAATCAAAACAGCTTGGTACTGGCATAAGAACAGACCTCAGGACCAATGGAATAGAATTGAAAACCCAGAAATGAACCTACAGACCTATAGCCATCTAATCTTCGATAAGGGAGCTAAAACAATAGAATGGAAGAAAGACAGCCTCTTCAGTAAATGGTGCTGGCAAAATTGGTTAACTACATGTAGAAAACTTAAGCTAGATCCTTATATATCACCCTGCACCAGAATCAACTCCAAATGGATCAAAGACCTTGAACTCAAAGCAGACACTCTGAAAACATTACAAGATGGAATAGGAGAAACCCTAGGTCTGCTTGGTGCAGGCCGAAATTTTCTGAATAGAGACCCGGAAACACAACAAATCAAAGAAAGGTTGGACAAATGGGATTGCATAAAGTTGCAGAGCTTCTGCAGGGCAAATGACATAGCTAGCAAGATCAATAGAAAACCCACGGATTGGGAGAAGATCTTTACTAGCCATACAACGGACAAGGGTCTCATATCTAAAATATACTTGGAACTCAAAAAATTAAACCACCCAACAACAAATCCTCAAAGAAACAACTGCCCAATAAATAAGTGGGCAAAAGACTTAAAGAGAAACTTCTCTGAAGAAGAAAGAAGGATGGCCAATAGACACATGAAGAAATGTTCAACATCCCTAGCCATAAAAGAAATGCAAATCAAAACAACATTGAGATATCACCTCACTCCAGTTAGAACGGCAAAAATCAAGAACTCTAACAACAACATATGCTGGAGGGGATGTGGACAGAAAGGAACTTTACTTCATTGTTGGTGGGAATGTAAACTTGTTCAACCACTTTGGAAAGCAGTATGGAGGTTCCTCAAAAGACTTCACATAGAACTCCCCTATGACCCAGCAATCCCACTTTGGGGCATTTACCCAAATGTTTACAAACAAGACCACACTAAAGCTACCAGAACAACTATGTTTATTGCAGCATTATTTACCATAGCTAAGATATGGAACCAACCCAGTTGCCCCTCAGTGGATGAATGGATCAAGAAAATGTGGTATATATACACAATGGAATTCTATGCCTCCATCATATAGAATGACATTGCCCCATTTGTTAGGAAATGGATAAACTTGGAAAAAATTATATTAAGTGAAGTAAGCCAGGCCCAAAGAAACATAGGTCCCATGGTTTCCCTCATTTGCAATATCTAGTATAGGTATGAGTCAAGCGGAAAAGCTTAGATAATGTGATGTCAGGAAAATGAACCCTTAGATGTGTATTTTAATGTTTTTTGTTCTTTCATGCATGTGTTTCTATTGCATTTATAAGATCATCTCTTTGTTGCTTTGTATGTCCCTCCCCCACAGTATAACCCCTGCTTTCACTATATTTGATGTCAGTATAACTTGTGGAGGAGATGGGGAAAAACCAGTTGTTTAAGGATACAGGTGGACCTGTTGCAACAATGAGAAGTACAAGTTGTCATGTCCAAAATGAGCTTTACAACTTCGGTGCGGGAGGGGAGCGGGGGGGGGGGGGAAGGAGAAGGATTGGGATGGGGAGATGGGGAGGCTGGGAAGGGATGTGAAGGGTAAACAAAGGAGGAGGCTGCAATGCTTGGTAAGAATTTTACGCATTATCCTGCCCATGTAATTGTAACTCCTCTGTACAGTATGTTCACAAATAAAATTAAGGATCTTCCCATTACCCCACCCCCCAAAAAATAAGGAACTCTTTCTTGGACCTTGTATTAAATTTTTAATTTTTAAAAATTAGAACAGGACAGAATTAAAAATTAGAACACCAGAACAGGACATCCCACTGTCACATTATAATCTGAACAGGATCAATTGAGACCAAGGAAAAGGTCCTTAAAGTAGTCAAGGAGAATAGAACAATCACATATAAAGGGAAAACAATTAGAATCACCTCAGACTTCTCAGCAGAGACAATTAAAGCAAGAAGAGCCTAGAATGTCTTATACCACTCCCTAAAGACAGACAACTATCAAGCAAGAATACTGTACCCAGCTAAATTCTGCTTCATAACCAAAGATAAATAAAACCTTCCATAGCAAAGAAAAACTGAAACAATATATCTCCACCAAACAAGCCCTACAAAAGATACTTAAAGATGTCCTACACACAGAAAACCAACAAGACCACAATAAAGGCAAAGAAATGGCACCCAAACGGAGAATCCAAGAACCATAGGAAGCACCCAGTTGCTGGAGCACCCAAGAAGATGGATAACATGGCAGGAACTCCCAAACACCTCTCAATTCTATCTCTCAACATTAAGGACTTAACTCCAATTCAGTGACATAGACTGTCTAGCTGGATTAAAAAGCAAGATCCTTCTCTCTGCTGCCTTCAGGAGTCATACCTTGCCCATAAAAACAGACACATTTTAAAGGTGAAATGCTGGAACAAAATCTACCAAGCAAATAGCCCCTATAAACAAACAGGAGTTGCAATCCTAATATCAGATAAAATAAACTTCAAACTAAAATTAGTAAGAAGAGATAAAGAAGGTCCCTACATATTAATTAAGGGAGCTCTCCTTCAGGAGGATATTACAATTCTAAATGCCTATTCACCAAACAACAGAGAGCACCCAAATTTATCCAAGAAACACTACTTTCACTCCAATGTCACATAGATCCAAAGACTTAATTTTTGGGGACTTTAACATACCACTATCCCCACTAGAAAGATCAATTCTGCAAAAAGTCAACAGAGAAACCGCAGATCTAAGCAACTGCATGGATTAACAAGATTTAACAGACATCTACCGAATATTTCACCCAGCAGCATCAGAATACATATTTTTCTCAGCAGCACACTGAATATATTCCAAAATAGACCACATTTTAGATCACTAATCAAACTTGTCCAAATTCAGAAACATTGAAGTTATACCTTGCATTCTCTCAGACCACAAGGGAATAAAAAAAAAAACTCAACAGCCAAAGCCCCTAAAGAAAATCCTGTAACACATGGAAGCTGAACAACACAATGTTGAATCACCAGTGGATATGGGAAGAGATTAGAAAGGAAATTCAAATGTTCAAGATATATAACAAAAATGAATATATAAATTACCAGCTCCTTGGGGACACAACAAAGGCAGTACAAGTTTATAGCTCTGCTTTCCTACATCAACAAATTGGAGAGATCTGAAACTGACAATTTAATAAGACATCTAAACCTCCTTGAAAAAGAGCAGCAAGGTAAACCCCAATCCAGTAGACAGAAAGAAATAATTAAAATTAAATCAGAATTCAACGAATTAGAATAAAAACACCATAGAAAGAATCAACACATCAGAGGGTTGATTCTTTGAAAAAATTAACAAAATTACAAACCCTTAGCAAATCTTATGAGAAAAAGAAGAGAACACACCCAAATAAATAAACTCAGGCATGAGAATGGGAACCACCACAGAAACAAAGCAAGATTCAGAACGTTATAATGGAATACTTCTCAAAACTTTATGCTAATAAGTTTGAGAACTTCCAGAAATGGTCCTTTACCTCGGAAATATCGACATGCCGAAACTAAACCAAAACGAATTAAACCATCTTAACAGGCCCATATCAAGCATTGAAATAGAAACAGCAATAAGAGACATCCTATCTAAGAAAAGAAAAGGACCAGATGGATTTAGAGAGGAATTCGACAAGGCCTTCAAAGCAGAGTTCACACCAATACTCCTCCAACTCTTCAATGAAATTTAAAGAGAAAGTTGACTACCAAACACATTCAAAAAAATTTTGACCAATAGACTTCAACAATTCATCCAAAAAATCATGCAGCACAATCATACAGGATTCATTCAGGGATACAAAGCTAGTTAATATAATTCATCACATCAACAAGAGCAAGGATAAGAACCACATGGTTATCTCAATAGGTGCAGAAAAGGCATTTGAGAAGATCCAACACTCCTTTATGATGACGATTCTGAAAAATTAGGAATCCAGGGAACAGTCTTCCACAATACAATAAAGTCTGTATATGACAAACCTACAGCCAGCATTATAGTTAATGGTGGAGAACTAAAGCCATTTCCTCTTAGCTCAGGAGTGAGAAAAGGACGGTTACTCTCTCCACTTCTCTTAAATTTAGTATTAGAATGCCTAGCTACAGCAATAAGACAAGATGCAAACATAAAAGGAATCCAAATAGGGAAAGATGAAGTAAAACTCTCCCTCTTTGCAGCTGACATGATTTTTGTATTTAAAGAACCCCGGACTCCACTCCCAAATTACTCAAGCTGATTCAAAACTTTGGCAAAGTAGAAGAGTATAAAATTAGCCCTCAAAAAAGCAATGGCTTCTCTGTATTCCAACAATGAGAAAAGCGTAGCTGAAATCAGGAAAGCTACTCCATTAGTTAAATAGCCACACAAAAAATAAAATACCTAGGAATTAACTTAACCAAAGAAGTGAAGGACCTTTATGATGAAAAATTTGAAAAACCTGAAAACAGAAATCAAAACAGAACTTAGAAAGTGGCAAAACCTCTCATGCTCCTGGATTGGAAGGATCAACATAGTGAAAATGGTAGTACTTCCTAAGGCTATCTACAAATTCAATGCGATACCTATAAATATTCCAACCTCATTCTTCAAGGAAATAAAACAGGCAATCCAAAAATTCATATGGAACAATAAAAGACCCCGAATAGCAAAAAACAATCCTCAACAGAAAGAACAGTTCTGGAGGAATATCAATACCAAATTTCAAACTCTACTACAAAGTAATAATATCAATACAACTTGGTACTGGCACAAGAACAGACCTCAAGACCAATGGAATAGAACTGAAAAACCTACATGAACCTACAGATATATAGCCATCTAATCTTCAATAAGGGAGGAAAAAATAGAAGGGAAGGGGGCTGGGAAGTTGGCTCAGTAGTAGAGTGCTTAGCTTGCATGCCTGAGGCCCTGGGTTCGATTCCTCAGCACCACATAAGCAAAAAGAAAAAAGCTGGAAGTGGTGCTGTGGCTCAAGTGGTAGAGTGCTAGCCTTGAGCTGAAGAGCTGAGGGACAGCGCCCAGGCCCAGAGTTCAGGCCACGTGATAGGACCCCCAGCCCCCCCAAAAAAGAAGGGAAGAAAGACAGCCTCTTCAGTAAATGGTGCTGGCAAAATTGGTTAATTACTTGTGGAAAACTAAAGCTAGATCCTTATATATCACCCTGCACCAGAATCAACTCCAAATGGATCAAAGACCTCGGAGTCAAAGCAGACACTCTGAAAACATTACAGGATGGAATAGGAGAAACCCTAGGTCTCCTTGGTACAGGCCAAAATTTTTTAATAGAGACCAAGAAACACAACAAATCAAAGAAAGGTTGGACAAATGGGATTGCATGAAATTGCAGAGCTTCTGCATGGCAAAGGACATAGCTAGAAAGATCAATAGAAAGCCCAAGGATTGGGAGAAGATCATAACTAGCCACACAATGGACAAGGGTCTCATATCTAAAATGTACTTGGAACTCAAAAGATTAAATCCCCAACAACAAACCCTCAAAGAAACAACTGCTTAATAAACAACTGGGCTAAAGACTTACAGAGAAACTTCTCTGAAGAGGAAAGGATGGCCAATAGACACATGAACACATGTTCAGCCTCCCTATCCCTAAAAGAAATGCAAATCAAAACAACATTGAGAAACCACCTCACCCCAGTTAGAATGGCTGTAATCAAGAACTCTAATAACAACAGATGCTGGAGGGGATGTGGACAGAAGGGCAGTTTACTGCATTGTTGATGGGAGTGTAAACTTGTTCAAGCACTTTCGAAAGTAGTATGGAGGTTCCTCATAAGACTCCATATAGAGCTCCTCTATGACTCAGCAATCCCAATTTTGGGCATTTACCCAACTGATCACAAACAAGTCCATACTAAAGCTCCCAACACAACAATGATTATTGCAGCATTTTTACCATAGCTAAGATATGGAGCCAGCCCAGATGCCCCTCGGTAGATGAATGGATCAAGAAAATGTGGTATACATACACAATGGAATTCTATTCCTCCAACAGAAAGAATGGCATTGCCCCCTTTGTTAGGATATGGAAAGACTTGGAAAAATTATATTAAGTGAAGTAAGGCAGGCCCAAAGAGACATAGGTCCCAAGGTTTCCCTTCTTCGCAATAACTAGTACATGTCTGAGACAAACAGAAACTGTCAGACAAGTTGATGTTAGGTGAAATTAACCCAAAGATAAAGATTCAATGTTTTTTTTCTTTCTTGTGATTGTTTCCAGAAAAGGCAAACTGCCTACATGTAGAACATGGAAGAGCATGGAAAAGACAGAGGAAAAGGAAAAAGCGTAAAAGAGAAAGAGAGAGAAGGGGACTTGTGCTGAGCCAGGACCACAGCGGATGTGGAAATGACCACAGAGTCTGGGGAACTTCTCACTGTCCTATGGAGGTGTGACCAGGGTTGTTCAAGAAGTGAACTTTGTGGATGAAGAAGTGACCACAGAGTGTGGGGTCCTCTACTGAATCACAGTCAGGTGACTGACAGGTGATTACTGGTTTCAGGCAGGTGAAGAGGAAGTGGGGAGTGCCTGTTCTCTTGGGCAGATTTAACAGAAATAGAATAATAGATGAAGAGAACAGGATAAATGTTTCGCTTCTGAGCCAGCTACAGGTGGCTCATACTGGTAATCCTGGATATAGAAGCAACAAAGTTTTCTACCTCAGAACCCAAGTCAGGCCTAGGCCCCAGCACTGATGCTCTTGCAAGGTCTTGCTGGCTACCAACACCAAATAGCATTTGCATCCTTACTTTTCCAACTTACATTTGCCAAGCCCTTCCTCATAAATATATGCAGCTAGTTCACAGAACCAGCCAACATGTTGAACTCTGGGCAGAGCAGGACCCTATATTGTGACCTTGATTTCACTTCTATTATGAGAAACTAATAGAGAAGACAGGTAGTGAGACATGGACAGAGCTGGCACCACACAGTTGTACAACTGGTAACAAAAATTACCAAAGCACTCTGGACATGATGGGGACACAGCAGAGCAAGACCCATCCATACACCCACAGCTTCCAGGGTCCTCAGTGGACAAGCCTGCTATGTTCCCAGAAAGTCACAGATCATAGAACATCTCTGTGTCTCACAGGGGACCACCACAATATATTGATAGGTGCAGTCTGATGGTCAACGACATGCAAGCACTGAAGAAGTTCAAGGTTCAGAGTGCAAATATCCAATTCGATATGTGCATTGACCTTGAAGTATTGATCTGTAATAGTTGAATTCAGGATAACTCTTGGTAACACCAGCAGCAGTAAATAAATGCATTGACCATTTCTGGATACTAATGCATGTGCAGTTGGTAGGAAACCTGAATGGTTCATTTCAGCAAACTTCTGTGGCTCAGTTGCCCCTGGATTGTGAGGCTGCCCATCCTTATGTTGGATGGTGCTCCACTAACTCTGATTGGGCCTTTTCTGGCCATGGCACTCTATGACCATTTGACCTTCACATGGCATCTTCTGGTGTCATCCATTCCCCTCATCCCTAGTGACCCTTGATTGGTTGTGCTTTTTCTGTTCAACTTTTTGCTTTCAAACAAAATTGTGAACAACTCAACAAGAAGGAATCCATTCCTGGAGTATCATTATCTACAGTCTTGGATGAAATCACAATCCTGAGGGAGTGGAGAGGAAGATTGTACACATGTTTTCTAACTTCTGTTTTGACCTTGAAGCTGGACCCCAGATGCAGAGCCAGAGGGCAGAATGGGCTCTGTATTCCTCTAGGACAGTGGAGGCCATCCATTTAGATACCTGCCTGACACAGAAATCAGAGTCTGCATCCAGAATCACAGCTCCAGGTCAAAGCAGCAGCAATGTTCCCTGTGGCTCTGACACTGCTTCTCCAGCATCCACACCTGGTCAGTTCCTCTGAAGAGGGCAGACAGATTTGCACAGAGAAATCTGTGGCATGCAGCAGGGGAGATGTGGTCATTGCTGGATTTTACCCCCTCTATTCTTGGGAATTCTTCGTTCAAAGCTTTAATGACCCTACCCTGCAGCAACAGAACATTCAGTAAGTGATTTCTTGGCTTTCCTTAAATTGTGAATTTTCTCTTTGGGTTAGAGTCAGAGGTGGGGGAAGTTTGGACACAATCACTGATGTGCTCTCCATCTTCTACACTGCCCTCACTACAACAGCTCTACTTCATTTCAGATTTTCCTGATGAATATTATTCTTTCATCCAAGGGTAAAGAGTTTTCTGTCTGTCTTCCATTCCACTCCCCTTTCCAGAGATGTCCGATCACCCCACCATCACTGTGACTCCTCCACTCATCACTGTTATTCAAGGTCACTGGGGTGACCAAGAGTTCATATGGACACTAAAGAGCAATGTCCCCATCCATAGTGCAAAGTCCAGGGACTCTTCAATCAATTCTATACTTTACACTTTTCAAAACAGGACCAATGTTTGGACCTCTTTCATAGCAACCTTTGTTAGGGTAGACATGCAATTTCTGCTTCTGGAATTATTTTGTGTTAGCAAAGCTCTGGGAATGGGGAGCTGCTGGTCAGATCAGTAATAAGAGATTCAAGACATGTTTGATTTTTTCCCCTTAACTAATGTAAGTAAACATGTGCCCTGATGTTCATGTCCTGGCCTGTGTCCCATGTCATTCCCAGAAGCTCTGCTTCCATTCCTTGTCCTCCAACATCATTCCAGTCTTATTTATTTTTCCCTGCTCATAACTTCCTAAACTACATTTGAATGTTTTTTTCATATCTATTGTCAGTAATGGGGCTTCAACTCTGAGCTTCGATGCTGCCCCTGTGCTATTCAGCTTAAGACAAGCGCTCCATTGCTTGCGCCACAGTGCCACTTCCAATTTTTTGGTGGTTTATTAGAGATAAGAGTCTCATGAACTCTTCTGTCTTTGATGGCTTTGGACACTGATCCTCAGATCTCAGCCTCCTGAGTAACTAGAATGACAGGCGTGAGCAAAGATGCCTGACTTTTTCATGTTTTATACACACTTTCATTCATGAATTTGACCCAGGTGAGCTCACTACTTTCAGATCTACATAATACTCTGTAAACTAGAGAAGTCATGGATGAATCTTCTCAGACAAGTTGTGTGGAAACATCCTGTTTGAGGTTGGTTTAGGAGAGGAATACTTTATTAAATGAGACTGTTGTGAGGGATATTGAAGCCAACTGAACCTGGTGAGGATGTGAGTGAGAAAGATGGGGCTCATGTGTAAACCCAGCATTAGAAACGTACCCCCATGGGAGCTGGGAGATGTCAGAGCTATCCTCTTCTCTGTCCATTCTCTAATTGGGCTGCGGGTTTGTGTGTGTGTGTGTGTGTGTGTGTGTGTCTGTGTGTGTGTGTGTGTGTGTGTGTGTGTGTGTGCATGTTCACACACACTCTGATACTCAGGCATCATCTCAAGTCCTGATGGCTGTCCCTTAGCATTTTTTCTCTCATGGCTGGCACTCTACCACTTGACCCAGAGCTCTGCACCAGTTTCTGTAGAGTTGCTTGCACATAAGACTGTCAAAGACATTCCTGGCCAAAGTAACTACAAAACATAATTCTCCTATATCAGCCTCCTTAGTAGTTATAATTACAGGCCTTAGCCACCAGTTCCTATTCATATTTAATATTACTGACATTCTAGCTGTAAAGCCTGAGAGTTAAATTGTACACAAGGACATCAGCAAACATCCATGAGAGTTGAGATTCTATGAAAATTTCCCCAAAATGATTACAATGAATGCTAGGAGAACTCATTGTTCTGGAACATTCTTGATTCATATTGGCATGTGGTACCATCTGGCCTTTGAAATGTCTCTGAATTACACCAGTGGTCTGGCTTTGTGCCTGTCTTTCCAGAAATTCCAGGCAGGCTTCAGTGTTCCTGAGTCTGTAGTGACTTCCACAATGGCACCACTAGAGGGAGTGCAGGCCTTGAGGGAAGTCAGCTGTGAGGTGATAAACCACTTCAGTACCAGAGAAAACCAAAGGCAATTTCGGTGACAAATACTCTGTGGTTCTAAAAACTTCAAGAGAACTTTAATGAGTCATGGGTCCAAGTATACCTCCTCCTGTGTGCACAGGGGGAACATATGCCTCGACCACAGGGAATGGACTTGTGAGTGGATTCTGCTTACCAGTGGCAAGATCTGTGTGCTTTCGTCACAGCTGTGGACACCACAACTCTATAACACCTGGAATACCAATCAGCAGGGTCACCAAATCAGATGAAGGTTAATGAAGTTTCCCTCTAAAATAAGGACTCTTCACTTGGGATCCTGGACTTTGATCACAGAAAACAAAATTCTAGACAAGTCACAACAGTAAGAAAATGTGGCAGAGCTTTCCTGAGTAAGGAAGCAAACAAGCAAGCAGGTAGACAAACAGGAAGCAGAAAGGCAAAGACACACTCTAACTGAGGAGAGACACACAGCTCTTGGGCTGCCAGGGGTATACAGATGGTAAAGGTTGGAGGACTGACTTCAAAGTTATGCAAACGTAGGTGTCTCACTTTTGTTTTAATCATTCCTGGTGTTACACTTTCTGAGTTTCTGTATGTTTTGGGCATTCTTTCCAGATGATTATCCTTGAGGGAAGGTGTGCTGTTGTCTATATTTGAGGTAGGATGTTGCTAAAGTTTGGGGGAGCATCTTGGAGGAAGGCGTACATACAACAAGACAACTGCTAATTCAAATGATGAGAAATGCATCTCTCAGGAAGCAATGCAACCTGTCGTCTCTCTTTGAAGTAAAGATAGTAGCCCTGTGTTTCTAAATCACATGTTTCTAAGTTGCCTTCTCTAGGACTCATTTTTTCCCATAATTTATCCAGCTTCTTTTTGTGCTCAATGACTTTGGTCCCGTAATCTTTTTTTTTTAAATTTATTTCTTGCCTCTTCTTTTTTCTTTTCTTTATTTATTGTGAAAATATTGTACAGAGGGTTACAACTACATGGACAAGATAATGAGTACATTTCTTATCAAGCATTGTAGCCTCCTCCTTTGTTTACCCTTTCCATCCCTTCCTATGCTCCCCCCACTCCCCAATTTTCCCGCCACCCCCGTACGGAACTTGTAAAGTCCGTTTACGACATAAGGACTTGTACATCTCATTGTTGCAATGGGTCCACCTGTATCCCTATTTAAACGATTTGTTTTTCCCCTTCCCCTCCACAAATTATACCAATATGAAATAAAGTGAAAGAAGTAGTTATACTGTGGGGGAGGGACATACAAAGCAACAAAGAAAGAATCTTATAAATGTGTTAGGAATAATCACATGAAAGAAAAAAAAACATTTGAACACATATCTTAGGGTTCATTTCCCTAACATCACCTTATCTGACCTTTTCTGCTTGACTCAGACATATACTAGATATTGCAAATAAGGGAAACCATGGGACCTATGTTTCTTTGGGCCTGGCTTACTTCACTTAATATAATTTTTTCTAAGCCTTTCCACTTCCTAACAATTGGAGCAATGTCATTCTTTCTGATGGAGGCATAGAATTCCATTGTGTATATATACCACAATTTCTTGATCCATTCATCTACTGAGGGGCATCTGGCTTGGTTCCATATCTTAGCTATAGTAAATAATGCTGCAATAAACATAGTCATGCTGGTAGCTTTATTAGGGTCTTGTTTGTAAGCATTTGGGTAAATGCCCAACAGTGGGAATGCTGGGTCATAGGGGAGCTCTATGTGGAGTCTTTTGAGGAACCTCCATACTGCTTTCCAAAGTGGTTAAACAAGTTTACACTTCCACCAACAATGCAGTAAACTGCCCTTCTGTCCACATCCCTTCCAGCATCTGTTGTTATTAGAGTTCTTGATTTTAGCCATTCTAACTGGAGTGAGGTGGTATCTCAATGTTGTTTTGATTTGCATTTCTTTTATGGGGAGAGAGGTTGAGCATGTCTTCATGTGTCTATTGGCCATCCTTCTTTGCTCTTCAGAGAAGTTTCTCTTTGAGTCTTTAGCCCACTTGTTTCTTGGGAAGTTGTTTCTTTAAAGATTTGTTGTTGGGGGATTTAATTTTTTGAGTTCAAGGTATATTTTACATATGAGACCCTTGTCTGTTGTGTGGCTAGTGATGATCTTCTCCCAATCCTTGAGCTTTCTATTGATCTTTCTAGCTGTGTCCTTTGCCATGCAGAAGCTCTGCAATTTCAAGCAATCCCATTTGTCCAACCTTTCTTTGTTTTGTTGTGTTTCTAGGTCTCTACTAAAAAAATTTTGGCATGTGCCAAGGAGACCTAGGGTTTCTCCTATTCCATCCTGTAATGTTTTCAGAGTGTCTGCTTTGACTCCGAGGTCGTTGATTCATTTGGAGTTGATTCTGGTGCAGGGTGATATATAAGGATCTAGCTTTAGTTTTCTACAAGTAGTTAACCAATTTTGCCAGCACCATTTACTGAAGAGGCTGTCTTTCTTCCATTCTATTTTTTTAGCTCCCTTATCGAAGATTAGATGGCTATAGGTCTGTAGGTTCATTTCTAGGTTTTCAGTTCTATTCCATTGGACCTGAGGTCTGTTCTTGTGCCAGTACCAAGCTCTTTTGATTACTATGGCTTTATAGTAGAGTTTGAAATTTCGTATTGATATTCCTCCAGCAGTGTTCTTTCTGTTAAGGATCCTTTTTACTATTCGGGGTATTTTATGTTCCATAATTTTTTGGATTGCCTCTTCTATTTCCTTAAAGAATGAGGTTGAAATTTTGATAGGACCACATTGAATTTGTAGATAGCCTTGGCAAGTATTGCCATTTTCATGATGTTGATCTTTCCAATCCAGGAGCATGAGAGTTTTGGCCACTTTCTAAGTTCTGTTTTGATTTCCTTTTTCTAGTTTTTAATGTTTTCATCATAGAAGTCCTTCACTTCTTTGGTTAAGTTAATTCCTAGGTATTTTTTGTGTGACTATTATGAATTTCAGCCACACTTTTCTCATTATTGGCATACAGAAAAGCCATTGATTTTTTGAGGGTTGATTTTCTACCCTGCTACTTGGCCAAAGTTGTGAATCAGCTTGAGAAATTTGGGAATGGAGTCTATGGGATTCTTTAATTACAAGACCATGTTATATGCAAAGAGGGAGAGTTTTTCTTCTTTTTTCCCTATTTGGATCCCCTTTATGTTTGCATCTTGTCTTATTGCTGTAGCTAGGCATTCTAATACTAGATTGAAGAGAGATTGGACATCCTTGTCTTGTTCCTGAGTTAAGAGGAAATTGCTTTAGTTTTTCACAATTAAGTATAATGCTGGCTGTAGGTTTGTCATATACGGCCTTTATTGTATTGAAGAATGTTCCATGGATTCCTAATTTTTCCAGAACCTTCATCATAAAGGGGTGTTGGATCTTGTCAAATGTTTTTTTCTGCATGGTCCCTTAATCTTAAGATATGTAGATGGATGAATACCTCTCTATTTACTCTGAGCTTCCCAAACCTCATTTTTTACTAATCTATTCTACTCCATTTTCCCCTAAATGATCTCATTCCCTTAACATTAAGGGAAGTAGATGGACAAGCTTTAAGCTTGAGTTTTTGAATTCCTGGCATGCATTAACCAGGCCTCATTTTCCTTAGTCTGTCCTGCCTGAGTACATCATCCTCAGTCCACTGCAATCAAGACCAATACGGTGCTAGGTGAGCACTAAGATTGCCTCAGGTTGAATGTGGTAGATGTGCATTCATGGTCCAAGATGGCCACAACCATACACAATTAGTGATAGCTAGAATAGAATTCAGACTGTCTGGTGGTAGATGACTCCCAGGTACTGAGATGATTATAGAGCTCTGCCAGAGGCTGTCCTGGCTATGGGGCAATGGCAAAGTTCTAGTGCTATCACATGGTCCACACTAAGCTATGGGACAAGATCACCATCTTAATTCCCTGTATCCAACTCATGGGAAGTAGAAGGGAGAACCATGCTGTATCACAGCAGCCTGGTAAAGTTTGTAAAGGAAGACAGCTTGGCACGGGTGGCTGATGCCTGTACTCCTAGCTACTTAGGAAGCTGAGATCTGAGTACCAGGATTCAAAGCCATCCCAGGCAGGAAAATCCATAAGACTTTTATCTCCAAATAAACATCAGAAAACCAAAAGTGGCATTGTGGCTCAAGTGGTAGAGCACTACACTTGAACTGAAGAATTCAGGGACAGATCCATGGCCTAGAGTTCAAGCAATAAAACTGACAAAATAAAAAAAGGAGGCCACAGGGCCATCTTGGTGAACACCGTCATACACTCAGGCTCATTCTCCCATCCAGAAAGCCAAACTGTCAGGTGGCCCACACTCTAGCTAATGCTGCTATAGACCAGTGCACATTAGTTTCCTAGAGCAACCTACGTTTCTGCTTGTTTCCATGTTGAGCACTATCTTTCTAGGGCAATGGTCCCTGAGATTCTTCACTGTGCACAAGACTGGGACTGAGCCAGATTTCAACAGAGTCACATAGCAACAGTGGCTTAGCAAGGCTAAGCAAGAAGATAAGTGTCAGCCTACTTCAACCATGGTGGAAACTGATGTAAATGGCATTTGGTTCTGCCTCAGCTACCTTCCAACATCTCCTGAAAGATTCTAGCAGATGCTTGGGTGCTAGCATCAAACAGTGCTTTTAGTTTATTCTGGATTATTAGTCCAATCATGACATGCCTGACACAGGGTTCTAAGAAAAAACTCTGACCCACCCTGCCCTGCTCACTAGGAGATGGTTTCCCATACCTGCTGTCATTGACAAGATTGAAGGAGGGAGGTTGTGGCAGTGTCTTCCTTCTCTGTCCTAAACTAGTTCCATAGGAGCAATCTAAATGTCTGGACACAAGAGTAGAGACTATAACCACTTCCCCAGCACTGGTTCCAAGATACAGGGATGAGATTTAACTTTAATTCTCTCCCTCCCAGCAATGTTGAGGGGTTTCTGTCCATAATGAGATAGTAATGCTGTTGACTGGGAGGAACATGGAGGCAGCTTCTTTCTTCCTTTTCTCACACATCTTTTTCTGTTGTTTTGTTCCACTAGAGAAGTACCCTCTGATCCACACCCCATGAATCTCATCTCTTCTTTGTAGGGTGAGGCAAGCTTCAGGTTCTTTCTCCCTCAGTTGCCATCTTACACTGCTTCTGAGGAATCCCCTTGAATGATGGCATCTCTAATTCAGTTTAGTGTGCCTCTACCACATGACATAAATTGAATTTCTTTGTTTTCTTTAATTTCCTCACAAGGTAAGATTCACTTCTTTGCAGAAGGGTGCACCATCAGCAAAGTCTGGCAAGAGAGCACAGAGACAAGGCAGCCTGTTTGCTATTTACTCCTGAGACAGCAGGCACTGCCTCTCTGCTCATATTGGTCGAACTCAGGTGGACAATCTGCTCCCAATTTGAATTGTATTTCTAAGAGTTTTTTCATATGTGTACAGCTAATTCAAGGTACTTAATGATTTGGGGTGTGAGCTGGGCATGCTCCTGTGTTCCAACAGACAGCAGTGTTTTTCACATAGACATATGTGCAAGAGAGGAAAAGCCACCTTGCTCATCCCCCCCTCCTCTCTACAATCTCAGAAGAACAGTCACCTCATATATGCTGATCAAGTCCTGTTTAGGAGCTCACTCAATTCTAAGACTCCAAATTAGAATGCCAACGTCTTGGAAGACAGGATCTACATATACTACTGTGGGTAGAAACAAGCATTTGATTCAAAAAAGTCATGAGATTTGCAGTTAATCATTTGTGATAAGCATATAACTACCCAAAATTTGTGACCTTTGTGCAGGATCAACTTAAAGAAATACCCATTGCTTCTCATCCTGCTGCTGGCTGTGGAGGAGATCAACAAGAATCCCCATCTGCTACCCAACATGACTCTGGGGTTTGATATCTATAGTGCACATTACTCAGGTACTGATCTGTTAGAGGATCCACTCACCTGGCTGTCTGGGAAAAATAAAAACAGCCCCAATTACACCTGCAGAAGAGACAGCAAAGCTTTAGCAGGACTCACAGGAACCTCAAGCACATCTGTTCCAATCGGGACACTGCTGGACCTCTACCAACTTCCACAGGTGAGGGTGGGAGAGGTGGGCAGATCTGAAACTATGTCCACATGGACTCTGTCCTGGACAGGCTGAAGAGGTATTATCACAAACCCTTCCAAATGCATAATCTCTCAGGGAAAAGACTCCAAATGTGGGTGGAACAGACACATTTTCTTTGTTCTGAATAAAAGGAGAGGTTTTAAGAGAGGAAAGGATGACCCAAAGCTCTGAGCCTTAACCATACATGTATGCAAAGTGCTTGGAACATGGGAGATGACTTTGCAAATGGGATAAGCAAACTTTTGCTCCAACCCTTGCCAGTTGTTGTTTAGCTCACATCAGGACTGAGACCTGCCTATTACCATCCTCTTCCTAGTGTTGTGTTCATTTTTTCCCTGTAGTTCACTTTTGGGACTTTTAATCCTCTCCTGAGCGACCATGGAAAGTTTGGGACTGTCTATCAGATGGCAGCCAAAGACTCATATCTAGCCCTGGCCATGGTCTCTTTGATGCTTCATTTCAGCTGGACCTGGGTGGGACTGTTCATCACTGAAGACAACTATGGTGTGTGGTTCCTCTCAGAATTGAGAGAAGAGATGGGCAAGAGTAGAGTCTGTTTTGCCTTTGAGAACCTGATCCCTTACAATGCCTTCACAGATTACTCAGATGATCTATCGAAGTATCGCCAGATAATGGACTCATCAACCAATGTGATTAACATTTATGGGGACAGTAAATTTCTACTAAGCTTTATTGTTAAATTTGGGCACATTTTAATTACAAGGAAAGTCTGGGTCATGAACTCACCCTATGATGATGCCACCATTGGTAAAAGATATTTTCTGATCCACTCCTTCCATGCATCTCTCACCTTCTCTCATCATCACAGAAACACTTCTCTGTTCACCAAGTTTATTCTGAAAGGTACCTTGTCAAATAACTTAGGAAAAATTCCCTTCCTAGGTCATGGATTCAGTCTGTTTATAGCCTACTGATTAAGTCTGACTGCAGAGGCTTGGGGCACTGTTCATACAATGCCACACTCCATTGGTTGCTGAGGCACATTTTTGACATGACTATGTCAGAAGAGAGTTACAATATCTATAATGCTGTGTATGCCTTGGCCCACGCCCTCCACCAGATATTTCTTCATCACATGGAAGAGCCACCAGGGCACAATGGTCAACCCAGGGCATTTCTCTCTTCACAGGTAATGGCTTTGTTTTTGGGTGACATACTCTAGGCATATAGACTTTCTATAGAAGCTTTCATAGCAGATTGAACTAAGTCATCTGGCTCCATTTTGGAAAATATAAGAAACATTGGGCCTGTCATACTCTACATGGGTGAATGTAGAGCTGTGAAGACAATGTTCTTGAAGAATGCTGCATCCATGAAAAGGAAGAGCTGTGTCTTCTGTCCCCATCCTCACTATGTGTGGAAAAAGCCATCCCCTTTTCAATATATCCAAATTGTCCTTGAAATTTTTTAAAATAACAGATCAAGGTGACTAATTCTTGAAAACCTAATATTGTCTGGATACAACTGGCTCACACCTGTGACTTACTCCTGACTATAGTTAACTATCAAAAGTTAGAAGTGGAGCTTTGGCTCAATGGATAGAATGCATACTTTGAAAAGAAAATAAAACCACCTCAATTTGAGTGCCTAAGCCCTGAGTTTGTGTCACAGGATAAACACACACACACACACACACACACACACACACACACACCCCACAAGGAACTAAGTCTTGCTTAAAGTAGTCTTTCATAATTGTCACAAATATTTTACTATCCTACTTAGTTTATTATTCCCCTTATTTCAGACTGACTCTCTGATTACAATCATAAAATAAGTGATTGGAATGCAATTGAGAGTCTTTGAGGTCTGTCATAATTCATTATTTTGTTAGATGTAGCTGGAGTTGCATTCCCTTGAAATTGAGTTTCTGCATCCCATCCTGGATACCCAGGTTTTAGAACTTGGTAACACTTTAGTCTGCTGTGGGCCTGCATTTGATACAGTTGGTTGGATTCCTGTGGTGTGTGTGAATCAGGGGATGGGAATGAAGAGTAATCCATTGTTCTGGGGTTCTGTGGTAACACTGGGAAGCAATTCACCATACTATAATGTGTCCCTTTTAGCTGCATCCCTTTTTGAAGAAGATCCAATATACCAATCCTGTTGGAGACCAAGTGGTTTTGAGTGAGGAAAGGAAATTGGAGGCAGAGTATGACATTAAGAGCTTTTGGAATTTTCCAGAAGGTCTGGGACAAAGGGTGAAAGTTGGTGAGTTTTCTCCATCTAGGCCATATGGTCAACAACTGATTTTGTTTGAAAATCTGATAGAGTGGCCCATAGCAATTACCAAGGTGGGTCATTTCTACTTTTTTTACTCTCTCCTTTTTTAAAAAAAAGTATTGTTATTAGGAAGTAGTTGTAGAAAGAGCTTACAATTTCCTTAGACAGGTTACAATCACAATGCTTATAGACAGTGTCACCACATCCTATTTCTCCCCCAGAGTTGGTTTTTTCTAAGCATAATGTCATAATCTATGTATAAATAAGCAGTAAGCTGACCCTTTTTTTAAAGCTTGTTCAATAAAACTATGGTTCAGTCGTGTACAATTCACCACTTCCTGTTTCTCGAAGTTTCTTACTAACAGATTCATAGAGGGAATAGGGGAACATTTCATTATCAATATGTTGTTCTATGTTTGCATATTGAATATCATAAAAGCTAAATGCCACCTGTGAATCATCTTTCCAACACTGTGACCAAATACCTGAGGGAATCAAATGAGAAGGCCGAAGGGCTTGCTTTGCTTCTGCCTGGAGATTTCAGATCATGCTTGGGTAGATTGTTGCTTTTGTATCTGTGTTGACACAGGTTGTAATGAAAGGAGCAACTGCCAGTGAAGTTCACCCACCTCATGGCAGCTGGGAAGTCAAGAGAGTGAGATGTGAATAACCCTGGGTACAGTAGCACCTTCAAAGCACTTAGCTGTGCTTTAGAGTGTGGTTTTAAAGTTTTTAAAAGTGATATTCTTCTCCTGAGAGAAAACACATCATCACCTGATACATGAATGGGATGCAAGGTTAACTCCCATTTCTTAATTTCCTAGAATTAACATCCACCTCTTCAAGGCTCCATGACTTCCTGATAGCATGAGGGGCTGGATGTCGAGACCCCATATATTTTTCAGGCCTTGTTACATGAAACTGTAAGAAGGCCTGGTTGTATGTATTTAAAGATTTTTTGTTTTGACGATCTTTTCCCTTAAAGTACTGGAGTGTCTGGGATGTCAGGTAAAAGGATGAGTAGTCACTACCCTTCATCTGAATGTTCCCAGACTCCTCAGTCTGTCTGCACTGAGAACTGTGGTCCTGGATTCAGGAAGGCCTCTCTGGAAGGAAATGCTACCTGTTGTTTTGACTGCATTCTTTGCCCAGAGAATGAGATTTCTAATGCAACAGGTGAGTCTGTGACTTATAGAGAAATTCCCCATCTCTCCTTCTTAAGTTTCAGTCCATCCAAACCAGTGGAGTGATATACAATAAAACAGCAGGACCACACATGCACCTTCACCCAAAGTTCTATGACTACCGTTAACCATACTTCTCCTTAGAAGAAACAACCAACTGCCCCTCCATTACAATACCCTGGTCCCCTCTCCTCAGTCACATGTTTTTTTTATTTAAAGAAAAGTATAAGCCGGGCGCTGGTGGCTCACGCCTGTAATCCTAGCTACTCAGGAGGCTGAGATCTGAGGATCGCGGTTCAAAGCCAGCCCGGGCAGGAGAGACCATGAGACTCCTATCTCCAATAAACCACCAGAAAACCGGAAGTGGCGCGGTAGCTCAAGTGGTAGAGCGCTCGCCTTGAGCTGAAGAGCTGAGGGACAGCACCCAGGCCCAGAGTTCAAGCCCCACGACCGACAAAAAAAAAAAAAAAAAAAAAAGAAAAGTATATAAAAAGAAAATATCAAGGATTAGTTGTTGACATTTGAATTGACATGCAAATCTAAATGGAATTGTGGATGTAACACAGACTTTCATTTGTGAATGCTCATTGCCACTCTTTCCTAATTAAATGTTATTTTCTATTTAGCACACCTAATAATACAAGGGGCTTCGGGGCTTTTTTGGTGTTTTTTTTTTTTATGATCACTGCATATCTGACACTGGCACTAGGTTGACTAGCAATTACTCAATTATCATTGATTCAGAAGTAGTTCACCATCTCCATTTCGTGTCTCATCTCCCTCCTAAAGCTGAGCTTTCTGAGATCCTCTCATATCAGTGGAGGAGCATTGTTCTGTTTTTTAATATATTTTTAGTGTTAAAATCCTGTACAGAGTGGTTACATTTACATCGGTAAGGAAATGAGTACATTTCTTATTGAGTATTGTTGCCTCTTCCTTTGTTTTTCTCTTACCATTCCTTCCTTCCAAACTCTCCAACTCCTCCTCCCATAGATCAAATGCTCAGGAAGTTTATGTTTGGGGTAAGTAGTAGGTTGAGTTTAGGATTAAAACTTCTTTTTAAATTGAAGTGCTTAGGCTGATTCTATATTTTCCATTATTTCTTGAATGAGTAGCAGAGAGCCAGAGTGTTATGACCTGTCAAGAATGTAGCAGGATGGCTAGTTAATTTTATATCACACCCATAATCCAAGTGACTCAGGCAATTGAGATTTGAGAATGGAGCTTCCATGCAATGATGAGCAGGAAACTCAGTAAAAATCTTTTCCAAAAGAACTGGAATTCAAGCTGTGACTCAAGTGGTAGAGTGGTAGTTTTGAGAATGAATACTCAGGAAAAATTCCTAGGGGCAGAGTTCAAGCACTGGATGAAAGACAGACAGACAGACAGACAAAGAAAGTAAGCAAGCAAGCAAGCAAGCAAGCAACCAAGAAAGAAAGAAAGAAAGAAAGAAAGAAAGAAAGAAAGAAAGAAAGAAAGAAAGAAAGAAAGAAAGAAAGAAAGAAAGAAAGAAAGAAAGAAAGAAAGAAAGAAAGAAAGAAAGAAAGAAAGAAAGAAAGAAAGAAAGGAAAGAAGGAAGGAAGGAAGGAAGAAAGAAAGGAAGGAAGGAAGGAAGGAAGGAAGGAAGAAAGAGAGAGAGAGATGAGGGGGGATGTGAGGGAGTGAGGGAGGGAAGGAAGGAAGGGAGATAAACAGAAAAAAGAGAAAGGGAAGAAGGAAAGAAGAAGAAATGTGTGAAAGAAAGAGAATTCACGTGAACATATTTTGATACAGAGAGTTATACTAGTTGGTATTGAGAGCAATACAGGTCAACGGGTGAATAAGGAAAAATGAGCAGCTTGAGTAGAGGAGGATGTGAGGAAAGAGAAATATGGGACCCAGACTAATAGTGATTCTCACTCCTGACCGGACATGGAGCAATGTGTCAGGTGTGCAGATCATCAATTTGCCAACACCCAGAGAAACCACTGCCTCATGAAAACTGAGAACTTCCTGGCTTATGAAGACCGCTTGGGTATGGCTCTGGCTTGCACAGCTCTCTGCTGCTCTGCACTCACAGCTGCTGTTCTTGGGGTGTTTATCAAGCACCAAGACACCCCTATTGTCAAGGCCAATAATCGGGCCCTCAGCTACATCCTGCTCATCTCCCTCACCTGCTGCTTCCTCTGCTCCTTGCTCTTCCTTGGCCGTCCCAACAAAGCCACCTGCATCCTGCAGCATACCACATTCCCAGTGATCTTCACCGTGGCTGTCTCCACGGTCCTGGCCAAGACCATCACTGTGGTTCTGGCCTTCACACTCACTGATCCAGGGAGAAACATGAGACCGTGGCTGTTGTCCGGGGCTCCTAACCTCATCATCCCCATCTGTACCCTCATCCAAGTGACTCTCTGTGGTCTCTGGCTGGTAATCTCTCTGAACATGGCCACATCATCATCCTGTGCAACATGGGCTCCCTCACCGCTTTCTACTGTGTCCTGGGATACCTGGGTGCCCTGGTGAAAAACTAAAGCCATTTTCTCTTAATTCAGGAATGAGACAAAGATGTCCACTCTCCACTGCTCTTCAATTGATTATTAGAATGCCTAGCTACAGCAATAAGACAAGATGCAAACATACAAGGGATCCAAATAGGGAAAGATGAAATAAAACTCTCCCTCTTTGGAGATGAAATTATCTTCTACTTAAAGCATCCCAAGAGGGGGGGGAGAGATTTTTTAGATAGGGCAAGTGGGTAGGTGAAAGGATGGGAAGGGGAAACAAAGGAGGAGGCGACAATGCTAGATAAGAAATGTACTCATTATCTTGCCCATCTGTACAGTATTTTCACACACAAAAAAAGAATCTAATGACTCCAATCCCAATTTATTTGAGCTGACTTTAAACATTGGATAGTAGGAGGGTATAAAATTAACCCTCAAAAATCAATGGTTTTTCTGTATGCCAACAGTCAGAAAAGTATGGCTGAAATCAGGAAAGCAACATATTTGTAATAGCTCCACAAAAAATAAAATAACTAGGAATTCACCAAAGAAGTGAAGGATCTCTATGATGAAAACTTGAAAAATCTGAAAAAGGAAATCAAAACAGAACTTAGAAAGTGGAAACACCTCCCGTGTTCCTGGATTGGAAGGATCAATATCTGAAAATGGCAATACTGGGGCTGGGAAGGTGGCTCAGTCGTAGAGCGCTTGCCTTGCATCCATGAGGCCCTGGGTTTGATTCCTCAGCATCACATAAGCAAAAAGAAAAAAGCCGGAAGTGGCGCTGTGGCTCAAGCAGTAGAGCAGTAGCCTTGAGCTGAAGAGCTGAGGGACAGTGCCTAGGCCCAGAGTGCGGTTCCCAAAACTGGACCTTTCTCCCCCCAAAAAAGAAATTTTCAATACTTCCCAAGGCTATCTACAAATTATGTGATACCTATAAATATCCCAACCTCATTCTTCAAGGAAATAGAAGAGGCAGTCCAAACATTTATATAGAACAATAAAAGACCCCAAATAGCAAACACGATCCTTAACAGAAAGAACTGTGCTGGAGGAATATTAATACCAAATTTCAAACTCTACTACAAAGCCATAGTAATCAAAACAGCTTGGTATGTTCACAAGAACAGACCTCAGGACCAATGGAATAGAATTGAAAACCAAGAAATGAACCTATAGACATATAGCGATCTATTCTTCAATAAGGGAGCTAAAAAAAATAGAAGGGAAGAAAGACAGCCTCTTCAGTAAATGGTGATGGCAAAATTAGTAAATTGCTTGAAGAAAACTAAAGGTAAAGCCTTATATGTCAAACTGCACCAAAATCAACTCCAAATGGATCAAAGACCTCGGAGTCAAAGCAGACACTCTGAAAATATTATAGGATGGAATAGGAGAAACCCTAGGTCTCCTTGGCACAGACAGAAATTTTCTTAATAGAGACCCAGAAACACAACAAGTCAAAGAAAGGTTGGACAAATGGGATTGCATGAAATTGTAGAGCTTCTGCATGGCAAAGGATGGCAAAGCTACCAAGATCAATAGAAAGCCCACAGATTGGGAGAGGATCTTCTCTAGCCACACAACCGAGAAAGGTCTCATATAAGAAGTATAACTGGAACTCAAAAAATTAAATCCCCCAACAACAAATCCTCAAAGAAACAACTGCCCAATAAATAAGTGGGCTAAAGACTTAAAGTGAAACTTCTCTGCAGAGGAAAGAAGGATGGCCAATAGACACGTGAAGAAATGCTCAACCTCCCTAGTCATAAAAGAATGCAAATCAAAACAACATTAAGATAGCACCTCACCCCAGTTAGAATGGCAAAAATCAAGAACTCTAATAACAACAGATGCTGGAGGGGATGTGAACAGAAGGGAACGTTACTGCATTGTTGGTGGGAGTGTAATCTTGTTCAACCACCTTGGAAAGTAGTATGGAGGTTCCTCAAAAGATTCCACATAGAGCTCCCTTATGACCCAGCAATCACACTTTGGGGCGTTTACCCAAATGACCACAAACAATACCATACTAAAGTTACCAGTACACCAATGTTTAATGCAGCATTATTTACCATAGCAAAGACATGGAACCAACCTACATGCCCCTCAGTTGAAGAATGGATCAAGAAAATGTGGTATACATACACAATGGAATTCTATGCCTCCATCAGAAAGAATAAGTTTGCCCCATTTGTTAGGAAATGGAAAAACTTGGTAAAAATTATATTAAGTGAAGTAAGCCAGGCCCAAAGAAACATACGTCCCATGGTTTCCCTTATGTGTAATAACAAGTATATGTCTGAGACAAGCAGAAAGGGCAGATAACTTTATGTTAGGTGAAATGAACCCCAAGATAAGTATTCAAATGTTTTTGCTTTCATGCAATTGTTTCTTACATATTTATAAGATTATTTCTTTGTAGCTTTGTATGTTCCTCCCCCACAGTATAACCCCTGCTTTCACTGTATTTCATGCTGGTATAATTTGTGGAGGGGAAGGGACAAAACAAATCATTTAAATAGGGATACAGGTGGACCTATTGCAAAAATGAGATGCACATGTGGCTATGTCAAAAAGTAACTTTACAACTTTAATGGCTAAGGAGGAGGGTTGGGTTGGGGACTGGGGGAATATGGCAAGGGATGGGAAGGGGAAACAAAGGAGGAGGCTACAATGCATGAAAAGAAATGTACTCATTATCTTGCCCAGGTAATTGTAAACCCTCTGTGCATTATTTCACAAAAAAAAAGAAAGAAAAATGAAATTCACAACTTTGCCAGGGGAGGGGTGGGGACGGGGGAGAGGTGGGACATAGGAAGGTATGTGTAGGGGAAGCAAAGCAGGAGGGTAGAATTCTTGATACAAAACGTACTCATTATCTTACCTATGTAATTGTAAGCCCTCTGTATGATATTTTCACCAAAAAGAAAGAAAAGAAAAAGAAAGGAAGTCATTAAAATGAAAAAAAAAGAAAGAAAGGAGTCATGTTGCTTAAGTTTGTGGGTAGCATTTTCTCAGGAAGATACATTTCCTGCCAGACAAATATTAATTCT
This sequence comes from Dipodomys merriami, assembly GCF_024711535.1. Taxonomy (NCBI): domain Eukaryota; kingdom Metazoa; phylum Chordata; class Mammalia; order Rodentia; family Heteromyidae; genus Dipodomys; species Dipodomys merriami. Next base: position 2,928,658 of record NW_027206179.1, on the reverse strand, counting down.
TGGGGTAAGATATGCACCTCACAGGAAGGAAGGCACCCTGTTGTCTCTCTTTGAAGCAAAGATAGTGCTTCTGTATTTCTATGTACCATGTTTCCTCAATTTCTCCTGCTTCATTTTCCCCTAAAATAACTTTTTACCTTATTATTAAGGGAAGTGGATGGATTACTTTTAAGCTTGAGGGTTTTTTGATCATGTCTGGTAACCATTTCCATGCCTCATTTTCCCTGGATTATCTTTCATCTTCCCCTGAAATGACTTTGTTCCCTGAAGCATAAAAGATGTAGAGGGGTAAAAATCTTCTGTATTAGCTACTAGCTTTTTAAATTACTGTCAATTATTTGCCCTGCCACAGTTTTCCGAGGTTATCTGCCTCACTCCCATCAAATGACTTTGGTCCCTTAATCTTAAAGGACATTGATTGGTGAAGATCTGTTTCTGTCACTGCATTAGGCTGAGCAGGGACATTGACAGTTCAAGTCTTGTCCTATCTTATCAATGAGTGACATGGGAAGTTCTGTTGTTGAATTGTCAGTTTGGGACAACATTAGGAGCATTCTTTAACCAAAAATGGAAAGGAAGTCAATCAAATAATTCTAAAGCATAATAACCCTCAGAAGCTATATAAGGTGCAGTAGATCAATACACCCCCACCTATTAATTGGGGGTTTACAATACCAAGAAAGAATATTTAGAATGTATATGAACACTGCTTTACATCTGTGTTTGAGCTCTATTAGAGCCAAATGATCAGATATCCTATTTTGGGCTTGTGAGAAGAGCCTTTTGATTTACTAACACTCCAGCCTTACCTTCTTTATCAGACTGGCTGAATATATGAATCTGCTTCCTTATCAAAAATTTACTACAAACATAGCCTTGAGCAAAGAGTAGAGTCTGCCCTTCTGGATACTTTTAAGCTATCCCCAATTTCACAAACGTAACCTTAAAAACAAAAACTTACCTTACATAAAAATAATAGGTAATACATATAAATTCCTACCCAGTTAGAAGGAAAGCAGATATGGGCATCAAATAGACATACTTTTCAACTATTTTTTTTTTTTACCTCCCAGCTGTGCTTAGTTTTGAAAGGAAAAGCACAAAGTGACTCCCTTTAGGATCTGACACCATCCCTCTTATGGATGAAGTTTTCCACTGGCATCGGGATGACCATTCATCCCCAGGATCCCTGCGCACCAGGACAGACTTTCTGTTCCAGGAGACTGTCTTTTTCCTCAGATAATGTCCTTATTGGTGATGATGATAATGATGATGATATAATTATTATCATTATTATTATTATTACTATTATTGTTATTGTTGTCAGTAGTGGGGCTTAAACTCTGTTCCTGGGCACTGTCCCTGTGCTCTTCAGCTCAAGGCAAGGACTTTACCACTTGACCCATAGCACCACTTCCGGTTCTCTAGTGTTTTAGTGGACATTAGAGTCTCATGGGATTTTCTGCTCCAGCTGACTTTGAACCTTGATCCTTAGATTGCAGCCTCCTGAGTACCTAGAATTACAAGTGTGAGCCACAGGCATCCGGCTCTAATTGCTGTTTTTGCCAGCTAGTATCTCAAACATTCCATTTACTTCAGATACAGACCTAACCTTCATATATTTCATACACAGACCTACTTCAAGGTACCCACTGACTTGGTGTGGTAACTAGACAAGCTCTATGGCCTAGATATAAGTGCTTCTCATGTATCCACAAATGACAGACAGGAGAAGCCAGCTCATTCCCTCTCTATCTCAGAACAGCAATCTAGTGTTCTTTGATCAAATCCTGGTTCAGGAACTCTCCCAATTCTCATTAAGTTCCTAATGATCCAAATTCTAATTCCATCCTCTTTGAAGACAGACTCCAAACATATTACTGTCTGTACAGAAAAACATTCAATTCAACAAAGTATTGAGATTTCAACTTAATCATTTGTAACACATGTTTACATACCTGAATCTCTGTGGCCTCTGTGCAGGTTCAACTAAGGAAATGCCAATTAATTCTGTCCCTGACCCTCACAGTTGAGAAAATCAACACAATCCCAATCTGCTACCCAACATGACACTAGGGTTTGAGATCTATATTTCACATTATGTAGAAACTGATGTGTTAGAGAATCCATTAACCTTGCTGTCTGGGAAAAATAAAAACTGTCCTAATAGCACATGCAGGAAATTCAGCAAAGATTTAGCAGTACTCACAAGAACTTCAAGCACATCTGTCCCAATCTTGACACTTCTGGACCTCTACAAGCTTCCAAGGTGAGTATGGAAGGGGAGGGCAGATGTGAAGCTAAGTCCACCTTGAACCTGTCCTCAATAGTTTGAAGAAGTGGAGAAAAGAGGTGGTATTATGAGCCTCACATACTGAATGGCCTCAAAGGAAAAAATCCCCACATTGGGTGGGGCATCCACATTATGTTTGTTGATAGAGATAAAAGGAGACTTTATAAGAGAGCAAAGAATGAGCCCAGGCTCTGATCCTGATCCATACAATTTTACAAAAATCTTGGAGCATGAGAGGGGATATTACAAGTGGGATAAGCAAGCCAGGCACTCTTGGCTCATGCCTGTAATCCTAGCTACTCAGGAGGCTGAAATCTGAGGATCACAGTTCAAAGCCAGCCAGGGCAAGAAAGACAGTGAGACCCATATCTCCAAGAAACCACTAGAAAACTGGACATGGTGCTGAAGCTCAAGTGGTAGAGTGCTTGCCTTGAGCTTACGAGCTGAAGGACAGTGCCCAGGCCCAGAGTTCAAGCCCCACAACTGACAAAAAAACAAGTGGGATAAGCAAACCTTCACTCCCACCACTGCAAGCAGTTGTTGGCTACTCATCAGGACTCTGACCCTGACAATGACCATACTCTTCCTGCTCTTGTGATTATTTTTCCCCCTTTAGTTAACCTATGGGTCTTTTGATCCTCTCCTGAGTGACCATGGACATTTCAGTGCTTTCAATCAGATAGTTGCCAAGGACTCAGCTCTAGCCCTGGCCATGGTCTCCTTGATGCTTCAATTTGGCTGGACCTGGGTGGGACTGCTCATAACCAAAGACAACTATGCTGTGTGGTTCTTCTCAGAATTGAGAGAGGAGATGGACAGGAATGGGGTCTGTCTTACCTTTGCAAATATGATCCTGACGAACTGTCCATCAGATTTATCAACTGATCAACCAAGACATCGCCAGATCATGGAATGCTCAACCAATGTGATAATCATTTACAGTGAAATTGAGTTGCTACAAAGCTTTATTCTTAAATTGGGGATTTTTTAATTACAGGGAAAGTCTGGGTCATGAATTCACCCTATGACGACATGACCCTTAGCAAAAGATACTTCCTGCTAGACTCCTTCCACGCATCTCTCATCTTCTCTCACCACCATACAGACATTTCTGGGGTCACCAATTTTGTTCCAAGAGATAACTATTCCAAGGACTCAGGAGATATTTCTCTTCCTAGGTTATGGATTTGGGCTGTTCACTGCATACTGATTAAGTCTGACTGTATAAAATTGGGGCACTCTTCATCCAATGCCACTGTGGTTTGGTTACAGGGACACACTTTTGATATGGTCGTGTCACAAGAAAGTTACAATATCTACACCACCATGTATGCCGTGTCCCACGCCTTCCACGAGGTGCTTATTCATCACATGGAAGAGCCACAAGCATACCATGAGCCACCAAGGGCATTTCTGTCCTCACAAGTAATGACTTTTATGTTAGGTGATATGTTCCAGGCATAGTGACTTTCTAGAATCTTTCATAGCAGATGAAATTAGGTAGTCTGCCTCCATTAGGGAAAATACAAGATAAACTTGCCCTGACATTCTCTCCATTATGTGACTTGAGGAACACAGCATCTGTGATAACGAAGTGCTATGTCTCCTGTCCTCATCCTCACTTTGTGTGATATAAGCTCTCAACTTTTCAATAGTATAAATCCAAAATATCACTCTGGAGAAAGATGGCTGAGGAGAAGCTGGAGGCTAAATAAGGTCTTTCATAGAAAACAGTTTTAGTGTTCCAGTGAACAGTCCTAGGCTGGAGAATCATACCAAGTTTGCCATCACAGTACAGAGAGTTTGGTCAGAGAGGAAAAATCCAGGCAGCTTGATCAAGAAGACAGATCTGATCACTTGCCAGTAGGCACATGGGCGGTGGCAATGGTGGCGGCAGTTACCACTGCCACCATATCAACAGAGATGATCCAGGACAAAGGCACCAGACACGGTGTGTGAGCAGATCCTATTCACCAACAGTAAGAACTGACAAGGAGCAGAAATTTTCATTCTGCTATTCGCAGAGCAGAGACAGCCCAGGAACATAGTCTGGCATGAGTAGAAGCAAGATAACCTCAATCCTTCTCATGGAGCAGCAGTGGGAAGTTAGGCCCTCCCCCACCACCGGAGAATATCTCCATCTTTGTTACTGACAAATGCCCTGCCAGAGCAGCTAGCTCCAACTCAGGCCTTCAAAGAAAATCATAGGAGCCATTCAACAGGTCACAAGAACCTGACCTGACTTACCAGGTTCAGCTCCACTCAGAGAGAGGAAGCTCCACTTTGGGAGAAGTGACTTTCTTCACTGGATAAACAGAGGCAGAGGATGCCTCTCCCACTGCAGCCTAGACAGCAGAAGGGGTAAAACACAAAGAATTGAAACTCGGTACTCATAAACCTTGAGAATGGCTCCAGGCTGGGCTCTATGTGCGTCTTAGGAGCTAGCCCCTCAGGGAAAAGCTACTGATTGCTGATAGGCCTCAACGCTACCCAGAACCTAGCCTCAGCACAGCAACTCCAAGTTAGAGGAAACAGACATCTCCAGCTTTTCTGATACTGAAAGCAGAACTCCCTCCCACGCAACTACACTGGGAGGAGGATCACAAAGTCCTGGGGGAGGAACACCTTCTTTCTGCTTGCTCTACCGAACTTAAGAAACCAATCAAGCCACAGGAAAACCAAACACCACAAGCAGACCAGAGACTCCACCACGAGACTGGTTAGAGACAGAGGGGAAATAAAAGATCTCCCCCTCCACCAAAAAAAAAAAAAAATCAAAGAACTCTTTTTTCTACTTAATTTTTTTAATTTTCAAAAAAGTTTGTTTTTTATCATTTTTTCTTCCATAATTTTTATTTCAGGTGTGTGTGTGAAATCTCTTTTAGCCATTTAGCCCTTTACCCATTCTTATTTTGAGTGATTAATTGCTATTCTGCTGATTCCCAAATATATAACGGTCATCTATTCTTAGACCTTATTCCTCATTGTGTACAGATTTAATCCAGGAATTTACTAATTAATTCACAACCACTTAGTCTTAACTTTTTTAATACTAGTATTATTTCTTTAGAATTATAAAATATTTAGGTGTTCCATTTTTCAAATTTTTTATTTTTTCATTTTTCCTTCTTATCTCTCTCCTCTTCTCATCCTATCACTTTCTTCAACAATATCATTTCTTTATTCTTCCATAATTTTAAGTATTTCAATATTTAAATTTAAATTTTTGTTTTTCTTATTTCATTTTTTTCTCTCTCCTTTCATTAAGTCCTATCCATTCCCTCTCTGAGATTAGGATTTGGTAAAATTTACTCTTTCCTTTTACCTCACCATATTCCTCTAATCCTATTTTTTCTCACAATTCTCCCTAAACTTATTCAGGTCTGGCCATCTGAATCCTTCTTTGATGTCCTAAGCCCATTAATCCATTGTTGTTTGATGATGAATAGATTGTATCTGTTGAACTAGATTGTATCTACAGCCATTTTAATGTGTTAACTACAGGACTCTAGTTGATGCTTGCCTTAAAATAGTGTCCTAGCAGAAAATTGGTGTTACTTTCTTACCAAATGGACAGAACAAGACGGAGAAAGACAACAAAAATGGCAAGTCCGGGTATCTCAACTCCCATTCATGATAATGAGGTGACAGAACCTTTAATGAAAAATCCAGAAGAGAGTTCCCAAAAAGCTCTACAAATACTACCGGTAAACATGGTGAATGAAAGGTATGAAAATGTGTGGAGGATTCAGTGTGACCATTATAGGAAGCAAGGTGAGGGCAACCAAAGATTAATATGGGAACTTTACGAGCATGATAAAGTTAACTAAAAATTAATACAGAAATCTCATGAGCATAAGGAAGCTAATCAAAGATTACTACAGGAATTGGATGACAGGCTGAGAACAACCAAAGAGAAAGACAGGAATTGCCTGAGCAGGCTGAGAACAGTCAAAGAAAAATACACGAATTGTATGAGCATGAGGAAGCTAATCAAAGAGTAAGACAGGAATTGTGTGAGCAAGATGAGAATAGACAAAGATTAATAGAGGTGTACATGGAATCCATAAACAGACAGCTGAAGGAATCCAGACAGACCACAAAGGGAATGCTAAATGGAGCCCGACAGAAGGAATGGGAGTCCAAGGAAACCATAACCAATCAACTAAGTGATTTGAGAATAAACACTGAACACCAAATGGAGCCCGAGAGAAGGAATGGGAGTCCAAGGAAACCATAAGCAATCAACTAAGTGATTTGAGAATAAACACTGAACACTAAATTAAGGAAATAAAGAAGTTCATACAATATATAAAACAAAGCTCCCACAAGGAATTTGAAGCCATCAAAGCCAAACAATTAGAAGGAAAGAAAATAAAAAACAAAGTAGAAAATCTTGACAGTAGGTTAGACCATGCAGAAATTAGAATCTCAGAGATTGGAGACAGTCAAGATATTATAGAAAGAGAGCATACAATTATCCAAGACAAATTCAAGAAATGTGATAGATTGATTCAATATTTGTAGACACCATTAGAAGTCTTAATCTGAGAATAATAGATGTAGAGGACCAACTAGAGACAGAAGTTAAAGATCTAGGAAATTTATTTAACAGGATCCCATCAGGGAACTTCCCAAACATGCAAAAAGATAGGCCTGTTCAGATACAAGAAGCTTTTAGAACCCAAATACACCAGACCTGAACAGGACATCCCACCATCACATTATAATCTGCACAGGATCAATTCAGCTCAAGGAAAAGATTTTTAAAGTTTTCAAGGTGAAAAGATCAATCACATATAAAGGGAAAACAATTAGAATCACCTCACATTTCTCAGCAGAGACAATTAAAGCAAGAAGAAGCTAGAATGATGTATACCATACCCTAGAGACAAACAACTATCAGCCAAGAATACTGTACCCAGCTAAACACTCCTTCATAATGAAGGTCAAATGAAAACCTTCCATAGCAAAGAAAAACTCAAACAATAGCTCCCCACCAAACCCGCCCTACAAAAGATACTTAAAGATGTCCTACACATAGAAAACCAACAAGACCACAATAAAGGCCAAGAAACTGCACCCAAAATGAGAATCCAAGAACTATGTGAAGAACCAAGTTGTCACAGCACCTAAGAAGGTAGATAACATGGCAGAACTACCAAACAGCTCTCAGTCCTAAGTCTCAACATTAACGGACTTAACTCTTCAATTAAGCAGCATAGACTGCCTACTTGGATTAAAAAGCAAGATCCTTCTATATACTGCTTTCAGGTGTCACACTTTCCCAATTAAAACAAACATATTATGAAAGTGAAAGGCTGGAATAAAATCTACCAAGCAAAGGCCCCCATACACATGCGGGAGTTGCAATCCTAATATCACATAAAATTGACTTCAAATTAAAATTAATGAGAAGAGAACAAATAGATCACTACATACTAATTAAGGGATCTCTCCTTCAGAAGGATATAGCAATTCTAAATATCTATTCACCAAACAACAGAGCACCCTAATTTATCCAAGAAACACTACTTTCCCTCAAATCTCATATGGATCCAAAGGCATTAATTGTTGAGGTCTTAAACACACCACTATCCTCACTAGTTAGATCAACTCAGCAAATCTCAAAAGTGAATCCGCAAATCTAAACAGATGCATAGATCAACTAGATTTAACAGATTTTTACTGAATACTTCACCCTGCAGCATCAGATTATACATTCTTCTCAACAGCACACAGAAGATTTTCCAAAATACACCACATTTTAGGTCACAAAGCAAACTGGTCCAAATTCAGAAAGATTGAAGTTATGGCCTGCATGCTCTCAGACAAGGGAATAAAATTACAACTCAACACCAAAAGCCACCAAAGAAGGTCCTGTAACACATGGAGGCTGAACAACACACTGTTGAATCACCAGTGGATCATCGAAGAGATTAGAAAGGAAAGTCAAATATTCATGATATTCAACAAAAATGAACACACAAATTAACAGCTCCTCTGGGACACAGCAAAAGAAGTACCCATAGGCAAGTTTATAGCTCTGGTTTCCTACATCAACAAATTGGAGACATTTGAAACCAACAATTTAATGAGACATCTGAACTTCCTTGAGAAAGAGCAGCAAGATAAACCCCAATCCAGTAGACAGGAAGAAATAATTACAATTAAATCAAATTAAACTAATTAGATTCCAAGAAAAACATAGAAGGAATCAACAAAACAATGAGTTGGATCCTTGAACAAATAAAAAAAATTGACAGACCCTGAGAAATCTTATCAGAAAAAGAACACACCCAAATAAACAAACTCAGATATGAGGATGGAAGCTTCACCACAGAAACCACCAAGATTCAGAACATTATAAGGGAATATTTCTCAAAACCTTAAGATAATAATTTTGAAAATTGGAAGAAATGGACAATTTCCTAGCAAAACGCGATATGCCCAAAAAAAACCCAACATGAGATAAACCAACTAAGAAGACACAAATCAAGCCTTGAAATAGAGCAATAAGAGACCTCCCATCAAAGAAAAACCCAGGACTGGAAATTTTACAGCAGAATTATACAAGGCTTTCAAAGCAGAACTGACACCAATACTCCTTCAACTCTTCAATGAAATTGAAAGAGAAAGTTCACTATGGAACACATTCTATGAAGCCATCATAACCCTCATCTCAAAACCAGGCAAGTACTCATCATAAAAAGAGAATTTTAGAAGCGTTTTTTGAAGAACATCGATGCAAAACTTCTCCACAAAATCTTGGCCAAACGAAATTTTCTTAATAGAGACCCAAAAACACAACAAATCAAAGAGGGGTTGGACAAATGGGATTGCATGAAGTTGCAGAGCTTCTGCCTGGCAAACAACATAGCTATCAAGATCAATAGAAAGCCCTCGGATTGGGAGATCTTCCCTAGCCATACAATCGACAAGTGTCTTATATCTAAAATATACTTCGAACTCAAAAAATTAAATCCCCCAACAACAAATCCTCAAACAAACAACTATCCAATAAATAAGTGGGCTAAAGACTTAAAGAGAAACATCTCTGAAAAGGAAAGGATGGCCAATAGACACATGAAGAAATGCTAAACCTACCTAGCCATAAAAGAAATGCAAATCAAAACAAGATTAAGATACCACCTCACCCCACTGAGAATGGCAAAATCAAGAACTCTAATAACAACAGATGCTAGAGGGCATGTGGACAGAAAGGAACCTTACTGCATTGTTGGTGGAAGTGTAAAAATGTTCAACCACTTTGGAAAGTAGTATGGAGATTCCTCAAAAGACTCCACATAGAGCTCCCCTATGACCCAGCAATCCCACTTTTGGGCATTAACCCAAATGTTTACAAACAAGACTACAGTAAAGCTACTAGCATCACTATGTTTATTGCAGCATTATTTATCCAAATATTATCCAAATATTCATATGGAACAATGAAACACACCGAATAGCACAAACAATCCTGAACAGAAAGAACAGTGCTGGAGGAATATCAATACCAAATTTCAAACTCTACTACAAAGCCATAATATCAAAGCAGCTTGGTATTGGCACAAGAAATGACCTGAGGAACAATGGAATCGAATTGAGAACTCAGAAACAAACTCACAAACCTATAGCCACCTAAACGTCAATGAGGGAGCAAAAAAAATAGAATGGAAGAAAGACACCCTCTTAAGTAAGTGGTGCTGGCAAAATTGGTTAATCACCTACAGAAAACTATAGCCATGTTCTTATATATCACCCTGCATCAGAATCAACTCCAAATGGATCAAAGAACTCAAAGTCAAAGCAGACACCCTGAAGATAGCTCCAACCATATGCAATTAGTGATAGCTAGAGTAGATCTCAAATTCTCTGGTGGTAGATGACTTTCCCAGGTACTGAGGTGATTACAGAGCTCTGCCAGAGGCTGTTCTGGCTATGGAGTCATGTCACAAGTCTGATACTATCACCTCGGCCACACTAAGCTGTGGGAAAATATCACCATCTTGCTTCCCTGTCCTACCCATGAAAAGTGTGATGAAGAACTAGGATGAGTCACAGCTGCATAGAACATTTTGTCAGGGAAGCCACAATCTTTGCAACAGTGGCAAACACCTGTAATCCTACCTACTTAGAAGGCTGAGATCAGAGGATTACGGTTGAAAGCCAGCCCAGGCAGAAAAGTCTGTGAGACTTTTATCTCCACAAAAACATAAGAAAACTGGTGGTGGAACAGTGGCTCAAGTGTTAAAGAGCTAGCCTTCACCTGAAGGATTCAGGGTCAGATCCCAGGCCTAGAGTTCAAGCCCCATAACCAACAACAAAAAAGCCACAGGGCCATTTTAGTGAATAGTGCCATGCACTCAGGCTTAATATCCCATCCAGAAAGCCCAAACAGTCATGTGGATACACTGAGGCCTCACTCTAGCTTGTGCTGTTGTGGACCAATGCACACTGGATTCCTAGAGCAACCTAAGTTTCATCCTGATTCCATCTTGAGCACAGTCCTTCTAGGGCAATGGTCCCTGAGATGATTCACTGCCCAACAAGACTGGGACTGAGCCAGGTGTTAACAGAGTCACACAGCAATAGTGGTTTTACAAGGCTAAGCAGGAAGACAGGTGTCAGCCTACTCCACCCATGGTGGAGACTGATGCAAATAGCATTTGGTTCTGCCTCAGGGACCTTCCAACACCTCCTGAAAGATCCCAATGAAAGCTGGGGTGCCAGAACCAAACAGTGCCTCTAGTTTATTCTGGATTATTGGTCCAGCCATGACATGCCTGACACAGCGTTCTAAGAAAAACCCTGACACACTCTTATGCTCTCTTCACTAGGAGGTTGTATCTCATACCTGCTGTCATTCACAAGATTGGAGGAGGGAGGTTGTGGCACTGTCTTCCTTCTCTGTCCTAAACCAGTTCCAGAGGCACAATCTAAAGGTCTGGACACAAGAGTAGAGACTATAACCACTTCCCCAGCACTGGTCTCAGTATATGGGGATGGTGCTGAGATTTAATTTTAATTCTCTCCCTTCCTACAATGTTGGCGGGTTTCTGTCCATAATGAGCTACTAATGCTGTTGTATGGGAGGAACATGGAGATGGCTTCTTCCACTGCATCTCATACATCCTTTCCTGTTGTTTTGTTCTACTAGAGAATACTCTCCAATCCACACCACTTGACTCTCATATGTTCTTTGTTGGGTGGTGCAATCTTTATATTCTCTCTGTCAGCTGCCATCTTGCTCTGCTTCTGGGGAATCCTCTTGAATGATCACATTCTCTGAGTCAGCTTAGTGTGCCTCTACTACATGACATGAATTGTATTTCTTTGTTTTCTTTTATTGCCAGTTGTGGGGCCTGAACTCTGGGCCTGGGAGTTGTCCCTCAGCTCTTCAGCTCAAGGATAGCACTCTACCACTTGAGCCACAGCACCAATTCCGTCTTTTTCTGATTATGTGTGCTGAAGAATCGAACCCAGGACCTCATACAAGGCAAGCATTCTACCAGTGAGCCACCTTCCCAGCTCTTCTCTTTTTTCTTTATTTTGCTAAGAAGGGAAGATTTACTTCTTTGCAGAAGCATGCCTCATCGGCAAAAGTGTGGCAAGTGAGCACAGACACAAGGCAGCCTGCTTCCCTATTTACTCCTAACACAGCAGGCCCTGCATCCCTGCTGATATTGGTTGAACTCAGGTAGACAATCTGCTCTCAAACTGAATTGTATTTCTTGAGAGTTTCTTCATATGCAAATTTTATTCTTTCCTTGCTCCTCTCTTCTTCTCTCAACATCATAGAAACTCCTCCTGGTTCACCAATTTTATTCTGACAGAGACCTTGTGCAAGAACTCAGGAGATAATACCCTTCCCACATCATGGATTCAGTCTGTTTATAGCCTACTGATTAATCTGACTGAAGAGACTTGGGGCACTGTTCATACAATGCCACACTGCATTGGTTGCTGAGGCACATTTTTGATATGACCATGTCAGAAGAGAGTTACAACATCTATAATGCTGTGTATGCCATGGCCCACGCTCTCCACCAGATATTTCTTCATCCCATGGAAGAGCCACAAGTGGACAATGCACAACCAAGGGCATTTCTCTCTTCACATGTAATGACATTGCTTTTGGGTGATCTGCTCTGGGCATATAGACTTTCTATTGAAGGTTTCATAGCAGATAGTACTAAGTCATCTGGCTCCATTTTGGAAAATACAAGAGACACTGGGCCTATAGTGCTGACCATGAAATGACTGTAGAGCTATGAAGACAATCTCTTGAAGATCGCTGCATCCGTGACAAGGAAGTATCTGCACAAAGTATCTGCACAAAGATAGAAATGTCTGGAAGCCCAACAGATTATTCCATTTTCAATGACTCAAAGAAAAGAGTGCTCACTGTTATGTAGGTGCTTATGTAATGGCTGTTTTTGTTGGACAACTATGTATTCAACACAGGGCAGTTGATGAATATTACTACTACAAAGCTTCATGGAGAACCAGAACAGCCTAACTAAATAAAGTGAATGGGTTTTAGACTACCATGTCAAATGTCTACATCAAACTTTATGAAGTCTCTGATCACTTGCCCACTAGAGAAAAGGAAACTTCAAAACCAATAACTTTTTGCCCTGTATTAAGTATAAACTTACAATTTGGGCTAATAATTAATAGGTAGTTGCCCTTATACATTCATCATACTCCAATAGTAAAGGAAGTTAGTATTAAGTCATTTCAAAGCAAAGAGGCTAAGGTACGATTCTCAGCAAGATAAAATGACTGTTTACCTTGTCAAAGAGAACAATGTACCAGAATGATACTGATCTCATGTCTTTTGCCCATAAACAGTGAGCCCAATGCAAACACAGTTTGTGGTTAAACAGTCACAAGTTACATTAAAATTGCTCACACTTAGCTGAGTATGAGTGCCTTAGGCCTGTAAACTTAGCTCCTCAGAGAGCTGATAAGTGAGGATCATGGTTCCAAACCATCCTGGGAAGGAAAGTTCATGAGTCTTTTATCTCCAGTACCAACAAAAGTCAGAATGTATACATGGTTCAAGTGGCAGAGCACTCACTTTACACAAAAACAATGCTCAGAAACAACACCCAGACCCTGGCTTCAACTATCAGAACCAGCACCAAAAAAACAAAACTCATAAGAACATCAGCTCATTTTCATTTCTATAGGTGGCCAAGTTGGAAATTCACTGTGAAGTACAGAAAGATGAAGCATATGAAATAAAAAGAACAACACAGAAGAAAAAGATCATAGCTTGGCAAAAATAGGAAATTCTGAATAGTATCATTAATGCTGTTATTGTTTTGTCAGTCTCAGGACTTGAACTCTGGTCCTGGGTGCTGTCCCTGAGCTCTTCAGCTCAAGGAGAGTGCTCTACTACTTAAGCCATAGCACCAATTCTGGTTTTATAGTGATTATTTGGAGATGATAGTTTCAGAGACTTTCCTGCCTGGACTGGCACTGAATCACAATCCTCAGATCTCAGCCTGTGAGTAGCTAGGATTACAAGCAAAAGCCACGAGTATCCCACCATTGATGTTGTTTTGATAACTCAGGTCCAGGCCTTTAATACTGTTGCAATAGTTCCTTTTCAGTACTCAGAAAGAGTTTAGAATAATACATGTATTGTAGTTAGGGGAAGACTTCAACAGGAAACAGAGCCAGTACAGTGTAGGTAGAAAAAAAACATTGGTTATCCATTCTGGTAACCAAACACAACTAAGGACGTATAAAACTTGGTGAACTGTGAACACAAGTGTGAAATAATTTTTACTGGCTACCCAAAGCAATTATGTTTTTATGTATGATTAAGAGGTTATATTTCCAAGGCTTTTATTTTACATCATTACTTACTATGTAGAGCTGCATCTGCCGTTAGACACAACTACAGGGTAAAGAACCAAAGATCTTTTCAAGCTTGGAGCCCAAGGAAAGCTCAGCCTCAATCCTCAGGACTGACAAACCAGGAGCTTGCCATTGCCAGCCTCTGTGTCAGAAGATACAAGCTTGGAACCTATAGCTGTCCAGGAGACACTCAAGTAAAGGAGAGAAAGGATGGGCTCATCATTGCCTTCCATAGGACCTTGGTAAAATCAATGCCCAGAGCTCACAATTAGCCAATTTGTGCATCATATCGGACCAAATCTCTAAGGACACCCAAATAGAAGTGGAAGAAGAAGAGAAAAGAGAACAACAGAAACACTACATTTTTGAGGGGATCTCTTTAGCCATGCTGGCAAAAGATAGAGTGTCCTTTCTTCCACTGCTTTATATTCTACTTACATTTTTCAGATACAGTGGTGTTCAATCACCTCTTAAGTGGACTAAATTACACATCATAAATGTGTTACTGTTTTACAATGAAATATGACAAAATAAACAAGACACAAGAAACAAAGATTGGCTTCTTAATTTGTTATACAGTTTCTAGATGACTCTATATACTGGACCGCATATATGGTGTATAAGCATGCACATCTAAGGGAAACTAAGAGGAGGGCAAAGAAGTATAGGAAAATGGGTGAAAAAATACAGCAGACGGGCCCGTCAGCGGCATTGGTCATTGATGAAAGTGAACTAAGCAACTCTAGGCTGGTGATGGGAGGGAGGGAAAGAGAGAGAAAGAGGAAACAGCTGAAACTGAGCAAAAGGAAAGAAATGTACATATCACCCGATTTGGGAGAAACCGTTTTATTGTTAAACTCTGCAGAGTTCATAAGCTTTGTAGATGAAGACAATGACAAGATGCATTGTGAAGGTTAAAATGTGTTAGTAACTTTAGCTAAGTATCACTATGCCACAATACTGTGGAATTTATGTAATTACTCTCAATAAAGAAAAATGTTACTGTTTTAAAGTACTGACTAAAACATTGAGTCATATGTATTAACTTTTCACATTCTTGTGGGAGTCTATTAGTAAATTCATTACTAATTTCAATATTATACACGCGCTTTTTTTCAAGTCAGACACCAATGGCTACTTTAGAAGGCTTGGATCTGAGTATCACAATTCAAAATTAGCCTGGATAGAAAAGTGTATGAGACTCCATCTTTAACTTACAAGAAAAAATACAGGAGGGGAGGTATTTCTCAAATGGTAAAATGCCACTTGTGAATTACAAAGCCAAGAAAGGGAGTTTGGGTCCTGACTTCCATGGCTGGCACACACACACACACACACACACACGATTTTTTCCATAAATTAATTTTTTCCCTTACCTTCCCACCAACCAACTCTGAAAACCATCAATCCTGTCTTTAATGTTTTTTAAAGCAAGTGATGTCTTTTCTCACGATGGTCTGTGGATGCCACTGTGGCCAGTGCCAATGATGCCAAAGGCTCAGCAGATACCAGGAAATAAAAAGGGGGAGAGAAAAATACCCAATATATTAAATAAAAACCAACCAAAGGAGGGAGATGAAGGGTGGGAAGATGGGAGGGCATGGATGGGAAGGGGAAAAAAAGGAGGAAGCAACAATGCTTGATAAGAGATGTACTCATTACCTTGCTCATGTAATTGCAACTCCTCTGTATGGTATTTTCACAATAAAAAATACATATTTTTTTAAAAAAAGAAAACCAACCAAATCTGCCTGAGCAGGAAAAAAAATGAAAGGAGATGCCCATACATTGCAGGTGAGTCATCTCAAACCGGAGAGGGGCCAGAATAGCAGGAATAGGATATGGATCCCACCCGTGCTCCCTAGACTTGATGCTCAGGATCTGCCCCAAGTTGGTGTTGCTGAACAAACCCTCAGACATGAGCAAGGCCCTAGCCACATGCAGCCCCTCATGCTCAAGGCCAAGGTCTCCTTCCTGTGATGCTCACTGCCCCATGCCCCAGGGCATGCTGGGAGTATCATTCCCCTTCCAGAGCAGGACCCTGAGCCCCATCTTCCCCAGAGGTGCCAAACCATGTGCAGGGGATAAGCAGCTCAGACATGCCACTGGTCATGTCTGGAGACGGCTTGATGCACCCGGAGAGTCCTGCACCCTAGGTTGGTTGGCCTGGTAGGGGTGGATCTGGAAGCTCCCAGAGGCAAAAGCCGCACTCCTGCCCTAACAGGTGGTGAACGACTCATGGACCAACCAGACTGGGTACTGTGATCCAGAAGTCTCTGCCTATGTTCCCAGGAGGATCTGGCAATGGACTGGTAGCTTCCACCAGCCAAAGGGATAGAAGAAGGTAGAAATTTTCTAACTGGATTTGAGAACATCCAAAGCTAAGAATATTGCCTTGAGTTTTATGGTTTTCTTATTTTTCTTCTCTTATTTTGCCACTTCTTGCCAAAATTAACTCATCCAAACTCATATTTGCCTTCTTTCCCCATCCCCCCAGGATGCTTTTGATAAAACAATCATGCAGTGTGTGTTCAGATTTTCTACTTTCTTATAGATATGGGTCAGATAGATAACGTGCAGTTTGCTCTACATACATATTTTTCCCATTGTGGATTCCTTTAAGGGACAAAGAAAAAAAGTAGAAATTACATTTAAATTTTCCTGGCTTTGGCTAGATATTTACTTCAATGTAAAACCTAATTTAGGTTACTCGATTCTTTTTTTTTTTTTTTTGTCGGTCATAGGGCTTGAACTCTGAGCCTAGGATCTGTCCCTCAGTTCTTCAGCTCAAGGCAAGCAATCTACCACTTGAGCTACAACACCACTCCTAGTTTTCTGCGTGGTTTATTGGAGATAAGACTCTCAGGAAGTTTTTTGCCTGGGCTGGCTTTGAACCATGATCCTCAAATCTCTGCCTCCTGAGTAGCTAGGATTATGGGTTGAGCCACCGGATCTCAGCTATAGCTCAATTCTTTTATTATTATTGTTATTGCTCAATTCTTTACACACCTAAAGGCCAATATATGAGTGTTTTTAACTAAAAGTTGCTTTCCTTCAAATATTACCTGAAGAAAGTTACAAAAGTGATATGTAAAGTGATGCAATCAGCTGCATTTTGAAAACACCAAGAGATGGTCTGAGATCCCTCAAGTTTGTTAAGTTTGGACTCTTCATGCAATGTCAGTCTACATGTGATTCTCCTGTTCTACCTACTTTAAAACCAAATGGGAAATATCAATTTACAACTAGTTTGTCTAAGGATTACTACTTTACATCTTTAAAAATGTCATTTTGAGATCAAATGTTTTCAAAGAGTTAATTAAACATGTAATTTTTAAAAACTCAGTAAGGAATCCAGGTGCCAGTGATTCACACCTGTAATCCTAGCTACTCAGGAGGTTGAGATCTGAGGATCAGGGTACAAAGCCAGCCCAGGCAGGAAACTCCTTAGGACTCTTATCTCCAATTAACCACCAGAAAATCAAAAGCAGTGCTGTGGCTGAAGGGATAGAGCATTCTCCTTGAGCTGAAAACTGAGGGCCAGCACCTAGACCTAGAGTTCAATCCCATGACCAAGGGAAGTTAGTAAATGAAAGTCTTGAGAAAGGGAATTGATGAAACAAATTGGTTTCATTTGGATACAAAATGATTTCAGGAGCAAAAACGGTCTTCATTTTTTTTTGGTGTGTTGTGGGGCTTGAACTCTGGGCTTTGGCACTGTCCCTCAGCTCTTCAGCTCAAGGCTAGCACTCTACCACTTCAGTCACAGCACCACTTCCCATCTTCAATTTTTATACCCACAAAATGTTCAAGTAAGTAGCAGATGAGTACATCTTAAGTTTCATAAAATATAACTCATTATAAAATAATTAGCAATAAATAAGTTGATTATTCAGAAAATTAATAATAACAGACACTAATGGGAATATGGCCAAAAGGAATATTATAACTCCTTTGGTAACATAATACGACAAAATATATAATATTACGTACACATAAATATTGGTGTTTGTTATGTCTATGTTTACATATGGTGAGTGTTTATCATGACACTCCTTAGAAGCTGAGTTGCAGAACTAGGCTCTGTTCCAATCAACACATGAATGGAAAAAGTAAATTGAATCTCACAGACACAAGGAATCTTGAGCATGCAATTATATGTTTGAGTCAGGAATATGGGTGGAAGTGGAGAACATCGTGTTCAGTTAATCACCCTGGCAAATGCAGCAGTGGTCTATACTGGACACCATGTGAACAATGAAGCATACAACCTTTCGGTGGGGCAGGGAGGGAAAAACTGGGTAACATTGTAAAAACAGAAATGTACTCAATATCTGATTTACATAATGGTAACTCTTCTGTACAACACATTTACAATACACACAGACAAACAAACAGACATACCAGAAAGAAAGCACACCGATAGAGGCAACAGAGATCCCCAAGTTTTCTCTTATTTTTGAAATGTAGGGAGAAGAAGGCATAGAGTACTAGAGTAGACACCAATGACAATGAAGTAGAAATTGTTAGCTTCTCCAGCAAGGAAACCTGATACACGGTTCAGGCAGAAAAGGCAAACTGGCCACCCTCAGGAAATGGAAGCCCCTGGAGAAGACACAGGAAAAGGAAAATGAAGAAAGAAAAAAGAGAGAAGGGGACCACAGCGGATGTGGAAGTGACCACAGAGTCTGGGGAACTTATCACTGTCCTACAGAGGTGTGACCAGGATGGTCCAGGAAGTGACCTCCGTGGATGAGGAAGTGACCTCAGATTGTGGGGTCCTTTGCTGACTCCAAGTCAGGTGATTAACAGGTGACTACTGGTTTCAGGAAAGTGAAGAACAAGTTGGGAGGACCTACCCTCTTGGGCAGACTGAACAGAAATAGTTAGAGTAATAGATGAGGAGAATGGGATAAAAGTTTGTCCTCTGAGCCAGGCACAGGTGGCACATACCAATAATCCTGGGTATAGAAGCAACAAAGATTTCTACCTCAAAACCCATGTCAGGCTAGGCCCCAGCACTGATACTCTTGCAAGGTCTTGCTGGCTACCATCACCAAATAGCATTTGCATGCTTACTTTTCCAACTTACATTTGCCAAGCCCTTCCTCATAAATATATGCAGCCAGTTCACCGAACCAGCCACCGTGGTGAACTCTGTGCACAGCAGGACCCTATGCTGTGACCTTGGTTTCACTTGTAGTATGAAAAACTAATAGAGAAGACAGGTACGGAGACATGGACAGAGCTGGCACCACGTGGCTGTCCAAGTGGGAACAAGAATTCCTGGAGCACTCAGGACATGATGGGGACACAGCAGAGCAAGACCCATCCATACACCCACAGCTACCAGGATCCTCAGTGTGCAGGCCTGCTATGTTCCCAGAAAGTCATAGAGCATAGAACATCTCTGTCTAACAATGGACTGCCCATATATTGATGAGTGCAGTCCATTGCTCAACAACATGCAAGCACTGAAGAATTTCAAGATTCAGAGTGCAAATGTCTAATTGGATAAATGCATTGATCTTGAATTATTGATCTGTAATGGTAGGATTCCAGGACACTGTTGGTAATACCTGCAGCAGTAAATAAATATATTGAGCTCTTCTGGATTCTTGTGCATGTGCAGTTGGTATAAAAACCTGAATGGTTCATTTCAACAAACTTCTGTGTCTTCCTTTTCCTTTGGTTGTGAGCCTGCCCATCCTCATCTTTGAAGGTGCTCCAATAACTCTGACTGAGCCTTTGCTGGCCATGGCGTTATATGATCATTTGACCTTCACATGGCATCTTCTGGTGTCATCCATTCCCATCATCCCTAGTGACCCTTGATTGGTGTGCTTTTTTGTTTTCAACTTTTTGCTTTCACACAAGTTTGTGAACAACTCAACAAGAGATGAATCCATTCCTGGAGTTTCATTATCTACTGTCTTGGATGAAATCATGGTCCTGAGGGTGTGGAGAGGAAGATGGTACACATGTTTTCTAAGTTTTGTTTTGACCTTGAAGTTGGGCCTCAGATGCAGAGCCAGAGGGCAGAACAGGCTCTGTATTCCTCGAGGACAGTGGAGGACATCCAGGTAACAAGAAGCCACAAAAACTGAAGATCCATTTAGACACCTGCCTGACACTGCAGGCACAGTCTGCATACAGAATCACAGCTCCAAGTCAAAACAGCAGCAATGTTCCCTGTGGCTCTGACACTGCTTCTCCTCCAGCATCCTCTCCTGATCACTTTCTCTGAAGATGGAAGATGCATTTGCAAAGAGAAATCTGTGGCATGCAGCAGGGGAGATGTGGTCATTGCTGGATTTTACCCCCTCTATTCTTGGGAATTGGTCGTTCAAGGCTTGAATGACCCAACCGTGCAGCAACAGAACATTCAGTAAGTGATTTCTTGGATTTTCTTAAATTTTGAATTTTCTCTTTGTGTTACAGTCAGATGTGGGGGAAGTTTGGACACAATCACTGATGTGCTCTGCATCTTCTACACTGCCCTCACTACAACAGCTCTACTTCATTTCAAGTGTTCCTAATGAATATTTTTCTTTCTTCCAAGGGTGTAGAGTTTTCTGTGTGTCTTCCACTCTACTCCCCTTTCCAGAGATGTCCTGACCACCCCATCATCACTGTGATTCCTCCATTCATCACTGTTACTCAGTGTCACTGGGGTGACCAAGAGTCCATACAAAGACATTAAAGTGCAATGTCCCCATCTATAGGGCAAAGGCCAGGGAATCTTCAATCCATTCCGTTCTTTATACTTTTCAAAACAGGACCAATGTTTGGACCGCCTTCACGGCAATGATTCTTAGGATAGTCATGCAGTTTCTGCTTCTGGGGTTAATTCATGTCAGCAAAACTCTGGAAATGGGGAGCTGCTGGACAGATCAGTAATAGGATATGCATGACACATTTTATTTTTTTCCCCTTAACTAATATAAGTAAGCTCCTGTCCTGCTATCCATGTCTTGGCCTGTCTCCTATGTCATTCCCAGAAACTCTGTTTCCATTCGTTGTTCTCCAAATTTTTCCAGGCTTATTTATTTTTCCCTGCTCATAACATCCTAAACTAGATTTGAATGTGTTTTCCATATATATTGTCAGTAATGTGTCTTGAACTCTAGGCTTGGATACTGTCTCTCTGCTATTCAGCTTAAGACAAGTGCTCAATTGCTGGCACCACAGTGCCATTTCCAATTTTCTAGTGGTTTATTGGAGTTAAGAGTCTCATGGACTCTTCTGCCCTGGCTGGCTTTGAACCCTGATTCTCAGATCTCAGCCTCCTGAGTAGATAGGATAATAGGCGTGAGCAAAGGTGCCTGGCTTTTTCATATGTTTTATACACAGTTTCATTCATGCATTTGACCCAGGTGAGTTCACTACTTTCAGATCTATAGAATTCTCTGTAAACTAGATAAGTCATGGATGAATCTTCTCAGACAAGTTGTGTGGAAACACCCTGTATGGGGTTTGTTCAGAAGAATACTTTATTCCATTATATATTTATGAGAGATATTGAAGCCAAATTAATGTGGTGAGGAAGTGAGTGAGAAAGATGGGGCTCATGTGTAAACCCAGCATTAGAAACTCTAATGAGCTGTGTTTGTGTGTGTGTGTGTGTGTGTGTGTTGTGTGTGTGTGTGTGTGTGTGTGTGTGTGTGTGTGTGTGTGTGTGCATGTTCACATACATTCTGGTACTCATGCATCATCTCAAGTCTTGATGGCTGTCCCTTAGCATTTTTTCTCTCATGGCTGGCACTCTACCACTTGACCTACATCTCTGCACAAGTTTCTGTGGATTTGCTTGCACATAAAGTGTGTCACAGACATTCCTGCCCAAAGTGACTACAAAACATAATTCTCATATATCATTCTCCTGAATAGTTATAATTGCAGGCCTGAGCCAACAGTTCCCAATTCATATTTAGTATTACTGACATTCTAGATGTCAAGCCTCAGTTACATTGTACACAATGACATCAGCAAACATCCATGAGAGTTGAGATTCTCTCTATGAGAATTTCCCTAAAATGATTACAATGAATGCTAGGAGAACTCATTGTTCTGAAACATTCTTCATTCATATCGGCATGTGATACCATCTGGGCTTTGAAATGTCTGCAAATTATACCAGTCTGACTGGTCTGGCTTTGTGCCTGTCTTTCCAGAAATCCCAGGCAGGCTACAGTGTTCCTGAGTCTGTACTAACTTCCACAATGTCAACACTAGATGGAGCCCAGGGCCTGTGAGAAGTCAACTGTGAGGTGATAAACCAATTCAGTACCAGAGAAAACTAAAGGCAATTTTGGTGACAAATACTCTGTGGTTCTAAAAACCTCACGAGAACCCCAATGAGTCATGGGTCCAAATATGCCTTCTCCTGGGTGCACAGGGGGCCCATATGCCTCATCCACAGGGAATGGCCTTGTGCGACGATTCTGCCTAGCAATAGCAAGATCTGTGTGCTGGAACTGGCGTTAGACACAGCTGTGGCCACCACAACTCTATTACACCTGGAATACCGAACAGCAGGGTCACCAAAACAGATGAAGGTTAATGATGTTTCACTCTAAAAGTAGGGACTCTTCACTTGGGATCCTGGACTCTGATCCCAGAAGAAGAAATTCTAGACAAGTCACAACAGGATGAAAATGTGGCACAGCTTTTCCCAGTAAGGAAGCAATGAAACAAGCAGGTAGACAAACAAGAAACAGAAAGGCAAAGACACACTCTAATTGAGAATAGACACTCAGCTCTTGGGCTTCCAGGTATATTCAGATGGTAAAGGCAGGAGGTCTCACTTAAAAGTTACACAAACATAGGTTTGTGATCTTTGCTCTAATCAATCCTGGTGTTACACTTTCTGAGTTTCTGTATATTTTGGCCATTCTTTCCAGATGATTATCCTTGATGGAAGGAAGTTGTGCTGTTGTCTATATTTGGTGTAGGATGTTGCTTAACTTTTGGGGAGTGTCTTGTGGGGAAGGCATTTGCCCTACAAAACAACTGCTAATTCATATGATGAGAAATTCATCTCTCAGGAAGCAATTCAACCTGTTTCCTCTCTTTGAAGTAAAGATGGTAGCCCAGTGTTTCGAAATCACATGTTTCTGAGTTGCCTTCTCTAGGACTCATTTTTTTCCTTAATTTATCCAGCTTCTTTTTGTGTTCAATGATTTTGGTCCCTTAATCTTAAGATATGTAGATGGATGAATAGCTCGCTGTTTGCTGTGAGCTTCCCATACATCATATTTTACTAATCTATTCTACTCCATTTTCCCCTAAATGATGTCATTCCCTTAACATTAAGGGAAGTAGATGGACAAGTTTTAAGCTTGAGTTTTTGAATTCCTGGAATACATTAACCAGGCCTCATTTTCCTATCCTGCCTGAGTACATCATCCTTAGTCTACTGCGATCAAGACCAATACAGTACTGGGTGAGTACTAAGATTAACTCAGGTTGAATATGGTAGAGTTGTGCTCATGAGCCCACAACCATATACAATTAGTGATAGCTAATATAAAATTCAGATTGTCTGGTGGTAGATGACTTTCTCAGGTATTGAGGTGATTACAAAATCTACCAAAGGCTGTCCTGGCAATATGGTCATGACACAGTTCTAGTGCTATTACCTAGCCCACACTAAGCTCTAGGACAATATCACTGTCTTACTTCCCTGTCATACCTATTATAATTGGGGTGGAAAACCATGCAATGCCACAGCAGCATGGTAAGGTTTGTAAAGGAAGCCACAAGCTGGGCATGGGTGGCTGATACCTAGAATTCTAGCTACTTAGGAGGCTGAGATCTGTTGACCGGGGTTCAATGCCAGCCCAGGCAGAAAAGTCTGTGAGACTTTTATCTCCAGTAAAACAAAAGAAAGCCAGAAGTGGCACTGTGCCTCAAGTGCTAGAGAGCTAGTCTTAAGCTGAAGATTTTAGGGTCAGATCCCAGGCCTAGAGTTCAAGCCACACAATCAACAACAACAACAAAAAAAAAACAAGCCACAGGACCATCTTGGTGAACACCACAATCTACTCAGGCTATCTAGCATCCCCAAAGCCCAAACTGTCATGTGGATACACTTAAGCCACACTCTAGCTTATGCTGCTGTAGACCAATGCACACTGGATTCCTAGAGAGACCTCAGTTTCTGCCTGGTGCCATCTTGAGCACTGTGCTTCTAGGGCAGTGGTCCCTAAAATTATTCACTGTGCAACCAGACTGGACTGAGCCAGATGACAACAGAGTCACATAGCCACAGTGGCTTCACAAGGCTAAGCAAGAAGACAGTTGTCAGCCTACTCCACCCATGGTGGAAACTGATGCAAATGGCATTTGGTTCTGCCTCAGCGACCTTCCAAAACTTCCTGAAAGATTCTAATGGAAGCTGTGGTGCTAGCACCAAACAGTGCCTCTAGTTTATTCTGGATTATTGGTCCAACCATGACATGCCTGACAAAGGGTTCTAAGAAAAACTCTGATCCAATCTTCTGCCCTGTTCACTAGGAGGTTGTATCCCATACCTGCTGTCGTTCACAAGATTGGAGGAGGGAGGTTGTGGCAGTGTCTTCCTTCTCTACCCTAAACCAATTCCAGAAGCACAACTTAAGATCTGGACCCAAAAGTAGAGACTATAAGCACTTCCCCAGCACTGGTCTGAGTGTACGGGGATGGTGCTGAGATTTAACTTTAATTCTCTCCCTCCCTGCAATGTCGGAGGGTTTCTGTCCATAATGAGCAACTAATGCTGTTAATGGGGAGAAACATGGAGATGGCTTCTTCCCCCTTTTCTCACATATCCTATCCTCTTGTTTGTTCTACTAGAGAAGTATCCTCCAGTCCACACTCCCTGACTCTCGTCTGTTCTTTGTTGGGTGAGGCAATCTTTATGTTCTAGTTTTCTGGGATGCCATCTTGCTCTGTTCTGCGGAATCCCCTAGAGTGATGACATTCTCTGAGTCAGCTGAGTGTGCCTCTATCACATGCCATTGATTGTACTTCTGTGATTTCTTTACTTTCCTCACAAGGCAAGATTCATTTCTTTGCAGAAGGATGCACCATTGGCAAATGTGTGGCAAGTGAGCACAGACACAAAGCAGCCTGCTTTCCTATTTACTCCTAACACAGCAGGCGCTGCCTCTCTGCTCATAATGGTTGAACTCAGGTGGACAATCTATTCCCAATTGGAATTGTATTTCTTAAGATTTTTTCCAGATGCACAGCTAATTTAAGGTACTAAATGATTTGGGATGTGATCTTGGCCTGTTCCTATATCACAGCAGACAGCAGTGTTTTTCACATATCCATATGGAGCAGAGAGGAAAAGCCAGCTTGCTCACTCCCCCCACCCTCTCTCTCTCTGCAATCTCAGAGGAATAGTCATCTCATGTATGCTGATGAAGGCCTGTTCAGGAACTGTCCAAATTCTAAGAACTTTTCTTAGACTCCAAATTAGAATGCCATCCCGTTGGATCTATACATATTACTGTGTGCAGAAATCAACATTTGATTCAACAAAGTCATGAGATTTGCAGTTAATCATTTTTAATACTTCTATACCTACCCAAATTTTGTGATTTCTGTGCAGGATCAACTTAAAGAAATACCAACTGCTTCTCACCCTGGTTTTGGCTGTGGAGGAAATCAACAAGAATCCCCATCTGCTACCCAACATGACTCTCGGGTTTGAGATCTATACTGTGCAATACTCAAGTACTGATATGTTAGAGGATCCACTCACCTGGCTGTCTGGGAAGAATAAAAACATCCCTAATTACACCTGCAGAAGAGACAGCGAAGCTATAGCGGCACTCACAGGAATCTCAAGCACATTCTTCCCAATAGGGACACTGCTGGACCTCTACAAACTTCCACAGGTGAGGCTGGGAGGGGTGGGCAGATGTGAAGCCATATCCACAGTGACTTTGCCCTCAACAGGCTGAAGAGGAGGTGGTATCACAAACCCTTACAAATGCATAATCTCACAGGGAGAAGCCTCCAAAAGTGGGTGGGACATATACATTTTCATTACTGCAAATGAAGGGTGGGGTGTTAAGAGAGGAAAGGATGACCCAAAACTCTGAAGCTTATCTGTACATGTCCAGAAAGAGTTCAGAACATGGGAGATGACTTTGCAAATGGGATAAGCAAACTTTTGTTCCCACCTCTGTACTACCAGTTGTTGTGTTGTTCACATCAGGACTGAGATTTGCCTATGACCATCCTCTTCCTGATGTTGTTTCCATTTGTTCCCTGTAGTTCACCTTTGGGACTTTTGATCCTCTCCTGAGTGACCATGGAAAGTTTGGTACTGTCTATCAGATGGCTGCCAAGGACTCAGGTCTAGCCCTGGCCATGGTCTCCTTGATGCTACATTTCAGCTGGAACTGGGTGGGACTATTCATCACTGAAGACAACAATGGTATGTGGTTCCTCTCAGAATTGAGAGAAGAGATGAGCAAGAGTAGAGTCTGCTTTGCCTTTGAGAACATGATCACTTACAGTGTCCTTTCAGATTACTCAAATAATCTATCGATGCAGCGCCAGCTAATGGACTTATCAACCAATGTGATTATTATTTATGCAGACAGTAAATTTCTACTAGGCTTCATTCTTAAATTTAGGCACTTTGTAATTACAGGCAAAGTCTGGGTGCTGAACTCACCCTATGATGATGTGACTATTGCTAAAAGACATTTTCTGATTGACTCTTTCCATGCACCTATTATCTTCTCTCACCATCATAGAAATACTGCTGGGTTCACCAATTTTATTCTGACAGAGACCTTATCCAAGAACTCAGCAAATAACTCCCTTCCCAGGTCATGGATTCAGTCTGTTTATAGCCTACTGATTAAGTCTGACTGCAGAGACTTGGGGCACTGTTCATACAATGCCACACTGCATTGGTTGCTGAGGCACATTTTTGACATGACCATGTCAGATGAGAGTTACAACATCTACAATGCTGTGTATGCTGTGGCCCATGCCCTCCACCAGATGTTTCTTCATTACATGGAAGAGCCAAGAGTGCACAATGGGCAACCCAGGGCATTTCTCTCTTCACAGGTAATGGCTTTGCTTTTGGGTGACCTACTCTAGGCATGCACAACTTCTATATAAGCTTTCAAAGCAGATGAAACTAGGTTCTCTGGCACCATTTTGGCAAATACAAGGAAGTCTGTTGTGCTCTCCATGAAGTGACGGTAGAGCTGTGAAGACAATGTTCTTGAAGAAGGCTGCATCCTTGACAAGGAAGTGCTGTGTCTTCTGTCCCCATCCTCACTATGTGTGGAAAAAGCCGTCCCCTTTTCAACAGGATATATTCAAACTCTCCTTGTACCTTTTTAAAATAACAGATTAAGGGTGACTTGTTTTTTTTTATTGTGAAAATACTATACAGAGGGGTTACAATAACATGGGCAAGATAATGAGTACATTTCTTTTTTTTTTTTTTTTTTTTTTTTTTGTCGGTCGTGGGGCTTGAACTCTGGGCCTGGGCGCTGTCCCTCAGCTCTTCAGCTCAAGGCGAACGCTCTACCACTTGAGCTACAGCGCCACTTCCGGTTTTCTGGTGGTTTATTGGAGATGGGAGTCTCGGGGTATTTCCTGCCCGGGCTGGCTTTGAACCGCGATCCTCAGATCTCAGCCTCCTGAGTAGCTAGGATTACAGGCGTGAGCCACCAGCGCCCGGCATGAGTACATTTCTTAACAAGCGTTGTAGCCTCCTCCTTTGTTTCCCCTTGCCATCGGACACCTCCCCCCGTCCTCCCTATCCTATCCTCCCCCACGCGCTGAACCAAGGCTGTGAAGGTTGTTTTCGACATAACCACTTGTACATCTCATTGCTGCAATGGGTCCACATGTATCCCTATTTAAACGATTCTTTTTCCCCTTCCCCTCCAAAAAATATACCAACATCAAATATAGTGAAAGCAGGGGTTTTACTGTATACTGTGGGGGAGGGAGATACAAAGCAACAAAGAAATAATCTTATTAATGTGTTAGAAACAATCGCAAGAAAGAAAAAAACATTTGAATTCGTATCTTAGGGTTCATTTCCCTAACATTACCTTATCTGATCTTTTCTACTTGACTCAGACATATACTATATATTACTAATAAAGGAAAGCATGGGACCTATGTTTCTTTGGGCCTTGCTTACTTCATTTAATATAATTTTTTCCAAGCCTTTCCATTTCCTAACAAATTGGGCAATGTCATTCTTTCTGATGGAGGCATAGAGTTCCATTTTGTATATATAACACTTTTTCTTGATCCATTCATCTACTGAGGGGCATCTGGGTTAGTTCCACATCTTAGCTATAGTAAATAATGCTGCAATAAACATAGTCGTTCTAGTAGCTTTAGTGTGGTCTTGTTTGTAAACATTTGTGTTAATGCCCAAAAGTGGGATTGCTGGGTCATAGTGGAGCTCTATGTGGAGTCTTTTGAGGAACCTCCATACTACTTTTCAAAGTGGTGAAACATGTTTACACTCCCACCAACAATACAGTAAGGTTCCGTACTGTCCACATCCCCTCCAGCATCTGTTGTTATTAGAGTTCTTGATTTTAGCCATTTTAACTGGAGTGAGGTGTTATCTCAACGTTGTTTTGATTTGCATTCCTTTTAGGGATAGAGAGGTTGAGCATTTCTTCATCTGTCTACTGGCCATCGTTCATTCCTCTTCAGAGAAGCTTCTCTTTAAGTCTTTAGCCCACTTATTTATTAGGCAGTTGTTTCTTTGAGGATTTGTTTTTGGGGCATTTAATTTTTTGAGTTCCATGTATATTTTAGATATGAGACCCTTGTCCGTTGTATGGCTAGTGAAGATCTTCTCTAAGGTGACTAGTTCTTGAAAACCTAATTTTAACTAGACACAAGTGGCTCACACCTGTGGCTCATTCATGACTACAATTAACCACCAAAAAGACAAAGGGGGAGCTGTGGCTCAATGGACAGAATGATTACTTTGAAAGGAACAAAAAAAAAAAAAGTTGAGTGCCTAAGCTGTGAGGTCACACCAAAGTACAGGCATACACACATACATACACATACACGCACACACACACACACACACACACACACATGCAGTGAACTAAGTCTTGCTTAAGGTAATCTTTCATAGTCTTCAAAAATGTTCTATGATTCTACTTAGTTTATTATTTACCCATATTTCAGACTGAATCTCTGATCAGAATCACAAAATTAGTGATTGAAATGCAATTCAGAGAGTCCCTTGAAGTCTATCATATGATAATTCATATATGGTTGGTTATGGCTGCAGTTTAATTCCGTTGAAATTAAGTTTCTGCATCCCATCCTGGATACCCAGGTTTAACAACTTGGTAACACTTTAGTCTGCTGTGGGCCTGCATTTGATACATTTGGTTGGATTCGTGTGGTGTGTGAATCAGGGGATGGGAATGAAGAGTAATTCATTGTTCTGGGGTTCTGTGATAACACTGAGAAGCACCTCACCATACTATAATGTGTCCCTTTTAGCTGCATCCCTTTTTGAAGAAGATCCAATTTACCAATCCTGTTGGAGACCAAGTGGTTTTGAATGAGGAAAGGGAATTGGAGGCAGAGTATGACATTAAGAGCTTTTGGAATTTTCCAGAAGGTCTGGGACAAAAGGTGAAAGTTGGCGAGTTTTCTCCATTTAGGCCACATGGTCAAAAACTGATTTTGTTTGAAAATCTGATAGAGTGGCCCATAGGAATTACCAAGGTGGGTCATTTCTACTTTTGTTACTTTCTCCTTTATAAAAATGTATTGTTATTAGGAAATAGTTGTAGAAAGAGCTTACAATTCCCTAAGCCAGGTTATGATCACAATGCTTGTAGACAATGTCACGACATCCTTATTTCTCCCCCAGGGTCAGTGGTTTCTAACCATAATGGCATGATCTATGTATAAATGAGCAATAAGCTTATCCTGTTTTAAAGTTTCTTCAATAAAACTATGGCTCAGTGGTGTACATTTCAAAACTTTCTGTTTCTGGAAGTTTCTTACTAACAGATTCATGGAGGGAACAGGGGAACATACCATGACCAATATGTTGTTCTATGTTTGCCTAGTGAATATCATAAAAGTGACACCTGTGAATCATCATACCAGCACTGTGACAAAATATCTGAGGGAATCAAATGAGAAGGCAGAAGGGCTTGCTTTGCTTCTGCCTCGAGATTTCAGACCATGGTTGGATAGATTGTTGCTTCTTAGTCTAGTGAGACAGGATGTAATGAAAGGAGCATGTGCCAGAGAAATTCACCAACTTTCTGACAGCTAGGAAGCCAAGAGAGATGTGAATGGCCCTGGGTACAGCAGCACCTCCAAAGCAATTAGCCATGCTTTAGAGTGTGGGTTTGAAGTTTCTCTGAGTGATTTTCCTCTCATGCTCTTATTCATCTATAAACAGATCAACTGAATTCAAGAATAGGATGCAGGATTAACTCCCATTTCCTAATTTCCTAGAATTAACATCCAACACTTCAAGGCTCCATGATTTCCCGATAGTATGAGTGCTGGGTGTTCAGGCCCCACATATTCTTCAACTCATGTCAGATGAAACTGTAAGAAGGTTCAGTAAATTCATTTGTCGTATGCATATAAATATTATGTGTTTTGATGATCATTTCCCCTAAATCACTGGAGTGTCTCAGATGTCAGGTAAAAGGATAAAATGTCACTAACTTTCATCTGAATATTCTCAGACTCCTCGGTCTATGTGCAGTGAGAGCTGTGGTCCTGGATTCAGGAAGGCCTCTCTGGAGGGAAATGCTACCTGTTGCTTTGATTGCACTCCTTGCCCAGAGAATGAGATTTCTAATGTGACAGGTGAGTCTGTTATTTAGAGAAATTCCCCATCTCTCCTTCCTAACCTTCAGTCCATGCAAGCCAGTGGAGTGATCTACAGTAACATGGCAGGAACACACATGCACCTTCATGCAGAGTTCCAGGGCTACCGTTAACCATACTTTCCTTAGAAGAAACACCCACTGCCCCTTCATTACATCTCTGATTGTATTTTCTAATCTATTACAGGCTTCATCTTGAGAATACCCATATTCCCCTCTCCTCAATTGCATTTTTTGTATTTAAAGAACCCATGGTTTCCATTATTTGTTATAACTACTATATGTCTAGGGCAAGCAGAAAAGGTCAAAAGCTCTGTACTTATGACCATATAAGTTGATGTTAAGCGAAAGGAACACCAAGATAGGAACACAAGTGGTTTTTTCTTTCTTTTTTAAGGTATTTATAATGATCATGTGATTTTTTTGTTTCTTAGATATGTTCCACCCCCATGGTATAACCCCTGTTTTCAATGTATTGGATTCTGGTGCCCTGCATCTTGTATATACATTTTCCTAATTTGGGAAGGGCAAGGAAAAAACAAACTGCTTAAATAGGGACACAGGTTGACCAATTTTAACCAGGAGATGTACAAGACACTATATTGAAAAAGAACTTGACCACTTTGGCATTGTTGGGGGAGTTCTTGGGGAGGTGGACAAGGAAGGGATGATAAGGAAAAAACAAAGGAGGAGGCAACAATGCTAGATAAGAAATGTACACTTTACCTTACTCGTGTAACTGTAACTACTCTGTACAGTATTTTTACAATAAAAACCATTTTAAAAAAGGGGGGAACAATGGTCAATAGGAAAAGTACTCATTACCTTACTCATGTAACTGTAACCATTTTGTAGAGTATCTTTACAATAAAAACATATTTAATAAACAAGGGAGAAATGGAGAAAATAAGGGCTAAACACTGAAAAAAAGAAAATATCAAGGACCAGCTGTTGATTTTTGAAATGATATGCAAATCATCATGGAATTGTGGATGTAACACAGCCTTTCATTTCTGAGTGCCTATTGCTGCTCATTTCTAATTAAATGTTATTTTCTATTGAGCATGCACTAATAATACAATGGGCATTGTTATGATCACTCCATGTCTGACACTGGCACTAGGCTGACTAGCAATTCTTCAAATATAAAAGATTCAGAAGTAGTTTATCATCTCCATTTCATTTCTATTCTCCCTCCTCCAGCTGATCTTTCCCAGACCTTATCCTATCAGTGGAGGGGCACTGTTCTTGACACAGAGCAAATGCTCTGTGTTTGGTTTAATGAGGAGATTGAGGTTTGGATTAGACCCTCTTGTACAAAGTGAAGTGGTTGCGCTGAGTCTCTATTCTCCATTATGTCTTGAATGAGTAGCAGAGAGCCAGAGTGTTATGATCTGTCAAGAATGCAGCACATAATGCTGGTAATTATATATTACACCTGTAATCCAAGCGATTCAGGCAGTTGAGATTTGAGGATGGAGCTTCGATGTAATGATGTACAGGAAACTCTGTAAGATTCTTTCTCACCACTAAGAACCCAAAAAGCTGTAATAGGAGTTGTGGCTCAAGTGGTAGAGTGGTAGTTTTGAGCAAAATACTCTGGAAAACGTCGCATGGCCAGAGTTCAAGCACTGGAGGAAAGAAAGACAGATGTAAGGAAGGAAGGAGCTAGAGAAGGAAGAAGTGAAGGAGGGCGGGAGGGACAGAGGGAGAGAGGAAAGGAAGGAGGGAAGGAAGGCAGGAAAAAAAGAAGGAAGGAAGGAAGAAAGGAAGGAAAGAGAAAAAAAGAAAGAAAGAAAGAGAGAGAAAGAAAGGAAGAAAGAAAGAAAGAAAGAAAGAACGAGAGAAAGAAAGAAAGAAAGAAAGAAAGAAAGAAAGAAAGAAAGAAAGAAAGAAAGAAAGAAAGAAAGAAAGGAAGGAAGGAAGGAAGGAAGGAAGGAAGGGAGGGAGGAAGAAAGGAAGGAAGAAAAGAAGGAAGAAAGGAAGGAAGAAAGGAAGGAAGGAATAGAAAAGAAAGAAAAACATAAAAACAGAAAGAGAGGAGGGAAACAAGAAGAAATGTGAAAAAGAGATTTGATGTGAAAGCATTTTGATATACAGAGTTACTCTATTGGTACTGAACTCAATACAGGTCAACTGGTGAATCAGGGGAAATGAGCTAGCTAGTTGAATCAAGGGGGTTGAGAGGAAAGACAAATACTGACCACAAACTAATAGTGATTCTCACACCTCACCAGACATGGAGCAGTGTGTCAGGTGTGCAGATCTTCAGTTTGCCAACATCCGGAGAAATCATTGCCTGAGGAAATCTGAGGGCTTCCTGGCTTATGAAGAGCCCTTGGGTATGGCTCTGGCTTGCACAGCTCTTTGCTGCTCTGCACTCACAGCTGCTGTTCTTGGGGTGTTTATCAAGCACCAAGACACGCCTATTGTCAAGGCCAATAACTGGGCACTCAGCTACATCCTGCTCATCTCCCTCATCTGCAGCTTCCTCTGCTCCTTACTCTTCCTTGGCCGTCCTCACAGAACTGCCTGCATCCTGCAGCACACCACATTCGCAGTGGTGTTCACTGTGGCTGTCTCCACGGTCCTGGCCAAGACCATCACTGTGGTTCTGGCCTTCACGCTCACTGCTCCTGGGAGAAGCACGAGGCAGAGGCTGCTGTTCTGGGTTCCTAACCTCCTCATCCCCATCTGCACTCTCATCCAGGTGACCCTCTGTGGCCTCTGGCTGCAAATCTCTCCTCCCTTTGTGGAAAAAGACACACAATCAGAACATGGATACATCATCATCCTGTGCAGCATGGGCTCCCTCACTGCCTTCTACTGTGTCCTGGGATTCCTTGGCTCTCTGGCCCTGGCCAGCTTCACTGTGGCTTTTCTTGCCAGAAACCTGCCTGACACCTTCAATGAGGCCAAGTTCCTGACCTTCAGCATGCTGGTGTTCTGCAGTGTGTGGCTCACCTTCCTGCCTGTCTACCACAGCACCAAGGGGAAGGCCATGGTGGCCGTGGAGGTCTTCTCCATTTTGGCCTCCAGTGCAGGTCTCCTAGGCTGCATCTTTGCTCCCAAGTGCTACATCATCCTGATAAGACCTGAGAGAAATTATTTCTCCAGGTTCAGGGAGAGATCAGGTTCTGGAAGAAAAAAACATTAAGATAAAGACAGATGTTGCCTAGAATGTTTAGAGGCTCTGAGAGCAATCTGTATTACATCTTAGTTTAATGTGAGGACATCTTTGAACAAACAAGTTACTCTAATTGATTTCTCTGGTTATGTTAGAGACATAGCACATTCCCAACAAGACCTCCTAAATTTGCATTCGAACTTGGACATTTTATGATTCCTTCAGTGTAATCTGTCCTTTATACTCTCCTACTTCCTAATGAGTATATTATCTACTGTGCTTTTTCCTTTTTCTTTCCTGTCTCAATTATTTTTCCTACCTATCCTATATCACAGCTTCAATATCACTATATTGCTAAGCTACTAGTATAGGAAGTTACGTTGTTGAACATTTCCATGCTTTCATTATGGTCATTCAAGTCCATTCTCGGACCTAGCTGTATATTTCTGTTCAGATATTTTCTATTTTGCTATATAATTGAGTGTATTTTACTGGAAAACCTCCCATTCTCTCTCATCTTTCTTTAAGAATTTTAGAGCAGGATGTTAATCTGTTGCAGTTTCTAACAGGAATCTAAGAATGTATTTTGGGGGGAAGAAATGTGAGTGCACCAAAATAACTACAGTTGTCCAAATGAGTAGTTGCAGCAATAGTTTGCTTATTGGTCATTATTTCTTATTGAAATCCAAAAATACAGAGTACACAATTGGCCAAACAGAGCCTTGTCATCCCAGTCCCTAAGATTCCTCAATATTAATGGATGGAGAAATGCATGGTTGGATAGATTGTTGCTTCTTGGTCTAGTGAGACAGGATGTAATGAAAGGAACATCTGCCAGTAAAATTCACCCACTAAATGACAGCTTGGAAGCCAAGAGAGATGTGAAGGACCCTGGGAACAGTAGCACCTCCACAGCAATTAACCATGCTTTAGAGTGTGGGTTTGAAATTTACCTGAGTGATTTTACTCTCATGCTCTTATTCATCTGTAAACAGATCACTTGAATTCAAGAATAGGATGCAGGATTAACTCCCATTTCCTAATTTCATAGAATTAACATCCAACACTTCAAAGCTCCATGATTTCCTGATAGTATGAGTGCTGGGTGTTGAGGCCCCACATATTCTTCAGCTCATGTCAGATGAAACTGTAAGAAGGTTCAGTAAATTCATTTGCTGTGTGCTTATAATGATTATGTGTTTTGATTATCATTTCCCCTAAATCACTGGAGTGTCTCAGATGTCAGGTGAAAGGATAAAATGTCACTAACTTTCATCTGAATATTCTCAGACTCCTCAGTCTGTGTGCAGTGAGAGCTGTGGTCCTGGATTCAGGAAGGCCTCTCTGGAGGGAAATGCTACCTGTTGCTTTGATTGCACTCCTTGCCCAGAGAATGAGATTTCTAATGTGACAGGTGAGTCTGTTAGTTAGAGAAATTCCCCATCTCTCCTTCCTACCCTCCCTTCCATGCAAGCCAGTGGAGTGATCTACAGTAACATGGCAGGAACACATATGCACCTTCACGCAGATTTCCAGGGCAACGTTAACCATACTTCTCCTTAGAAGAAACACCAATTAAGCCCCTCTGTTTAGTCTCTGATTGTATTTTCTAATCTACTACAGGCTTCATCTTGAGAATACCCATGTTCCCCTTTCCTCAATCACATTTTTTGTTTTTAAAGAAAATATTTACCCATGGTTTCCATTATTTGTAATAACTAGTATATGTCTAGGACAAGCAGAAACTGTCAAAAGCTATGTACTTATGACCATATAAGTTGATGTTAAGCGAAATGAACGACAAGATAGGAACACAAGTGGTTTTTTCTTTCTTTTTTTAATGTATTTATAATGATCATGTGATTTTTTAGTTTCTTTGGTATGTTCCACCCCCATGGTATAACCCCTGTTTTCAATGTATTAGATTCTGGTGCCCTACATCTTGTATATACATTTTCCAAATTTGGGGAGGGCAAGGAAAAAACAAACTGCTTAAATAGGGATACAGGTTGACCGATTTTAACCAGGAGATGTACAAGACACTATATTGAAAATGAACTGTACAACTTTAGCATTGTTGGGTGAGTACTTGGGAACGTGGACAAGGAAGGGATGGTTAGGCAAAAATAAAGCAGGAGGCAATAATCCTAGATGGGAAATGTACACTTTACCTTACTCATGCAACTGTATTTTTACAATAAAATACATTTAAAAAAAAAAAAAACAAAAAATG
The DNA here is from genome assembly GCF_024711535.1 of Dipodomys merriami. Lineage (NCBI taxonomy): Eukaryota > Metazoa > Chordata > Mammalia > Rodentia > Heteromyidae > Dipodomys > Dipodomys merriami. The sequence continues at coordinate 2,892,254 of NW_027206179.1, read as the reverse complement.
GGGAACAATGCTCGATAGGAAATGTACTCATTACCTTAATCATGTAACTGTAACTACTTTGTACAGTATCTTAACAATAAAATATATATTTAATAAACAAGGGAGAAATGGAGAAAATAAGAGCTAAAGACTGAAAAAAAAATATCAAGGACCAGTTTTTGATCTTTCAAATGATAAGCAAATCATCATGTAATTGTGGATGTAACACAGCCTTTCATTCCTGAGTGCCTATTGCTGCTCATTTCTAATTAAATTTTATTTTCTATTTAGCATGAAGTAACGATTCATGTGGCTTTGTTATGATCACTCTATGTCTGACACTGGCACTAGGCTGACTAGCAATTCTTCAAATATAAAAGATTCAGAAGTAGTTTATCATCTCCATTTCATTTCTCTTCTCCCTCCTCCAGCTGATCTTTCCCAGACCTTATCCTATCAGTGGAGGAACACTGTTCTTGACACAGATCAAATGCTCAAGAAGTTTGTGTTTGATGTAATGAGGAGATTGAGGTTTGGATTAGACCCTCTTGTACAAAGTGAAGTGGTTGGGCTGATTCTCTATTCTCCATTAGGTCTTGAATGAGTAGCAGAGAGCCAGAGTGGTATGACCTGTCAAGAATGTAGCACATAATGCTGGTAATCATATATTACAACTGTAATCCAAGCGATTTAGGCAGTTGAGATTTGAGGATGGAGCTTGATGTAATGATGTACAAGAAACTCAGTAAGATTCTTTTTCACCGTTAAGCCCCCAAAAAGCTGTAATTGGAGCTGTGGCTCAAGTGGTAGAGTGGTAGTTTTGAGCATGAATACTCTGGAAAACGTTCCATGGCCAGAGTTCAAGCACTGGAGGAAAGACAGACAGATCTAAAGAAGGTAGGAGCTACAGAAGGAAGGAGGGAGGAAATGAAGGAAGGAAGGAAGGAAAGGAAAGAAGGAAGGAAGGAATAAAATGAAAGAAGGAAGGAAGGAAGGAAGAAAAAAGAAAGAAAGAAAGAAAGAAAGAAAGAAAGAAAGAGAGAGAGAGAGAGACAGAAAGAAAGAAAGAAAGAAAGAAAGAAAGAAAGAAAGAAAGAAAGAAAGAAAGAAAGAAAGAAAGAAAGAAAGAAAAGATAAACATAAAAACGGAAAGGGAGGAGGGAAAGAAGAAGAAATGTGATAAAGAGATTTGATGTGAAAGCATTTTGATATAGAGAGTTACTCTATTGGTACTGAACTCAATACAGGTCAACTGGTGAATCAGGGGAAATGAGCTAGCTAGTTGAATCAAGGGGGTTGAGAGGAAAGACAAATACTGACCACAAACTAATAGTGATTCTCACACCTCACCAGAAATGGAGCAGTGTGTCAGGTGTGCAGATCATCAGTTTGCCAACATCCAGAGAAATCATTGCCTGAGGAAATCTGAGGGCTTCCTGGCTTATGAAGACCCATTGGGTATGGCTCTGGCTTGCACAGCTCTTTGCTGCTCTGCACTCACAGCTGCTGTTCGTGGGGTGTTTATCAAGCACCAAAACACCCCTATTGTCAAAGCCAATAACTGGACCCTCAGCTACATCCTGCTCATCTCCCTCACCTGCTGCTTCCTCTGCTCCTTGCTCTTCCTAGGCTGTCCCCACACAGCCTCCTGCATCCTCCAGCACACCACATTTGCAGTGGTCTTCACGGTGGCTGTCTCCACGGTCCTGGCCAAGACCATCACTGTGGTTCTGGCCTTCACACTCACTGCTCCAGGAAGAAGCACAAGGCAGTGGCTGTTCTTCTGGGTTCCTAACCTCCTCATCCCCATCAGCACTCTCATCCAGGTGACCCTCTGTGGCCTCTGGCTGAAAATTTCTCCTCCCTTTGTGGACAAAGATGCACACTCTGAACATGGCTCCATCATCATCCTGTGCAACATGGGCTCTCTCACTGCCTTCTACTGTGTCCTGGGATACCTTGGCTCTCTGGCCCTGGCCGGCTTCACTGTGGCTTTTCTGGCCAGAAACCTGCCTGACACCTTCAATGAGGCCAAGTTCCTGACCTTCAGCATGCTGATGTTCTGCACTGTGTGGCTCACCTTCCTGCCTGTCTACCACAGCACCAAGGGGAAGGCCATGGTGGCCGTGGAGGTCTTCTCCATTTTGGCCTCCAGTGCAGGTCTCCTAGGCTGCATCTTTGCCCCCAAGTGCTACATCATCCTGATAAGACCTGAGAGAAATTCTTTCTCCAGGTTCAGGGAGAGATCACGTTCTGGAAGAAATGAACATTAAGATAAACACAGATGTTGCCTAAAATGTTTAGAGGCTCTGAGAGCAATCTGTATCACATCTTAGTTTAATGTGAGGACTTCTTTGAACAAAGAAGTTACTCTAATTCATTCCTCTGCTTATGTTAGAGACATAGCACATTCCCAACAAGACCTCCTAAATTTGCATTCTAACTTGGATATTTTATGATTCCTTCAGTGTAATCTGTCCTTTATACTATCATACTTCCTAATGAGTACATTATCTACTGTGCTTTTTCCTTGCTCTTTCCTGTATCAATTATTCTTCCTACCTATCCTATCTCACTGCTTGAATAGCAGTATATTGCTAAGCTACTAGTATAGAAATTTACGTTGTTGAACATTTCCATGTTTTCATTATGGTAAATCAACTCCATTCTCTGACCTTGCTATATAGTTCTGTTCACATATTTTCTATTTTGCTACATTACAAAGTATAATTTACTGGAAAAGCTCTCATTCTTTCTCTTCTATCTTTAAGAATTTTAGAGCAGGATGTTAATCTGTTGCAGTTCCAACAGGAATCTATGAATGAATTTTTTAGGGAAGAAATGCGTGTGTACCAAAGTAACTACAGTTGTCCAAATGAGCAGCTGCAGCAACAGTTTGCTTATTGGTCATTATTTCTTATTGAAATCCAAAAATACAGAGTACACAATTGGCCAAGCAGAGCCTTGTCATCCCAGTCCCTAAGAATTCTCAATATTAAGGGATGGAGAAATAGAATCATTTATTAGAAGAGAAAAAGCTCCCCAAGAGAGGACAAAAACATCAGATAGGCTCAGACTTCAAAACTCTCAATGATCTTTACAATTCTATGGGAACAAGTATGATTCAGAAGAGTCCCTAGGAAATCAAAATGTTGAGGAGCTCGAAGTAGGAATATTGTCAGGCCACAACCACCTTGTAAAGCCAGGAGGAGTACAATGGACAAACAAGCACATGTCATGTCTCTGAGTCCAAATATCTTGATGTCATTCAGTACTGTAGCTGTGGCTCGGTGGAGTGACGTCACCCACACATGCATGACAGAGATACACATAGTGCTGTCTCTAATTCTGCTGGGCCATGGATGGAAAACAGAAAAGCATCTGCAGAGAGACAGAATTGTCTGGAAGCCAAACAGCTTATCCCACTTACAATGACTCAAAGAAGAGAGTGCTTACTGTTCTGTATAGGTGCTCATTTAATGATTGCCACTTCTACTTTTCAGTGGTCCATTGGAGAAAAGAGTTTCTTAGAATTCCGTGCCTGGGATGGCTTTGAACTGCAATCCTCAGATCTCAGCATCCTGAGTAGTTAGGATCCCAGTCATGAGGCACCAGCACCCTGTCATTGATGCTGTTTTGATAACTGAGGTCCAGACCTTCATTATGATTGTGATAGTTCCTCTGCAGTACTCAGAAAGAGTTTAGAATAATACAGATATTGTAGTTTGGGGAAGACCTTAACAGGATCAGAACCAGTACTGTATAGGTAGAAAGAGAAAAATTTTTGGTTACCCATTCTGGTAACAAAACAAAACTATAAGAATGTATAAAACATAGGGCACTGAAGCATTCACACAAGTGGTGAAATAATTTTTACTGCGATGTCCTACCATCTGTCTACCCAAAACCATTATGTTGATATTTATGATTAAGTGGGGGTATTTCCAAGACTCTTCATGTATCTAATAGATCAGTACTTACTGGGTAGAGATGCTTCTGTCTTTAGACACAACCAAGGGGTAAAGAACCAAGGGTCTCTTCAAGGCTGGTGCATAGGGAAAGCTCAGCCTCCATCATCACCACTTACAGACCAGGAGTGGGCTAGTGCCAGCCTCTGTTCCAGAGGACCACAGCTTTCCAGGAGATGCTCAGGTGAAGGTGGGAAAACATGGACTCATCATTGACCTTAGGAAAATCAATCTCCAGAGCTCACAATTAGCAAACTTGTGCTTCTTATTGGACCAAATCACTAAGGACTTCCAAACAGAAATGGAAAAAGAGAAAAGAGACGAATAGCCACACTCGATATTTGGAGATCTCAGCTATGCTGGCAAAAGATAGTGTGTCCTTTCTTCCATTGCTTCATTTTCTGCTTATTTTTTTAAGATCCAGTGATGTTTAATCTCAATTTGATTGGACTAAATTACACGTCAGAAATGTGTTTTACATTGAGATATGACAAAGTAAAAAAGACCCAAGAAATAAAGGACCTCTTCTTACTTTTCATATAACTTCTAAATCACTCTATGTTCTTAATCCCATATAAACTGCATAGGCATGCACATCTGAGAGAAGCCAGGAGGAGGGCAAAGAAGTGGAGAAAAATGGGTGAAAAAAAAATACAGCAGAGGGCCCATCAGCGGCACTGGTCATTGATAAAAGTGAACTCAGCAACTCAACAGTGATGATGGGAGGGAGGGAATGAGAGAGAAAGAGGAAACAGCTGATACTGAGCAAAAGGAAAGAAATGTACATATCACCCAATTTGGAGGAAACAGTTTTATTGTTAAAGTCTGTAGCGTTCATAAGCTTTGTAGATCAAGACGATGACAAGATGCATTGTGAAGATTTAAATGTGCTAGTGACATTAGCTAAGTATCATTATGCCACAATAGTGTTAAATTTATGTAATTACATACTCTCAAAAAAGAAAAAGTGTTACTCTTAAAATATGGACTAAAACCTTAGGTAATGTGTATTAAATTTTCACATTCTTGTGGAAATCTATTATTAAATTCATTTTGAATTTGTATATTAGACAGGTAATTTTTTTGTGAGCCAGTCACCAGTTGCTCTCTTAGAAGGCTTGGACCTGAGGATTACAGATCAAAATTAGCCTAGACAGAAAAGTCTATTAGACTTCATCTCTAACTTACAAGTAAAAATATGGGACAGGATGTATTTGTCAAATGTTAAAATGACACATGTGTATTACAAAGCCAAGAGAGGGAGCTTGGGGCCCTGACTTCCAGGGCTGATACACACACAAACACACACACACACAAACACACAAAGAGAGAGAGAGAGAGAGAGAGAGAGAGAGAGAGAGAGAGAGAGAGAGAGAGAGAGAGAGAGAGAGAGAGAGAGAGAGAGAGAGAGAGAGAGAGATGTTTTTCATATTGAAAACATAAATTCCTATTTAATTCCTTTTGCTTTTGCCACCCAACTCCAATAAATGTCAATTCTGTATTTAAATTTTTAAAGAAAAACAAGTGGTTTCAATTCTCATGAGGGTCTGTGGATGCCACAGTGAGCAGTGCCAATGATGGCAAAGGCTCAACAGAAACAAGGAGAAACAAAAAGAGTGAAGACAGACAGACAGACAGACAGACAGACAGACAGACAGACAGACAGACAGACAGACAGACAGACAGAATAGCCAATATATTAAAGCCACACAATCATTAAATGAAAATCATCCCAAACTCTGAGAGCAGAAGAAAAGGGAAGCCCACACATGGCAGGTGAGACACCTCAACCCAGAGAGGGTCAGAATAGCAGCAATAGATTATGGATCCTACCCATGTCCCCTGGCCTGCTGCTCAGGATCTGCCCTGTGTTGTTGTTGCTGAATCTGCACCCAGACACGGGCAAGGCCCTGAGGTATTACAGAACCACATGCAGTCCCACAACTCAAGGCCAAGGTTTCCATCCTATGATGCTCACTGCCCCATACCCCAAGGCATGCTGGGAGTATCCTTCCATTTCCAGAGCAGGACCCTGAGCCCCATCTTCCCCCAGAGGCGCCAAACCATGTGCAGGATCGTCCCATTACCTTCCCCCCCCCAAAAAAAAAATAAGGAACTGTTTCTTGGACCTTTTATTTAATTTTTAAAAAATAAACAATATTTTAATACCTTTTTCCTCTTATAATTTTTATTTTCGGTATATGGGTGTCTGTGTGCTTTTTTTAATCTCTTGACATTTTGGTCATTTTTTTCTTAATATTTTCTTTTTTTCCCTTCTTTTTGTGTGACTTAATTGCTAGATTGTATCTGCAATCTTTTTTCTGTGCAAGTACAGGATTTTGTTGGTGCTTGACTTAAAATAGTGTTCTAGCACAAAATTGGTGTTATTTTCATACCAAATTGGCAGAACAAGCCAGACAAACACAATGAAAATGGCAAGTCTGGGTATCTCAAATCCCACTCATGATAATCAGGTGACAGAACAGATAATGAATAATCCAGAGGAGAGTTACCAAAAAGCTCTACAAACGCTACTGCTAACATGATGAATGAAAAGTTTGAAAACCTGCAAGGGACTCAGTGTGAGCATGATAGGGAGCAAGAGGAGGCAAACCAAAGATCAATAGAAGAATCTGATGAGTGTGAAGAAGCTACTCAAAGATTAATACAGGAATTGTTTGAGCAGGCTCAGAACACTCAAAGAAAACTACAGGAATTGGGTGAACGTGAGGAAGCTAATTAAAGAGTAATACAGGAATTGCAAGAGTGGGATGAGAATAGACAAAGATCAATAGAGACATTCATGGAATCCATAAACAGATAGCTGTAAGAAGTCAGGGAGACTACACAGGGAATGCTGAATGGAGCCCAACAGAAGGAATGGGAGTCCAAGGAAAGCATAACCATTCAACTAAGTGATTTGAGAATAAATACTGAACACCAAATTAAGGAAATAAAGAAGTTCCTACAAGATCTAAAACAAAGCTCCAACTAAGAATTTGAAGTCATCAAAGCCAATCAATTAGAATGAAAAGAAATAAAAAAACAAAGTAGGAAGCCTTGACAGTTGGTAAGACCATGCAGAAGATTGAATCTCAGGGATTGAAGACAGCCTACATATTATAAAGAAAGAATATATACCTATCATAGTCAAATCCAAGCAATATGACAGATCTATTCAACATTTGGAAGACACCATCAGAAGGCTTAATCTAAGCATAATGGATGCAGAGGAGCACCTAGAGGTACCTAGTCTAGGAAATTTGGTTAACAGGATCCCAGTATAAAATTTCCCAAACATGCAAAAAGATAGGCCTATTCAGATACAAGAAGCTTTTAGAACCCCAAATAGACCACACCAGAACAGGACATCCCACTGTCACATTATAATCTGCACAGGATCAAGGAAAAGTTCCTTAAAGCAGTCAAGGAGAAAAGATCAATCACTTATAAAGGGAAAACAATTAGAATTACCTCTGATTTCTCAGCAGAGATAATTAAAGCAAGAAGAGCATAGAATGTCATATACAACTCCCTAAATACAGACAACTATCAAGCAAGAATACTGAACCCAGCTAAACTCTCCTTCATAACCAAAGATCAAATAAAACCTTCCATAGCAAAGAAAAACTGAAACAATATATCTCCACCAAACAAGCTCTACAAAAGATACTTAAAGATGTCCTACACATAGAAAACCAAGAAGACCACAATAAAGGCCAAGAAACTGACCCAAATGGAGAATTCAAGAACCATAGGAAGAACCCAGTTGCCCCAGCACCCAAGAAGATGGATAACATGGCAGTAACTCCCAAACACCTCTCTGTTCAATGAAAGGTTGGACAAATGGGATTGCATGAAATTGCAGAGCTTCTGCATAGCAAAGGACATAGCTAGAAAGATCAATAGAAAGCCCAAGGATTGGGAGAAGATCATAACTAGCCATACAACGGACAAACGTCTCATATCTAAAATATACCTGGAACTCAAAAACTTAAATTCCCCAACAACAAATCCTCAAACAACTGCCCAATAAATGAGTGGGCTAAGAACTTAAAGAGAAACTTCTGTGAACAGGAAAGATGTCTGGTCAATAGACACATGAAGACAAGCTCATCCTCCCTAGCCATAAAAGAAATGCAAATCAAAACAACATTGAGAGACCACCTCACCCCAGTTAGAATGGCTATAATCGAGAACTCTAATAACAACAGATGCTGGAGGGGATGTGGACAGAAGGGCAGTTTTCTGCATTGTTGGTGAGAGTGTAAACTTGTTCAACCACTTTGGAAAGTAGTATTTAGGTTCCTCCATATAGAACTCCTCTATGACTCAGCAATCCCACTTTTGGGCATTTACCCAAATGATCACAAACAAGACCATACTAAAGCTACCAACACAACTATGATTATTGCAGCATTATGTACCATAGCTAAGATATGGAACCAACCCAGATGCCCCTCAGTAGACGAATGGATAAAGAAACTGTGGTATACATACACAATGGAATTCTATTCCTCCAACAGAAAGAATGGCATTGCCCCTTTTGTTAGGAAATGGAAACACTTGGAAAAATTATATTAAGTGAAGACAGGCCCAAAGAGACACAGGTCCCAAGGTTTCCCTTCTTTGCAATAACTAGTACATGTCTGAGACAAACAGAAACTGTCAGACAAGTATATATTAGGCGAAATTAACCCCAAGATAATGTTTAATTTAATAATTCAATGTTTTTTTTCTTTCTTGTGATTGTTTCCAACATATTTATAAGATGATTCCTTGGTTACTTTGTATATACCTCCCCCATGGTATAATCCTGCTTTCACTGTATTTGATGTTGGTATAATTTGTGGAGAGTAAAGGAAAAACCAAATTGCTTAAATAGAGTTACAGGTGGACGCATTGCAACAATGAGATGTACAAGAGATTATGTGGAAAAACGAACTTTGCAACATTGGCAGTGGAGTGTGGGGTGGAAAGGGGAAGGGATCGCAAGGGGAAACAAAGGAGGAGGCAACAATGCTTGATAAGAAATGTACTCACGATCTTGCACATGTAATTGTAACCCTTCTGTATGGTTTTTTCACAATAAAAAATAATACAAAGAAAGAAGGAAAGAAAGAAGGAAAGAAGGAAGGAAGGAAAGAAGGAAAGAAGGAAGGAAGGAAGGAAGGAAGGAAGGAAGGAAGGAAGGTAGATATATAGTAGCTTATCCATGTAATTGTAACCCATCTGTATGGTATTTTCAGAATAAAAAAAGTTTTAAAATAAAAAAATAGAAAAAATGTGATAAAATATAAAAAAGAAAAGAAATTTAATAATAACAGACGCTATTGAAGATATTGCCAAAAGGAATGTTATAACACCGTTTGTAACATAATATGACAAAAGATAAAATATTATATGCCCATTACACACAAACAAATATTGGTGTTTGTTATGTTTATGTTTACATATGATGAGTGTTTATCATGACACTACTTAGAAGCCTAGTTTCAGAACCAGGCTCCATTCCAATCAACACATGAATGGAAAAAGTGAATTGAGTAATACAGACATAATGGTGTCTTGAGCATGCAATTATATGTTTGAGTCAGAAATACGGGAGAAAGTGGAGATCTTCGTGTTCAGTTAATCACACTGACAAATGCAGCAGTGGTATATACTGGACACCATGTGAAAAATGAAGCATACAACTTGTGGATGGGGCAGAGACAGAAAAACTGGGTAACATTATAAAAACATAAATATACTCATTACCTGACTTACATAATCGAAACTCGTCTGTACAACACATTTAAAATACACACAGACAGACAGACGGACAGACAGACAGAAAGACACAAAGACAGACAGAGATGCATTAACACCCAAACCAGATCCCCAAGTTTTCTCTCATTTTTGAAATGTAGGGAGAAGTAGGCTTAGAGTACTAGAGTAGATATCAATGACAATGAAGTAGAAATTGTTAGCTTCACCAGCAAGGAAACCTGACAAATGGTTAAGGCAAAAAACGCAAACTGCTCACATACAGGAGATGGAGAAGCATGGAAAAGACAGAGGAAAAGGAAAAAGAGTAAAAGAGAAAGAGAGAGAAGGGGATTTGTGCTGAGCCAGGACCACAGCGGATGTGGAAATGACCACAGAGTCTGGGGAACTTCTCACTGTCCTATGGAGGTGTGACCAGGGTGGATGAAGAAGTCACCAAGGAGTGTGGGGTCCTTTACTGAATCAGTCAGGTGACTGACAGGTGATGACTGGTTTCAGGCAGGTGAAGAGGAAGTGGGGAGGGCGTGTTCTCTTGGACAGATTTAACAGAAATAGAGTAATAGATGAAGAGAACAGGATAAATGTTTCTCTTCTGAGCCAGCCACAGGTGGCTCATACTGGTCATCTTGGATATAGAAGCAATAAAGATTTTTACTTCAGAACCTAAGTCAGGCTGGGCCGCAGCACTGATGCTCATGTAAGATCTTGCTGGCTACCAACATCAAATAGCATTTACATCCTTACTTTTACAAGCCCTTCCTTATAAATGTATGCAGCCAGTTCCCCGAACCAGCCACCATGGTGTACTCTGTGCAGACAAACCCTATGTGGTGACCTTGGTTTCACTATTATGAGGAACTAATAGAGAAGACAGATAGGGAGACATGGACAGAGCTGGCACCACACAGTTGTACAAGTGGTAACAAGAATTCCCCGAGCACTCTGACATGATGGGGACACAGCAGAGCAAGACCCATTCATACACCCACAGCTACCAGGATCCTCAATGGGGAAGCCTGTTATGTTCCCATAAAGTCACAGATCATAGAACATCTCTGTCTAACAGTGGACCACCACAATACATTGATAGGTACAGTCTGATGGTCAAGGACATGCAAGCACTGAAGAAGTTCAAGGTTCAGAGTGCAAATATCCAATTGGATATGTGCATTGGCCTTGAAGTATTGATCTGTAATAGTTAAATTCAGGGATACTGTTGGTAACACCAGCAGCAGTAAATAAATGCATTAACCACTTCTGGATACTTATGCATGTGCAGTTGGTATGGAAACCTGAATGGTTCATTTCAGCAAATTTCTGTGGCTCACTTGGCCCTGGATGTGAGGCTGTCCATCCTTATGTTTGACAGTACTCCAATAACTCTGATTGGGCCTTTTCTGGCCATGGCACTCTATGACCATTTGACCTTCACATAGCATCTTCTGGTTTTATACATTCTGATCATCCCTAGTGACACTTGATTTTGTGAGCTGTTTTCTGTTCAACTTTTTGCTTTCAAACAAATTTATGAACAACTCGACAAGAAAGGAATTCATCCCTGGAGTTTCATTATCTACAGTCTTGGATGAAATCACGGTCCTGAGGAAGTGGAGAGGAAGATTGTACACATGTTTTCTAACTTTTGTTTTGACCTTGAAGCTGGACACCAGATGCAGAGCCAGAGGGCGGAATGGGTTCTGTATTCCTCTAGGACAGTGGAGGCCTTCCAGGTAACAACAAGCCACAAAAACTGAAGATCCATTTAGACACCTACCTGACACAGAAATCAGAGTCTGCATCCAGAATCACAGCTTCAGGTCAAAGCAGCAACAAGGTTCCCTGTGGCTCTGACACTGCTTCTCCTCCAGCATCCACACCTGGTCAGTTCCTCTGAAGACTGCAGACGGATTTGCACAGAGAAATCTGTGGTACACAGCAGGGGAGATGTGGTCATTGCTGGATTTTACCCCATCTATTCTTGGGAATTCTTCGTTCAAAGCTTTAATGATCCTACCCTGCTGCAACAGAATATTCAGTAAGTGATTTCTTGGGTTTCCTTAAATTTTGAATTTTCCCTTTGTGTTACAGACAGAGGTGGGGGAAGTTTGGACACGATCATTGATGTGCTCTGCATCTTCTACACTGCCATCACTACAACAGCTCTACTTCATTTCAGATTTTCCTGATGAATATTTTTCTTTCATCCAAGGGTACAGAGTTTTCTGTCTGTCTTCCATTCCACTCCCCTTTCCAGAAATGTCCCTACAACCCCACCATCACTTTGACTCCTTACTGTTGCTCAGGGTCACTGGGGTGACCAAGAGTCCATACAAAGACACTAAAGAGCAATGTCCCCATCCATAGTGCAAAGGCCAGGGAATCTTCAATCAATTCTGTACTTTACACTTTTCAAAACAGGACCAATGTTTGGACATCCTTCATAGCAACCTTTGTTAAGATAGACATGCAGTGTCTGCTTCTGGGGCTATTTCATGTCAGCAAAGCTCTGGGAATGGGGAGCTGCTGGTCAGATCAGTAATAAGAGAATCAAGACACGTTTGATTTTTTCCCCTTAACTAATGTAAGCAAATGTCTGCCCTGATGTCCATGTCTTGGCCTGTGTCCAATGTCATTCCCAGAAGCTCTGCTTCCATTCCTTGTCCTCCAACATCTTTCCAGGCTTATTTATTTTTCCCTGCTCATAACTTCTTAAACTTGATTTGAATGTTTTTTTCATATATTGTCAGTAATGAGGCTTCAACTCTGGGCTTCGATGCTGCCCCTGTGCTATTCAGCACTTAAGGCAAGTGCTCTACTGCTTGCGCCACAGTGCCACTTCCAATTTTTTTGGTGGTTTATTAGAGATAAGATTCTCATAAACTCTAATGCCTTGGCTGGCTCTGAACCCTGATCCTCAGATCTCACCCTCCTGAGTAACTATAATGACAGGCCTCAGCAAAGGTGCTTGGCTTTTTCATATGTTTTATACACACTTTCATTCAGGCATTTGACCCAGATCTATAGAATTCTCTGTAAACTAGGGAAGTCATGGATGAATCTTCTCAGACAAGTTGCGTGGAAACACCCTGTTTGGGGTTGGTTTAGGAGAGGAATACTTTATTGAATGAGAGGTATGTGAAGGATATTGAAGCCAACTGAACCTAGTGAGGATGTGAGTGAGAAAGATGGGGCTCATGTGTAAACCCAGCATTAGAAACATACCTCATGGGAGGTGGGAGATGTCAGAGCTATCCTCTTCTCTGTCCATTCTCTATTTGAGCTGTGTGTGTGTGTGTGTGTGTGTGTGTGTGTGTGTGTGTGTGTGTGTGTGTGTGTGTGTGTGTGTGAGTGTGTGCGCGCACACGTGCGTGTATGTTCACACATACTCTGATACTCAGGCGTCATCTATAGTACTGATGGCTCTCCCTTAGCATTTTTTCTCTCATGGCTGGCACTCGACCACTTGACCCACAGCTGTGCACCATTTTCTGTGGAGTTGCTTGCACATAAGACTGTCACAGACATTCCTGTCCAAAGTGACTACAAAACATAATTCTCCTATATCAGCCTCCTTAGTAGTTATGAATACAGGCCTTAGCCACCAGTTCCTATTCATATTTAATATTATTCACATTCTAGCTGTCAAGCCTGAGAGTTAACTTGTACACAAGGATATCAGCAAATCCATGAGAGTTGAGATTCTATGAGAATTTCCCCAAAATGATTACAATGAATGCTAGGAGAACTCATTGTTCTGGAAAATTCTTCATTCATATTGGCATGTGATACAATCAGGCCTTTGAACTGTATCGGATTTACACCAGTGGTCTGGCTTTTTGCCTGTCTTTCCAGAAATTCCAGGCAGGCTTCAGTGTTCCTGAGTCTGTAGTGACTTCCACAATTGCACCACTAGAAGGAGCACAAGCCTTGAGGGAAGTCAGCTGTGAGGTGATAAACCACTTCAGTACAAGAGAAAACCAAAGGCAATTTTGGTGACAAATACTCTGTGGTTCTAAATACTTCGAGATAACTCTAATGAGTCGTGGGTCCAAGTATGCCTCCTCCTGTGTGCACAGGGGGAACATATGCCTCATCCACAGGGAATGGCCTTGTGAGTGGATTCTGCCTAGCAGTGGCAAGATTTGTGTGCTAGACCAGGCCTTAGTCACAGCGGTGGACACCAGAATTCTATTATACCTGGAAGACAAACCAGCAGGGTCACCAAAACAGATGAAGGTTAATGAAGTTTCCCTCTAAAAGTAGGGACTCTTCACTTTGGATCCTGGACTTTGATCGCAGAAGAAGAAATTCTAGACAAGTCACAACAGTAAGAACAAGTGGCAGAGTTTTACTGAGTAAGGAAGCAAACAAACAAGCAGGTAGACAAACAGGAAACAGAAAGGCAAAGACACACTCTAACTGAGGAGAGGCACACAGCTCTTGGGCTGCCAGGGGTACCCAGATAGTAAAGGCAGAAGGTCTGAATGAAAAATTACACAAACATGGGTTTGTCATCTTTGCACTAATCACTTCTGATGTTACACTTTCTGAGTTTCTGTATGTTTTGGCAATTCTTTCCAGATGATTATCCTTGAGGGAAGGAAGGTATGCTGTTGTCTATATTTGGGGTAGGATGTTGCTAAAATTTGGGGGAACATCTTGGAGGAAGGCATACACACAACAAGACAACTGCTAATTCAAATGATGAGAAATGCATCTCTCAGGAAGGAATGCAACCTGTCATCTCTCACATGTTTCTGAGTTGCCTTCACTAGGACTCGTTTTTTTTCCCATAATTTATCCTGCTTCTTTTTGTGCTCAATGACTTTGATCCCTTTATCTATCTTAAGATATGTAGATGGATGAATACCACTCTATTTACTGTGAGCTTCCCAAACCACATTTTTCACTCTCTATTCTACTCCATTTTTCCCTATATGACTTCATTCCCTTAACATTAAGGGAAGTAGATGGACAAGCTTTAAGCTTGAGTTTTTGAATTCCTGGCATGCATTAGCCAGGCCTCATTTTCCATAGCCTATCCTGCCTGAGTACAACATTCTAAGTCCACTACAATCAAGACCAATACAGTGCTAAGTGAGCACTAAGATTGACTCAGGTTGAATGTGGTTGAGGTGAATTCATGGGCCAAGATGGCCACAACCATACACAATTAGTGGTGGCTAGAATAGAATTCTTACTGTCTGGTGGGAGATGACTCACAGGTACTGAGATGATTATAGAGTTCTGCCAGAGGCTGCCCTGGCTATGGGGTCATGGCAAAGTTCTAGTGCTATCACATGTCCCACACTAAGCTCTGGGACAAGATCACAATCTTAATTTCCTGTCCAACCCCTGGGAATTAGAATGGAGAACCATGCTGTGTCACAGCAGCTTGGTAAAGTTTGTAAAGGAAGACAGCTTGGCACGGGTGGCTGATGCCTGTAATCATAGTTACTTAGGAAGCTGAGATTTGAGTACCAGGGTTCAAAGCCATCCCAGGAAGGAAATTCCCTGAGATTTTTATCTCCAAATAAAACATCAGAAAACCAGAAGTGGCACTGTGGCTCAAGTGGTAGAGCGCTGGCCTTGAACTGAAGAATTCAGGGACAGATCCATGGCCTAGAGTTCAAGCACTACAACTGACAAAATAAAACAAAAAACAAAAAATAAAACAAAGGAAGCCACAAGGCCATCTTGGTGAACACCGCCATACACTCAAGCTCAATCTCCCATCCAGAAAGCCAAAATGTCATGTGGCCCACACTCCAGCTTATGGTGCTATAGACCAGTTCACATTAGTTTCCTAGAGCAACCTAAGTTTCTGCCTGGTCTCATGTTGAGCACTATCTTTCTAGGGCAATGGTCCTTGAGATTCTTCAATGTGCAACAAGACTAGCACTGAGCCAGATATCAACACAGTCACATAGCAACAGTGGCTTCACAAGGCTAAGCAGGAAGACAGGTGTCACCCCACTTCAACCAAGGTGGAAACTGATGGAATGGCATTTGGTTCTGCCTCAGGGACCTTCCAACACGTCCTGAAAGATTCCAATGGAAGCTGGGTTGCCATGACCAAGAATGCCTCTAGTTTACTCTGGATTATTGGTCCAAACATGACATGCCTGACACAGGGTTATAAGAAAAACCCTGACCCACTCTTATGCCTTCTTCACTAGGGGGTTGTATTCTGTACCTGTTGTCATTCACAAGATTGGAGGAGGGAGGTTGAGGCAGTGTCTTCCTTCTCTGTCCTAAACTAGTTCCAGAGGCACAATCTAAAGGTCTAGACACAAGAGTAGAGTCTATAACCACTTCTCAAGCACTGGTCGAGGATACAGGGATGGTGCTAACATTGAACTTTAATTCTCTCCCTCCCAGCAATGTTGGAGAGTTTCTGTTCATAATGAGCTACTAATGCTGTTGTATGGGAGGAACATGGAGATCGCTTCTTTAGTCCTTTTCTCACACACCTTTTTCTGTTGTTTTGTTCCACTAGAGAAGAACTCTGCAATCCAAACCCCATGACTTTCATCTCTTGTTTGCTGGGTGAGGAAAGCTTCAGGTTCTCTCTCCCTCAATTGACATCTTGCACTGCTTCTGGCGAATCCCCTTGAATGATGGCATTCTCTAAGTCTCTACCACATGACATGAATTGAATTTCTTTGTTTTCTTTAATTTCCTTACAAGGTAAGATTCACTTCTTTGCAGAAGGGTGCACCATCGACAAAGTCTGGCAAGAGAGCACAGAGACAAGGCAGCCTGTTTCCTATTTACTCCTGAGACAGCAGCCACTGTCTCTCTGCTCATATTGGTCAAACTCAGGTGGACAATCTGCTCCCAATTTGAATTGTATTTCTTAAGAATTTTTCATATGTGTACAGCTAATTCAATGTACTTAATGACTTGGAATGTGAGCTGGGCATGCCCCTGTGTCCCAATAGACAGCAGTGTTTTTCACATAGGCATATGTGCAAGAGAGGAAAAACCACTTTGCTCATCCCGCCCTCCTCTCTACAATCTCAGAAGAACAGTCACCTCATGTATGCTGATCAA
Organism: Dipodomys merriami; assembly: GCF_024711535.1. Classification (NCBI taxonomy): domain Eukaryota; kingdom Metazoa; phylum Chordata; class Mammalia; order Rodentia; family Heteromyidae; genus Dipodomys; species Dipodomys merriami. The sequence goes on along the minus strand of NW_027206179.1, from coordinate 2,875,482 downwards.
GTCCTGTTTAAGAGCTCACTCAATTCTTAGACTCCGAATTAGAATTCCATCCTAGTGGAAGATAGGAACTACACATACTACTGTGGGTAGAGATAAGCATTTGATTCAATAAAGTCATGAGATTTGTAGTTAATCATTTGTGAAAAGCATATAGCTACCCAAAATTTGTGACCTTTGTGCAGGATCAACTTAAAGAAATACCAATTGCTTCTCAACCTGCTGCTGGCTGTGGAGGAAATCAACAAGAATCCCAATCTGCTACCCAACATGACTCTAGGGTTTGAGATCTATAGTGCACATTACTCAGGTACTGATCTGTTAGAGGAGACTCTCATCTGGCTGTCTGGGAAAAATAAAAACAGCCCCAATTATACCTGCAGAAGAGACAGAAAAGCTTTAGCAGTACTCACAGGAACCTCAAGCACATCTGTTCCAATCAGAAAACTGCTGGACCTCTACAAACTTCCACAGGTGAGGCTGGGAGAAGTGGTCAGATGTGAAGCTATGTCCACATGGACTCTGTCCTGGACAGGCTGAAGAGGTATTATCATATACCCTTCCAAATGCATAATCTCACAGGGAATAGACTCCATAAGTGGATGGAACATACATATTTTCTTTGCTCTAAATAAAAGGAGAGGTTTTAAGAGAGGAAAGGATGACCCAAAGCTCTGAGCCTTATCCATACATGTATACAAAGTGCTTGGAACATGGAAGATGACTTTGCAAATGGGATAAGCAAACTTTTGCTCCCACCCTTGCCAGTTGTTGTTTAGATTACATCAGGACTGAGACTTGCCTATTACCATCCTCTTCCTGGGGTTGTGTTCATTTTTCCCTGTAGTTTATTTTTGGGACTTTTATTCTCTCCTGAGTGACCATGGAAAGTTTGTGACTGTCTATCAGATGGCAGCCAAAGACTCATATCTAGCCCTGGCCATGGTCTTTTTGATGCTTCATTTTGGCTGGACCTGGGTGGGACTGTTCATCACTGAAGATAAAATATGGTGTGTGGTTCCTCTCAGAATTGAGAGAAGAGATGGGCAAGAGTAGAGTCTGTTTTGCTTTTGAGAATATGATCCCTTAAAATGCCTTTACAGATTACTCAGATGATCTATGGAAGTATCGCCAGCTAATGGACTCATCAACCAATGCGATTATCATTTATGGGGACAGTAAATTTCTACTAAGCTGTATTGTTAAATATGGGCGCATTTTAATTACAAGGAAAGTCTGGGTCATGAACTCCCTATGATGATGTCACCATTAGAAAAAGATATTTTCAGATCCCCTCTTTCATGCATCTCTCACCTTCTCTCATCATCATAGAAACACTTCTCTGTTCACCGATTTTATTCTCACTGATACCTTGTCAAATGACTTAGGAAATAATTCCCTTCCTAGGTCATGGGTTCAGTCTGTTTATTGCATCCTGATTAAGTCTGACTGCAGAGACTTGGGGCACTGTTCATACAATGCTACACTGCATTGGTTGCTGAGGCACATTTTTGACATGACCATGTCAGATGAGAGTTACAACATCTATAACGCTGTTTATGTCTTCGCCCAAACCCTCCAACAGATGTTTCTTCATCACATGGAAGAGCCACCAGTGCACAATGGTCAACCAAGGTCACTTCTCTCTTCACAGGTAATGGCTTTGCTTTTGGGTGACCTATTCTAGGAATAGAGACTTTCTATAGAAGCTTTCATAGCAGATGGAAAGAGGTCATCTGGTTCCATTTTGGAAAATACAAGAAACATTGGGCCTGTCATGCTCTACATGAATGAATGTAGAGCTGTGAAGACAATGTTCTTGAAGAATGCTGCATCCATGAAAAGGAAGAGCTGTGTCTTCTGTCCTCATCCTCACTATGTGTGGAAAAACCATCCCCTTTTCAATATATACACATTGTAGTTGTAACTTTTTATTTTTTATTTTTATTCATTTTTTTTTCCTTATGTGGTGCTGAGGAATTGCACCCAGGGCCTCAAGTATGCAAGGCAAGCCCTCAACCACTGAGCCGACTTCCCAGACACCTTGTAACTTTTTAAAATAACAGATCAAGGTGAAAATCCTTGAAAACCTAATATTGTCTGGACACAAGTGGCTCAGACTTGTGACTTACTCCTGACTATAACTATCAAAAAGCCAGAAGTGGAGCTGTGGCTCAATGGATAGAATACATACTTTGAAAAGATAATAAAACCACGTCAATTTGAGTGCCTAAGCCCTGAGTTTGAGTCACAGAATACACACACACACACACACACACACACACACACACACACACACACACACACACACACACACACACACACACACACACACACACACACACACACACACACACACACACACACCCCAAAAGGAACTAAGTCTTGCTTAAGGTAGTCTTTCATATTTGTCATAAATATTTTACTAATCTACTTAGTTTATTATTCACCTTATTTCAGACTGACTTTCTGATCACAATCATAAAATAAGTGATGGAAATGCAATTTAGAGAGTCGTTGAGGTCTGTCATATGATAATTCATTATTTTGTTGGATGTGGCTAGAGTCGCAGTCCCTTGAAATTGAGTTTCTGCATCCCATCCTGGATACCCAGATTTTAGAACTTGGTAACAATTTAATCTACTGTGGGGCTGCATTTCATACAGTTGGTTGGATTCCTGTGCTGTGTGAGAATCAGGGGATGGGAATGAAGAGTAACCATGGTTCTGGGGTTCTGTGATAACACTGGGAAGCATTTCACCATACTATAATGTGTCCCTTTTAGCTGCATCCTCTTTTGAAGAAGATCCAATTTACCAATCTTGTTGGAGACCAAGTGGTTTTGAATGAGGAAAGGAAATTGGAGGCAGAGTATGACATTAAGAGCTTTTGGAATTTTCCAGAAGGTCTGGGACAAAGGGTGAAAGTTGGCGAGTTTTCTCCATCTAGGCCACATGGTCAACAACTGATTTTGTTTGAAAATCTAATAGAGTGGTCCATAGGAATCACCAACGTGAGTCATTTGTACTTTACTCTCTCCTTTTAAAAAAAATGTATTGTTTTAGAAAGTAGTTGTATAAAGAGCTGACAATTTCCTAAGGCAGGTTATAATCACAATGCTTGTAGACAGTGTCACCACATCCTTATTTCTTCCCCAGAGTTGGTTGTTTCTAACCATAATGGCATGATCTATGTATAAATAAGCAATAAGCTTACCCTTTTTTAAAGTTTGTTCAATAAAACTATGGTTCACTCGTATACTTTTCACCACTTCTTGTTTCTGGAAGTTTCTTACTAACAGATTCTTGGAGGGAATAGGGGAACATTTCATTATCAATATGTTGTTCTGTGTTTTCATAGTGAATATCATAAAAGCTACATGCCAAAAATGGATCATCTTTCCAACACTGTGACCAAATACTTGAGGGAATCAAATGAGAAGGCAGAAGGGCTTGCTTTGCTTCTGCCTGGAGATTTCAGACCATGGTTGGGTAGATTGTTGCTTTTGGATCTGTGTTGACACAGGTTGTAATGAAAGGAGCATCTGCCAGTGAAGTTCACCCACCTCATGGCAGCTGGGAAGTCAAGAAAGACAGATGTGAATAACCCTGGGTACAGCAGCACCTTCAAAGCACTGAGCTGTGCATTAGAGTGTGGATTTGAAGTTTCCCTGAGTGATTTTCATCTCATGAGAAAAAACACATCATCACCTGAATAGAAGAACGGGATGCAGGATTAATTCCCATTTCCTAATTTCCTAGAATTAACATCCACCTCTTCAAGGCTCCATAACTTCCTGATAGCATGAGGAGCTGGATGTCGAGGCCCCATATATACTACAGGAAATGTTACATGAAACTGTAAGAAGGCTCAATCACATTCATTGCTTATATGTATTTAAAGATTTTGTGTTTTGATGATCTTTTTCCCTAAAGTACTGGAGTGTCTGGGATGTCAGATAAAAGGATGAATAGTCACTACCCTTCATGTGAATGTTCCCAGACTCCTCAATCTGTCTCCACTGAGAGCTGTGGTCCTGGATTCATGAAGGGAAGACCTCTCTGGAGGGAAATGCTACCTGTTGCTTTGACTGAATTCTTTGCCCAGAGAATGAGATTTCTAATAAGACAGGTGAGTCTGTGACTTATAGAGAAATTCCCCAATTCTCCTTCTTAACCTTCAGTCCATCAAAACCATTGCAGTGATATACAGTAAAACAGCAGGAACACACATGCACCTTCACCCAAAGTTCTATGACTACCGTTAACCATACTTCTCCTTAGAAGAAACAACCCACTGCCCCTCCATTACAATACCCTGTTCACCTCTCCTCAGTCACATGATTTTGTATTTAAAGAAAATATCCAGGATTAGTTGTTGATGTTTGAAATGACATTCAAATCTAAATGGAATTGTGGATGTAACACAGACTTTCATTTGTGAATGCTCATTGCCACTCTTTCCTAATTAAATGTTATTTTCTATTTAGCATACCTAGTAACACAAGGGGCTTTGGGTGTTTTGGGGTTTTTTTTTGTTATGATCACTCCATATCTGACAATGGCACTAGGTTGACTAACAATTACGCAAATATCATTGATTTAGAAGTAGTTCACCATCTCCATTTTGTGTCTCTTCTCCCTCCTCAAGCTGATCTTTCTGAGATCCTCTCATATCAGTGAAGTAGCATTGTTCTTTTTTAATACATTTTTATTGATAAAATCCTGTACAGAGGGGTTACATTTACATAGGTAAGGAAATGAGTACATTTCTTATTGAGTATTGTTGCCTCCTCCTTTGTTTTTCTCCATCCCTTCCTTCCAAACTCCCCAACTCATCCTCCCATAGATCAAATGCTCAGGAAGTTTGTGTTTAGGGTTAGTAGTAGGTTGAATTTTGTATTAAACCTTCTTTTTAAATTGAAGTGCTTGGGCTGATTTTATATTTTCCATTATTTTTTGAATGAGTAGGAGAGAGCCAGAGTTGTATGACCAGTCAAGAATGTAGCAGGATAGCTAGGTAATTATGTATTACACCTGTAATCAAAGCAAATCAGGCAATTGAGATTTGAGGATGCAATGATGGACAGGAAACTCAGTAAAAATCTTTTCCACAATTAAGCACCAAAAGAACTGGAATTCAAATGGTAGAGTGGTAGTTTTGACCATGAATACTCTGGAAAAATTACTAGGGGCAGAGTTCAAGTACTGGATGAATGACAGACGAAAGAAAGAAAGAAAGAAAGAAAGAAAGAAAGAAAGAAAGAAAGAAAGAAAGAAAGAAAGAAAGAAAGAAAGAAAGAAAGAAAGAAAGAAGGAAGGAAGGAAGGAAGGAAGGAAGGAAGGAAGGAAGGAAGGAAGGAAGGAAGGAAGGAAGGAAGGGAGGGAGGTGGAGGGAGAAAGAAAGAAAGAAAGAAGGAAGGAAGGACGGAAGGAAGGAAGGAAGGAAGGAAGGAAGGAAGGAAGGAAGGAAGGAATGGAGGTGGAGGGAGAAAGAAAGAAAGAAAGAAAGAAAGAAAGAAAGAAAGAAAGAAAGAAAGAAAGAAAGAAAGAAAGAAAGAAAGAAAGAGCAAGAGAAAGAGAGAAAGAAAGTAAGAAAAAGAGAGAAAGAAAGAGACAGAGAAAGAAAGAGAGAGGGGCAAAGATGGGAGGGAGTGAGGGAGGGAAGGAAGGAAGTAAGGGAAATAAACAGAAAAAAGAGAAAGGGAAGACGGAAAGAAAAAGAAATGTGTGAAAGAAAGAGAATCCACATGAATATGTTTTGATATAGAGAATTGTACTAGTTGGTATTGAGAGCAAGACAGGTCAACTGGTGAATCAGGGAAAACGAGAAGCTTGAGTAGAGGAGGATGTGAGGAAAGAGAAATATGGAACCCAGACTAGTAGTGATTCTCACTCTTCACCAGACATGGAACAGTGTGTCAGGTGTGCAGATCATCAGTTTGCCAACACCCAGAGAAACCACTGCCTCATGAAAACTGAGATATTCCTTGCATATGAAGACCCCTTGGGCACGTCACTGGTCTGCAGCTGCTGTTCTTGGGTGTTTATCAAGCACCAAGACACCCCTATTGACAAGGCCAATAACCGGGCCCTAGGCTTCATCCTACTCATCCCCCTCACCTGCTGCTTCCTCTGCTCCTTGCTCTAACTTGTCTGTCCCAACACAGCCACCTGCATTCTCCAGCACACCATATTCGCAGTGATCTTCACTGTGGCTGTCTCCACAGTCCTGGCCAAGACCATCACTGTGGTTCTGGCCTTCACACTTACTGCTCCAGAAAAAAGTGTGAGACCATGGCTGGTGTCCAGGGCTCCTAACCTCATCATCCCCATCTGCACCCTCATCTAAGTGACTCTCTATGGTCTCTGCCTGGGAATCTCTCCTCCTTTTGTGGACATAGATGCACACTCTGAACATGGCCACATCTTCATCCTGTGCAACAAGGGCTCCCTCACAGCTTTCTACTGTGTCCTGGGATACCTGGGTGCCCTGGCCCTGGCCAGCTTCTCTGTGCCTTTTCTGGTCAGAAACCTGCCTGACACCTTCAATGCTCACACCTTCAGCATGCTGATGTTCTGCAGTGTGTGGCTCACCTTGCTGCCTGTCTACCAAAGCACAAAGGGAAAGGTCATGGTGGCCGTGGATGTCTTCTTCATCTTGGCCTCCAGTGGAGGCCTCCTGAGCTACATCTTTGCCCCCAAGTGTTACATCCTCTTGATAAGACCTAAGAGAAATTCACTGCAGGTTTAGGGAGAGACCAACTGAAAGAAATAAATCTTAAGATGGACATAAATATTGTCTAGGATGCTTGGAGGTTCTGAGACAAATCTATACAATTTTGGCAGTCAAAAACCTTTTTATCTCATTCATTTTGCAGGTTATGTTAGAGTTAGAGCAAGATTCCAATGAGACTGTCTAAATTTGTATTTCCTCCTGGATATCCTTTGTTCCTCCAATGTATTCGTCCTTTTGTGCTATCAATCATTCTTTTGATTACAAATCTACTGTGATTCTTCCTTTCCCTATATGTAGGCTATAAAGCTGCTTAAATATCACTATATTGCTCAGTTCACTGATATATGAACATTCATTCTGGTGAAAGTTTCCATGCTTTGATTACAGTTACTTGAGTATATTTTCTGAGCTAGTAGTTTATTTCTGTTCAAATATTTGCTGTTCTGCAATGTTACTGAGTGTATTTTCATAGGAAATATCTCTTCCTCCCCCCTCTGTACCTCTGTCTTCCTCTCCTCTTCTGTTCACCTCCCTCCACTCTCTCTATCATCCAGAATTCTAGATCAGGGTATTAAGCACCACCAGTTTCCCATGGGAATCTGTATGAGTACTTTTTTCTGGCAAAGGGTCATGGCATCAACGTGACTTAAGATGAACCACTGGCGGAATAGTTTGATTATTGATCATTATTCCTCACTGGAAGTTGAAGGCACAGAGTGCATGATGGTCTGAGCTGAGCCTAGTCACCTCACTCTCTAAGGATCCTCAATATGAATAGATAGCGAAAAGAAAAGGATCCCAAAAGAGGGGAAAAATACATCAGGTCATTCTCAGACTCAATATCTGGTCATGTTCTTTAAATAGTACAAGGAACAATTCAACCATTCAGAAGGCTCTTTGAAGAAATCAGAATCTGTTGCCTGCTTATTTGTTCTTGAGGCTCCTTCACTTGCCATTTATCTTGTGTTTCTATGGCTTGTTCTATCCCACTTGGAATTGGCAACAGAGCAGTCAATGAAAAACTTAGAGAATAGTTCTCAAAATGCTCTAGAAACACTACTGGCAATCATGCTGAATGAAAAGGGCCCGTTTGGTGACAGAGTGCAAGGGAAAGTCTATATGGAAAAAATTGGAATCCAGAGGTGAAAGAAGTTAAAGAAGGCCAAGAAGAGCCAGATGCTCTTAGTTGGACAGACACAGGTGGTAATTGAGGAGGTCCTGAAATCTGCAGGGAGTTATAGCTCATCCCTGATGAGAAATAATGACCCCTAGGTGTGACTAATATCTAAGAAGCAAGAGGGTTAACAAGGTGAGTGGAATGCTTGGTATTTACATTTTTACTAATTCTTAAAAGGTATTTATTACTTTTTGTCAACTTCAAAACGTTTATGGTTATTATAAAGGGGATATACGCGGGGGGGTTACAGTTACATTAGTCAGGTAAAGAATACATTTCTTTTTGGACAATGTCACCTCTTTCCTTGCTCTTTCCTAGATTCTCCCATTTTTTCCCACACGCAAGTTATATAGTTTCTTTGCCACAACTGCTGCATTTGTTCACTTTGTCCCTCCATTTTCTAATCAAATTGGAAAATCCTCACCTATTAATACTGTCATATTAGAGAAGACACATTCAAACCACAGCAAGGAAAAAGCTGGAGGAAAAGCTGTAGATCTGAAGAAAGAAAAGTTCAGGTGGTAGAAAATCATTACCTTTTTAAAATCAGGCGATAACAAAAATCAAACCAATCATTTAGAAAGACTGATTTAACACTGTAATGCTGGAGGGGAGAATGAAATGAGAACAAACTGAAGAATAATTGAATTGAAGTAGAGATTTTGTATCTTTGCATATTTATTACAAACAATATGTGTTATATATGTAAGAGTACAGCAGATTTTCCTAGTTTCAGGAATTTAAGTCTAAACTATAAACATATAAATAATTAACTAAAAATGTTACACTTAGGGGAGGATTCTGAGAATATAGACCCTTTGAACAACTACTGATCAGGTTGTTTGATATTTGGTTCAGCTGAAAGGCTGAAGAGAAGGAGGTCATATTGAAGAAGAAAACTACGGGACAGGTTGTGATTGGTCAAGTCCTATTGTAGAGTTTGGTCAAAATAATGGCGGTGGTCTCTAAATACTTGAGGCATACTGTTCGGGTTATTTGCTGAGCCTGGAGAGTATCAGGGTCTTTCCTAGGTGAAGGCAAAGATTGGACTTGAAGTGATTTGTATGGGGATAATAAAGAAGGTGTCATTTAAATTAAAAACTGAAAAGACTGTCAATTTTGTTAAGTTTTTCAAAGAACCCACTCTTCGTTTTGTTGATTCTTTCTGTAGTTTTTTTTATTCTAATTCATTTAATTCTGATTTAATTTTAATTATTTCTTTTGGTCTACTGGATTGGGGTTTATCTTGCTGCTCTTTTTCAAGGAGGTTTAGATGTGTCATTAAATTGTTGGTTTCAGATCTCTCCAATTTGTTGATGTAGGAGCTCAGCGCTATAAACTTGCCTCTGAGTACTGCCTTTGCTGTGTCCCAGAGGAGCTGGTAATTTGTGTGTTCATTTTTGTTGAATAGCATGAACATTTGAATTTCCTTTCTAATCTCTTCCATGACCCACTCATGATTCAGCAGTGTGTTGTTCAGCCTCCATGTGATACCGGACTTTCTTTGGTGGCTTTTAGTATTGAGTTCTAATTTTATTCCCTTGTGGTCACAGAGAATGCAAGGTATAACTTCAATGTTTCTGAATTTAGACAAGTTTGCTTTGTGACTTAAAATGTGGTCTATTTTAGAAAATGTTCCATGTGCTGCTGAGAAAAATGTGTATTCTGATGCTGCTGGGTGAAATGTTCGGTAGATGTCTGTTAGGTCTAGTTGATCTATGCAGCTGTTTAGATCTGCGGTTTCTCTGTTGAGTTTTTGCCGAGTTGATCTATCTAGTGGGGAGAGTGGTGTGTTAAAATCCCCAACAATTAATGTCTTTGGATCTATATGGGATTTTAGGGAAAATAGTGTTTCTTGGATAAATTTGGGTGCTCCATTGTTTGGCGAACAGATATTTAGAATTGTAATATCCTCCTGAAGGAGAGATCCCTTAATTAGTATGTAGCGACCTTCTTTACCTCTTCTCACAAATTTTAATTTGAAGTCTATTGTATCTGATATTAGGATTGCAACTCCCGGCTGTTTATGGGGGCCCTTTTCTTGGTAGATTTTGTTCCAGCCTTTAACATTGAAAATATGTTTGTTTTTAAAGGCAAGATTTGACTCCTGAAGGCAGCAGATAGAAGGGTCTTGTTTTTTAATCCTACTAGACAGTTTATGTCGCTTAATTGGAGAGTTCAGTCTATTAACGTTAAGAGATAGGACTGAGAGGTATTTTGGAGTTCCTGCCATGTTATCCACCTTCTTGGGGGCTGCGAAAACTGGGTTCTTCCTATGGTTCTTGGATTCTCAGTTTGGGTGCAGTTTCTTGGCCTTTATTGTGGTCTTGTTGGTTTTCTATGTGTAGCACATCTTTAATAATCTTTTGTATGGCTGGTTTGGTGGAGATGTATTGTTTCAATTATTCTTTGCTATGGAAGGTTTTTATTTGGCCTTCAATTATGAAGGAGAGTTTAGCTGGGTACAGTATTCTTGGTTGATAGTTGTTTGTTTTTAGAGCATGGCATACATCATTCCAGGCTCTTCTTGCTTTGATTGTCTCTGCTGAGAAATCTGAGGCGATTCTAATTGGTTTCCCTTTATAGGTGATTGATCTTTTCTCCTTGACAGCTTTAAGGAGCTTTTCCTTGGTCTGAGTTGATCCTGTGTGGATTATAATGTGACCATGGGATGTCCTATTCTGGTCTGGTCTATTTGAGGTTCTAAAAGCTTCTTGTATCTGAATAGGCCTATCTTTTTGTATGTTTGGGAAGTTCTCTGCTAGGATCCTGTTAAACAAATTTCCTAGTCTATTAACTTCTGTTTCTAGGTGCTCCTCTACACCCATTATCCTTAGATTAGGCCTTCTGATGGTGTCTTCCAAGTGTTGGATAGACCTATCATATTTCATGGATTTGTCTTGGATGGTTGTATGTTCTTTCTCTATAATATCTAGGCTGTCTTCAATCCCTGAGATTTGATATTCTTCCTGGTCTAACCTGCTGTCAAGACTTTCTACTTTGTTTTTATCTCTTTTCCTTCTACTTGGTCAGCTTTGATGGCTTCAAATTCTTTGTTGAAGCTCTGTTTTAGATCTTGTATGAATTTCTTTACTTTCTTAATTTGGTTTATTCTCAGATCACTTAGTTGATTAGTTATGGTTTCCTTGGACTCTCATTCCTTCTGTTGGTTTCCATTCAGCATTCCCTTTGTGGTCTCCCTGACTTCCTTCAGCTCTTTGTTAATGGATTCCATGAAGAAATGCTCAACATCCCTAGCCATAAAAAATGCAATCAAAAAAACATTGAGATACCACCTCACTCCAGTTAGAATGGCAAAAATCAAGAACTCTAACAACAACAGATGCTGGAGGGGATGTGGACAGACGGGAACCTTACTTCAATGTTGTGGGAATGTAAACTTGTTCAACAACTTTGGAAATCAGTATGGAGTTCCTCAAAAGACTTCACATTGAGCTCCCCTATGACCCAGCAATCCCACTTTTGGGCATTTACCCAAATGTTTACAAACAAGACCACACTAAAGCTACCAGCACAACTATGTTTATTGCAGCATTATTTACCATAGCTAAGATATGGAACCAACCCAGATGCCCCTCAGTATATGAATGGATCAAGAAAATGTGGTATATATACACAATGGAATTCTATGCCTCCATCAGAAAGAATGACATTGCCTTATTTGTTAGGAAATGGAAAAACTTGGAAAATATTATACTAAGTGAAGTAAGCCAGGCCCAAGGAAACGTAGGTCTCATGGTTTCCCTTATTTGCAATATCTAGTATATGTATGAGTCAAGCGGAAAAGGTCAGATAATGTGATTTTAAGAGAATGAACCCTTAGATATGAATTTTAACGTTTTTTTTTCATGCATGTGTTTCTAATGCATTTATAAGATTATTTCTTTGTTGCTTTGTATGTCCCTTCCCCACAGTATAACCGCTGCTTTCACTATATTTGATGTCAGTATAACTTGTTGAGGAGATGGAGAAAAGCAAGTCGTTTAAGGGTACAGGTGGACCTGTTGCAACAATGAGAAGTACAAGTTGTCATGTCGAAAACGAGCCTTACAGCATTGGTATGGGAGGAGGGAGGATTAGGGGGGAGGGGGGAGGCTGGGAAGGGATGTGAAGGGTAAACAAAGGAGGAAGCTGCAATGCTTGGTAAGAAATGTATGCATTATCCTGCCCATGTAATTGTAACCCCTTTGTACAATATGTTCACAAATAAAATAAAATAATAAAATAATGAAAATACTGGGGAGTTGGAGAAAATGTAAGACACAAGGGTTGGATAAATGAGAGCAGATGAGATGCCTATGATTAATTTTTCAGGGTCCTGAAGGAAGCGGTTGGAGCCATTAGGGTGTTTTTTATTCGTAAAATGGGGGTTTGTGGGAGAGTGAATGGGAATCAGGAGAGAGGCAGAAAGAAGCTGAAGGATAATAGGCTTTAGCCCTCAGCATGTAGCAGGAAAGAGGAGATATTCATTTGGGGTTAAAAAAGGTATGTGAGAAGCTTTAAGGGAAATAAGAACTTGGTCATTGTGGGAGGGAATGGGGAGGAGATTCTTGAAATGTCCCATACTAAGCGGATTTACTTCTAAAGCGGGACTAGGGGGAACAGTAGATTGGGTTCATTTCAACTTATCTGCCCTTTTCTGCTTGTCTCAGACATATACTAGTTATTGGAAATAAGGGAAACCAAAGCAAAGGAGGAGGCTACAATTCTTGATACGAAATGGACTCATTATCTTACATATGTAATTGTAACCCCTCTGTATGATATTTTCGCCAAAAAGAAAGAAAAGAAAAAGAAAGGAAGCCATTAAAATGAAAAAAAGAAAGAAAGAAGTCATGTTACTTAAGTTTTGGGGGAGCATTTTCACAGGAAGATACATTTCCTGCCAGACAAATATTAATTCTTGGGGTAAGATATGTACCTCACAGGAAGGAAGGCACCCTGTTGTCTCTCTTTGAAGCAAAGATAGTGCTTCAGTATTTCTACGTACCATGTTTTCTCAATTTATCCTGCCTCATTTTCCCCTAAAATGACTTTCTTATCTTAATATTAAGGGAAGTGGATGGATAACCTTTAAGCTTCAGGGTTTTTTGGTCATGTCTTGTAACCATTTCCCATGCCTCATTTTCCCTGGATTATCTTTCATTTTCCCCTGAAATGACTTTGTTCCCATTAGGAGCATTCTTTAACCATAAATTGGAAAGTAAGACAAACATGAAATTCTGAAGCATAATAATCCTCAGAAGCTATAAAAGGTGCAATAGATCAATACACCTCCAACTATTAATTCCATAAAAATAAACGACAAATTTCTCCACAAATCGTTCCAGAAAACCATTAAGCAAGGCATTTGTTAAAACTAAGAGCAGAGTCAGACAGTATCAATTTGAGTGTGTAGAACCAGAGGGGCTGGGGAGATATTTGAGTTGTCTGGAATATACACACAGCATTTAACCTTTACATTTCTGCAGGTTCCTCCTTGGGCTGAAGGAATGATAGCTAAAGTGTTTCTGTTCTACAGGAGTGTTTTTCCCATCCCATTGACTATGAGTATGACAGTGCTATTTCCAGAAGGGAGAAGTCTTTGAGCTCAATTGCCCAAGAGTGGAAGTTAGCCAGAAATAACCTCCCTTATACAAAATTGGGCCCACTGTCAAAATGGGTTACTTTCCAATTCAGCCCAGGAAATAATAATTAGAAAAGGTGACTTCTTATACATCCTAAGCTTAATTAAGGAGCTTTAATAATTGTTCTCAGATTAAGAATGCTATTTATAATTGAGTTAACAGAAATATAAAATTGGAAACTTGATCCCACCATTCAAGTCATGTGGTTAACTCTCCTTTTATTAATCTTGAGGAGGAATCTCAAGTCTTTTAGAGGTTTACAGGTAGAGAAGTCCTGTGAGACCTGGTGTCTAAATGAATCTGAAACCTGAGATTGGGGATAAAGATATCAAGTTTTTATTCTAGAAATGTGTATCCAAGAGGTAACAACAGACAAATTCACAGCTGTGGGAATACTGAGAAGAAATGAACAGGGTCACTTCCATTTAGGTAAAAGTTGATCTGAAGAAATTTGAGCATAGAAGGGATCCAAGCCATTCTTGGATGGGGGTCCTTCTTAAAACTTTTTACTTTATTGTAAATATGTTGTACAGAGGGATTACAGAGACATCAATAAGGTAATGAGTACATTTCTAGTCCAACATTTTTACCTCTCCTTTTTCTCCTACCATCCCTTCCCTCTCCCACCTCCCTCACACCTCTCTCCCCCAAATACATAAAGTGCATTTCCAACATAGTTTCTTGTGAATATCATTGTTGCAATAGGTCATCCTGTGTCCTCTTTCAGAATTTTGTTATTCCCACTTACCCTCACCAAATTCGATAAATGTATATACAATATTCAAGGTACCTAAATCAAATACAGTGACAACGGGGATATGCCATAGGAGAAAGAACATAAATAAGAAAAAAAACTTCACATAGTACATTAAAAATAACAACAAAAAACCCTCATATGTCTGTACCTTGGGGTTCATTTTGTTGAGCATCGTTATATATAGTCATATATACATAACTTTTGAGCTTTTCTGATCCTCTGATAAGATTAGCCTAGACATATAACAAAATTACAATTAAGGGGAACCATGGGACCTATATGTCTTAGGGTCTGGCATACTTTACTTAATATGAATTTTTCCAAGTCTTTCCATTTTCTAGAAAATTGGGCAGTGTCATTCTTCTCGATGCAGGCATAGAAGTTCAATGTGTGGGGATGTTTCTGTGTGGGTGTGAGTGTCACATTTTCTTGATCCATTCATCTACTGAGGGGCATCTGGATAAGTTCCATATCTTAGCTATGTTGAATAATGCTTCTATAAACATAGTTGTGCTGGTAGTCAAACCATTTTCCTACAGCAGAGCACTACAGCCTTCTTAGCACTCTGGTGTGCAAAAGCTTTTCCCTGGTTGACTGGAGAACCTGAACAGTGGTGAACATTACACTGCATATCAGCTTTCTGTGAAGCTTCCCAGACATTTTTCAATGGGGACAAGATCTTAGATACATGATTAATTGGGGTTTTACAAAACCAAGAAAGCATATTTAGAATGTATATGAATACTGCTTTACATCTGTGTGTGAGCTCTATTAGAGCCAAATGACCAGATGTCCTATTTGGGGCTTGTGAGAAGAGGTTTTTGATTTAATAACACTCCGGCCATACCCTCTTTATCAGACCGGCTGAATATATGTATCTGCTTCCATATCAAAAATTTACTTCCAATCATAGCCTTAGCAGAGAGTAGAGGCTGTCCTTTTGAATAATTTTAAGCTATCCCCAATTTCACAACCATAGCCTTAAAAACAAAAACTTACCTTACATAAAAATAATAGGTAATACATATAAATTCCTGCTCAGTTAGAAAGAAAGCAGATATGGGCATCAAATAGACATACTTTTCAACTATTTTCTTTTGACCTCCCAGCTGTGCTTAGTTTTGCAAGGACAAGCACAGAGTGACTCCCTTTAGGATCTGACACCATCTCTCTAATGGATGCAGTTTTCCACTGGCATTGTGATGATCACTCATCCCCAGGATCCCTCCCCACCAGGACAGACTTTTTATTACAGGAGACTGTCTTTTTCCTCAGATAATGTCCTTAGTGGTGGTGGTGATAATGATGATGATGATGATGATGGTGATAATGATGGTGATGATATTATTATTATTATTATTATTGGTAGTGGGGCGTAAACTCTGGTCCTGGGCACTGTCCCTGTGGTCTTCAGCTCAAGACAAGCACTTTACCACTTGACCCACAGCACCACTTCTGGTTCTCTAGTGGTTTATTGGAGATTAGAGTCTCATGGGCTTTTCTGCTCCAGGTGACTTTGAACCGTGATCCTTAGATCGCAGCCTCCTGAATACCTAGAATTACAAGAATGAGCCACTGGCACCAGGCTCTAATTGTTGTTTTTGCCGAATAGTATCTCAAACATTCCTTCATTTACTTCAGATACAGACCTAATCTTCATATATTTCATACACAGACCTACTTCAAGGTACTCAATGACTTGGTGTGGGAACTAGACAAGGTCTATGACCTAGATATTAGTGCTTTTCATATATCCACAAATGATAGACAGGAAAAGCCTGCTCACTCCCTCTCTCTCAGAACAGCAATCTAGTGTTCATTGATCAAATCCTGGTTCAGGAACTCTCCCAATTCTCCTTATCTTCCTAACGATCAAAATTCTAATTCCATCCTCTTTGAAGACAGGGTCCAAACATATTACTGTGTGTACAGAAAACCATTCAATTCAACAAGGTATTGAGATTTCAACTTAATCCTTTGTAATACATGTTTACATACCTAAATCTCTGTGACCTCTGTGCAGATTCAACTAAGGAAATGCCAATTAATTTTGTCCCTGACCCTCACAGTTGATGAAATCAACACAATCCACATCTGCTACCCAACATGACCCTAGGGTTTGAGATCTATATTTCACATCATGTAGAAACTGATGTGTTAGAAAATTCATTGACCTTGCAGTCTGGGAAAAATAAAAACAGCCCTAATTGCACCTGCAGGAGAGACAGCAAAGTTTTAGCAGTACTCACAGGAACTTCAATCACATCTGTCCCATTAATCCATTGTTGTTTGATGATCAATAGATTGTATCTGTTGAACTAGATTGTATCTGCAGCCATTTTAATGTGTAACTACAGGACTCTGGTTGATGCTTGCCTTAAAATTGTGTTCTAGCACAAAATTGGTGTTACTTTCTTACCAAATGGACAGAACAAGCCGGAGAAAGACAAGAAAAATGTCTAGTCCGGGTATCTCAACTCCCCCTCATGATAATGAGGTGACAGAACATTTAATGAAAAATCCAGAAGAGAGTTCCCAAAATGCTCTACAAACACTATTGGTAAACATGGTGAACGAAAGGTAGGAAAATCTGTAGAGGATTCAGTGTGACCTTGATAGGAAGCAAGATGAGGGCAACCAAAGATTAATATGGGAACTTCACGAGCATGATAAGGTTAACCAAAAATTAATACAGGAATCTCATGAGCATGAGGAAGCTAATCAAAAATTAGTACAGGAATTGCATGGTAGGCTGAGAACAACCAAAGGAAAGACAGGAATTGCATAAGCAGGCTGAGAACAGTCAAAGAAAAATATACGAATTGTATGATCATGAGGAAGCTAATCAAAGAGTAAGACAGGAATTGTGTGAGCAGGATGATAATAGACAAAGATCAGTAGAAGTGTACATGGAATCCATAAACAGACAGCTGAAGGAATCCAGACAGACCACAAAGGGAATGCTAAATGGAGCCCCACAGAAGGAGTCCAAGGAAACCATAACCAATCAACTAAGTGATTTGAGAATAAACACTGAACACCAAATTAAGGAAGTATAGAAGTTCATACAATATCTAAAGCAAAGCTCCAACAAGGAATTTGAAGCCATCAAAGCCAAACCATTAGAAGGAAAGGAAATGAAAAAAAAGTAGAAAGTCTTGACATTAGGTTAGACCATGCAGAAGATGGAATGTCAGAGATTGGAGACAGCCAAGATATTAGAGAGAGAGAGAGAGAGCATACAATTATCCAAGACAAATCCAAGCAATGTGATAGATCGATTCAATATTTGGTAGACACCATCAGAAGTCTTAATCTGACAATAATTGATGTAGAGGACCAACTAGAGACAGAAGTTAATGGCCTAGGAAATTTATTTAACAGGATCCCATCGGGGAACTTCCCAAACATGCAAAAAGATAGGGCCATTAGATACAAGAAGCTATTAGAACCCCAAATACACCTGACCTAAACAGGGCATCCCACCATCACATTATAATCTGCACAGGATCAATTCAGCTCAAGGAAAGGATTCTTAACGCTGTCAAGGTTAAAAGATCAATCACATATAAAGGGAAAACAATTAGAATCACCTCACATTTCTCAGCAGAAACAATTAGAGCAAGAAGAGGCTAGAATGATGTATACCACACCCTAGAGACAAACAATTATCAACCAAGAATACTGTACCCAGCTAAACTCTCCTTCATAATGAAGGTCAAATGAAAACCTTCCATAGCAAAGAAAAACTCAAGCTATAGATCCCCAACAAACCAGCCCTACAAAAGATACTTAAAGATGTCCTGCATATAGAAAACCAACAAGACCACAATGAAGGCCAAGAAACTTCACCCAAACTGAGAATCCAAGAACCATGTGAAGAACCAAGTTGTCGCAGCTCCTAGAATGTGGATAACATGGCCAAACTACCAAACACCTCACAGTCCTAACTCTCAACGTTAACGGACTTAACTCTACAGTTAAGCAAAATAGACTGCCTACTTGGATTAAAAAGCAAGATAATTCTATATACTGCTTTCAAGTGACACACCTTCCTGATTAAAACAAACATATTATGAAAGTGAAAGGCTGGAATAAAATCTACCAAGCAAATGCCCCCTTACACATGTGGGAGTTGCAATCCTAGTACCACATAAAATAGACTAAAAATTAAAATTAGTGAGAAAAGAAAAAGTAGATCACTACATACTAATTAAGGGATCTCTCCTTCAGGAGGGTATCACAATTCTAAATATCTATTCACCAAACAACAGAGCACCATAATTTATCCAAGAAACACTACTTTCCCTCAAATCTCACATAGATGCAAAGGCATTAAGTGTTGAGGTCATTAACACACCACTATCCTCACTAGTTAGATCAACTCAGCAAAAACTCAAAAGTGAAACCAAAAATCTAAACAGCTACATAGCTCAAATAGATTTAATAACTATCTACTGAATATTGCACCCTGCATCATCAATTTATACGTTCTTCTCAGCAGCACACAGAACATTTTCCAAAATGCACCACATTTTAGGTCACAAAGCAAACTGGTCCAAATTGAAAAACATTGAAGTTGTGGCCTGCATGCTCTCAGAGAAGGGAATAAAGTTACAAATCAACACCAAAAGCCACCAAAGAAGTTCCTGTAACACATGGAGGCTGAACAACACACTGTTGAATCATCAGTGGATCATGGAAAAGATTAGAAAGGAAATTCAAATAGTCCTGATATTCAGCAAAAATGAACCCACAAATTACCAGCTACTATGGACACAGCAAAACCAGTACTCATAGGCAAGTTTATAGTTCTGATTTCCTACATCAACAAATTGGAGACATCTGAAACCAACTATTTAATGAGACATCTGAACTTCCTTGAAAAAGAGCAGCAGGATAAACCCCAATCCAGTAGACAGGAAGAAATAATTAAAATTAAATCAAATTAAACTAATTAGATTCCAAGAAAAACATAGAAAGAATCAAAAAAACAATGAGTTGGTTCCTCGAAAAAGTTAAAAAAATTGAAAGACCCTGAGAAATCTTATCAGAAAAAGAACACACCCACATAAACAAACTCAGAGATGAAAATGAAAGCAGCACCACAGAAACCACCAAGATTCAGAACATTATAATGGAATAATTCTCAAAACCTTTATGATAATAAGTTTGAGAATCTGGAAGAAATGGACAATTTCCTAGCAAAAACGATATGCCCAAAACCAAACCAACATGAGTTAAACCAACTAAAAAGACACAAATCAAGCCTTGAAATAGAAAGAGCAACAAGAGACCTCTCATCAAAGAAAAACCCAGGACCGGAAAATTTACAGCAGAATTATACAAGGCTTTCAAAGCAGAACTCACACCAATACTCTCCAACTGGTCAATGAAATTGAAAGAGAAAGTTCACTACCGAACTTATTCTATGAAGCCATCATAACCCTTATCTCAAAACCAGGCAGGGACTCATTTAAAAAAGAGAACTATAGAAGCGTTTCTTTGATGAACATCGATGCAAAACTTCTCCACAAAATCTTGGCCAAACAAAATTTTCGTAATAGAGACCCAGAAACACAACAAATCAAAGAGGGGTTGGACAAATGGGATTACATGAAGTTGCAGAGCTTCTGCATGGAAAGGACATAGCTAGCAAGACCAATAGAATGCCCATGGATTGGGAGAAGCTCTTCACTAGCCATACAACGGACAAGGGTCTCATATCTAAAATATACTTGGAACTCAAAAAACCAAATCCCCCAACAACAAATCCTCAAACAACTGTCCAGTAAATAAGTGTGCTAAAGACTTCTCTGAAGAGGAAAGAAGGATGGCCAATAGACACATGAAGAAATGCTCAACCTCCCTAGCCATAAAAGAAATGCAAATCAAAACAATATTAAGATCCCACCTCACCCCAGTTAGAATGGCTACAATCAAGAACTCTAATAACAACAGATGCTGGAGGGGATGTGAACAGAAGGGAAGCTTACTGCATTGTTGGTGGGAGTGTAAGCTTGATCAACCACTTTGGAAAGCAGTATGGATGTTCCTCAAAAGACTCCACATAGAGCTCCTCTATGACCCAGCAATCCCACTTTTGGGCATTTACCCAAATGTTCACAAGCAAGACCACACTAAAGCAACCAGCACGACTCTGTTTATTGCAGCATTATTTACCATAGCTAAGATATGGGACCAACCCAGATACCACTCAGTATATGAATGGATCAAGAAAATGTGGTATATATACACAATGGTATTCTATGCATCCACCAGAAAGAATGACATTGCCCATTTGTTAGGAAATGGAATGACTTGGAAAAAATTATATTAATTGAAGTAAGCCTGGTCCAAACAAACTTATGTACCAGGGTTTCCCTTATTTGCAATAACAAGTATATGTCTGAGTCAAGCAGAAAAGATCAGATCACTTGATGTCAGGGAAATGAAACCTAAGATATGCATTCAACTTATTTTTTCTTTCATGCGATTGTTTCTAACACATTTATAACATTATTTCTTTGTTGCTTTGTATGTCCCTCCCCCATAGTATAACCCCTGGTTTCACTGTATTTGATGTTCGTATAATTTGTGGAGGGGAAGGGGCAAAAACAAATCATTTACATAGGGATACAGGTGGACCAATTGCAACAATGAGATGTACAAGTCTTTATGTCGAAAACGAACTTTACAACTTTGGTGGGGAGAGGAGGATGCGGCGTGCAGGGGGAGAATAAGAAGGGATGGGAAGGGAAAACAACAGAGGAGGCTACAAGGCTTGATAAGAAATGTACTCATTATCTTGCCTATGTAATTGTAACCCCTCTGCACAGTATTTTCACAATAAAAAAAAAACAAGATATTCCCAGGTTGTATGTGGTGGAGGTGGGCTCATGGTCCAAGATTGCCCCCACCATATGCAATTACTGACAGCTAGAGTAGAACTCTGATTGTCTGGTGGTAGATGACCTTCCCAGGTACTGAGATGATTACAGAGCTCTGCCAGAGGCAGTCCTGGCTTTGGGGTCATGGCACAAGTCTGGTGCTATCACCTGGGCCACACTAAGCTGTGGGACAATATCACCATCTTGCTTCCTGTCCTACCCATGACAAGTGGGATGGAGAACAAGGATGAGTCACAGCTGCATGGAAAGTTTTGTCAGGTAAGCCACAATCTTTGCACCGGAGGCAGACACCTGTAATCCTACCTACTAAAAAGACTGAGATCAGAAAAGTCTGTGAGACTTTTATCTTCACAAAAACATAAAAAAACAGGTGGTTGAAATGTGGCTCAAGTGTTAAAGAGCTAGACTTGACCTGAAGGATTCAGGGTCAAATCCCAGGCCTAGAGTTCAAGCCCCACAACCAACAACAAAAAACCCACAGGACCATTTTACTGAACACTGCCATGCACTCAGGCTTAATATCCCATCCAGAAGGCCCAAACACTCACATGGATACACTGAGGCCTCATTCTAGCTTGTGCTGTTATAGACCAATGCACACTGGATTCCTAGAACAACCTAAGTTTCATCCTAATTCCATCTTGAGCACAGTCCTTCTAGGGCAATGGTCCCTGAGATGATTCACTGCCCAACAAGACTGGGACTGGGCCAGGTGTTAACAGAGTCCCAGGGCAATAGTGGTTTTACAAGGCTAAGCAGGAAGACAGTTGTCAGCCTACTCCACCCATGGTGGAAACTGATGCAAATGGCATTTGGTTCTGCCTCAGGGACCTTGCAACACCTCCTGAAAGATTCCAATGAAAGCTGGGGTGCCATGACAAAACAGTGCCTCTATTTTATTCTGGATTATTGGTCCAAACATGACATGCCTGACACAGGGTTCTAAGAAATATCCTGACTCACTCTTATGCCCTCTTCACTAGGAGGTTGATTCCCATACCTGCTGTTGTTCACAAGATTGGAGGAGGGAGGTTGTGGCAGTCTCTTTCTCCTCTGTCCTAAACTAGTTCCAGAGGCACAATCTAAAGGTTTGGACACAAGAGTAGAGACTATAACCACTTCACCAGCACTGGTTCCAGGATACAGGGATGGTGCTGAGGTTGAACTTTAATTCTCTCCCTCCCTGCAATGTTGGAGGGCTTCTGTCCATAATGAGCAACTAATGCTGTTGATGGGGAAGAACATGGAGATGGCTTCTTCCACCTTTTCTCGTACACCTTTTTCTGTTGTTTTGTTCTACTAGAGAAGTACTCTCCGGTCCTCACCACTTGACTCTCATATGTTCTTTGTTAGGTGGTGCAATCTTTATATTCTCTCTTTGTGAGCTGCCTTCTTGCTCTGCTTCTGGGGAATCCTCTTGAATGATGACATTCTCTGAGTCAGCTTAGTGTGCCTCTACTACATGACATGAATTGTATTTCTTTGTTTTCCTTATTTGCCAGTTGTGGGGCCTGAACTCTGGGCCTGGTTGCTGTGCCTCAGCTGTTCAGCTCAAGGATAGATCTACCACTTGAGCCACAGCACCAATTCCATCTTTTTCTGCTTATGTGTGCTCAAGAGTCGAACCCAGGACCTCATAAAAGGCAAGCACTCTACCAGTGAGCCACCTTCCCAGCTCTTCTTTGTTTCCTTTACTTTCTTCAGAAGGGAAGATTTACTTCTTTGCAGAAGCTTGCCTTATCAGCAAAAGTGCGGCAAGTGAGCACAGACACAAGGCAGCCTGTTTTCCTATTTACTCCTAACACAGCAGGCCCTGAATCTCTGGTTGAACGCAGGTGGACAATCTGCTCTCAAACTGAATTGTATTTCTTGAGAGTTTCTTCATATGCAAATCTAATTCTTTCCATGCTCCTCTCATCTTCTTTCACCATCATAGAAACTCCTCTGGGTTCACCAATTTTATTCTCACAGAGACCTTTTGCAAGAACTCAGGAGATAATTCCCTTCCCACATCATGGATTCAGTCTGTTTGTAGCCTACTGATTAAGTCTGACTGCAGAGACGTGGGGCACTGTTCATACAATGCCACACTGCATTGGTTTCTGAGGCATATTTTTGATATGACCATATCAGAAGAGAGTTACAACATCTATAATGCTGTGTATGCCATGGCCCGCGCACTGCACCAGATATTTCTTCATCACATGGAAGAGCCACAAGTGGACAATGCACAAACAAGGGCATATCTTTCTTCACAGGTAATGGCATTGCTTTTGGGTGATCTGCTCTAGGCATGTAGACTTTCTATTGAAGGTCTCATAGCAGATATTACTAGGTCATCTGGCTCCATTTTGGAAAATAGAAGAAACAATGGGCCTATAATGCTGACCATGAAATGACTGTAGAGCTATGAAGACAATGTCTTGAAGATCGCTGCATCCGTGACAAGGAAGTGCTGTGTCTTCTGTCTCCATCCTCATTCTTTGGGGAAAAACTATCCCCTTTCAATAGCATATATCCAAATTCTCCTTGTACCTTTTTAAAATAACAGATCAAGGGTGACTAGTTCTTGAAAAGCTAAGATTGTCTGGACACAAGTGGCACATACCTGTGGTTTACTCCTGACTACAATTAAAAACGAAATAGATAGAGGTGGAATTGTGGCTCAGTGGATGGAATGCTTATTTTGAAAGAAAAGAAAAACACCTTAAGATGAGTGCCTTGGCCCTGTGGTTGAGGCACAGGTAAGCGTGCGACACACACACACACACAAACACACACACACACACACACACACACACACACAATGAACTAAGGCTTGCTTAAAGAAATCTTTCATAGTTGTCATAAAAATTTTACATTTTACTTAGTTTATAGATTATCTACTTTTCAGGCTGACTCTCTGATCACAATCATAAAATAAGTGATAGGAATTCATTATGAAGATGTGGTAGAAGTCTGTCATATTAGAAATGAATTCTAATAAGAATTCTAACCAAATAATGATATTTGGTTGGATGTGGCTGGAGTTTCATTCCTTTGAAATTGAGTTTCTCCATTCCATTTTGGATAACCAGGTTTTAGAAACTTCTTAACAAGTTAGTCCATTGTGGGCCTGCATTTGATAGAGTTGATTGATTCCTATGGTGTGTGTAAATCATGTGGTGGGAATGAGGGATAATCTGTGTGTATCCATTGTTCTGGGGTTCTGTGATAACTCTGTGAAGCACTTCACCATACTGTAATGTGTCCCTTTTAGCTGCTTCCCTTTTTGAAGAAGATCCAATTTACCAATCCTGTTGGAGACCAAGTAGTTTTGAATGAAGAAATGAAATAGGAAACAGAGTATGACATTATGAGCTTTTGGAATTTTCCAGAATGTTTGACACAAAGGGTGAAAGTTGACTGGTTTTCTCCATCTAGGCCACATGGCCAACAACTGATTTTGTTTGAAAATCTGATAGAGTGGCCCATGGGATTACCAAGGTGGATCATTTATACATCTCCATTCTCTCCTTTTTTTAATGGATTGTTCAGGATGGAGAAATTGAATCATTTATAAGAAGAGAAAAAGATCCCGAAAGAGAGGACAAAAACATTAGATACGCCAGACTCCATGTCTTTCAGTGTTCTTTACAATTCTATGAGAACAAGAATGATTCAGAAGAGTCCCCTAACACATCAAAAGTGTTGAGGAGCTTGAAGTGGGAATATTTTTAGGCCATCACTGCATTATACAGTCATTAGTCCAAAGGACAAGCAAGCTCATATCTCTGAGTTCAGAGATCTTGACATCATTCAATGCAGTAGCTGTGGTTCAGTGGAGTGATGTCACCCACACATGCATGACAGAAGCACACACAGTGTTGTCTCTAATTTTGCCGGGCCATGGCTGGAAAACAGAAAAGCATCTGCACAAAGATAGAAATGTCTGAAAGCACAACAGATTATTCCATTTACAATGACTCAAAGAAGTGAGTGCTCACTGTTCTGTAGGTGCTTATGTAATGGCTGCTATTGTTGGACAACTGTGTATTCAACACAGAGGAGTTGATGAATTTTACTACAATAAAGTTTCAAGGGGAACCCAAACAGCCTAACTAAATAAAGTGAATGGGGGTTAGACTGCCATATCAAAGTCTACATCAAACTTTTGAAGTCTCTGATCAATTGCCCACTAGAGAAAAGGAAACTTCAAATCCAATAACTTTTTGCCCTTTATTGAGTATAAACTTACAATTTGAGGCTAATAATTAAAGGGTAGTTGCCCTTATACATTCATCATACTCCAATAGTAAAGGAAGTTAGTATTAATTCATTTCTAAGCAAAGATTCTAAAGTATAAGGCACCTGTTTCTGGATTCTCAGCAAAATAAAATGAATGTTTACCTTGTCAATGAGGACAACGTACCAGAATGATTCTGATCTGATGTGTTTTGCCCATGAGCAGCAAGCCCAATGCAAACACAGTTGTAACAGTTTGTGTTTAAACAGTCACAAGTTACATTAAAATTGCTCACACTTAGCTGAGTATCAGTGCCTTAGGCCTGTAAACTTAGCTCCTCCGAGAGCTGATATGTGAGGAACATGGTTCCAAGCCATCCTGGGAAGGAAAGTTCATGAGTCTTTTATCTCTAGTAAACCAACAAAAGTCAGAATGTATATGTGGTTCAAGGGGCAGAGCACTCACTTTACACAAAAACAATGCTCAGAAACAACACCCAGACCCTGGCTTCAACTATAAGAACCAGCACCAAAAAAAACAAAACCCATAAAAACATCAGCTCATTTTTATTTCTTTAGGTAGCCAAGATGGAAATTCACTGTGAAGTACAGAAAGATGAAGCAGATGAAATAAAAAGAACAACACAGAAGACAGAGTTCATAGCATGGAAAAAATAGGAAGTTCAGAATAATATCATTGATGCTGTTATTGTTTTGTCAGTCTCGGGACTTGAACTCTGGGCCTTGAACTCTGTCCCTGATTTCTTAAGCTCAAGGAGAGAGCTCTACTACTTAAGTCATAGCACCAATTGTGGTTTTTTGGTGATTATTTGGAGATAAGAGTTTCAGAGACTTTCCTGCCTGGGCTGGCACTGAACCACAATCCTTAGATTTCAGCCTGTGAGTAGCTAGGATTACACGTGAAAGCCAACAGCACCCCACCATTGATGCTGTTTTGATAACTGAGGTCCAGGCCTTTAATATTGTTGCAATAGTTCCTTTTCAGTGCTCAGAAAGAGTTTAGTATAATACATGTATTGTAGTTAGGGGAAGATTTCAACAGGAAACAGAGCCAGTGATCTGTAGGTAGAATTAAAAATTGGTTACCCATTCTGCTAACCAAACACAACTAAGGACATATAAAACTTGGTGAACTGTGAACACAAGTGTGAAATAATTGTTACTGGCTACCCAAAGCAATTATGTTTTTATGTATGATTAAAAGGTGATATTTCCAAGACCCTTAATGTATCAATTACATCATTACTTACTAGGTAGAGCTGCATCTGCCTTTAGACACAACTAAGGGATGAAGAACCAAAGAGCTTTTCAAGCCTGGAGCCCAAGGAAAGCTCAGCCTCCATCCTCAGGACTGACAAACCAGGAGCTGGCCATTGCCAGCCTCTGTCTCAGAGGATACAAGCGTGGAACCTATACCTGTCCAGGAGACACTCAAGTAAAGGAGAGAAAGGATGGGCTCATCATTGACTTCCATAGGACCTTGGTAAAATCAATGCCCAGAGCTCACAATTAGTCAATTTGTGCATCATATTGGACCAAATCTCTAAGGACACCCAAATAGAAATGGAAGAAGAAGAGAAAAGAGAACAACAGAAACACTAGATTTTTGAGGGGATCTCTTTAGCCATGCTGGCAAAAGATAGTGTGTCCTTTCTTCCACTGCTTTATTTTCTACTTACATTTTTCAGATCCAGTGATGTTCAATCGCCTCTTGATTGGACTAAATTACACATCATAAAAGTGTTATTGTTTTACAATGAGATATGACAAAATAAACAAGACACAAGAAACAAAGATTGGCTTCTTAATTTGTTATATATTTTCTAGCTGACTCTATATACTGGACCGCATATATGGTGTATAAGCATGCACATCTAAGGGAAGCTAAGAGGAGGGCAAAGAACTATCGGAAAATGGGTGAAAAAATACAGCAGAGGGACCCATCAGCGGCACTGGTCATTGATGAAAGTGAACTAAGCAACTCAAGGCTGGTGATGGGAGGGAGGGAAAGAGAGAGAAAGAGGAAACAGCTGATACTGAGCAAAAGGAAAGAAATGTACATATCACCCAATTTGGGAGAAACAGTTTTATTGTTAAAGTCTTAAGAGTTCATAAGCTTTGTAGTTGAAGACAATGATAAGATGCATTGTGAAGGTTAAAATGTGTTAGTGACTTCAGCTAAGTATCACTATTCCACAATACTGTGAATTTTATGTAATTACTCTCAATAAAGAAAAAGTGTTAATGTTTTAAAGTGCTGACTAAAACATTGAGTCAAATGTATTAACTTTTCACATTCTTGTGGAAGTCTATTATTAAATTCATTATTAATTTCAATATTATACACGCAATTCTTTTCAAGTCAGACACCAATGTCTACTTTAGAAGGCTTGGATCTGAGGATCACAGTTCAAAATTAGCCTGGACAGAAAAGTGTATGAGACTCCACCTTTAACTTACAAGTAAGAATACAGGACAGGAGGTATTTTTCAAATGGTAAAATGCCACTTATGAATTACAAAGCCAAGAAAGGCAGCTTGGGTCCTGACTTCCAGGGCTGGCAAACACACACACTCACACACACACACACACACACACACACACACACACACACACACAAACACACACACATACACACACACACGATTTTTTCCATATATTAATTTTTTTCCCTTATCTTCCCACCAACCAACTCTGAAAACCATCAATCCTGTCTTTAATTTTTTAAAGCAAGTTATGTCTTTTCTCACGATGATCTGTGGATGCCACTGTGGGCAGTGCCAATGATGCCAAAGACTCAGCAGATACCAGGAAATAAAAAGGCGGAGAGAAAAATACCCAATATATTAAATGAAAACCAACCAAGGGAGGGAGATGAAGGGTAGGAAGATGGGAGGGCAGGGATGGGAAGGGGAAACAAAGGAGGAGGCAACAATGCTTGATAAGAAATGTACTCATTACCTTGCTCATGTAATTGTAACTCTTCTGTACGGTATTTTCATAATAAAAAAAATATATTTTTTTAAAAAAGAAAACCAACCAAATCTGCCTGAGCAGGAAAAAAAGGAAAGAGATGCCCATACGTTGCAGGTGAGTTATCTCAACCCGGAGAGGGGCCAGAATAGCAGGAATAGGCTATGGATCCCACCCGGGCTCCCTGGACCTGCTGCTCAGGATCTGCCCCGAGTTGGTGTTGCTGACATGAGCAAGGCCCTAGCCACATGCAGCCCCTCATGCTCAAGGCCCAGGTCTCCTTCCTGTGATGCTCACTGCCCCATGCCTCAGGACATGTTGGGAGTATCCTTCCCCTTCCAGAGCAGGACCCTGAGCCCCATCTTCCCCAGAGGCACCAAAGCATGTGCAGGGGCTAAGCAGCTCAGACATGCTGCTTGTCACGTCTGGGGACCGCTTGATGCACCCGGTGAGGCCTGCACCCTAGGTTGGTTGGCCTGGTAGGGGTGGATCTGGAAGCTTCCAGAGGCAGAAGCCGCACTCCTGCACTAACAGGTGGTGAACGGTTCATGGACCAACCAGACCAACTGTGATCCGGAAGTCTCTGCCTATGTACCCAGGAGGATCTGGCAATGGACTGGTAGCTTCCACCAGCCAAAGGGATAGAAGGTAGAAATTTTCTAACTGGCTTTGAGACCATTCAAAGCTAAGAATATTGCCGTGAATTTTATGGTTTTCTTATTTTTCTTCTCTTATTTTGCCACTTCTTGCCAATATTAACTCATCCAAATTTACATTTGCCTTTCCTCCCCCGTCTGGATTCCTTTGATAAAACAACCGTGCAGTGTGTGTTCAGATTTTCTCCTTTCTTATACATATGGGTCAGATAGATAACGTGCAGTTTGCTCTACATGCATATTTTTCCCATTGTGGTTTCCTTTAAGGGACAATAAAAAAGTAGAAATTACATTTAAATTTTCCTGGCTTTGGTTAGATATTTATTTCAATGTAAAACCTAATTTATGTTACTCAATTCTTTTTTTTTCTGTCATTGGGCTTCAACTGTGAGCCTAGGCTCTGTCCCTCAATTTTTCAGCTCAAGGCAAGCAATCTACTACTTGCGTCATAGCACCACTCCTAGTTTTCTGAGTGATTTATTGGAGATAAGCGTCCCATGAGGTTTTTTGCCCAGGCTGGCTTTGAACCAGGATCCTCAAATCTCAGCCTCCTGAGTAGCTAGGATTATGGGTTTCAGCCTCCAGCTCTCAGGTATTGCTCAATTCTTTTTTTATTATTTATTATTATTATTATTATTATTATTGTTATTATTATTATTATTGCTCAATTTTTTATATACCAAAAGGCTAATATATGAGTGTTTTTAACTAAAAGTTGCTTTCCTTCAAATATTACCTGAAGAAAGTAACAAGAGTGATATGTAAAGTGATGCAATCAGCTGCATTTTGAAAACACCAAGAGATGGTCTGAGATCCCTCAAGTTTGTTAAGTTTGGACTCTTCATGCAATGTCAGTCTACATGTGATTCTCCTATTGTCTCTGCTTTAAAACCAAATGAGAAATATCAATTTACAACCAGTTTGTCTAAGGATTACTACTTTACATCTTTAAAAATGTCATTTTGAGATCAAATGTTTTCAAAGAGTTAATTAAACATGTAATTGTTAAAAACTCAGTAAGGAATCCAGGTGCCAGTGATTCACACCTGTAATCCTAGCTACTCAGGAGATTGAGATCTGAGGATCAGGGTTCAAAGCCAGCCCAGACAAGAAACTCCGTAGGACTCTTATCTCCAATTAACCACCAGAAAACCAAAAGCAGTGCTGTGGCTGAAGCAGTAGAGCATTCTCCTTGAGCTGAAAATTGAGGAACAGCACCTAGATCCAGAGTTCAAGTCCCATGACCAAGGGAAGTTAATAAATGAAAGTGTTGAGAAAGGGAATTGATGAAACAAATTGGTCTCATTTGGATAAAAAATGATTTCAGAAGCAAAAACGGTCTTCAATTTTTTTTTTTGGGTGGGTGGTGGGGCTTGAACTCTGGGCCTGGGCATTGTCCCTCAGCTCTTCAGCTCAAGGCTAGCACTCTACCACTTCAGTCACAGCACCACTTCACGTCTTCAATTTTTATACCCACAAAATGTTCAAGTAAGTAGCAGATGAGTACATCTTGAGATTCATAAAATAGAGCTTATTATAAAAATAATTGGCAATAAATAAGTTGATTAATTATCAAGAAAATTAATAATAACAGACACTAATGGGGATATGGCCAAAAGAAATATTATAACACCATTGGTAACATAATATGACAAAAGATATAATATTACATACATATTACACACACACTAGTATGGGTATTTGTTATGTCTATGTTTACATATGGTGAGTGTTTCTCATGACACTGCTTAGAAGATGAGTTGCAGAACCAGGCTCTGTTCCAATCAACACATGAATGGAAAAAGTAAATTGAGTCACACAGACACAAGGAGTCTTGAGCATCCAATTATATGTCTGAGTCAGGAATATGGGAGGAAGTGGAAAACATCGTGTTCAGTTAGTCACCCTGGCAAATGCAGCAGTGGTATATACAGGACCCCATGTGAAAAATGAAGCATACAACCTGTAGGTGGGGCAGGGAGGGAAAAACTGGGTAACATTGTAAAAACAGAAATGTACTCAATACCTGATTTACATAATGGTAACTCCTCTCTACAACAGATTTACAATACAAACAGAAAAACAAACAGACATACAGAAAGAAAACATGCAGATAGATAGAGGCAACACAGATCCCCAAGTTTTCTCTTATTTTTGAAATGTAGGGAGAAGAAGGCATAGAGTACTAGAGTAGATATCAATTATAATGAAGTAGAAATTGTTAGCTCCTCCAGCAAGGAAACCTGATACACGGTTCAGGCAGATAAGGCAAACTGGCCACCGTCAGGAGATGGAGACCCATGGAGAAGACAAAGGAAAAGGAAAAAGAAGAAAAGAAAAAGAAAGAGAAGGGGACTACAGCGGATATGGAAGTGAGCACAGAGTCTGGGGAACTTCTCAGTGTCCTAGGGAGGTTTGACCAGGATGGTCCAGGAAGGGACTTCTGTGAATGAGGAAGTGACCTCAGATTGTGGGGTCCTTTGCTGACTCCCATTCAGGTGATTGACAGGTGACTGACTACTGGTTTCAGGCAAGTGAAGAGGAAGTGGGGAGGGCATGTTCTCTTAGGCAGACTGAACAGAAATAGTTAGAGTAATAGATGAGGAGAATGGGATAAAAGTTTGTACTCTGAGCCAGCCACAGGTGGCTCAAACTGATAATCCTGGGTATAGAAGCAACAAAGATTTCTACCTCAAAAACCAAGTCAGGCTAGTCCCCAGCACTGATGATCTTGCAATTTCTTGCTGACTACCTATACCAAATAGCATTTGCATCCTTACTTTTCCAATTTACATTTGCCAAGACCTTCCTCATAAATATATGCAGCCAGTTCACAGAACCAGCCACCCTGGTGAAGTCTGTGCAGAGCAGGACACTATGCTGTGACCTTGGTTTCACTTCTAGTATGAGGAATTAATGGAGAAGACAGGTAGGGAGACATGGACAGAGCTGGCACCACGTGGCTGTCCAAGTGGGAACAAGAATTTCCGGAGGACTCAGGACATGATGGGGACACAGCAGAGCAAGACCCATCCATACACCCACAACTACCAGGATCCTCAATGTGCAGGCCCGCTATGTTCCCAGAAAGTCATAGATCATAGAACATCTCTGTCTAACAATGGACTGCTAATATATTGATAGGTGCAGTATGATGGTCAACAACATGCAAGCACTGAAGAAGTTCAAGATTCAGAATGCAAATATCTAATTGGATAAGTGAATTGACCTTGAATATTGATTTGTAATGGGAGAATTCCAGGACACTGTTGGTAACGCCTGCAGCAGTAAATAAATACATTGAGCTCTTCTGGATTCTTGTGCATGTGCAGTTGGTATAAAAACCTGAATGGGTCATTGCTTTTCCCCAGTTTGTGAGCCTGCCCATCCTCATCTTTGATGGTGCTTCAATAACTCTGACTGGGCCTTTGCTGAACATGGTGCTCTATGATCATTTGACCTTCACATGGCATCCTCTGGTGTCATCCATTCCCATCATCCCTAGTGACCCTTGATTGGTTGTGATTTTTTTTGTTTTCAACTTTTTGCTTTCACACAAGTTTGTGAACAACTCAACAAGAGAGAAATCCATCCCTGGAGTTTCATTATCTACAGTCTTGGATGAAATCATGTTCTGACAGTATGGAGAGGAAGATGGTACACATGTTTTCTAACTTCTGTTTTTACCTAGAAGCTGGGCCCCAGATGCAGAGCCAGAGGGCAGAACGGGCTCTGTATTCCTCTAGGACAGTGGAGGACATCCAGGTACCAAGAAGCCACAAAAACTGAAGATCCTTTTAGACACCCACCTGACACAGTCTGCATCCAGAATCACAGCTCCATGAAGAATCAGCAGCAATGTTCCCTGTGGCTCTGACACTGCTTCTCCTCCAGCATCCTCTCCTGATCACTTTCTCTGAAGATGGCAGACGCATTTGCACAGAGAAATCTGTAGCATGCAGCAGGGGAGATGTGGTCATTGCTGGATTTTACTCCCTCTATTCTTGGGAATTGGTCGTTCAAGGCTGGAATGACCCTACCCTGCAGCAACAGAACATTCAGTAAGTGATTTCTTGGATTTTCTTAAATTTTTAATTTTCTCTTTGGGTTACAGTCAGAGGTGGGGGAAGTTTGGACACAACCACTGATGTGCTCTGCATCTTCTACACTGCCTTCACTACAACAGCTCTATTTCATTTCAGGTGTTCCCAATGAATATTTTTTTCTTCCAATATTAAAGAGTTTTCTGTCTGTCTTCCACTACACTCCCCTTTCCAGAGATGTCCCGACCACCCCACCATCACTGTGACTCCTCCACTCATCACTGTTACTCAGGATCACTGGGGTGACCAAGAGTCCATACAAAGACACTGAAGTGCAATGTCCCCATCCATAGGGCAAAGGCCAAGGAATCTTCAATCCATTCTGTTCTTTATACTTTTCAAAACAGGACCAATGTTTGGACCTCCTTCAGGGAAATGTTTCTTATTATAGACATGCAGTTTCGGCTTCTGAGATTATTTCATGTCAGCAAAGCTCTGGGAATGGGGAGCTGCTGGTCAGATCATTAATAAGAGATGCATGACATACTTGATTTTTTCCCCTTAACTAATGTAAGTAAGCTTCTGTCCTGCTATCCATATCTTGACCTCTCTCCTATGTTATTCCCAGAAATTCTGTTTCCATTCCTTGTTCTCCAACATGTTTCCAGGCTTATTTATTTTTCCCTGTTCATAACTTCGTAAACTAGATTTGAATGTTTTTTTTATATATATTGTCAGTAATGGGTCTTGAACTCTAGGCTTGGATGCTGTCCCTCTGCTATTCACCTTAAGACAAGTGCTCGATTGCTGGCACCACAGTGCCATTTCCAATTTTCTAGTGGTTTATTGGAGATAAGAGTCTCATGGACTCTTCTGCCCTGGCTGGCTTTGAGCCCTGATCCTCAGATCTCACTCTCCTGAGTAGATAGGATGACAGGCATGAGCAAAGGTGCCTGGCTTTTTCATATATTTTATACACACTTTAATTCATGCATTTGTCCCAGGTGGGCTCACTACTTTCAGATCTATAGAATTCTCTGTAAACTAAGGAAGTCATGGATGAATCTTCTCAGACAAGTTGTGTGGAAACACCCTGTATGGGGTTTGTTCAGGAAAGGAATACTTTATTCCATGAGAGGTTTATGAGAGATATTGAAGCCAAATTAATATGGTGAGGAAGTGAGTGAAAAAGATGGGCTCATGTGTAAATCCAGCATTACAAACATACCCCATGGGAAGGGTGAGATGTCAGAGCTATCCTCTTCTCTGTCCATTCTCTAATTGAGCTGTATATGTGTGTGTGTGTGTGTGTGTGTGTGTGTGTGTGTGTGTGTGTGTGCATGTTCAGATAGACTCTGGTACTCAGGCATCATCCCAAGTCCTGATGGCTTTTTTTTATCATGGCTGGCACTTTACCACTTGACCTACTGCTCTGCACCAGTTTCTGTGGAGGTGCTTGCACATAAAATGTGTCACAGGTATTCCTGCACAAAGTGACTACAAAACATAATTCTCCTATATGACCCTCCTTAGTAGTTATAACTGCAGGCCTGAGCCACCAGTTCCCAATTCATATTTAGTATTACTGACATTCTGATGTCAAGCCTCAGTTACATTGCACAAAATAACATCAGCAAACTTCCATGAGAGTAGAGATTCTCTCTATGAGAATTTCCCTAAAATGATTATATTGAATACTAGGAGAACTCATCATTCTGGAACATTCTTGATTCATATTGGCATGTGATACCATCTGGTTTTTGAAATGTCTCCAAATTATACCAGTCTGACTGGTCTGGCTTTGTGCCTGTCTTTCGAGAAATTACAGGAAGGCATCAGTGTTCGTGAGTTTGTAAGTGACTTCCACAATGTTACCACTAGAGGGAGCCGAGGGACTGTGAGAAGTCAGCTGTGAGGTGATAAACCACTTCAGTACCAGAGAAAACCAAAGGCTATTTTGGTGACAAAATACTCTGTGGTTCTAAAAACCTCACGAGAACTCCAATGAATCATGGGTCCAAATATGCCTTCTCCTGGGTGCACAGGGGGACCATTTGCCTCATCCACAGGGAATGGCCTTGTGCATGGATTCTGCCTTGCAATAGCAAGATTTGTGTGCTGGAACAGGCGTTAGACACAGCTGTGGTCACCAGAACTCTATAATACCTGGAATACCAAACAGCAGGGTCACCAAAACAGATGAAGGTTAAAAGTAGGGACTTGGGATCCTGGACTTTGATAGCAGAAGAAGAAATTCTAGACAAGTCACAACAGTAAGAAAATGTGGCAGAGCTTTTCTGAGTAAGGAAGCAAACAAACAGGTAGACAAAAAGGAAACAGAAAGGCAAAGACACACTCTAACTGAAGAGAGACACACAGCTCTTGGGCTGCCAGGGGTATTCACATGGTAAAGGCAGGAGTCTGACTTCAAAGTTACACAAACATAGGATTGTCATCTTTGCTCTAATCACTCCTGGTGTTAAACTTTCTGAGTTTCTGTATGTTTTGACCATTCTTTCCAGATGATTATCATTGAGGGAAGGAAGGTGTGTTGTTGTCTGTATTTGGGGTAGGAGGTTGCTTAAATTTTGGGGGAGCACTTTGGGGGGAAGGCATTTGCCCTACAAGACAACTGCTAATTCATATGATGAGAAATGCATCTCTCAGGAGGCAATGCAACCTGTTGCCTCTCTTTGAAGTAAAGATGGTAGCCCTGTGTTTCTAAATCACATGTTTCTGAGTTGCCTTCTCTAGGACTCATTTTTTTCCTTAACTTATCCACATTCTTTTTGTGCTCAGTGACTTTGGTCCCTTAATATTAAGTTATGTAGATGGGTGAATAGCTCTCTGTTTGCTGTGAGCTTCCCATACATCATTTTTTTACTAATTTATTCTTCTCCATTTTCCCCTACATGACTTCATTCCCTTAATATTAAGGGAAGTAGATGGACAAGCATTGAGCTTGCATTAACCAGGCCTCATATTCCTTAGTCTATCCTGCCTGAGTACAGCATCCTCAGTCCACTGCGATCAAGACCAACACAGTGCTGGGGGAGTTCAACTCAGGTGGAATGTGGTAGAGGTGTGCTCATGAGCCCAGATGCCCACAACCATACACAATTAGTGATAGCTAATATAGAATTCAGATTGTCGGGTGGTAGATGACTTTCTCAGGTATTGATTACAGAGTAAGCCAGAGGCTGTCCTGGCTATATGGTCATGGCACAGTTCTGGTGCTATTACCTAGCCCACACTAAGCTGTGGGACCATATCACCATCTTATTTCCCTGTCTTACCTATTATAATTGGGATGGAAAACCGTGCAATGCTACAGCAGCATGGTAAGTTTTGTAAAGGAAGCCACAAGCTGGGCATGGGTAGCTGACGCCTAGAATTCTAGCTACTTAGGAAGCTGAGATCTGAGGACCGGGGTTCAATGCCACCCCAGGCAGAAAAGTCTGTGAGACGTTTATCTCTAGTAAAACAAAAGAACGCCAGAAGTGGTGCTGTGCCTCAAGTGCTCGGGAGCTAGTCTTAAGCTGAAGATTTTAGGGTCAGAACCCAGGCCTAGAGTTCAAGCCCCACAACCAACAACAACAAAAAAAGCAATCCACAGGACCATCTTGGTGAACATCACCATCTACTCAGGCTATCTAGCATCCCCAAAGCCCAAACTGTCATGTGGATACACATAAGCCACACTCTAGCTTATGCTGATGTAGACCAATGCACACTGGATTCCTAGAACGACTTCAGTTTCTGCCTGGCGCCATCTTGAGCACTGTGATTCTAGGGCAGTGGTCCCTGAAATTATTCACTGTGCAATGAGACTAGACTGAGCCAGATGACAAGAGAGTCACATAGCCACAGTGGCTTCACAAGGCTAAGCAAGAATACAGGTGTCAGCCTACTCCACCCATGGTGGAAACTGATGCAAATTGCATTTGCTTCTACCTCATCGACCTTCCAAAACCTCCTGAAATATTCTAATTTAAGCTGTGGTAATAGCATCAAACATTGCCTCTAGTTTATTCTGGATTATTGGTCCAACTATGAAATGCCTAACAAAGGGTTCTAAGAAAAACTCTGACCCAATCTTCTGCCCTGCTCACTGGGAGGTTGTATCCCATACCTGCTGTCATTCACAAGATTAGAGGAGGGAGATTGTGGCAGTGTCGTCCTTCTCAATCCTAAACCAGTTCTAGAGGCACAATCTAAAGGTCTGGACTCAAGAGTAGAAACTATAAGCACATCCCCAGCACTGGTCTCAATGTATGGGGATGGTGCTGAGATTTAACTTTAATTCTCTTCCTCCATGCAATGTCAGAGGGTTTCTGTCCATAATGAGCTACTAGTGCTGGTAATGGGGAGAAACATGGAGATGGCTTCTCCCCCCTTTTCTCACACATCCTTTTCTGTTGTTTGTTTTTCTAGAGAAGTATCCTCCACTCCACACTCCCTGATTCTCATCTGTTCTTTGTTGGGTGAGGCAATCTTCATGTTCTAACTTCCTGGGCTGCCATCTGGCTCTGCTTCTGGGGAATCCCCTTGAATGATGACATTCTCTGAGTCAGCTTAGTGTGCCTCTACCACATCAAATGAATTTTGTACTTCTGTGATTTCTTTACTTTCCTCACAAGGCAGGATTCACTTCTTTGTAGAAGGATGCACCATTGGCAAATGTGTGGCAAGCAAGCACAGACACAAAGCAGCCTGCTTTCCTATTTACTCCTAACACAGCAGTCGCTGCCTCTCTGTTCATACTGGTTGAACTCAGGTTGACCATCTGCTCCCAATTGGAATCGTATATCTTAAGATTTTTTCCATATGCACAGCTAAGTTAAGGTAC
This sequence comes from Dipodomys merriami, assembly GCF_024711535.1. Classification (NCBI taxonomy): domain Eukaryota; kingdom Metazoa; phylum Chordata; class Mammalia; order Rodentia; family Heteromyidae; genus Dipodomys; species Dipodomys merriami. The sequence continues at coordinate 2,837,488 of NW_027206179.1, read as the reverse complement.
TAAATGATTTGGGATGTAAGCTGAGCCTGCTCCTATGTCACAGCAGACAGCAGTGTTTTTCACTTATCCATATGGGGCAGAGAGGAAAAGCCAGCTTGCTCATTTCCCCGCCCCTCTCTCTCTCTCTGCAATATCAGAAGAATAGTCATCTCATGTATGCTGATCAAGACCTGTTCGGAACTCTCCCAATTCTAAGAACTTTCCTTAGACTCCAAATTAGAATACCACCCCATTGCATCTATACATATTACTGTGGGTAGAAATCAACATTTGCTTCAACAAAGTCATGAAATTTGCAGTTAATCATTTGTAATACTTGTATACCTACCCAAATTTTGTGATTTCTGTGCAGGATGAACTTAAAGAAATATCAATTGCTTCTCACCCTGGTGCTGGCTGTGGAGGAGATCAACAAGAATCCCCATCTGCTACCCAACATGACTCTGGGGTTTGAGATCTATACTGCACATTACTCAGGTACTGATCTGTTAGAGGATCCACTCACCTGGCTGTCTGGGAAGAATAAAAACATCCCTAATTACACCTGCAGAAGAGACAGCCAAGCTATAGCGGCACTCACAGGAACCTCAAGCAAATTTGTCCCAATAGGGACACTGCTGGACCTCTACAAACTTCTACAGGTGAGGCTGGGAGGGGTGGGCAGATGTGAAGCCATATCCACAGTGACTCTGCCCTCAACAGGCTGAAGAGGAGGTGGTATCACAAACCCTTCCAAATGCATAATCTCATAGGGAGAAGCCTCCAAAAGTGGGTGGGACATACACATTTTCATTGCTGCAAATAAAAGGAGCGGTATTGAGAGGAAAGGATGACCCAAAGCTCTGAGCCTTATCTGTACATGTCTACAAAGTGTTCAGACCATAGGAGATGAATTTGCAAATGGGAAAAGCAAACTTTTGTTCCCACTACTGTACTATCAGTTGTTGTGTCGTTAACATTAGGACTGAGATTTGCCAATGACTATCCTCTTCCTGATGTTATTTCCATTTGTTCCCTGTAGTTCATCTTTGGGGCTTTTGATTCTCTCCTGAGTGACCATGGAAAGTTTGGTACTGTCTATCAGATGGCTGCCAAGGACTCAGGTCTAGCCCTGGCCATGGTCTCCTTGATGCTTCATTTCAGTTGGAACTGGGTGGGACTATTCATCACTGAAGAAAACTATGGAATGTGGTTCCTCTCAGAATTGAGGGAAGAGATGGGCAAGAGTAGAGTTTGCTTTGCCTTTGAGAATATGGTACCTTACAGTGTCCTTTCAGATTTCTCAAATGATCTATCGATGCAGCGCCAGCTAATGGACTTATCAACCAATGTGATTATCATTTATGGGGACAGTAAATTTCTACTTAGTTTTATTCTTAAATTTAGGCACTTTTTAATTACAGGCAAAGTCTGGGTCATGAACTCACCCTATGATGATGTGACTATTGCTAAAAGACATTTTCTGATTGACTCTTTCCATGCACCTCTTATCTTCTCTCACCATCATAGAAACACTGCTGGGTTCACCAATTTTATTCTGACAGAGACCTTCTCCAAGAACTCAGCTAATAACTCCCTTCCCAGGTCATGGATTCAGTCTGTTTATAGCCTACTGATTAAGTCTGACTGCAGAGACTTGGGGCACTGTTCATACAATGCCACACTGCATTGGTTGCTGAGGCACATTTTTGACATGACCATGTCAGATGAGAGTCACAACATCTACAATGCTGTGTATGCTGTGGCCCATGCCCTCCACCAGAGGTTTCTTCATTACATGGAAGGGCCAATAGTGCACAATGGGCAACCCAAGGCATTTCTCTCTTCACAGGTAATGGCTTTGCTTTTGGGTGACCTACTCTAGGCATGCACAACTTCTATATTAGCTTTCATAGCAGATGCAACCGGGTTGTCTGGCACCATTTTGGCAAATACAAGAGATTCTGTTGTGCTCTCCATGAAGTGTTGGTAGAGCTGTGAAGACAATGTTCTTGAAGAACGCTGCATCCGTGACAAGGAAGTGCTGTGTCTTCTGTCCCCATCCTCACTATGTTTGGGAAAAGCCATCCCCTTTTCAATAGGATATATTCAAATTTTCCTTGTACCTTTTTAAAATAACTGATTAAGGGTGACTAGTTTTTTTATTGTGAAAATACTGTACAGAGGGGTTACAATTACATGGGCACGATAATGAGTACATTTCTTACCAAGCATTATAGCCTCATCCTTTGTTTCCCCTTCCCATCCCTTCCCATCCTCCCCCCACTCACTCCCTACCCAATCCTCCTCCCCACCCCGAAACAAAGCTGTGAAGTTCATTTTCGACAGTCCCTACCAAAACCTCCCCCCTCCACACCCCGAACCAAAGCTGTGAAGTTCGTTTTCAACGTAACGACTTCTATATCCCATTGTCACAATTGGTCCACCTGTATCCCTATATAAACGATTAGTTATTCCCAGACCCTCCACAAATTATACCGACATCAAATAGAGTGGTTATACTGTGGGAGAGGGACATACAAAGCAACAAAGAAATAAACATATAAATGTGATAGAAACAATCACATGAAAGAAAAAAAAACTTTTGAATACATATCTTATGGTTCATTTCCCTAACATCACCTTATCTGACGTTTTCTGCTTGACTCAGACATATACTAGATATAGCAAATAAGGGAATCCATGGGACCTATGTTTCTTTGGGCCTGGCTTACTTCACTTAATATAAGTTTTTCCAAGCCTTTCCATTACCTAACAAAGTGGGCAATGTCATTCTTTCTGATGGTGGCATAGAGCTCCATTTTGTATATATAACAATTATTCTTGATCCATTCATCTACTGCGGGCATATGGGGTGGTTCCACATCTTAGCTATAGTAAATAATGCTGCAATAAACAGAGTCATGCTATTAGGTTTAGTGTGGTCTTGTTTGTAAATATTTGGGTTAATGCCCAAAAGTGGAATTGCTCGGTCAAAAGGGAGCTCTACGTGCAGCCTTTTGAGGAAACTCCATACTACTTTCTAAAGTGGTTGAGCATGTTTACACTCCCACCAACAATGCAGTAAGGTTCCCTTCTGTCCACATCCCCTCCAGCATCAGTTGTTATTAGAGATCTTGATTTTAGCCATTCTAACTGGACTGAGGTGGTATCTTAATGTTGTTTTGATTTCCATTTCTTTTAGGGCATTTCTATTAGAGCATTTCTTCATGTGTATATTGGTCATCCTTCTTTCCTCTTCAGAGAAGTTTCTCTTTAAGTCTTTAGCCCACTTATTTATTGGGCAGTTGTTTCTTTGAGGATTTGTTGTTGGGGCATTTAATTTTTTGAGTTCCCAGTATATTTTATATATGAGACCCTTGTCTGTTTTATGGCTAGTGAAGATCTTCTCTAAGGGAGCCTAGTTCTTGAAAACCTAATATTGCCTAGACACAAGTGGCTCACACCTGTGGCTCACTTATGACTACAATTAACCACCAAAAAGACAGAGGGGGAGTTGTGGCTCAATGGACAGAATGATTACTTTTAAAAGAACAAAAAAAAAAGTTGAGTGCCTAAGCTGTGAGGTCACACCACAGGGCAGGCATAAACACACACACACACACACACACACACACACACACACACACACACACACACACGCAGTGAACAAAGTCTTGCTTAAGGTAATATTTCATAGTTGTCAAATATATTCTATGATTCTACTTAGTTTATTATTTACCTATATTTCAGACTGATTCTCTTATCAGAATCACAAAACAAGTGATTGGAATACACTTTAGAGAGTCCGTTGAGTACTATCATATGATAATTCATTATTTTATTGGATGTGGCTGGAGTTTCATTCATTGAAATTGAGTTTCTGCAACCCATCCTAGATACCCAGGTTTTAGAACTTGGTAACACTTTAGTCTGCTGTGGGCCTGCATTTGATACAGTTGTTTGGATTCCTATGGTATGTCTGAATCAGGGGATGGGAATGAAGAGTAATCCATTGTTCTGGGGATTTGTGATAACACTGGGAAGCACTTCACCATACTGTAATATGTCCCTTTCAGCTGCATCCCTTTTTGAAGAAGATCCAATTTACCAATCCTGTTGGAGACCAAGTGGTTTTGAATGAGGAAAAGAATTTGGAAGCAGAGTATGACATTAAGAGCTTTTGGAATTTTCCAGAAGGTCTGGGACAAAAGGTGAAAGTTGGCAAGTTTTCTCCATCTAGGCCACAGAGTCAACAACTGGTTTTGTTTGAAAATCTGATAGAGTGGCCCATAGGAATTACCAAGGTGAGTCATTTCTACTTACTCTCTCGTTTTAAAAAAATGTATTGTTATTAGGAAGTAGTTGTAGACAGACCTTACAATTCCCTAAGTCAGGTTATGATCACACTGCTTGTAGGCAATGTCACCACATCCTTATTTCTCCCCCGGAGTCAGTCGTTTCTAACCATAATGGAATTATCTATGTATAAATGAGCAATAAGCTTATCTTGTTTTAAAGTTAGTTCATTGAAACTATGGCTCAGTGGTGTACATTTCAAAACTTTCAGTTTCTGGAAGTTTCTTACTAACAGATTCATGGAGAGAACAGGGGAACATATCATGACCAATATGTTGTTCTATGTTTGCATAGTGAATATCATAAAATTAAATGACAACTGTGAATCATCATTCCAGCACTGTGACAAAATATCTGAGGGAATCAAATGAGAAGGCAGAAGGGATTGCTTTGCTTCTGCCTGGAGATTTCAGATCATGGTTGGATAGATTGTTGCTTGTTAGTCTAGTGAGACAGGATGTAATGAAAGGAGCATCTGCCAGTAAAATTCACCCACTTCATGACAGCTAGGAAGCCAAGAGAGATGTGAATGGCCCTGGTACAGCAGCACCTCCACAGCAATTAGCCATGCTTTATAGAGTGGGTTTGAATTTTACCTGAGTGATTTTCCTCTCATGTTCTTATTCATCTGTAAACAGATCACTTGAATTCAAGAATAGGATGCAGGATTAACTCCCATTTCCTAATTTCATAGAATTAACATCCAACACTTCGAAGCTCCATGATTTCCGGATAGTATGAGTGCTGGGTGTTGAGGCCCCACATTTTCTTCAGCTCATGTCAGATGAAACTGTAAGAAGGTTCAGTAAATTCATTTGCTGTGTGAATATAAAGATTATGTGTTTTGATTATCATTTCCCCTAAATCACTGGAGTGTCTCAGATGTCAGGTGAAAGGATAAATGGTCACTAACTTTCATCTGAATATTCTCAGACTCCTCGGTCTGTGTGCAGTGAGAGCTGTGGTCCTGGATTCAGGAAGGCCTCTCTGGAGGGAAATGCTACCTGTTGCTTTGATTGCACTCCTTGCCCAGAGAATGAGATTTCTAATGTGACAGGTGAGTCTGTTAGAGAAATTCCCCAACTCTCCTTCCTACCCTTCCTTCCATGCAAGCCAGTGGAGTGATCTGCAGTAACATGGCAGGAACACATATGCACCTTCATGCAGATTTCCATGGCAACATTAACCATACTTCTCCTTAGAAGAAACACCCATTAAGCCCCTCCATTAAGTCTCTGATTGTATTTTCTAATCTATTACAGGCTTCATCTTGAGAATACCCATGTTCCCCTCTCCTCAATCGCAGTTTTTGTATTTAAAGAAAATGTTTACCCATGGTTTCCATTATTTGTAATAACTACTATATGTCTAGGACAAGCAGAAAAGGTCAAAAGCTATGTACTTATGACCATATAAGTTGATGTTAAGCGAAATGAATGCCAAGATAGGAACACAAGTGGTTTTTTCTTTCTTTTTTAATGTATTTATAATGACCATGTGATTTTTTTGTTTCTTAGGTATGTTCCACCCCCATGGTATAACCCCTGTTTTCAATGTATTGGATTCTGGTGCCCTACATCTTGTATATACATTTTCCTAATTTGGGGAGGGCAAGGAAAAAACAAACTGCTTAAATAGGGATACAGGTTGCCCCATTTTAACCAGGAGATGTACAAGACACTATATTGAAAAAAAACTGTACAACTTTAGCATTGTTGGGGGAGTACTTGGGGATGTGGACAAGGAAGGGATGGTTAGGCAAAAACAAAGCAGGAGGCAATAATCCTAGATGGGAAATGTACATTTTACCTTACTCGTGCAACTGTAACTACTCTGTACAGTATTTTTACAATAAAATACATTAAAAAAAACAAAAATGTGGAACAATGATCGATAGGAAATGTACTCATTACCTTAATCATGTAACTATCACTACTTTGTAAAGTTAACAATAAAACATATATTTAATAAACAAGGGAGAAATGGAGAAAATAAGAGCTAAAGACTGAAAAAACGAAAATATCAAGGACCCGTTGTTGATCTTTGAAATGATAGGCAAATCATCATGGAATTGCTGATCTAACACAGCCTTTCATTCCTGAGTGCCTATTGCTGCTCATTTCCAATTAAGTTTTATTTTGAATTTAGCATGCAGTAATAATTCAAGTGGCTTTGTTATGATCACTCCATGTCTGACACTGGCACTAGGCTGACTAGCAATTCTTCAAATATAAAAGATTCAGAAGTAGTTTATCATCTCCATTTCATTTCTCTTCTCCCTCCTCCAGCTCATCTTTCCCAGACCTTATCTTATCAGTGGAGGACCACTGTTCTTGATACAGATCAAATGCTCAAGAAGTTTGTGTTTGGTGTAATGAGGAGATTGAGGTTTGGATTAGACCCTCTTGTACAAAGTGAAGTCATTGGGCTGATTCTCTATTATCCATTATGTCTTGAATGAGTAGCAGAGAGCCAGAGTGGTATGACCTGTCAAGAATGCAGCACATAATGCTGGTAATCATATATTACAACTGTAATCCAAGTAATTTAGGCAGTTGAGATTTGAGGATGGAGCTTGATGTAATGATGTACAGGAAACTCAGTAAGATTCTTTCTCACCATTAAGCACCCAAAAAGCTGTAATTGGAGGTGTGGTCAAGTGGTAGAGTGGTAGTTTTGAGCATGAATACTCTGGAAATCGTCCCATGGCCACAGTTCTAGCACTGGAGGAAAGAGAGACAGATCTAAAGAAGGAAGGAGCTACAGAAGGAAGGAGGGAGGAAAGGAAGGAAGGAAGAAAAGAAGGAAAGAAAGAAGGAAGGAAGGAAGGAAGGAAGGAAGGAAGGAAGGAAGGAAGGAAGGAAGGAAGAAAGGAAAAAAGAAAGAAAAGATAAACATAAAAACGGAAAGGGAGGAGGGAAAGAAGAATAAATGTGATAAAGAGTTTTGATGTGAAAGCATTTTGATATAGAGTTACTCTATTGGTATTGAACTCAATACAGGTCAAATGGTGAATCAGGGGAAATGAGATAGCTACTTAAATGAACAGGGTTGAGAGGAAAGACAAATACTGAATAAAAACTAATAGTGATTCTCACACCTCACCAGACATGGAGCAGTGTGTCAGGTGTGCAGATCATCAGTTTGCCAACATACAGAGAAATCACTACCTGAGGAAAACTGAAGGCTTCCTGGCTTATGAAGACCCCTTGGGTATGGCTCTGGCTTGCACAGCTCTTTGCTGCTCTGCACTCACAGCTGCTGTTCTTGGGGTGTTTATCAAGCACCAAGACACCCCCATTGTCAAGGCCAATAACTGGGCCCTAAGTTACATCCTGCTCATCTCCCTCATCTGCTGCTTCCTCTGCTCCTTGCTCTTCCTTGGCCGTCCCCACACAGCCTCCTGCATCCTACAGCACACCACATTTGCAGTGGTCTTCACTGTGGCTGTCTCCACGGTCCTGGCCAAGACCATCACTGTGGTTCTGGCCTTCACGCTCACTGCTCCAGGGAGAAGCACGAGGCAGTGGCTGCTCTTCTGGGTTCCTAACCTCCTCATCCCCATCAGCACTCTCATCCAGGTGACCCTCTGTGGCCTCTGGCTGCGAATCTCTCCTCCCTTTGTGTACACAGATGCACAATCTGAACATGGCTACATCATCATCCTGTGCAACATAAGCTCTCTCACTGCCTTCTACTGTGTCCTGGGATACCTTGGCTCTCTGGCCCTGGCCAGCTTCACTGTGGCTTTTCTGGCCAGAAACCTGCCTGACACCTTCAATGAGGCCAAGTTCCTGACCTTCAGCATGCTGGTGTTCTGCAGTGTGTGGCTCACCTTCCTGCCTGTCTACCACAGCACCAAGGGAAAGGCCATGGTGGCGGTGGAGATCTTCTCCATTTTGGCCTCCAGTGCAGGTCTCCTAGGCTGCATCTTTGCCCCCAAGTGCTACATCATCCTGATAAGACCTGAGAGAAATTCTTTCTCCAGGTTCAGGGAGAGATCAGGTTCTGGAAGAAACAAACATTAAGATAAACATAGTTGTTGCCTAGAATGTTTAGAGTCTCAGAGAGCAATCGGTATCACATCTTAGGTTAATGTGAGGACTTCTTTGAACAAAGAAGTTACTCTAATTCATTCCTCTGGTTATGTTAGAGACATAGCACATTCCCAACAAGACCTCCTAAATTTGCATTCTAACTTGGATATTTAATGATTCCTCCAGTGTAATCTGTCCTTTATACTATCATACTTCCTAATGAGTACATTATCTACTGTGCTTTTTCCTTGCTCTTTCCTGTCTCAATTATTCTTCCTACCTATCCTATCACACTGCTTTAATATCAGTATATTGCTAAGCTACTAGTATAGAAATTTACGTTGTTGAGCATTTCCATGTTTTCATTATGGTAAATCAACTCCATTCTCTGACCTTGCTGTATATTTCTGTTATCATATTTTCTATTACTGAGGTATTTTACTGGAAAATCTCTCATTCTTTCTCTTCTTTCTTTTAGAATTTTAGAGCACGATGTTAATCTGTTGCAGTTCCAACAGGAATCTATGAATGTATTTTTTTAGGGAAGAAATGCAAGTGCACCAAAATAGCTACAGTAGTCCAAATGAGCAGCTACAGAAATAGTTTGCTTATTGGTCATTAGTTCTTATTGAAATCCAAAAATACAGAGTACACAATTGGCCAAGCAGAGCCTTGTCATCCCAGTCCCTAAGAATCCTCAATCTTAAGGGATGGAGAAATAGAATCATTTATTAGAAGAGAAAAAGCTCCCCAAGAGAGGACAAAAATATCAGATAGGCTCAGACTTCAAAACTCTCAATGATCTTTACAATTCTATGGGAACAAGAATGATTCAGAAGAGTCCCTAGGAAATCAAAGTGTTGAGGAGCTTGTAGTAGGAATATTGTCAGGCCACAACCACATTGTAAAGCCAGGAGTAGTCCAATGGACAAACAAGCACATGTCATGTCTCTGAGTCCAGCGATCTTGATGTCATTCAGTGCTGTAGCTGTCGCCCAGTGGAGTGATGTCACCCACACATGCATGACAAAGATACACATAGTGTTGTCTCTAATTCTGCTGGGCCATGGATGGAAAACAGAAAAGCATCTGCACAGAGACAGAAATGTCTGGAAGCCAAACAGCTTATCCCACTTACAATGAGTCAAAGAAGAGAGTGCTCACTGTTCTGTATGGGTGCTCATTTAATGATTGCTACTTCTGCTTTTCAGTGGTCCATTTGAGAAAAGAGTTTCTTGGAATTCCCTGCCTGGGATGGCTTTGAACTGCAATCCTCAGATCTCAGCATCCTGAGTAGTTAGGATCCCAGTCATGAGGCACCAGCACCCTGTCATTGATGCTGTTTTGATAACTGAGGTCCAGACCTTCATTATGATTGTGATAGTTCCTCTGCAGTACTCAGAAAGAGTTTAGAATAATACGGATATTGTTGTTTGGGGAAGACATTAACAGGATCAGAGCCAGTACTGTATAGGTAGAAAGAAAAAAATATTTGGTTACCCATTCTGGTAACAAAACAAAACTATAAGAATGTATAAAACATAGGGAACTGGAGCATTCACACAAGTGGTGAAATAATTTTTACTGCGATGTCCTACTATCTGTCTACCCAAAACCATTATGTTGATATTTATGATTAAGTGGTGGTATTTCCAAGACTCTTCATGTAACTAATACACCAGTACTTACTGGGTAGAGATGCTTCTGTCTTTAGACACAACCAAGGGGTAAAGAACCAAGGATCTCTTCAAGCCTGGTGCATAGGGAAAGCTCAGCCTCCATCATCAGCACTTACAGACCAGGAGTGGGCTAGTGCCAGCCTCTGTTCCAGAGGACCACAGCTTTCCAGGAGATGCTCAGGTGAAGGTGGGAAAAGATGGACTAATCATTGACCTTAGGAAAATCAATCTCCAGATCTCACAATTAGCACAATTTGGAGGAAACAGTTTTATTGTTAAAGTCTGTAGAGTTCATAAGTTCTGTAGATCAAGACGATGACAAGATGCATTGTGAAGATTTAAATGTGTTAGTGACTTTAGCTAAGTATCATTTTGCCACAACAGTGTGAAATTTATGTAATTACATATTCTCAATAAAGAAAAAGTGTTATTCTTAAAATTTGGACTAAAACCTTAGGTAATGTGTATTAAATTTTCACATTCTTGTGGAAATCTATTGTTAAATTCATTCTGAATTTCTATATTAGATATGTAATTTTTTGCAAGCCAGACACCAGTGGCTCTCTTAGAAGGCTTGGATCTGAAGATTACAGTTCAAAATTAGCCTAGACAGAAAAGTCTATGAGACTTCATCTCTAACTTAAAAGAAAAATATGGGACAGGAGGTATTTGTCATATCTAAAATGACACCTGTGTATTACAAAGCCAAGAGAGGGAACTTGGGGCCCTGACTTCCAGGGCTGATACACACGCACACATACACACACACACACACACACACAGACATTTTTCATATTGAAAACATAAATTCATATTTAATTCCCTTTACTTTTGGCTCCCAACTCCAATAAACGTCAATCCTGTATTTAAATTTTTAAAGAAAAAGCAAGTGGTTTCATTTCTCATGAGGGTCTGTGGATGCCACAGTGAGCAGTGCCAATGATGGCAAAGGCTCAACAGAAACACTGAGGAAAAAAATGTGAAGACAGACAGACAGAATATCCAATATATCAAAGCCACACAATCATTAAATGAAAATCATCCCAAACTCTGAGACCAGAAGAAAAGGGAAACCCACACGTGGTTGGTGAGACACCTCAACCCAGACAGGGAGCAGAATAGCAGCAATAGACTATGGATCCCAACCATGCACCCTGGCCTGCTGCTCAGGATCTACCCCGTGTTGTTGTTGCTGAATCTGCACCCAGACACGGGCAAGGCCCTGAGGTATTCCAGAACCACATGCAGTCCCACATGCTCAAGGCCAAGGTTTCTATCCTATGATGGTCACTGCCCCATGCCCCAGGGCATGCTGGGAGTATCCTTCCATTTCCAGAGTAGGACCCAGTGCCTCATCTTCCCCCAGAGGCACCAAACCATGCACAGGATCTTCCCATTACCTCCCTCCCTACCCCCCAAAATCAGAAACTCTTTCTTGGACCTTTTATAAATTTTTAATTTTTAAAAAATAAATAATATTTTTAATACCTTTTTTCCTCTTATAATTTTTATTTTAGGTATATATGTGTGTGTGCTTTTTTTAATCTCTTTTGACATTTTGGTCCTTTTTTTCTTCATATTTACTTTTTTTCTTTCTTTTTTGCTTGACTTAAGTGCTGCTCTGTTCATCCTCAGATATATACCCATCATCGATTATTAGACTTTATCTCCCATTGTGATATTTAATCCAGAAATTTCTTACTCAATTCAATACTTCTTTGCTTTAAATTCTTTAATAGCAGTATTATATCTTTTAACCTATATAATTCTATAAGAATTTTTATTGTTTACTTTTTCATGTCTCCTTTCTATCCATCCACTCCTTTCATTCTATCCCTTTCTTCTCACAATTTCACTTAGATAATTTTTAAGTTTCACTTTTTAAATTGACCTTTTTGTTTTTCCAGTTTCTCTTGTCTCTCTTTTTTTCTCTCTCTCTCTTCTATTACTCTGTCCAGCCCATTTCCCTCGTTGAGATTAGGACTTGGTTAATTTCACTCTCCCTTTACCTCTCCACATCCCTCCCTAAAGCTAATAATTTCTGGTTAGCCAAATTCTTCTTTGCTATTCTTAGCTCATTTATTCATAGTTGTTTGAAGATGAAAAGATTATATCTGTTCAACTAGATTGTATCTGCAACCTTTTGACTGTGCAAGTACAGGACTTTGTTGGGGCTTGACTTAAAATAGTGTTCTAGCACAAATTGGTGTTACTTTCATACCAAATGGGCAGAACAAGCCAGACAAACACAAGGAAAATAGCAAGTCTGGGTATCTCAAATCCCACACATAATAATCAGGTGACATAACAGATAATCAATAATCCAGAGGAGAGTTCCTGAAAAGCTCTACAAACACTATTGGTAACATGATGAATGAAAAGATTGAAAACCTGCAAAGGACTCAGTGTGAGCATGATAGGGAGCAAGAGGAGGCAAACCAAAGATCAATAGAAAAATCTGATGAGTGTGAAGAAGCTACTCAAAGATTAATACAGGAATTTCATGAGAAGGTTGAGAACACTCAAAGAAAAATAAACGAATTGTGTGAGCAGGCTGAGAACAGTCAAAGGAAACTACAGGAAATGGGTGAATGCAAGGAAGCTAATCAAAAAGTAATACAGAAATTGCAAGAGTGGGATGAGAATAGACAAAGATCAATAGAGACATTCATGGAATCCATAAACAGATAGCTGTAAGAAGTCAGAGAGACTACAAAGGGAATGCTGAATTGAGCCCAACAGAAGAAATGGGAGTCCAAGGAAACCATAACCATTCAACTAAGAGATTTGAGACTAAACACTGAACAACAAATTAAGGAAGAAAAGTTCATACAAGATCTAAAACAAAGATACAACTAAGAATTTGAAGCCATCAAAGCCAATCAATTAGAACGAAAAGAAATAAAAAACAAAGTAGGAAGCCTTGACAGTTGGTAAGACCATGCAGAAGATTGAATCTCAGGGATTGAAGACAGCCTACATATTATAGAGAAAGAACATACACCTATCCAAGTCAAATCCAAGAAATATGACAGATCTACTCAACATTTGGAAGACACCATCAGAAGGCCTAATCTAAGCATAATGGATGCAGAGGAGCACCTAGAGGCACATAGACTAGGAAATTTGGTTAACAGGATCCTAGTATAAAATTTCCCAAACATGCAAAAAGATAGGCCTATTCAGATACAAGAAGCTTTTAGAACCCCAAATAGACCACACCAGAACAGGACATACCACTGTCACATTATAATCTGCACAGGATCAATAGAGACCAAGGAAAAGGTCCTTAAAGCAGTCAAGGAGAAAAGATCAATCACTTATAAAGTGAAAACAATTAGAATTACCTCCGATTTCTCAGCAGAGATAATTAAAGCAAAAAGAGCCTAGAATGTCGTATACCAATCCATAAATACAGACAACTATCAGGCAAGAATACTGTACCCAGCTAAACCCTCCTTCATAACCAAAGATCAAATATAAACCTTCCATAGCAAAGAAAAACTGAAACAATATATCTCCACCAAACCAGCCCTACAAAAGATACTTAAAGATGTCCTACACATAGAAAACCAACAAGACCACAATAAAGACCAAGAAACTGCACCCAAATGGAGAATCCAAGAACTATAGGAAGAACCCAGTTGCCACAGCACCCAAGAAAATAGGTAACATGGCAGGAACCCCCAAACATCTCAGTTCTATCTCTCAACATTAACGGACTTAACTCTCCAATTCAGCAACATAGACTGTCTAGCTGGATTAAAAGCAAAATCCTTCTATCTGCTGCCTTCAGGAGTCACACCTTGCCCAAAAAACAGACACATTTTAAAGGTGAAAGGCTGGAACAAAATCTACCAAGCAAATGGCCCCCATAAACAGGCAGGAGTTGCAATCCTAATATCAGAAATACTTCAAATTAAAATTAGTGAGAAAAGATAAAGAAAAAGAGATCTCTCCTTCAGGAGGATATTACAATTCTAAATATCTATTCACCAAACAACAGAGCAACCTAAATTATCCAAGAAACACTACTTTCCCTCAAATGTCACATAGATACAAAAACTTAATTGTTGGAGATTTTAACATAACACTATCCCCACTAGAAAGATCAAATCTGCAAAAACTCAACAGAAAAACCACCGATTTAAACAACTGCATAGATCAACTAGATTTAACAGACATCTACCGAATATTTCACCCAGCAACATCAGAATACACATTTTTCTGAGCAGCACACAGAACATTTTCCAAAATAGACCACATTTTAGGTTTAGGCCACAAAGCAAACTTGTCCAAATTCAGAAACATTGAAGTTATACCTTGCATTCTCTCAGACCACAAGGGAATAAAATAAGAACTCAACAACAAAAGCCACTAAAGAAAGTCCTGTAACACATGGAAGCTGAACAACACAACGTTGAATCACGAGTGGGTCATGGAAGTGATTAGAAAGGAAATTAATATGTTCATGATATTCAACAAAGTGAATACACAAATTACCAGCTCCTCTGGGACACAACAAAGGCAGTACTCAGAAGCAAGTTTATATCTCTGAGTTCCTACATCAACAAATTGGAGAGAACGACAATTTAATAAAACATCTCAATCTCCTTGAACAATTCATCCAAAAAAATCATACACCATGAACAAACAGGATTCATTCAGGGATACAAAGCTGGTTAATATAATTCATCACATCAACAAGAGCAAGGATAAGAACCACATGGTTCTCTCAATAGGTGCAGAAAAGGCATTTGAGAAGATCCAACACCCTTTATGATGAAGAATCTGGAAAAATTAGGAATCCTGGGAATTCACAATACTATAAAGTCTGTATATGACAAACCTACAGACAGCATTATACTTAATGGTGGAAAACTAAAACCATTTCCTCTTAGCTCAGGAATGAGATAAGGATGTCTACTATCTCCACTTCTCTTCAATTTAGTATTAGAATGCCTAGCTACAGCAATAAGACAAGATGCAAACATAAATGAAATCCAAATAGGGAAAGATGAAGTAAAACTCTCCCTCTTTGCAGATGACATGATTTTGTATTGAAAGAACCCCCGGACTCCACTCCCAAAGTACTCAAGCTGATTCAAAACTTTGGCAAAGTAGAAGAGTATAAAATTAGCCCTCAAAAAAGCAATAGCTTCTCTGAATTCGAATAATGAGAAAAGCATAGCTGAAATCAGGAAAGCAACTCCATTAGTTAAATAGCCACACAAAAAATTAAAAACCTAGGAATTAACTTAACCAAAAAAGTGAAGGACTTTTATGATGAAAAATGTGAAAAACCTGAAAAAGGAAATCAAAACAGAACTTAGAAAGTGGAAAAACCCCTCACGCTCCTGGATTGGAAGGATCAACATAGTTAAATGGCAATACTTCCTAAGGCTATCTACAAATTCAATGTGATATCTATCAATTTTCCAACCTCATTCTTCAAGGAAATAGAAGAGGCAATCCAAACCTTCATATGGAACTATAAATACCGTGAATAGCAAAAACGATCCTCAACAGAAAGAATAGTGCTGGAGGAATATCAATATCAAATTTCAAACTCTACTCCAACAACTTGGTACTGGCAACTGGCACAAGAACAGACCTCAGGACCAATGGAATAGAACTGAAAACCCAAAAATGAACCAACAGACACATAGCCATCTAATCTTCAATAAGGGAGCTAAAAATATAAGGGAAGAAAGACAGTCTCTTCAGTAAATGGCGCTGGCAAAATTGGTTAACTCCTTGTAGACAACTAAAGCTAGATCCTCATATATCACCCTGCACCAGAATCAACTCCAAATGGATCAAAGACCTCGGAGTCAAAGCAGACACTCTGAAAACATAACAGGATGGAATAAGATAATCCTTAAGTTTCCTTGGCACAGGCCATAATTTGCTTAATGGAGACCCAGAAACACAACAAATCAAAGAAAGGTTGGACAAATGGGATTGCATGAAATTGCAGAGCTTCTGCATGGCAAAGGACATAGCTAGAAAGATCAATAGAAAGCACAAGGATTGGGAGAAGATCATAACTAGCCATAAAACGGACAAAGGTCTCATATCTAAAATATACCTGGAACTCAAAAACTTAAATTCCCCAACAACAAATCCTCAAAGAAACAACTGCCCAATAAATAAGTGGGCTAAGAACTTAAAGAGAAACTTCTCTGAACAGAAAAGAAGTATGGCCAATAGACACATGAAGACATGTTCAACCTCCCTAGCCATAAAAGAAATGCAAATCAAAACAAAATTGAGATACCACCTCACCCCAGTTAGAATGGCTATAATCAAGAACTCTAATAACAACAGATGCTGGAGGGGATGTGGACAGAAGGGCAGTTTACTGCATTGTTGGTGAGAGTGTAAACTTGTTCAACCACTTTGGAAAGTAGTATGGAGGTTCCTCATAAGACTCCATATAGAAGTCCTCTATGACTCAGCAATCCCACTTTTGAGCATTTACCCAAATGTTCACAAACATTACCATACTAAAGCTACCAACACAACTATGATTATTGCAGCATTATGTACCATAGCTAAGATATGGAAACAACCCAGATGCCCCTCAGTAGATGAATGGATCAAGAAACTGTGGTATACATACACAATGGAATTCTATTCCTCCAACAGAAAGAATGGCATTGCCTCTTTTGTTACAAAATGGAAAGACTTGGAAAAATTATATTAAGTGAAGTAAGGCAGGCCCAAAGAGACATAGGTCCCAAGGTTTCCCTTCTTTGCAATAACTAGTACATGTCTGAGACAAACAGAAACTGTCAGACAAGTTTATGTTAGGCGAAATTAACCCCAAGATAATGTTTAATTTAATAATTCAATGTTTTTTTTCTTTCTTGTGATTGTTTCCAACATATTTATAAGATGATTCCTCCGTTACTTTGTATATACCTCCCCCATGGTATAACCCTGCTTTCACTGTATTTGATGTCGGTATAATTTGTGGAGGTTAAAGGAAAAACCAATTTGCTTAAATAGAGTTACAGGTGGACGCATTGCAACAATGAGATGTACAAGAGGTTATGTGGAAAAATGAACTTTGCAACTTTGGCAGTGAAGTGTGGGGTGGAAAGGGGAAGGGATGGGAAGGGGAAACAAAGGAGGAGGCAACAATGCTTGATAAGAAATGTACTCATGATCTTGCCCATGTAATTGTAACCCCTCTGTATGATATTTTCATAATAAAAAAAATAGAAAGAAAGAAGGAAAGAAGGAAGGAAGGACGGAAAGAAAGAAGGAAGGAAGGAAGGAAGGAAGGAAGGAAGGAAGGAAGGAAGGAAGGAAGGAAGGAAGAAAGAAAGGTAGATATGTAGTAGCTTACCCATGTAATTGTAACCCCTCTGTATGGTATTTTCACAATAAAAAAAGTTTTAAAATAAAAAAATAGAAAAAATGTGAGAAAATATAGAAAAGAAAAGAAATTTAATAATAGCAGGCGCTATTGAAGATGTTGCCAATAGGAATGTTATAACACCGTTGGTAACATAATATGAGAAAAGATATAATATTATATGCCCATTACACACATTACAAATATTGGTGTTTGTTATGTTTATATTTACATATGATGAGTGTTTAACATGACAGTACTTAGAAGCCTAGTTTCAGAACCAGGCTCCATTCCAATTAACACATGAATGGAAAAAGTGAATTGAGTAATACAGACATAATGGTGTCTTGAGCATGCAATTATATGTTTGAGTCAGAAATACGGGAAAAAGTGGAGATCATCGTGTTCAGTTAATCACACTGACAAATGCAGCAGTGGTATATACTGGACACCATGTGAAAAATGAAGCATACAACTTGTGGATGGGGAAGACATGGAAAAACTGGGTAACATTATAAAAACATAAATGTACTCATTACCTGACTTACATAATGGAAACTCCTCTGTACAACATATTTAAAATACACACAGACGGACAGACAGACACAGACAGACAGACAGACAGACAGACAGACAGACAGACAGACAGAGATGCAATAACACCCAACACAGATCCCGAAGTTTTCTCTCATTTTTTGAAATGTTGGGAGAAGAAGGCTTAGAGTACTAGAGTAGATATCATGAAAATGAAGTAGAAATTGTTAGCTTCACCAGCAAGGAAACCTGACAAATGGTTAAGGCAACAAAGGCAAACTGCCCACATGCAGGAGATGGAGAAGCATGGAAAAGACAGAGGAAAAGGAAAAAGAGTAAAAGAGAAAGAGAAACAAGGAGATTTGTGCTGAGCCAGGACAACAGCGGATGTGGAAATGACCACAGAGTCTGGGGAACTTCTCACTGTCCTATGGAGGTGTGACCAGGGTGGATGAAGAAGTCACCAAGGAGTGTGGGGTCCTTTATTGAATCAGTCAGGTGACTGACAGTTGATGACTGGTTTCAGGAAGGTGAAGAGGAAGTGGGGAGGGCGTGTTCTCTTGGACAGATTTAACAGAAATAGAGTAATAGATGAAGAGAACAGGATAAATGTTTCTGTTCTGAGCCAGCCACAGGTGGCTCATACTGGTCATCTTGGGTATAGAAGCAATAAAGATTTTTACTTCAGAACCTAAGTCAGGCTGGGCCGCAGCACTGATGCTCTTGTAAGATCTTGCTGGCTACCAACACCAAATAGTGTTTGCATCCTTACTTTTACAACTTACATTTGCCAAGCCCTTCCTTATAAATGTATGCAGCCAGTTCACCGAACCAGACACCATGGTGTACTCTGTGCAGACAGAACCCTATGTGGTGACCTTGGTTTCACTATTATGAGGAACTAATAGAGAAGACAGATAGGGAGAGGTGGACAGAGCTGGCACCACACAGTTGTACAAGTGGTAACAAGAATTCCCAGAGCACTCTGACATGATGGGGACACAGCAGAGCAAGACCCATTCATACACACACAGCTACCAGGATCCTCAATGGGGAAGCCTGTTATGTTCCCAGAAAGTCACAGATCGTAGAACATCTCTGTCTAACAGTGGAACACCACAATATATTGATAGGTACAGTCTGATGGTCAAGGACATGCAAGCACTGAAGAAGTTCAAGGTTCAGAGTGCAAATATCCAATTCGATATGTGCATTGACCTTGAAGTATTGATCTGTAATAGTTGAATTCAGGGAGACTGTTGGCAACACCACCAGCAGTAAATAAATGCATTAACCACTTCTGGATACTTATGCATGTGCAAATGATATGGAAACCTGAATGGTTCATTTCAGCAAAGTTCTGTGGCTCACTTGGCCATGGATTGTGAGGCTGTCCATCCTTATGTTTGACAGTGCTCCAATAACTCTCATTGGGCCTTTTCTGGCCATGGCACTCTATGACCATTTGACCTTCACATGGCATCTTCTGGTGTCATCCATTCTGATCATCCCTAGTGACACTAGATTTTGTGAGCTGTTTTCTGTTCAACTTTTTGCTTTTAAACAAATTTGTGAACAACTCAACGAGAAAGGATTTCTTCACTGGAGTTTCATTATCTACAGTCTTGGAGGAAATCACGGTCCTGAGGAAGTGGAGAGGAAGATTGTACACATGTTTTCTAACTTTTGTTTTGACCTTGAAGCTGGACCCCAGATGCAGAGCCAGAGGGCAGAATGGGCTGTGTATTCCTCTAGGATTGTGGATGCCTTCCAGGTAACAAGAAGCCACAAAAACTGAAGATCCATTTAGACACCTACCTGACACAGAAATCACAGTCTGCATCCAGAATCACAGCTCCAGGTCAAAGCAGCAACAATGTTCCCTGTGGCTCTGACACTGCTTCTCCTCCAGTGTCCACACCTGTTCAGCTCCTCTGAAGACGGCTGACGGATTTGCAGAGAGAAATCTGTGGTACACAGCAGGGGAGATGTGGTCATTGCTGGATTTTACCCCCTCTATTCCTGGGAATTTTTCGTTCAAAGCTTGAATGACCCTACCCTAAAGCAACAGAATATTCAGTAAGTAATTTCTTGGGTTTCCTTAAATTGTGAATTTTCTCTTTGAGTTGGTCAGAGGTGGAGGAAGTTTGGACACGAACACTGATGTGCTCTGCATCTTCTACACTGCCCTCACTACAACAGCTCTACTTCATTTCAGATTTTCCTGATGAATATTTTTCTTTCATCCACTGGTACAGAGTTTTCTGTCTGTCTTCCATTCCACTCCCCTTTCCAGAGATGTCCGACCACCCCACTATCACTGTGACTCCTCTACTCATCACTGTTAATCAGGGTCACTGGGGTGACCAAGAGTCCATACAAAGACACTATAGAGCAATGTCCCCATCCATAGTGCAAAGACCAGGGAATCTTCAATCAATTCTGTACTTTACACTTTTCAAAACAGGACCAATGTTTGGACCTCCTTCATAGCAACCTTTGTTAAGATAGACATGCAGTGTTTGCTTCTGGGGCTATTTCATGTCAGCAAAGCTCTGGGAATGGGGAGCTGCTGGTCAGATCAGTAATAAGAGATTCAAGACATGTTTGATTTTTCCCCTTAACTAATGTAAGCAAACGTCTGCCCTGATGTCCATGTCTTGGCCTGTGTCCAATGTCTTTCCCAGAAGCTCTGCTTCCATTCCTCGTCCTCCAACATCTTTCTAGGCTTATTTATTTTTCCCTGCTCATAACTTCCTAAATTTGATTTGAATGTTTTTTTCATATATATTGTCAGTAATGGGTCTTGAACTCTGGACTTCAATGCTGCCCCTGTGCTATTCAGCTTAAGGCAAGTGGTCTACTGCTCGCGCCACAGTGCCACTTCCAATTTATTGGTGGTTTATTAGAGATAGTAGTCTCATGTACTCTCCTGCCTTGGCTGGCTCTGAACCCTGATTCTCAGATCTCACCCTCGTGAGTAAATAGAATGACAGGCCTGAGCAAAGGTGCCTGGCTTTTTCATATGTTTTGTACACACTTTCATTCATGCATTTGACCCAGGTGAGCTCACTACTTTCAGATCTATAGAATTCTCTGTAAACTAGGGAAGTCATGGATGAATCTTCTCAGACAAGTTATGTGGAAACACCCTGTTTGGGATTGGTTTAGGAGAGGAATACTTTATTGAATGAGAGGTATGTGTAGGATATTGAAGCCAACTGAATCTAGTGAGGATGTGAGTGAGAAAGATGGGGCTCATGTGTAAACCTAGCATTAGAAACATACCTCATGGGAGGTGGGAGATGTCAGAGCTATCCTCTTCTCTGTCCATTCTCTAATTGGACTGTGTGTGTGTGTGTGTGTGTGTGTGTGTGTGTGTGTGTGTGTGTGTGTGTGTGTGTGTGTATGTTCACACATACTCTGATACTCAGGCGTCATCTCAAGTACTGATGGCTGTCCCTTAGCATTTTTTCTCTCATGGCTGGCACTCGACCGCTTGACCTACTGCTCTGCACCAGTTATGTTGAGTTGCTTGCACATAAGACTGTCACAGACATTCCTGCCCAAACTGACTACAAAACATAATTCTCCTATATCAGCCTCCTTAGTAGTTATAATTACAGGCCTTAGCCACCAGTTCCTATTCATATTTAATATTACTCACATTCTAGCTGTGAAGCTTGAGAGTTAAATTGTACACAAGTACTTCAGCAAACATCCATGAGAGTTGAGATTCTATGACAAATTCCCCAAAATGATTACAATGAATGCTAGGAGAACTCATTGTTCTGGAAAATTCTTCATTCATATTGGCATGTGATACAATCAGGCCTTTGAAATGTATCGGATTTACACCAGTGGTCTGGCTTTTTGCCTGTCTTTCCAGAAATTCCAGGCAGGCTTCAGTGTTCCTGAGTCTGTAGTGACTTCCACAATTGCACCACTAGAAGGAGCACAAGCCTTGAGGGAAGTCAGCTGTGAGGTGATAAACCACTTCAGTACCAGAGAAAACCAAAGGCAATTTTGGTGACAAATACTCTGTGGTTCTAAAAACTTCGAGAGAACTCTAATGAGTCGTGGGTCCAAGTATGCCTCCTCCTGTGTGCACAGGGGGAACATATGCCTCATCCACAGGGAATGGCCTTGTGAGTGGATTCTGCCTAGCAGTGGCAAGATTTGTGTGCTAGACCAGGCCTTAGTCACAGCGGTGGACACCAGAAATCTATTATACCTGGAAGACAAACCAGCAGGGTCACCAAAACAGATGAAGGTTAATGAAGTTTCCCTCTAAAAGTAGGGACTCTTCACTTTTATCCTGGACTTTGATGGCAGAAGAGGAAAATTTACACAAATAACAACCGTAAGAAAATGTGGCAGAGTTTTACTGAGTAAGGAAGCAAACAAACAAGCAGGTAGACAAACAGGAAACAGAAAGGCAAAGACACACTCTAACTGAGGAGAGGCACACAGCTCTTGGGCTGTAAGGGGTACCCAGACAGTAAAGGCAGAAGGTCTGAATGAAAAATTACACAAACCAAACATAGGTTTGTCATCTTTGCACTAATCACTCCTGGTGTTACACTTTCTAAGTTCCTGTATGTTTTGGCCATTCTTTCCAAATGATTATCCTTGAGGGAAGGAAGGTGTGTTCTTGTCTACATTTGGGGTAGGACATTGCTAAAGTTTGGGGGAGCATCTTCGAGGAAGGTGTACACACAACAAGACAACTGCAAATTCATATGATGAGAAATGCATCTCTCAGGAAGGAATGCAACCTGTCGTCTCTGTTTGAAGTAAACATAGTAGCCCTGTGTTTCTAAATCACATGTTTCTGAGTTGTCTTCACTAGGACTCATTTTTTCCCATAATTTATCCAGCTTCTTTTTGTGCTCAATGACTTTCATCCCTTCATCTTAAAATATGAAGATGGATGAATACCTCTCTATTTACAGTGAGCTTAGCAAACCTCATTTTCTACTATCTATTCTACTCCATTTTCTCCTAAATGACTTCATTCCCTTAACATTAAGGGAAGTAGATGGACAAGCTTTAAGCTTGAGTTTTTGAATTTCTGTCATGCATTAACCAGGCCTCATTTTCCATAGCCTATCCTGCCTGAGTACAACATCCTAAGTCCACTACAATCAAGACCAATACAGTGCTAGGTGAGCACTAAGATTGACTCAGGTTGAATGTGGTTGAGGTGAATTCATGGGCCAAGATGGCCACAACCATACACAATTAGTGGTAGCTAGACTAGAATTCATACTGTCTGGTGGGAGATGACTCCCCAGTACTGAGATGATTATAGAGTTCTGCCAGAGGCTGCCCTGGCTATGGGGTCATGGCAAAATTCTAGTGCTATCACATGTCCCACACTAAGCTCTGGGACAAGATCACAATCTTAATTCCCTGTCCAACCCCTGGGAATTAGAATGGAGAACCATGCTGTGTCACAGCAGCTTGGTAAAGTTTGTAAAGAAGACAGCTTAGTACGGGTGGCTGATGCCTGTAATCATAGCTACTTAGGAAGCTGAGATTTGAGTACCAGGGTTCAAAGCCATCCCAGGCAGGAAATTCCATGAGACTTTTATTTCCAAATAAAACATCAGAAAAACCAGAAGTGGCACAGTGGTAGAGCGCTAGCCTTGAACTGAAGAATTCAGGGACAGATCCATGGCCTAGAGTTCAAGCACTACAACTGGCAAAATAAAACAAAAAACAAAACAAAACAAAACAAAACAAAGGAAGCCACAGGGCCATCTTGGTGAACACCGTCATACACTCAGGCTCAATCTCCCATCCAGAAAGCCAAACTGTCATGTGGCCCACACTCCAGCTTATGGTGCTATAGACCAGTGCACATTAGTTTCCTAGAGCAACCTAAGTTTCTGCCTGGTCCCATGTTGAGCACTATCTTTCTAGGGCAATGGTCCTTGAGATTCTTCAATGTGCAACAAGACTAGGACTGAGCCAGATATCAACACAGTCACATAGCAACAGTGGCTTCACAAGGCTAAGCAGGAAGACAGGTGTCACCCTACTTCAACCATGATGGAAACTGATGGAATGGCATTTGGTTCTGCCTCAGGGACCTTCCAACACGTCCTGAAAGATTCCAATGGAAGCTGGGTTGCCATGACCAAAGAGTTCCTCTAGTATATTCTGGATTATTGGTCCAACCATGACATGCCTGACATAGGGTTCTAAGAAAAACCTTGACCCACTCTTATGCCTTCTTCACTAGGGGGTTGTATTCTGTAACTGCTGTAATTCACAAGATTGGAGGAGGGAGGGTGTGGCAGTGTCTTCCTTCTCTGTCCTAAACGAGTTCCAGAGGCACAATCTAAATGTCTGGACACAAAAGTAGACACTATAACCACTTCCCAAGCACTGGTGCAGGATACAGGGATGGTGCTAACATTGAACTTTAATTCTCTCCCTCCCAGCAATGTTGGAGAGTTTCTGTACTTAATGAGCTACTAATGCTGTTGTATGGGAGACACATGGAGGCAGCTTCTTTCTTCCTTTTCTCACACATCTTTTTCTGTTGTTTTGTTCCCCTAGAGAAGAACTCTCCAGTCCAAACCCCATGACTCTTCTCTCTTCTTTGTTGGGTGAGGCAATCCTCAGGCTCTCTCTCCCTCAGTTGCCATCTTGCACTGCCTCTGAGGAATTCCCTTGAATGATGGCATTCTCTAAGTCAGCTTAGTGTGCCTCTACCACATGACATGAATTCAATTTCTTTGTTTTCTTTAATTTTCTTACAAGGTAAGATTCACTTCTTTGCAAACGGGTGCACCATCGGCAAAGTCTGGCAAGAAAGCACAGAGACAAGGCAGCCTGTTTGCTATTTACTGCTGAGACAGCAGCACTCCCTCTCTGCTCATATTGGTCAAACTCAGTTGGACAATTCTGCTCCCAATTTGAATTGTATTTCTAAGGGTTTTTTCATATGTGTACAGCTAATTCAAGGTACTTAATGACTTGGGATGTGAGCTGGGCATGCCCCTGTGTTGCAACGGACAGCAATATTCTTCACATAGCCATATGTGCAAGAGAGGAAAAACCACTTTGCTCATCCCCCCTTCCTCTCTACAATCTCAAAAGAACAGTCACCTCATGTATGCTGATCTAGTCCGGTTTAGGAGCTCTCTCAATTCTTAGACTCCAAATTAGAATTCCATCCTGTTGGAAGAAAGTATCTACACATACTACTGTGGGTAGAGATAAGCATTTGATTCAAAAAAGTCATGAGATTTGCAGTTAATCATTTGTGATAAGCATATAACTACCCAAAATTTGTGACCTTTGTGCAGGATCAACTTAAAGAAATACCAATTGCTTCTCACCCTGCTGCTGGCTGTGGAGGAAATCAACAAGAATCCCCATCTGCTACCCAACATGACTCTGGGGTTTGAGATCTATAGTGCACATTACTCAGGTACTGATCTGTTAGAGGAGTCTCTCATCTGTCTGTCTGGGATAAATAAAAACAGCCCCAATTATACCTGCAGAAGAGACAGCAAAGTTTTAGCAGTACTCACAGGAACCTCAAGCACATGTGTTCCAATTGGGACACTGCTGGACCTCTACAAACTTCCACAGGTGAGGCTGGGAAAGGTGGGCAGATGTGAAGCTATGTCCACATGGACTCTGTCCTGGACAGGCTGAAGAGGTGTTATCACGATCCCTTCCAAATGCATAATCTCACAGGGAATAGACTCCATAAGTGGATGGAACATACACATTTTCTTTGCTCTAAATAAAAGGAGAGGTTTTAAGAGAGGAAAGGATGACCCAAAGCTCTGAGCCTTATCCATACATGTATACAAAGTGCTTGGAACATGGAAGATGACTTTGCAAATGGGATAAGCAAACTTTTGCTCCTCCCCTTGCCAGTTGTTGTTTAGATTACATCGGGACTGAGACTTGCCTATTACCATCCTCTTCCTGGGGTTGTGTTCATTTTTTCCCTGTAGTTCACTTTTGGGTCTTTTGATCCTCTCCTGAGTGACCATGGAAAGTTTGGGACTGTCTATC
Organism: Dipodomys merriami; assembly: GCF_024711535.1. NCBI lineage: Eukaryota > Metazoa > Chordata > Mammalia > Rodentia > Heteromyidae > Dipodomys > Dipodomys merriami. Next base: position 2,811,488 of record NW_027206179.1, on the reverse strand, counting down.
AGATGGCAGCTAAAGACTCATATCTAGCCCTGGCCATGGTCTCTTTGATGCTTCATTTCAGCTGGACTTGGGTGGGACTGTTCATCACTGAAGACAACTATGGTGTGTGGTTCCTCTCAGAATTGAGAGAAGAGATGGGCAAGAGTAGAGTCTGTTTTGCCTTTCAGAACATGATCCCTTACAATGCCTTTACAGATTACTCAGATGATCTATGGAAGTATCGCCACCTAATGGACTCATGAACCAATGTGATTATCATTTATGGGGACAGTAAATTTCTATTAAGCTTTATCGTTAAATTTGGGCACATTTTAATTACAAGGAAAGTCTGGGTCATGAACTCACCCTATTATGATGTCACCATTGGTAAAAGATATTTTCTGATCCACTCCTTCCATGCATCTCTCATCTTCTCTCATCATCACAGAAACACTTCTCTGTTCACCAATTTTATTCTGAGAGATACCTTGTCAAATGTCTTAGGAAATAGTTCCCTTCCTAGGTCATGGATTCAGTCTGTTATAGCCTACTGATTAAGTCTGACTGCAGAGACTTGGGGCACTGTTCATACAATGCCACACTCCATTGGTTGCTGAGGCACATTTTTGACATGACCATGTCAGAAGAGAGTTACAACATCTATAATGCTGTGTTTGCCTTGGCCCACGCCCTCCACCAGATGTTTCTTCATCACATGGAAGAGCCACCAGGGCACAATGGTCAACCCAGGGCATTTCTCTCTTCACAGGTAATGGCTTTGCTTTTGGGTGACCTACTGTAGGCATATAGACTTTCTATAGAAGCTTTCATAGCAGATGGAACTAGATCATCTGGCTCCATTTTGGAAAATGTAAGAAACATTGTGCCTGTCATGCTCTACATGAGTGAATTTAGAGCTGTGACGTCAATGTTCTTGAAGAATGCTGCATCCATGAAAAGGAAGTGCTGTGTCTTCTGTCCCCATCCTCACTATGTGTGGAAAAAGCCGTCCCCTTTTCAATATATCCAAACTGTCCTTGTAACCTTTCTTTTTAATTTATTGTATTTTATTTGTGAATATACTGTACAGAGGGGTTACAATTACATGGGCAGGATAATGTGTACATTTCTTACCAAGCATTTCTTACCATGTGTACATTTCTTACCAAGAAATGCGTACATTTGTTACCAAGCATTGGGACTGGGGGGGGGGGGAAGGCTGGGAAGGGATGTGAAAGATAAACAAAGGAGGAGGCTGCAATCCTTGTAACTTTTTAAAATAACAGATCAATTTGAAAATTCTTGAAAACCTAAAATTTTCTGGACACAAGTGGCTCACACCTGTGGTTTACTCCTGACTACATTAACTATCAAAAAGCCAGAAGTGGAGCTGTGGCTCAATGGTTAGAATACATACTTTGAAAAGAAAATAAAACCACCTCAATTTGAGTGCCTAAGCCCTGAGTTTGAGTCACAGGATAGACACACGAACAAACACACACACACACACACACACACACACACACACACACACACACACCCCACAATGAACTAAGTCTTGCTTAAAGTAGTCTTTCATAATTGTCATAAATATTTTACTATCCTACCTAGTTTATTATTCCCCTTATTTCAGACTGACTCTCTGATCACAATCATAAAATAAATGATTGGAATGTAATTGAGAATCTTTGAGGTCTGTCATATGATAATTCATTATTTTGTTAGATGTAGCTGGAGTTGCATTCCCTTGAAATTGAGTTTCTGCATCCCATCCTGGATACCCAGGTTTTAGAACTTGGTAACACTTTAGTCTGCTGTGGGCCTGCATTTGATATAATTGGTTGGATTCCTGTGACGAGTGTGAATCAGGGGATGGGAATGAAGAGTAATCCATTGTTCTGGGGTTCTGTGATAACACTGGGAAGCACTTCACCATACTATAACGTGTCCCTTTTAGCTGCATCCCTTTTTGAACAAGATCCAATTTACCAATCCTGTTGGAGAACAAGTGGTTTTGAATGAGGAAAGGAAATCGGAGGCAGAGTATGACATTAAGAGCTTTTGGAATTTTCCAGAAGGTCTGGGACAAAAGGTGAAAGTTGGCGAGTTTTCTCCATCTAAGCCATATGGTCAACAACTGATTTTGTTTGAAAATCTGATAGAGTGGCCAATAGGAATTACCAAGGTGGGTCATTTCTACTTTTTATACTCTCTGCTTTAAAAAAAAAAAGTATTGTTATTAGGAAGTAGTTGTAGAAAGAGTTTACAATTTCCTTACTCAGGTTACAATCACAATGCTTGTAGACAGTGTCACCACATCCTATTTCTCCCCCAGAGTTGGTTGTTTCTAAGCATAATGTCATAATCTATGTATAAATAAGCAATAAGCTTACCCTTTTTTTAAAAACTTGTTCAATAAAACTATGGTTCAGTCTTGTACATTTCACCACTTCCTGTTTCTGGAAGTTTCTTACTAAGAGATTCATGGAGGGAATAGGGGAACATTTCATTATCAATATGTTGTTCTGTGTTTGCATATTGAATATCATAAAAGCTAAATGCCACCTGTGAATCATCTTTCCAACACTGTGACCAAATACCTGAGGGAATCAAATGAGAAGGCCGAAAGGCTTGCTTTGCTTCTGCCTGGAGATTTCAGACCATGGTTGGGTAGATTGTTGCTTTTGGATCTGTGTTGGCACAGGTTGTAATGAAAGGAGCATCTGCCAGTGAAGTTCACCCACCTCATGGCAGCTGGGAAGTCAAGAAAGAGAGATGTGAATAACCCTGGGTACAGCAGCACCTTCAAAGCACTTAGCCGTGCTTCAGAGTGTGGATTTAAAGTTTCTTTAAAGTGATGTTCTTCTCATGAGAGAAAACACATCATCACCTGATACAAGAATGGGATGTAGGATTAACTCCCATTTCCTAATTTCCTAGAATTAACATCCACCTCTTTAAGGCTCCATGACTTCCTGATAGCATGAGGGGCTGGATGTTGAGGCCCCATATATTCTTCAGGTCATGTTACATGAAACTGTCAGAAGACTCAATCAATTCATTGGTTGTATGTATTTAAAGATTTTGTGCTTTGATGATCTATTCCCTTAAAGTACTGGAATGTCTGGGATGTCAGGTAAAAGGATGAATAGTCAGTACCCTTCATCTGCATGTTCCCAGACTCCTCAGTCTCTCTGCACTGAGAACTGTGGTCCTGGATTCAGGAAGGTCTCTCTGGAGGGAAATGCTACCTGTTGTTTTGACTGCATTCTTTGCCCAGAGAATGAGGTTTCTAATGCGACAGGTGAGTCTGTGACTTATAGAGAAATTCCCCATCTCTCCTGCTTAACTTTCAGTCCATCCAAACCAGTGGAGTGATAGACAATAAAACAGCAGGAACAAACCTGCACCTTCACCCAAAGTTCTATGACTACCGTTAACCATACTTCTCCTTAGAAGAAACAACCCACTGCCCCTCCATTACAATACCCTGTTCCCCTCTCCTCAGTCACATGTTTTTTTATTTAAAGAAAGTATATAAAAAGAAAATATCAAGGATTAGTTGTTGACATTTGAATTGACATGCAAATCTAAATGGAATTGTGGATGTAACACAGACTTTCATTTGTGAATGCTCATTGCCACTCTTTCGTAATTAAATGTTATTTTCTATTTAGCACACCTAATAATACTATGGGCTTTGGGGCTTTTTTGGTGTGTTTTTTTCGTTACGATCACTGGATATCTGACACTGGCACTAGGTTGACTAGCAATTACTAAATATCATTGATTCAGAAGTAGTTAACCATCTCCATTTCGTGTCTCATCTCCCTCCTGAAGCTGAGCTTTCTGAGATCCTCTCATATCAGTGGAGGAGCATTGTTCTGTTTTTTAATATATTTTTAGTGTTAAAATCCTGTACAGAGTGGTTACATTTACATAGGTAAGGAAATGAGTACATTTCTTATTGAGTATTGTTGCCTCTTCCTTTGTTTTTCTCTTACCATTCCTTCCTTCCAACCTCCCCAACTCCTCCTCCCATAGATCAAATGCTCAGGAAGTATATGTTTGGGGTAAGTAGTAGGTTGAGTTTAGGATTAAAACTTCTTTTTAAATTGATGTGCTTAGGCTGATTCTATATTTTCCATTATTTCTTGAATGAGTAGCAGAGAGCCAGAGTGGTATGACCTGTCAAAATATAGCAGGATGGCTAGGTAATTATATATTACACCCATAATCCAAGTGACTCAGGCAATTGAGATTTGAGAATGGAGCTTCGATGCAATGATGAGCAGGAAACTCAGTTAAAATCTTTTCCACAATTAAGCACCATAAGATCTGGAATTTGAGCTGTGACTCAAGTGGTAGAGTGGTAGTTTTGAGAATGAATACTCAGGAAAAATTCCTAGGGGCAGAGTTCAAGCACTGGATTAATGACAGACAGACAGACAGAGAAAGCAAGCAAGCAAGCAAGCAAACAAGCAAGCAAGAAAGAAAGAAAGAAAGAAAGAAAAAGAAAAAAAGAAAGAAAGAAAGAAAGAAAGAAAGAAAGAAAGAAAGAAAGAAAGAAAGAAAGAAAGAAAGAAAGAAAGAAAGTGTAGCGACCGTCTACTCGACCAGCGAGAAAAAACGACCACCACACCAGGAGTCTTCTCAGATCACGCTTTATTGGAGAGCCTTTTAGTTGTAGGAGAGCTTGGGCACGAGAGAGCGTGCACCCGAAACATGGCCACTTATATAGGGAATAGGAACACGGATCTTTCTATTGTTGGTCGCCTGCCTTTCACCGTCACCAGGTGTCATGGGATTGGCTGGGGACTCTACCTGGCTCGCGCACGCGCACAGCCCAGGCGTCCCGCCAAGCACTGTCTGGGGTGGTTACCTCAAAGCTGCAAGGGAGTGGGCGGAGTCTCGCCTCGGCTCCCTACAGTTCCCCCTTCTTTGTTTTATGGCAACAGGTAAGAGTAGAGGTTGGGCCTCTGTCTAAAACATTAGGACCTTGCACTGGCCTTCGCCTGAGGGGCGCGCCTTCCCCAGTGATGACCAGGCCTGTCCGATGCCTTTTTTGCACAGGTGGGATCTTGGGCATCAACCCACTTGCAACCCAGCATGCTCTTCTTGAGGAGATGAGAACCATCTCCTCAAGTGCAGTGCACTTGCCTTGCACCCTGTTCCAAATTGCAAATTGCATACCTGTCCCGGTGCAATGGGATCCCCTGATCCCTCGGGGTGCTAAGGCTATGCAGAATGGTAAGGCTTAACTGCCTCTTAGGGCCGACAGCCAAATCTGGGGTGAGGATCCACTCTCCAAAGCGGCTAATGCTTGCAAGATAACAACCTTGTCCCTTCTGGTTTGGGCTCGAAGGCGACAGACCAACCATAGGCAGACCACGCATCCTCCCAAGCAGCAGGCTAAAAACATTCCGACTCCCACCCGCTCTTTGGAAAAGGACACCGCAGAGGCAATCCAGTCAGTAAATTGTAACAGCTCACAGCATCATTGGTTTAGCTATCACAGGGATTGCTATTAGCACTGTTGCTAACAACAGGAAGATCAGCTGTATCAGGAGATGAGTGGATGGCATCTTCAAGATGGGGTTCTTCTGCAGTCTCCACCGGCCTGGTCAGTCTCGTTGGCACCCAGTGAGGTACTTCTTGACTCTGTGGAAAAACACAAACAGCTCCCCTGGATCTCGTTATTACCGGATCCGGTCCATACCATTTATTATTAATAACATCCTTCCACATAACCATGTCTTTAGTATCCATGGAGTCTCTTGTCATATGCTGATCTGCAGCAGACTGATCGTTGTCATTTAGAATTAAAAAATTAAGGGTAAAGAGCGCAAGAGAAAGTCTTTCCCTGGGGGACGCGGACTCAGCAATTCCCCCTTTTTGCTTTTGAAGTATTTCTTTTATGCTTCAATTAGCTCTTTCCACTATACCTTGTCCTTGAGGATTGTAGGGCAATCTGGTGGTGTGGGCAACCTGCATTTGTGCGCAAAAGGCGCGAAAACAATGGGAAGTATAAGCAGGGCCATTATCCGTCTTAAGTCTAAGGGGCTTTCCCCAAGCTGCCCAAGCTTCTAAGCAGTGTATTCTGACATGAGACACCTTTTCTCCTGCCAGAGGTGTGGCATGAATGACACCAGAAAAGGTGTCCACAGACACATGTAAATATTTCAACTTACCAAATTCCGTCAGATGAGTAACATCCATTTGCCATAGGGCGTTTGGTCTCAACCCCCTGGGGTTTACCCCCACATGGGGAGGATGAAGAAAGGTAACACAAGATTTACAGGCTTTAACAATATCTCTTGCCACATGCCTGGACAAATTATATCTTTTCCTAAGGGTATTAGCAGGTATATGATACAATCTATGAAAGTCTTTTGCCAATTCTACAGGATCAGCAGCAACCAGAGCCATAGCCCGAGTTGCCTGGTCCACCAAATCATTACTCTTTGCCATCGGGCCCGGCAACATAGAGTGGGCACGAATATGTCCAATATAAAAAGAGTGTTTTCTGTTTAAGATAAGGGATTGAATCTGTAAGAAAACATTAGAAATTGTACTGGCCTGCTTAACTGAAGCAGCAACTTCAAGAGAAGCAACAGCATTTACAACATATAATGAATCGGAAAATAAGTTAAAAGGTTGATCAAATCTTTTAAAAACTTCAAGCACAATTAAACATTCAACAGCCTGTGGGGCATTAGGCCGAAAATTAAAGACTACCGGCTGTTTGTGTCCTTGAACAAAAAAGGCACCTTGTCCAGATTTTGATCCATCCGTAAAGATGATCAGAGCATCAGCCAAGGGCTCCTTTGAAGTGACAACAGGAAAATACACTAAATTTTTGTTAACTATGGCAAGCAGAGGATGCTTAGGATAATGATTATCAATTACATTTGGAAATGAGCAAACAAGAATTGCCCACATATCCACTGTGGCTGCTAAAATTTCAACTTGCTCACGGGTGTATGGAATAATTAATTTATCTGGAATTTTTGCAAAGTGCATCAAGCAATACTTTATACCCAAAATTGCCTCTTTTTTTTCTCTTTTTTTTTTTTCTTTCAGACCAAAATTGCCTGTTTAGCCACTAATTCAGGAAAATATTGAACAGTTTTTGCTCCCACAGAATCATAGCATTAATAGTTAGCCTTCGAAGCAAGGCAGTGGTATAATTAGCTGTCACCCCATAAGTCCTGACTGCCTCAGCTAAATCTTTTAACTGGGAGTAGGAAACCGGCTCAAAATTTCTTTCATTAGTAATGGGATTCTCAAAGACTGGGAAAGCGGCTGCTAATCGTGACCAGGTGTTTTCTTTTATAAAGTGACTCTTCCCTGCTGGCGGGCACGGCGGGGGGGCCGACGGGTGAGGGGCAGCTCCATTTCCTCTTCCTGGCTGCTGCGGTACTCCCACCCCTAGGGGGCGCCACCCCCCATATCTGTCTGCCTCGTGCTCCGCCGCAGCCTCTTCTAACTCTTCACTATCAGCTGGATCGAGCTGCTCTCCCTCCTCCTCTAACATTTCTTCCTCTGAGTCACTCACAAGATTACTATATTCTTGGTCCCGCCCTTCCACATGTAGGGCTGAGAACCGGTTTGCTTTTTTTTTTTTAAATTTTTTTTATTGTAGAGATACTATACAGAGGGTTACAGTTACATGAGTGAGGTAATGAGTACACTTCCACTTCCTCTTGAACATTGTTACCCCCTCCATTGTTTTCCCCCTACCATCCCCTCCCTCCCTCCCTTCCCCAAGGTTCTTTTTTTTTTTTTTTTTGATCGTGATTAAGTGATTACTTAATTTCCGGAAATTCACAGTATTGTGGAATAATGATGCTCATTTAAAGTCACAAGTTCATTCTAACTTTCCTGGAGCAAATTGTCTATCACAGTCTGTAATATATAACGGTGCTCATATGTTATATACCATATATGTGATCAGCAGCATGGGGATATTTAGTAGTGGTTCAACCAGATGAGTGGGAGTTCTTTGTTTCTTAAGTCCTGTTAGTTTTGTCATATCACCTAACATTTTGGATTCATCATCCACTTATCAGGGAGACCATGTACTGTTTGTCTCTTCGTTCTTGGCTTACCTCGCTCAACATGATTCCTTCTAGCTCCATCCATTTCCCTGCAAATGACATTATTTTGTCATTTCTAATGGCTGCATAATATTCCATTGTGTATAGATACCACAATTTTTGGATCCATTCATCTGTGGTGGGCCATCTAGGTTGTTTCCATATCCTAGCTATTGCGAACAGTGCTGCAATAAACATGGAGGTGCATGTGTCCTTGTATATTGGTTCCTGTTGTTCAGGGTAGATGCCTAGAAGTGGTATGACTGGGTCGTAAGGGAGGTCAATCTTTAGCTTTCTAAGGACCCTCCAGACTGCTTTCCAAAGTGGTTGTATGAGTGTACATTCCCACCAGCAGTGTAATAGCGTTCCTCGTTCTCCACATCCCCTCCAGCATTTGTCGTTGGCTGATTTGTGGATGTGGGACATTCTGACTGGGGTAAGGTGGTATCTCAGGGTTGTCTTTATTTGCATTTCCTTCACCACCAGGGATGATGAACATTTCCTCATGTGTTTCTTTGCCATTTTTATTTCTTCATTTGAGAAGTCCCTCTTTAGTTCCCTTGCCCATTTAGTAATTGGTTTGTTGGGTTTGGGAGGGATTAGTTTCTTGAGTTCCCTGTATATACAGGATGTTAACCCCTTGTCTGATATATTGCTGGTAAATATTTTTTCCCAATTAGTTGGTTGTCTTTCTAGCTTGGTTGCGATAGCTTTATCTGTGCAGAAGCTTTTTATTTTAAGGTAGTCCCATTTGTCGAGTCTCTCTCCAATTTGTTGTGACCCTGGGACTCTGTTCAGGAAGTTCCTTCCTGTGCCTATTAGTTCAAGTGTCTCTCCTACTCTGTCCTGCAGTAGTTTCAGAGATTCAGGTTTAATGTTAAGGTCTTTAATCCATTTTGAGTTGATGTTGGTGCATGGTGATAGGCTGGGGTCCACTTTTAGTTTTCTGCATGTGGCTGCCCAGTTTTCCCAGCACCAGCGGTTGAAGAGGCTGTGTTTCTTCCATTGTATGTCTTTGGCTCCTTTGTCGAATATCAGCTGGCTGTAGGCCTGTGGATTTATTTCTGGATCTTCTATTCTGTTCCATTGGTCTTCGGGTCTGTTTTTGTGCCAGTACCATGCTGTCTTTGTTATTATAGCTCTGTAGTAGAGTTTGAAGTTCAGCATGGATAGCCCTCCCATATTGTCTTTATCCCCTAGAATTGTTTTGGCTATTCTAGGTCTTTTGTTGTTCCATATGAATTTTTGGACTGTTTTCTGTATTTCAGTGATGTACGTCATTGGGATTTTAATAGGAATTGCGTTGAATTTGTATATTAGTTTTGGAAGTATTACCATCTTTACTATATTAAGTCGGCCTATCCAGGAGCATGGGAGGTCTTTCCATTTCCTAGTGTCTTCTGCAATTTCTTTCTTTAACTTTTTATAGTTCTCATTAAATAGTTCTTTTACATCTTTGGTTAGGTTAATTCCTAAATATTTTATTTTTCGGGAGGTTATTGTGAATGGGGTTGCTCCCTTTATTTCCCTCTCTTCCTGTACATTATCAGTGTATAGGAAGGCAACTGATTTTTGTGGGTTTATTTTGTATCCTGCTATTTTGCCAAAGTGATTTGTGATTTCTAAGAGTTTGGGGATGGAGTTTTTGGGATCGTGGAGGTATAGTATCATGTCGTCTGCAAAAAGGGATAGTTTAACTTCTTCTTTTCCTATGCGGATCCCTTTAATGTCTTTTTCTTGCCTTATTGCCCTGGCTAAGGGTTCTAGGACTATATTGAAGAGGAGTGGAGACAGTGGGCATCCTTGCCTTGTTCCTGATTTTAGGAGAATTGGTTGTAGCTTTTCCCCATTAAGTATAATATTGGCTATTGGTCTGTCATAAATGGCTTTTATTGTTTTTAGAAATGTTCCTTCTATTCCTATTTTCTCCAGAGCTTTTAGCATGAATGAATGTTGAATTTTGTCAAAGGCCTTTTCTGCATCTGTAGCGATAATCATGTGATTCTTGACCTTGGCTCTGTTGATATATTGGATTACATTTATTGACTTACGTATGTTAAACCATCCCTGTGTCTCTGGGATGAAGCCTACCTGGTCATAGTGAATTATTTTTTTTATGTGTTTCTGGATTCTGTTAGCTAGAATCTTGTTAAGGATCTTTGCATCTGTGTTCATCAAGGAGATTGGCCTGTAATTCTCCTTTTTGGTTGGGTCTTTGCCTGGTTTGGGGATGAGTGTGATATTGGCTTCGTAGAATGAGTTTGGGATAGCTCCTTCCTTCTCTGTTTCTCTGAAGAGCTTGAGGAGTATGGGTATTAGTTCTTGTTTAAAGGTCTTATAGAATTCTGCTGTGAATCCATCTGGTCCTGGGCTTTTTTTTGTTGGAAGACTTTTGATAGCTTCCTGTATCTCATTATAGGATATTGGCTTATTTAATTGGTTAACTTCTTCTTTGCTCAGTTTGGGCAACTTGTATTTCTCTAAAAATGCATCCATTTCTGCCCGATTTTCTTCCTTTAGAGAGTATAGCTTTTGAAAGTAGTCTGTTAGAATTGTTTGGATATCTTGGGTACGTGTGGTGATGTTTCCCGTGGCATCCCTAATCCTATTAATATGGGTTTCCTCTCTTCTTTTTTTAATTAATCTAGCCAATGGGCCATCAATTTTGTTTATTTTTTCAAAGTACCAGCTTTTTGTTTGGTTTATTTTGGTTATGGTTTTCTGATTTTCTAATTGGTTAATCTCTGCTTTTAATTTGGTTATCTGGCTTCTTCTAGTAGCTTTAGGTCCCATTTTTTCCTGTTTTTCTAGCTGTTTTAATTGCAACATGAGATTATTTACTTGGTCTGTCTCCATTCTCTTGATGTGGGCACTGAGGGCAATAAATTTGCCCCTCAGGACTGCTTTTGCTGTGTCCCACAAGTTTCTTTGTGAGGTGTTTTCATTTTCATTGAGTTGTAGGAAATGCTTTATTTCTTCTCTGATCTCTTCTGTTATCCAGGCATTGTTAAGGAGTGTGCTGTTCAATTTCCATGTATTGGAGAAATTTCTGCGGTATGCTTTGTTATTGAGAGCTAGCTTGATTCCACTGTGGTCAGATAGGATACAGGGGATTATGTCGATCCCTTTGTATTTGCTTAAGTTCCTTGCATGAACTATGATATGGTCTATTTTGGAGAAAGTTCCGTGAGCTGCTGAGAAGAATGTGTACTGTGTTGTTTTAGGGTGTAATACTCGGTAGATGTCAGTTAATTCCGCTTGCAGTATGGCCTCTCTTAATTCGGTAGCTTCTTTGCCAATCCTCTGGTTGGTAGACCTGTCCTTTGGTGAGAGTGGTGTGTTAAAGTCTCTTAGTATTATCGTATTGGGATCTATTTTATTCTGTAAGTTTGAGAGCATTTGTTTGACATATCTGGGTGCACCAATATTTGGGGCATATAAGTTGATGATGGTTATATCCTCCTCTTGGATTGTTCCCTTTATTAATATGTAGTGTCCGTCCTTGTCTTTCTGTACTGATTTTAATGAAAAGTTTATTTTGTCAGATATCAGGATAGCTACACCTGCTTTCTTACTGGGGGCGTTTGATTGGTAGATCCTTTTCCACCCCTTCACTCTGAGTTTGTTTGTATGTTTGGCTGAGAAGTGGGTTTCCTGAAGGCAACAGATGGATGGGTCTTGTTTTCTTATCCAGTCCTCAGTTCGTTTTCTTTTAATTGGCGAATTCAGCCCATTTATATTAAGAGAAAGTATAGAGAGATGCATTGTTGTCCCTGCCATTCCGTTTTCCTAAGTTTTTCTTTTTTCCTTTCCTCCTGTGCTTGCTCAGTTAGACTTTGAGTAACGCCTGTTTGGGGCAGGCCCCAGTTCCTGGCTGCTTTCTTCAGGTTGTGTCCCCCCTCTTAGAATTCTTTGTAATGCTGGCTTAATGTTTATGTATTCATTTAGTTTTTCTTTGCTATTAAAAGTTTTCAGTTCTCCATCAAATGTGAATGCTAGCTTTGCCGGGTAGATCAGTCTGGGTTGGCAGTTATTGGCTCTCAGGGCTCCTATGGTGCTTTCCCAGGCTTTTCTTGCATTCATTGTTTGTGTGGAGAGATCTGCAGTAATTCTTATTTTTTTCCCATTGTAGTATAGCTCCTTCTTCATTTTTGCTGCATGCAGGATTGTTTCCTTATTATTCAGATCTATCATTTTTACTATAATGTGTCTAGAAGTGTTTCTCCTGGGGTCTTGCTTGTTGGGTGTTCGATAAGCTTTTGTGATGTGGTTAAGATGGTCGTTTTTGAGGTGGGGAAAATTTTCATTGATTATATTGTTAAATAGGTGTTGCATTCCCTTGCTCTGGAATTCCTCACCTTCGTCCACTCCAATTATGCGAAGGTTAAATTTTTTAGCATTATCTGCTTGCTCTTGAATATCCCTTTGGTTTAATTTGAGTAATTTTTCCATATCTGTCACTTTTTGGTCCAGTTGGTGTATTCTGTCTTCTGTATCTGACACTCGACCTTCCATTTCATTCACTCTGTTGACAGTGGCTTCTATTGTGGTTTGCATGGAGGAAATGGATCCCTTTATGGATTCAATGTTGGTTCTCAGAGTACTGATCTCACCTCTCAATGAGGTATGCATTACCTCTAATTTGGCGTTTATCTCACTTCTTACTGAGGTTTGTGCAGCTTCTATTTTTGCATGCATCTCTTGTTTGATACCCTGTATCTCTTTGGATAGTTCATCCTTGTGCTCTTTCAATTTCTGATCAATTTCTCACTGTATTTCTTGAGTCATTGCCTCCAGCAACCCTTGGAAGTAGCCTTTGTCTTCCATTCCTGCTTTGCTCCCACTGGGGCTCTCCCCTGTGTGGCTGCTGGCTTTTGAGGTGAGCTTGCTGTCCTGGGTGGTAGTAAACCTTGTGATTTTTCTCTGTGATTTTCGCATGGAGGTTCAGGAGACTGCTCTTCAATTTTGTTTTGGTGTGTCTGTCTTTGCTTGGTTGCTGATTCTGTATTGGTAGAGAGAGTCTGTGCCTGATCTGGGTTCTGTTGGGAGCCTATTTCCAGCTGCTATTCTGACTTAGGATTCTCAGCTCTCTGCTGTAGATTGCTGGCAGTTCCCGCCTTTGGAAGGGTTGAGCAGCCTAGACTGCTTGTGTTTGCTCCTACGGGTGCTCTTGTGAAGAACAGATGCTCTGGATGCACTCTCCCAAATGCTGGAGTCTGCTATGGGCTCCTGATGTGTTTTTGTTTATTTGTTTTGGGCTGGTTGTGGGCTTGAACTCTAGGTTTGGGTGCTGTCCCTCAGCTTTTCAGCTCAAGGCTGGCACCCTACCGTTTGAGCCACAGCACCACTTCTGACCCTTTTTGCTTTTGTGATGCTGAGGAATCAGATGCAGGGCCTCATACATCCAAGACTATCACTCTATTGCTGAGCCGCCTTAACAGTCTGAGCTCCTGCTTACTATCAGGTGCTGGCAGCCTGTGTTGCCCAATTCCCAGTCTAGGGTATATGGGTGGAGTTTTGGTGGGGTTTGGGCTTCTCTTGTCCTGGGCCTCCAGGTCTTTTGTTGTCACAGGCGTGCTTCCCGGGGGAGTGTTGTTTCCTGGTTTTCTCCCCTCTGTTGAGGCGTATGCTCAGCTTTTTACTTCAATTGGGAGGAGTTGGTTGTGTTGTTCAGGCGCCGGATCCCCGGGCCTGGTTCCGGCCCCAGCCTGGAGCGCGCTTGTTAGGCCTGTGCTGATGTGTATACCACCTAGGTTATGCAGCCTGGAGCGCACTTGTTAGGCCTGTGCTGATGTGTATACCACCTAGGTTATACAGCCTGGGGGACACAGTTCAAATTTCTTCTACTGTTGGTAGTCTTGACCCAGGGGCGCTGTTCCTGGCTTGGGCATTTAAGCTCCCTTCCAGGGGTGCTCTTGCTCTAGCCTGGCCAGCTGAGTGTGCTCCACGGGCTGGTGGAGCTTTCAAACAGTTCCCAGTTTTAGTGGGTCCTGTGGTCCGGGTGCTGGGGTAGGGAGTCTAGGTCAGGGTCTGGGGATTCCCTCCAGCTCTGGTCTCCCTTGAGGGATACACTTCCCCTGTGGGGTACTCACCCTGGAGCTGGTTGTTTCTGTGTGGTGTAGGTCAGTTGTTGTTGCAATCCGCACTGGGTTGGGCGGTGGTGGCTCTGTGTGATTCTTTTCTGTCTCTGCCTCTGTCGAAGCTGTTGGGTCAAGAGTGTCCACGCTCAGGCAGCTTCTTCTCGGTACCTCTGGGGCCCAAGTGACCCCGCCAGGTTGTTGCGATCGTGATCGGGCGGGCGGGTGGTCTGCAGACAGGACCCTTTGTCGCGCCGAGCGGCTTTGGTGGGATGGAACCTCTCTGCTCAGGTAGAGAGTGCTGGATCGTTGCGATCGCGATCAGGCGGGCCGGGTGGTCTGCCGCAGGTCCTTTTGTCACTCTGCTGATGCCGAGCGGCTTTGGCGGGATGGAGCCTCTCTGCTCGGGTGGATAGTGAGGGGTGGGGGTGGGATCCTCGTGGAGACTACCGGCTGGTAGGTTTCTCTGTTCCTGGCGATCTGCTGTTCTGCAAACCAGTACCTGATGTTCTGAAAGTGGCCCCCTGTGTCTCTGCTGTTTCTCTGGGTCTCCCACAGCCCCCGCCGGGCCGGCTGGCCGGCGGCTTGGCGCACTGCCGCGCGGCCAGTAAAGGTTGGGGGAGGGGTCTTCGCTTTTCTCTGTTTTGAAATTCTTTTCCTCTCTTTCTTTTTTTGTTATTCTCCGCCTCTGGTTTTTCTCTGAGTGTTCGTCTTTTTGTTGTTGTCGGTCTCTTGGGGAGATTAAGCGTTGGAACTCGAACTCTCTTTTTGGTTGGAGAGAGCTGTGGCGTTTCCCTACTGCCCCGTCGCCATCTTGGTCCCCCCTCCCCCGGTTTGCTTTTAAAGAAGGGCATGGGGGTCTCCTTGAGACCCACTCCTCCCTAAGACCCTTCTCCTTTTGTGAGGGCTGCAGTCACTCTTGCTTTAATTCTTTAGGATCCTTTTGTCTTTTTTCCCTTTTTCTTTTAGGCCTATTTTCCTCACCCTTACTGTATGCTGACTCTGATAGACTATCCTGATGCCGTGTTAGTACTTTGCATCCTTCCTGGATTAAATCAAACCCTCCCTCCTCGAGGCAAGTGCACACCATCAAAAAGACAAGCCACAAAGGAAGAAGCAATGCAAGCAACCAATAAATATCTAAATCTACAGTGAACAGCATACCGGGAGATATTTACTGACGTCCCCTCTCCGCGTGTTGAGTTCTGGCTCCGGTTCGGCCTCTCGCACGGGTCCCGTCCCTGGTTCGTTCCCGGGTCTCGGTACCACTTGTAGCGACCGTCTACTCGACCAGCGAGAAAAAACGACCACCACACCAGGAGTCTTCTCAGATCACGCTTTATTGGAGAGCCTTTTAGTTGTAGGAGAGCTTGGGCGCGAAAGAGCGTGCACCCGAAACATGGCCACTTATATAGGGAATAGGAACACGGGTCTTTCTACTGTTGGTCGCCTGCCTTTCACCGTCACCAGGTGTCATGGGATTGGCTGGGGACTCTACCTGGCTCACGCACGCGCAAAGCCCAGGCGTCCTGCCAAGCACCGTCTGGGGTGGTTACCTCAAAGCTGCAAGGGAGTGGGCGGAGTCTCGCCTCGGCTCCCTACAAGAAAGGAATGAAGAAAGAAAGAAAAAAAGAAAGAAAGGAAGAAAGTAAGGAAGGAAGGAAGGAAGCAAGAAAGAGAGAGAGAGACGAGGGGGGATTTGAGGGAGTGAGGGAGGGAAGGAAGGAAGGGAGATAAACAGAAAAAAGAGAAAGGGAAGAAGGAAAGAAGAAGAACTATGTGAAAGAAAGAGAATTCAGGTGAACATATTTTGATACAGAGAGTTATACTAGTTGGTATTGAGAGCAATACAGGTCAACTGGTAAATAAGGGAAAATGAGCAGCTTGAGCAGAGGAGGATGTGAGGAAAGAGAAATATGGGACCCAGACTAACAGTGATTCTCACTCCTCACCATACATGATGCAGTGTGTCAGGTGTGCATATCATAAATTTGCCAACACCCAGAGAAACCACTGCCTCAGGAAAACTGAGAGCTTCCTTGCTTATGAAGACCGCTTGGGCCTGGCTCTGATCTGCATGGCTCTCTGCTGCTCTGCACTAACAGCTGCTGTTCTTGGGGTGTTTATCAAGCACCAAGACACCCCTGTTGTCAAGGCCAATAACCAGGCCCTCAGCTACATCCTGCTCATCTCCCTCACCTTCTGCTTCCTCTGCTCCTTGCTCTTCCTTGGCCGTCCCAACAAAGCCACCTGCATCCTGCAGCACACCACATTCCAGGTGGTCGTCACCGTGGCTGTCTCCATGGTCCTGGCTAAGACCATCACTGTGGTTCTGGCCTTCACACTCACTGATCCAGGGAGAAACGTGAGACCGTGGCTGTTGTCCGAGGCTCCTAACCTCATCATCCCCATCTGTACCCTCATCCAAGTGACTCTCTGTGGTCTCTGGCTGGGAATCTCTCCTCCTTTTGTGGACATAGATGCACACTCTGTACATGGCCACATCATCATCCTGTGCAACATGGGCTCCCTCACCGCTTTCTACTGTGTCCTGGGTTACCTGGGTGCCCTGGCCCTGGGCAGCTTCACTGTGGCTTTTCTGGTCAGGAATCTGCCTGACACCTTCAATGAGGCCAAGTTCCTGACCTTCAGCATGCTGATGTCTGCAGTGTGTGGCTCACCTTCCTTCCTGTCTACCACAGCACCAAGGGGAAGGTCATGGTGGCCGTGGAGGTCTTCTCCATCTTGGCCTCCAGTGGAGGCCTCCTGAGCTGCATCTTTGCCCCCAAGTGTTACATCATCTTGATAAGACCTGAGAGAAATTCACTGCACAGGTTTAGGGAGAGACCAACTGAAAGAAATAAATCTTAAGATGGACATAAATTTTGTCTAGAATGCTTGGAGGTTCTGAGACAAACCTATACAATTTGGGCAGTTAATAACCATTTTAACTCATTCATTTTTGCGGGTTGTGTTAGAGTTAGAGCAAGATTCCAACTAGACTATCTAAATTTGTATTTCCTCCTGGATATCCTTTGCTTCCTCCAATGTAATCTTCCTTTTATGCTATCAATGGTCCTTTTGATTACAAATCTACTGTGATTCTTCTTTGCCCTATATGCAGGCTATACCACTGCTTGAATATCATTATATTGCAAGGTTCACTGATATATGAATATTCATTTTGGTGAAAGTTTCCATGCTTTGATTACAGTTACTTGAGTATATTTTCTGAGCTAGTTGTGTATTTCTGTTCAAATATTTACTGTTCTGAAATATTACTAAGTGTATTTTCCTAGGAAATACCTCTCCCTCTCTCCCTCATCCCCTCCATACCTTTCTCTCCCCTGCTCTCCTCCTCCATACCTCTGTCTCTGTCTCTGTCTCTGTCTCTCTCTCACTCTCACTCTCACTCTCTTTCACCTACTTCAGAAATTTAGAACAGGATATTAAGCAGCACTAGTTTCCCATGAGAATCTCTATGAGTACTTTTTTCTGGCAAAAAGAGCCAGAGCATCAACGTGACTTAAGATGAACCACTGGAAGAATAGCTTGATAATTAGTCATTATTCCTCACGGGAAGATGAAGGTACCTAGTGCATGATGGTCTGAGCTGAGCCTTGTCACCTCAGTCTCTAAAGAGCATCAATATTAATAGATAGCAAAAAGAAAGGATCCCAAAAGAGGAGGAAATACATTAGATCATGCTCAGACTCAATATATGATCATGTTCTTTAAATAGTACAAGAGAAGGAACAGTTCAACCATTCAGAAGACTCCTTGAAGAAATCAGAATCTGTTGCCTGCTTGTTTGGAGTTGAGGCTCCTTCACTTGTCATTTCTCTTGTGTAACTATGGCTTCTTCTATCACACTTGGAATTGGCAGCAGAGCAGTCAATGAAAAACCTAGAGGATAGTTCTCAAAATGCTCTAGGAACACTACTGGCAGTCATGCCGAATGAAAAGGACCCGTTTAGTGACAGAGTGCAAGGGAAAGTCTATAAGGGAAAAAATGGGAATCCAGAGGCAAAAGAAGTTAAAGAAGGCCAAGAAGGGCCAGATGCTCTTAGTTGGACAGAGACAGGTGGTAATTGAGGAGTTCCTGAATTCTGCAGCGAGGTATAGCTCATTCCTGATGAGAAATAATGACCCCTAGGTGTAACTAACATCTGGCACAACTGAGCCGAGTCTTTCAAGGCTCTGTAGCCCCAAGAAGCAAGAGGGTTAAGAAGGTGAGTGGAATGTTTGGTATTTACATTTTTAATAATTCTTGAAAGGTATTTATTACTTTTTGTCAACTTAAAAAATGTGTATGGTAAAGCCGGGCACTGGTGGCTCACGCCTGTAATCCTAGCTACTCAGGAGGCTGAGATCTGAGGATTGCAGTTCAAATCCTGCCCCGGCAGGAGAGACCGTGAGACTCTTATCTCCAATAAACCACCAGAAAACCGGAAGTGGCACTGTAGCTCAAGTGGTAGAGCGCTAGCCTTGAGTTGAAGAGCTGAGGGACAGCGCCCAGGCCCAGAGTTCAAGCCCCATGACCGACCAAAAAAAAATGTGTATGGTTATTATAAAGGGGATATACGGTGGGGGGGTTACAGTTACATAAGTCAGGTAAAAATACATTTCTTTTTGGACAATGTCACCTCTTTCCTTGCTCTTTCCCAGATTCTCCCTCTTTTCCCACACACAAGTTATATAGTTCCTTTGCCACAACTGCTGCATTTGTTCATTTTGTCCCTCCATTTCCTAATCAAATTGGAAAGGCCTCACCTCTTAATACTGTCATATTGGAGAAGACACATTCAAACCACAGCAAGGAAAAAGCTGGAGGAAAAGCTGTAGATCTGAAGAAAGAAAAGTTCAGGTGGTAGAAAATCATTACCTTTTTAAAATCAGGTGATAACAAAAATCAAAGCAATCCTTTAGAAAGATTGATTTAACACTGTAATGCTGAAGGGGAGAATGAAATGAGAACAAACTGAAGAATAATTAAATTGAAGTACAAATTCTGTATCTTTGCATATTTATTACAAACAATATGTGTTATATATGTAACAGTATGGAAGATTTTGCTAGTTTTGGGAATTTAAGTCTAAACTATAAACATACAAATAATTAACTAAAAATGGTGCACTTAGGGGAGGACTTTGAGGATATAGACCTTTTGAACAACTACTGATCAGGTTGTTTGATATTTGTCTCAACTGAAAGGCTGAAGAGAAGGAGGTCATATTGAAGAAGAAAACTCGGGGAGAGGTTGTTATTGGACAAGTCCTATTGTAGGTTTTGGTCAAAATAATTGTGGAGTTCTCTAAATCCTTGAGGCATATTGTCTGGGTTATTTGCTGAGCCTCGAGAGTATTTGGGTCTTTCCTAGGTGAAGGCAAAGATGGGCCTTGAGGTGATGTGTAAGGGGATAATAAAGAAAGTATAGTTTAAATCAAAAAACTGAAAAGACTGGGGAGTTGGAGAAGATGTGGGACAAAAACTTGGATAAATGAGAACAGATGGGATGACTCTGATTATTTTTTCAGTGTCCTGAAGCAAGCGGTAGGAGCCATTACGGTTTTTGTATTCCTAAAATGGGGGTTTGTGGGAGAGTGAATGGGAATCAGGAGAGAGGCAGAAAGAAGCTGAAGGATAATGTGTTTTAGCCCTCAGCAGGTAGCAGGAAAGAGGAGATATTCATTTGGGGTTAAAAAGGGGATTTGAGAAGCTTTAAGGGTAATAAGAATTTGGTAACTGTGGGAGAGAATGGGGAGGAGGTTTTTGAAATGTCCCAAAGTAAGGGGATTTACTTCTAGAAGGGGACTTGGGGGAGCAGAGGATTGGGTTCATTTCACCTAACATCAACTTATCTGACCTTTTCTGCTTGTCTCAGACATTTACTAGACATTGCAAATAAGGGAAACCATGGGATCTATGTTTCTTTGGGCCTCCCTTACTTCAATTAATATAATTTTTACAAGTTTTTCCATTTCCTAACAAACAGGGCAATGTCATTCATTCTAATGGAATTCTATATGTATATATATACAAATATAGACATACATATATATGTATATGTATATATGTCTATATATATATGTCTATATAATATACATATATATATTACATTTTCTTGATCCATTCATCTACTGAGGGGCATCTGGGTTGGAAGCATACCTTAGCTATGGTCAATAATGCTGCAATAAACATTGTTGTGCCAGTAGCTTTAGTATGGGTTTGTTTGTGATCATTCGGGTAAATACCCAAAAGTGGGATTTCTGGGTCATAGGGGAGCTCTATGTGGAGTCTTTTGAGGAACCTCCATACTACTTTCCAAAGTGGTTGAACAAGTTTACACTCCCACCAAAAATGCAGTACGGTCCCCTTCTCTCCACATCTCCTCCAGTATCTGTTGTTATTAGTGTTCTTGATTATAGCCATTCTAACTAGGGTGCGGTGGAAACTTAATGTTGTTTTGATTTGCATTTTATGGCTAGGGAGGTTGAGCATTTCTTCATGTGTCTATTAGCCATCCTTCTTTCCTCTTCAGAGAAGTTTCTCTGTAAGACTCTAGCCCACTTATTTATTGGGCCCTTGTTTCTTTGAGGATTTGTTGTTGGGGCCTTTAATGTTTTAAGTTCAGGTATATTTTAGGTTTGAGACCCTTGTCCATTGTATGGCTAGTGAAGATCTTTCTGTATTACTCTTTGAATAGCTTCCTCACATTCACACAATTCCTGTAATTCCCTGACTGTTCTCAGCTTGTTCACACAAATCTTGTGTTTTTCTTTGACTGTTCTCAGCCTACTCAGGCAATTCCTGACTTTCTCTTTGACTGTTCTCAGCCTGCTCAGGCAATTCTTGTATTTCTGTTTGACTGTTCTCAATCTGCTAATGCAATTCCTGTACTAATCTTTGAGTAGCTTCCTCATGCTCACGAGATTCCTGTTAATCTTTGGTTTGCCTCCTCTTGCTCCCTATCATGCTCACACTGATTCCATTGCATGTTTTCAGTCTTTTCATTCACCATGTTTACCAGTAGTGTTTGTAGAGCTTTTTGGAAAATCTCTTCTGGATTACATATTAACTGTTCTGTCACCACATTATCTTGTGTGGGAGTTGAGATACCCGGACTTGCCATTCTTCTTGTGTTTCTCTGGCTTGTTCTACCTATTTGGTATGAAAGTAAATCCAATTTTGTGCTAGAACACTATTTTAAGGCAAGCATCAACCAGAGTCCTGTAGTTGCATAGTCAAAAAGCTACAGATACAATCTAGATCAACAGATACAATCAATTCACCATCAAACAACTATGGGTAAATGAGCTAAGAATAGCACAGAAGATTTAGCAAACTAGAAATTTATTAGCTTAAGGGAGAAATATGGGGAAAAATAGGATTAGAGGGATGTGGAGAGGTAAAAAGAGAGTGAATTTAACCAAATCATAATCTCAGATAGAGAAATGGATTGGACAGATCATAGAAGAGAGATTTTTAAAAAGGAAGAAAAAATGGGAAAACAAAATTTAAACTTAAAAAGTGAAACACTTAAAATTATTTAAGTTTAAAGAAATGATATTTGAGAAGAAAATGATAGAATGAAAGGAAGGGAGGGATAGAAAGGAAACATGAAAACTAAAAAATAAAATGCTTAAAATTGGTTACTTGAAAATTATATAGGTTAAAGAGATAATACTGCTGTTAAAGGAGTTAAGCCTAAGAGGTTGTAAAATGAGCAATAAATTCCTGGATTAAGTATGTACACAATGTGGAATAAGGTCTAGTAATTGATGACAGGTAAATATCTGGGGGTGAGCAGAACAGCAATTAAGTCTCAGAAAAAATAAAGAGAGTTAAAATATGAAAAGAATCATGAAAAGGACCAAAAGGTTAAAGGAGATTTTAAGAAAGCACACACACACACACACACACACACACACACACACACACACACACACACACACACAAAATAAAAATTATGAGAAAAAAGATTAATAGAAAAAATTATAAAAATTAAAATTAAAAAATATGTAGAAGTCTCTGGTCTGCTTGTGGTGTTCGGTTTTCCTGTGGCTTGATTGGTTTCATAAGTCAGTTTGTTTGAGCAGGCATAAAAATGCTCTGCTTTACCAAGGATTTTGTGATCATCCTCCCAGGCTAGTTCAGAGGGAAGGAGATCTACTTTGAGTATCACAAAAGAGGGAAATGGCTGTTTCCTCTAGTTTGGAGATGCTGTGATGAGGCTACGTTCTGGGTAGGGTTGAGGCCTTTCAGCCAACAGTCACTTTTCCCTGATGGGCTAGCTCCTGAGACACTCACAGAGCCCAGCCTGGAGCCATTCTCAGAGTTTATTTGTACTGAGTTTCAATTGTTTGTCTAGGCTGCAGTAGGGAGGGACAGCTTCTGGCTCTGTTTACCCAGTGAAGAAAATCACTCTTCCTGGGGCAGAGCTCTCTCTGTTTGGGCAGCATGACTTTCCCTTAGGTGGAGCTGAGTCTGGCAGGTCAGGTCAGTGTCCTGGGACCTGCTAATGGCTCCAATTGTTTCCTTCTAAAGCCTTTGTTGAAGCTAGCTGCTCAGCCAGGCCTTTGTCAGTATCAAAGATGGAGATCTCCGGTGGTGGGGGAGGGGTGGCCTTCCCTCCTCTGTTCTCTGAGGAGTGAGGATGTCAGGCTTCTACTCACGCCAGAGTCTTGGTTCTTGGGCGGTCTCTGGTCTGTGATCTGCAGGATGAAGATATCTGTTCCTTGTCACTTCTTACTGGTGGTGAAGAGAATCTGCTCACCCACCACATCTGGAGCCTTTGTCCCAAAATCTCTCTGTTGGTATGTAAGCTACTGCCAATGCCACCCTTGCCTCTGCTGCAGAGCCAGCCAAAGTTACAAGCAAGTGCTCAGACATGTCTCCTGGCCTGGATTTTCCCACTCTGGCCAAACTTTCTGTTGGTATGTTAGCTACTGCCAATGCCACCCTTGCCACTGCTGCAGCCCCAGCCACAGTTACAAGCAAGTGCTCAGATATGTCTCCTGGCCTGGATTTTCCGACTCTAGCCAAACTCTGTACTGTAATGGCACACTTGGTGTGATTCTCTAGCCAAGGACTGTCACTGGAACACTAAAACTGCTTTCTATGTGAGAGCTGGTTTAGCCTCTAGCTTCCCCTCTGCCATCTTCCTCTGAATCCTCAGCATATTTTAAAGGAGGAGTCAGGAGAACAGGGCAGATTCGAAGCACCAACACTTTTTGGGGGAGGTGGGGGGAATCAGTCGTGGGTTTCAAACACTGGGCTTTGGCACAGTCCCTGCGCTCTTCAGCTCAAGGCAAGGGCTCTACCATTTGAACCACAAAGCCAAATGTGGTTTTCTAGCGGTTTATTGGAGATAAAAGTCTCACAAACTTTCCTTCCCTGGCTGGCTTTGAACTGCAAGACTCAGAGCTCAGCCTCCTCAGTAGCTGGGATTACAGGTGTGAGCAATGGTGCCCAACTGCACCAACACTTTTGTCCCCACGAATGTGAAGAATCAATATACACAGGAAAGAAAGTAGAGCTGTGGTTCAAGTGTTAGAATGTATTGAGCAGAAAAATTCAGGGACAGACCCCAAGCCCCCAGTTCAAGCCCCAGAACAGCTCAAAAATAAAATTAAAAAGCACAAGAAAAACAGGAAAGTCTATACTGTAGGGAAAAAACAGAGGAAGAGCATTGGGAATCTCAACAAGAGCAAGGATAAGATCCACATGGTTATCTCAATAGATGCAGAACAAGCATTTGATAAGACCCAACACCCATTTATGATGAAGGCTCTGGAAAATCTAGGAATCCAGGGAACATTCCTCATTACAATAAAGGCTATATATGACAAACCTACAGCCAGCATTATAATTAATGGTGAAAAACTAAAGCCATTTTCTCTTAATTCAGGAATGAGACAAAGATATCCACTCTCCACTGCTCTTCAATTGAATATTAGAATGCCTAGTTACAGCAATAAGACAAGATGCAAACATACAAGGGATCCAAATAGGGAAAGATGAAGTAAAACTCTCCCTCTTTGGAGATGAAATTATCTTCTACTTAAAGAATCCCACGAGGGGGGGGAGAGATTTTTTTAGATGGGCAAGTGGGTAGGTGAAGGGATGGGAAGGGGAAACAAAGGAGGAGGCTACAATGCTAGATAAGAAATGTACTCATTATCTTGCCCATCTGTACAGTATTGTCACAAAAAAAAGAATCTAACGACTCCAATCCCAATTTATTTGAGCTGACTTTAAACATTGGATAGTAGCAGGGTATAAAATTAACCCTCAAAAATCAATGGTTTTTCTGTATGCCAACAGTCAGAAAAGCATGGCTGAAATCAGGAAAGCAATATATTTGTAACAGCCCCACAAAAAATAAAATAACTAAGAATTCACCAAAGAAATGAAGGATCTCTATGATGAAAACTTTAAAAATCTGAAAAAGGAAATCAAAACAGAACTTAGAAAGTGGAAACACCTCCCGTGTTCCTGGATTAGAAGGATCAACATCTGAAAATGGCAATACTGGGGCTGGGAAGGTGGCTCAGTCGTAGCACGCTTGCCTTGCATCCATGAGGCCCTGGGTTCGATACCTCAGCATCACATAAGCAAAAAGAAAAATGCCGGAAGTGGCGCTGTGGCTCAAGCAGTAGAGCACTAGCCTTGAGCTGAAGAGCTGAGAGACAGCGCCTAGGCCCAGAGTGCAGTTCCCAAAACCGGACCTTTCTCCCCCCAAAAAAGAAAATATCAATACTTCCCAAGGCTATCTACAAATTATGTGATACCTATAAATATCCCAACCTCATTCTTCAAGGAAATAGAAGAGGCAATCCAAACATTCATATAGAACAATAAAAGACCCCAAATAGCAAACACGATCCTTAACAGAAAAAACTGTGCTGGAGGAATATTAATACCAAATTTCAAACTCTACTACAAAGCCATAGTAATCAAAACAGCTTGGTATGTTCACAAGAACAGACCTCAGGACCAATGGAATAGAATTGAAAACCAAGAAATGAACCTATAGACATATAGCGATCTATTCTTCAACAAGGGAGCTAAAAAAAAAAATAGAAGGGAAGAAAGACAGCCTCTTCAGTAAATGGTGATGGCAAAATAGGTAAATTACTCGAAGAATACTAAATGCAAAGCCTTATATGTCAAACTGCACCAAAATCAACTCCAAATGGATCAAAGACCTCGGAGTCAAAGCAGACACTCTGAAAATATTACAGGATGGAATAGGAGAAACCCTAGGTCTCCTTGGCACAGACCGAAATTTTCTTAATAGAGACCCAGAAACACAACAAATCAAAGAAAGGTTGGACAAATGGGATTGCATGAAATTGTAGAGCTTCTGCATGGCAAAGGATGGCAAAGCTCCCATGATCAATAGAAAGCACACCGATTGGGAGAGGATCTTCTCTAGCCACACAACCGACAAAGGTCTCCTATAAAAAGTATAACTGGAACTCAAAAAATTAAATCCCCCAACAACAAATCCTCAAAGAAACAACTGCCCAATAAATAAGTGGGCTAAAGACTTAAAGAGAAACTTCTCTGCAGAGGAAAGAAGAATGGCCAATAGACACATGAAGAAATGCTCAACCTCCCTAGTCATAAAAGAAATGCAAATCAAAACAACATTAAGATAGCACCTTACCCCAGTTAGAATGGCAAAAATCAAGAACTCAAATAACAACAGATGCTGGAGGGGATGTGAACAGAAGGGAACATTACTGCATTGTTGGTGGGAGTGTAATCTTGTTCAACCACCTTGGAAAGTAATATGGAGGTTCCTCAATAGATTCCACAAAGAGCTCCCTTATGACTCAGCAATCACACTTTGGGGCATTTACCTAAATGACCACAAACATTACCATACTAAAGTTACCAGTACACCAATGTTTAATGCAGCATTATTTACCATAGCAAAGACATGGAACCAACCTATATGCCCCTCAGTTGAAGAATGGATCAAGAAAATGTGGTATACATACACAATGGAATTCTATGCCTCCATCAGAAAGAATAATATTGCCCCATTTGTTAGGAAATGGAAAGACTTGGTAAAAATTATATTAAGTGAAGTAAGCCAGGCCCAAAGAAACATAGGTCCCATGGTTTCCCTTATGTGCAATAAAAGTATATGTCTGAGACAAGCACTAAGGGCAGATAACTTTATGTTAGGTGAAATGAACCCCAAGATAAGTATTCAAATGTTTTTGCTTTCATGCAATTGTTTCTTATATATTTATAAGATTATTTCTTTGTAGCTTTGTATGTCCCTCCCCCACAGTATAACCCCTGCTTTCACTGTATTTCATGTTGGTATAATTTGTGGAGGGGAAGAGAAAAAACAAATCATTTAAATAGGGATACAGGTGGACCCATTGCAACAATGAGATGCACATGTCGCTATGTCAAAAAGTAACTTTACAACTTTAATGGCTAAGGAGGACGGTTGGGTTGGGGATTGGGGGAAGATGGCAAGGGATGGGGAGGGGAAACAAAGGAGGAGGCTACAATGCATGAAAAGAAATGTACTCATTATCTTACCCAGGTAATTGTAAACCCTCTGTACATTATTTCACAAAAAAAAGAAAAGAAAAATGAAATTTACAACTTTGCCAGGGGAGGGGTGGGGACGTGGGAGAGGTGGGACATGGGAAGGTATGGGTAGGGGAAGCAATGCAGGAGGCTACAATTCTTGATACAAAATGTACTCATTATCTTACCTCTGTAATTGTAAGCCCTCTGTGTGGTATTTTCACCAAAAAGAAAGAAAAGAAAAAGAAAGGAAGCCATTAAAATGAAAAAAAAAGAAAGAAAGGAGTCATGTTGCTTAAGTTTGGGGGGAGCATTTTCTCAGGAAGATATATTTTCTGCCAGACAAATATTAATTCTTGGGGTAAGATATGCACCTCACAGGAAATAATGCATTATGTATTACCTATTATTTTTATGTAAAGTAAGTTTTTGTTTTTACGGTTATGGTTGTGAAATTGGGGATAGCTTAAAAGTATACAGAAGGGCAGACTCTACTCTTTACTCAAGGCTATGTTTGTAGTAAATTTTTGATATGGAAACAGATTCATATATTCAGCCAGTCTGATAAAGAGGGTAAGGCTGGAGTGTTAGTAAATCAAAAGCCTCTTCTCACAAGCCCAAAATAGGATATCTGGTGATTTGGCTCTAATAGAGCTCAAACACAGACGTACAGAAGCAAAGATAGTGCTTCTGTATTTCTATGTACTATGTTTCCTCAATTTCTCCTGCTTCATTTTCCCCTAAAATAACTTTTTAACCTTATTATTAAGGGAAGTGGATGGATTACTTTTAAGCTTGAGGGTTTTTTGATCATGTCTGGTAACCATTTCCCATGCCTCATTTTCCCTGGATTATCTTTCATTTTCCTCTGAAATGACTTTGTTCCCTGAATCATAAAAGATGTAGATGGGTAAAAATCTTCTGTATTAGCTACTAGCTTTTTAAATTACTGTCAATTATTTTCCCTGCCACAGTTTTCCGAGGTTATCTGCCTCACTCCCATCAAATGACTTTGGTCCCTTAATCTTAAAGGACATTAATTGGTGAAGATCTGTTTCTGTCACTGCATTAGGCTGAGCAGGGACATTGACAGTTCAAGTCTTGTCCTATCTTATCAATGAGTGACATGGGAAGTTCTGTCGTCGAATTGTCAGTTTGGGACAACATTAGGAGCATTCTTTAACCAAAAATGGAAAGGAAGTCAAACAAAAAATTCTGAAGCATAATAACCCTCAGAAGCTATATAAGGTGCAGTAGATCAATACACCCGCACCGATTAATTGGGGGTTTACAATACCAAGAAAGAATATTTAGAATGTATATGAACACTGCTTTACGTCTGTGTTTGAGCTCTATTAGAGCCAAATGACCAGATATCCTATTTTGGGCTTGTGAGTAGAGGCTTTTGATTTACTAACACTCCAGCCTTACCCTCTTTATCAGACTGGCTGAATATATGAATCTGCTTCCATATCAAAAATTTACTACAAACATAGCCTTGAGTAAAGAGTAGAGTCTGCCCTTCTGTATAATTTTAAGCTATCCCCAATTTCACAACCATAACCTTAAAAACAAAAACTTAACTTACATAAAATTAATAGGTAATACATATAAATTCCTACCCAGTTAGAAGGAAAGCAGATATGGGCATCAAACAGACATACTTTTCAACTATTTTCTTTTGACCTCCCACCTGTGCTTAGTTTTGAAAGGACAAGGACAAAGTGACTCCCTTTAGGATCTGACACCATCCCTCTTATGGATGAAGTTTTCCACTGGCATCAGGATGACCATTCATCCCCAGGATCCCGGCGCACCAGGACAGACTTTCTGTTCCAGGAGACTGTCTTTTTCCTCAGATAATGTCCTTATTGGTGATGATGATAATGATGATGATATAATAATAATAATAATAATTGTTATTGTTATTATTATTATTATTACTATTATTATTATTGTTGTCAGTAGTGGGGCTTAAACTCTGGTCCTGGGCACTGTCCCTGTGCTCTTCAGCTCAAGGCAAGTACTTTACCACTTGACCCATAGCACCACTTCTGGTTCTCTAGTGGTTTAGTGGACATTAGAGTCTCATGGGCTTTTCTGCTCCAGCTGAGTTTGAACCGTGATCCCGAGATCGCAGCCTCCTGAGTACCTAGAATTACAAGTGTGAGCCACAGGCATCCGGCTCTAATTGCTGTTTTTGCCAGCTAGTATCTCAAACATTCCATTTACTTCAGATACAGACCTAATCTGCATGTATTTCATACACAGACCTACTTCAAGGTACCCAATGACTTGGTGTGGGAACTAGTCAAGCTCTATGGCCTAGATATAAGTGCTTCTCATGTATCCACAAATGACAGACAGGAGAAGCCAGCTCACTCGCTCTCTATCTCAGAACAGTAATCTAGTGTTCTTTGATCAAATCCTGGTTCAGGAACTCTCCCAATTCTCATTATCTTCCTAATGATCCAAATTCTAATTCCATCCTCTTTGAAGACAGACTCCAAACATATTACTGTCTGTACAGAAAAACATTCAATTCAACAAAGTATTGAGATTTCAACTTAATCATTTGTAACACATGTTTACATACCTGAATCTCTGTGGCCTCTGTGCAGGTTCAACTAAGGAAATGCCAATTAGTTCTGTCCCTGACCCTCACAGTTGAGGAAATCAACACAATCCCAATCTGCTACCCAACATGACACTAGGGTTTGAGATCTATATTTCACATTATGTAGAAACTGATGTGTTAGAGAATCCATTAACCTTGCTGTCTGGGAAAAATAAAAACCGTCCTAACTGCACATGCAGGAGATTCAGCAAAGATTTAGCAGTACTCACAAGAACGTCAAGCACATCTGTCTCAATCTTGACACTTCTGGACCTCTACAAGCTTCCAAGGTGAGTATGGAAGGGGAGGGCAGATGTGAAGCTAAGTCCACCTTGAACCTGTCCTCAATAGTTTGAAGAAGTGGAGAAAAGAGGTGGTATTATGAGCCTCACATACTGAATGGCCTCAAAGGAAAAAATCCCCACATTGGGTGGGGCATCCACATTATGTTTGTTGATAGAGATAAAAGGAGACTTTATAAGAGAGCAAAGAATGAGCCCAGGCTCTGATCCTGATCCATACCATTTTACAAAGATCTTGGAGCATGAGAGGGGATATTACAAGTGGGATAAGCAAGCCAGGCACTCTTGGCTCATGCCTATAATCCTAGCTACTCAGGAGGCTGAAATCTGAGGATCGCAGTTCAAAGCAAGCCAGGGCAAGAAAGACAGTGAGACCCATATCTCCAAGAAACCACTAGAAAACTGGACATGGTGCTGAAGCTCAAGTGGTAGAGTGCTTGCCTTGAGCTTAAGAGCTGAAGGACAGTGCCCAGGCCCAGAGGTCAAGCCCCACAACTGAAAAAAAAACAAGTGGGATAAGCAAACCTTCACTCCCACCACTGCAAGCAGTTTTTGGCTACTCATCAGGACTGTGACCCTGACAATGACCATCCTCTTCCTGCTCTTGTGATTATTTTTCCCCCTTTAGTTAACCTATGGGTCTTTTGATCCTCTCCTGAGTGACCATGGACAGTTCAGTGCTGTCAATCAGATAGCTGCCAAGGACTCAGCTCTAGCCCTGGCCATAGTCTCCTTGATGCTTCAATTTGGCTGGACCTGGGTGGCACTGCTCATAACCAAAGACAACTATGCTGCGTGGTTCTTCTCAGAATTGAGAGAGGAGATGGACAGGAATGGAGTCTGTCTTACCTTTGCAAATACGATCCTGACAAACAGCCCATCAGATTTATCAACTCATCAACCAAGACATCGCCAGATCATGGAATGCTCAACCAATGTGATAATCATTTACAGAGAAATTGAGTTGCTACTAAGCTTTATTCTTAATTTGGGGATTTTTTAATTACAGGGAAAGTCTGGGTCATGAATTCACCCTATGACGACATGACCCTTAGCAAAAGATACTTCTTCCTGCTAGACTCCTTCCACGCACCTCTCATCTTCTCTCACCACCATACAGACATTTCTGGGGTCACTAATTTTGTCCCAAGAGATAACTATTCCAAGGACTCAGGAGATATTTCTCTTCCTAGGTTATGGATTTGGGCTGTTCACTGAATACTGATTAAGTCTGACTGTACAAAATTGGGGCACTCTTCATCCAATGCCACTGTGGCTTGGTTGCAGGGACACACTTTTGATATGGTCGTGTCACAAGAAAGTTACAATATCTACACCGCCATGTATGCCGTGGCCCACGCCTTTCACGAGGTGTTTCTTCATCACATGGAAGAGCCACCAGCACACCATGAGCCACCAAGGGCATTTCTGTCCTCACAAGTAATGACTTTTATGTTAGGTGATATGTTCCAGGCATAGTGACTATCTAGAATCTTTCATAGCAGATGAAATTAGGTAGTCTGCCTCCGTTAGGGAAAATACAAGATAAACTTGCCCTGCCCTTCTCTCCATGATGTGACATGAGGAACACAGCATCTGTGATAAGGAAGTACTATGTCTCCTGTCCTCATCCTCACTTTGTGTGATATAAGCTCTCAACTTTTCAATAGTCTAAATCCAAAATATCACTCTGGAGAAAGATGGCTGATGAGAAGCTGGAGGCTAAAGAAAGTCTTTCATAGAAAGCAGTTTTAGTGTTCCAGTGAACAGTCCTAGGCTGGAGAATCATACCAAGTGTGCCATCACAGTACAGAGAGTTTAGTCAGAGAGGAAAAATCGAGGCAGCTTGATCAAGAAGACAGATCTGATCACTTGCCAATAGGCACATGGGGGGTGGCGGTGGCAATGGTGGCGGCAGTTACCACTGCCACCATATCAACAGAGATGATCCAGGACAAAGGCACCAGACACGGTATGTGAGCAAATCCTATTCACCAACAGTAAGAACTGACTAGGAGCAGAAATGTTCATCCTGCTATTTGCAGACCAGAGACAGCCCAGGAACAGAGTCTGGCATGAGTAGAAGCAAGAAAATCTCAATCCTTCTCATGGAGCAGCAGTGGGAAGTTAGGCCCTCCCCCACCACCGGAGAATATCTCCATCTTTGTTACTGACAAATGCCCTGCCAGAGCAGCTAGCTCCAACTCAGGCCTTGAAAGAAAATCATAGGAGCCATTCAACAGGTCACAAGAACCTGACCTGACTTGCCAGGTTCAGCTCCACTCAGAGAGAGGAAGCTCCACTTTGGGAGAAGTGACTTTCTTCACTGGATAAACAGAGGCAGAGGCTGCCCCTCCCACTGCAGCCTAGACAGCAGAAGGGGTAAAACACAAAGAATTGAAACTTGGTACTCATAAACCTTGAGAATGGCTCCAGGCTGGGCTCTATGTGTGTCTTAGGAGATAGCCCCTCAGGGAAAAGCTACTGATTGCTGATAGGCCTCAACCCTACCCAGAACCTAGCCTCAGCACAGCAACTCCAAGTTAGAGGAAACAGACATCTCCAGCTTTTCTGATACTGAAAGCAGAACTCCCTCCCACTCAACTACACTGGGAGGAGGATCACAAAGTCCAGGGGGAGGAACACCTTCTTTCTGCTTGCTCTACCAAACTTAAGAAACCAATCAAGCCACAGGAAAATGAAACACCACAAGCAGACCAGAGACTCCACCAAGAGACTGGTTACAGACAGAGGGGAAATAAAAGATCTCCCCCTCCACCAAAAAAAAAAATCAAAGAACTCTTTTTTCTACTTAATTTTTTTAATTTTCAAAAAAGTTTTTTTTTATCATTTTTTTTCATAATTGTTATTTCAGGTGTGTGTGTGAAATCTCTTTTAACCATTTACCCCTTTACCCTTTCTTGTTTTGAGTGATTAATTGCTATTCTGCTGATTCCCAAATATATAGCTGTCATCTATTCTTAGACCTTATTCCTCATTATATACAGATTTAATCCAGGAATTTACTAATTAATTCACAACCTCTTAGGCTTAACTTCTTTAATACTAGTATTATTTCTTTAGAATTATAAAATATTTAGGTGTTCCATTTTTCAAACTTTTTATTTTTTCATTTTTCCTTCTTATCTCTGTCCTCTTCTCATCCTATCCCTTTCTTCAACAATATCATTTCTTTATTCTTCCATAATTTTAAGTATTTCAATATTTAAATTTAAATTTTTGTTTTTCTTATTTCTTTTTTTCTCTCTCCTTTCATTAAGTCCTATCCATTCCCTCTCTGAGATTAGGATTTGGTAAAATTTACTCTTTCCTTTTACCTCACCATATTCCTCTAATCCTATTTTTCCTCACAATTCTCCCTAAACCTATTCAGGTCTGGCCATCTGAATCCTTCTTTGATGTCCTAAGCCCATTAATCCATTGTTGTTTGATGATGAATAGATTGTATCTGTTGAACTAGATTGTATCTGCAGCCATTTCAATGTGTTAACTACAGGACTCTGGTTGATGCTTGCCTTAAAATAGTGTCCTAGCAGAAAATTGGTGTTACTTTCTTACCAAATGGACAGAACAAGCCGGAGAAAGACAACAAAAATGGCAAGTCCGGGTATCTCAACTCCCATTCATGATAATGAGGTGACAGAACCTTTAATGAAAAATCCAGAAGAGAGTTCACAAAAAGCTCTACAAATACTACCGGTAAACGTGGTGAATGAAAGGTATGACAAGGTGTAGAGGATTCAGTGTGACCATTATAGGAAGCAAGGTGAGGGCAACCAAAGATTAATATGGGAACTTCACGAGCATGATAAGGTTAACCAAAAATTAATACAGTAATCTCATGAGCATAAGGAAGCT
Source organism: Dipodomys merriami (assembly GCF_024711535.1). Taxonomy (NCBI): domain Eukaryota; kingdom Metazoa; phylum Chordata; class Mammalia; order Rodentia; family Heteromyidae; genus Dipodomys; species Dipodomys merriami. The sequence continues at coordinate 2,777,974 of NW_027206179.1, read as the reverse complement.
AATCAAAGATTACTACAGGAATTGGATGGCAGGCTGAGAACAAGCAAAGAGAAAGACAGGAATTGCATGAGCAGGCTGAGAACAGTCAAAGAAAAATGCAAGAATTGTATGAGCATGAGGAAGCTAATCAAAGAGTAAGACAGGAATTGTGTGAGCAAGATGAGAATAGACAAAGATTAATAGAGGTGTACATGGAATCCATAAACAGACAGCTGAAGGAATCCAGACAGACCACAAAGGGAATGCTAAATGGAGCCCGACAGAAGGAATGGGAGTCCAAGGAAACCATAACCAATCAACTAAGTGATTTGAGAATAAACACTGAACACCAAATGGAGCCCGAGAGAAGGAATGGGAGTCCAAGGAAACCATAAGCAATCAACTAAGTGATTTGAGAATAAACACTGAACACTAAATTAAGGAAGTAAAGAAGTTCATACAATATATAAAACAAAGCTCCCACAAGGAATTTGAAGACATCAAAGCCAAAAAATTAGAAGGAAAGAAAATAAAAAACAAAGTAGAAAGTCTTGACAGTAGGTTAGACCATGCAGAAGTTGAAATCTCAGAGATTGGAGACAGCCAAGATATTATAGAGAGAGAGCATACAATTATACAAGACAAATTCAAGAAATGTGATAGATTGATTCAATATCAGTAGACACCATCAGAAGTCTTAATCTGAGAATAATAGATGTAGAGTAGCAACTAGAGACTGAAATTAAAGATCTAGGAAATTTATTTAACAGGATCCCATCAGGGAACTTCCCAAACATGCAAAAAGGTAGGCCTGTTCAGATACAAGAAGCTTTTAGAACCCCAAATACACCAGACCTGAACAAGACATCCCACCATCACATTATAATCTGCACAGGATCAATTCAGCTCAAGGAAAGGATTTTTAAAGTTTTCAAGGTGAAAAGATCAATCACATATAAAGGGAAAACAATTAGAATCACCTCAGATTTCTCAGAAGAGGCAATTAAAGCAAGAAGAAGCTAGAATGATGTATACCACACCCTAGAGACAAACAACTATCAGCCAAGAATACTGTACCCAGCTAAACTCTCCTTCATAATGAAAGTCAAATGAAAACCTTCCATAGCAAAGAAAAACTCAAACAATAGATCCCCACCAAACCAGCCCTACAAAAGATACTTAAAGATGTCCTACACATAGAAAACCAACAAGACCACAATAAAGGCCAAGAAACTGCACCCAAAATGAGAATCCAAGAACTATGTGAAGAACCAAGTTATCACAGCACCTAAGAAGGTAGATAACATGGCAGAACTACCAAACAGCTCTCAGTCCTAAGTCTCAACATTAACGGACTTAACTCTTCAATTAAGCAGCATAGACTGCCTACTTGGATTAAAAAGCAAGATCCTTCTATATACTGCTTTCAGGTGTCACACTTTCCCAATTAAAACAAACATATTATGAAAGTGAAAGGCTGGAATAAAATCTACCAAGCAAAGGCCCCCATACACATGTGGGAGTTGCAATCCTAATATCACATAAAATTGACTTCAAATTAAAATTAGTGAGAAGAGAAAAAGTAGATCAATACATACTAATTAAGGGATCTCTCCTTCAGGAGGATATAGCAATTCTAAACATCTATTCACCAAACAACAGAGCACCCTAATTTATCCAAGAAACACTACTTTCCCTCAAATCTCATATGGATCCAAAGGCATTAATTGTTGAGGTCTTTAACACACCACTATCCTCACTAGTTAGATCAACTCAGCAAATCTCAAAAGTGAATCCGCAAATCTAAACAGATGCATAGATCAACTAGATTTAACAGATTTTTACTGAATACTTCACCCTGCAGCATCAGATTATATGTTCTTCTCAACAGCACACAGAAGATTTTCCAAAATACACCACATTTTAGGTAACAAAGCAAACTGGTCCAAATTCAGAAACATTGAAGTCATGGCCTGCATGCCCTCAGACAAGGGAATAAAATTACAACTCAACAACAAAAGCCACCAAAGAAGGTCCTATAACACATGGAAGCTGAACAACACACTGTTGAATCACCAGTGAATCATCGAAGAGATTAGAAAGGAAAGTCAAATATTCATGATATTCAACAAAAATGAACACACAAATTAACAACTCCTCTGGGACACAGCAAAAGAAGTACCAATAAGCAAGTTTATAGCTCTGATTTCCTACATCAACAAATTGGAGACATTTGAAACCCACAATTTAATGAGACATCTGAACTTCCTTGAGAAAGAGCAGCAAGATAAACCCCAATCCAGTACACAGGAAGAAATAATTTAAATTAAATCAAATTAAACTAATTAGATTCCAAGAAAAACATAGAAGGAATCAACAAAACAATGAGTTGGATCCTTGAACAAATAAATAAAATTGACAGACGCTGAGAAATCTTATCAGAAAAAGAACACACCCAAATAAACAAACTCAGATATGAGGATGGAAGCTTCACCACAGAAACCACCAAGATTCAGAACATTATAAGGGAATATTTCTCAAAACCTTAAGATAATAATTTTGAAAACCTGGAAGAAATGGACAATTTTGCGATATGCCCAAAAACAAACCAACATGAGATAAACCAACTAAAAAGACACAAATCAAGCCTTGAAATAGAGCAATAAGAGACCTCCCATCAAAGAAAAACCCAGGACTGGAAATTTTACAGCAGAATTATACAAGGCTTTCAAAGCAGAACTGACACCAATACTCCTTCAACTCTTCAATGAAATTGAAAGAGAAAGTTCACTATGGAACACATTCTATGAAGCCATCATAACCCTCATCTCAAAACCAGGCAGGTACTCATCATAAAAAGAGAACTATAGAAGCGTTTTTTGATGAACATCAATGCAAAATTTCTCCAAAAAATCTTGGCCAAACGAAATTTTCTTAATAGAGACCCAAAAACACAACAAATCAAAGAGGGGTTGGACAAGTGGGATTGCATGAAGTTGCAGAGCTTCTGCCTGGCAAACAACATAGCTATCAAGATCAATAGAAAGCCCTCGGATTGGGAGATCTTCACTAGCCATACAATCGACAAGTGTCTCATATCTAAAATATACTTCGAACTCAAAAAATTAAATCCCCCAACAACAAATCCTCAAACAAACAACTATCCAATAAATAAGTGGGCTAAAGACTTAAAGAGAAACATCTCTGAAGAGGAAAGGATGGCCAATAAACACATGAAGAAATGCTAAACCTACATAGCCATAAAAGAAATGCAAATCAAAACAAGATTAAGATACCACCTCACTCCAATGAGAATGGCAAAATCAAGAACTCTAATAACAACAGATGCTAGAGGTCATGTGGACAGTAAGGAACCTTACTGCATTGTTGGTGGGAGTGTAAACATGTTCAAACACTTTGGAAAGTAGTATGGAGGTTCCTCAAAAGACTCCACATAGAGCTCCCTTATGACCCAGCAATCCCACTTTTGGGCATTAACCCAAATGTTTACAAACAAGACTACAGTAAAGCTCCTAGCATTCCTGTGTTTATTGCAGCATTATTTATCCAAATATTCACATGGAACAATAATACACACCGAATAGCACAAACAATCCTGAACAGAAAGAACAGTGCTGGAGGAATATCAATACCAAATTTCAAACTCTACTACAAAGCCATAATATCAAAGCAGCTTGGTACTGGAACAAGAAATGACCTGAGGAACAATGGAATCGAATTGAGAACTCAGAAACAAACTAACAAACCTATAGCCACCTAAACTTCAGTAAGGGAGCAAAAAAAATAGAATGGAAGAAAGACACCCTCTTAAGTAAATGGTGCTGGCAAAATTGGTTAATCACCTACAGAAAACTATAGCTATATTCTTATATATCACCCTGCATCAGAATCAACTCCAAATGGATCAAAGAACTCGAAGTCAAAGCAGATACCCTGAAGATTGCCCCAACCATATGCAATTAGTGATAGCTAGAGTAGATCTCAAATTCTCTGGTGGTAGATGACTTTCCCAGGTACTGAGGTGATTACAGAGCTCTGCCAGAGGCTGTTCTGGCTATGGGGTCATGTCACAAGTCTGATGCTATCACCTCGGCCACACTAAGCTGTGGGAAAATATCACCATCTTGCTTCCCTGTCCTACCCATGAAAAGTGCGATGAAGAACAAGGATGAGTCACAGCTGCATAGAAAGTTTTGTCAGGGAAGCCATCATCTTTGCAACAGTGGTAGACACCTGTAATCCTACCTACTTAGAAGGTTGAGATCAGAGGATTATGGTTGAAAGCCAGCCCAGGCAGAAAAGTCTGTGAGACTTTTATCTCCACAAAAACATAAGAAAACTGGTGGTGGAACAGTGGCTCAAGTGTTAAAGAGCTAGCCTTCACCTTAAGGATTCAGGGTCAGATCCCAGGCCTAGAGTTCAAGCCCCATAACCAACAAAAAAGCCACAGGGCCATTTTAGTGAATAGTGCCATGCACTCAGGCTTAATATCCCATCCAGAAAGCCCAAACAGTCATGTGGATACACTGAGGCCTCACTGTAGCTTGTGCTGTTGTAGACCAATGCACACTGGATTCCTAGAACAACCTAACTTTCATCCTGATTCCATCTTGAGCACAGTCCTTCTAGGGCAATGGTCCCTGAGATGATTCACTGCCCAACAAGATTGGAACTGAGCCAGGTGTTAACAGAGTCACATAGCAATAGTGGTTTTACAAGGCTAAGCAGGAGGACAGGTGTCAGCGTACTCCACCCATGGTGGAAACTGATGCATATGGCATTTGGTTCTGCCTCAGGGACCTTCCAACACCTCCTAAAAGATTCCAATGGAAGCTGGGGTGCCAGAACCAAACTGCCTCTAGTTTATTCTGGATTATTGGTCCAACCATGACATGACTGACACAGGGTTCTAAGAAAAACCCTGACCCACTCTTATGCTCTCTTCACTAGGAGGTTGTATCTCATACCTGCTGTCGTTCACAAGATTGGAGGAGGGAGGTTGTGGCACTGTCTTCCTTCTCTGTCCTAAACCAGTTCCAGAGGCACAATCTAAAGGTCTGGACACATGAGTAGAGACTATAACCACTTCCCCAGCACTGGTCTCAATGTATGGGGATGGTGCTGAGATTTAATTTTAATTCTCTCCCTCCCTACAATGTTGGCGGGTTTCTGTCCATAATGAGCTACTAATGCTATTGTATGGGAGGAACATGGAGATGGCTTCTTCCACCGCTTCTCATACATTCTTTCCTGTTGTTTTGTTCTACTAGAGAATACTCTCAGATCCACACCACTTGACTCTCATATGTTCTTTGTTGGGTGGTGCAGTCTTTATATTCTCTCTTTGTCAGCTGCCATCTTGCTCTGCTTCTGGGGAATCCTCTTGAATGATCACATTCTCTGAGTCAGCTTAGTGTGCCTCTACTACATGACATGAATTGTATTTCTTTGTTTTCTTTTTTTGCCAGTTGTGGGGCCTGAACTCTGGGCTTGGGAGCGGTCCCTCAGCTCTTCAGCTCAAGGATAGCACTCTACCACTTGAGCCACAGCACCAATTCCGTCTTTTTCTGATTATATGTGCTGAAGAATTGAACCCAGGACCTCATACAAGGAAAGCACTCTACCAGTGAGCCACCTTCCCAGCTCTTCTCTTTTTTCTTTATTTTGCTAAGAAGGGAAGATTTACTTCTTTTTTTTTTTTTTTTTTGTTTTATTCCTCCCCCCTCCCCCCACCCAATTTTACCCCCCTCCCCCCACCCACTTATACCCCCCTCCCCCCCCCCACACCGGCATTGTAAAACTGGTTTTGACATGACATTTTGTACTTCTCATTGTTGCAACAGGTCCACCTGAATCCTTAAACGACTTGTTTGTCCCCATCTACTCCACATGTTATACTGACATCAAATATAGTGAAAACGGGGGTTACACTGTGGGGGAGGGACATACAAAGCAACAAAGAAATAATCTTATAAATGCATTAGAAATACATGCATGAAAGAAATGAAAACATTAAAATACATATTTAAGGGTTCATTTTCCTAACATCACATTATCTGACCTTTTCCGCTTGACTCATACCTATACTAGATATTGCAAATAAGGGAAACCATTCTTCGCAGAAGCGTGCCTCATCGGCAAAAGTGTGGCAAGTGAGCACAGACACAAGGCAGCCTGCTTTCCTATTTACTCCTAACACAGCAGGCATCCCTGCTGATATTGGTTGAACTCAGATAGACAATCTGCTCTCAAACTGAATTGTATTTCTTGAGAGTTTCTTCATATGCAAATTTTATTCTTTCCTTGCTCCTCTCTTCTTCTCTCAACATCATAGAAACTCCTCCTGGTTCACCAATTTTATTCTGACAGAGACCTTGTGCAAGAACTCAGGAGATAATATCCTCCACATCATGAATTCAGTCTTTTTATAGCCTACTGATTAATCTGACTGCAGAGACTTGGAGCACTATTCATACAATGCCACACTGCATTGGTTTCTGAGGCATATTTTTGACATGACCATGTCAGAAGAGAGTTACAATATCTATAATGCTGTGTATGCCATGGCCCACGCCCTCCACCAGATATTTCATCATATGGAAGAGCCACGAGTGGACAATGCATAAACAAGGGCATTTCTCTCTTCACAGGTAATGGCATTGCTTTTGGGTGATCTGCTCTGGGCATGTAGACTTTCTATTGACGGTTTCATAGCAGATAGTACTAAGTCAACTGGCTCCATTTTGGAAAATACAAGAGACACTGGGCCTATAGTGCTGACCATGAAATGACTGTAGAGCTATGAAGACAATCTCTTGAAGATCGCTGCATCCGTGACAAGGAAGTATCTGCACAAAGTATCTGCACAAAGATAGAAATATCTGGAAGCCCAACAGATTATTCCATTTACAATGACTCAAAGAAAAGAGTGGTCACTGTTCTGTAGGTGCTTATGTAATGGCTGGTTTTGTTGGACAACTATGTATTCAACACAGGGGACTTGATGAATTTTACTACTACAAAGCTTCATGGAGAACCAAAACAGAATAACTAAATAAAGTGAATGGGTTTTAGACTACCATGTCAAATGTCTACATCAAACTTTATGAAGTCTCTGATCACTTGCCCACTAGAGAAAAGGAAACTTCAAAACCAATAACTTTTTGCCCTGTATTAAGTATAAACTTACAATTTGGGCTAATAATTAATAGGTAGTTGCCCTTATACATTCATCATACTCCAATAGTAAAGGAAGTTAGTATTAAGTCATTTCAAAGCAAAGAGGCTAAGGTACGATTCTCAGCAAGATAAAATGACTGTTTACCTTGTCAAAGAGAACAATGTACCAGAATGATACTGATCTCATGTCTTTTGCCCATAAACAGTGAGCCCAATGCAAACACAATTGTAACAGTTTGTGTTTAAACAGTCACAAGTTACATTAAAATTGCTCACACTTAGTTGAGTACCAGTGCGTTAGGCGTGTAAACTTAGCCCCTCAGAGAGCTGATATGTGAGGATCATGGTTCCAAACCATCCTGGGAAGGAAAGTTCATGAGTCTTTTATCTCTAGTACCAACAAAAGTCAGAATGTATACATGGTTCAAGTGGCAGAGCACTCACTTTACACAAAAACAATGCTCAGAAACAACACCCAGACCCTGGCTTCAACTATCAGAACCAGCACCAAAAAAATAAAACCCATAAGAACATCAGCTCATTTTCATTTCTATAGGTGGCCAAGATAGAAATTCACTGTGAAGTACAGAAAGATGAAGCATATGAAATAAATAGAACAACACAGAAGAAAGAGATCATAGCTTGGCAAAAATAGGAAATTCTGAATAGTATCATTGATTCTGTTATTGTTTTGTCAGTCTCAGGACTTGAACTCTGGGCCTGGGTGCTGTCCCTTTGCTCTTCAGCTCAAGGAGAGTGCTCTACTACTTAAGCCATAGCACCAATTCTGGTTTTATAGTGATTATTTGGAGATGATAGTTTCAGAGACTTTCCTGCCTGGACTGGCACTGAATCACAATCCTCAGATCTCAGCCAGTGAGTAGCTAGGATTATAGGGGAAAGCCACGAGTATCCCACCATTGATGCTGTTTTGATAACTAAGGTCCAGGCCTTTAATACTGTTGCAATAGTTCCTTTTCAGTACTCAGAAAGAGTTTAGAATAATACATGTATTGTAGTTAGGGGAAGATTTCAACAGGAAACAGAGCCAGTACAGTGTAGGTAGAAAAAACACATTGGTTAGCCATTCTGCTAACCAAACACAACAAACGACGTATAAAACTTTGTGAACTGTGAACACAAGTGTGAAATAATTTTTACTGGCTACCCAAAGCAATTATGTTTTTATGTATGATTAAGAGGTTATATTTCCAAGGCTTTTAATTTACATCATTACTTACTAGGTAGAGCTGCATCTGCCATTAGACACAACTACGGGGTAAAGAACCAAAGATCTTTTCAAGCTTGGAGCCCAAGGAAAGCTCAGCCTCAATCCTCAGGACTGACAAACCGGGAGCTGGCCATTGCCGCCTCTGTGTCAGAAGATACAAGCTTGGAACCTATAGCTGTCCAGGAGACACTCAAGTAAAGGAGAGAAAAGATGGGCTCATCATTGACTTCCATAGGACCTTGGTAAAATCAATACCCAGAGCTCACAATTAGTCAATTTGTGCATCATATCGGACCAAATCTCTAAGGACACCCAAATAGAAACGGAAGAAGAAGAGAAAAGAGAACAACAGAAACACTAGATTTTTGAGGGGATCACTTTAGCCATGCTGGCAAAAGATAGAGTGTCCTTTCTTCCACTGCTTTATATTCTACTTACATTTTTCAGATCCAGTGGTGTTCAATCACCTCTTAAGTGGACTAAATTACACATCATAAATGTGTTACTGTTTTACAATGAAACAGGACAAAATAAACAAGACACAAGAAACAAAGATTGGCTTCTTAATTTGTTATACAGTTTCTAGATGACTCTATATACTGGACCGCATATATGGTGTATAAGCATGCACATCTAAGGGAAGCTAAGAGGAGGGCAAAGAAGTATAGGAAAATGGGTGAAAAAATACAGCAGAGGGGCCCGTCAGCGGCATTGGTTATTGATGAAAGTGAACTAAGCAACTCTAGGCTGGTGATGGGAGGGAGGGAAAGAGAGAGAAAGAGGAAACAGCTGAAACTGAGCAAAAGAAAAGAAATGTACATATCACCCGATTTGGGAGAAACCGTTTTGTTGTTAAACTCTGCAGAGTTCATAAGCTTTGTAGATGAAGACAATGACAAGATGCATTGTGAAGGTTAAAATGTGTTAGTGACTTTAGCTAAGTATCACTATGCCACAATACTGTGAAATTTATGTAATTACTCTCAATAAAGAAAAAGTGTTAATGTTTTAAAGTGCTGACTAAAACATTGAGTCATATGTATTAACTTTTCACATTCTTGTGGAAGTCTATTAGTAAATTCATTATTAATTTCAATATTATACACGCGCTTTTTTTCAAGTCAGACACCACTGGCTACTTTAGAAGGCTTGGATCTGAGTATCACAATTCAAAATTAGCCTGGACAGAAAAGTGTATGAGATTCCATCTTGAACTTACAAGAAAAAATACAGGAGGGGAGGTATTTCTCAAATGGTAAAAAGCCACTTGTGAATTACAAAGCCAAGAAAGGGAGTTTGGGTCCTGACTTCCATGGCTGGCACACACACACACACACACACACACACACACACACACACACACACACACACACACACACACACACACACACACACACACACGATTTTTCCCATAAATTAATTTTTTCCCTTACCTTCCCACCAACCAACTCTGAAAACCATCAATCCTGTCTTTAATGTTTTTTAAAGCAAGTGATGTCTTTTCTCACGATGGTCTGTGTATGCCACTGTGGTCAGTGCCAATGATGCCAAAGGCTCAGCAGATACCAGGAAATAAAAAGGCGGAGAGAAAAATACCCAATATATTAAATAAAAACCAACCAAAGGAGGGAGATGAAGGGTGGGAAGATGGGAGGGCATGGATGGGAAGGGGAAACAAAGGAGGAGGTAACAATGCTTGATAAGAAATGTACTCATTACCTTGCTCATGTAATTGCAACTCCTCTGTACGGTATTTTCACGATAAAAAATACATAATTTTTTTTTAAAAAGAAAACCAACCAAATCTGCCTCAGCAGGAAAAAAAACGAAAGGAGATGCCCATACATTGCAGGTGAGTCATCTCAACATGGAGAGGGGCCAGAATAGCAGGAATAGGCTATGGATCCCACCCGTGCTCCCTGGACCTGCTGCTCAGGATCTGCCCCGAGTTGGTGTTGCTGAACAAACCCTCAGACATGAGCAAGGCCCTAGCCACATGCAGCCCTTCATGCTCAAGGCCAAGGTCTCCTTCCCGTGATGCTCACTGCCACATGCCCCAGGGCAGGCTGGGAGTATCCTTCCCCTTCCAGAGCAGGACCCTGAGCCCCATCTTCCCCAGAGGCGCTAAACCATGTGCAGGGGCTCAGCAGCTGAGACATGCTGCTTGTCATGTCTGGGGACCACTTGATGCACTCCGTGAGGCCTGCACCCTAGGTTGGTTGGCCTGGTAGGGGTGGATCTGTAAGCTCCCAGAGTCAAAAGCCGCACTCCTGCACTAACAGGTGGTGAACGGCTCATGGACCAACCAGAGTGGGTACTGTGATCCAGAAGTCTCTGCCTATGTTCACAGGAGGATCTGGCAATGGACTGGTAGCTTCCACCAGCCAAAGGGATAGAAGGAAGAAATTTTCTAACTGGCTTTGAGACCATCCAAAGCTAAGAATATTGCCTTGAGTTTTATGGTTTTCTTATTTTTCTTCTCTTATTTTGCCACTTCTTGCCAAAATTAACTCATCCAAACTCATATTTGCCTTCTTTCCCCATCCCCCCAGGATGCTTTTGATAAAACAATCATGCAGTGTGTGTTCAGATTTTCTACTTTCTTATAGATATGGGTCAGATAGATAACGTACAGTTTGCTCTACATACATATTTTTCCCATTGTGGATTCCTTTAAGGGACAAAGAAAAAAAGTAGAAATTACATTTAAATTTTCCTGGCTTTGGTTAGATATTTACTTCAAAATAAAACCTAATTTACGTTACTCGATTCTTTTTTTTTTTGTAGGCCATAGGGCTTGAACTCTAAGTCTAGGCTCTGTCCCTCAGTTCCTCAGCTCAAGGCAAGCAATCTACCACTTGAGCTACAACACCACTCCTAGTTTTCTGAGTGGTTTATTCGAGATAAGAGTCTCAGGAAGTTTTTTGCCTGGGCTGGCTTTGAACCTTGATCCTCAAATCTCTGCCTCCTGAGTAGCTAGGATTATGGGTTTGAGCCACTGGATCTCAGCTATAGCTCAATTCTTTTATTATTATTATTATTGCTCAATTCTTTACACACCAAAAAGCCAATATATGAGTGTTTTTAACTAAAAGTTGCTTTCCTTCAAATAATACCTGAAGAAAGTCACAAGAGTGCTATGTAAAATGATGCAATCAGCTGCATTCTGAAAACACCAAGATATGGTCTGAGATCCCTCAAGATTGTTAAGTTTGGACTCTTCCTGCAATGTCAGTCTACATGTGATTCTCCTGTTCTCCCTGCTTTAAAACCAAATGGGAAATATCAATTTACAACCAGTTTGTCTAAGGATTACTACTTTACATCTTTCAAAATGTCATTTTGAGATCAAATGTTTTCAAAGAGTTAATTAAACATGTAATTTTTAAAAACTCAGTAAGGAATTCACTTGCCAGTGATTCACACCTGTAATCCTAGCTACTCAGTAGGTTGAGATCTGAGGATCAGGGTACAAAGCCAGCCCAGGCAGGAAACTCCTTAGGACTCTTATCTCCAATTAACCACCAGAAAATCAAAAGCAGTGCTGTGTCTGAAGGGATAGAGCATTCTCCTTGAGCTGAAAACTGAGGGACAGCACCTAGACACAGAGTTCAAGTCCCATGACCAAGGGAAGTTAGTAAATGAAAGTCTTGAGAAAGGGAATTGATGAAACAAATTGGTTTCATTTGGATACAAAATGATTTCAGGAGCAAAAACGGTCTTCAATTTTTTTTTGGTGTGTTGTGGGGCTTGAACTCTGGGCCTTGGCACTGTCCCTCAGCTCTTCAGCTCAAGGCTAGCACTCTACCACTTCAGTCACAGCACCACTTCCCATCTTCAATTTTTATACCCACAAAATGTTCAAGTAAGTAGCAGATGAGTACATCTTAACTTTCATAAAATATGACTCATTATAAAATAATTAGCAATAAATAAGATGATTGATTATCCAGAAAATTAATAATAACAGACACTAATGGGGATATGGCCAAAAGGAATATTATAACTCCTTTGGTAACATAATACGACAAAATATATAATATTACACACACATAAATATTGGTGTTTGTTATGTCTATGTTTACATATGGTGAGTGTTTATCATGACACTACTTAGAAGATGAGTTGCAGGACTAGGCTCTGTTCCAATCAACACATGAATGGAAAAAGTAAATTGAATCACACAGACACAAGGAATCTTGAGCATGCAATTATATGTTTGAGTCAGGAATATGGGTGCAAGTGGACAACATCGTGTTCAGTTAATCACCCTGGCAAATGCAGCAGTGGTCCATACTGGACACCGTGTGAACAATGAAGCATTCGACCTGTGGGTGGGGCAGGGAGGGAAAAGCTGGGTAACATTGTAAAAACAGAAATGTACTCAATATCTGATTTACATAATGGTAACTCTTCTGTACAACACATTTACAATACACACAGACAAACAAACAGACATACCAGAAAGAAAGCACACGGATTGAGGCAACAGAGATCCCCAAGTTTTCTCTTATTTTTGAAATGTAGGGAGAAGAAGGCATAGAGTACTAGAGTAGACACCAATGACAATGAAGTAGAAATTGTTAGCTTCTCCAGCAAGGAAACCTGATACACGGTTCAGGGAGAAAGGCAAACTGGCCACCCTCAGGAGATGGAAGCCCCTGGAGAAGACACAGGAAAAGGAAAATGAAGAAAGTAAAAAGAGAGAGAAGGGGACCACAGCAGATGTGGAAGTGACCACAGAGTCTGGGGAACTTATCACTGTCCTACAGAGGTGTGACCAGGATGGTCCAGGAAGTGACCTCCGTGGATGAGGAAGTGACCTCAGATTGTGGGGTCCTTTGCTGACTCCCAGTCAGGTGATTAACAGGTGACTACTGGTTTCAGGAAAGTGAAGAACAAGTTGGGAGGGCCTGTTCTCTTGGGCAGACTGAACAGAAACAGTTAGAGTAATAGATGAGGAGAATGGGATAAAAGTTTGTCCTCTGAGCCAGGCACAGGTGGCACATACCAATAATCCTGGGTATAGAAGCAACAAAGATTTCTACCTCAAAACCAAATTCAAGCTAGGCCCCAGCACTGATACTCTTGCAAGGTCTTGCTGGCTACTATCACCAAATAGCATTTGCATGCTTACTTTTCCAACTTACATTTGCCAAGCCCTTCCTCATAAATATATGCAGCCAGTTCACCGAACCAGCCACCGTGGTGAACTCTGTGCACAGCAGGACCCTATGCTGTGACCTTGGTTTCACTTCTAGTATGAAAAACTAATAGAGAAGACAGGTAGGGAGACATGGACAGAGCTGGCACCACGTGGCTGTCCAAGTGGGAACAAGAATTCCTGGAGCACTCAGGACATGATGGGGACACAGCAGAGCAAGACCCATCCATACACCCACAGCTACCAGGATCCTCAGTGTGCAGGCCTGCTATGTTCCCAGAAAGTCATAGAGCATAGAACATCTCTGTCTAACAATGGACTGCCCATATATTGATGAGTGCAGTCCATTGCTCAACAACATGCAAGCACTGAAGAATTTCAAGATTCAGAGTGCAAATGTCTAATTGGATAAATGCATTGATCTTGAATTATTGATCTGTAATGGTAGGATTCCAGGACACTGTTGGTAATAGCTGCAGCAGTAAATAAATATATTGAGCTCTTCTGGATTCTTGTGCATGTGCAGTTGGTATAAAAACCTGAATGGTTCATTTCAACAAACTTCTGTGTCTTCCTTTTCCTTTGGTTGTGAGCCTGCCCATCCTCATCTTTGAAGGTGCTCCAATAACTCTGACTGAGCCTTTGCTGGCCATGGCGTTATATGATCATTTGACCTTCACATGGCATCTTCTGGTGTCATCCATTCCCATCATCCCTAGTGACCCTTGATTGGTGTGCTTTTTTGTTTTCAACTTTTTGCTTTCACACAAGTTTGTGAACAACTCAACAAGAGAGGAATCCATTCCTGGAGTTTCATTATCTACTGTCTTGGATGAAATCATGGTCCTGAGGGTGTGGAGAGGAAGATGGTACACATGTTTTCTAAGTTTTGTTTTGACCTTGAAGTTGGGCCTCAGATGCAGAGCCAGAGGGCAGAACGGGCTCTGTATTCCTCGAGGACAGTGGAGGACATCCAGGTAACAAGAAGCCACAAAAACTGAAGATCCATTTAGACACCTGCCTGACACTGCAGGCACAGTCTGCATACAGAATCACAGCTCCAAGTCAAAGCAGCAGCAATGTTCCCTGTGGCTCTGACACTGCTTCTCCTCCAGCATCCTCTCCTGATCACTTTCTCTGAAGATGGAAGATGCATTTGCACAGAGAAATCTGTGGCATGCAGCAGGGGAGATGTGGTCATTGCTGGATTTTACCCCCTCTATTCTTGGGAATTGGTCGTTCAAGGCTTGAATGACCCTACCGTGCAGCAACAGAACATTCAGTAAGTGATTTCTTGGATTTTCTTAAATTTTGAATTTTCTCTTTGTGTTACAGTCAGATGTGGGGGAAGTTTGGACACAATCACTGATGTGCTCTGCATCTTCTACACTGCCCTCACTACAACAGCTCTACTTCATTTCAAGTGTTCCTAATGAATATTTTTCTTTCTTCCAAGGGTATAGAGTTTTCTGTGTGTCTTCCACTCTACTCCCCTTTCCAGAGATGTCCCGACCACCCCATCATCACTGTGACTCCTCCATTCATCACTGTTACTCAGTGTCACTGGGGTGACCAAGAGTCCATACAAAGACATTAAAGTGCAATGTCCCCATCTATAGGGCAAAGGCCAGGGAATCTTCAATCCATTCCGTTCTTTATACTTTTCAAAACAGGACCAATGTTTGGACCACCTTCACGGCAATGATTCTTAGGATAGTCATGCAGTTTCTGCTTCTGGGGTTAATTCATGTCAGCAAAACTCTGGAAATGGGGAGCTGCTGGACAGATCAGTAATAGGATATGCATGACACATTTTATTTTTTTCTCCTTAACTAATATAAGTAAGCTTCTGTCCTGCTATATATGTCTTGGCCTGTCTCCTATGTCATTCCCAGAAACTCTGTTTCCATTCCTTGTTCTCCAAATTTTTCCAGGCTTATTTATTTTTCCCTGCTCATAACTTCCTAAACTAGATTTGAATGTGTTTTCCATATATATTGTCAGTAATGGGTCTTGAACTCTAGGCTTGGATACTGTCTCTCTGCTATTCAGCTTAAGACAAGTGCTCAATTGCTGGCACCACAGTGCCATTTCCAATTTTCTAGTGGTTTATTGGAGTTAAGAGTCTCATGGACTCTTCTGCCCTGGCTGGCTTTGAACCCTGATCCTCAGATCTCAGCCTCCTGAGTAGATAGGATAATAGGTGTGAGCAAAGGTGCCTGGCTTTTTCATATGTTTTATACACAGTTTCATTCATGCATTTGACCCAGGTGAGTTCGCTACTTTCAGATCTATAGAATTCTCTGTAAACTAGATAAGTCATGGATGAATCATCTCAGACAAGTTGTGTGGAAACACCCTGTATGGGGTTTGTTCAGAAGAATACTTTATTCCATTATATATTTATGAGAGATATTGAAGCCAAATTAATGTGGTGAGGAAGTGAGTGAGAAAGATGGGGCTCATGTGTAAACCCAGCATTAGAAACTCCAATGAGCTGTGTTTGTGTGTGTGTGTGTGTGTGTGTGTGTGTGTGTGTGTGTGTGTGTGTGTGTGTGTGTGTGCATGTTCACATACATTCTGGTACTCATGCATCATCTCAAGTCTTGATGGCTGTCCCTTAGCATTTTTTCTCTCATGGCTGGCACTCTACCACTTGACCTACATCTCTGCACAAGTTTCTGTGGAGTTGCTTGCACATAAAGAGTGTCACAGACATTCCTGCCCAAAGTGACTACAAAACATAATTCTCATATATCATTCTCCTGAGTAGTTATAATTGCAGGCCTGAGCCAACAGTTCCCAATTCATATTTAGTATTCCTGACATTCTAGATGTCAAGCCTCAGTTACATTGTACACAATGACATCAGCAAACATCCATGAGAGTTGAGATTCTCTCTATGAGAATTTCCCTAAAATGATTACAATGAATGCTAGGAGAACTCATTGTTCTGAAACATTCTTCATTCATATCGGCATGTGATACCATCTGGGCTTTGAAATGTCTGCAAATTATACCAGTCTGACTGGTCTGGTTTTGTGCCTGTCTTTCCAGAAATCCCAGGCAGGCTACAGTGTTCCTGAGTCTGTACTAACTTCCACAATGTCAACACTAGATGGAGCCCAGGGCCTGTGAGAAGTCAGCTGTGAGGTGATAAACCAATTCAGTACCAGAGAAAACTAAAGGCAATTTTGGTGACAAATACTCTGTGGTTCTAAAAACCTCACGAGAACCCCAATGAGTCATGGGTCCAAATATGCCTTCTCCTGGGTGCACAGGGGGCCCATATGCCTCATCCACAGGGAATGGCCTTGTGCGACGATTCTGCCTAGCAATAGCAAGATCTGTGTGCTGGAACTGGCGTTAGACACAGCTGTGGCCACCACAACTCTATTATACCTGGAATACCAAACAGCAGGGTCACCAAAACAGATGAAGGTTAATGATGTTTCACTCTAAAAGTAGGGACTCTTCACTTGGGATCCTGGACTCTGATCCCAGAAGAAGAAATTCTAGACAAGTCACAACAGGATGAAAATGTGGCAGAGCTTTTCCCAGTAAGGAAGCAATGAAACAAGCAGGTAGACAAACAAGAAACAGAAAGGCAAAGACACACTCTAATTGAGAATAGACACTCAGTTCTTGGGCTTGGTATATTCAGATGGTAAAGGCAGGAGGTCTCACTTAAAAGTTACACAAACATAGGTTTGTGATCTTTGCTCTAATCACTCCTGGTGTTACACTTTCTGAGTTTCTGTATATTTTGGCCATTCTTTCCAGATGATTATCCTTGAGGGAAGGAAGGTGTGCTGTTGTCTATATTTGGTGTAGGATGTTGCTTAACTTTTGGGGAGTGTCTTGTGGGGAAGGCATTTGCCCTACAAAACAACTGCTAATTCATATGATGAGAAATGCATCTCTAGGGAAGCAATTTCAACCTGTTTCCTCTCTTTGAAGTAAAGATGGTAGCCCAGTGTTTCGAAATCACATGTTTTGAGTTGCCTTCTCTAGGACTCATTTTTTTCCTTAATTTATCCAGCTTCTTTTTGTGTTCAATGACTTTGGTCCCTTAATCTTAAGATATGTAGATGGATGAATAGCTCGCTGTTTGCTGTGAGCTTCCCATACATCATATTTTACTAATCTATTCTACTCCATTTTCCCCTAAATGATGTCATTCCCTTAACATTAAGGGAAGTAGATGGACAAGTTTTAAGCTTGAGTTTTTGAATTCCTGGAATACATTAACCAGGCCTCATTTTCCTATCCTGCCTGAGTACATCATCCTCAGTCTACTGCGATCAAGACCAATACAGTGCTGGGTGAGTACTAAGATTGACTCAGGTTGAATATGGTAGAGTTGTGCTCATGAGCCAAGATGCCCACAACCATATACAATTAGTGATAGCTAATATAAAATTCAGATTGTCTGGTGGTAGATGACTTTCTCAGGTATTGAGGTGATTACAAAATCTACCAAAGGCTGTCCTGGCAATATGGTCATGACACAGTTCTAGTGCTATTACCTAGCCCAAACTAAGCTCTAGGACAATATCACCATCTTACTTCCCTGTCATACCTATTATAATTGGGGTGGAAAACCATGCAATGCCACAGCAGCATGGTAAGGTTTGTAAAGGAAGCCACAAACTGGGCATGGGTGGCTGATACCTAGAATTCTAGCTACTTAGGAGGCTGAGATCTGTTGACCGGGGTTCAATGCCAGCCCAGGCAGAAAAGTCTGTGAGACTTTTATCTCCAGTAAAACAAAAGAAAGCCAGAAGTGGCACTGTGCCTCAAGTGCTAGAGAGCTAGTCTGAAGCTGAAGATTTTAGGGTCAGATCCCAGGCCTAGAGTTCAAGCCACACAATCAACAAAAAAAAAAAAAAACAAGCCACAGGACCATCTTGGTGAACACCACAATCTACTCAGGCTATCTAGCATCCCCAAAGCCCAAACTGTCATGTGGATACACTTAAGCCACACTCTAGCTTATGCTGCTGTAGACCAATGCACACTGGATTCCTAGAGAGACTTCAGTTTCTTCCTGGTGCCATCTTGAGCACTCTCCTTCTAGGGCAGTGGTCCCTAAAATTATTCACTGTGCAACCAGACTGGACTGAGCCAGATGACAACAGAGTCACATAGCCACAGTGGCTTCACAAGGCTAAGCAAGAAGACAGTTGTCAGCCTACTCCACCCATGGTGGAAACTGATGCAAATGGCATTTGGTTCTGCCTCAGCGACCTTCCAAAACTTCCTGAAAGATTCTAATGGAAGCTGTGGTGCTAGCACCAAACAGTGCCTCTAGTTTATTCTGGATTATTGGTCCAACCATGACATGCCTGACAAAGGGTTCTAAGAAAAACTCTGACCCAATCTTCTGCCCTGTTCACTAGGAGGTTGTATCCCATACCTGCTGTCGTTCACAAGATTGGAGGAGGGAGGTTGTGGCAGTGTCTTCCTTCTGTACCCTAAACCAATTCCAGAAGCACAACTTAAGGTCTGGATCCAAAAGTAGAGACTATAAGCACTTCCCCAGCACTGGTCTGAGTGTATGGGGATGGTGCTGAGATTTAACTTTAATTCTCTCCCTCCCTGCAATGTCAGAGGGTTTCTGTCCATAATGAGCAACTAATGCTGTTAATGGGGAGAAACATGGAGATGGCTTCTTCCCCCTTTTCTCACATATCCTATCCTCTTGTTTGTTCTACTAGAGAAGTATCCTCTAGTCCACACTCCCTGACTCATTTGTTCTTTGTTGGGTGAGGCAATCTTTATGTTCTAGCTTTCTGGGATGCCATCTTGCTCTGTTCTGCGGAATCCCCTAGAGTGATGACATTTTCTGAGTCAGCTGAGTGTGCCTCTATCACATGCCATTGATTGTACTTCTGTGATTTCTTTACTTTCCTCACAACGCAAGATTCATTTCTTTGCAGAAGGATGCACCATTGGCAAATGTGTGGCAAGTGAGCACAGACACAAAGCAGCCTGCTTTCCTATTTACTCCTAACACAGCAGGCCCTGCCTCTCTGCTCATAATGGTTGAACTCAGGTGGACAATCTATTCCCAATTGGAATTGTATTTCTTAAGATTTTTTTCCAGATGCACAGCTAATTTAAGGTACTAAATGATTTGGGATGTGATCTGGGCCTGTTCCTATATCACAGCAGACAGCAGTGTTTTTCACATATCCATATGGGGCAGAGAGGAAAAGCCAGCTTGCTCACTCCCCCCACCCTCTCTCTGTCTGCAATCTCAGAGGAATAGTCATCTCATGTATGCTGATGAAGGCCTGTTCAGGAACTGTCCAAATTCTAAGAAATTTTCTTAGACTCCAAATTAGAATGCCATCCCTTTGGATCTATACATATTACTGTGTGCAGAAATCAACATTTGATTCAACAAAGTCATGAGATTTGCAGTTAATCATTTGTAATACTTGTATACCTAACCAAATTTTGTGATTTCTGTGCAGGATCAACTTAAAGAAATACCAACTGCTTCTCACCCTGGTTTTGGCTGTGGAGGAGATCAACAAGAATCCCCATCTGCTACCCAACATGACTCTCGGGTTTGAGATCTATACTGTGCAATACTTAAGTACTGATATGTTAGAGGATCCACTCACCTGGCTGTCTGGGAAGAATAAAAACATCCCTAATTACACCTGCAGAAGAGACAGCGAAGCTATAGCGGCACTCACAGGAATCTCAAGCACATTCTTCCCAATAGGGACACTGCTGGACCTCTACAAACTTCCACAGGTGAGGCTGGGAGGGGTGCGCAGATGTGAAGCCATATCCACAGTGACTGTCCTCAACAGGCTGAAGAGGAGGTGGTATCACAAACCCTTCCAAATGCATAATCTCACAGGGAGAAGCCTCCAAAAGTGGGTGGGACATACACATTTTCATTGCTGCAAATAAAGGGTGGGGTGTTAAGAGAGGAAAGGATGACCCAAAACTCTGAAGCTTATCTGTACATGTCCACAAAGATTCAGAACATGGGAGATGACTTTGCAAATGGGATAAGCAAACTTTTGTTCCCACCTCTGTACTACCAGTTGTTGTGTCGTTCACATCAGGACTGAGATTTGCCTATGACCATCCTCTTCCTGATGTTGTTTCCATTTGTTCCCTGTAGTTCACCTTTGGGTCTTTTGATCCTCTCCTGAGTAACCATGGAAAGTTTGGTACTGTCTATCAGATGGCTGCCAAGGACTCAGGTCTAGCCCTGGCCATGGTCTCCTTGATGCTACATTTCAGCTGGAACTGGGTGGGACTATTCATCACTGAAGACAACAATGGTATGTGGTTCCTCTCAGAATTGAGAGAAGAGATGAGCAAGAGTAGAGTCTGCTTTGCCTTTGAGAACATGATCACTTACAGTGTCCTTTCAGATTACTCAAATGATCTATCTATGCAGCGCCAGCTAATGGACTTTTCAACCAATGTGATTATCATTTATGCGAACAGTAAATTTCTACAAGGCTTCATTCTTAAAGTTAGGCACTTTGTAATTACAGGCAAAGTCTGGGTGCTGAACTCACCCTATGATGATGTGACTATTGCTAAAAGACATTTTCTGATTGACTCTTTCCATGCACCTCTTATCTTCTCTCACCATCATAGAAACACTGCTGGGTTCACCAATTTTATTCTGACAGAGACCTTCTCCAAGAACTCAGCAAATAACTCCCTTCCCAGGTCATGGATTCAGTCTGTTTATACCCTACTGATTAAGTCTGACTGCAGAGACTTGGGGCACTGTTCATACAATGCCACACTGCATTGGTTGCTGAGGCACATTTTTGACATGACCATGTCAGATGAGAGTTACAACATCTACAATGCTGTGTATGCATTGGCCCATGCCCTCCACCAGATGTTTCTTCATTACATGGAAGGAACAAGAGTACACAACGGGCAACGCAGGGAATTTCTCTCTTCACAGGTAATGGCTTTGCTTTTGGGTGACCTACTCTAGGCATGCAGAACTTCTATATAAGCTTTCATACCAGATGAAACTAGGTTGTCTGGCACCATTTTGGCAAATACAAGGAAGTCTGTTGTGCTCTCCATGAAGTGACGGTAGAGCTGTGAAGACAATGTTCTTGAAGTACGCTGCATCCTTGACAAGGAAGTGCTGTGTCTTCTGTCCCCATCCTCACTATGTGTGTAAAAAGCTGTCCCCTTTTCAACAGGATATATTCAAATGCTCCTTGTACCTTTGTAAAATAACAGATTAAGGGTGACTAGTTTTTTATTGTGAAAATACTATACAGAGGGGTTACAATAACATGGGCAAGATAATGAGTACATTTCTTAACAAGCTTTGTAGCCTCCTCCTTTGTTTCCCCTTGCCATCGGACACATCCCCCCGTCCTCCCTATCCTATCCTCCCCCACGCCCTGAACCAAAGCTGTGAAGTTTGTTTTTGACATAAAGACTTGTCCATCTCATTGTTGCAATGGGTCCACCTGTATCCCTATTTAAATGATTCTTTTTTCCCTTCCCCTCCAAAAAAATATACCAACATCAAATATAGTGAAAGCAGGGGTTATACTGTATACTGTGGGGGAGGGACATACAAAGCAAAAAAGAAATGATCTTATTAATGTGTTAGAAACAATCGCAAGAAAGAAAAAAAATATTTGAATTCGTACCTTAGGGTTCATTTCCCTAACATCACCTTATCTGACCTATTCTACTTGACTCAGACATATACTATATATTACTAATAAGGGAAACCATGGGACCTATGTTACTTTGGGCCTTGCTTACTTCACTTAATATAATTTTTTCCAAGCCTTTCCATTTCCTAACAAATTGGGCAATGTCATTCTTTCTGATGGAGGCATAGAGTTCCATTTTGTATATATAACACTTTTTCTTGATCCATTCATCTACTGAGGGGCATCTGGGTTGGTTCCAGATCTTAGCTATGGTAAATAATGCTGCAATAAACATTGTGATGCTGGTAGCTTTAGTGTGGTCTTGTTTGTAAACATTTGGGTTTATGCCCAAAAGTGGGATTGCTGGGTCATAGTGGAGCTCTATGTGGAGTCTTTTGAGGAACCTCCATACTACTTTACAAAGTGGTTAAACATGTTTACAGTCCCACCAACAATACAGTAAGGTTCCCTACTGTCCACATCCCCTCCAGCATATGTTGTTATTAGAGTTCTTGATTTTAGCCATTTTACCTGGAGTGAGGTGTTATCTCAACGTTGTTTTGATTTGCATTCCTTTTAGGGATAGGGAGGTTGAGCATTTCTTCATGTGTCTACTGGCCATCGTTCATTCCTCTTCAGAGAAGCTTCTCTTTAAGTCTTTAGCCCACTTATTTATTGGGCAGTTGTTTCTTTGAGGATTTGTTTTTGGGGCATTTAATTTTTTGAGTTCCAAGTATATTTTAGATATGTGACCCTTGTCCGTTGTATGGCTAGTGAAGATCTTCTCTAAGGGTGACTACTTCTTGAAAACCTAATTTTAACTAGACACAAGTGGCTCACAACTGTGGATCACTCATGACCACAATTAACCACCAAAAACCCAGAGGGGGAGCTGTGGCTCAATGGACAGCATGATCACTTTGAAAAAAACAAACAAAAAAAAGAAACCAAGTTGAGTGCCTAAGCTGTGAGGTCACACCAAAGTACAGGCATACACACACAGACACAGACATACACACACACACACACACACACACACACACACACACACATGCAGTGAACTAAGTCTTGTTTAAGGTAATCTTTCATAGTCTTCAAAAATATTCTATGATTCTACTTAGTTTATTATTTACCCATATTTCAGACTGATTCTCTGATCAGAATCACAAAATAAGTGATTGAAATGCAATTTAGAGAGTCCCTTGAAGTCTATCATATGATAATTCATATTTGGTTGGTTATGGATGCAGTTTCATTCGCCTGAAATTAAGTTTCTGCATCCCATCCTGGATACCCAGGTTTAACAACTTGGTAACACTTTAGTCTGCTGTGGGCCTGCATTTCATACTGTTGGTTGGATTCGTGTGGTGTGTGAATCAGGAGATGGGAATGAAGAGTAATTCATTGTTCTGGGGTTCTGTGATAACACTGAGAAGCACCTCACCATACTGTAATGTGTCCCTTTTAGCTGCATCCCTTTTTGAACAAGATCCAATTTACCAATCCTGTTGGAGACCAAGTGATTTTGAATGAGGAAAGGAAATTGGAGGCAGAGTATGACATTAAGAGCTTTTGGAATTTTCCAGAAGGTCTGGGACAAAAGGTGAAAGTTGGCAAGTTTTCTCCATCTAGGCCACATGGTCACCAACTGATTTTGTTTGAAAATCTGATAGAGTGGCCCATAGGAATTACCAAGGTGGGTCATTTCTACTTTTGTTACTCTCTCCTTTATAAAAATGTATTGTTATTAGGAAGTAGTTGTAGAAAGAGCTTAAAATTCCCTAAGCCAGGTTATGATCACAATGCTTGTAGACAATGTCACCACATCCTTATTTCTCCCCCAGGGTCAGTGGTTTCTAACCATAATGGCATGATCTATGTATAAATGAGCAATAAGCTTATCCTGTTTTAAAGTTTCTTCAATAAAACTATGGCTCAGTGGTGTACATTTCAAAACTTTCTCTTTCTGGAAGTTTCTTACTAACAGATTCATGGATGGAAAAGAGGAACATATCATGACCAATATGTTGTTCTATGTTTGCATAGTGAATATCATAAAAGTGACACCTGTGAATCATCATACCAGCACTGTGACAAAATATCTGAGGGAATCAAATGAGAAGGCAGAAGGGCTTGCTTTGCTTCTGCCTGGAGATTTCAGACCATGGTTGGATAGATTGTTGCTTCTTAGTCTAGCGAGACAGGATGTAATGAAAGGAGCATCTGCCAGAGAAATTCACCAACTTTCTGACAGCTAGGAAGCCAAGAGAGATGTGAATGGCCCTGGGTACAGTAGCACCTCCAAAGCAATTAGCCATGCTTTCGAGTGTGGGTTTGAAGTTTTCCTGAGTGATTTTCCTCTCATGCTCTTATTCATCTATAAACAGATCAACTGAATTCAAGAATAAGATGCAGGATTAACTCCTATTTCCTAATTTCCTAGAATTAACATCCAACACTTCAAGGCTCCATGATTTCCCGATAGTATGAGTGATGGGTGTTCAGGCCCCACATATTCTTCAACTCATGTCAGATGAAACTGTAAGAAGGTTCAGTAAATTCATTTGTTGTATGCATATAAATATTATGTGTTTTGATGATCATTTCCCCTAAATCACTGGAGTGCCTCAGATGTCAGGTAAAAGGATAAATGGTCACTAACTTTCATCTGAATATTCTCAGTCTCCTCGGTCTGTGTGCAGTGAGAGCTGTGGTCCTGGATTCAGGAAGGCCTCTCTGGAGGGAAATGCTACCTGTTGCTTTGATTGCACTCCTTGCCCAGAGAATGAGATTTCTAATGTGACAGGTGAGCCTGTAAGTTAGAGAAATTCCCCATCTCTCTTTCCTAACCTTCAGTCCATGCAAGCCAGTGGAGTGATCTACAGTAACATGGCAGGAACACACATGCAACTTCATGCAGAATTCCAGGGCTACCGTTAAGCATACTTTCCTTAGAAGAAACACCCACTGCCCCTTCATTACATCTCTGATTGTATTTTCTAATCTATTACAGGCTTCATCGTGAGAATACCCATATTCCCCTCTCCTCAATTGCATTTTTTGTATTTAAAGAACCCATGGTTTCCATTATTTGTTATAACTGCTCTATGTCTAGGGCAAGCAGAAACTGTCAAAAGCTATGTACTTATGACCATATAAGTTGATGTTAAGCGAAATGAACACCAAGATAGGAACACAAGTGGTTTTTTCTTTCTTTTTTTAAGGTATTTATAATGACTATGTGATTTTTTTGTTTCTTTGGTATGTTCCACCCCCATGGTATAACCCCTGTTTTCAGTGTATTGGATTCTGTTGCCCTGCATCTTGTATATACATTTTCCTAATTTGGGAAGGGCAAGGAAAAAACAAACTGCTTAAATAGGGACACAGGTTGACCAATTTTAACCAGGAGATGTACAAGACAGACACTTTATTGAGAAAGAACTTTACCACTTTGGCATTGTTGGGGGAGTTCTTGGGGAGGTGGACAAGGAAGGGATGATAAGGAAAAAACAAAGGAGGAGGCAACAATGCTAGATAAGAAATGTACACTTTACCTTACTCATGTAACTGTAACTACTCTATACAGTATTTTTACAATAAAAACCATTTTAAAAAAAAGGGGAACAATGCTCAATAGGAAAAGTACTCATTACCTTACTCATGTAACTGTAACCACTTTGTACAGTATCTTTACAATAAAAAAACATTTAATAAACAAGGGAGAAATGGAGAAAATAAGAGCTAAACACTGAAAAAAAGAAAATATCAAGGACCAGCTGTTGAACTTTGAAATGATATGCAAATCATCATGGAATTGTGGATGTAACACAGCCTTTCATTTCTGAGTGCCTATTGCTGCTCATTTCTAATTAAATGTTATTTTCTATTTAGCATGCACTAATAATACAAGGGGCTTTGTTATGGTCACTCCATGTCTGACACTGGCACTAGATTGACTAGCAATTCTTTAAATATAAAAGATTCAGAAGTAGTTTATCATCTCCACTTCATTTCTCTTCTCGCTCCTCCACCTGATCTTTCCCACACCTTATCATATCAGTGGAGGAGTACTGTTCTTGACACAGAGCAAGTGCTCTGTGTTTGGTGTAATGAGGAGATTGAGGTTTGGATTAGACCCTCTTGTACAAAGTGAAGTGGATGGGCTGATTCTCTATTTTCCATTATGTCTTGAATGAGTAGCAGAGAGCCAGAGTGGTATGACCTGTCAAGAATGCAGCACATAATGCTGGTAATTGTATATTACACTTGTAATCCAAGCGATTAAGGCAGTTGAGATTTGAGGATGGAGCTTCCATGTAATGATGTAAAGGAAACTCAGTAAGATTCTTTCTCACCATTAAGCACCCAAAAAGCTGTGATTGGAGCTGTGGCTCAAGTGGTAGAGTGGTAGTTTTGAGCAAAATACTCTGGAAAACGTCGCATGTCCAGAGTTCAAGCACTGGAGGAAAGAAAGACAGATCTAAAGAAGGAAGGAGCTAGAGAAGGAAGAAGTGAAGGAGGGCGGGAGGGATGGAAGGAGAGAGGAAAGGAAGGAGGGAAGGAAGGAAGGAAGGAAAGAATGAAGGAAGGAAGGAAGGAAGGAAGGAAGGAAGGAAGGAAGGAAGGAAGGAAGGAAGGAAAGAAGAAAGGAAGGAAGGAAGGAAGGAAGGAAGGAAGGATGGAAATAAGGAGAGAAAAAGAAAGAAAGAAAGAAAGAAAGAAAGAAAGAAAGAAAGAAAGAAAGAAAGAAAGAAAGAAAGAGAGAAAGAGAGAGAGAAAGGAAGAGAGAGAAAGAAAGAAAGAAAGAAAGAAAGAAAGAAAGAAAGAAAGAAAGAAAGAAAGAAAGAAAGAAAGAAAGAAAGAAGAAAAAGAAAAAAAGAAGAAAAAGAAAGAACAAAAGAAAGGAAGGAACAAAGGAAGGAAGGAACAAAGGAAGGAAGGAAGGAACAAAGGAAGGAAGGAAGGAACAAAGGAAGGAAGGAAGGAACAAAGGAAGGAAGGAAAAGAAAAGAAAGAAAAACATAAAAACAGAAAGATAGGAGGGAAAGAAGAAGAAATGTGAGAAAGAGATTTGATGTGAAAGCATTTTGATACAGAGAGTTACTCTATTGGTACTGAACTCAATACAGGTCAACTGGTGAATCAGGGAAAATGAGCTAGCTACTTGAATCAAGGGCGGTGAGAGGAAAGACAAATACTGACCAGAAACTAATAGTGATTCTCACACCTCACTAGACATGGAGCAGTGTGTCAGGTGTGCAGATCATCAGTTTGCCAACATCCGGAGAAATCATTGCCTGAGGAAAACTGAGGGCTTCCTGGCTTATGAAGACCCCTTGGGTATGGCTCTGGCTTGCACAGCTCTTTGCTGCTCTGCACTCACAGCTGCTGTTCTTGGGGTGTTTATCAAGCACCAAGACACCCCCATTGTCAAGGCCAATAACTGGGCCCTCAGTTACATCCTGCTCATCTCCCTCATCTGCAGCTTCCTCTGCTCCTTACTCTTCCTTGGCCGTCCTCACACAACTGCCTGCATCCTGCAGCACACAACATTCGCAGTGGTGTTCACGGTGGCTGTCTCCACGGTCCTGGCCAAGACCATCACTGTGGTTCTGGCCTTCACCCTCGCTGCTCCTGGGAGAGGCACGAGGCAGAGGCTGCTCTTCTGGGTTCCTAACCTCCTCATCCCCATCTGCACTCTCATCCAGGTGACCCTCTGTGGCCTCTGGCTGAAAATCTCTCCTCCATTTGTGGACAAAGATGCACAATCTGAACATGGCTACATCATCATCCTGTGCAACATGGGGTCCCTCACTGCCTTCTACTGTGTCCTGGGATACCTTGGCTCTCTGGCCCTGGCCAGCTTCACTGTGGCTTTTCTGGCCAGAAACCTGCCTGACACCTTCAATGAGGCCAAGTTCCTGACCTTCAGCATGCTGGTGTTCTGCAGTGTGTGGCTCACCTTCCTGCCTGTCTACCACAGCACCAAGGGGAAGGCCATGGTGGCCGTGGAGGTCTTCTCCATTTTGGCCTCCAGTGCAGGTCTCTTAGGCTGCATCTTTGCCCCCAAGTGCTACATCATCCTGATAAGACCTGAGAGAAATTCTTTCTCCAGGTTCAGGGAGAGATCACGTTCTGGAAGAAACAAACATTAAGATAAACATAGATAAACATCTGGGTTGGATCCATACCTTAGCTATTGTAAATAATGCTGCAATAAACATTGTTGTGCTTTAGTATGGTCTTTTTTGTGATCATTCGGGAAAATACCCAAAAGTGGGTTTGCTGTGTCATATGGGAGCTCTATGCGGAGTCTTTTGAGGAACCTCCATACTACTTTCCAAAGTTGTTGAACAAGTTTACACACCCACCAATAATGCAGTAAGGTCCCATTCTGTCCACATCCCCTCCAGCATCTGTTGTTATTAGAGTTCTTGATTATAGCCATTTTAACTAGGTGTGGTGGAAACTTAATGTTGTTTTGATTTGCATTTTATGGCTAGGGAGGTTGAGCATTTCTTCATGTGTCTATTAGCCATTCTTCTTTCCTCTTCAGAGAAGTTTCTCTGTAAGACTGTAGCCCACTTATTTATTGGGCCGTTGTTTCTTTGAGGATTTATTGTTGGGGGCTTTAATGTTTTAAGTTCAGGTATATTTTAGGTCTGAGACCCTTATCTATTGTATGGCTAGTAAAGATCTTTCTCTATTACTCATTGAATAGCTTCCTCACGTTCACACAATTCCTGTAATTCTCTGACTGTTTTCAGCTTGCTCACACAATTCCTGTGTTTCTCTTTGACTGTTCTCAGCCTACTCAGGCAATTCCTGACTTTCTCTTTGACTGTTCTCAGCCTGCTCAGGCAATTCTTGTATTTCTGTTTGACTGTTCTCAATCTGCTAACGCAATTCCTGTACTAATCTTTGAGTAGCTTCCTCATGTCACGAGATTCCTGTTAACCTTTGGTTTGCCTCCTCTTGTTCCCTATCATGCTCACACTGAGTCCTTTGCATGTTTTCAGTCTTTTCATTCACCATGTTTACCAGTAGTGTTTGTAGAGCTTTTTGGAAAATCTCTTTTGGATTACTTATTAACTGTTCTGTCACCACATTATCTTGTGTGGGAGTTGAGATACCCGGACTTGTCGTTCTTCTTGTGTTTCTCTGGCTTGTTCTACCTATTTGGTATGAAACTAACTCCAATTTTGTGCTAGAACACTATTTTAAGGCAAGCATCAACCAGAGTCCTGTAGTTGCATAGTCAAAAAGCTGCAGATACAATCTTGTTCAACAGATACAATCAATTCACCATTTAACAACTATGGGTAAATGAGCTAAGAACAGCAGAGAAGGATTTGGCAAACTAGAAATTTATTAGCTTTAGGGAGAAATATGGGGAAAAATAGGATTAGAGGGATGTGGAGAGGTAAAAAGAGAATGAATTTAACCAAATCATAATCTCAGAGAGGGAAATGGATTGGACAGATCATAGGAGAAAGATTTTAAAAAAGGGAGAAAAAAATGGGAAAACAAAAATTTAAATTTAAAAAGTGAAACACTTAAAATTATTTAAGTTTAAAGAAATGGTATTTGAGAAGAAAATGATAGAATTAGAGGAAGGGAGGGATAGAAAGGAAACATGAAAAACTAAAAAATAAAATGCTTAAAATTGGTTACTTGAAAATTATATAGGTTAAAGAGATAATACTGCTGTTAAACGAGTTAAGCCAAAGAGGTTGTAAAATGAGCAATAAACTCCTGGATTAAGTATGTACACAATGTGGAATAAGGTCTAATAATTGATGACAGGTAAATATCTGGGGGTGAGCAGAACAGCAATTAAGTCACAGAAAAAAGAAAGAAAGAGAGTTAAAAAATGAAAAGAATCATAAAAAGGACTGAAAGGTTAAAAGCGATAGTAAGAAAGCACACACACACACGCACACACACACACACACAAAATAAAAATTATGAGAAAAAAAGATTAATAGAAAAAATTATAAAAATTAAAATTAAAAAATATGTAGAAAAAAGAATTCTTTGATTTTTTTTGGGGGGGGATGGGAAGATCCTGCATCTCTACTGTGTCCATAACCAGTCTCTTGGTGGAGTCTCTGGTCTGCTTGTGGTGTTTGGTTTTCCTGTGGCTTGATTGCTTTCATAAGTCAGTTTGTTTGAGCAAGCAAAAAATTCTCTGCTTTACCCAGGATTTTGTGATTCTCCTCCCAGGCTAGTTCAGAGGGAAGGAGATCTACTATGAGTATCACAAAAGAGGGAGATGGCTTTTTCCTCTAGTTTGGAGATGCTGTGATGAGGCTACGTTCTAGGTAGGGTTGAGGCCTTTCAGCAAACAGTTGCTTTTCCCTGAGGGGCTAGCTCCTGGACACTCACAGAGCCCAGCCTGGAGCCATTCTCAGGGTTTATGTGTACTGAGTTTCAATTGTTTGTCTAGGCTGCTATAGGGAGGGACAGC
Organism: Dipodomys merriami; assembly: GCF_024711535.1. Lineage (NCBI taxonomy): Eukaryota > Metazoa > Chordata > Mammalia > Rodentia > Heteromyidae > Dipodomys > Dipodomys merriami. The sequence continues at coordinate 2,747,246 of NW_027206179.1, read as the reverse complement.
CTCTGGCTCTGTTTACCCAGTGAAGAAAATCACTCTTCCGGGGACATAGCTCTCTCTGCTTGGGCACCATGACTTTCCCTTAGGTGGAGCTGAGTCTGGCAGGCCAGGTCAGTGTCCTGGGACATGCTAATGGCTCCAATTGTTTCCTTCTAAGGCCTGTGTTGAAGCTAGCTGCTCAGCCAGGCCTTTGTCAGTATCAAAGATGGAGATCTCCGGTGGTGGGGGAGGGGTAGCCTTCCCTCCTCTGTTCTCTGAGGAGTGAGGATGTCAGGGTTCTACTCACACCAGAGTCTTGGTTCCTGGGCAGTCTCTGGTCTGTGATCGGCAGGATGAAGATATCTGTTCCTTGTCATTTCTTACTGGTGGTGAATAGAATCTGCTCTCCCACCACATCTGGAGCCTTTGTCCCAAAATCTCTCTGTTGGTATGTTAGCTACTGCCGCTGCCACCACTGCCACTGCTGCAGCCGCAGCCACAGATACAAGCAAGTGCTCCGATATGTCTCCTGGCCTGGATTTTCCCACTCTGGCCAATTCTGTACTGTAATGGCACACTTGGTGTGATTCTCTAGCCAAGGACTGTCACTGGAACACTAAAACTGCTTTCTATGTGAGAGCTGGTTTAGCCTCTAGCTTCCCCTCTGCCATCTTCCTCTGAATCCTCAGCATATTGTCTTTTAAAGGAGGAGTCAGGAGAACATGGCAGATTAGAAGCACCAACAATTTTTTGGGGGGTGGGGAGAATCAGTCATGGGTTTCAAACTCTGGGCTTTGGCTCAGTCCCTGCGCTATTCAGCTCAAAACAAGGGCTCTACCGGTTGAACCACAGAGCCAAATGTGGTTTTCTAGTGGTTTATTGGAGATACAAGTCTCACAAACTTTCCTTTCCTGGCTGGCTTTGAACTGCAAGCCTCAGAGCTCAGACTCCTGAGTAGCTAGGATTACAGGTGTGAGCAACGGTGCCCAAGTGCACCAACACTTTTGTCCCCATGAATGTGAAGAATCAATATACACAGGAAAGAAAGTAGAGCTCTGGTTCAAGTGTTAGAATGTATTGAGCAGAAAAATTCAGGGACAGAGCCCAAGCCCCCAGTTCAAGCCCTAGAACCAGCTCCAAAATAAAATAAATAAAAAACACAAGAAAAACAGGAAAGTCTACACTGTAGGGAAAAAACAGAGGAAGAGCATTGGGAATCTCAACAAGAGCAAGGATAAGATCCACATGGTTATCTCAATAGATGCAGAAAAAGCATTTGATAAGATCCAACGCCCATTTATAATGAAGGTTCTGGAAAATCTAGGAATCCAGGGAACATTCCTCATTACAATAAAGGCTATATATGACAAACCTGCAGCCAGCATTAAAATTAATGGTGAAAAACTAAAGCCATTTTCTCTTAATTCAGGAATGAGACAAAGATGTCCACTCTTCACTGCTCTTCAATTGAATATTAGAAGGCTAGCTACAGCAATAAGACAAGATGCAAACATACAAGGGATCCAAATAGAGAAAGACGAAGTAAAACTCTCCCTCTTTGGAGATGAAATTATCTTCTACTTAAAGAATCCCACGAGGCGGGGAGAGATTTGTTAGATGGGGCAAGGGGGTAGATGGGAAGGGGCAACAAAGGAGGAGGCGACAATGCTAAATAAGAAATGTACTCATTATCTTGCCCATCTGTACAGTATTTTCACACACAAAAAAAGAATCTAACGACTCCAATCCCAATTTATTTGAGCTGACTGTAAACATTAGATAGTAGCAGGGTATAAAATTAACCCTCAAAAATGAATGGTTTTTCTGTATGCCAACAGTCAGAAAAGTATGGCTGAAATCAGGAAAGCAACATATTTGTAATAACCCCACAAAAAATAAAAGAACTAGGAATTCACCAAAGAAGTGAAGGATCTGTATGATGAAAACTTTAAAAATCTGAAAAAGGAAATCAAAACAGAACTTAGAAAGTGGAAACACCTCCCGTGTTCCTGGATTGGAAGAATCAACATCTGAAAATGGCAATACTGGGGCTGGGAAGGTGGCTCAGTCGTAGAGCGCTTGCCTTGCATCCATGAGGCCCTGGGTTTGATTCCTCAGCATCACATAAGCAAAAAGAAAAAAGCCGGAAGTGGCGCTGTGGCTCAAGCAGTAGAGCAGTAGCCTTGAGCTGAAGAGCTGAGGGATAGTGCCTAGGCCCAGAGTGCGGTTCCCAAAACCGGACCTTTCTCCCCCCAAAAAAGAAAATATCAATACTTCCCAAGGCTATCTACAAATTCAATGTGATACCTATAAATATCCCAACCTCATTCTTCAAGGAAATAGAAGAGGCAATCCAAACATTCATATAGAACAATAAAAGACCCCAAATAGCAAACACGATCCTTAACAGAAAGAACTGTGCTGGAGGAATATTAATACCAAATTTCAAACTCTACTACAAAGCTATAGTAATCAAAACAGCTTGGTATGTTCACAAGAACAGACCTCAGGACCAATGGAATAGAATTGAAAACCAAGAAAAGAACCTATAGACATATAGCGATCTAATCTTCAATAAGGGAGCTAAAAAAAATAGAAGGGAAGAAATACAGCCTCTTCAGTAAATGGTGATGGCAAAATTGGTAAACTACTCGAAGAAAACTAAAGGTAAAGCCTTATATGTCAAACTGCACCAAAATCAACTCCAAATGGATCAAAGACCTCGGAGTCAAAGCAGACACTCTGAAAATATTACAGGATGGAATAGGAGAAACCCTAGGTCTCCTTGGCACAGACAGAAATTTTCTTAATAGAGACCCAGAAACACAAGTCAAAGAAAGGTTGGACAAATGGGATTGCATGAAATTGTAGAGCTTCTGCATGGCAAAGGATGGCAAAGCTACCAAGATCAATAGAAAGCCCACAGATTGGGAGAGGATCTTCACTAGCCACACAATGGACAAAGGTCTCCTATAAAAAGTATAACTGGAACTCAAAAAATTAAATCCCCCAACAACAAATCCTCAAAGAAACAACTGCCCAATAAATAAGTGGGCTAAAGACTTAAAGTGAAACTTCTCTGCAGAGGAAAGAAGGATGGCCAATACACACATGAAGAAATGCTCAACCTCCCTAGCCATAAAAGTAATGCAAATCAAAACAGCATAAAGATAGCATGTCACCCCAGTTAGAATGGCAAAAATCAAGAACTCTAATAACAACAGATGCTGGAGGGGATGTGAACAGAAGGGAACATTACTGCATTGTTGGTGGGAGTGTAATCTTGTTCAACCACCGTGAAAAGTAGTATGGAGGTTCCTCAGAAGATTCCACATAGAACTCCCTTATGACCCAGCACTCACACTTTGGGGCGTTTACCCAAATGACCACAAACAATACCATACTAAAGTTACCAGTACACCAATGTTTAATGCAGCATTATTTACCATAGCAAAGACATGGAACCAACCTACATGCCCCTCAGTTGAAGAATGGATCAAGAAAATGTGGTATACATACACAATGGAATTCTATGCCTCCATCAGAAAGAATAATTTTGCCCCATTTGTTAGGAAATGGAAAGACTTGGTAAAAATTATATTAAGTGAAGTAAGCCAGGCCCAAAGAAACATTCGACCCATGGTTTCCCTTATGCGCAATAACTAGTATATGTCTGAGACAAGCAGAAAGGGCAGATAACTTTATGTTAGGTGAAATGAAACCCAAGATAAGTATTCAAATGTTTTTGCTTTCATGCAATTGTTTTTTACATATTTATAAGAATATTTCTTTGTAGCTTTGTATGTCCCTCCCCCACGGTATAACCCCTGCATTCACTGTATTTCATGTTGGTATAATTTGTGGAGGGGAAGGGAAAAAACAAATCATTTAAATAGGGATACAGGTGGACCCATTGCAACAATGAGATGCACATGTCGCTATGTCAAAAACTAAGTGTACAACTTTAATGGCGAGGGAGGAGGGTTGGGTTGGGGACCAGGGGAAGATGGCAAGGGATGGGGAGGGGAAACAAAGGAGGAGGCTACAATGCTTGAAAATAAATGTACTCATTCTCTTGCCCAGGTGATTGTAAACCCTCTGTACATTATTTCACAAAAATAAAGAAAAAGAAAAACGAAGTTTACAATTTTGCCAGGGCACGGTTGGGGACGGGGGGAAGGTGGGACATGGGAAGGTATGGGTAGGGGAAGCAAAGCAGGAGGCTACAATTCTTGATACAAAATGTATTCATTATCTTACCTATGTAATTGTAAGCCCTCTGTATGATATTTCCACCAAAAAGAAAGAAAAGAAAAAGAAAGGAAGCCATTAAAATAAAAAAAAAAGAAAGAAAGGAGTCATGTTGCTCAAGTTTGGGGGGAGCATTTTCTTAGAAAGATATATTTCCTTCCAGACAAATATTAATTCTAGGGGTAAGATATGCACTTCACAGGAAGGAATGCACTCTGTTGTCTCTCTTGGAAGCAAAGATAGTGCTTCTGTATTTCTATGTACCATGTTTCCTCAATTTCTCCTGCTTCATTTTCCCCTAAAATAACTTTTTACCTTATTATTAAGGGAAGTGGATGGATTACTTTTAAGCTTGAGAGGTTTGGATCATGTCTGGTAACCATTCCCCTGCCTCATTTTCCCTGGATTATCTTTCATTTTCCCCTGAAATGACTTTGTTCCCTGAATCATAAAAGATGTAGATGGGTAAAAATCTTCTGTATTAGCTACTAGCTTTTTAAATTACTGTCAATTATTTGCCCTGCCACAGTTTTCCGAGGTTATCCTGCCTCACTCCCCTCAAATGACTTTCGTTCCTTAATATTAAAGGATATTGATTGGTGAAGATCTGTTTCTGTCACTGCATTAGGCTGAGCAGGGACATTGACAGTTCAAGTCTTGTCCTATCTTATCAATGGGTGACATGGGAAGTTCTGATGTCGAATTGTCAGTTTGGGACAACATTAGGAGCATTCTTTAACCAAAAACTGGAAAGGAAGTCAAACAAAAAATTCTGAATCATAATAACCCTCAGAAGCTATATAAGGTGCAGTAGATCAATACACCCCCTCTTATTAATGCCATAAAGATAAATAACAAATTTCCCCACAAGTCGTTCCAGAGAACAATTAAGCAAGGCATTTGTTAAAACTAAGAGCAGAGTCAGACTTAGTATCAATTTGAGTGTGTAGAACCAGAGGGGCTGGGGAGATATTTGAGTTGTCTGGAATATACACACAGCATTTAACCTTTACAGTTCTGCAGGTTCCTCCTTGGGCTGCAGGAATGATAGCTAACGTCTTCCTGTTCTGCAGGAGAGTTTTTCCCATCCCATTGACTATAAGTATGAGAGTGCTATTTCCAGAAGAGAGAAGTCTTTGAGCTCAATTGCCCAAGAGTGGAAGTTAGCCAGAAATAACCTCCCTTATATAAAACTGGGCCCACTGTCAAAATGGATTACTTTCCAATTCAGCCCAGGAAATAGTAATTAGAAAAGGTGACTTCTTATACATCCTAAGCTTAATGAAGGAGCTTTAACAATTGTTCTGAGACTAAAGAATGCTATTTATAATTGAGTCCACAGAAATTTAAAATTGGAAACTTGATCACACTATTCAGGCAATGTGGTTAACTCTCCTTTTATTAATCTTGAAGAGGAATCTCAAGTCTTTTAGAGGTTTACAGATCGAGAAGTCCTGTGAGACCATGTGTCTGCATGAATCTGAATCCTGAGATTGTGGATAAAGATATAAAGTTTTTATTCTAATCAAAACAGCTTGGTATTGGTATAAGAACAGACCTCAGGACCAATGGAATAGAATTGAAAACCCAGAAATGAACCTACAGACCTATAGCCATCTAATCTTCGATAAGGGAGCTAAAACAATAGAATGGAAGAAAGACAACCTCTTCAGTAAATGGTGCTGGCAAAATTGGTTAACTACATGTAGAAAACTAAAGCTAGATCCTTATATATCACCCTGCACCAGAATCAACTCTAAATGGATCAAAGACCTTGAAGTCAAAGCAGACACTCTGAAAACATTACAGGATGGAATAAGAGAAACCCTAGGTCTCCTTGGCTCAGGCCGAAATTTTCTGAATAGAGACCCGGAAACACAACAAATCAAAAAAAGGTTGGACAAATGGGATTGCATAAAGTTGCAGAGCTTCTCCAGGGCAAATGACATAGCTAGCAAGATCAATAGGAAACCCACGGATTGGGAGAAGATCTTTACTAGCCATACAAGGGACAAGGGTCTCATATCTAAAATAAACTTGGAACTCAAAAAATTAAACCCCCCAACAACAAATACTCAAAGAAACAACTGCCCAATAAATAAGTGGGCGAAAGACTTAAAGAGAAACTTCTCTGAAGAAGAAAGAAGGATGGTCAATAGACGCATGAAGAAATGTTCAACATCCCTAGCCATAAAAGAAATGCAAATCAAAACAACATTGAGATATCACCTCACTCCAGTTAGAACGGCAAAAATCAAGAACTCTAACAACAACAGATGCTGGAGGGGATGTGGACAGAAAGGAACCTTACTTCATTGTTGGTGGGAATGTAAACTTGTTCAACCACTTTGGAAAGCAGTATGGAGGTTCCTCAAAAGACTTCACATAGAACTCCCCTATGACCCAGCAATCCCACTTTTGGGCATTTACCCAAATGTTTACAAACAAGACCACACTAAAGCTACCAGCACAACTATGCTTATTGCAGCATTATTTACCATAGCTAAGATATGGAACCAACCCAGATGCCCCTCAGTAGATGAATGGATCAAGAAAATGTGGTATAGCTTTACAATGTCGGTGTGTGGGGGGGAGGGGGGTATAATTGGGTGGGGGAGGGGGTAAAATTGGGTGGGGGGAGGGGGGAGGCAGGGAAGGGAAGTGAAGGGTAAACAAAGGAGGAGGCTGCAATGCTTGGTAAGAAAAGTATGCATTATCCTGCCCATGTAATTGTAGCCCCTCTGTACAGTATGTTCCCAAATAAAATAAAATACAATTTAAAAAAAAAAAAAGAAAATGTGGTATATATACACAATGGAATTCTATGCCTCCATCAGAAAGAATGACATTGCCCCATTTGTTAGGAAATGGAAAAACTTGGCAAAAATTATATTAAGTGAAGTAAGCCAAGCCCAAAGAAACATTCGACCCATGGTTTCCCGTATTTGCAATATCTAGTATATGTATGAGTCAAGCGGAAAAGGTCAGATAATGTGATGTCAGGAAAATGTACCCTTAGATGTGTATTTTAATATTTTTTTCTTTCATGCATGTGTTTCCAACGCATTTATAAGATTATCTCTTTGTTGCTTTGTATGTCCCTCCCCCACAGTATAACCCCTGCTTTCACTATATTTGATGTCAGTATAACTTGTGGAGGAGATGGGGAAAAACCAGTTGTTTAAGGATACAGGTGGACCTGTTGCAACAATGAGAAGTACAAGTTGTCATGTCCAAAATGAGCTTTACAACATCGGTGCGGGGGGGGGGGTGGGGAAGGGGGGGAAGGAGAAGGATTGGGATTGGGGGGGATGGGGGAGGCTGGGAAGGGATGTGAAGGGTAAACAAAGGAGGAGGTTGCAATGCTTGGTAAGAAATGTACGCATTATGCTGCCCATGTAATTGACTCCTCTGTACAGTATGTTCACAAATAAAATAAAATTAAATTTAAAAAAATGTTTTTATTCTAGAAATGTGTATCCAAGAGGTAACAACAGACAATTTCACAGCTGTGGGAATACTGAGAAGAACTGAACAGGGTCACTTCCATTTAGGTAAAAGTTGATCTGAAGAAATTTGAGCATTGAAGGGATCCAAGCCATTCTTGGGTGGGGGTTATTCTAAAACTTTTTATTTTATTGTAAAGATGCTGTTCAGAGGGGTTACAGTGAAATCAGTAAGGTAATGAGTACTTTTCTAGTCCAACATTGTTACCACTCCTTTGTTTTCTCCTACCATCCCTTCCCTCTCCCACCTCCCTCACTCCTCTCTCCCCCAAATACGTAAAGTGCATTTCCAACATAGTGTCTTGTGAATATCATTGTTGCAATGGGTCATCCTGTGTCCCTCTTTCAGAATTTTGTTATTCCTACTTCCCCTCCCCAAATTAGATAAATGTATATACAAGATTCAAGGTACCTAAATCAAATACAGTGACAACAGGGATATGCCATAGGAGAAAGAACATACATAAGAAACAAAAAATCACATAGTACATTAAAAACAACAAAGAAAAACCTCATGTGTCTGTACCTTGGGGTTCATTTTGCTGAGCATCATTTTATATGGTCATATGTACATAACTTTTGAGCTTTTCAGATCATCTGATAAGATTAGCCTAGACATATACCAAAATTACAATTAAGGGAAACCATTGGACCTATATTTCTTTCAGTCTGGCATACTTCACTTAATATGATTTTTTCCAAGTCTTTCCATTTTCTAGCAAATGGGGCAGTGTCATTCTTCCTGATGGAGGCATAGAATTCTAGTGTGTGTGTGTGTGTGTGTGTGTGTGTGTGTGTGTGTGTGTGTGTGTGTGTGTGTGTGTGTGTGTCACATTTTCTTGATCCATTCATCTACTGAGGGGCATCTGGATAGGTTCTATATCTTAGCTGTGCTGAATAATGCTTCTATAAACATAGTTGTGTTGGTAGTCAAGCCATTTTCCTACAGCAGAGCACTACAACCTGCTTAGCACTCTGGTGTGCAAAAGCATGTCCCTGGTTGACTGGAGAACCTGAACTGTGGTGACCATTACACTGCATATCAGCTTTCTGTGAAGCTTCCCAGACATCTTTCAATGGGGACAAGATCTTAGATCCATGATTAATTGGGGGTTTACAATACCAAGAAAGAATATTTAGAATGTATATGAACACTACTTTACATCTGTTTGTGAGCTCTATTAGAGCCAAATGACCAGATATCCTATTTTGGACTTGTGAGAAGAGGCTTTGATTTACTAACACTCCAGCCTTACCCTCTTTATCAGACCAGATGAATATATGTATCTGCTTCCATATCAAAAATTTACTCCAATCATAGCCTTGAGCAAAGAGTAGAGTCTGCCCTTTTGGATAATTTTAAGCTATCCCCAATGTCACAATCATAGCCTTAAAAACAAAAACTTACCTTATATAACAATAATAGGTAATACATATAAATTCCTGCCCAGTTAGAAGGAGAGCAAATATGGGCATCAAATAGACATACTTTTCAACTATTTTCTTTTGACCTCCCACCTGTGCTTAGTTTTGAAAGGACAAGCACACAGTGACTCCCTTTAGGATCTGACGCCATCCCTCTTATGGATGCAGTTTTCCACTGGTATCGGAATGATCACTCATACCCAGGATCCCTCCGCACCTGGACAGACTTTTTGTTCCAGGAGACTGTCATTTTCCTCAGATCATGTCCCTATTGGTGATGATGATAATGATGATAATGATGATGATGATATTATTATTATTATTGTCGGTAGTGGGGCTTAAACTAAGGTCCTAGGCACTGTCCTTGTGCTCTTCAGCTCAAGGCAAGTACTTTACCACTTGACTCACAGCACCACTTCCGGTACTCTATTGGTTTATTGGAGATTAGAGTCATGGGCTTTTCTGCTCCAGCTGACTTTGAACCACGATCCTTAGATTGCAGCCTCCTGAGTACATAGAATTACAGGCATGAACCACTGGCACTCGGCTCTAATTGCTGTTTTTGTCAACTAGGATCTCAAACATTCCTTCATTTACGTCAGGTACAAACTTAATCTTCATAAATTTCCTGCAGACCTACTTCAAGGTACTCAATGACTTGGTGTGGGAACTAGACAAGTTCTATGGCCTACATATTAGTGCTTTTCATGTATCCACAAATGACAGACAGGAAAAGCCAGCTCACTCTCTTTCTATCTCAGAACAGCAATCTAGTGTTCATTGATCAAATCCTGGTTCAGGAACTCTCCCAATTCTCATTATCTTCCTAATGATCCAAATTCTAATTCCAACCTCTTTGAAGACAGGGCCCAAACATATTACTCTGTGTACCGAAAACCATACAATTCAATAAAGTATTGAGATTTCAATTTAATCCTTTGTAACACATGTTTACATACCTGAATCTCTGTGGCCTCTGTGCAGGTTCAACTAAGGAAATGCCAATTAGTTCTGTCCCTGACCCTCACAGTTGAGGAAATCAACACAATCCTCATCTGCTACCCAACATGACCTTAGGGTTTGAGATCTATATTTCACATTATGTAGAAACTGATGTGTTAGAGAATCCATTGACCTTGCTGTCTGGGTAAAATAAACACAGCCCTAATTACAACTAAAGGAGATTCAGCAAAGTTTTAGCAGTACTCACAAGAACTTCAAGCACATCTGTCTCAATCTTGACACTTCTGGACCTCTACAAGCTTCCACAGGTGAGTATGGAAGGGGAGGGCAGATGTGAAGCTAAGTCTACCTTGAACCTGTCCTCAATAGGTTGAATAAGTGGAGAAAAGAGGTGGTATTATGAGCCTCACGTACTGAATGGTCTCAAAGGAAAAAAATCCCCACATTGGGTGAGACATCCATATTATCGTTGTTGGAACAGATCAAAGGAATGTTTATAAGAGAGCAAAGAGTGAGCTCAGGCTCTGATTCTGATCCATACAATTCTACAAAAATCTTGGAGCATGAGAGATGATATTACAAGTGGGATAAGCAAGCCAGGCACTGGTGGCTCACACCTGTAATCCTAGCTACTCAGGAGGATGAGATCTGAGGATCGCTGCCAGGGCAAAAAGATCATGAGACTCTTATCTCGAAGAAACCACTAGAAAACTGGCCATGGTGTGGTAGCTCAAGTGGTAGAGCACTTGCCTTGAGCTTAAGAGGTGAGGGACAGTGCACAGGCCCAGAGTTCAAGCCCCACAACTGACCAAAAACAAGTGGGATAAGCAAACCTTCACTCCCACCACTGCAAGCGGTTGTTGGCTACTCATCAGGACTGTGACCCTGACAATGACCATGCTCTTCCTGCTGTTGTGATTATTTTCCCCCTTTAGTTAACCTATGGGTCTTTTGATCCTCTCCTGAGTGACCATGGACATTTCGGTGCTGTCAATCAGATAGCTGCCAAGGACTCAGCTCTAGACCTGGCCATGGTTTCCTTGATGCTTCAATTTGGTTGGACCTGGGTGGGACTGCTCATAACCAAAGACAACTATGGTGTGTGGTTCCTCTCAGAATTGAGAGAGGAGATGGACAAGAATGGAGTCTGTCTTGCCTTTGAGAATATAATCCTGAAAAACAGTCCATCAGATTTATCAACTGATCAACCAAGATATTGCCAGATCATGAAATCCTCATCCAATGTGATAATCATTTACAGAGAAATTGAATTGCTACTAAGCTTTATTCATAAATTGGGGATTTTTTAAATACAGAGAAAGTCTGGGTAATGAACTCACCCTATGATGACATGATCCTTAGCAAAAGACACTTCCTGCTAGACTCCTTCCATGCACCTCTCATCCTCTCTCACCACCATACAGACACTTCTGGGTTCACCAGTTTTGTCCCAAGACATAATTATTCCAAGGACTCAGGAGATATTTCTCTTCCTAGGTTATGGAATTGGGCTGTTCGCTGCATACTGATTAAGTCTGATTATAGAAAATTGGGACAGTCTTCATCCAATGCCACTGTGGCTTGGTTGCAGAGACACACTTTTGATATGGCTGTGTCACAAGAAAGTTACAATATCTGCACCACCATGTATGCCGCGGCCCACGCCCTCCACGAGGTGCTTCTTCATCACATGGAAGAGCCACCAGCACACCAGGAGCCACCAAGGGCATTTCTGTCCTCACAAGTAATGACTTTTATGTTAGGTGATATGTTCCAGGCATAGTGACTTTCTAGAATCTTTCATAGCAGATGGAATTAGGTAGTCTGCCTCCTTTAGGGAAAATACAAGATACACTTGTCCTGTCATGCTCTCCATGATGTGACTTGAAGAACTCAACAACTGTGATAAGGACGTGCTATGTCTCCTGTCCTCATCCTCACTTTGTGTGATATAAGCTCTCAACTTTTCAATAGTATAAATCCAAAATATCACTCTGGAGGAAGATGGCTGAGGAGAAACTGGAGAATAAATAAGGTCTTTCATAGAAAGCAGTTTTAGTGTTCCAGTGAACAGTCCTAGGCTGGAGAATCATACCAAGTGTGCCATCACAGTACAGAGAGTTTGGTCACAGAGGAAAAATCCAGGCTGCTTGGTCAAGAAGACAAATCTGAGCACTTGCCAGTATCCACAGCATGGGTGGTTCTGGCGATGGCGGCAGCAGTTACCACTGCCACCATATCAAAAGAGACGATCCAGGACAAAGGCGCCAGACACGGTGTATGAGCAGATTCTATTCACCAGCAGCAAAAACTGACAAGGAGCAGAAATGTTCATCCTGCTATTCGCAGACCGGGACAGCCCAGGAACAGAGTCTGGCATGAATAGAAACAAGATAACCTCAATCCTTCTCATGGAGCAGCAGTGGGAAGTTAGGCCCTCCCCAAACACCGGAGAATATCTCCAACTTTCTTACTGACAAATGCCCTGCCAGAGCAGCTAGCTCCAACTCAGGCCTTGAAAGAAAACCATAGGAGCCATTCAACAGGTCACAAGAACCTGACCTGACTTACCAGGTTCAGCTCCACTCAGAGAGAGGAAGCTCCACTTCGGGAGGAGTGACTTTCTTCACTGGGTAAACAGAGGTAGAGGCTGCCCCTCTCCAATGCAGCCTAGACAGCAGAAGGGGTAAAACACAAAGAATTGAAACTCAGTAAACATAAACCTTGAGAATGGCTCCAGGCTGGGCTCTATGTGTGTCTTAGGAGCTAGCCCCTCATGGAAAAGCTACTGATTGATGACAGGCCTCAACCCTACCCAGAACCTAGCCTCAGCACAGCAACTCCAAGTTAGTGGAAACAGACATCTCCAGCTTTTCTGATACTCAAAGCATTACTCCCTCCCATTCAACTAGACTGGGAGAAGGATCACAAAGTCCTGGGGGAGGAACACCTTCTTTCTGCTTGTTCTACCAAACTTAAGAAACCAATCAAGCCACAGGAAAACCAAACACCACAAGCAGACCAGAGACTCCACCAAGAGACTGGTTACAGACAGAGGGGAAATAAAAGATCTCTCCCTCCACCAAAAAAAAATCAAAGAACTCTTTTTTCTACTTAATTTTTTAATTTTTGAAAAAGTTTATTTTTATTATTTTTTTCTTTCATAATTTTTATTTCAGGTGTGTGTGTGTAAAATCTCTTGTAACCATTGAGTCCTTTATTCTTTGTTTTTTTGAGTGATTAATTGCTATTCTGGTGATCCCCAAATATATACCTGTCATCTATTCTAAGACCTTATCCCTCAGTGTGTACATATTTAATCCAGGAATTTATTACTTAATTCACAACCTCTTAGGCTTAACTTCTTTAATACTAGAATTATTTCAATATAATTATATAATTTTTAAGTAGTCCATTTTTAAAATTTTTTATTTTTTCATTTTTCCTTCTTATCTCTCTCCTCTTCTCATCCTATCCCTTTATTGACCAATATCATTTCTTTATTCTTCCATAATTTTAAGTATTTCCATTTTTAAATTTAAATTTTTGTTTCTCTTATTTCTTTTTTTTTACCTCTCTCCTTTCATTAAGTCCTATCCATTCCCTCTCTAAGATTAGGATTTGGTTAAATTCACTCTTTCCTTTTACCTCACCACATTACTCTAATCCTATTTTTCCTCACAATTTCCCTAAACCTATTAAGGTCTGGTCCTCTGAATTGCTCTTTGATGTCCTTAGCCCATTAATCCATTGTTGTTTGATGATGAATAGATTGTATATGTTGAACTAGATTTTATCTACAGCCATTTTAATGTGTAACTACAGGACTCTGGTTGATGCTTGCCTTAAAATAGTGTTCTAGCACAAAATTGGTGTTAATTTCTTACCAAATGGACAGAACAAGCCAGAGAAAGACAAGAAAAATGGCTAGTCTGGGTATCTCAACTCCCACTCATGATAATGATGTGACAGAACTTTTAATGAAAAATCCAGAAGAGAATTCCCAAAAAGCTCTACAGACACTAGCGGTAAACATGGTGAAAGCAACGTGTGAAAATGTGTAAAGGATTCAGTGTGACCATGATAGGGAGCAAGATTAGGGCAACCAAAGATTAATATGGGAACTTCACGAGCATGATAAGGTTAACCAAAAATTAATACAGGAATCTCATGAGCATGAGGAAGCTAATCAAAGATTACTATAGGAATTGGATGGCAGGCTGAGTACAACCAAAGAGAAAGACAGGAATTGCATGAGCAGGCTGAGAACAGTCAAAGAAAAATACACGAATTGTATGAGCATGAGGAAGCTAATCAAAGAGTAAGACAGGAATTGTGTGAGCAGGAAGAGAATTGACAAAGATCAATAGAGGTATACATGGAATCCATAAACAGACAGCTGAAGGAATCCAGACAGACCACAAAGGGAATGCTAAATGGAGCCCGACAGGAGGAATGGGAGTCCAAGGAAACCATAACCAATCAACTAAGTGATTTGAGAATAAAAACTGAACACCAAATTAAGGAATTGAAGAAGTTCATACAAGCTAAAACAAAGCTCCAACAAGGAATTTGAAGCCATCAAAGCCAAACAATTAGAAGGAAAGGAAATAAAAAACAAAGTAGAAAGTCTTGACAGTAGGTTAGACCATGCAGAAGATTGAATTTCAGAGATTGGAGACCACCAAGATATCATATATAGAGAGAATACAATTATCCAAGACAAATCAAAGAAATGTGTGGTAGACACCATAAGAAGTATGAGAATAATAGATGTAGAAGAGCAACTAGAGACAGAAGTTAATGGTCAAGGAAATTTTTTTAACAGGATCCCATCAGGGAACTTCCCAAACATGCAAAAAGATAGGCCTGTTCAGATACAAGAAGTTTTTAGAACCCCAAATACACCAGACCTGAACAGGACATCCCACCATTACATTATAATCTGCACAGGATCAATTCAGCTCAAGGAAAGGATTCTTAAAGCTGTCAAGATGAAAAGATCAACCACATATAAAGGGAAACCAATTAGAAGCACCTCAGATTTCTCAGAAGAGGCAATTAAAGCAAGAAGAGGCTAGAATGATGTATACCACACCCTAGAGACAAACAACTATCAACCAAGAATACTGTACCCAGCTAAACTCTCCTTCATATGAAGGTCAAATAAAAATTTTCCACAGCAAAGAAAAACTCAAACAATAGATCCCCACCAAACCAGCCCTACAAAAGATACTTAAAGATGTCCTACACATAGAAAACCAACAAGACCACAATAAAGGCCAAGAAACTGTACCCAAACTGATAATCCAAGAACCATGTGAAGAACCAAGTTGTCACAGCACATAAGAAGGAGGATAACATGGCAGAACTACCAAACACCTCTCAGTCCTAAATCTCAACATTAATGGACTTAACTCAACAATTAAGCAACATAGACTGCCTACTTGGATTATAAAGCAAGATCCTTCTATATACTGCTTTCAGGTGTCACACTTTCCCGATTAAAGCAAACATATTATGAAAGTGAAAGGCTGGAATAAAATCTACCAAGCAAAGGCCCCCATAAACGTGTGGGAGTTACGATCCTAATATCACATAAAATAGACTTCAAATTAAAATAAGTGAGGAGAGAAAAAATAGACCATTACATAGTAATTAGGGATCTCTGTTTCAGGAGGATATCACAATTCTAAATATCTATTGACCAAACAACAGAGCACCCTAATTTATCCAAGAAACACTACTTTCCCTCAAATCTCACCTAGATCCAAAGGCATTAAGTGTTGAGGTCTTTAACACACCACTATCCTCACTAATTAGAACAACTCAGCAAAAACTCAAAAGTGAAACCACAAATCTAAACAGCTGCATAGATCAACTAGATTTAACAGATATCTATATATATTCATTTCACCCTACAGCATCAGATTATACATTCTTCTCAGCAGCACACAGAATATTTTGCAAAATACATCACATTTTAGGTCACAAAGAAAACTAGTCCAAAATCAGAAACATTGAAGTTATGGCCTGCATGCTCTCAGACAAGGGAATAAAATTACAACTCAACACCAAAAGCTACCAAAGAAGGTCCTGTAACACATGGAGGCTGAACTACACACTGTTGAATCACCAGTGGATCATCGAAGAGATTAGATATGAAATTCAAATGTTCATGATACTCAAAATAAATGAACACACAAATTACCAGCTCCTCTGGGACACAGCAAAAGCAGTACTCATAGGCAAGTTTATAGCTCTGATTTCCTACATCAACAAATTGGAGACATCTGAAACCAACAATTTAATGAGACATCTGAACTTCCTTGAAAAAGAGTAGCAAGATAAACCCCAATCCAGTAGACAGGAAGAAATAATTAAAATCAAATCAAATTAAACTAATTAAAATCTGAAAAAAACATAGAAAGGATCAACAAAACAATGAGTTTGTTCTTTGAAAGAGTTAAAAAAATTGACAGACCCTAAGAAATCTTATCAGAAAAAGAACACACCCAAATAAACAAACTCATAGGTGAGAATGGAAGCATCATCACAGAAAGGACAAAGATTCAGAACATTATAAGGGAATATTTCTCAAACCTTTATGATAATAAGTTTGAGAATCTGAAAGAAATGGACAATTTCCTAGCAAAAACCAAAATGCCCGAAACCACACCAACATTAGTTAAACCAACTAAAAAGACACAAATCAAGCCTTGAAATAGTAAGAGCAATAAGAGACCTCCCATCAAAGAAAAACCCAGGACCAGAAAATTTATAGCAGAATTATACAAGGCTTTCAAAGCAGAGCTGACACCAATACTCCTTCAAATCTTCTATGAAATTGAAAAAGAAAGTTCACTACCGAAGTCATTCTATGAAGCCATCATAACCTTCATATCAAAAGCAGGCAGGGACTCATCAAAAAAAGAGAACTATAGAAGCGTTTCTTTGATGGACATCGATACAAAACTTCTCCACAAAATCTTGGCCAAACGAAATATTCTTAATAGAGACCCAGAAACACAACAAATCAAAGAAAGGTTGGACAAATGGGATTGCATAAAGTTGCAGAGCTTCTGCATGGCAAACGACATAGCTATCAAGATCAATAGAAAGCCCACGGATTGGGAGATCTTCACTAGCCATACAATGGGCAAGGGTCTCATATCTAAAATATACTTGGAACTCAAAAAATTAAATCACCCAACAACAAATAGTCAAAAACAACTGCCCAATAAATAAGTGGGCTAAAGACTTAAAGAGAAACATCTCTGAAGAGGAAAGAAGGATGGCCAATAGACACATGAAGAAATGCTCAACCTCCCTAGCCATAAAAGAAATGCAAATCAAAACAACATTAAGATAGCACCTCACCCCAGTTAGAATGGCAAAAATCAAGAACTCTAATAACAACAGATGCTGGAAGGGATGTGGACAAAAGGGAACCTTACTGCATTGTTGGTGGGAGTGTCAATTTGTTCAACCACTTTGGAAAAAAATATGGAGGTTCCTCAAAATACTCCACATAGAGCCCCCCTATGGCCCAGAAATCCCACTGTTGGGCATTAACCCAAATGTTTACAAACAAGACCACACTAAAGCTACCAGCACAACTATGTTTATTGCAGCATTATTTACTATAGTTAAGATATGGAACCAACCCAGATGCCCCTCAGTAGATGAATAGATCAAGAAATTGTGGTATATATACACAATGGAATTCTATGTCTCTATCCTAAAGAATGGCAGTGCCCAATTATTAGGAAATGGAAAGGCTTGGAAAAAATTATATTAAGTGAAGTAAGCCAAGCCCAAAGAAACATAGGTCCCATGGTTTCCCTTATTTGCAATAATTAGTATATGTCTGAATCAAGCAGGAAAGGTCAGATAAGGTGATGTTAGGGAAATGAACCCTAAGATATGTATTCAAATGTTTTTTTTCTTTCATATGATTGTTTCTAAGGCATTTATAAGATTATTTTTTGTTCCTTTGTATGTCCCCACACACACACTATTACCCGTGCTTTCACTGTATTTGATGTCGGTATAATTTGTGGAGGGGAAGGGAAAAACAAGTCGTTTAAAAAGGGATATAGGTGGACCCATTGCAACAATGAGATGTACAAGTCGTTATGTCCAAATCGAACTGTACAACTTCGGTGGCAGGGGTGTTGGCGGAGGGAGGAAGGAGGATTTGGAGGGGAGAGGGAAGGATTGAAAGGGATGGGAAGGGGAAACAAAGGAGGAGGCTACAATGCTTGATAAGAAATGTACTCATTATCTTGCCCATGTAATTGTAACCCCTCTGTACAGTATTTACACAATAAAAAAATAAAAATTAAAAAAAAATCTTGGCCAATCAGCTTCAACAATTCATCCATAAGATCACACACCGAGATCAAACAGGATCAATTTCAGGGATGCAAAGATGGTCCAATATATGCAAATCAACTAATTTAATCCATCACATCAACAACAGCAAGGATAAGATCCACATGGTTATTTCATTAGATGCATTTGACAAGATCCAATACCCCTTTATGATGAAGGCTCTTGAAAGACTAGGAATCCAGGGAAAATTCCTCAATACAATAAAGGCTGTATATGACAAATCTACAGCCAGAATTATATTTAATGCTGAAAATCTAAAGCTTTTTTCTCTTAACTTAGGAACAAGACAAAGATGTTCACTCTCTCCACTTCTCTTCAATTTAGTATTAGAATGCCTAGCTACAGCAATGAGACAAGATGCAATCATAAAAGGAATCCAAATAAGAAAGAAAAAGTAAAACTCTCCCTCTTTGCACATGACATGATCCTGTATTTAAAGAATACCACGGACTCCACTCCCAAATTGCTCAAGCTGATTCAAACTTTGGCAAACTAGCAAGGTACATAATTAACCCTCAAAAATCAATGGCTTTTCTGTATGCCAACAATGAGAAGAGTATGGCTGAAATCAGGAAAACAACTCCTTTGGTAATATCCCAACATACAAAAAAATGACTAGGAATTAATTAAAGAAGTGAAGGACCTCTATGAAGAAAACTAAAAACCTGAAAAAGGATTCAAAGCAGAACTTAGAAAGTGGATAAACCTCCCACTCTCCCATATTGGAAGGATCACCATATTGAAGAAGGCAATACTTCCTAAGGCTATTTAAAAATTCAATGTGATACCTATCAATATTCCAACCTCATTCTTCAAGGAAATAGAAGAAGCAATCCAAATATTAATATGGAACAAGAAAAGAACCCGAATAGCACAAACGATCCTGAACAGAAAGAACAGTGCTGGAGGAATATCAATACCAAATTTCAAACTCTACTACAAAGCCTTAATATCAAAACAGCTTGGTATTGGCACAAGAAATCACCTGAGGAACAATGGAATCGAATTGAAAACTCAGAAATCAACTCACAAACCTATAGCCACCTAAACTTCGATAACTTAGCTAAAAAAAATAGAATGGAAGAAAGACACCCTCTTAAGTAAATGGTGCTGGCAAAATTGGTTAATCACCTACAGAAAACTAAAGCTATATTCTTATATATCACCCTGGATCAGGATCAAATACAAATGGATCAAAGGCCTTGAAGTCAAACAGACACCCTGAAAACATTACAGGATGGAATAGGAGAAACCCTAGGTCTCCTTGGCAGAGGCCGAAATTTTCGTAATAGAGACCCGGAAATACAACAAATCAAAGAAAGGTTGGACAAATGGGATCCAATGAAATTGCAGAGCTTCTGCATGGCAAAGGACATAGCTAGCAAGGTCAATAGAAAGCCCAGGGATTGGGAGAACATCTTCACTAGCCATACAATGGACAAGGGTCTCATATCTAAAATATACTTGGAACTCAAAATCTATATCTCCCCACAACAAATGCTCAAAGAAACAACTTCCTGATAAATAAGTTGGCTAAAGACTTAAAGAGAAACTTTTCTGAAGAGGAAATAAGAATGCCAATAGACACAGGAAGAAACGCTCAACCTCTCTAGCCATAAAAGAAATACAAATCCAAACAACATTGAGATTCTACCGCACCCCAGTTAGAATGGCTATAATCAAGAACTCTAATAACAACAGATTCTGGAGGGGATGTGGATATAAAGGAACCCTACTACATTGTTGGTGGGAGTGTAAATTGGTTCAACCACTTTGGAAAGTAGTACGGATGTTCCACAAAAGACTCCACATAGAGCTCCCCTATGACCCAGCAATCACACTTTCGGGCATTTACCTGAATGATCACCTACAAGACAATACTAAAGCTACCAGCACAACTGTGTTTATTGCAGCATTATTTACCATAGCTAAGACATGGAACCAACCCACATGCCTCTCAGTAGATGAATGGAACAAGAAAATGTGGTATATATACACAATGAAATTCTATGCCTCCATCAGAAAGAATGATATTGCCCCATTTGTTAGGAAATGGAAAGACTTGGAAAAAAATATATTAATTGAAGTAAGCCAGCCCCCCCCCCAAAAAAAGTGTCCAATAGTTTCCCTTATTTGCAATAACTAGTATAGGTCTGGGAGAAGTAGAAAAGATCAAAAGCTTTGTACATATGACCAGATAAGATGATGTTAAGCAAAATGAACTCCAAGATAGGGACAAAAGTTTTTTTCTTTCTTGCTATTGTTTCTAACATATTTATAAGGTATGGTGTGATTTTTTTGTTGCTTTCTATGTTCCTCTCCCACACTATAACCTCTATTTTCACTTTATTTGACCTAGGTATAATTCACAGAGTGGAAGGGTAAAAACAAAATGTTTAAATAGGGATATAGGTTGACCCTTTGCAGCAATGAGATGTAGAACACTATGGTGAAAAACAAACTTTACAATTTAAGGGGTGTTGGGAGTAGAGGGGTATAGTTGTGGAGATGGGAAGAAAGGGAAGATAGGGGAAAAACAAAGGAAGAGGCAAAAATACTTGATAATAAATGTGTTCATTACCTTGCTCATGTGACTGTAACTCCTCTGAACAGTATTTTCACAATTAAAAAAACATGTTTTAAAAAATCCAAAATGTCCTTGTAACTGATTATAATAATAGGTCAAGGTAGACTACTTGCTAGAAAACCTAAGATTATCTGAGCACAACTGTCCCATACCTGTGGATCACCCCAGGCTAAGTACTTAGGAGGTTGGGATCTGAAGATTTCAGTTCAAAGCCAAGCTAAACAGGGAAGTGTATGTGACACTTATCTCCAGTTAAGCACTAAAAAGCCAGAAGTGGAGCTGTGACTCCTATGGAAAAGTGCTAACCTAGAGAAAGAATAAAATTAAAGCAAGTACCCAGGCCCTCAGTTCAAGCCCCATGACAGGCACACACAATAAACTTAGTCTTGCTTGAGATAATCATTCCTAGGTGTCATAAATGTTCTGATTCTACTTAGTTTATTGTTTATCTATTTTCAGACTGAATTTCTGATCACATTCATAAAGTAAAAGGTTATGTATGGTTCATTGAAGAGAGGCAGTTAAGGTCTATCTTATCATAATTCATTATTTAGGCAGATGTAGCTGGAGTTTTAATTTTTTTTTCGGTCGTGGGGCCTGAACTCAGGGCCTGGGTGCTCTTCTTCAGCTCTTCAGCTGTAGACTAGTGCTCTACCACTTGGACCACAGTGCCACTTCTGGCTTTTTCTGTTTATGTGGTGCTGAGGAATTGACCCAGGGCCTCATGAATGCAAGACACTCTACCACTGAGTCACCTTCCCTGCCCCCAGCACTTTAGTCTTCTACAGGCTTGCATCTGCTCCACTTGATTAGATTCCTATGCTGTGTGTGCACTGTGTGGTGGGAATGAAAGCTAATCAAAATCTGTCCATGATATTGCATTACTGTGGTCACTCTGGAAAGCACTTCAACATAGGATAATGTGTCTTTTAGCTGCATCCTTTTTTTTTCTTTTTTTTTTTAATTTTATTTTATTTTATTTGAGAACATACTGTACAGAGGAGTTACAATTACATGGGCAGGATAATGCATACATTTCTTACCAAGCATTGCAGCCTCCTCCTTTGTTTACCCTTCACCTCCCTTCCCAGCCTCCCCCCTCCCCCCCACCCAATCATACCCCCCTCCCCCCCACACACCGACATTGTAAAGCTTGCTTTGACATGACATTTTGTAATTCTCCTTGTTGCAACAGGTCCACCTGAATCAAACAGATCCAATTTACCAATCCTGTCAGAGAACCAGTGGTTTTGAATGGGGAAAGGAAATTGGTGGCAGAGTGTGACATTATGAGGTTTTGGAATTTTCCAGAAGGTCTAGGACAAAGGGTGAAAGTTGGCAAGTTTTCTCCATCAAAGCCACATGTTCATTGATTGATTTTGTTTGAAATTCTGATAGAGTGGCCCATAGGTATTACCAACGTGGGATTTTCCATTTGTTTCCCTGTCTTCTTTTGAAGTTTTTATTATTATTGATTAGGTATAGAAAAAGCTTACAATTCCCTAAATCAGACTGTGAGTACAATGATTATTGACAATGTCACAGCATCCTTATTTCTCACCCAGAGTTGGTTATTTCTGACTAGAATGACATTATCTCTGTATTAAAAAAGCAATAATAATCTTAAGGGATGTAGATTAATGAACAACTCTCTATTTGCTGTAGCTTACCATATCTCATTTTCTCCTAATCTATGCTACTCCATTTTCCCCTAAATGACTTCATTCTCTTTCTATGAGGGAAGTAGATGGACAAGCTTTAAGCTTTATTTTTTGGATTGCTGGCATGCATTAACCAGGCCTCATTTCCCCCTAGTCTATCATGCCTCAGTACGGCATCCTCAGTCTACTGCAATCAAGACCAAACAGCCTATGCAAATCAAAACATCATTCAGATAGTACCTCACCCAGTTAGAATGGCTACAATTAAGAACTCTAATAACAACAGATGCTGGAGGGGATATGGAAAGAAGAGAACCTTACTGAATTGTTGGTGGGAGTGTAAACTTGTTCAAAAACTTTAGAAACTAGTATGGAGGTTCCTCCAAATACTCCACATAGAGCTCCCCGATGACCCAGCAATCCCACTTTTGGGCATTTACCCAAATGTTCACAAACAAGACCACACTAAAGCTACCAGAACAACTATGTTTATTGCAGCATTATTTACCATAGCTAAGATATGGAACCCACCCAGATGCCACTCATTAGATGAATGGATCAAAAAATTGTGGTATATATACTCAATGGAATTCTATGCATCCACCAGAAAAAATGACATTGCCCATTTGTTAGGAAATGGTAAGACTTGGAAAAAATTATATTAGTTGAAGTAATCCAGGCCCAAAGAAACATATGTCCCATGGATTCCCTTATTTGCAATAATTAGTATATGTCTGAGTCAAGCAGAAAAGATCAGATAAGTTGATGTCAGGGAAATGAACCCTAATATATGTATTCAAATGTTTTTTTTTTCTTTCATGCCATTGTTTCTAACACATTTATAAGATTATTTCTTTGTTGCTTTGTATGCCCCTCCCCCATGGTATAACCCCTGCTTTCACTGTATTTGATGTCCGCATAATTTGTGGAGGGAAAGGGGGAAAACAAATTGTTTAAATAAAGATACAGGTGGACCAATTGCAACAATGAGAGGTACGAGTCGTTATGTCAAAAACGAACTTTACAACTGTGGGGTGGGGGAGGATTAGAGTGGCGTGGGGAGGATAGGAAGGGATGGGAAGGGAAAACAACAGAGGAGACTAAAATGCTTGATAAGAAATGTACTCATTTTCTTGCCCATGTAACTGTAACCCCTCTGTACAATATTTTCACAATTAAAAAATGCCTAGACCGCCCTAGGTGATAACTAATATCCTACCAGGTAGTAGGTGGTAGAGGTGGGCTCCTGGTCCAAGATTGCCCCAACCATATGCAATTAGTGATAGCTAGAGTAGAACTCCGATTGTCTGGTGATAGATGACTTTCCCAGGTACTGAGATGAGTACAGAGCACTGCAAGAGGCTGTCCTGGCTATGGGGTCATGTCACAAGTCTGGTGCTATCACCTGGGCCACACTAAGCTGTGGGACAATATCACCATCTTGCTTCTCTGTCCTACCCATGACAAGTGGGATGGAGAACAAGGATGTGTCAGAGCAGCATGGAAAGTTTTGTCAAGGAAGCCACAATCTTTGCAACAGTGGCAGGCACCTGTAATGCCAACTGCTTAGAAGGCTGAGATCAGAGGATTAGGGTTAAAAGCCAGCCCAGGCAGAAAAGTCTGTGATACTTTTATCTCCATAAAAACAAGAAAACTGGTGGTGGAACTGTGGCTCAAGTGTTAAAGAGTTAGCCTTGACCTGAAGGATTCAGGTTCAGATACCAGGCCTAGACTTCAAGCCCCACAACCAACAACAAAAAAGCCACAAGGCCATTTTAGTGAACGCTGCCATAGATCAGACTTAATATCCCATCCAGAAAGCCCAAACAGTCATGTGGATACACTGAGGCCTAACTCTAGCTTGTGCTGTTGTAGGCCAAGGCACACTGGATTCCTAGAACAACCTAAGTTTCATCCTAATTCCATCTAAAGCACAGTCCTTCTAGGGCAATGGTCCCTGACATGATTCACCACCCAACAAGACTGGGACTGAGCCAGGTGTTAACAGAGTCACACAGCAATAGTGGTTTTACAAGGCTAAGCAGGAAGACAGGTGTCAACTTACTCCACCCATGGTGGAAACTGATGCATATGGCATTTGGTTCTGCCTCAGGGACCTTCCAACACCTCCTGAAAGATTCCAAAGGAAGCTGGGGTGCGAGAACCAAACAGTGCCTCTAGTTTATTCTGGATTATTGGTCATTCATGACATGCTGACAAAGGGTTCTAAAAAAAACCCTGACTCACTCTTATGCCCTCTTCACTAGGAGGTTGTATCTCATACCTGCTGTCGTTCACAAGATTGGAGGAGGGAGGTTGTGGCACTGTCTTCCTTCTCTGTCCTAAACCAGTTCCAGAGGCACAATATAAATGTCTGGACACAAGCGTAGAGACTATAAGCACTTCCCCAGCACTGGTCTCAGTATATGGGGATGGTGCTGAGATTTAACTTTAATTCTCTCTCTCCCTGCAATGTTGGAGGGTTTCTGTCCATAATGAGCCACTAATGCTGTTGTATGGGAGGAACATGGAGATGGTTTCTTCCACCTTTTCTCATACATCCTTTTCGGTTGTTTTGTTCTACTGGAGAAGTACACTCTGGTCCACACCACTTGACTCTCATATGTTCTTTGTTGGGTGGTGCAATCTTTATATTCTCTCTTTGTCAGCTGCCATCTTGCTCTGCTTTTGGGGAATCCTCTTGAATGATGACATTCTCTGAGTCAGCTTAGTGTGCCTCTACTACATGACATGAATTGTGTTTCTTTGTTTTCTTTTTTTCCCAGTTGTGGGGCCTGAACTCTGGGCCTGGTTACTGTCCCTCAGCTCTTCAGCTCAAGGCTAGCACTCTACCACTTGAGCCACAGCACCAATTCCATCTTTTTCTGCTTATGTGTGCTCAAGAGTCGAACCCAGGACCTCATACAAGGCAAGCACTCTACCAGTGAGCCACCTTCCCAGCTGTTCTTTGTTTTCTTTACTTTCCTCAGAAGGGAAGATTTACTTCTTTGCAGAAGTGTGCCTCACTGGCAAAAGTGTGGCAAGTGAGCACAGACACAAGGCAGCCTGCTTTCCTATTTACTCCTAACACAGCAGGCCCTGCATCTCTGGTGATGGTTGAACTCAAGTGGACAATCTGCTCTCAAACTGAATTGTATTTCTTGAGAGTTTTTTCATATGCAAACCTAATTATTTCCAAGCTCCTCTCATCTTCTCTCACCATCATAGAAACTCCTCTGGGTTCACCAATTTTATTCTGACAGAGACCTTGTGCAAGAACTCAGGAGATAATTCCTTCCCACATCATGGATTCAGTCTTTTTATAGCGTACTGATTAAGTCTGACTGAAGAGACTTTGGGCACTGTTCATACAATGCCACACTGCATTGGTTTCTGAGGCATATTTTTGACATAACCGTGTCAGAAGAGAGTTACAACATCTATAAAGCTGTGTATGCCATGGCCCATGCCCTCCACCAGATATTCCTTCATCACAAAGAAGAGCCACGAGTGGACAATGCATAAACAAGGGCATTTCTCTCTTCACAGGTAATGGCATTGCTTTTGGGTGATCTGCTCTAGGCATGTAGACGTTCTATTGAAGGTTTCATAGCAGATAGTACTAGGTCATCTGGCTCCATTTTGGAAAATACAAGAGACACTGGGCCTATAGTGCTGACCATGAAATGACTGTAGAGCTATGAAGACAATGACTTGAAGATCGCTGCATCTGTGACAAGGAAGTGCTGTGCCTTCTGTCTCCATCCTCATTCTGTTTGCAAAATCTATCCCCTTTCAATAGCATATATCCAAATTCTCCTTGTACCTTTTTAAAATAACAGATCAAGGGAGACTAGTTCTTGAAAACCTAAGATTATCTGGACACAAGTGGCTTACACCTGTGGTTTACTCCTGAATACAATTAACATCCATATAGAGGTGAAATTGTGGCTCAATGGATGGAATGCTTACTTTGAAAGAAAAAGAAAAACACCTTAAGTTGAGTGTCTTAGCCCTTTGGTTGAAGCACAGGGTAGGCACACACAGACACACACACACACACACACACACACAATGAACTAAGGCTTGCTTAAAGTAATCTTTCATAGTTGTTATAAGTATTTTGTGATTTTGCTTAGTTTATTGTTTATCTATTTTTAAGACTGACTCTCTGATCACAATCATAAAATAAGTCATAGAATTCATTATAAAGAGATGATAGAAGACTGTCATATAAAAATGAATTCTAATATGAATCCTAACCAAATGATGATACTTGGTTGGATGTGGCTAGAGTTTCATTCACTTGAAATTGAGTTTCTCTGTCCCATTTTGGATAACCAGGTTTTAGAAACTTCTTAACAAGTTAGCCAATGTGGGTCTGAATTTGATACAGTTGATTGGATTCCTGCGGTGTGTGTGAATCATGTGGTGGGAATGAAGGATAATCTGTGTGCGTCCATTATTCCGGGGTTCTGTGATAACTCTGGGAAGCAGTTCACCATACTGTAATGTGTCCCTTTTAGCTGCATCCTTTTTTGAAGAAGATCAAATTTACCAATCCTGTTGAAGACCAAGTGATTTTGAATGAAGAAAGGAAATTGGAGACAGAGTATGACATTATGAACTTTTGGAATTTTCCAGGTCTGGGACAAAGGGTGAAAGTTGACCAGTTTTCTCCAACTATGCCACATGGCCAACAACTGATTTTGTTTGAAAATCTGATAGAGTGGCCCATGGGATTACCAAGGTGGATCATTTATACATCTCCATTATCTCCTTTTTTAATATATTGTTTGGGATGGAGAAATGGAATCATTTATAAGAAGAGAAAAAGATCCTGAAAGAGAGGACAAAAACATTAGATACACCAGACTCCATGTCTTTCAGTGTTCTTTACAATTCTATGAGAACAAGAATGATTCAGAAGAGTCCCTGAAGACATCAAACGTGTTGAGGAGCTTGAAGTGGGAATATTGTCAGGCCACCACTGCATTATACAGTCAGGAGTCCAAAGGACAAGCAAGCTCATATCTCTGAGTACAGAGATCTTGACATCATTCAATGCTGTAGCTGTGGCTCAGTGGAGAGATGTCACCCACCTATGCATAACAGAAACACACACAGTGTTGTCTCTAATTCTGCTGGGCCATTGCTGGAAAACAGAAAAGTATCTGCACAAACATAGAAATATCTGGAAGCCCAACAGATTACTCCATTTACAATGACTCAAAGAAAAGGGTGCTCACTGATCTGTAGGTGCTTATGTAATGGCTGCTATTGTTGGACAACTATGTATTCAACACAGGGCAGTTGATGAATTTTACTACAATAAAACTTCAAGGAGAACCAAAAGAGCCTAAGTAAATAAAGTAAATGGGTGTTAGACTGCCATGTCAAATGTCTACATCAAACTTTATGAAGTCTCTGATCAGTTACCCACTAGAGAAAAGGAAACTTCAAATCCAATAACTTTTTGCCCTTTATTGAGTATAAACTTACAATTTTGGCTAATAATTAATAGGTAGTTGCCCTTATACATTCATCATACTCCAGTAGTAAAGGAAGTTAGTACTAAGTCATTTCTAAGGAAAGAGTCTAAGGTATAAAGGACCTGTTCCTGGATTCTCAGCAAAATAAAATGAATGTTTACCTTGTCAAAGAGGACAAAGTACCAGAATGATTCTGATCTCATGTCTTTTGCCCATAAGCAGCGAGCCCAATGCAAACATAGTTGTAACAGTTTGTGTTTAAACAATCACAAGTTACATTAAAATTGCTCACACTTAGCTGACTACCAGTGCCTTAGGCCTGTAAACTTAGCTCCTCAGAGAGCTGATATGTGAGGATCATGGTTCCAAGCCATCCTGGGAAGGAAAGTTCATGAGTCTTTTATCTCCAGTAAACCAACAAAAGTCAGAATCTATACGTGGTTAAAGTATTCACAAAAGCAATGCTCAAAAACAACACCCAGACCCTGGCTTCAACTATCAGAACCAGCACCAAAAAAAAAAACAAAACCCATAAGAACATCAGCTCATTTTCATTTCTTTAGGTGGCCAAGATGGAAATTCACTGTGAAGTACAGAAAGATGAAGCATATTGCCACGCCTCCTCCGGTGG
The DNA here is from genome assembly GCF_024711535.1 of Dipodomys merriami. Classification (NCBI taxonomy): domain Eukaryota; kingdom Metazoa; phylum Chordata; class Mammalia; order Rodentia; family Heteromyidae; genus Dipodomys; species Dipodomys merriami. The sequence goes on along the minus strand of NW_027206179.1, from coordinate 2,718,357 downwards.
AGTCTGCTTAGCATGGGAAACCTGCTTTCAGATCTGAGAATGAGGCTTCAAAGAGGCCTATCTCTGAGAATGGGACTTCACTGAAGTCTACCTCAGAGAATGAGGCTTCAAAGAGTCCTGTCTCTGAGAATGGGACTTCACCGAGGTCTACCTCAGAGAATGGGGCTTCAAAGAGGCCTATCTCTGAGAATGCGACTTCACCGAAGTCTACCTCTGAGAATTGGTCTTCAAAGAGGCCTACCTCCTGGAAAAGGCTGGCAAGCCCCTGGGAAAGATGTATTTCTGTTCCTGTTTTTCTTTTCTTCACTGTATAGGAGTGCCTATTAATCTTTTACTGTTCCTGCTGCTTGTTCTACTTACTCATGCTCAACGTTCCCTTATTCAAGGCTCTTTCTTGGAAGTGTCGACGACTCCAACATCTGATGAGTGTCTTGAGAATATGACTAACTCACCAGAGTTAAGTGCTACCCTGAAAGCCCCTCTTATGGAGGCTAGTAGACAAGTCATAAGTAAATATAAAAATATTGGGGGTTTCATGGTGTCACTTAGCAGAAGGAATTGTTTGTAAGAGATTTACAAGAAGCTGTAGGCACTGCTAGAGCAGAAAGAGTGTATGTCTATTGGAGACTTCCCTTTAATCCTGAAGCATATACAATAGACCCATATAGATATGTTGTAGATAAGAAAGATGTAGAAGGATATTTAGACCAAAAGCTAAATAAGATTCCTAAAAGGCTGGTAGATGGAAGGTGGCAATGGCTTATCAGAGGAAAATGGTGGGATCCTCCATTATCTAGAGGACTCCAAATACTTCCCCCAGATCCATAGCCTTTAACAGGTGTGTATAAGGATGGCAACCATTGGGAAAACTACTTAGGAGGAAGAACTTCCTATAACTCTCTTTCATTTACTGAGAGACTTGCTAGATCTAGATCTCCTTGGTGCTTATTATCAAAGAAAGAACAAGAAAGATCTTATGAGACAGTTAAGGCCTCTATGGAGAAGAGTAAACTATTATGTGAAAGGTTACAGAAAAGACACTATGAGCTTAAATTTGGTATATGGCCAGATTTAACTAAGTATAATGAATATCATGATTTTTGGCCACAAATTGGGGACCCTCTAAAGAATGGCAAAGAAGCACAATTGTTTAGAAAAGATATAAAATGTATAAAGTAACTATGAAGTACTAGAGTTCATTTCTTTCTGTTTAGCACCTTGCCCATATGCTCTGGTTAATGGTTAATAGGTGATAAACATCAAAACCAATTGTATTTCTTAAAAATAGAGGTAAAGCCGAAAACAAGTGCCTATTGTCATAACTCATCATTCAAAAAACAAGATCAGGCAACCAGCTGGTGACCACCCAAGAACGAAGCCTTACAGCAAGATTGTGTAACCTTTTGTCCTTTCTCATGGAGACTTTTGCTATAAAAGCTTGTTATCCTCTGCATTAAATCGCACTCAGCATTCACTCCTCTTGTGTGTGAGTTGTCTGTTTGCCATCTCCCCACCTATTCCAGTTCCTCCACTAGGTGTCCTCCATCGTCCCGACAGAGCCAGTCCACAGCAGCATATGAAATAAAAAGAACAACACAGAAGACAGAGATCATAGCTTGGAAAAAAATAGGAAGTTCTGAATACTATCATTGATGCTGTTATTTTTTTGTCAGTCTTGGGACTTGAACTCTGGGCCTGGGTGCTGTCCCTGAGTTCGTCAGCTCAAGGAGAGTGCTCTACTACTTAAGCCATAGCACCACTTCTGGTTTTCTGGTGATTAACTGGAGATAGTTTCAGAGACTTTCCTGCCTGGGCTGGCACTGAACCACAATCCTCAGATCTCAGCCTGTGAGTAGCTAGGATTACAGGCGTAAGCCTCCAGCACCCCACCATTGATGCTGTTTTGATAACTGAGGTCCCGGCCTTTAATATTGTTGCAATAGTTCCTTTTCAGTACTCAGAAAGAGTTTAGAATAATACATGTATTGTAGTTAGGGAAGACTTCAACAGGAAACAGAGCCAATACTGTGTAGGTAGAAAAAAAAACATTGGTTACCCATTCTGGTAACCAAACACAATTAAGGACATATAAAACTTGGTGAACTGTGAACACAAGTGTGAAATAATTTTTACTCGCTACCCAAAGCAATTATGTTTTTATGTATGATTAAGAGGTGATATTTCCAAGACTCTTAATGTATCAGTTACATCATTACTTACTAGGTAGAGCTGCTTCTGCCTTTAAACACAACCAAGGGGTAAAGAACCAAAAATCTTTTCAAGCTTGGAGCCCAAGGAAAGCTCAGCCTCCATCCTCAGGACTGACGAACCAGGAGCTGGCCAGTGCCAGCCTCTGTCCCAGAGGATACAAGCGTGGAACCTACACCTGTCCAGGAGACATTCAAGTAAAGGAGAGAAAGGATGTGCTCATCATTGACTTCCATAGGACCTTGGTAAAATCAATGCCCAGAGCTCACAATTAGCCAATTTGTGCATCATATCGGACCAAATCTCTAAGGACACCCAAATAGAAATGGAAGAAGAAGAGAAAAGAGAACAACTGAAAAACTAGATTTTTGAGGGGATCTCTTTAGCCATGCTGGCAAAAATAGTGTGTCCTTTCTTCCACTGCTTTATTTTCTACTTACATTTTTCAGATGCAGTGGTGTTCAATCACCTCTTGATTGGACTAAAGTACACATCATAAATGTGTTACTGTTTTACAATGAAATATGACCAAGTAAACAAGACACAAGAAACAAAGAATGGCGGGAGGTTCCAGGAAGATGTCAGAAGAGAAGCTGGAGGCTAAACAAGCTCTCGCATAGAAAGCAGTTTTAGAGTTCCAGTGAACAGTCCTAAACCAGAGAATCACACCAAGTGTGCCTTCACAGGACAGAGAGTTAGGCCAGAGAGAGAAAATACAGGCAAGGAGACAGCCCTGAGCACTTGTCAGCAGCCGCCGCCGCGGCCGCGGCGACTGCAGCAGCCATACCTGAATCACAGAGAGTCCAGGACGAAGGAGCCAGACGTGGTGGGCGAGCGGATTCTACTCAACACCAGCAAGAACTGGCAAGGAGCAGACATCTTCATCCTGCAGTTCGCAGACCAGAGACAACCCAGGAACCAAGACTCAGGGTGAGTAGAAGCCTGACGTCCTCACTCCTTCTCAGGGAGCAGAGGAGGGAAGGCCACCCCTCCAGTACCTCCAGTACCCCCCAGTACCGGAGATCTCCATATTGGATACCGACAAAGCATGGCAGAGCTACTAGTTCCAACTCAGGCCTTGGAATAAATCTAGTCATCTAGCAGGTCAGAGCCAGAGGCTGCCCCTCCCTTTAGCAGCCTCGACAATCAATTGAAATTCAGTAAACAGAAACACTGAGAGTGGCTCCAGGCTGGGCTCTGTGAGTTTCTCACACACCAGCCCCTTGGAAAAGCTACTGTTTGCTGAAAGGCCTCAAATCTACCCAGAACCTAGCCTCATCATAGCATCTCCAAACTCGAGGAAAAAGCCATTTCCTCCCATTGAACTAACCTGGAGGAGGATCCCACAGCATTTGTCTGCCTGTTCAAAGAAACTGACTTAAGTAATCAACCAAGCCACAGGAACACAAGCAGACCAGAGACTCCAACAAGAGGCTGGTTACGGACACAAGGGAGACACAGGATTTTTCCCACCCCTCCCAAAAAAAAAAATCAAAGAACTTTTTTTCTTTTTGTTGTACCTTTTATAAAAAAAAAATTTTAATCTTTAATTTTTAAATTTTTGGAAAAAATTGTTTTCTAGTAATTTTTTTCCTCTTAGAATTTTATTTTAGGGGTATAAGTGTGTGTGCATTTTTCTTCCTTTTTTGTTTTTGTTTTTGTATTGTTTTGTTTTGTTTTGTTTTTTGTTTAGCTCTACTGAACTTGTGATCTTTTTTCTTTCTTTCTTATCCTTTTCACCTGTTCTTCTCTTTCGTTCTTTATGTGACTTAATTGCTGTTCTGCACATCCTCAGATAAACCCGTAGTCGATTATTAGACCTTATCACCCATTGTGTACACACTTAATCCACAAATTTATTACTCAATTCAAAACCTTCGACTTAAATTCCTTATTAACAGTACTACCTCCTTATACCTACATAATATTATAAGTAATTTTATTTTTAAGTTTTTCATATCTCCTTTATATCCCTCCCCTTCTCTCATTATATTCATGCTCTTCTCTGAATAGCTTGTTTTTGGAACTGTACAATATTATTAATTTTTACCTTTCTATTTTTTCTGGTCTCTTTTTGTTCCCTTTCTCTTTCTTCTTTTTTTTTTTTTCTCTCTCTCTACTTTCATCCTATCCAACCTATTTCCTGCTTTGAGATTAGGACTTACTTAACTCTCTCTGTGCCTTCCCACATCACTCTATTCCTATTTTTTGGCCACAACTCTTCCTAAATCTAATAATTTCTGGTTTACCAAATTCATTTTTGCGGTTCGTAGCCCATTAATATATAGTTGTTTGATGGTGAATAGATGTATCTGTTGAACTAGATTGTATCTGCAGACTATTGACTGTGCAAATACAGACTTTGATTGATGCTTGCCTTAAGATAGTGTTCTAGCATAAAACTGGTGTTAATTTCATCCTAAATGGGCAGAATAAGCTGGAAAAACACAAGAAAAATGGCAAGTCCGGGTATCTCAACTCCCACTCATGATAACCAGGGGACAGAACAGATAAAGAATAATCCAGAGGAGAGTTCCCAGATAGCTCTACAAACACTGCTGGCAAACATGATAAATGAAAAGACTGAAAACATACAAAGGACTCTGTATGAGCGTGATAGGGAGAGAGAGGAAGCAATCCAAAAGTTTATACAGGAATATCATAAGTGTGAGGAAGCTACTCAAAAACTGATACAGGATTTTCATGAGCAGCTTGAGAATACTCAAAGAGAAAGGCAGGAATCGCATGAACGAGAGGAAGCAAATCAAAGAGTAATACAGGAATTGGGAGAGCAGGATGAGAATACACAAAGATCACTAAAGGCATTCATGGGATCCATTAACAAAGAGCTGAAGGAAGTCAGGGAGACCACAAAGGGAATGCTGAATGGAAACCAACAGAAGGAATGGGAGTCCCAGGAAACCATAACCAATCAACTAAGCGATTTGAGAATAAACACTGAACACCAAATTAAGGAAGTAAAGAAATTCATACAAGATCTAAAACAAAGCTTCAACAAAGAATTTGAAGCCATCAAAGCTGACCAACTAGAAGGAAAAGAAATAAAAAACAAAGCAGAAAGTCTCGACAGCAGGTTAGACCATGCAGAAGGTCGAATCTCGGGTATTGAAGACAGCATCGACATTATACAGAAAGAACATACAACCATTCAAGACAAATCCAAGAAATATGAGAGATCTATCCAACACTTGGAAGACACCATCAGAAGGCCTAATCCAAGGATAATGGGTGCAGAGGAGCACCTAGAAACAGAAGTTACTGGTCTAGGAAATTTGTTTAACAGGATCCTAGCAGAGAACTTCCCAAACATGCAAAAAAATAAGCCTATTCAAATACAAGAAGCTTTTAGAACTCCAAATAGACCAGATCAGAATAGGACATCCCACGGTCACATTATAATCCACACAGGATCAATTCAGACTAAGGAAAAGATCCTTAAAGCTGTCAAAGAGAAAAGATTAATCACCTATAAAGGGAAACCAATTAAAATCACCTCAGATTTCTCAGCAGAGACAATCAAAGCAAGAAGAGCCTGGAATGATGTATGCCATGCCCTAAAGACAAACAACTATCAACCAAGAATACTGTACCCAGCTAAAGTCTCCTTCATAACTGAAGGCCAAATAAAAACCTTCCATAGCAAAGAAAAATTGAAACAATACATCTCCACCAAACTAGCAATACAAAAGATTCATAAAGATGTCCTACACATAGAAAACCAAAAGACTACAATAAAGGCCAAGAAACTGTACCCAAACTGAGAATCCAAGAACCATAGGAAGAACCCAGTTTTTGCAGCCCCCAAGAAGGTGGATAACATGGCAGGAACTCCCAAACACCTCTCAGTCCAATCTCTTAACATTAACGGACTTAACTCTCTAATTAAGTGATATAGACTGCCTAGTTGGATTAAAAAACAATATCCTTCTATCTGTTGCCTTCAGTAGTCACATCTTGCCCATACAAACAAACACATTTTCAATGTTAAAGGCTGGAACAAAATCTACCAAGCAAACAGCCCCCATAAACAGGTGGGTGTTGCGATCTTAATATCAGATAAAATAGACTTCAAATTAAAATTTGTGAGAAGAGATAAAGTAGGTCGCTACATACTAATTAAGGGATCTCTCCTTCAGGAGGATATTACAATTCTAAATATCTATTCGCCAAACAACGTAACACCCAAATTTATCCAAGAAACAAACACTACTTTCCCTCAAATCCCACATAGATCCAAAGACATTAATTGTTGGGGATTTTAACACACCAATCTCCCCACTAGATAGGTCAACTCAGCAAAAACTCAACAGAGAAACCACAGATGTAAACAACTGCATAGATTAACTAGATTTAACAGACATCTATGGAATATTTCACCCAGCAGCATAAGAATACACGTTTTTCTCTGCAGCACATGGAGCATTTTCCAAAACAGACCACATTTTAGGCCACAAAGCAAACTTGTCCAAATTCAGAAACATTGAAGTTATACTTTGCATTCTCTCAGACCACAAGGCAATAAAATTAGAAATCAAAACCAAGAACCACCAAAGAAAGTCCGGTAACACATGGAGGCTGAACAACACACTGCTGAATCACGAGTGGGTCAAGGAAGAGATTAGAAAGGAAATTCAAATGTTCATGCTATTCAACAAAAATGAGCACACAAATTACCAGCTCCTCTGGGACACAGGAAAGGCAGTACTCAGAGGCAAGTTTATAGCTCTGAGTCCCTACATCAACACATTGGAGAGATCTGAAACCAACAATTTAATGAGACATCTGAACCTCCTTGAAAAAGAGCAGCAAGATAAGCCCCAATCCAGTAGACAGAAAAAAATAATTAAAATTAAATCAGAATTAAATGAATTAGAATCCAAAAAACTATAGAAAGAATCAACAAAACAAAGAGTTGGCTCTTCGAAAACATTAACAAAATTGACAGACCCTTAACAAATCTTATCAGAAAAAAAGAGAACACACCCAAATAAATAAACTCAGAGAGGAGAATGGAAACATCACTATGGAAACCACCAAGATTCAGAACAATTTAAGGGAATACTTTTCAAAACTTTATTCTAATAAGTTTGAGAACTTGACAGAAATGGACCTTTTCCTAGCAAATATTGACATGATAAAACTAAACCAAGATGAGTTAAATCATCTTAACAGGCCCATATCAAGCATTGAAATAGAAACAGCAATAAGAGACCTCCAAGCTAAGAAAAGTCCAAGACCAGATGGGTTTACAGCGGAATTCTACAAGGCCTTCAAAGCTGAGCTCACACCAATACTCCTTCAACTCTTCAATGAAATTGAAAGAGAAAGTTCACTACCGAACACATTCTATGAAGCCATCATACCCCTCTCCAAAACCAGGCAGGGACTCATCAAAGAAAGAGAATTATAGACCCATTTCTTGGATGAACATTGATGCAAAACTTCTCAACAAAATTTTGGCCAATCGACTTCAACAATTCATCCAAAATATCATACACCATGTTCAAATAGGATTCATTTCAGGGATGCAAAGCTGGTTCAATATATGCAAATCAATTAATATTATTCATCACATCAAGAGGAGCAAGGATAAGAACCACATGGTTATCTCAATAGATGCAGACAAAGCATTCAAAAAGATCCAACACCCCTTCATGATGAAGGTTTTGGAAAAATTAGGAATCCATGGAACATTCCTCAATACAATAAAGGCTGTATATGACAAACCTACAGCCAGCATTATACTTAATGGTGAAAAACAAAAGCCATTTCCTCTTAACTCAGGAACAAGACAAGGATGCCAACTCTCTCCAATACTCTTCAATCTAGTATTAGAATGCCTAGCTACAGCAATAAGACAAGATGCAGACATAAAGGGGATCCAAATAGGGAAAGAAGAAATAAAACTCGCCCTCTTTGCAGATTACATGATCTTGTACTTAAAGCATCCCATATACTCCACTCCCAAATTACTCAAGCTGATTCAAAACTTTGGCAAAGTAGCAGGGTATAAAATTAACCCTCAAAAATCAATGGCTTTTCTGTATGCCAACAATGAGAAAAGTGGGACTGAAATTAGGAAAGCAACTCCATTCGTAATAGCCCCCAAAAAATTAAATACCTAGGAATTAACTTAACCAAAGAAGTAAAGGACCTCTATGATGAAAACTTTAAAAACTTGAAAAAGGTAATCAACACAGACCTTAGAAAATGGGAAAACCTCCCATTCTCCTGGATTAAAAAAATTAACATCGTGAAAATGGCAATACTTCCCAAGGCTATCTACAAATTTCATGTGATACCTATCAAAATTCCAACCTCATTCTTCAAGGAAATAGAAGGGGCAATCCAAAAATTCATATGTAACAATAAACGATCCCGAATAGCAAAAACACTCCTCAACAGAAAGAACACTACTGGAGGAATAGCAATACCAAATTTCAAACTCTACTATAAAGCCATAGTAATCAAAACAGCTTGGTACTGGCACAAGAACAGACCTCAGGACCAATGGAATAGAATTGAAAACCCAGAAATGAACCTACAGACCTATAGCCATCTAATATTTGATAAGAAGCTAAAAAAAAATAGAATTGAAGAAAGACAGCCTCTTCAGTCAATGGTGCTGGAAAAATTGGTTAACTACTTGTAGAAAACTAAAGCTAGATCCTTATTATCACCCTGCACCAGAATCAACTCCAAATGGATCAAAGACCCCGGAATCAAAGCAGACACTCTGAAAACATTACAGGATGGAATAAGAGCAACCCTACGTCTCCTTGGAACAGGCCGAAATTTTCTTAATAGAGACCCGGAAACACAGCAAATCAAAGAAAGGTTGGACAAATGGGATTGCATGAAGTTGCAGAGCTTCTGCATGGCAAAGGACATAGCTAGCAAGATCAATAGAAAGCCCACGGATTGGGAGAAGATCTTCACTAGCCTTACAATGGCCAAGGGTCTCATATCTAAAATATACTTGGAACTCAAAAAATTAAACCCCCAACAACAAATCTCCAAAGAAATAACTGCCCAATAATTTAAGTGGGCTAATGACTTAAACAGAAACTTCTCTGAAGAAGAAAGAAGGATGGCCAATAGACACATGAAGAAATGCTCAACCTTCCTAGCCCTAAAAGAAATGCAAATCAAAACAACATTGAAATACCACATCACCCCATTTAGAATGGCAAAACTCAAGAACTCTAATAACAACAGATGCTGGAGGGGATGTGGACAGTAGGGAACCTTACTTCATTATTGGTGGGAATGTAAACTTGTTCAACCACTTTGGAAAGGTGTATGGAGGTTCATCAAAATACTCCACAGAGAGCTCCCCTATGACCCAGCCATCCCACTTTTGGGCATTTACCCAAATGTTTACAAACAAGACCACACTAAAGCTAACAGCAAAACTATGTTTATTGCAGCATTATTTACCATAGCTAATATCTGGAACCAACCCAGATGTCCCGCAGTAGATGAATGGATCAAGAAATTGAGGTATATATACACAATGGAATTCTATGCCTCCATCAGAAAGAATGACATTTCCCCATTTGTTAGGAAATGGAAAGACTTGGAAAAATTATATTAAGTGAAGTAAGCCAAGCCCAAAGGAACATAGGTCCCATGGTTTCCCTTATTTGCAATATCTAGTATATGTCTGAGTCAAGCAGAAAAGGTCAGATAAGGTGATGTTAGGAAAATGAACCCTAAGACATGTATTGTAAATGTTTTTTTTCTTTCATGCATTTGTTTCTAACGCAATTATAAGATTATTTCTTTGTTGCTTTATATGTCCCTCCCCCACAGTATAAACCCTGCTTTCACTATATTTGATGTCGGTATAATTTGTGGAGGGGAAGGGGAAAAACAAGTCGTTTAAATAAGGATACAGGTGGACCTGTTGCAACAATGAGAAGTACAAGTTGTCATGTCAAAAACAAACTTTACAACTTGTGGGGGGGAGTTTTGGGAGGGAGGGAGGATGGGAAAGGATGGGAATGGTAAACAAAGGAGGAGGCTACAATGCTTAATAAGAAATTTACTCACTATCTTGCCCATGTAATTGTAACCCTCTGTACAGTATTTTCACAATAAAAAACATTCCTAACAAAAAAAAAGAAACACAGAATGTCTTCATAATGTGTTATATCGTTTCTAGATGACTCTATATACTGGACCGCATATATGGTGTATAAGTATGCACACCTAAGGGCAAAGAACTATAGGAAAATGGGTGAAAAAATACAACAGAGGGGCCCATCAGCGGCACTGGTCATTGATGAAAGTGAACTAAGCAACTCAACAGTGATGATGTGAGGGAGGGAATGAGAGAGAAAGAGGAATCAGCTGATACTGAGCATAAGGAAAGAAATGTGCATATCACCTGATTTGGGAGAAACAGTTTTATTGTTAAAGTCTTCAGAGTTCATTACCTTTGTAGAGGAAGACAATGACAACATGCATTGTGAAGGTTAAAATGTGTTAGTGACTTCAGCTAAGTATCACTATGCCCCAATACTGTGAAATTTATGTAATTACTCTCAATAAAGAAAAATGTTACTGCTTTAAAATACTGACTAAAACCTTGAATCATCTGTATTAACTTTTCACAATCTTGTGGAAGTCTATTATTAAATTCATTGTTAATTTCAATATTACAAACGCAATTTTTTTTCAAGTCAGACACCAATGGCTACTTTAGAAGGCTTGGATCTGAGGATCACAGTTCAAAATTAGTCTGGACAGAAAAGTGTATGAGACTCCATCTTTAACTTACAATTAAAAATACAGGAGGGGAGGTATTTCTCAAATGGTAAAATGCCACTTGTGAATTACAAAGCCAAGAGATGGAGTTTAGGTCCTAATTTCCAGGGCTGGTACACACACACACACACACACACACACACACACACACACACACACACACACACACACACACACACACACACACACAATTTTTCCATAAATTAATTTTTTATTCCCGTTTCTTCCCAGCACCCAACTCTGAAAACCATCAATCCTGTCTTTAATTTTTTTTTAAAGCAAGTGATGTCTTTTCTCACGATGGTCTGTGGATGCCACTGTGGGCAGTGCCAATGATGCCAAAGGCTCAGCAGATACCAGGAAATAAAAAGGCGGAGAGAAAAAATACCCAATATATTAAATGAAAACAAACCAAGGGAGGATAATGAAGGGTGGGGAGATGGGAGGGCAGCGATGTTAAGGGTAAACAAAGGAGGAGGCTACAATGGTTGATAAGAAATGTACTCATTACCTTGCTCATGTAATTGTAACCCCTCTGTACGGTATTTTCACAATTAAAAAAAACATAAATTTTTTTAAAAAAGAAAACCCCAAATCTGCCAGAGCAGGAAAAAAAAAAAAAGAAAAGAGATGCCCATAAGTTGCAGGTGAGTCATCTCAACCCGGAGAGGGGCCAGAATAGGAGGAATAGGCTATGGATCCGACCCGTGCTCCCTGAACCTGCTGCTCAGGATCTGCCCAGAGTTGGTTTTGCTGAACAAACACTCAGACCCGGACAAGGCCCTAGCCATATACAGCCGCTCATGCTCAAGGCCCAGGTATCCTTCCTATGATGCTCACTGTCCCATGTCCCAGGGCATGCTGGGAGTATCCTTCCCGTTCCAGAGCAAGACCCTGGGCCCCGTCTTCCCCAGAGGCGCCAAACCATGTGCAGGGGCTAAGCAGCTCAGACATGCCACTGGTCATGTCTGGAGACCGCTTGATGCACCCAGTGAGGCCTGCACCCTAGGTTGGATGGCCTGGCAGGGGTGGATCTGGAAGATCCCAGAGGCAGAAGCCGAACTCCTGCACTAACAGGTGGTGAACGGCTCATGGACCAACCAGACTGGGTACTGTGATCCGGAAGTCTCTGCCTATGTTCCCAGGAGGATCTGGAAATGGACTGGTAGCTTCCACCAGCCAAAGGGATAGAAGGTAGAAATTTTCTAACTGGCTTTGAGACCATCCAAAGCTGAGAATATTGCCTTGAGTTTTATGGTTTTCTTATTTTACTTCTCTTATTTTGCCACTTCTTGCCAATATTAACTCATCCATACTCATATTTGTTTTCTGCCCCCCCATTCCTTTGATAAAAACAATTGTACAGTGTGTGTTCAGATTTTCTATTTTCTTATAGATATGGGTCAGATAGATAAGGTGCAGTTTGCTCTACATACATATTTTCCCCATTGTGGTTTCCTTTAAGGGACAAAGAAAAAAAGTAGAAATTATGTTTAAATTTTCCTGGCTTTGGTTAGATATTTACTTCAATGTAAAACCTAATTTATGTTACTCGATTCTTTTTTTTTTTTTTTTGTCGGTCATAGGGCTTGAACTCTGAGCCTAGACTCTGTCCCTCAGTTCTTCAGCTCAAGGCACGCAATCTACCACTTGAGCAACAGCACCACTCCTAGTTTTCTGAGTGGTTTATTGGAGATGAGTCTCATGAAGTTTTATGCCCGGGCTGGCTTTGAACTGCGATCCTCAAATCTCAGCCTCCTGAGTAGCTAGGATTATGAGTTTGAGCCACTGGCTCTCAGCTATTGCTCAATTCTTTTATTATTATTATTATTATTATTGCTCAATTCTTTACACACCAAAAGGCCAATATATGAGTGTTTTTAACTAGGCGTTGCTTTCCTTCACATATTACCTGAAGAAAGTTTCAAGAGTGATATGTGAAGTGATGCAATCAGCTGCATTTTGAAAACACCAAGATATTGTCTGAGATACCTCAAGTTTGTTAAGTTTGGACTCTTCATGCAATGTTAGTCTACATGTGATTCTCCTGTTCTCCCTGCTTTAAAACCAAAAGCAAAATATCAATTTACAACTAGTTTGTCTAAGGATTACTACTTTACATCTTTAAAAATGTCATTTTGAGATCAAATGTTTTCAAAGAGTTAATTAAACGTAATTTTTTAAAACTCAGTAAGGAATTCAGGTGCCAGTGATTCACACCTGCAATCCTAGCTACTCAGGAGGTTAAGATCTGAGGATCAGGGTTCAAAGCCAGCCCAGGCAGGAAACTCCATAGGACTCTTATCTCCAATTAACCACCAGAAAATCAAAAGCAGTGCTGTGGCTCAAGAGGTAGAGCACTCTCCTTAAGCTGAAAACAGAGGGACAGCACCTAGACCCAGAGTTCAAGTCCCATGACCAAGGGAAGTTAGTAAATGAAAGTCTTGAGAAAGGGAATTGATGAAACAAATTGGTTTCATTTGGATACAAAATTATTTCAGAAGCAAAAACGGTCTTCATTTTTTTTGGTGTGTTGTGGGGCTTGAACTCTGAGCCTGGGCGCTATCCCTCAGCTCTTCAGCTCAAGGCTAGCACTCTACCACTTCAGTCACAGGACCCCTTCCCATCTTCAAATTTTATACCCACAAAATATTCAAGTAAGTAGCAGATGAGTACATCTTGAGTTTTATAAATTAGAGCTTATTATAAAGTAATTGGCAATAAATAAGTTGATTGATTATCAAGAAAATTAATAATAACAGACACTAATTGGGATATGGCCAAAAGGAATATTATAACACCGTTGGTAACATAGTATGACAAAAGATGTAATATTACATACATATTACACACACACTAGTATGGGTGTTTGTTATGTCTATGTTTACATATGGTGAGTGTTTATCATGACACTACTTAGAAGCTGAGTTGCAGAACACATGAATGGAAAAAGTAAATTGAGTCACACAGACACTAGCAGTCTTGGGCATGCAATTAAATGTTTGAGTCAGGAATATGGGAGGAAGTGGAGAACATCGTGTTTAATCACCCTGGCAAATGCAGCAGTGGTATATACTGGACTCTGTGTGAAAAATGAAGCATACAACCTGTGGGTGGGGCAGGGAGGGAAAAACTGGGTAACATTGTAAAAACAGAAATGTACTCAATACCTGATTTACATAATGGTAACTCCTCTGTAAAACACATTTACAATACACACAGACAAATGAACAGACATATCAGAAAGAAAGCACACCGATAGAAGCAACAGAGATCCCCAAGTTTTCTCTAATTTTTGAAATGTAGGGAGAAGAAGGCATAGAGTACTAGAGTAGACACCAATGACAATGAAGTAGAAATTGTTAGCTTCTCCAGCAAGGAAACTTGATACACAGTTCAGGCAGGAAAGGCAAATTGCCCACCCTCAGGAGATGGAGGCCCCTGGAGAGGACACAGGAAAAGGAAAAAGAAGAAAATAAAAGGAGAGAAAAAGGGATTTGTGCTACGCCAGGACCACAGCGGATGTGGAAGTGACCACAGAGTCTGGGGAAATTCTCACTGTGCTAGGGAAGTGTGACCAGGATGGTCCAGCAAGTGACCTCTGTGGATGAAGAAGTGACCTCAGATTGTGGGGTCTTTTGCTGATGCCCAGTCAGGTGATTGATAGGTGACAACTGGTTTCAGGCAGGTGAAGAGGAAGTGGGGAGGGCCTGTTCTCTTAGGCAGACTGAACAGAAATAGTTAGAGTAATAGATGAGGAGAATGGAAAAAAAAGTTTTTCCTCTGAGACAGCCACAGGTGGCTCATACCGATAATCCTGGGTATAGAAGCAACAAAGATTTCTACCTCAGAACTCAAGTCAGGCTAGGCCCCAGCACTGAGGCTCTTGCAAGCTCTTGCTTGTTACCAACACAAACTAGAATTTGCATCCTTACTTTTCCAATTTACATTTGCCAAGCCCTTCCTCATAAATATATGCAGCCAGTTCACCGAACCAGCCACCATGGTGAACTCTGTGCAGAGCAGGACCCTATGCCGTGACCTTGGTTTCACTTCTAGTATGAGGAACTAATAGAGAAGACAGGTAGGGAGACATGGACAGAGCTAGCACAACGCGGCTGTCCAAGTGGGAACAAGAATTCCCGGAGCACGCTGGACATGATGTGGACACAGCAGAGCAAGACCCATCCATACACCCACATCTACCAGGATCCTCAGTGTGCAGGCCTGCTCTGTTCCCAGAAAGTCGTAGATCATAGAACATCTCTGTCTAACAATGGACTCCCAATATATTCATAGGTGCACTCTGATGGTCAACAACATGTATGTACTGAAGAAGTTCAAGATTCAGAGTGCAAATGTCTAATTGGATAAGTGCATTGAACTTGAAGTATGGATCTGTAATGGTAGAATTCCAGGACACTGTTGGTAATACCTGCAGCAGTAAATAAATACATTGAGCTCTTCTGGATTCTTATGCATGTGCATTTGGTATAAAAACCTGAATGGGTCATTTCACCAAACTTCTGTGTCTCCCTTATCCCTAGGTTGTGAGCCTGACCATCCTCATCTTTGAAGGTGCTCCAGTAACTCTGACTGGGCCTTTCCTGGCCATGGTGCTCTATGATCATTTGACCTTCACATGGCATCCTCTGGTGTCATCCATTCCCATCATCCCTAGTGACCCTTGATTGGTTGTGCTTTTTTTGTTTTCAACTTTTTGCTTTCACACAATTTGTGAACAACTCAACAAGAGAGGAATCCATCCCTGGAGTTTCATTATCTACAGTCTTAGATGAAATCATGGTCCTGAGGGTGTGGAGAGGAAGATGGTACACATGTTTTCTAACTTCTGTTTTAACCTTGAAGCTGGGCCCCAGATGCAGAGCCAGTGGGCAGAACGGGCTCTGTATTCCTCTAGGACAGTGGAGGCCTTCCATGTGTCAAGAAGCCACAAAAACTGAAAATCCATTTAGACACTCACCTGATGCTTCAGGCACAGTCTGCATACAGAATCACAGCTCCAAGTCAAAGCAGCAGCAATGTTCCCTGTGGCTCTGACACTGCTTCTCCTCCAGCATCCTCTCCTGATCACTTTCTCTGAAGATGGCAGACACATTTGCACAGAGAAATCTGTAGCATGCAGCAAGGGAGATGTGGTCATTGCTGGATTTTACTCCCTCTATTCTTGGGAATTGGTCGTTCAAGGCTTGAATGACCCTACCCTGCAGCAACAGAACATTCAGTAAGTGATTTCTTGGGATTCCTTAAATTTTGAATTTTCTCTTTGGGTTACAGTCAGAGGTGGGGGAAGTTTGGACACGATCATTGATGTGCTCTGCATCTTCTACACTGCCCTCACTACAACAGCTCTACTTCATTTCAGGTGTTCCCAATGAATATTTTTCTTTCTTCCAAGGGTACAGAGTTTTCGGTCTGTCTTCCATTCCACTCCCCTTTCCAGAGATGTCCCGACCACCCCACCATCACTGTGACTCCTCCACTCATCACTGTTACTCAGGGTCACTGGGGTGACCAAGAGTCCATTCAAAGACACTAAAGTGCAATGTCCCCATCCATAGGGCAAAGGCCAGGGAATCTTCAATCCATTCCGTTCTTTATACTTTTCAAAACAGGACCAATGTTTGGACCTCCTTCAGGGCAATGTTTCTTAGGATAGACTTGCATTTCTGCTTCTGGGGTTATTTCACGTCAGCAAACCTGGGAATGGGGAGCTGCTGGACAGATCAGTAATAAGAGATGCATGACACATTTGATTATTTCCCCTTAACTAATGTAAGTAAGTTTCTGTCCTGCTATCCGTGTCTTGGCCTGCCTCCTATGTCATTCCCAGAAACTCTGTTTTCATTCCTTGTTCTCCAACATGTTTCCAGGCTTATTTATTGTTCCCTGCTCATAACTTCCTAAACTGGATTTGAATGTTTTTTTTCATAAATATTGTCAGTAATGGGTCTTGAACTCTGGGCTTGGATGCTGTCCCTGTGCTATTCAGCTTAAGACAAGTGTTCGATTGCTGGCAACACAGCGCCATTACCAATTTTCTAGTGGTTTATTGGAGATATGAGTCTCATGGACTCTTCTGTCCTTGCTGGCTTTGAATCCTGATACTCAGATCTCAGCCTCCTGAATAGATAGGATAATAGGCGTGAGCAAAGGTGCCTGGCTTTTTCATATGTTTTATACACACATTCATTCATGCATTTGACCCAGGTGAGCTCACTACTTTCAGATCTATAGAATTCTCTGTAAACTAGATAAGTCATGGATGAATCTTCTCAGACAAGTTGTGTGGAAACACCCTGTATGGGGTTTGTTCAGAAGAATATTTATTCCATTATATATTTATGAGAGATATTGAAGCCAAATTAATGTGGTGAGGAAGTGAGTGAGAAAGATGGGGCTCATGTGTAAACCCAGAATTAGAAAATCTAATGAGCTGTGTTTGTGTGTGTGTGTGTGTGTGTGTGTGTGTGTGTGTGTGTGTGTGTGTGTGTGTGCATGTTCACATACATTCTGGTACTCATGCATCATCTCAAGTCTTGATGGCTGTCCCTTAGCATTTTTTTCTCTCATGGCTGGCACTCTACCACTTGACCTACATCTCTGCACAAGTTTCTGTGGAGTTGCTTGCACATAAAGAGTGTCACAGACATTCCTGCCCAAAGTGACTACAAAACATAATTCTCATATATCATTCTCCTGAGTAGTTATAATTGCAGGCCTGAGCCAACAGTTCCCAATTCATATTTAGTATTCCTGACATTCTAGATGTCAAGCCTCAGTTACATTGTACACAATGACATCAGCAAACATCCATGAGAGTTGAGATTCTCTCTATGAGAATTTCCCTAAAATGATTACAATGAATGCTAGGAGAACTCATTGTTCTGAAACATTCTTCATTCATATCGGCATGTGATACCATCTGGGCTTTGAAATGTCTGCAAATTATACCAGTCTGACTGGTCTGGTTTTGTGCCTGTCTTTCCAGAAATCCCAGGCAGGCTACAGTGTTCCTGAGTCTGTACTAACTTCCACAATGTCAACACTAGATGGAGCCCAGGGCCTGTGAGAAGTCAGCTGTGAGGTGATAAACCAATTCAGTACCAGAGAAAACTAAAGGCAATTTTGGTGACAAATACTCTGTGGTTCTAAAAACCTCACGAGAACCCCAATGAGTCATGGGTCCAAATATGCCTTCTCCTGGGTGCACAGGGGGCCCATATGCCTCATCCACAGGGAATGGCCTTGTGCATGGATTCTGCCTAGCAATAGCAAGATCTGTGTGCTGGAACTGGCGTTAGACACAGCTGTGGCCACCAGAACTCTATTACACCTGGAATACCAAACAGCAGGGTCACCAAAACAGATGAAGGTTAATGATGTTTCACTCTAAAAGTAGGGACTCTTCACTTGGGATCCTGGACTCTGATCCCAGAAGAAGAAATTCTAGACAAGTCACAACAGGATGAAAATGTGGCAGAGCTTTTCCCAGTAAGGAAGCAATGAAACAAGCAGGTAGACAAACAAGAAACAGAAAGGCAAAGACACACTCTAATTGAGAATAGACACTCAGTTCTTGGGCTTCCAGGTATATTCAGATGGTAAAGGCAGGAGGTCTCACTTAAAAGTTACACAAACATAGGTTTGTGATCTTTGCTCTAATCACTCCTGGTGTTACACTTTCTGAGTTTCTGTATATTTTGGCCATTCTTTCCAGATGATTATCCTTGAGGGAAGGAAGGTGTGCTGTTGTCTATATTTGGTGTAGGATGTTGCTTAACTTTTGGGGAGTGTCTTGTGGGGAAGGCATTTGCCCTACAAAACAACTGCTAATTCATATGATGAGAAATGCATCTCTAGGGAAGCAATTTCAACCTGTTTCCTCTCTTTGAAGTAAAGATGGTAGCCCAGTGTTTCGAAATCACATGTTTTGAGTTGCCTTCTCTAGGACTCATTTTTTTCCTTAATTTATCCAGCTTCTTTTTGTGTTCAATGACTTTGGTCCCTTAATCTTAAGATATGTAGATGGATGAATAGCTCGCTGTTTGCTGTGAGCTTCCCATACATCATATTTTACTAATCTATTCTACTCCATTTTCCCCTAAATGATGTCATTCCCTTAACATTAAGGGAAGTAGATGGACAAGTTTTAAGCTTGAGTTTTTGAATTCCTGGAATACATTAACCAGGCCTCATTTTCCTATCCTGCCTGAGTACATCATCCTCAGTCTACTGCGATCAAGACCAATACAGTGCTGGGTGAGTACTAAGATTGACTCAGGTTGAATATGGTAGAGTTGTGCTCATGAGCCAAGATGCCCACAACCATATACAATTAGTGATAGCTAATATAAAATTCAGATTGTCTGGTGGTAGATGACTTTCTCAGGTATTGAGGTGATTACAAAATCTACCAAAGGCTGTCCTGGCAATATGGTCATGACACAGTTCTAGTGCTATTACCTAGCCCACACTAAGCTCTAGGACAATATCACCATCTTACTTCCCTGTCATACCTATTATAATTGGGGTGGAAAACCATGCAATGCCACAGCAGCATGGTAAGGTTTGTAAAGGAAGCCACAAGCTTGGCATGGGAGGCTGATACCTAGAATTCTAGCTACTTAGGAGGCTGAGATCTGTTGACCGGGGTTCAATGCCAGCCCAGGCAGAAAAGTCTGTGAGACTTTTATCTCCAGTAAAACAAAAGAAAGCCAGAAGTGGCACTGTGCCTCAAGTGCTAGAGAGCTAGTCTGAAGCTGAAGATTTTAGGGTCAGATCCCAGGCCTAGAGTTCAAGCCACACAATCAACAACAAAAAAAAAAAAACAAGCGACAGGACCATCTTGGTGAATACCACAATCTACTCAGGCTATCTAGCATCCCCAAAGCCCAAACTGTCATGTGGATACACTTAAGCCACACTCTAGCTTATGCTGCTGTAGACCAATGCACACTGGATTCCTAGAGAGACTTCAGTTTCTGCCTGGTGCCATCTTGAGCACTTTCCTTCTAGGGCAGTGGTCCTGAAATAATTCACTGTGCAATGTGAATGGACTGAGCCAGATGACAACAGAGTCACATAGTCACAGTGGCTTCACAAGGCTAAGCAAGAAGACAGTTGTCAGCCTACTCCACCCATGGTGGAAACTGATGCAAATGGCATTTGGTTCTGCCTCAGCGACCTTCCAAAACTTCCTGAAAGATTCTAATGGAAGCTGTGGTGCTAGCACCAAACAGTGCCTCTAGTTTATTCTGGATTATTGGTCCAACCATGACATGCCTGACAAAGGGTTCTAAGAAAAACTCTGACCCAATCTTCTGCCCTGTTCACTAGGAGGTTGTATCCCATACCTGCTGTCGTTCACAAGATTGGAGGAGGGAGGTTGTGGCAGTGTCTTCCTTCTCTACCCTAAACCAATTCCAGAAGCACAACTTAAGGTCTGGACCCAAAAGTAGAGACTATAAGCACTTCCCCAGCACTGGTCTGAGTGTATGGGGATGGTGCTGAGATTTAACTTTAATTCTCTCTCTCCCTGCAATGTCAGAGGGATTCTGTCCATAATGAGCAACTAATGCTGTTAATGGGGAGAAACATGGAGATGGCTTCTTCCCCCTTTTCTCACATATCCTATCCTCTTATTTGTTCTACTAGAGAAGTATCCTCCAGTCCACACTCCCTGACTCTCGTCTGTTCTTTGTTGGGTGAGGCAATCTTTATGTTCTAGCTTTCTGGGATGCCATCTTGCTCTGTTCTGCGGAATCCCCTAGAGTGATGACATTCTCTGAGTCAGCTGAGTGTGCCTCTATCACATGCCATTGATTGTACTTCTGTGATTTCTTTACTTTCCTCACAAGGCAAGATTCATTTCTTTGCAGAAGGATGCACCATTGGCAAATGTGTGGCAAGTGAGCACAGACACAAAGCAGCCTGCTTTCCTATTTACTCCTAACACAGCAGGCGCTGCCTCTCTGCTCATAATGGTTGAACTCAGGTGGACAATCTATTCCCAATTGGAATTGTATTTCTTAAGATTTTTTCCAGATGCACAGCTAATTTAAGGTACTAAATGATTTGGGATGTGATCTGGGCCTATTCCTATATCACAGCAGACAGCAGTGTTTTTCACATATCCATATGGGGCAGAGAGGAAAAGCCAGCTTGCTCACTCCCCCCACCCTCTCTCTCTCTGCAATCTCAGAGGAATAGTCATCTCATGTATGCTGATGAAGGCCTGTTCAGGAACTGTCCAAATTCTAAGAACTTTTCTTAGACTCCAAATTAGAATGCCATCCCGTTGGATCTATACATATTACTGTGTGCAGAAATCAACATTTGATTCAACAAAGTCATGAGATTTGCAGTTAATCATTTTTAATACTTGTATACCTACCCAAATTTTGTGATTTCTGTGCAGGATCAACTTAAAGAAATACCAACTGCTTCTCACCCTGGTTTTGGCTGTGGAGGAGATCAACAAGAATCCCCATCTGCTACCCAACATGACTCTCGGGTTTGAGATCTATACTGTGCAATACTCAAGTACTGATCTGTTAGAGGATCCACTCACCTGGCTGTCTGGGAAGAATAAAAACATCCCTAATTACACCTGCAGAAGAGACAGCGAAGCTATAGCGGCACTCACAGGAATCTCAAGCACATTCTTCCCAATAGGGACACTGCTGGACCTCTACAAACTTCCACAGGTGAGGCTGGGAGGGGTGGGCAGATGTGAAGCCATATCCAAAGTGACTGTCCTCAACAGGCTGAAGAGGAGGTGGTATCACAAACCCTTCCAAATGCATAATCTCACAGGGAGAAGCCTCCAAAAGTGGGTGGGACATACACATTTTCATTGCTGCAAATAAAGGATGGAGTGTTAAGAGAGGAAAGGATGACCCAAAACTCTGAAGCTTATCTGTACATGTCCACAAAGATTCAGAACATGGGAGATGACTTTGCAAATGGGATAAGCAAACTTTTGTTCCCACCTCTGTACTACCAGTTGTTGTGTCGTTCACATCAGGACTGAGATTTGCCTATGACCATCCTCTTCCTGATGTTGTTTCCATTTGTTCCCTGTAGTTCACCTTTGGGTCTTTTGATCCTCTCCTGAGTAACCATGGAAAGTTTGGTACTGTCTATCAGATGGCTGCCAAGGACTCAGGTCTAGCCCTGGCCATGGTCTCCTTGATGCTACATTTCAGCTGGAACTGGGTGGGACTATTCATCACTGAAGACAACAATGGTATGTGGTTCCTCTCAGAATTGAGAGAAGAGATGAGCAAGAGTAGAGTCTGCTTTGCCTTTGAGAACATGATCACTTACAGTGTCCTTTCAGATTACTCAAATGATCTATCTATGCAGCGCCAGCTAATGGACTTTTCAACCAATGTGATTATCATTTATGCAAACAGTAAATTTCTACTAGGCTTCATTCTTAAAGTTAGGCACTTTGTAATTACAGGCAAAGTCTGGGTCCTGAACTCACCCTATGATGATGTGACTATTGTTAAAAGACATTTTCTGATTGACTCTTTCCATGCACCTATTATCTTTTCTCACCATCATAGAAACACTGCTGGGTTCACCAATTTTATTCTGACAGAGACCTTCTCCAAGAACTCAGCAAATAACTCCCTTCCCAGGTCATGGATTCAGTCTGTTTATACCCTACTGATTAAGTCTGACTGCAGAGACTTGGGGCACTGTTCATACAATGCCACACTGCATTGGTTGCTGAGGCACATTTTTGACATGACCATGTCAGATGAGAGTTACAACATCTACAATGCTGTGTATGCATTGGCCCATGCCCTCCACCAGATGTTTCTTCATTACATGGAAGGAACAGGAGTACACAACGGGCAACGCAGGGCATTTCTGTCTTCACAGGTAATGGCTTTGCTTTTGGGTGCCCTACTCTAGGCATGCAGAACTTCTATATAAGCTTTCATAGCAGATGCAACTAGGTTGTCTGGCACCATTTTGGCAAATACAAAGAAGTCTGTTGTGCTCTCCATGAAGTGACGGTAGAGCTGTGAAGACAATGTTCTTGAAGAACGCTGCATCCTTGACAAGGAAGTGCTGTGTCTTCTGTCCCCATCCTCACTATGTGTGTAAAAAGCTGTCCCCTTTTCAACAGGATATATTCAAACGCTCCTTGTACCTTTGTAAAATAACAGATTAAGGGTGACTAGTTTTTTATTGTGAAAATACTATACAGAGGGGTTACAATGACATGGGCAAGATAATGAGTACATTTCTTAACAAGCTTTGTAGCCTCCTCCTTTGTTTCCCCTTGCCATCGGACACCTCCCCCCATCCTCCCTATCCTATCCTCCCCCACGCCCTGAACCAAAGCTGTGAAGTTTGTTTTTGACATAACGACTTGTTCATCTCATTGTTGCAATGGGTCCACCTGTATCCCTATTTAAACGATTCTTTTTCCCCTTCCCCTCCAAAAAAATATACCAACATCAAATATAGTGAAAGCAGGGGTTATACTGTATACTGTGGGGGAGGGACATACAAAGCAAAAAAGAAATGATCTTATTAATGTGTTAGAAACAATCGCAAGAAAGAAAAAAAAATATTTGAATTCGTATCTTAGGGTTCATTTCCCTAACATCACCTTATCTGACCTATTCTACTTGACTCAGACATATACTATATATTACTAATAAGGGAAACCATGGGACCTATGTTACTTTGGGCCTTGCTTACTTCACTTAATATAATTTTTTCCAAGCCTTTCCATTTCCTAACAAATTGGGCAATGTCATTCTTTCTGATTGAGGCATAGAGTTCCATTTTGTATATATAACACTTTTTCTTGATCCATTCATCTACTGAGGGGCATCTGGGTTGTTTCCACATCTTAGCTATAGTAAATAATGCTGCAATAAACATAGTTGTTCTAGTAGCTTTAGTGTGGTCTTGTTTGTAAACATTTGGGTTAATGCCCAAAAGTGGGATTGCTGGGTCATAGTGGAGCTCTATGTGGAGTCTTTTGAGGAACCTCCATACTACTTTACAAAGTGGTTAAACATGTTTACACTCCCACCAACAATACAGTAAGGTTCCCTACTGTCCACATCCCCTCCAGCATATGTTGTTATTAGAGTTCTTGATTTTAGCCATTTTACCTGGAGTGAGGTGTTATCTCAACGTTGTTTTGATTTGCATTCCTTTTAGGGATAGGGAGGTTGAGCATTTCTTCATGTGTCTACTGGCCATCGTTCATTCCTCTTCAGAGAAGCTTCTCTTTAAGTCTTTAGCCCACTTATTTATTGGGCAGTTGTTTCTTTGAGGATTTGTTTTTGGGGTATTTAATTTTTTGAGTTCCAAGTATATTTTAGATATGTGACCCTTGTCCGTTGTATGGCTAGTGAAGATCTTCTCTAAGGGTGACTACTTCTTGAAAACCTAATTTTAACTAGACACAAGTGGCTCACAACTGTGGATCACTCATGACCACAATTAACCACCAAAAACCCAGAGGGGGAGCTGTGGCTCAATGGACAGCATGATCACTTTGAAAAAAACAAACAAAAAAAAGAAACCAAGTTGAGTGCCTAAGCTGTGAGGTCACACCAAAGTACAGGCATACACACACAGACACAGACATACACACACACACACACACACACACACACAGACACACACACATGCAGTGAACTAAGTCTTGTTTAAGGTAATCTTTCATAGTCTTCAAAAATATTCTATGATTCTACTTAGTTTATTATTTACCCATATTTCAGACTGATTCTCTGATCAGAATCACAAAATAAGTGATTGAAATGCAATTTAGAGAGTCCCTTGAAGTCTATCATATGATAATTCATATTTGGTTGGTTATGGATGCAGTTTCATTCGCCTGAAATTAAGTTTCTGCATCCCATCCTGGATAACCAGGTTTAACAACTTGGTAACACTTTAGTCTGCTGTGGGCCTGCATTTCATACTGTTGGTTGGATTCGTGTGGTGTGTGAATCAGGAGATGGGAATGAAGAGTAATTCATTGTTCTGGGGTTCTGTGATAACACTGAGAAGCACCTCACCATACTGTAATGTGTCCCTTTTAGCTGCATCCCTTTTTGAAGAAGATCCAATTCACCAATCCTGTTGGAGACCAAGTGGTTTTGAATGAGGAAAGGAAATTGGAGGCAGAGTATGACATTAAGAGCTTTTGGAATTTTCCAGAAGGTCTGGGACAAAAGGTGAAAGTTGGCAAGTTTTCTCCATCTAGGCCACATGGTCACCAACTGATTTTGTTTGAAAATCTGATAGAGTGGCCCATAGGAATTACCAAGGTGGGTCATTTCTACTTTTGTTACTCTCTCCTTTATAAAAATGTATTGTTATTAGGAAGTAGTTGTAGAAAGAGCTTAAAATTCCCTAAGCCAGGTTATGATCACAATGTTGTAGACAATGTCACCACATCCTTATTTCTCCCCCAGGGTCAGTGGTTTCTAACCATAATGGCATGATCTATGTATAAATGAGCAATAAGCTTATCCTGTTTTAAAGTTTCTTCAATAAAACTATGGCTCAGTGGTGTACATTTCAAAACTTTCTCTTTCTGGAAGTTTCTTACTAACAGATTCATGGATGGAAAAGGGGAACATATCATGACCAATATGTTGTTCTATGTTTGCATAGTGAATATCATAAAAGTGACACCTGTGAATCATCATACCAGCACTGTGACAAAATATCTGAGGGAATCAAATGAGAAGGCAGAAGGGCTTGCTTTGCTTCTGCCTGGAGATTTCAGACCATGGTTGGATAGATTGTTGCTTCTTAGTCTAGCGAGACAGGATGTAATGAAAGGAGCATCTGCCAGAGAAATTCACCAACTTTCTGACAGCTAGGAAGCCAAGAGAGATGTGAATGGCCCTGGGTACAGTAGCACCTCCAAAGCAATTAGCCATGCTTTCGAGTGTGGGTTTGAAGTTTTCCTGAGTGATTTTCCTCTCATGCTCTTATTCATCTATAAACAAATCAACTGAATTCAAGAATAAGATGCAGGATTAACTCCTATTTCCTAATTTCCTAGAATTAACATCCAACACTTCAAGGCTCCATGATTTCCCGATAGTATGAGTGATGGGTGTTCAGGCCCCACATATTCTTCAACTCATGTCAGATGAAACTGTAAGAAGGTTCAGTAAATTCATTTGTTGTATGCATATAAATATTATGTGTTTTGATGATCATTTCCCCCAAATCAATGGAGTGCCTCAGATGTCAGGTAAAAGGATAAATGGTCACTAACTTTCATCTGAATATTCTCAGACTCCTCGGTCTGTGTGCAGTGAGAGCTGTGGTCCTGGATTCAGGAAGGCCTCTCTGGAGGGAAATGCTACCTGTTGCTTTGATTGCACTCCTTGCCCAGAGAATGAGATTTCTAATGTGACAGGTGAGCCTGTAAGTTAGAGAAATTCCCCATCTCTCTTTCCTAACCTTCAGTCCATGCAAGCCAGTGGAGTGATCTACAGTAACATGGCAGGAACACACATGCAACTTCATGCAGAATTCCAGGGCTACCGTTAAGCATACTTTCCTTAGAAGAAACACCCACTGCCCCTTCATTACATCTCTGATTGTATTTTCTAATCTATTACAGGCTTCATCGTGAGAATACCCATATTCCCCTCTCCTCAATTGCATTTTTTGTATTTAAAGAACCCATGGTTTCCATTATTTGTTATAACTGCTCTATGTCTAGGGCAAGCAGAAACTGTCAAAAGCTATGTACTTATGACCATATAAGTTGATGTTAAGCGAAATGAACACCAAGATAGGAACACAAGTGGTTTTTTCTTTCTTTTTTTAAGGTATTTATAATGACTATGTGATTTTTTTGTTTCTTTGGTATGTTCCACCCCCATGGTATAACCCCTGTTTTCAATGTATTGGATTCTGGTGCCCTACATCTTGTATATACATTTTCCTAATTTGGGAAGGGCAAGGAAAAAACAAACTGCTTAAATAGGGACACAGGTTGACCAATTTTAACCAGGAGATATACAAGACAGACACTATATTGAGAAAGAACTTTACCACTTTGGCATTGTTGGGGGAGTTCTTGGGGAGGTGGACAAGGAAGGGATGATAAGGAAAAAACAAAGGAGGAGGCAACAATGCTAGATAAGAAATGTACACTTTACCTTACTCATGTAACTGTAACTACTCTATACAGTATTTTTACAATAAAAACCATTTAAAAAAAAAGGGGAACAATGCTCAATAGGAAAAGTACTCATTACCTTACTCATGTAACTGTAACCACTTTGTACAGTATCTTTACAATAAAAAAATATTTAATAAACAAGGGAGAAATGGAGAAAATAAGAGCTAAACACTGAAAAAAAGAAAATATCAAGGACCAGCTGTTGAACTTTGAAATGATATGCAAATCATCATGGAATTGTGGATGTAACACATCCTTTCATTTCTGAGTGCCTATTGCTGCTCATTTCTAATTAAATGTTATTTTCTATTTAGCATGCACTAATAATACAAGGGGCTTTGTTATGGTCACTCCATGTCTGACACTGGCACTAGATTGACTAGCAATTCTTTAAATATAAAAGATTCAGAAGTAGTTTATCATCTCCACTTCATTTCTCTTCTCGCTCCTCCACCTGATCTTTCCCACACCTTATCATATCAGTGGAGGAGTACTGTTCTTGACACAGAGCAAGTGCTCTGTGTTTGGTGTAATGAGGAGATTGAGGTTTGGATTAGACCCTCTTGTACAAAGTGAAGTGGTTGGGCTGATTTTCTATTTTCCATTATGTCTTGAATGAGTAGCAGAGAGCCAGAGTGGTATGACCTGTCAAGAATGCAGCACATAATGCTGGTAATTGTATATTACACTTGTAATCCAAGCGATTAAGGCAGTTGAGATTTGAAGATGGAGCTTCCATGTAATGATGTAAAGGAAACTCAGTAAGATTCTTTCTCACCATTAAGCACCCAAAAAGCTGTAATTGGAGCTGTGGCTCAAGTGGTAGAGTGGTAGTTTTGAGCAAAATACTCTGGAAAACGTCGCATGGCCAGAGTTCAAGCACTGGAGGAAAGAAAGACAGATCTAAAGAAGGAAGGAGCTAGAGAAGGAAGAAGTGAAGGAGGGCGGGAGGGATGGAAGGAGAGAGGAAAGGAAGGAGGGAAGGAAGGAAGGAAGGATAGAAGGAAGGAAGGAAGGAAGGATGGAAATAAGGAGAGAAAGAAAGAAAGAAAGAAAGAAAGAAAGAAAGAAAGAAAGAAAGAAAGAAAGAAAGAAAGAAAGAAAGAAAGAAAGAGAGAGAAAGAGAGAGAAAGAAAGAGAGAGAAAGAGAGAGAAAGAAAGAAAGAAAGAAAGAGAGAGAGAGAGAAAGAAAGAAAGAAAGAAAGAAAGAAAGAAAGAAAGAAAGAAAGAAAGAAAGAAAGTAAGAAGAAAAAGAAAGAACAAAAGAAAGAAAGAAAGAAAGGAAGGAACAAAGGAAGGAAGGAACAAAGGAAGGAAGGAAGGAACAAAGGAAGGAAGGAAGGAACAAAGGAAGGAAGGAAAAGAAAAGAAAGAAAAACATAAAAACAGAAAGATAGGAGGGAAAGAAGAAGAAATGTGAGAAAGAGATTTGATGTGAAAGCATTTTGATACAGAGAGTTACTCTATTGATACTGAACTCAATACAGGTCAACTGATGAATCAGGGAAAATGAGCTAGCTACTTGAATCAAGGGCGGTGAGAGGAAAGACAAATACTGACCGCAAACTAATAGTGATTCTCACACCTCACCAGACATGGAGCAGTGTGTCAGGTGTGCAGATCATCAGTTTGCCAACATCTGGAGAAATCATTGCCTGAGGAAAACTGAGGGCTTCCTGGCTTATGAAGACCCCTTGGGTATGGCTCTGGCTTGCACAGCTCTTTGCTGCTCTGCACTCACAGCTGCTGTTCTTGGGGTGTTTATCAAGCACCAAGACACGCCTATTGTCAAGGCCAATAACTGGGCCCTCAGTTACATCCTGCTCATCTCCCTCATCTGCAGCTTCCTCTGCTCCTTACTCTTCCTTGGCCGTCCTCACAGAACTGCCTGCATCCTGCAGCACACAACATTCGCAGTGGTGTTCACGGTGGCTGTCTCCACTATCCTGGCCAAGACCATCACTGTGGTTCTGGCCTTCACGCTCGCTGCTCCTGGGAGAGGCACGAGGCAGAGGCTGCTCTTCTGGGTTCCTAACCTCCTCATCCCCATCTGCACTCTCATCCAGGTGACCCTCTGTGGCCTCTGGCTGCAAATCTCTCCTCCATTTGTGGACAAAGATGCACAATCTGAACATGGCTACATCATCATCCTGTGCAACATGGGGTCCCTCACTGCCTTCTACTGTGTCCTGGGATACCTTGGCTCTCTGGCCCTGGCCAGCTTCACTGTGGCTTTTCTTGCCAGAAACCTGCCTGACACCTTCAATGAGGCCAAGTTCCTGACCTTCAGCATGCTGGTGTTCTGCAGTGTGTGGCTCACCTTCCTGCCTGTCTACCACAGCACTAAAGGGAAGGCCATGGTGGCCGTGGAGGTCTTCTCCATTTTGGCCTCCAGTGCAGGTCTCCTAGGCTGCATCTTTGCCCCCAAGTGCTACATAATCCTGATAAGACCTGAGAGAAATTCTTTCTCCAGGTTCAGGGAGAGATCATGTTCTGGAAGAAACAAACATTAAGAAAAACATAGATGTTGCCTAGAATGTTTAGAGGCTCTGAGAGCAGTCGGTATCACATCTTAGTTTAATGTGAGGACTTCTTTGAACAAAGAAGTTACTCTTATTCATTTCTCTGGTTATGTTAGAGACATAGCACATTCCCAACAAGACCTTCCTAAATTTGCATTCTAACTTGGATATTTTATGATTCCTCCACACTAATCTGTCCTTTATACTATCATACTTCCTAATGAGTACATTATCTACTGTGCTTATTCCTTTCTCTTTTCTGTATCAAGTATTCTTCCTACCTATCCTATATCACTGCTTGAATATCACTATATTAGTATAGGAAGTTACTTTGTTGAACATTTCCATGCTTTCATTATGGTAACTCAAGTCCATTCTCTGACCTAGCTGAATATTTCTGTTCACATATTTTCTATTTTGCTACATTACTGAGTGTATTTTACTGGAAAATCTCTCATTCTTTCTTTTCTTTCTTTAAGAATTTTAGAGCATGCTGTTAATCTGTTGCAGATTCCAACAGGAATCTATGAATGTATTTTTTAAGGAAGAAATGCGAGTGCACCAAAATAACTACTGTTGTCCAAATGAGCAGCTACAGCAATAGTTTACTTATTGGTCATTATTTCTTATTGAAATCCAAAAATACAGAGTATACAATTGGTCAAGCAGAGACTTGTCATCCCAGTCCCTAAGAATCCTCAATATTAATGGATGGAGAAATAGAATCATTTATAAGAAGAGAAAAAGCTCCCCAAGAGAGGACAAAAACATCAGATAGTCTCAAACTTAAAAACTCTCAATGATCCTTACAATTCTATGAGAACAAGAACGATTCAGAAGAGTCCCTAAGAAATCAAAGTGTTGGGGAGCTTGAAGTAGGAATATTGTCAGGCCACCACCACTTTGTACAGCCAGAAGAAGTCCAGTGGATAAACAAGCACATGCTTCTGAGTCCAGAAATCTTGATGTCATTCAATGCTGTAGCTGTAGCTCAGTGGAGTGATGTCACCCACACTTGCATTACAGAGATACACATAGTGCTATCCCCAATTCTGCTTGGCTGTGGATGGAAAACAGAAAAACATCTGCACAGAGACAGAAATGTCTGGAAGCCAAACAGAATATCTCACTTACAATGACTCAAAGAAGAGAGTGCTCACTGTTCTGTATAGGTGCTCATTTAATGATTGCCACTTCTGGTATTCAGTGGTCCATTGGAGAAAAGAGTTTCTTGAAATTCCATGCCTGGGATGGCTTTGAACTGCAATCCTCAGATCTCAGCATCCTGAGTAGCTAGGATCACAGGCATGAGGCACCAGCACGCTGTCATTGATGCTGTTTTGATAACTGAGGTACAGACCTTCAATATGATTGTGATAGTCCCTCTGCAGTACTCGGAAAGAGTTTAGAATAATACAGATATTGTAGTTTGGGGAAGACCTTAACAGGATCAGAACCAGTACTGTATAGATAGAAAGAAAAATAAATGTTGGTTACCCTTTCTGGTAACAAAACACAACTATAAGAAAGTATAAAACATGGGGAACTGAAGCATTCACACAAGTGGTGAAATAATTTTTTACTGCACTGTCCTACAATCTGGCTACAGAAAATCATTATGTTGATATTTACAATTAAGAGGTGGTATTTCCAAGACCCTTCATATATCTAATACATCAGTACTTACTGGGTAGAGATGCTTCTGTCTTTAGACACAACCAAGGGGTAAAGAACCAAGGATATCTTCAAGTCTGGTGCATAGAGGAAGCTCAGCCTCCATCCTCAGGACTGACAGACCAGGAGCAGGCTGCTGCCAGCCTCTGTTCCAGAGGACCACAGCTGTCCAGGAGATGCTCAAGTGAAGGTGGGAAAGGATGGACTCATCATTGACCTAGGAAAATCAATCTGCAGAGCTCACAATTAGCAAACTTGTGCATCTTATTGGACCAAATCACTAAGGACTTCCAAACAGAAATGGAAGAAGAGAAAAGAGATGAATAGCCACACTCAATTTTTGGAGGAGATCTCATTAGCTATGCTGGCAAAAGATAGTGTGTCCTTTCTTCCATTGCTTCATTTTCTGCTTATTTTTTAAGATCCAGTGATGTTCAATCTCCATTTGATTGGACTAAATTACATGACATAAAGGTGTTTTACATTGAGATATGACAATGTAAACAAGACTCAAGAAATAAAGGACCTCTTCTTCCTTTTCATATAACTTCTAAATCACTCTATGTTCTTGATCCCATATACTCTGCATAGGCATGAACATCTGAGGGAAGCCAGGAGGAGGGCAAAGAAGTGGAGAAAAATGGGTGAAAAAAATACAGCAGAGGGCCCATCAGCAGCACTGGTCATTGATGAAAGTGAACTCAGCAACTCAACACTGATGATGGAATGGAGGGAATGAGAGAGAAAGAGGAAACAGCTGATACTGAGCAAAAGGAAAGAAATGTACATATCACCCAATTTGGAGGAAACAGTTTTATTGTTAAAGTCTGTAGAGTTCATAAGCTTTGTAGATCAAGATAATGACAAGATGTATTGTGAAGATTTAAATGTGTTAGTGACATTAGCTAAGTATCATTATGCCACAATAATGTGAAATTTATGTAATTACATACTCTCAAAAAAGAAAAAGTGTTACTCTTAAAGTATGGACTAAAACCTTAAGTAATGTGTATTAAATTTTCACATTCTTGTGGAAATCTATTATTAAATTCATTTTTAATTTCTATATTAGACACGTAATTTTTTGCCAGCCAGACACCAGTGGCTCTCTTAGAAGGCTTGGATCTGAGGATTACAGTTCAAAATTAGCCTAGACAGAAAAGTCTATGAGACTTCATCTCTAACTTACAAATAAAAATATGGGACAGGAGGTATTTGTCAAATGCTAAAATGACACATGTGTATTACAAAGCCAAGAGAGGGAGCTAGGGGCCCTGTCTTCCAGGGCTGATACACACACAAACACACACACACACACACACACACACACACACACACACACACACACACACACACAAACACAGAGAGAGAGAGAGAGAGAGAGAGAGAGATTTTTTTCATATTGAAATCATATATTCCTATTTAATTCCTTTTACTTTTGCCACCCAACTCCAATAAATGTCAATCCTGTATTTAAATTTTTAAAGAAAAAACAAGTGGTTTCATTTCTCATGAGGGTCTGTGGATGCCACAGTGAGCAGTGCCAATGATGGCAAAGGCTCAACAGAAACACGGAGAAACAAAAAGAGTGAAGACAGACAGACAGACAGACAGACAGACAGACAGAATAGCCAATATATTAAAGCCACACAATCATTAAATGAAAATCATCCCAAACTCTGAGAGCAGAAGAAAAGGGAATCTGACACGTGGCAGGTGAGACACTTCAACCCAGAGAGGGGGCAGAATAGCAGCAATAGATTATGGATCCTACCCATGTCCCCTGGCCTGCTGCTCAGGATCTGCCCCGCGTTGTTGTTGCTGAATCTGCACCCAGACACGGGCAAGTCCCTGAGGTATTACAGAACCACATGCAGTCCCACAACTCAAGGCCAAGGTTTCCATCCTATGATGCTCACTGCCCCATACCCCAAGGCATGCTGGGAGTATCCTTCCATTTCCAGAGCAGGACCCTGAGCCCCATCTTCCCCCAGAGGCGCCAAACCATGTGCAGGATCTTCCCGTTACCTTCCCCCTCCCCCCCAAAAAAATAAGGAACTGTTTCTTGGACCTTTTATTTAATTTTTAAAAAATAAACAATATTATAATATCTTTTTTCCTCTTATAATTTTTATTTTAGGTATATGGGTGTGTTTGCTTTTTTTAATCTCTTGACATTTTGGTCCTTTTTTTTCTTCATATTTTCTTTTTTTCCTTTCTTTTTTGTGTGAATTAATTGCTAGATTGTATCTGCATCCTTTTGACTGTGCAAGTACAGGATTTTGTTGGTGCTTGACTTAAAATTGTGTTCTAGCACAAAATTGGTGTTACTTTCATACCAAATTGGCAGAACTAGCCAGACAAACACAATGAAAATGGCAAGTCTGGGTATCTCAAATCCCACTCATGATAATCAGGTGACAGAACAGATAATGAATAATCCAGAAGAGAGGTACCAAAAAGCTCTACACACACTACGGATAACATGATGAATGAAAAGATTGAAAACCTGCAAGGGACTCAGTGTGAGCATGATAGGGAGCAAGAGGAGGCAAACCAAAGATCAATAGAAGAATCTGATGAGTGTGAAGAAGCTACTCAATGATTAATACAGGAATTGTGTGAGCAGGCTGAGAACACTCAAAGAAAACTACAGGAATTGTTTGAACGTGAGGAAGCTAATTAAAGAGTAATACAGGAATTGCAAGAGTGGGATGAGAATAGACAAATATCAACAGAGACATTCATGGAATCCATAAACAGATAGCTGCAAGAAGTCAGGGAGACTACAAAGGGAATGCTGAATGGAGCCGAACAGAAGGAATGGGAGTCCAAGGAAAGCATAACCATTCAACTAAGTGATTTGAGAATAAATACTGAACACCAAATTAAGGAAATAAAGAAGTTCATACCAGATCTAAAACAAAGCTCCAACTAAGAATTTGAAGTCATCAAAGCCAATCAATTAGAATGAAAAGAAAAAACAAAGTAGGAAGGTTTGACAGTTGGTAAGACCATGCAGAAGATTGAATCTCGGGGATTGAAGAGAGCCTACATATTATAAAGAAAGAATATATACCTATCATAGTCAAATCCAAGCAATATGACAGATCAATTCAACATTTGGAAGACACCATCAGATGGCCTAATCTAATCATAATGGCTGTAGAGGAGCACCTAGAGGCACCTAGTCTAGGAAATTTGGTTAACAGGATCCTAGTAGAAAATTTCCCAAACATGCAAAAAGATAGGCCTATTCAGATACAAGAAGCTTTTAGAACCCCAAATAGACCACACCAGAACAGGACATCCCACTGTCACATTATAATCTGCACAGGATCAAGGAAAAGCTCCTTAAAGCAGTCAAGGAGAAAAGACCAATCACATTTAAAGGGAAAACAATTAGAATCACCTCTGATTTCTCAGCAGAGATAATTAAAGCAAGAAGAGCCTAGAATGTCATATACCACTCCCTAAATACAGACAACTATCAAGCAAGTATACTGAACCCAGCTAAACTCTCCTTCATAACCAAAGATCAAATAAAACTTCCATAGCAATGAAAAACTGAAACAATATATCTCCACCAAACAAGCTCTACAAAAGATACTTAAAGATGTCCTACACATAGAAAACCAACAAGACCACAATAAAGGCCAAGAAACTGACCCAAATGGAGAATTCAAGAACCATAAGAAGAACTCACTTGCCGCAGCACCCAAGAAGATGGATAACATGGTAGGAACTCCCAAACACCTCTCCGTGCAAAGAAAGGTTGGACAAATGGGATTGCATGAAATTGCAGAGCTTCTGCATGGCAAAGGACAAAGCTAGAAAGATCAATAGAAAGCCCAAGGATTGGGAGAAGATCATAACTAGCCTTACAATGGACAAGCGTCTCATATCTAAAATATACCTGGAACTCAAAAACTTAATTTCCCCAACAACAAATCCTCAAACAAACAACTGCCCAATAAATAAGTGGGCTAAAAACTTAAAGAGAAACTTCTCTGAACAGGAAAGAAGTATGGCCAATAGACACATGAAGACATGCTCAACCTCCCCAGCCATAAAAGAAATGCAAATCAAAACAACATTGAGATACCACCTCACCCAAGTTGGAATGGCTATCATCAAGAACTCTAATAACAACAGAGGCTGGAGGGGATGTGGACAGAAGGGCAGTTTACTGCATTGTTGGTGGGAGTGTAAACTTGTACAACCACTTTGGAAAGTAGTATGGAGGTTCCTCATAAGACTTCATATAGAACTCCTCTATGAAAGGAGGAGGCTGCAATGCTTGGTAAGAAATGTATGCATTATCCTGCCCATGTAATTGTAGCCCCTCTGTACAGTATGTTCTCAAATAAAATAAAATAATATTAATAAAAAAAGAAAAAAAAAGAACTCCTCTATGACTCAGCAATCCCACTTTTGGGCATTTACCCAAATGATCACAAACAAGACCATACTAAAGCTACCAACACAACTATGATTATTGCAGCATTATGTACCATAGCTAAGATATGCATCCAACCCAGATGCCCCTCAGTAGATGAATGGATCAAGAAACAGTGGTATACATACACAATGGAATTCTATTCCTCCAACAGAAAGAATGGCATTGCCCCCTTTGTTAGGAAATGGAAAGACTTGGAAAAATTATATTAAGTGAAGTAAGGCAGGCCCAAAGAGACATAGGTCCCAAGGTTTCCCTTCTTTGCAATAACTACTACATGTCTCAGACAAACAGAAACTGTCAGACAAGTTTATGTTAGGCGAAATTAGCCCCAAGATAATGTTTAATTTAATAATTCAATGTTTTTTTTGCGATTGTTTCCAACATATTTATAAGATGATTCCTTCGTTACTTTGTATATACCTCCCCCATGGTATAACCCTGCTTTCACTGTATTTGATGTTGGTATAATTTGTGGAGGGTAAAAGAAAAACCAAATTGCTTAAATAGAGTTACAGGTGGACACATTGCAACAATGAGATGTACAAGAGGTTATGTGGAAAAACGAACTTTGCAACTTTGGCAGTGGAGTGTGGGGTGGAAAGGGGAAGGGATGGGAGGGGGAAACAAAGGAGCAGGCAACAATGCTTGATAAGAAAGGTACTCACGATCTTGCCCATGTAATTGTAACCCCTCTGTATGGTATTTTCACAATAAAAATAATAGAAAGAAAGAAGGAAGGAAAGAAGGAAGGAAGGAAGGAAGGAAGGAAGGAAGGAAGGAAGGAAGGAAGGAAGGAAGGAAGGAAGGAAGATATGTAGTAGCTTACCCATGTAATTGTAAACCCTCTGTATGGTATTTTCACAATAAAAAAAGTTTTAAAATTAAAAAAATTGAAAAAATGTGATAAAATATAAAAAATAAAAGAAATTTAATAATAATAGACGCTATTGAAGATGTTGCCAAAAGGAATGTAATAACACCGTTGATAACATAATATGACAAAAGATATAATATTATATGCCCATTACACACAAATATTGGTGTTTGTTATGTTTATGTTTACATATGATGAGTGTTTATTATGACACTACTTAGAAGCCTAGTTTCAGAACCAGGCTCCATTCCAATCAACACATGAATGGAAAAAGTGAATTGAGTAATACAGACATAATGGTGTCTTGAGCATGCAATTATATGTTTGAGTCAGAAATACGGGCGAAAGTGGAGAACATCGTGTTCAGTTAATCACACTGACAAATGCAGCAGTGGTATATACTGGACACCATGTGAAAAATCAAGCATACAACTTGTGGATGGGGCAGAGACGGAAAAACTGGGTAACATTATAAAAACATAAATGTACTCATTACCTGACTTACATAATGGAAACTCCTCTGTACAACACATTTAAAATACACACAGACAGACAGACGGACAGACAGACTGAAAGACAGAAAGACAGACAGAGATGCATTAACACCCAACACAGATCCCCAATTTTCTCTCATTTTTGAAATGTAGGGAGAAGAAGGCATAGAGTACTAGAATAGATATCAATGACAATGAAGTAGAAATTGTTAGCTTCACATCAAAGAAACCTGACAAATGATTAAGGCAAAAAAGGCAAACTGCCCACATGCAGGAGATGGAGAAGCATGGAAAAGACAGAGGAAAAGGAAAAAGAGTAAAAGAGAAAGAGAGAGAAAGGGATTCGTGCTGAGCAGGACCACAGCGGATGTGGAAATGACCACAGAGTCTGGGGAACTTCTCACTGTCCTATGGAGGTGTGACCAGGGTGGATGAAGAAGTCACCACGGAGTGTGGGGTCCTTTACTGAATCACAGTCAGGTGACTGACAGGTGATGACTGGTTTCAGGCAGGTGAAGAGGAAGTGGGGAGGGCGTGTTCTCTTGGACAGATTTAACAGAAATAGAGTAATAGATGAAGAGAACAGGATAATGTTTCTCTTCTGAGCCAGCCACAGGTGGCTCATACAGGTCATCTTGGGTATAGAAGCAACAAAGATTTTTACTTCAGAACCCAAGTCAGACTGGGCCCCAGCACTGATGCTCTTGTAAGATCTTGCTGGCTACCAACACCAAATAGCATTTGCATACTTACTTTTACAACTTACATTTTCCAAGCCCTTCTTTATAAATATATGCATCCAGTTCCCCGAACCAGCCACCATGGTGTACTCTGTGCAGACAGAACCCTATGTGGTGACCTTGGTTTCACTATTATGAGGAACTAATAGAGAAGACAGATAGGGAGACGTGGACAGAGTTGGCACCACACAGTTGTACAAGTGGTAACAAGAATTCCCCGAGCACTCTGACATGATGGGGACACAGCAGAGCAAGACCCATTCATACACCCACAGCTACCAGGATCCTCAATGGGGAAGCCTGTTATGTACCCAGAAAGTCACAGATCATAGAACATCTCTGTCTAACAGTGGACCACCACAATATATTGATAGGTACAGTCTGATGGTCAAGGACATGCAAGCACTGAAGAAGTTCAAGGTTCAGAGTCCAAATATCCAATTGGATATGTGCATTGACCTTGAAGTATTGATCTGTAATAGTTGAATTCAGGGAGACTGTTGGTAACACCACCAGCAGTAAATAAATGCATTAACCACTTCTGGATACTTATGCATGTGCAGTTGGTATGGAAACCTGAATGGTTCATTTCAGCAAATTTCTGTGGCTCACTTGGCCCTGGATGTGAGGCTGTCCATCCTTATGTTTGACGGTGCTCCAATAACTCTGATTGGGCCTTTTCTGGCCATGGCACTCTATGACCATTTGACCTTCACATGGCATCTTCTGATGTTATCCATTCCGATCATCCCTAGTGACACTTGATTTTGTGAGCTGTTTTCTGTTCAACTTTTTGCTTTCAAACAAATTTGTGAACAACTCAACAAGAAAGAAATTCATCCCTGTAGTTTCATGATCTACAGTCTTGGATGAAATCACCGTCCTGAGGAAGTGGAGAGGAAGATTGCACACATGTTTTCTAACTTCTGTTTTGACCTTGAAGCCAGACCCCAGATGCAGAGCCAGAGGTCAGAATGGGCTCTGTATTCCTCTAGGACAGTGGAGGCCTTCCAGGTAACAAGAAGCCACAAAAACTGAAGATCCATTTAGACACCTACCTGACACAGAAATCAGAGTCTGCATCCAGAATCACAGCTCCAGGTTAAAGCAGCAACAATGTTCCCTGTGGCTCTGACACTGCTTCTCCTCCAGTGTCCACACCTGGTCAGTTCCACTGAAGACGGCAGATGGATTTGCAGAGAGAAATCTGTGGTACACAGCAGGAGAGATGTGGTCATTGCTGGATTTTACCCCCTCTATTATTGGGAATTCTTCGTTCAAAGCTTGCATGACCCTACCCTGCAGCAACAGAATATTCAGTAAGTGATTTCTTGGGTTTCCTTAAATTGTGAATTTTCCCTTTGGGTTACAGTCAGAGGTGGGGGAAGTTTGGACACGATCATTGATGTGCTCTGCATCTTCTACACTGCCCTCACTACATCAGCTCTACTTCATTTCAGATTTTCCTGATGAATATTTTTCTTTCATCCAAGGGTACAGAGTTTTCTGTCTGTCTTCCATTCCACTCCCCTTTCCACAGATGTCCCGACCACCCCACCATCACTGTGACTCCTCCACTCATCACTGTTACTCAGGGTCACTGGGGTGAACAAGAGTCCATACAAAGACACTAAAGAGCAATGTCCCCATCCATAGTGCAAAGATCAGGGAATCTTCAATCAATTCTGTACTTTACACTTTTCAAACAGGAGCAATGTTTGGACCTCCTTCATAGCAAACTTTGTTAAGATAGACATGCAGTGTCTGCTTCTGGGGCTATTTCATGTCAGCCAAGCTCTGGGAATGGGGAGCTGCTGGTCAGATCAGTAATAAGAGATTCAAGACATGTTTGATTTTTTCCCCTTAAGTAATGTAAGTAAACGTCTGCCCTGATGTCCATGTCTTGGCCTGTGTCCAATGTCATTCCCAGAAGCTCTGCTTCCATTCCTTGTCCTCCAACATCTTTCCAGGCTTATTTATTTTTCCCTGCTCATAACTTCCTAAACTTGATTTGAATGTTTTTTCATATATATTGTCAGTAATGGGGCTTCAACTCTGGGCTTCGATGCTGCCCCTGTGCTATTCAGCTTAAGGCAAGTGCTCTACTGCTTGTGCCACAGTGCCACTTCCAATTTATTGGTGGTTTATTAGAGATAAGAGTCTCATGAACTCTCCTGCCTTGGCTGGCTCTGAACCCTGATCCTCAGATCTCACCCTCCTGAGTAACTAGAATGACAGGCCTGAGCAAAGTTGCTTGGCTTTTTCATATGTTTTATACACACTTTCATTCATGCATTTGACCCAGGTGAGCTCACTACTTTCAGATCTATAGAATTCTCTGTAAACTAGGGAAGTCATGGATGAATCTTCTCAGACAAGTTGTGTGGAAACACCCTGTTTGGGGTTGTTTTAGGACAGGAATACTTTATTGAATGAGAGGTATGTGACAGATATTGAAGCCAACTGAACCTAGTGAGGATGTGAGTGAGAAAGATGGGGCTCATGTGTAAACCCAGCATTAGAAACATACCTAATGGGAGGTGGGAGATGTCAGAGCTATCCTCTTCTCTGTCCATTCTCTAATTGAGCTGTGTGTGTGTGTGTGTGTGTGTGTGTGTGTGTGTGTGTGTGTGTGTGTGTGTGTGTATGTTCACACATACTCTGATACTCAGGCGTCATCTCAAGTACTGATGGCTCTCCCTTAGCATTTTTTCTCTTATGGCTGGCACTCGACCACTTGACCCACAGCTGTGCACCATTTTCTGTTGAGTTGCTTGCACATAAGGCTGTCACAGACATTCCTGTCCAAAGTGACTATAAAATATAATTCTCCTATATCAGCCTCCTTAGTAGTTATAATTACAGGCC